>NC_143392.1:11772779-13090009 GCF_980474605.1 Leiobunum rupestre | reverse complement strand
TCGCGGCGTAGAACATTTTCATGTCAATTGGCAACAAGCAACCATTCCTCTACGAAAACAAAAGCCAAATATCAAAGACCTCGTAACTGACGCGAAGTAATTGTTTCAACCAGAAATATATAATAGGTCTCTTACGAGAGAAGCATCCATCTATACGTACTTTAACAGGGTTCGTACAAAATTTCCGGAATTAAATTTCCTGACACTTACAGGTTTTCCCTGACGAATTTGCCAAATTTTGCTTGACAATTGTTGTAAAATAAATGAATGGTTTGAGGTAAAATCTTTAAAAATATTTATGATGTATTTTTAATACATCTTTCAAAAATTTATTTGACGGTAGTTTTGACTGATTTTTTTTGGGACCCATTTTAAAATTCCCTTACTCTTTTGGACCATTTTCAAATTCCTTGACTTTTCCCTGACATTAATTTTGGAAACATTTTAAAATTCCCTGACCCTTTGGAAACATTTTAAAATTCCCTGACCCTTTGGAAACATTTTAAAATTCCCTGACCCTTTGGAAACATTTTAAAATTCCCTGACCCTTTGGAAACATTTTAAAATTCCCTGACCCTTTGGAAACATTTTAAAATTCCCTGACCCTTTGGAAATATTTTCAAATTCCCTGACCCTTTGGAAACATTTTCAAATTCCCTGACCCTTTGGAAACATTTTCAAATTCCCTGACCTTTTGGAAACATTCCCCGACTTTTCCCTGACCTTTTGGAAACATTCCCCGACTTTTCCCTGACCTTTTGGAAACATTCCCCGACTTTTCCCTGACCTTTTGGAAACAATTTAAAATTCCTTGACTTTTCCAGGTTTTCAAGGCCGTGTACGAAACCTGTTTAAATGAAGCATGTAAATTCGCCGGCTCTAGGAAATTTCCTCGTCAAACCGCGGAAGTGTATACCGCATCAGGCAGGCTGAGCATTTACTGCCGACTAATTTATAAGCCATATCCCGATGCAATTGTTTTATAAATATTATGTATTTTGCACAAGTCTATCTTCCGAATCGTATTTTGGAAAATCAGACGGAACCAGCGAATAAAATTCTTCTTCTATAATAGGTATATTATACACTTCTGATTAAACGTTTCACCTGCTCCCAGGATGCTAGCGTAACTTTATCAGCTGGTTCTTTTTCCACGACCGTCACAGAGTGAACGAAATCTAATTTCTCTGAAAGGCTTTCCTAGTTAATTGTAATAACAGTAAGACCCAAAAAATTGGAACCATTCCTACCTAAATGAGTAACCATTCCCAGAGTAATGTTGTCTATAAACGCGGCCATAGTTACTTAAGCCTAACGTTAGCGAGGACGCAATAATAATCAATAAGTTAGTCGGGTGGAACTTTGGGTAGGTGAAATAGGGTCGATATGTAAAATAAAAGGCGGGAGTTTTCTTTATTTAAAACAAAGATCGCGCTACGAAACGCGTCTTTTTAAATACATTATAAGGTACTACATAACATACATTAAAAATAAACCGGTAAATATGTCCTTAAATAACTCAATCACACCCGAAATATGCGTTTGGCTTACAGTTGAGATTGGTATGGTTGATTATGTAATTGTGCCGAGGCCCGCCTCGTGATGGATTGAATTTGATCGAGATGGCATCTAAAAATACCAGAAAATAATCTCTTGGGTTTTTTTCCGTAAATAATCTCTAAATAATTTCATTGTAAAATAAATTTACAAGTCTGGTAGCCTCGTGACATCGAGGGACAGAAATCTGCTACGTTTGGCGTTGGTCAGGACGACATTCTTGTTGTCGTCCATGTAGCTGAAAACAGAACGCGCGTTAAAATGCTCATTCGTGGTGCACTGGTAAACTACAAACAAACACTTACCCAACATTTGCGTTTCCGTTTTTATTTTGCTGAAGAATTTTATTTTTGCATAAAGGACTTATTAACCTCTCGTCAATATTATGATCTTCCTCTGAAAGTTATGAAAGTTCAGATTGTTAGATTTCGAAAGTCAGTGGTTGAAAAACGCCTTTCCCTATTTCATACACCTACGTCAATTCCGTCTTCTCTCCCAACCTTAAAGAGTCACAAAATCGTTTAAAATGTGAGGGTGGAGATACGAAATCACGTTTTGAGAGCTAGGGTGTGCCTGAGTCACTTATGACGGAAGAGGAGGAGCTACCTAGAATTCTGAAACAGTCCGAATTATTCTAACGATTCTGTGGACCTTTATAAGGGAAGACAATAGAATAGACGATGTTATGACGCAGGGAGAAGGAAATGTCTACCCATCGACTTTCGGAATATATCTATTTAGTCTTCAAACCAGGCAGGCGTCAATATTTACCTAAAAATATTCCCCAAATTAGGGCTATCACCGTGGTGATCATGAAACCCAGGGGTCCGTACCAAAGAGGGGACATCCGGTAAAGCGAAAATACGTGTCTGAAATTGAAGATAATGGATTAATACTTACGCGCAATATTTCACAGAAACATAGGTATTTGAGTTGGTAGCCTTCCAACTAACCAATCAGGGATATGGATTTGTAAACAGGGCCGTACAGAGACTTTTCGGAACCCGGGGGAAATTATGTAATCGCGCATCCTTCTGTTCTAACAATGCGTGTGGCATCTTTGTCGGGCCTAGGGGTTTTGCCCCAATGTTCCTCTATGTACAGCCCCGCTTGCAAATGGCCAAAACAATTAAGCAGCAAGAGCGCTCACGAGGTTCCGAAGTTGGTGACGTTCTCCCAGTAATTCGCGATAAGGATGGTATTCGGCCACATGTAAAGACGCAGTGTTTCAAACTCGTCTTCTTCCGTCGAATTGCTAAAACTGTCGGTGATGTTGGTCAGGTTGCAACCGCTAATCTTGAGGGGTAAAGTCGCGTATTCTATTTCGGTGATGAAGGCACCGATGGTGATCCACAATGTCAATACAAGTCCAATTATCATGGAAACGAACGCCGCCTAAAGGTCAAACGGGAACGTGATGATGGAAAAAAACGATAATGACACCAAATTAAAAACTACGACGACTCATCATTTCCGATGTCACTTCAACATAAATATTTTCCTGGTCGTTTCAAACAATATATTTTCTTTATAGGCTTGTACTACGTGCTTGGAGATATTTACCAAATTATTAACTCTCCTCGAAAACATGCCCAAGCACAGAACAGCGAGTAGAGGGCCTCCAGCCGCGCCGACCATGGATTGAAATACATCGGTAACGCCACCGAGTATGGGTACCACAAAGGTCACACCGATACAAATTAACCCAAATACGAGAGCTAGGTTAAAAAGAAAGGTTATCAAATCATTAAAACTGAACTTTTAAGTAGTTCCAGGTTAGATTAATAACACTCACTGAAAACCTGGCATTGGATGACGGCCATCTTTTCGGTTTTGCACCACTGCGGAGTGATTTCTTTAACTAAATCGATGACCGCTACAGCGGCGAAGGAGTTGATGTACGAAGACAAGGAACTTAAGGAACCGCAAAAGATGCCTCCGACGGCTAAACCTTTCAAACCGGGAATGCTCCGATCTAGAGCTTTGGCGATGAAGAACACTAGCAACTAAAACGAACAAATTGGTTAAAGCCTAATTTATTGGTAGGCAGCCGAAAAATGCCTTGGAGAAGCTAGTGCCGTTACGCCACCTATACTTGTTTCAATCGCGAATAATGAAATAAGTAGGTTTCGAATATATTAGGTAATTTGGACAGTTAGCCTTTTTTTTGTTTACACAGAGCCATGTAGCGGCCAACGCGAAAAGTCTATAACCTGTTGGATTTTCTTCTACTATGCAGATCCGCTGTTATAAAACACAAAGCGTCTGCTCAGCAAAAGAAAATCCAATAGTTTGCTTCTCGCGTTGACCGTGGCTCCATATAAACTGAAAAGGCTAATTAAACAGTAATGTAAAAAAGTAATTTATTCTGTAATTAAGTTAGCTTTCGGTAATATTTTGTTTCGTTGTGTGGATTGTTTAATTATGGATTTTGGTTCCGTGATTCACATCGCTACTCACGTCGTCTGGGTGTTTAATTCTTTGGCTGAACAGGGGATCGCATTCTTCAAAGTAGGCAAATATGACTAAAGAAGCTCCAGCCAAAAGAACGGCAAATACCATCGTCATGATAGCGGCGGTGTACAAGGTTCTGTATAAAAATTTTGTGTTAATGATAATTATAAACTCCTGACTCAATATTAAAAAATAGATGTGTACTTTTTCACATCGTCAAAGCTGTTTACGCAGAGCAGTCTTTGAACGCCGGCCTGACTGGCACACACGGTACTTATGGACAGTAGAAATCCGTTGATCAGAATGGACCAGATGGAATATCGCGTTTCGTCGTCCTCCGTCAGTCTGAGATTGTTGGGATTTTAAAAATACATTAAAATCTTGAAACAATTGTTGAAAATCAAAGAAACACTGACTGGAAGGTTTGCCATCTTTGTCCGTTTTTCGCGATTTCCAAGACATCCTTGTCATTATTGTTTAAAATAATGCTACCTTGTATGATGACAACCTTAAAGGCGCTTATTTATCAATATCTATACCAATATTAAATTTGGAAGTTGTACCTACCACGAAACATATTAACATAAAGATCAATTGAAGGGCATCGGTGTAAATGATAGCTCTCATACCACCCTAGAAAAATTCGGAGCCAGTCTTACAAAATTGAATGTCACGAAACATATAGAGCTTTAAACACTTACCACGAAACAATAGAAGATGACCAACCCACCTGCAACGATGACTGCAACCCAAAAGGGCAAACCGGAAACTGTTCCCAAAGCGGTTGATGGCACGTACAGAACAGCGGCTAAGTACAACATCTGGAAAATAAAAGTCCAACTGATTGTGCGCCTATTGCGACGAAATAGAAACGGAATAACGATAACTTACGTATCCAACTAGATAAATAATGGTAAAAAATACCCTAAGAGCCGAGCTAAAACGCATTCCTATGTACTGAAAAGAATAAAAATGGTTAAAGCGATAAATTACCTTTTGTAAAAAGGTTGGCGCACTTACTTCGTTGAGAGTAATGAATGGATACTGGAAAAATACTGGAACTAAGAGGTAAAGAGCCACGATACACGAAAATGCGGCTCCAACTTTGAGCAAAAAGTACTGGAGTCCGTAAAGGTAAATTTCACCGACGCCACCGGACATCGCAACGGCGGACAAAGTCGTGGCGACCAAGGAAAAACCAACTGGAATCGGGGCCATGACTCTCTGTCCTAAGATATAATTCTCGACGGTGTTGTCTTTGGGGCCCTTGCCCCCCAAAAGCAGCCCGGCACCGGCGCAAAATATCTGCATTCCTATCACCACTATATAGTCGTAAACAGTTAACTTTTCGATCATCTTCGCCGTAGAGAAATGCTAAAAGTGTAAAATTCGAAGTATCCTCGGCGATATTCGGCAACTCGCGAACTTTGGGCGAAAAGTGTCGTTCGAGGTATAACTATAACTTTGTAGCGGCCGCCTAAGGAGATGATGTCCTACGCCCGAGTTATCTTACCAATCTGAAATTTGACCATCGCGTATAAGGGCTATACCACCACCGACGGAAAGCGGAAGTGACGTATTCCCCACATTGTGCAATTCGTCGTTGACGTAATTTTGCCAATTCATCAAGAGACGTTCATTGGAGAGTAACGAAAACGAATGCACTTTTTTAGCTTAGCCCTCGACTATATTCTATGCAAATGATGTACACGCTGGTAAGCCCAAATCATTCTTTTCTACAGGGGATGAATGGAGTCCTACAGAGAAAATTCCTAGTTGAAAACAAAAACTGCGAACAGACATATTGAGGCGCATTCGAAGGAGGCGGGATTTTCCGCTTGGCGTTTTAGCTAAAACTAATCGGTTTCTTAATGAAGGAAGTAATCGATACGGACCGCGCGATTGACATTTTTCGCGCTTCCCAGAATGTTAGGTAGAGTATATAAAGGAAATGACTAGGGAACAGCTCCCTTCGCGGCTCCTCCTCTACCCGACTCACGGTTTCAATGTCGATCTATTTCGCTAATTACGTATGCTTTAAGCGTGATCCCGTTATTCTGTGGAACTAGTAACTATTGCCGCGATACACGACGAGGATAATACGCATTTATTTTTGGTTTTAGCCAGTTCACTCTGGAATATATTTCCGGAGATAAATCGAGCTAACGAATAACTTTTCCCCGTAAAACATTGTCAATTGTTTAAGAATTGTTTTCAAAATAATGATGTTAAAGGTATCGAAATTGATAATTTAATAGGGTTAGTCCGAATAATCGCGATTAAAAAGCCAGCAGATTTTCAATTACGGCCTCTACGTTTCGTTTAAGATATTATGAAAAGAAAAAGCACTATCATCATTGCCAGTAAAAAAGTACTCATCCCCAACCTTAATTTTCTAACATCTGTGTCTAACTTATAGCAGAATTTTCTACGAAGGTCAAATTGCATCGTCTAATGGAATAGCTCGCTAAATACAGCGTGGTAATGTTCTAGCATCGGGGTTTTTTAATATTATATTTCGTGCTTCGTTATGATTTGCCTATTTCCCTTCATAAGCACGTTGGTTTATGAAAAACAAAACTTAAATCCATGTATTAAGTTTAAAATTTTGATTTTGTTGTGACATTAACGTCTCATAATCAAAATCGTATTCCCTCGAGGGGCTAACCACTCTTAGAAAGTCTGTACACCGGATTACGCTTAGATTAGCACTGCCAAAGGCAGGGACTTCAAAGATTACGCGTAGTCCCATTAGTACAGTCAAAGGTACGGCTCTGTACACCGATTACGCGGAGTGATCAGCCCCTCGTATTCCCTGCCGCTGATTTTCTTACGTCACAGATCCCACAGAAATTGGTCCAATTTATTCGCTTCTCTTTAGAAATTAGTAAATACTAAATAGAGTAAAGATATTTTGCCAGATTACGCCAGAGTTTAACCTAAAGCACATACCCTCTGCAACGTTGCGAGTGCTCCCGCAACGTTTGTATCCCGTCGTGTGAACAATTACCGTTGCGCGTCCCAGCGTTTCAGATCGCTTCGGCTGAACCACTTCGTCAACCATTTTGGCAGCGACTCGTAACGTCATCGAGTCGGTTATTGTGAACCATGAGCCTTTTTTTCTTTTCCAAAAATCGTCAATCATGAATTTTTTTTCGACTAATAAAATTTTTATGCCTTTTTGAAAATGTCTCGCAACTTTTTGTCTATTTGTTTAAAAAATACAACAAATTTCTTCTGGGTGCATTCATTTTTAATTAGAATGTTTTGAAACGTCACTCAAACGCGTGAGCAGACGAACTTATAATTATATTTCTACAGGATGTCTTCATTTGATCGGCCCATGCATTTTTCTCAAACACTATACCTTCTAGAAATGTGAAATTTTCAGTATGTACTCTCTCGGTGGAGATCGTAGTTATTTGTGAATTTCAGAAAAATCGTGAAATTTTTCACGGTTTTAGAATTTGTAGTTTTTGAACGCTAGGTGGTAGATGAAACGTTTCAATAAGTAAGTTGTATAGCATACTCGAAAACCTTTAATGGAGTTGGTATGGTCGAAATCGTACATTTTGTCACTGAAATAATAGGTCATGAAAAATAACAAGTTGGTACTACCCAAATGTTTTTACGCCTCATGTTATTGTAATGATTGTCTGTGAAAAATGAACATGTTTTGAACGAAATCATTGTTTTACTTTTACAAATTAAGTGTTAGAACAAGTGCAATTATTATAATAAGGAATTACAGAAAGTGTTTTACAAATACGGTTCAATAATGCCACCGTCCGCGATGAAGCATATTCTGGAATGAGCCGCGGACCATATCTGGTGTAACGAGTTGGAACGCTGCAATGATTTTCTGGCGCAAGTCGTCTTCGCTAGTGACTGGCGTCTTGTATACTTTCTCCTTGACGAATCCCTACAGGTAAAGGTCCAGCGGTGTCAAATCTGGGGACCTAGGAGGCCATCGCACTGCACCATTCTTCCCAATCCAACGCTCAGGGAACTCGGTGTTGAGGTAATGCACCACATGTCGTTCCTGGTGAGGAGGTGCACCGTCATGCAAGAACCAAAGGCAGGTCGACTAAAGGGACATCTTCCAATGCTTCTGCTACCTCATTTCGTAGAAAAGCCAAGTAGCTCACCCCATTAAGCCAATTCGGAAGAAAAAATAGCACAATGACGCGATCTCCTAGTAGACCTGCCCAGAAGTTTAAACGGAATTGTACTTGATTTTGATGTGGAAATCTCCAGTGCGGATTTACATAGCTCCACATATGGTTATTCTGACAGTTAAATGGGCCGTCCCTTCCAAAGAAACACTCGTCGGACGCCAGGATCAAACGGAAGAAATCTTCGTGGGCATCCGCCATGGTACTGAACCAGTTACCGAAATCCAACCTAAAGCGCTGAATACCATATCGCGAAGTGCTTGGTGGAGCGTGGCACGAAATGGGTGAAATTTATGGTGGTTAAGGACACTCCAGACATAATATTTTGACAAGTACCAAATCGGAGCATGCCATTCTTATACTTGCTCGAGGGTAAGCGACAAAGTAGGCGATGACTGTGTCTTCCATATTAGTGTTATGACGTCCAGGTACGCGGAATCTGGGATTCACATTGCCGTCTCCTTCGAAGTCAGCAACAACTCGGAGATTAGCGTTTTGATTTGGTTGACTGTCAGGATATAACATTTGAAACAACCGACTTGTTAAACGTGCGTGTCGATGACCATCACCGTAGTATAACTCAACCATCCTGGACCGCTGTTCACGAGTATAGCGATTCATACTTTTTTACCGGATTACGTAGAGACAATGTTTTTCAAACAAAGCGGGGGCACTTTAAATACTAAACAGACCCACATTTTAAACGAATCAGAAGTGCAAAAAAAAGCTTCCGGAAATTCAGTTAGCATAAATTAGACATTTTGTAGACCCTAAAACCTACTTTTTCTTGTTTAATAAAAAACACCAACTTTTTGTCCCTAGAAAACGTGTGCGGGGTCCTATTGTAATTCCTTATACAATTGCACTTGTTCTAACACTTAATTTGTCAAAGTAAAACAACGATTTGGCTCAAAACATGTTCATTTTTCACAGACAATCATTACAATAACATGAGGCGTAAAAACATTTGGGTAGTACCAACTTGTTATTTTTCATGACCTATTATTTCAGTGACAAAATGTTCAAAAACTACAAATTCTAAAACCGTGAAAAATTTCACGATTTTTCTGAAATTCACAAATAACAACGATCTCTAACGAGAGAGTACACTGTATACTAGTAGTATAGAAATATAATTAGATAATATATAATACTACACATGCCCAATTTTATTCAAAACTCACTGGAAATCAAACGTGTGAACAAAAAGATTTCCAAACGCTAAGAACCGCAGCGAGATCGAAACGAGGCAAAACGTTTCCGAGGATATGTGTGAACGTGCCTTATATGTTAGCATGGAGCTAGTTATCCATGGGTGTAGCAAAGTTATTGTAAAACTGGAAAGCGAATGACTTTTTAAGCTGCGTTCACCCTTTGCCTTGACATCGATTCAAATCGATTCAAATGTTTCGAGTTATGTGAACCATGCTAAATCGTTTTAAACCGGTTCAAAAGTTAAAAAGTGTAAACTTTTCGTCCCGGTGTAAGCGAATTATTTTCGGCTATATTTTTATGAAATATGGCCGCAAATGCCAGAAGCGACTTAAGGTAGCAATGGTTATCATATCGTAGCTTGATCGTGAGTGTGGCTGATGTTCGTTGCCATGGTAACGCGTATAGGGCGGCCATGACATTAAGATTCCCATCAATCATGTGATTATTTAGCAGAATCGTGTGGCGCTTAGTTTCGTGATCTGTGACGTGAAATTAATGATTTTAGTTATGAACTTATGACCATAAGTCTATAATATTGTTCCATAAGTTTGTCACTTTGGGGAGGCCCTAAATGGGTCGGAGTGTGCAATAACTGGTGGCTTTACCGGGGAGTCGGGGTCCGGCTCTTGTAACCCTCAAGGGCTGTGGCGCACTGGGAGATGTTAGCTCCGATCAAATGGTCCACCTCCGACTTCGGTCAGGTTTGAGCTGGATACTGAGCTTCGGCTCAGGCTAACGGAGAGGGTCCGTGCAAACTGGCCGCCTCGGCAGATTGGGTAACCTGCTGTGGGGCGGCGATCCTCCGTATGAGGGCACGGCGGTCCTGCTTCCCGGCCTTTTGGAGTAACACCGGGATCTCCGGTGCCAGCTGTGTCGGGTTACTTGGGCTGCTGTGTGCCCGTCGTTCCCCTTTAGGCGCTCTCTCCAAAGGGTTTGACTCCTTACCTACGTAGGTAGGGTGTCGGCCGGAGTTGCTACAGCATCCACTCTTACTCCCACTGCTGTGTGCGAAGTGGGAAATGGTCCACCCAGTGCTGCACCTTCTGCTGGGTTGAGTGGCTTGCGTCTAAGGTGCGACCATCAGTAGTGGGGTTCTGCTACCCATGCTGGATTTGTCACCGGTCCGGGCTGAGGGGACGCTGGCGTAGGGCACTATGATCATAGACCTCCGGTGGTATGGTCTTTGTTACTAGGTACACCGGGCTATAAATTCTGACACACTGTCACTTTGGGGAATATTTTACTTAGAGCTAGTAACGGAGTCACGTCATCACAAACAAAATCTCTCCCTAGCGAGGCGCTACGTGTGACGCGTTAGCAAGCGGATGCAAAACGGGGACGAAGCCCGTAATGCAGTCTGTCTTGTGAATAGCTCTCAGTAAAACTTTTGCATGTGAAGAATAGGAATTAAGTGTTATGTAACTATAGAGAGTGTCACACTTAAGTAACAATATTACACACTTATGTTATGACGTATGCCTACGAAGCAACGAGCAAGCTCCCAAGTCCCAATAATATTTCCTGACGAGGCCTATAAAAAGGCTTTAAATTCCGTTTGTTACTTTTCGTACTAAAATGTATATGAAAATTAAAAATTGGTAACCGATTTTAGAGACCTTGTCTTAATAAATGCGTTAGTTTTTCAGTGTTTTGTTTAAAGGCCCACAATATCTTTTGAAAAAATCACGCCAAATTTCATGTAGCTCGTCCCCTTCCGTTACCTGACTCAGGCATACCTTCCCACTTCAAAAAACACCAATTCAAATGATTCGGTGGCCCTTTAACCTTGGATTAATAATAGTAGTTCCTACCTGGATATATCACTCTATCGTTCCGCGTGCATTTGCTAAGTGTTTGTTACGGGTTCTGTCTTGTAGAAGGCTACGTGTTACGGGAGTTTCGGAAATTCTCCGTTAACTTCGCCGAAGCGGCGCTGCTGTTGCAAAATCCATTTGCTATATATATCCAGGTAGGAACTACTATTATTAATCCAAGCTTTAACTTAAAGATAGTTAAAATAATGGACACAGTATCGTTTGAATTTAAGTAATTGGTTTAGTAAACGGAGTCTATAAGCCCTGCTTAGAATCATTATTTAAAAAGCAGGTCTGATACTCACTTACACAGTAGAATTTAGTGAGTTTAGTGACTAACAATTTTAACAAGTTGGCAAGCCAAAATATACCTCTCCTCGGAAGAATTGTCCCTAGTGGTATTAATCTCTCGAGATAACCCTTAAAGATATATCTCCGCAATTCGGAGTTATTTACTAAAAACGTAATCCCGGTTCATTCCCGCCCGGTATAAAATTTTAATTTTAATTTAAATAATTTATTCAGAATAATATAAATTAAGTAGTTACAACAGCGAGTTAGACGTACTAAAACAATGCACAATTGAATTTAACCCTATTTACAGAACAAGTTTATCGGTTAAATATAATACGAAGCAAATTATAAATAATTAATTAATTTTAAATTCAATATAATTCACAAAAGCGTAAAATGTTGTTGAAAAAAAATTTACAAAAGTGTAAAATGTTGTAGGAAAAAAATTGACGTCAATAACTTTATAACAGCGTAAAGGACTATCGCTTAGCTGTTTTTTAAAAACACCGAAGCTTAACAAGCGTCGGTGGCTGAGGTGTTCGAGTAAATCTCTCCACGCAGCAGACCCGGGTTCGATTCCCGGCCGGCGCCATTAAATCGCAAATAGACACTAATAGCGTTTTCCATAGGGAACCTCCGAGTGTGATCCGGATTTGTTGAATGACGTCACTGCTCTCTGTAGGAGGCGCTCGGAGGATTCGCCCTGGTAGCTCCCAATGAAATACGAAACGTTTTCGGAGCACTCTTTTGTTTCCCTCCGACTCTTGAGTTGGGGCAGCCGGGAGCACTCCGGGAGCAGTCCGGGAGGGAGTACCTTGGTCAATGGAAGACGATTTTCCCTCTCGGAGTTGACCCTTTTTTTCCAATGGAATACGGTTTTGATTTTGGAGAACTCCGGGAGTGCTCGGAGGTTCCCAATGGAAAACGCTATAAGACGAATACCGTGAACAATTGGTGGAAACCCTGCCATTGGAAGTTGAGAGGTTGTTAAACACTCAGCATTCGGTCCGTCCCAAAAGTTGGAGAGAAAATGCACGTACACACAACCAATACAAACATAACACAACCAACACTAACATAACACCCACAACCGTCATAACACAAACTAAACATTCACACCCTACACATAAACATTAAAATAACGTAATATCCAATCAAACTGCATCCACACTGTCGCGACGGTGAGCGTAAAACCATCAAAAACAAACCCAACCGTATTGTAATTCGTTAACGCTCACCGTCAAACGGTGGTTTTGCCATCCGTTAGACTTCGCAACTGCGAACGCGGTGATTTCAACACAAAGCGTACGCAGTGATTACACTTTGCCCCGAAAATGCGTACGCGTTCGCAGGACACACCCACCCACAGACACGGTGATTGTATAACCCCTCCAGGTTACAAAGTACCCTCGGAGAGATAAAAAGTGATCGAAAAGTGACTGAAAATCTACCAAAAATGGAAAAAAATAACTGTTTTATTTGCGTTTTTGGACTAGTTACACAACCAAAATAGTAACTATATAACCATAGAAGTTATATCACTTTTGTTTTTTTATCTATTCGCTTTTGAATGGCGTCAGCCGATTTCTTTTCAACTTCTAAAACTAATTCCACTTCTACAAAGTTTTTATCACTAATAGCTTTTTTCAACGGCTTATTTGCTAATTAAAAAAAAAGCGAACGGAGTTTGATTTTGTTTTATTATTTGTAAAAAAAGGGGGTTGTAAGACAGTTTTCTAACGTTCAATTATAAGGAAATCTAAAAATTCGAAAAAAGTTATAAATAGCAAAAGTGGATATTAATATTTAATATCCACTTTTGTAAATACCTAACTAATATTGAGAAAAGTGACTTAGTGACAAATTTAAAAAAAAGTGATTTTAAGTGAGAAAAGTGACTCAGTATCAAGCCTGAAAAAGAATGGATTTTAAGGTTCGAGTAGACTAATGGAAATTGGACACATTGCGTGTTAGATGCTGCTGGCGCAATTGAATTATAAGAATAACGATAATAAAATTTACAAAAGCCTAACTTTGAATGTTTTCTTTTCCTTTTTAATTTCATAGAATTCATAAATGAGTACATACAGAAATAATAAAACATCTGCTATACAAGACCGAGAAATGAAACTATTAGCAGCACTCCTTTTTTTATCATTTTTATAGTTGCTGCGAAGATATTCGGGAAATATCATCCCATATAATAATTTAATTTCTTTACGCAAAAGGCCTCAATTCTCGACTTTTATATTTTTGTTATTATATAATAAAGACTTCCTTCGTATTAATTTATATAAAGCCGAAGCTTGTATATATATATTTTTTTTCAAGAGCATTATAATAGTACGCGAGAGAGAAAAAAAGGTAGCAAAGTGGAAGAAATGCAAGCGAAATAACCTAAAAAATAAATTTCTATACATTCTAATATACACATTATTAAGATTTCAGCTCCCAATAAATGCGCTTAAAAGATTACTACAAAAATAATTCGTTAATAACCTTGATAGAGTTCAAATAAATACCAGTTAACACTAAACCAGGCTCGGCCATTTTGTTTTTAATTTTTTTGCACGATAGTATCCACATATCACGCTCACTCTCGTATTAACACTTACACACGGTGATTTTTTTTATGTTTGAGAATATTAAAAAAATTGGGTGAACGTAGTGGATGGGTGGTTTGACCCTGATAATATCCTAGTTTTGACCAAAATTTACCAGCAGAAAAAGGAACTGTCCTTAATAGCTCGCGGAATATTCAAAATTTAGCTGAATCTTTTGAAACGTATATAAATCCCCATTTTTTTATATTTAAATTTTGCAGTTATTTTTTGTGAATCACACGCAGATTTTATTTTTTATGAGGCGAAGCTAAATTTAAGCGATTAAAGAGATAGAAAAGAATTTTTTTTATTCTCTTGACTAGTTTTGCACTTTTTTTTTAAGATATTCGATCTGGTGAGTGTGTGAGCTTGTTTTATATATATATATAACGTTACACCTATTGCATTGACGCCCTTAATACAAGTATTTGCCTTCCTTTTTTATACCGTAAAAAATTAAAGAAATAAAACTCTGACTATACATCTATATAAAACAACAAAACAACGGTGTTATATTTTTTTAGGGCAAGGTGGGTTGTGATAACTATTTCGGCGAGGAATGAAATACTGGTTGGAGGGGAGAAATGCATATTTCTATATAATACCGACAACATTTTTGTAAACGATTTCGGAGTGGGCAATTTTTTTCTAAGACTTTCTTCGTTATAAATTAGACCTGCTTGGCAGCGAAAAATTGGCTTCCCCACACTCTTGGTTTGAATTATAGGTAATGCCAATTGTTGAAATTGTAGAAACTCAATAAGTTTTTTGTTTTAACGTTGGAAAAAGCGCGATTCAAATGAATAAGGGTGACTCCTGTCCAGTCAAAAGGCGAAACATTGACGTGGGCATAGTCTTCATGAGTATCTATTAAATATGAAAGATTTTTTGTACTTTTCACATATTAGAAGATAATTTGTGTTCTATTCAGGCGCAGCTCCAGAGGGGAGCCCATGAAGACCAAGAACCCTCCCCCACAAAATAGTTGATATTTGACAACTGTTACGACCTCCCACCTCAAATCTTTGTCTGGAGCCATGCCTGGTTCAAATTGCACAAGTTTGCATAGTTTTATCTTAGAAAATTAAAATGAACGGCATATAGGCTAATTTTTCTTCAATAGGCCTCAGGTTTCCATTTTCAAGTGTTAACCATGGAAATGTGGAACAAAAACAAGTAGGTCTACGAATCGAGTATTACAAACTAAAACATACCTCTCCAACAGAAGTTGCTAGAAGATTGACAATCTTCTCATGTGGAACAGCTACCACACTCTGTCCATTGATCTCAATGATACGGTGGCCTACACGAACTCCTCCTCTTTCCGCAATTCCCCCTCGTAATAGACTACATATCTACAAAAAAATTAAAAGTAAAAATAAATACACCTAAAAAACAATGAAGTCAAAGAGAAAAGTAGAAAAACCTACCACTCCATTTTGAACGCTAAATCCTAGTTGATATTTGGTATCAGGCCTTTTAATTTTAACTTCTACGACAGGGGCACATGGAACAACAGTCAGCTTCACAACAGTCTGGTTTTTAGTGTTCTGTAAAAAGGCGTTAATAATTTAATAAATTTCCACTAATTAAATGGCCAAAGTGAACAAAGTTGTACTTTAATATAGTTCTGGCACGTGGATAGTGGCAAGCCAACAAGGCTAACCCCATTTATGGCAATGATCTGATCCCCAATGTTTAGCTGCCCGCATCTCGCAGCTGGTCCCGTTTGGGCCATGTTCGCTATCACTACGGTGGGTAACATGGATCCCCAACCCGATTCCACAATCACCATTCCCAAGATCTCCCCTTTTTGTTTGGGCACAACCACCTGCAAAAAAGGGTTATGTAAACTCACTAAGACTTATTTTCCTTCGTATCATATACCTCTTTCTGTTTTTCCTTCTTAGCAAACATTTCTAATTCATTTCCAAAAATTTCCTGAGAATTAAGTACTTCTTGATAGTCCATTTCTTTCACAAAACTGGAATCTTCGATTCCATTTGCTTTCAGAAATTCCATGTAAGCTACTTGAAAAGCTTGCCCAATGGATTGCGCGATAAATTGGGCCTGTAGAAACCAAAATTAATAACCACATCTCTAGGTTTTCAACCAAAAATTTATTATTTATATATTTACTTCTTCGGATTCAAACACGTGGCATATCATTTTAGGAGTCCTTTTAGCTTTCGCATCAGACACATCCTCGGAACTGCTCAAAATTCTTCTCCTGGCCATAAGTACTACCAAATCTCCAATATCCGCAATGTAGGATATGGTCCTCAAAGAGTGGTCCATCATAATTTCCTGAAATGCAATTGAATTATAGTGAAATATTTTTGACAACTGTCATTAATTGGTGTATATAAAAAACCTTTACTTTGAGATCTGTATTTAGAACCATAATTTTTTCAGTTGATATAAAAAGATCTACTTCAGTGCTAGGTTGAGCTTCTCCTTCAGGTGCCTAGTTATTTTTCATTAGTTAGTGAAAAGATATGAAGTTTTATAGCTTAAGCACTAAAATTATCATAAATTTAAAAAGAAAACTATTCTAGTTTGAACTCACCAAAGACTAAATCAAAGCAGCAATAAAGTTATTTTAGTAATTAATACAATGTATAATGTATAATTTACCTAACAGACTAACTACATGATTAAAAAAGTCTCACTTTAATACGGGATACAGCTTCTTCCGCTTGCATCATCCGCGTAGCTTTGGTGGGTTGACCTTCGCAAACGAGTTGAGTTGATCCCAAATAGCGGGCACGGAACAAGACCCCCTCGATCAAAACTGCTGGTTCATGTACCAGGACTAATATTAAAAAATAATTATTATGGAATTAAAAAATGTAAAGATAAATCCAACGAAAAAAATCCAAAAAAGCAAATGTAAATCATAAACTAAACCAAACTAAGCAATAACAAAAGTGTTAGTTATTCACTCTGATATTTTTCCAAATAAAACTCACCCCGAAAGAAGAGCCATTAAATATATGTAGAATTCCAACACCGCCAGATAATTTAAGTGTAAGAATGAAAAGAGAAAGATGGAAAAGTTGGGGAAAAACAATAGACACAAACGTGAATTTTACAGTGCACACAACATATTAGAGGAAACAGACTCTTAAGGAACAAATATCCTTAAAGGAATGCTATTTGACTTTAATTTTATTCAACGTATAATAGACTCTTCCAAGTCTTAGAAATAGGTCTGGAAAGGGAGAAAGGCAATTTCTGACCTTCTTTGGAAGCACTTTTCTTCTTACTGGAATTTCCATTCCCTCCTGCATTCTAAAAATATAAATACACACCAATTAAATAATTCAGTTAATTGATGTTGAAGGTTATTTCCATTGCATCGTACTTTTTCATCGTTAAAACTTTTTTCTTCCGCTCTTTGAGCTCCTAAAAGTCTGTCAGTTTCTTGGTCCGTATCACACTCGTCTGAATCAAGTAATATTAGAAAAATAGCCATTATCAGAAGCAAGTACTTTCGCCTTTATAATAAATAGAGGAATTACTTAAATTACCATCTTCAGGGGGATGTTCAGGTAAGCCATCCGGTCTTTCTTCACCACCAGCACCAGCGGGTTGTGATAATCTGCAAAAATTTCCATGATATATATGATTTCAACAGTAATTAGAAAACCAGTTAATTTACCTAGGAATCCACACAGGTTGCGAAGGTTCTTCTGGAGGAGATTCCACCGACGGATTCATTAAATGCACACTTTTGCTCATCTGAATAGCGTGTTTAATTTCCCTAATAACATCATTGACTGTTTCTCTAGGCAGAGGAGCTGACACTGAATGTCGACGTTTCTCTGGGCTGCTCCCTAAGCTACTTTCGTCATCAATTACATTTCCATCCATGCCAAGCATTCCAGAGCGGTCTATAAGAGTAGAAAAACTTTAATACAAAGTTTGGAAAAAATTTTGTATGCAATTTAAATTAATAACCTTCGAAATATCCCAAATCTGATTCTTGTAGCTGATGATGAAACTGCTGAGAAGCGTTGGACATGTGTTTCCTTAAGTACTCCTCCACTTTAAACTTATTTTGAGCACTTTCAGATTTGTGCGTAGATCTCTTAGATATTTCTTCTTCAATTTCATCTATCTGTTGTTTCATCATGGCCAAAGCTGGATTGCTGTTGGTCAAATGGCCATTGTTTTTGACTAGATTCCTGTTAGCTTTGTTAGGGCACCAATTAACTCCGTCACGCAGACCTCTTGTACTACAGTTCTCGTCTTCTTCCTCATCTAACCCGTCTTCCCTACCTAACCTCCCGTGAGAGGAAGGATCTTCCCCGTCACTACTATGACCACTAGAAAGTCCATCTTCAAGAATAGGCATACTACTAAGTAATCTTCCGCTTGAGTTGAGACTTCCTTCAAATGATACTTCACTTTCCACATCATTGCTATCACAGTCAGTGGTTTCTGGCGAAAGCGTGAAGTTGCGAGTGTTATCTACTTGTTCCCCTACTTCAGTTTCACCCAAGTCCTCAGTGCCAGGGAATGTGCTAAGAGATTCTCTATCCTGCTCAGTGTTTCCGCCACAAGCTAGATCAACCCCCAATGTATGTTGATGAACCCGTTCGTGTAAAAGCATCAGACCTCTTTCATTTGGTAAATAAACTAGGGAAGGGTTTTCCTCTTCATCCAGAGGCACACCTTGATCGTTTTTAGCTACCATAGATTGACAAAGCTCATCATCTTCCATGGTCCCGTTACTTCCAGTAGTGTTATTGTTGTAGCGGCAGTAAGTAGATTTTGGAGAATCTTGATAAGCCAAATCAGAAGATTGTGCCAATCTTTTACCTATATAGGAATTTCCCGCATTTACTCTGTATAACCGATACTCCAAATCATCAAATTCAGGCTCATGAAATGTTCCCTGATGAGAAATTTTAGAATTATCTCTGTGGTGACCATCTTCATCATGATCACAATCCAATGATGAGTTAGCATCGTCATTAGGTAAATAACAGGCATCATTATCACCCATACCGAAAGAATTCAGATAGTAAGCGTTAAGAATGGGAACTGTAGCAAAATTTTCCATCTGTTGGGATTGACAGCTGTCAGATGGGGAGCTGGGATGATCACTTTCTTCATTTTTCTGTCGTCCCTCGTCCACTTTAGTGGTGTTTTTCCCAATTGACGTTTCCTTTAAAACCCTGTGAGGATAACCGGGACGAGGGCCGTAACGTCTAGGAGACCCGTCATATTCAGCAATTGGCAAATTGCCAATAACCCGCGCTATTTTTTCACCAACCGACGGTGATTGAGGTTGAGAATCACTTCCATTTCCAGTATCGGATAAATGCTGAGCTAAAGGTTTACTCTTTTGTTGTAGAAAAGCACTAAGTTCAGTACCAGTAAAAGTTTGTGACTGTTGAGGAATAGGTTGAGGAGTTGTTGGTCTCAAGGAGTTACAAGTACTGTTTTCATTCACACCATGTATGAGATGTGTTTCTTGAAGTCCGATAAAAGGAACAGAGGAAACAGTTGCATCGCTATTTGAAGGGATAGAGTTACGTTCATTTGTAGACTCAAAACGTTTATCAGTCAATTCCCCTATATCATCGTAAACTACTTCCGCATTCCTGACAGTTGTTTCATAAACAAGTTGTCCGGAAGGTAGCTCTTTAGGCTCTTCCAGAGTAGACCCAGCTTGAGAAGAAGTAGATCCGTAAGTTTTGCCATTTACATTAGATTTTCTTGGCTGAGACCACTGTTCAGAGTTGATCTTTGAGTTTTCATTTTTATTAGCGGAGCTTTGAAGACTACAAATGTATTGAACAAAATTGTCATCATAGAGTACTTCTCCACTGAAGCGTTTCACTTCTTCAGTGGGAGTATCGCAAGCTAAATGTGGTGGAGGAGGTGGATGATATATAACTTCATCACTATGGCGTTTCTTTGAAGGTTTACTTCTGCTTTTACTAAAAATTTCTCTACCACCGGCAATTTCTATTCTACTTTCCCTTAAGCAGGCTGCGGTACGAGAATTGATATGATAGCCTACATCTAAGTCCGGATTGTAAATAAGCCGGTGACCTTTATCACTTCTACAACCATCCACGCTAGAGTCCTTATTCATTTCTCCAGAATGAAGATCGTAACTACTAAGAATAGCAGAGTCATGGTTTGCTTCTGAATATTGAGATTTATGCTTCTTTCCATCCGACATTTTCTTCTGATTCACTATTGAACCCGTGGTTTCAGTATTGGAATTGAAATTATCTTCTCTGGAATTACTATTGGCTCTATCGGAGAAAATTAAAACAGTATCGGAGAAAACTTTATTCTGATTGACATCACTACCGGTTGACTGGGTATAACGAGGGCGACACTTAGGAAAAAGCCTATTGATTTCTTCGTTGTCACTACTTTGTTCTGAAGAAGGCTGTTCAACAACTTTGGCCATGGTGGAAGGCAATCACTCCTTGACCACCCCCATCTAAGCCGAATTCCTGAAGGATAAAAAGAATTCCAGGCATTTTGACCAAAGTAATGGGCTGAAACACACGAAAATAAAACTTAAAACCTAATTAGTTTCCCTAAATTAGCCACCCAGATGAGTACGAATCCTTAGATTGTACAAATTAAGCAATAAAGGTGCCTTGTGATACGGTTTGCAAGTTTATAGCCGCATTAGCATGTAACGGTAGTCTGGGTGACAGTAGGTCAAAATAGTTTCAAGACATATGATACAATAAAAAGCAATGATACTTGCATTATTAAATTAGACAAGAGTGCTTGAGTATAGACTAAATCAAAATTGTTTAGTTAAATAAATCACACAATACTTTTCCCTAAAAGTTCAGTCACCTTTTGGTTAGATACAAAGTGAAAAGTGCAGGCACTGCAACTTAGCCAATCAAAGTGGAAAATAAACCTTAACAAAATGCAATAAATTTATCCCATGCTTTAAATAGCTAAAAACATTTGCATATGTTGCACACCAATAATTTCATTCCTACTAATCGGTAATCAGGGAGTGTCAGTCAAGAGACAAGGCTAAAGAATACAACACCACACTAAGAATATCATTGGTTATCTTACTGGCTCGAGAAGAGGACTAGATGATTTTTCGAAATAAAGAATACACTCTCCTAAATCAATCTTATTCACTAGTATAAAAATATAATTACCTTATTAATTTATTAATTACATTTGTCAAAAAATTATACAATCAATCGTACTCCAAATACACGGCATCCAGCCATCCACCATACTTTTGTTACGTCACTAGCCTGTGACTGAATTTTCAATCCCCCAGTCATGACACCCCCACGGCTAGCTTTTGTAACAAGGCATTTCGCAGTTACATGATTTTTTTCCGAGAAAAACAAGGGAAAATACGCTTTTGGAGCGAAATTGGATCATCAAAATTTTTTAATTTCATTTATGAAAATACTTTTGAATTAAGAGCTCCAAATCTCGACTTATCTCAAATTGACGATAGTTTAGAGTTAAATGGCTATAGTTCCGTAGGGCAAAAAATACTAAATACATTTAAGAGAGTTATGTTATATTTTCTTTTTCCGTAGGCTATAACTAAAAATTACTTAAAAAGTAATTTTAAGGCTTTTCTTCCGGTAAGCGACGAGAAGCCTTATAATTACGTGTTTAAGTAATTTTTAGAGTGCCGTTGTTGGAACACTTCTACAGAGTAATGGCATTGCTACGTCACACGACGTCAGCCATGCTTTTTCCTATTCATAAACAATTCGCGCCCACAATGGCGGCCATGGCCAAAGCTACGGAGTGCTTCTACTCTGCAGTGGCAAATAGGTCAAAATTTGGCTAAATTGTTTTCTTATGGAAATATATGAAAAATAATTATAGCGAAACACATGCTAGAATGATTTTCCTTGTAAATTTTGTATCCATAACAAAAATAAACACCAAAATTCAAATATTAATTTAAAACGAAAATCCGCCACGACCCCAAGGAAATATGGTCCGAGTAAAAAAAAAGAAGTTTGAAGGATAAAAATCACTCTTGAGACTTGTCCTCGGGGGACGGTACAACTTAAAAAAGCTGCCGGCGTGTTAGGAAAACAAATATATACGAAAACATGCGGAGTTTAAATAAACTGTTCAATTGATTCGCGCGGTCGAGAATTATCATTTCTGAACACCCGCGGGATAGCTAGCTCGGATAGGGATCTGAGATGGTAAGAGCCGTCCTTGGAGATTCAGAATAAATAATAGGGTGAGCGGAAGGGATTTCTATCTCTCGGTCTCCAAAAGGATGGTCAACGCGTTTTGAGTCATTCATTCGAGTCGGACAATTTATAGGCTGCGAAAATATGGACCCGCATAATTGGGATTAAAAGCCGTGTTCGCGATTTAACTCTATATATTCCGAGATAGGTAGATTCCTTAAAACGACGCCTGAAGTCCTCCTACGTACTATGTACGTGTCGTAATCTAGGGTTATGGTGTCAATATCATCCCGAGCTCCCCTACCAGGAGAAGCGGCTACCTTCGGGCTTAATCTTTGTATACGTTGTCGGTTTTGGACAGCCATCCGAGACGGGTTGACTCATACTTATCGATTGGAGGATATTCGCGTTTCTTTCGTCTCTCTTCAGGTGTCGCTGACCGACGCGATCCATAAAGGCCCGTTTTCATGAGAGCGATTTGCGAGAAAAAGTCCAGCGATTTGCGAGAGATATGTTTAAAAGTCGCGCGAGAAAATGCCTTGGTGTTTTCATGATCGCGATATTTTGAAGCGAGTAGAGAGAAACCTCCGTGCGAGGGCGATTTTCGGAAAATCGCTCTCTTCTAACCAGAGTAGACTTTTTCGCGTCTCGCTTGGCGATTTTTACGGGACCTTCGGCACGTCACTAGTAACGTGGTTGGTTTCAGCCAATGAGACTGTACTTGCATTTCAAAATATTGCGCAACACAACCGGCTTGACAGGCGAGCCTTGAGATCGTTTGGCATCATATGGTCATTGTTTGTTTGGGGCTTGGGCCTTTAGCAAAATGGGAAGTGTAATAAAAAAACCCACAAAAGCCTTATTAAAAAAATATGTATTAAAAGAAAAGAGAGCGGAAGCGAAACAGATTGAAGTGGAAATATTAACGTTGATCGAGCTAATTAAAAATCATCCTTCAATTTGAGATACACGGACTGAAGAATATAGAAACAGAGACTTGGAACAATGCGCATCCATGGGATAATGTATCATCGAAAATGAAAGAAACAGGTAATTAAATAAGCCTAAAAATATGTTGGTCGTTGGGGGTAATAAATAAGTTATAATTCAAATTATGAAAATTATTAGTGGACGAATTAAAGAAAATATGGAAGTTAAGAGGCCATTTCGAAAATGTCACAATAACAAAAAGGAGACAAGAGTTTGATAAAGAACCTTTCAACTCTAGTTAAGTGGCATTTTTTCCAAATGCTTCTATTTTTAAAGGCTGTAGTGTCATGACGAGAGTGAGTATTAAATTTATTACGTAAAGATTTGATTTTAAAATTAATATGCTGTTAATGTTCATAACATCTTCCAATTATATTCGCGAAGATACCTGCGATGGGAATGAAAATATTGATGAATCAGTTTCTACAATAATGGAGCCAGAAGTAATAAATAATAATGATTTATATTGTGCATTTATTATTCATGTAATATCAAAGATTGTATTATTTACAGTTTTCCACCCAGTATCAAGGGATGCCATGTTAATCATTCCAGCTGTGAGTTCATTCCTTATTTTTACCTATACATTATAGTCTAATGCTTGTAGTGAAGCTCTGACCTGGGTTTTTAACATAGTGTAGTCACATTTTAAGCCTCTTGGGCCTTGTTACCCCGACCCTACATTCAGTGTGGCTACATAATTGGTTTTGAGGATATATTTATTATATCTATTTTAATTTTACTTTAGGGGTTTATTTTTCTTGTATATTTTGATATGGGATGTTTTTGTTAAAACCTTAAAATTATTAAATTTTCTGTAGGGTTGTTCTTAATTAATTTTTCTGTTTAAGGTTATTCCTATTGGTAACCAAGAATTTATGATTACTGAACTTGATGTCAGCCAAAATAAAGAAGTGAATAGTTCTCCAAGTTCCAATTTAAAAAACAAACCTGTATAAATATAAACCTCAAAAAAATAATAAAAACAAAGCTGAGATACAGGCTGTCTTCTTGACAAGTAATAATATAATATTAATTTATATTTTTAGAGAAATAAATGCATGTAAAAATGAGCCACAAACCTTTGGTTTCTTAATGTATGTCACTGAGCTTATGGATAATGTCCCATCAGCCGAGAAAAGAAAATGTCAAAATGACATTGTCAACATAATTAATAATTGCATAGATGATGAACTAAGGTTGACAAAACAGATCCCAGTGGCAAGATACTTATTTTAGCTTTTTAACGAACTGTTTACTCGTCTTAAATGAACTTGATTAATATTTACCTTAAAGTCAGAGCCAACATTAAACCTGGTGGAATTGGATCACTAATAACTTTTTGTTTATTTTTGGACCAACAATTGATAACAAATGGTTGAATTGTTTATGGTGTATGTTTTGAACATGGAAGCATCATGTTTTAAAAAGCATTAAAATTTTAGCATGGCAAATTGTCTTTGTATTAAATTTGTTTAACTTACCAATGTTTCATAATCCCCTTCCCAAATAAGATTTTTCAACCAGCTTTTAGGTGCATAGTTTATTTTCTTAATAAAAGTTAGATAATAACTTATTCGAAGAAATAAAAGTTTTTCTTCAAGAGCAATTTGAGCAACCTTCTCCTCCAGTTAAAGGCCGCCATTTTAAAAAAGGCAAAAAACGCTTTTCGGATGTTCTCGCAACAAAATATCGCCGTAATGAAAACGGAACGCTATCGCGATTTCCTAACTTGTAGTGATTCGCAAGCACGAAAAAATCGCCCGCGATATCGTTGAATTTTTTCCGCGCTCTCGCTTCCGAAAATCGCGAGAAAAATCGCCGTCATGAAAACGGGCCTTAAGGGTTTCCCGATATTACGTCGTTATCCCGAGCAAGCCGTTTCTCGTAGAGAGCGGAGGACGAACGCCAAACCGAAAAATATTCGCGATATGGACCAAATAGGATTGTAATATGCTGGAACCGAAATTCCAGTTATATTGGAGAACCCGAATGTATAATACAATTTCGATTACATCAAATCGTCGCCTGTGTTATTCCATCACGTTGCAAACCCTATACGTTTAAAAACCCATTACACTTAACTGAGAGGTTCAGCACCCAACCTCGTGATTGAAAACGTGTACGCCTCCACTATGATCTGTAGAATTTATGAAAACGTGTACGCCTCCACTATGATCTGTAGAATTTAAAAAATATCCTGTCGCTTCGATAGTAAAGTAAAATATTACATCTCTTACGAAGAAGAATCCATCTAGGACGTTAAAATATAACGTGTATACATTTGTAGGCTTGAGGCAATATTCAATGGGAATAATTTAGCATACACCCACATCACGGCGTGCATTACTTACTCCGCCTACTAAAATGTAAAAAGTATAAAATAGAGTAGTGTCAGTGCTACATCACGTAACGTCACCCATGCTTTTTCCTATAGAGAAAAAAACGCGCCTAAAATGGCGGCCATGGCCAAAGCTACGAGGTGATACTACTCTATAC
Organism: Leiobunum rupestre; assembly: GCF_980474605.1. Lineage (NCBI taxonomy): Eukaryota > Metazoa > Arthropoda > Arachnida > Opiliones > Sclerosomatidae > Leiobunum > Leiobunum rupestre. Next base: position 13,064,222 of record NC_143392.1, on the reverse strand, counting down.
AGTGGATTTGCGAAGCAGACGATTTGTACTTTAAAAATAGCAAATTATCTGCTTGGCAGACGAAAATCTAGCAGTTTATGAGCAACGTAAGTTGAAAAAGACGGTGTCCGCAAACGGATAACGGTAATATTGGGAGTTGAACACTTCTCTCTCAGATGTATTTTATTTACTTTTGAGAAACCATGTCGTTTTCTTTAAAAGGAGTCGTTTAATAAAAATAATCTTCAGTTTTTATACGATGACGAGAACACTCTAATTTTTTTCTATATAGAACGATAAGGTATCGCGAAAGACAATGATGATAAATCCGGACGCCATGTGTCGACGTTTCCACAGGAACTTCGGCAAGTGACGTGAGGCCCAACTGCTCCAGGAACACGCTCTAAAAAAAAGAATGTCGGAACCTAGAACTATCCTACACGCACTTAATAGACAGTATAAGCTGTCTACGTCAAGAGCGGGAACTTCTAGGCATCCATCGAGCTTTGTAGAAGTTTGGCTCAACTAACAGGGTGGTTTTAATGGGAACGGGAGAATACTTCGACGGGGCTTGTTTTGGGATGGCGTCTTTAGCAGGTTGAGAGATCCATTACAGAGGAGGCTCCGTTTAAGTGATTTCGAACGACAAAAACTTCCATCTGTCATGGGATGATCCATGCGGAGATGAATCTCCATCATTTCTAAAAAATCGTTTCTATACAGTGGCATATAGGAGTGGCCGATGCGAGGGTGTACACTTCATCGACAAAACGTTGGCAATGGGGTGCTTAATAAATATTTTGTAAAACAGAAAAACGATCATATTAAAACCAATATTAGTTTTATTTGCCAATTTTTTAATAATTACTAGGGCCCTACGAATCGGCCATATATTTGAGAAATTCGGATATCGAACCGAATATCGAATCAAATGTAAAAGGTAACCCGACCCAATTATCAACTATTAAGTTTTGGGATTGGCCAATACTTAGGTTCAAACTTCAGAAGCTGTTTCCTGAAAAAAATAAATTACACCTTAGATTTTCGCCTCGTCAGGAGGGCGACGACTCGACTTGAGCGCGTTTTTTTATATAACCGATTTTTAATCTTCAGATTTTGGAATGACTCGCGAGTTTCCTAAGTTATAGTTCTAAATTATACATGTAGAGTAAAAAAACCACACTTAAAATGGTTTAATTTTGGAGCTTAGCATCCTACATTGACAAGTATTTCAGGTGTCAGCTACAGTTATTGAATGTCTTCGAAACAGGGTGTATCATTGTCCAAAATAATTTAACCTCTCGTTCTATAGTTTCTATTTCGCCAACTCAGCTACAATTTTTTAGCTCTTAAAACGTTAATTCCACAATCTGTTAGGTTAGAGATTATTCACACAGTATGGTTTTAAATTTCAGATAAATCCGCGTCGATAAAAAGATTTAAACCTTTACCAGCTACAGTTGGCGACTGAAACGAGACTAGGTGGCGCTGCTCAGCGCTAATGATCTACTGTCTGCAGTTGTCAAACTAGAGAAAAATTCATCAACCTGGACGTCATAATTGCTTTGTGTTACCATAGAGGAAAGGCAAAACAGTATAACAAATAATAAAAGCATTAACATTTTAAAGCCTATAAATATTAAAACTTTTAGCCATGGTTTATTATAAATTGTTAAATTTTAAAAAAGCTGCTACTTCATGACTTAGAAAAAACTTTATTTTAAAGCCTATTTTCATTAAAAATAACCCTATAAATCACGTTTTTGCGTACCGTAAAAGGTCTTTACGTTACTGGCTGCCAAACGCTAGCAGCGTCTGCCAAAACGCTACTTATCTAGTTTTCGAAGGCAGCTAACGGAGGGCGTTAGCGATAGCTTTTGGTTGCTAATAATTAGCCGTACAAACAAAGTTCACTAGGAGAGGTAAGAAGGGTATTATAATCACCGTCTCTGTCTGTCTGTCTGTTTCGGGGAAAAGTGTAATAAAAACCACTTTTGTTTTTAAATCGCCTGAATTCGAATTCGTGTTGCGATGTGTGTGTTGTACGTGTTGTTTTGTACGGTGTTTCTACTCTCCAAATTCTATTTATTAACTTTTGGGACGGACTGAGAGCTTAGGGTTACATAACCACCGACAATGTTAAGCTGGTTCAGAAAATTAGAAATTCAGCTTAAGCGGCCCACTACATTAATAGTTAAAAGAGTTCTACATTTTTGTTCGATTTAAATTATTTCGTAGAGGATTTCAAATGTTGCTACTTTTCTATATAGACCTTTACGTCAGATGGTTGAAAATACGATATTTAGACAAACAGCATCAGAGAAAGTCCGTGTTCCTTTAGGCCTTTTTAAACTTATTAACGTCAATTTATTCTATAACTTTTTTAATATTTATAAATTAAATTTTATTTAATTAATTATTTTAATTTAAAATACCGTCGTGGCCAGGAATCGAACCCGGGTGATACTCTTAGCATGATGATCTTGCGCAGCTGAGCCATTGACTTCCACGTCTACAAATTGAAAATAAATAATATCATAGACAAACCATGGAGGAATAACAGGAGAAGTTTAAATTTGCCGCGCTATTTAGTACAGTACGACAGCCAGGTGACGCTAGCATCTCCTTTCCAAATAAACAAATCGACAAAGACTGAGTCGGCCCTCCGTTTATGTCTCCATGGACAAACTCTTCCGAGGAGAGGTATATTTTGGCTTTCCAACTTGTTTAACCTGCAACTGAGTATAAATATATCATTTGAAATATAACTGTTTGATATAGTCTATAGCTTGTTTCAGCTAAAATATAATAAATTGTAATTACAATACTTCTCGATAAAAAAAATAGTAATAAAATTTTGATGGCAGACTTTTGACTATAGAAGGAGTAGCATTGTAGTTACATTTGTATTATTTCCGTAATTAACTTAGAAAACTGCGCTGAAACCAGTGGCGACGATCGGAAAAAACTCCTGTGGGGCTCCGGGCCATTATTTTTAATCCAAAAATTCATATACTTAAACTTTAAGCAAGAAAATGTACAGCTCTAAATTTTTAATACTATATTATTTTTTAAAAATGTTTATACTAATATCTCATCCGTCAATGAATACATTGATAACAAAAGTTAAGTCGATATCTTCGGAAAAATCTATGTGCACATGGCTAGTCCATTAAGCCATTCTTGGCCATATACATAACTTAAGATAATTGTGTCAAATAGGGTACACGACGCGGTGATTTTCTGTTTGGACGAATATTTTAATCATAATAATAATAATCAGCTATGCTATAATACCCAAAGCACCACCTTCAGCCTAAGTCATCAAGCGACTTTTAAAGCCATTAATTCAGGTGGCCGGGTTACAATGCGTAGGAGGGTGGTCATGGTGGTGGCAAGCACTGCATGCCACGCGAGCCAACAGCTCCCTACACTAACTATTACCGTTAACCTCAACAAGTTTTTATGGAAGGGCAAACCGAATAGATCGGGGGAAAACCCTTAAACCAGTGGGGAGAGAACTTGCAAACTCAACGCGGAAGGAGTTGTTCCAAGTTTTCACCCAGTGCCACAATTAAGATGGGGTCGAACCTGACTCCTCTTACTGCTAGTGCGAGGCGAAAGTGCTAACCACTCCGCCACCCCACCATTTATCGAAACCAATTATACGATTATTTCATCTTAATGTTACTCGCATCTGCAATATCAAAATAACTTCTCAAATAAAGGCAGTGAGAAATTTTTCCCTGATTGCTATTTTACCTCAAATTTATTTCTGTGGGGGCTCTGTCCCCGTTTTTTTGTCGCCATTGTCTGAAACATCTTACGAAAGACAGGTATATGCTCGTAGTGATGTAATGACTTGTTAGAATAAACTCGATTACGAAATAAGGGGTTTCATGACGAGGGCGGTGGTGAAAATTTTAATCGAGTTTCGGGGTGGTGTTTGGAGAGAGTGGCGTGCTAAGCCCGAAGAGAAGTTAATTACGCACCTGGATTTTCTTTTCAAGCGAAAATGAGAAAGGGGGGAATGAGGTCGCGAAAGCGAGGCGAGCAATTAAAGGAACCGAGAAGAATAACAATTACAAAGCAATAAACGGAAGGAGATGCTGACATTCCGGCCCGGGCCAGCAACCAATATCTGCCGAGATTCATAGGCCCGTGACTGGTGACTGGGAAAAATTGCTTACACCGGTGTATTCTGTAAACAGGGCCAGTTGAAATTCCATCTGTCCTTGGTGTCGAAACATTGTCTCTGTCATTTGTTTAGTCCCGAAGAATTAAAAGGAACAATAAACACAAGTCCTCTGTTCTCCGCAGTTTCCGCCGTAAACACAACCAATTTGGAAATTTTTACCGAATAAGCGATGAATTATATGCTCGTGATATATTTTATACTGGCGCGAAATTAGAAATTTAGGACGAGATATTTGAGAGGTTAAGCGGAGCATTCTAGAAGTTTGAACCACAACGACGGTCTGGAGTCACGTGAACATCTTAACGGCTTAACATTTTCGATTTGCGGTAAATAATGGTTAATCACGTTATGGTATAAAATGGGAAAAGAGGTAAATTAAGGTAAATAATATATTTGCATGAATTATTTACCGTATTTAAAACTTAAACCTACATTAATGGAGATAAAACCTTTAAGATTTAGAACAGACTTGTAGAGTAATGACAATATTTACCACATTTACCAATATTTACCATATTTATCAATATTTACCACATTTACCAAAATTTACCAAAATTTACCACATTTACCAAAACTTACCATATTTATCAATATTTACCACATTTACCAAAATTTACCACATTTATCAATATTTACCACATTTATCAATATTTACCATATTTACTAATATTTACTAATATTTATCAATATTTACCATGTTTAAAAATATTTACCACATTTACCAATATTTACCACTTTTACCAATATTTACCACATTTACCAATATTTACCATATTTATCAATATTTTCCATATTTACTAATATTTACCATATTTATCAATATTTTCGATGTTTACCATTATTTACCACAATTATTCACCAGCACAATATTCGAAAATTTCTGTTAAAATACAAATACTGATAATTATAATTTTCCAACTCAAAAAGTGAAAAAACGCCTATATAACGCCGGTTTTAGTATTGTTCGAACGACGTTTTATATTCGTCGTGTACCCTGGGTTGGGTTGGCGAAAGATGCGCGATTTGTTAGCCAGCGAACTGAAAGCCAGCTTCACCGATTCCGATTTTGAAAAATGTTTCTCCCGACGTTGTGGTTAAAACTTCGAGAGCGCTATCTATTAGATTGTTTACCTGATTCCCGGACAAAATTATTTTAATACTGGTGTCATTAATTTTGAATAATCGTTTACTTTCGATTTTCGAAAATATTCTGGGTTATTTTAGTATCGTTATTCGTATTGATTTGGGGGCATCGTCGAAGAGAAAAGGCTTCCCAAAATAAATACGCAATAAGTTCGATTTTCAATTTCTCATAAACATTTTTCGAGGGAGAAAAAAATAAAATAAACGTATTTGGGGGCCCGTAAGAAAAACGAATTTAAAATCAATTTTTGAACCCCACGGGTCTCGCTTGCGATTTTTCTAAAAAAAAATCTTTCAACATCTATTTCCGCGGTGTCAGATTTTCTATTGGAAAATTCGACGAAACTCAAATTTCCAATACATAATTATCAATTTATCTATACTATTAAAGTTCAAGGTGCATTTGATATTAGACCGTAAATCATTTTGATAGTTATTTTAAACATTTTGTTTAAGAATCAAATGATATTTTTCTAAGAAAAATTCTAATTTTGCATAACGTTAATTATCAATTAATTTTTTAATCTAGTCCTATGCATTAACATAACTACAAATAAAAATTAAAAAACCTCTATTGCATAGTAGACACATTTAAAACCACTATTGCATAGTAAACACAATTAAGTCCACTATTGCATAGTAAACACAATTAAAAACCACTATTGCATAGTAAACACAATTAAAAACCACTATTACATAGTAAAGTGTTTACTATTCAATAGGGGTTTTTAGCGTTTAAGCAAGTAACATCAACTATGATAACACTTGTTTGTGGTAGTAAAGAGAGTAAACTGATAAAATCGCTTTAGACCCATTCGACCGAAATCCCATTCGACCGAAGGCGGTTTTTGAGGTGTCCCATTCGACCGAATTCCGCCGAAACGTGCGGTTTTTATGTGTCCCATTCGACCGAACGCTTTTATGTGTCCCATTCGACCGAACGCTTTTATGTGTCCCATTCGACCGAACGCTGCTATATAAATTGGCTTTGGCTATGTTTTCAATTTAGTTACTGAAGTCGTTTGCAATGGAGCGGATAGCCATTTTAATATCTATGTACTATGCATTTATTTGAAAATAAAATGGAATGAGCATGAATTATATTTTTATCTTCACCTGGGCTGCGTTCAACAACTATCAACGGAGAAAAACCGTTGAGTTATCGTTGAGTTCTTTTAATCAACGCTACGTCACAAAAATTTAAAGTTGTTGTACGATTTATATAGTTCGCTGACTTAACGAACAAAATATCGTCTGCTACCCCTCCTTTAACTTTGTCGAATGACGTCACGACACCGATGAGCAACGGAAAAACCATCTCGCCCAGCCGATGTTCCCGCTGAGTCTCCGATGATCAACGTGACGTCAAAACCGGAAGTCAAAACATGGATCTTCGATAGTACATACCTTATAAATAAAATACCAAATCACCCCGCCAATTGGGCTACATTTTAAAATTCTTTCGGTCGAATGGGATTCGGTAACCTTGGGACTACGAGATAATTTTAGTTAAATGGCAAAAGCTCAAATGGGAACGTCAGAAGAGTTCCTAATCTCTTAATTTCTTATTTTGTATTAATTACTTTCTTGTTGCAATTTCGCTTGCTTTGTCAGTTGAACTGTTTTCTAGTTTTCATTTTTAATCTGATGTATGTATCCTTTTAAAATCTAAAATTTTTTAGGTTCCCCCCATTTCAAGTTTTGTATATGAATATAAAATGTTGACTACATTTCTTGTTTTTGCTGAGCTATTTAACGGAGCCGCTCTGTTTCAAAAGAGTGTATTTTCATACGGCAATAAAATAACCTATAACCTATTTTTACACCGACTCGAACTATTCTCCACCCCAGATACGGGGAAAAAATTATGTCATGGGGTTACTCTCGTTACCCTACTACGAAGCGGCAGGCCCGTCTTAAGACCTTTTGGGGCCCTGGGCTAAATTATTTCTTAAGACCTTTCGGATCCCCAACGGTCAGCCTTTGTATGTCCATTGTCTAAATTCAACTACACAATAATCAAACCAAAACTTTTATTTTCAAAAGTATAACATAGGCCTATTGAAAATAAGATTTTTACTGACAGTGACTCGCAGTTCGGTTTTAAGTATTGTAGGTATACCGTAGGATACCCGATGTGGCGATGAGTCAAATTACTTTAGACGTAACTAAAAGATACATAATATTAAATGAGCATAAATAATATTTACCAACTTAACCCTTATCCCTAGCCGGGGCCCCAAAACTGGCTGGGGCCCTGGGCTGTAGCCCATCTAGCCCATGCGTTAAGACGGCCCTGCGAAACGGAACAAGCGGACAGTAAATGGAGTATATTCTACATTGAAAAGTCGTCTGCTAAGATTCCCTAGGACTTGTTTTTAACGAAACTAGCTTCTGTTAAATCTAGTAAATAAATGAACCAATTTCATTTGAATCGTTTTAGTGGACACCATTGCCAAAGGTTGCCAGTGCTCGGAGGGGTTCGTCGCTGTCTAGTGTGGTTGGATATGTTCAACTTAAAAGTGTATTTTTAGAATGAAATTAATATTTAATTAATATTAACAATTAAATGAACATTCAGTTAATATTACATTAAATTAAATTAATATTTTTATTTAAATTTATATTAAATTGATATTATTATTTATTTTAATAATACATTAATGTTATTAATAAAATTAATGTTATTAATAAAATTAATGTTATTAATAAAATTAATGTTATTAATAAAATTAATGTTATTAATAAAATTAATGCTATTAATAAAATTAATGCTATTAATAAAATTAATGCTATTAATAAAATTAATGTTATTAATAAAATTAATGTTATTAATAAAATTAATGTTATTAATAAAATTAATGTTATTAATAAAATTAATGTTATTAATAAAATTAATGTTATTAATAAAATTAATGTTATTAATAAAATTAATGTTATTAATAAAATTAATGTTATTAATAAAATTAATGTTATTAATAAAATTAATGTTATTAATAAAATTAATGTTATTAATAAAATTAATGTTATTAATGAAATTAATATTAATCATAAAATTAATATTCATCATAAATTAATATTAATCATAAAATTAATATTATTCATAAAATTGATATTTATTAATTATGTTATTAATATATTAATATTATTCATAAAATTAATATTTATTAATTATGTTATTAATATATTAATATTATTCATAAAATTAATATTTATTAATTATGTTATTAATATATTAATATTATTCATAAAATTAATATTTATTAATTATGTTATTAATATATTAATATTATTCATAAAATTAATATTTATTAATTATGTTATTAATATATTAATATTATTCATAAAATTAATATTTATTAATTATGTTATTAATATATTAATATTATTCATAAAATTAATATTTATTAATTATGTTATTAATATATTAATATTATTCATAAAATTAATATTTATTAATTATGTTATTAATATATTAATATTATTCATAAAATTAATATTAAATTGACATTATTAATTATTTTAATATTAAATTAATATTATTAATTATTTATATATTAATATTATTAATTATTTATATATTAATATTATTAATAAATTTAATATTAAACTAATATTATTAATAAATTTAATATGAAACTAATATTATGATAAATTTAATATGAAACTAATATTATTAATAAATTTAATATTAAACTAATATTATTAATAAATTTAATATTAAACTAATATTATTTATAAATTTAATATTAAACTAATATTATTCATTATTTTAATAATACATTAATTTTATTAGTTTAATTAATGTTAAATTTGTTCAATTAAATTTATTTGTTATTATTATTGCCAAATGTTCGATTTTACGAATGTCAAACCATATTTTGCCTTTTCGCAACTTGTTTCTGTGACGTTTTAGCTCGAATAACGACATATATAAATCAGTATACCTTTTTGCATTTTATTTGTTCTGTTTTGGAATTAGGAATAAAACATTTTTTATCAACACCATTAACCCTAATGTAAAATAATTTAGTTTTGGGACTAGGGTAATAAATATTTCACGATTCTACTTTTTTGTCTTGGATGATATTATTACGTATTGTTCACTGTACAGTGCATATCATACACCGTAATTTTTGGCTTTTTTTTGCATAAACAAACATGTACATGTTTCTATCCAACAACATATCCCTTATATAGTGCCAAAAACAGCGATTTCTCCACCAGGTAAATAGAATTCATTACGAAATTAATTTATAAATAATTATTTTCGGGGGTTTTAGTATAAATGAATTTTATCCACTGGATTTATAATTAAAAAAACTAAAAACATTTCTTATCACATAAAATAGAGACTGGCTAAGCTCGAGGGGCTGATCACTCCATGTAATGTACAAAACTCGGAACTTAAACTGTATTAAGCCAAAGATAATATAAACATCGTACTCTAAATTCGAAATAGCTGCATCGCGCGTAGTCAATAGGTGGTTCCTTTTTGCTTGTTCTGGGATCTCGAAGTAGGGTAAGAAGAGTAACCTTATGACGTCATTTTACTCCGATTCTGCGCTGGCGAATAGTTTGAGATAGGGTAAAAATGTTTTCCCAGGCAGATAAATACTGGATAAATAGAGTAGTAAAAAGTGTAGCCCCAATACTCCTTAATAGATCTTGACGAATAGTTCACGAAATAGAGTAATTATCTCGAACAGAACCAGCGAATAGTTAAATTTAGCGGAAAAGGTGTACTACTTTTGTTTCAAAACAACCGAAAAGTAACCATATAGCAGCGTTTACCCACTTCCTCCATAGGTAATATCAGTGGCGTAGCCAGGGGGGGGGGCACATAGGGCACATGCCCCCCCCCGAAACGTATGGTCATACGTACAAATATTTGTATTTTTTTACTTTTTTTTCAATGGCGTGCCCCCCTCCCCCCGAAACAAAATCCTGGCTACGCCACTGTGTACTATGGTAATAAGTTAAGACCACGGCCAACTTTGATGACGGGCTTTTCACGTAACAGCGCTTCATCAAAGTTGGCCGTGATAGGACAATGACAATGCCCGATTGAGGCTGATTTTTCGGAGGTGACGTGCCGGAAGTGGGTAAACGCTTCGTTACAAAACCGCCAAATAGAAAACTCTCAGGATTCGAATCTAGGGTACGGAGTTCTATATTATCTTTGGTTAAGCCAGCTCTTGGAAACTGATAACAGTCGAGTGATCAGTGTGTCAGTTAGTCGAAATAATTACGCGTGGAGTGAAATAGAATGAACGTCATACTCATTATGAATTAAGTCCACCAAAAACGTGTAGTCATTCTAGAAATGACTAAGACTTAGTAAAAATTTAACACACTCAATCTATCTAACTGACACACTTATGTGAAATACAATTATAAACGTATGACAATACTGTAGAACAAATCTTCAAAACGAGTTACGATCGAGGGGTCGAACATTTGTAAATTTTGCGCACAGAATTTTGAATCTCTAACAAGTGTAAGTGATTTCAGAAATCCGAGCGTTGATTTCTGTTTTTTTTTTTTCATATTTCCAAACTGATTTTCGCCCAGATTTCAATATTTTCGAGATGATTTAAAGATTACGAAAATCATTTTTCTCTAGAGTGTACGGGATTTGTACAAATATCGGACCCATAGATAAAATAACTTCGTATATAGATATGAAACTTCAATGGGGCAAAGCAGCGACATAAATTCAGCCAATTTTAGTATCATTTAAATAATCTTTTAACATACCTTAACCTGGGATTAATAACAAAAGCTAAATAATTATAATTCATATCATACTTTTTTTTATTCTAAGCTCGTATTAAGCTTTAAATCAATGTTTATAGCCAAGGCTTACGCTGAGCTAAGAGTAGTACGGACTTCGAGTAGCGCGAACTTCACCAAATAATATTATTCCGGTGCCGCCACCAGATGTCGGACAAAATTCTGGAGTCACCTCTACAACATATAGTTTCCTATCTATATACGAAGTTATTTTATCTATGATCGGACCCCTCGGTTACGATGGTTTTACGGCCCGGTAACTATGTTCAGACTGAGTGTTGAAACATTTGAAACATAGATTATTGTTCCTATCTACGTTTCTATGAAACACGTAACATTATAACACAGATCGGCAGATTTCTATACTAAACTCCTCTACCGGATATAGACACGTTGTTGGCGGTTGAGCTCGGAGGGTTCGTATTTCGAAGGAAGCACGTTGACTGAACGAAGTCCCGGGAGCGTCACACGAAGAAAGGGCCATCAAATAGACGTCACCAATCCGACATTTTTGAGGGTATCCACGGAGTCACGCAAACACACCCCGAATATACGGTTAGAGACAGTTTTTACTAGTCACAAGTTCACAAATCCGACAATTTATTAAAAGCAAAACTCGCGCTTGGTCGAGTTTAAAAAAATTAAAAGTATAAAATAACATTAGAATGTCGGTATAAAATGAAATCTCGATCATGCTCGTAATCTTCGGTGTATGTACAGGGTTTTCTTTGACGATTAGCGTGACTCGTGGCTGTCCGGAACGTAGAGGTAATAGGGCCAGTAAATAACGTTGAAGACGAAGAAGATGATCGGGAAGGTGACCCGGGACACCTTGTCGACGTTGCGCGCCATCTTCACGTTGCGCGGGTGAATGGCGCTGTTGGACGAACTCGCTCTGGACGTGGGAGAGTCCATGGAGTCCACCGGGGTCGGCGTTGGAAGGTTCTTGTGGCCCGCGTTGCCCAGACCCACCGACGACACGTTCCTTTTCGGCGCCTCTTTCACGATCTGCACCTGAGGAACGGTAAATCGATCTTAGCTGGATAGTATCATATGTAACATAATTACTCATAAGTATGCCTCTGTATAACATTTCCATTGAAAAGAATTCAGTGAGACCTTGTTTCACGCGAAACATACATTAAGCGGACCCAAAAATGCATAAACTCTTATAATCCTTGCGCTATTGAAAAGGTTACCATGGAAATGAAATCATGTGATCGCGAGGCACGAGCTAAACCTGACATGGGCAAAGCCAGAAGCGCGCGAGGAATTCTCACTAACTTCCGTTTCCCATCAGTAAAGTTGATGACGCGTATTTCGTCACGGAGTTGTAAGTGACGTAATTTACGTCATATCCCGTGAACAAGGTTTCATTATCGAAAATGCTTTTATGGCATACTTATGAGTGATTATGTTACATATGATAGTATTGATAGGCTCTTTTTACGGAGAGGTCAAAGCGCTTACCTATCTCTGACATATAAGGAAGCGCAATCCGTTCGTCACAAGCGCAATCTGTTCTTGGTGGTTGAAAAAGGCGTACACAAAGTAGGAATTTTACTGTGTCTGATTTAGTGGACCAAAAGTGACATAATTACCAAAAGTGTGTCAATCGGACCTATTTCTTAATGAATGTTACGAGCGAAATACAAGTTGGGAAGTTGGGAGGGGAGAAGGGAAAGTATGCCTTTGGGAAGGAAGGAAGTTAAAACCAACAAATAACGCCTCGTAGTGATGAACGGAGGAACTAAGTAGCGCTGGTCAAAGTTAGTGTATTTTTTGATATTTCGTCGTTCTGTGGTGATGCTATCGCCATCTACCTACGATATAATACCATAGACTAAAAAAATATCCAGAAAGGCGACAATAAATAGTCTTTTATGTGGTCGATCTCGAGTCGAGCATTCATTAAACCTTTAACATACGAAAGTACAGGGATTGTCACACTTTTGGTAATTATGTCACTTTTGGTGGGACTGATATGATTTTAAATGATGTTAGACTAAAAAATATCTACACACTATAACATCTGTTTAAATATAAGTTAATACAATTAATTTAAAAGACCAATAATTATATTGCTGCCATCAAATAATTTGTATAATTATGGTATGTGGTTTGGCATACCAATATAGATGGAACTAATCAGTACAATGAAATATTTTAAAAGGTGTAAAACTGATGAACGAGTTGCGCAAAATACTTAGAGTGCGCTGACCTCTCCATGAAAAGACCCTGGTTTGCTTTGTTTAATTTTTCAATAGCAGATTATACCTGTTTGCAAATCCCCAGTCCCCTCCACACCTCGTACGGCCGAAACTTGGATCTACTGAGAAAATTGACTAGGGCGAACTCCAGCAGGGCTCCGAAGACCATGACGGAACAAGCTCCGATCCAAACGTCAATTGCTTTGACGTAGGAGACTGGAGGCAGTTGCGTCCGCACTCCGGACGCCACGGTCGTCAATGTCAAAAGAGTGGTGACCCCCAGAGTGACCCTCGCCGGGCTGGCGTCCACGTTCAACCAAAATGAAACCCAAGAGATCATGACGATGAGAAAGGTTGGTAGGTAAGTCTGCACCACGTGGTAGCCGTTCTGGCGTTGAAGAACGAATGACGCGTTCAGAAACGAGAAGGAACCTGCGAATTAATCAAATAAAAGGCGCGCTTCATCCACGATTCGTTATTCATTCGAGAAACGGATTAAATATTAATCCAACTAAGCCTCGGTTAGCAAAACGATAAGTCAGCGATTTATTTCTGTTAGCGAGTCTCTGGAAGCTAGGAGCAACAAACACAGCACCCCACACAAGGAGAACGCAACCCGTCAAAAGTCGTGGATTTTCTTGTGTACATTTTTCATTGGTTAGACGCTTTAGCGCCTGCTGCCGTCGGAAGGGGGAAATTCGGAAATTGTCTCCCCCCCTCACCCGTAAAACGTTCAGCGTAAAGGCTAGTGACGCTCGTCCAATGAAATTCGTACACAACCCTTCGTTAGTGTGTTTAAAGGCTAGCCGCGTTCTCCTTGTGTTTGCTGAAGCGTCTCCGGATACGTTTACTTCGCCTTGGGATTTCATTAATAAAACACGCCGATGTTTACGAATTCGAGGAACTCACGCGATCTCTATTAACGCGTATAAAAGGCAAATATTTTGATGGTCTGAGCGCTACTTGGCGGTCTCGGAATCCGCCAGAAATAAACGTTTTAGAACGCTTCTTTGGCTCAGTCGTCTCACTAAAAGCATTTCCTTCTCTTTGTAAAAGTAAACATCCCTTTTTTACACCTTAGCTAAAGGCAGAGAGCCGAATGAAATTCAAAGTGTAAACGGTTACTCAGTTCCCAATGAAGTTCTCGAGAAAGCTTTCAGATTGACACACCGAGAAAAAGGCGCCGCCAGTGGCTCTGTTTACACGATCTCGCTTCCATTAGAACCCCGCATACTGATGCTAAATTCGGATTGCAAAAACTGCTGGGTTAAAAACAACTCAGTTACGTTTTACCCCAATCGCGAGTTCGCAACCCACATTTTACTTTGCAATTTGATACCTACGCTACGACCATAAGTTTCGTAAAGGCGGTGTTTTTTTACTATATACCATAAGTTTATAACTGAGTTTTTGTTAAGTGTGTCAGTTAAATTTATTTAGAGAACCATTTCTAGCATGACCCCACATTTTTTTGGTCTTCAAACTAAGACCTCGGGCGTCGAAGCGTGATAATTTGAATTTTTCTTACCCAGGATAAGAGCATAGCCAGAAATTATCACGCTTCGCAAAGGTCTTACAAATTGTTAGTGTGAAGACCAAAATAATGTATGGACATGGATAAGCTATACTCAATTTTACGTCACTCTAGTAGACATAGACTCTACGCATAGTTATCAGGATTATTTTTATTATCCGATACAATTCAGCTACGACAAGTCTAAAAACTAATAGGGTTCATACAACTATTGGCCAACCGATTTCCCTGATACTTCATTGATTTGTCGAGGTTTCTCGACTGATATTTCCCTGATAGTTACAGGTTTCCTCACTGATATTGCCCTGATTGTTCCAGTTTTTACCACTGATATTGCCCTGATAGTTACGGGTTTCCCCACTGATATTGCCCTGATTGTTCCAGTTTTTACCACTGATATTGCCCTGATTGTTCCAGTTTTTACCATTGATATGTCCCTGAATTTTTCAAAAGAAAGGTAATCTAAAATCTTCAAACATTTTATCTCTCTTTATCATTGCGAGCCTATCTAAACCAAAGTATAGGGTTACTCTTTTCATTATTGACACTCAAACTAAATTGTTTCAATATTTTTATATATAAGAGAAGTAATAAAGTCAAACATTGAATAAGAAATTTTATTTGGTTGTAAATTTGTACTCTTTAGGGCAAACTTTCTAAATCGTCATAAATTTCCCAGATTTTTACTACTAAATAGGAATTTCCCTGATATTTCTATGACTTCTAATTCCCTGATATTTCTATGACTTCTAATTCCCTGATATTTCTATGACTTCTAATTCCCTGATATTTCTATGACTTCTAATTCCCTGATATTTCTATGACTTCTAATTCCCTGATATTTCTATGACTTCTAATTCCCTGATATTTCTATGACTTCTAATTCCCTGATATTTCTATGACTTCTAATTCCCTGATATTTCTATGACTTCTAATTCCCTGATATTTCTATGACTTCTAATTCCCTGATATTTCAATGACTTCTTATTTCCCTGATATTTCTATGACTTCTAATTCCCTGATATTTCTATGACTTCTAATTCCCTGATATTTCTATGACTTCTAATTTCCCTGATATTTCTATTACTTCTAATTCCCTGATATTTCTATGACTTCTAATTTCCCGGATATTTCTATGACTTCTAATTCCCTGATATTTCTATGACTTCTAATTTCCCTGATATTTCTATGACTTCTAATTCCCTGATATTTCTATGACTTCTAATTCCCTGATATTTCTATGACTTCTAATTCCCTGATATTTCTATGACTTCTAATTCCCTGATATTTCTATGACTTCTAATTCCCTGATATTTCTATGACTTCTAATTTCCCTGATATTTCTATGACTTCTAATTTCCCTGATATTTCTATGACTTCTAATTTCCCTGATATTTCTATGACTTCTAATTTCCCTGATATTTCTATGACTTCTAATTTCCCTGATATTTCTATGACTTCTAATTTCCCTGATATTTCTATGACTTCTAATTTCCCTGATATTTCTATGACTTCTAATTTCCCTGATATTTCTATGACTTCTAATTCCCTGATATTTCTATGACTTCTAATTTCCCTGATATTTCTATGACTTCTAATTCCTTGATATTTCAATATTGTTATGTAACGAGTGTTAAACCAAAAATATGCTTACCCTTTAGTTTTTTTCATTTTGCAAGAAAAAATTAAACACAAAATTCTAATAGGTGTTTCTATAAAATACGTTAGGGCACGTGTTTTTATGTTTTTTCTACGTCACTAGCTAAAGTTATTGAAGATAGAGAGCGCGCGCTCGAGTCGATAAAGATTTGGTATTTGAAGTCGACGTGCGATTATAGAGATCGGCGGACGCTGGGCTCTAAAGAGTCCGAGAGCTATTTTTGGGCGCGAGCTCGACTCTTCGGGGAAAAAGAGAAGAGCTCGAGCGCGAGTGAATTTCCCAGAATCTATCGGCCTCTGAGAGAGGGCGCTTCTCGTTACGAGCAGACCGCGAGCTCTAGCTCTTCCTCTTAAAAGAGCGCGAGCGCGGGCTCGCCCTCTTGTAATAAAAGAGATGAACGC
This sequence comes from Leiobunum rupestre, assembly GCF_980474605.1. NCBI lineage: Eukaryota > Metazoa > Arthropoda > Arachnida > Opiliones > Sclerosomatidae > Leiobunum > Leiobunum rupestre. The sequence continues at coordinate 13,047,301 of NC_143392.1, read as the reverse complement.
GAGCGTGGGCTCGCCCTCTTGTACTAAAAGAGATGAGCGCGAGCGTGGGCTCGCCCTCTTGTACTTAAAGAGATGAACGCGAGAGTGGGCTCGCCATCTTGTAATAAAAGAGATGAACGCGAGCGTGGGCTCGCCCTCTTGTACTTAAAGAGATGAGCGCGAGCGTGGGCTCGCCCTCTTGTACTTAAAGAGATGAACGCGAGCGTGGGCTCGCCCTCTTGTACTTAAAGAGATGAACGCGAGCGCGGGCTCGCCCTCTTGTAATAAAAGAGATGAACGCGAGCGTGGGCTCGCCCTCTTGTACTTAAAGAGATGAACGCGAGCGCGGGCTCGCCCTCTTGTAATAAAAGAGATGAACGCGAGCGTGGGCTCGCCCTCTTGTACTAAAAGAGATGAGCGCGAGCGTGGGCTCGCCCTCTTGTACTTAAAGAGATGAACGCGAGCGTGGGCTCGCCCTCTTGTACTTAAAGAGATGAACGCGAGCGCGGGCTCGCCCTCTTGTAATAAAAGAGATGAACGCGAGCGTGGGCTCGCCCTCTTGTACTAAAAGAGATGAGCGCGAGCGTGGGCTCGCCCTCTTGTACTTAAAGAGATGAACGCGAGAGTGGGCTCGCCCTCTTGTAATAAAAGAGATGAACGCGAGCGCGGGCTCGCCCTCTTGTACTAAAAGAGATGAGCGCGAGCGTGGGCTCGCCCTCTTGTACTTAAAGAGATGAACGCGAGCGCGGGCTCGCCCTCTTGTAATAAAAGAGATGAACGCGAGCGTGGGCTCGCCCTCTTGTACTAAAAGAGATGAGCGCGAGCGTGGGCTCGCCCTCTTGTACTTAAAGAGATGAACGCGAGCGCGGGCTCGCCCTCTTGTAATAAAAGAGATGAGCGCGAGCGTGGGCTCGCCCTCTTGTACTTAAAGAGATGAACGCGAGAGTGGGCTCGCCCTCTTGTAATAAAAGAGATGAACGCGAGCGCGGGCTCGCCCTCTTGTACTAAAAGAGATGAGCGCGAGCGTGGGCTCGCCCTCTTGTACTTAAAGAGATGAACGCGAGCGCGGGCTCGCCCTCTTGTAATAAAAGAGATGAACGCGAGCGTGGGCTCGCCCTCTTGTACTAAAAGAGATGAGCGCGAGCGTGGGCTCGCCCTCTTGTACTTAAAGAGATGAACGCGAGAGTGGGCTCGCCCTCTTGTAATAAAAGAGATGAACGCGAGCGTGGGCTCGCCCTCTTGTACTTAAAGAGATGAGCGCGAGCGTGGGCTCGCCCTCTTGTACTTAAAGAGATGAACGCGAGAGTGGGCTCGCCCTCTTGTACTAAAAGAGATGAGCGCGAGCGTGGGCTCGCCCTCTTGTACTAAAAGAGATGAGCGCGAGCGTGGGCTCGCCCTCTTGTACTTAAAGAGATGAACGCGAGCGCGGGCTCGCCCTCTTGTAATAAAAGAGATGACCGCGAGCGTGGGCTCGCCCTCTTGTACTAAAAGAGATGAGCGCGAGCGTGGGCTCGCCCTCTTGTACTTAAAGAGATGAACGCGAGCGCGGGCTCGCCCTCTTGTAATAAAAGAGATGAGCGCGAGCGTGGGCTCGCCCTCTTGTACTTAAAGAGATGAACGCGAGAGTGGGCTCGCCCTCTTGTAATAAAAGAGATGAACGCGAGCGCGGGCTCGCCCTCTTGTACTAAAAGAGATGAGCGCGAGCGTGGGCTCGCCCTCTTGTACTTAAAGAGATGAACGCGAGCGCGGGCTCGCCCTCTTGTAATAAAAGAGATGAACGCGAGCGTGGGCTCGCCCTCTTGTACTAAAAGAGATGAGCGCGAGCGTGGGCTCGCCCTCTTGTACTTAAAGAGATGAACGCGAGAGTGGGCTCGCCCTCTTGTAATAAAAGAGATGAACGCGAGCGTGGGCTCGCCCTCTTGTACTTAAAGAGATGAACGCGAGCGTGGGCTCGCCCTCTTGTACTAAAAGAGATGAACGCGAGCGTGGGCTCGCCCTCTTGTACTTAAAGAGATGAACGCGAGCGCGGGCTCGCCCTCTTGTAATAAAAGAGATGAACGCGAGCGTGGGCTCGCCCTCTTGTACTAAAAGAGATGAGCGCGAGCGTGGGCTCGCCCTCTTGTACTTAAAGAGATGAACGCGAGCGTGGGCTCGCCCTCTTGTACTTAAAGAGATGAACGCGAGCGCGGGCTCGCCCTCTTGTAATAAAAGAGATGAACGCGAGCGTGGGCTCGCCCTCTTGTACTAAAAGAGATGAGCGCGAGCGTGGGCTCGCCCTCTTGTACTTAAAGAGATGAACGCGAGAGTGGGCTCGCCCTCTTGTAATAAAAGAGATGAACGCGAGCGCGGGCTCGCCCTCTTGTACTAAAAGAGATGAGCGCGAGCGTGGGCTCGCCCTCTTGTACTTAAAGAGATGAACGCGAGCGCGGGCTCGCCCTCTTGTAATAAAAGAGATGAACGCGAGCGTGAGCTCGCCCTCTTGTACTAAAAGAGATGAGCGCGAGCGTGGGCTCGCCCTCTTGTACTTAAAGAGATGAACGCGAGCGCGGGCTCGCCCTCTTGTAATAAAAGAGATGAGCGCGAGCGTGGGCTCGCCCTCTTGTACTTAAAGAGATGAACGCGAGAGTGGGCTCGCCCTCTTGTAATAAAAGAGATGAACGCGAGCGCGGGCTCGCCCTCTTGTACTAAAAGAGATGAGCGCGAGCGTGGGCTCGCCCTCTTGTACTTAAAGAGATGAACGCGAGCGCGGGCTCGCCCTCTTGTAATAAAAGAGATGAACGCGAGCGTGGGCTCGCCCTCTTGTACTAAAAGAGATGAGCGCGAGCGTGGGCTCGCCCTCTTGTACTTAAAGAGATGAACGCGAGAGTGGGCTCGCCCTCTTGTAATAAAAGAGATGAACGCGAGCGTGGGCTCGCCCTCTTGTACTTAAAGAGATGAGCGCGAGCGTGGGCTCGCCCTCTTGTACTTAAAGAGATGAACGCGAGAGTGGGCTCGCCCTCTTGTACTAAAAGAGATGAGCGCGAGCGTGGGCTCGCCCTCTTGTACTTAAAGAGATGAACGCGAGAGTGGGCTCGCCCTCTTGTACTAAAAGAGATGAGCGCGAGCGTGGGCTCGCCCTCTTGTACTTAAAGAGATGAACGCGAGCGTGGGCTCGCCCTCTTGTAATAAAAGAGATGAACGTGAGCGTGGGCTCGCCCTCTTGTACTTAAAGAGATGAACGCGAGCGTGGGCTCGCCCTCTTGTACTAAAAGAGATGAACGTGAGCGTGGGCTCGCCGTCTTGTAATAAAAGAGATGAACGTGAGCGTGGGCTCGCCCTCTTGTACTAAAAGAGTTGAGCGCGAGCGTGGGCTCGCCCTCTTGTACTTAAAGAGATGAACGCGAGCGTGGGCTCGCCCTCTTGTAATAAAAGAGATGAACGTGAGCGTGGGCTCGCCCTCTTGTACTTAAAGAGATGAACGTGAGCGTGGGCTCGCCCTCTTGTACTAAAAGAGATGAGCGCGAGCGTGGGCTCGCACTCTTGTACTAAAAGAGATGAGCGCGAGCGTGGGCTCGCCCTCTTGTACTAAAAGAGATGAGCGCGAGCGTGGGCTCGCACTCTTGTACTAAAAGAGATGAGCCGAGCGTGGGCTCGCACTCTTGTACTTAAAGAGATGAGCCGAGCGTGGGCTCGCACTCTTGTACTAAAAGAGATGAGCCGAGCTCGGAAATTTGGTTTTTGCCTATCTCTGCGTGCGAAACGCGCGTGCCAAAACTTCCAATAAAGTACTAAAAGGCTTAAGCTCGTGACACCGAGAAAACATTTTATACTTTTAATTTGTTTTATTGTTATACTTTATGGAAACACCCATTAAAAACGCTTAACGATACGATAAGCAATTTAAAACCTTTTTAAATGCTTCCATATTTTTAAAATCTGGAAATAATATGATAATGGATTAAAGTCCAGTTAAGTGCCAGGCGTTCCCTGGAGTTGTCAAAGTAAAACTGTCAACAACAGAAAAAAGGTGTCGAGAACAATTGTTGTGTTTGAAAAAACCCCTACTTCCCCCTAGGGCCTCCAAATAATATTAAATGCCAGTTTCAACGGCTAAAGCCATTGACGCCCGAACTTCCGCCGTTGATGTAGCAAAGAAATGGCTCGCATTCAAAACGCCAACCTCTTAAAAAAATGATACTTTTGAATTGTAAGAAATATACATTTTAGCGATACAGTGTCTGTCACGTATAATTTTTATAACAAAAATTAATCAAGAACTTATTTAGGCGAATCAGAGCGTATGCGTTTGTAGAAGAAAGAAGTAGCGCTAGATGTATATAACCATAAGTAACTTAATAAACATAACTATGTCAATTAGTAAGAATTATCACTGAACTGATTTTCAGAGCTATTGGGCAATCTATGTTTAGTTCTCAACACAGAGCTCCCTAGTATCTAAGGATAAATATATTACTACTCAACTCTGTTGCGAGTCCAACTCGGAGCGTGGCGATAATGTCAGTGTCGAAAAAATGTTCGGTCTGGAAATCAGCGTTAAAACAATAGGAAGCGTCATACTTATGATTATTATGTTACTTAAAATATAACGTACATTTCAATAGAAGTTTCAATCTCCCTATATCAATCCTATAATATGGTTCAACTCTATTGGTTGCCTGGCCAAGGAGGCTAGGTTCTATGACCAATCCGATATCCAACGACCTGATTCGAAGTCATTTCAAGGACTGTGAAGGACAGTAGATACAGGGGAAAAAATTTGATTTTAAACGTCTTCATATTCACGGGGAGTTAGATGTAAACAAACCGCGGCCATTGTTAAGACGTGGTTCACCATGGACAGTATTATTGTAGTTAGTTTTTACCATTTTGATGTTAAATTAAAAATAAAACTACGAGCGTAAATAAAAAAATGCCCATTTGTTTTGAACACTTAAGCCTCGTCAAGAACCGCTAAAATTAGGTGACCGCCATTTTTTTGTTTACAACTAACTCTCCTCGCGTTTAGGTCGTTTTAGGTGATATATTCCAACAGAGGCCGCCAATACACTTTCTCGTCCCTGTATCTACTGTTCTTGGTCATTTGCGTGGCTTCTGGGTTAAAAAGCCAGGTCAAACTTTGCCTTGAGATAAAGTTTATCCCTGGTCCTTTTTAAGAAAAGAGGTTGATGTCATCTACGAGCAACAAACACAATGACAACGCAGCTAGCCTTTAAACACGCTAAGACAGTGTTGTGTACAAATTTCATTGGATGAACCTTTACGCTGAACGTTTTACGGGCGGGGGGAAGACATTTTCCGAATTTTCCCCTTCCGACGGCAGCAGGCGCTAAAGCGTCTAACCAATGAAAAATGTACACAAGAAAATGCCCGACTTTTGACGGGTTGCGTTCTCCTTGTGTGGGGTGCTGTGTTTGTTGCTGCTAGATGTCATTGCCAGCTTTACATCTTTTTCAAGTCTAATGGCTGGGGTAGTGCAGTGGACGAAGTGCTAGGTTACCACTCAGTAATAACAAAAGTAGCATAAAACCAAAAAGTGTGTCAGCTGTACCTTCGCGCCTATTAAAATTTCTAGTGAGACCTAGTCGCACTATAGACTACATAACCTACTAGATGGAATGCGGCTGTCCCATGGCAAAACCTATTAACCACCCAATTTTTGAAAAATTAGATTTTTACGCATCAGTATTACTAAGGTTTGCACAAAAGTACTATAAAAGTTTCAGGTAAAAGTCATAAATATTTAACTATTTATGACTTAAAAAATGGTTTTGGATTTTATAATTTTCGCATTAAAAACCACGTTAAAATCTTATAACTTAGGTTTTGAAAAAGTCAAATATCTCAAAATTACGATCGTGTTGGTTAATAGGTTTTGCCATGGGACAGCCGAATAGTACTAGCAACGCTATATTTAGTCTATAGTCTGCCGCGATTTTATCTCTTCGATTTATTTTCCCGTAGACATACGTTCTAAAACGCCTCACTCGGCGGCGCTGGAGTACCTCGAGTTTGATGACGTATTTTCCGAACCCCTTCGTTTCCCCTTTTTACTTTGCGACAAACTCTCATTAACTACTATACCGTTCTGACACACTTTTGGGTCTTACGCTACTTTTGGTAATAATCAATCACCCTATACTGCTAGTTTTATTTGCTGGTGGCGTGTATCATTCCAGTACGTTTAGGAACAAAAACTAGTGCGGTTCGAAATAGAACATATAACTTGATTTTAAAACTGAAAAAGTTTATGCATAAAATTGCATGTCCTTATGCAATGCAATTTTTACATATTACTAAGTTATGCAGTTAGGGCCATGTACATTTTCAAGAGTAGGAAGAATAGTCTGGAAAATTATTTTTATCGAATATTCAAGCGCTCATAAGTTCTCAGTTAACTAAATAGGTTCGTGTTAATTTAGATTCGAAAAAGGGAGGCAATATATTCTAGGAGGATGGAAATTTCCTAGATATTTTCATTTTGTTTTTATTAAGTATTCGTGAGTGAAAGCTATCACTACGCCCTCTTTGGTTGGTACATTCCCGTTGGATAGAATCCTATTGGGTCGAATTCCCAATGGATCGAATCAAAAAATATACTTTCCCAATTGATCGAATTCTAATTTTGCAATCCCATTGGGTCGAATCCCATTTATTCGAAAAAGTTATATAAAATTGAAATCTGTTTATTTCGTTAGGTTAGGTTAGGTCGGGTTAGGTTAATTTAGGTTAGGTAAGGTTATGTTAGCTTAATTTGACTTTATAGATAATGATATTTGCATTTTAATATAATTTTTGCATCGTTTTCTTATATTTTGATATGTTTAAGAAAAAAGTAGGGATGTACCGATATGGTTACAGCCGATAATATCGCCCGATATATCGGCGGTAATGTCGGACGACATATCGCTTGATCAGGGCCGGATTAACCAATAGGCCGAATAGGCCTGGGCCTAGGGCACCAAGCCTACAAGGGGCACCAAGATGGATCGAAAAAAAATAAAAGTACAAAACTTTAATCATTTGCTTTTCACAAAATATTTTCCTGAGTAATTTTAGTAAATGCGTCCACCCCTATGAACCAAAAACGTTTGATTGTCACATTCTCTGACGGACTGCCGTCTAGCCCCTGACGAAATACTAAATCTGGCAGCAAAATGAATTTTCCTTCCATTTCTCAACTATAAATTGAGGAAGCGCCTAGCACGCTTTGCTAACTATTGAAAGGGGGCACCAAAATTAACTTGGGCCTAGGGCCCCATAAAGTCTTAATCCGGCCCTGCGCTTGATATTAATAAAGTTATCTATCATAACAGTAGTGTATATGTTCATACCATTTTATTCTAATTTTTAATGAAAAAAATTTTGCAAGAGCATATCCGAATGTTTATTTTCATTTTACGTGATACATCTTTTCCATCACAAATCGAATATCGTTGTTTTTTATTTGTTTACACTCGTAACCCCCTGTCTAAAAAAGGAATGATTTAGCTTCTGAAGTCTGGCGTCCGTGGCGCGGCCAATCAAATCAAATATTATCATTAGTTAGTTAATCGAGCATGGTCCTATTTTTAAATGTTTTTCTGAAAATATTTTCCTAATACCGGTATATCGGTGCATCCATAGAAAAAACGTTCTTATGACTTTATAATTTTTCTATTGCAGACGCAAGATCATAGGCGCCACCTCGGAGAAGCTAGCGCCGTTACACCACCTATAGACTCGTTTTGATCACGAATAGTACTTAGTTAAATTTGACCCTGGGCTCACTTATTGTCACTAGTCAGTAGGCAACAAAGTAGGGCTAAAAATCGATAATCTTAATTAACTAGCCTTATAAAAAGGATCTAGCCATAATTACATTTGCAAATGATACATGCTAGCGTGGCATGAACTGAAAACGCTTCAGCGTGGTAATGAGATCACGACATCACGCGCAAGCCCCGGAAGAATTAGAGTTCCAAAGACGATATGTAATATACGATTCGCCGCTTGAACCACTGTTGAAGGTCATTACGATATTGACTGGCTCGCTATTCTCTACCACTATACAGTTCTAGTTACGGTACAGCTACTACTTGTCATTGGCCTCGCTACTAGGCCCTATTCAAAATTAGTCCCCTTCAAATGCGTCTACCAAAACTTTACATATATATACCATTAATAATAAAAATAGAAATTACCCAGACCAAATAATAATAACTGGAAACCTAAAACTAGATACATCATTAATTAATCCAAATCTTTTATTTTTCATTCAAATCTTATATATATATATATATATATATATATATATATAGGCCACTGCCTACCTTAAAATTTTGAGGGGCCCCAAAATCATCCTATAAGGGGCCCCAAATTGATCTAGAAAGGGTCTCAAAATTGTCCCAAGAGATAAAATTATTTATAAATAACAATGAAACAATTGTCGATAATGTATTTAGAAATTTTTGAAGTATCTCCTATAGTTAATAAAACCAGTTCTGTTATATTTGGACTCGTTTTACTGTTGTTAGAACTTTTTTGTTCGTCATGTACATCACTTCATTATTTTATTGAAGCATTTCGTTGAGAAAAGGGGGGTCCCGGGTCGGGGGCCCATTTATTTGGTTTGCCTACCCTCGCGAAAATTCCTGGCGCCGCCACTGGACGTCACGATCCTCATCGATGAGCCATAGTGGTCAGTGGCTCGAAGAGTCGCTTTTTTAGTTAGCGTGACGTAAAACGCATAGACACAAAGAAAATGGTGAATTTGACTGTGGACGAGTTAGTAGAAGCTGGACCGAGGCTTAGTGTTATTTATTAACATTGTAACAATAATTTTATTACTGTCGCTTCATATGTATCTATTTTTTGTGAAATCCTGTTTTTTTATTTTCGTTTTTCGGGCACTATCATTGTACCAATTAATATTAAAGTAAATAGTTTCTTTTGTTTCGAGCGTTATAGTATCTTTTGTATCGCGTATCAGGGCCCAATAAGTGTACAGCTTTTTTATCCTGAATTAAAACATTATTATATTATGTTTAGTTTTCTGTCATAAATTTCGATCACTACTAACTATTTCAACAATTTCCTAGTTAGCAATTTAATTTACAATTAAATATTATACATCATTTTTATATTATTAAATTAAATTTACCGCCCATTTTCAAAAACACCCATGACTGAAAGCGTACGGTTCAAACCATTCAACAAAATACTACGTCAGAATGACGTTCAAGCTCAGCTATTACAAATTTTATAAAACAGCGGTTTTTAGTCGATGAATTCTACCATAAGTGTAGAATATTGTTAAATAAGTGTGACACTTCCTGTTCTTCACATGCAAACGTTTTACTGATAGCGATTCACGAGACAGACTACATTACGGGCTTCGTCGTCGTTTTGCGTCCGCTTGCTATCGCGTCACACGTTGCCTTTGACAGTGCCTCGCTTGGGGGAGATTCTCATCTTGTGATGATGTCATTCAGTGGCGTAGACAAGGAAGTGGGTAAGGGGGGCGTATCTGTGACTGTACTAAATTTTTACCCCGTTCCTTACTCCCTTTTAACTTTTACATAGTTTGACACCCCCTTGACCAGTTTCTCGCTACGCCACTGATGTCACTTCGTTACTAGCTCTCAGTAAAATATTCTCCAAAGTGACAAACATATGGAACAATATTATAGACTTATGGTTCTACTGAACGTACCCCATTATATTATCTATTCAGTTCGAATGTTGAGGAGCAAAAATTTTAACGCATCTAGGCAGGAATCCATATCTCTACTTGGAATGCTTATATTATCGTATCGCGTATGGTAAGATCACTCTGACGGCTTTGGCCCCACCTACGAGATAAAAAAATCCCCTTTGCGCGTGCTCCCCTCTCACGTTTTTGATTGTTAAGTTAACATAGTGACGTCAAAAAACCGTCAGCCACATCGAGACGAAAATCTGCCGCGATAAGCATTCCAAGTAGAGGTATGGATTCCTGACCAAGGCGTATATACCGAAACCACGAATTAGCCCCCCCCCCCCCCCGCCTAGCGTCCTCACTGTACGGCTGTTAATATGTCGTCACAAATATTAAATACGTTTAACTTTAATTTCAGTTTGAGTCTATTTGATCGATTCCCAAATGATCGAACGGGTCCCATTTGATCGAATTTCCATTTGATCGAATTGCATTTGATCGAATGGCATTTAATCGAAAGCTACTGTAGGGTAAAACTACTAGTTTTTGGGAGTAAATCGAAAAGGCAACATCTAGTCAGAATGAGATACAGTAGACTCTATGAATAATAATTATTTCTTTAAACTGTACTAAAGAAAAATAATATACAGAAAAAAACCTGAGCGCAGTGACGTAGAAAACAAAATATTCTCTCGGACATAATTAATAGAAAGACCTATTAAAAAAACGAACTCTGTACCTAATTTTTAGCAATAGAAGGGTCGTGAACGTGGTCAGACCCCTCGTATACAATGGTGCATACGCGCCTACGGCGCGCGTACATCAACCTAACCTAACCTAACCTAACTGTCGATCACATATTTTTCAATCAAATGGACCAACACCTTAATTTCGACTTGAATATTTTGAATGCCGTTTCGGCCTGTTCAGATTACAATTCCCACGCATTGAGCGGTTTAAAATAGAACTGCTGAAAGACTTGCCGGATTCGCGGCGTACTGATCACATTTTCGAAAACCTCAATCCGTTCAAGCTCTATTATCTTGACGCGACTAATAACCAAAAGAACAGTGGCATAGCTTTGATCGTGCTAAATTTAATAATAATGATCACCTAAGGCCCCACCTTAGGCCTAAGTCATCGAGCGACTTTTAAAGCCATTAATTCAGGTGCCGGGTTACAACGCGTAGGATGGTGGTGGCAAGCCCTTCATGCCACGCGAGCCAACAGCTCCTTACACTAACTATTACCGATAACCTCAACAAGTTTTTATGGGAAGGGGAAACTGAAGAGCTCGGGGAAAACCCCTTAAACCAGTGGGGAGAGAACTTGCAAACTCAACGTGGAAGGAGTTGTTCCGAGTTTTCACCCAGTGCCACAAGTTGGGAGGTGAAAGTGCTAATCACATCTACCGTAGATAGTAGAAATTACGTTTGTCGGTAGCCATTCCATTCAAAACCTCGTACAATCATAATTAAATGGACCCTTATTTCGTCACCAGTAAAAAAAAAACTTTAAAAGCGACGAAAATAATAAAACGCAACAAAATCGAGCGCATCATACGAATAAAACACTACCAAAGAAAGGAGGAATTTATTCCCGCATAAAAAAACCGTGAGGAAATGTTGACCCTCGCACCGCCTTTTCCGGAGCGTTAGTTTGCTAGTATATGTTCTAAATATAAAACGGCAAGCGATGCATAGGCATTATTCAAAACAAGGCGCTCCTCCATCACTGAACCGGTCTCGAATGCCAGGCTGAAACCCCGGCCCGTAAGAAGGCTAAGATATATTGAATAGAGTACGGTTTTATGGGAGCGGCAACGCTACCAGACGGACAATTTTGATATTCCCCTCTTAAAGCCTAGTTCCCACTTGACGAAATATATCGACGAATTAATTTTTTGCGTAGCGAAAAAAAGCGTGATTTTTTAAATGGCTCGAATATTTAAAAACGCTAAGCCTAATGTCGCTTCAAAATGAACCAAATGGAGAGTAATGTTGAGAATTGACGGATTTTGAAATGACGTTTTAGCGCGCGACACTACAGGTACATGTCTTGGGCACACAGCCTTCTTTGCGTGCTTTTTTGACCATAACATGTAGAGGTATTTTCACGCGCAAAATGAATTTTAAAAGCCGTCAATTTCATTAAAATAAATTTAATTTTACTTAATATCTTATTGGTTTATACAATATATGATACATTTTTTGGATATATTTCTAAAAAAAACACGAGCTATTTCAAAAACCTTATTCAAGAAATATGGGTCGGGGACGGTTAATCATTATCCATGATTAAATTTATTTTTTTCGGGAAAAAAATATAAACAAAGAAATTAACCGGTTTATATTTCGGAAAATGATTAAAAAACATGTATTATTCGTAAAATATGAGCTTTTTATCGAAAAAAACGTCATTTTTCCGAATAATTTTACAAATTTATAAAAAAAATTAATCAGATAATACAGAAACATAAATTACTTGATCAAAAAGTTTTACGAATAATTTTGAGAACATTATCTATTGAATAAAGGTTAACCATCCCCGACCTCTATCAAGAAATGAGTAATTGTGACTGATAATGTTTTTTCAAGTGAGTAATTCGAAATAAACCATGTTTGACAGATTAAGAAATTAAAATTTTATTTGCTTTGTAAGTTCTTTCGAATAAGTCCAGAACAAGACGTTGTATTACTAAATCTAGGGAGAAATGGGACTGAGAAGAAAAATACCAGATTTCGAAAAGCTATTTCTGCAAACGAAGTGGCTCTTACGTTTCGGGATGTGCCGCCAGAGACCTTCTCTGATTGGCTGAAATGTTATTTCGCTGAGACGACAGCGAAAAAGAAATAGAACGTTCTAGTGTTTTAAGTCGGAAAATTTTCCGGAAAATGACCGAGGCCTTTTTACCGGAAAATATTCCGTATTTTTCCGAAAAAAATAAACAAAAATTTCATTCCATGATTAGACCCTGCTAATATATTGTTTGCAAATTTCAATAAAGCGGCTTTTTCGCCTCATTTTTTCGAATCTGAAAGTAAAATTAAACATCTAGACTAGTTTAAACTGATTAACAATGTAACACTATTATAACATTTTATATCGATAAAAAGTTAAAAACATTAAAAATCCTTGAAAAGTAATTTCCGTTTCAATTTTTATTTTTCCGATTTGCGGATAATTTTCCGCAATTTGGAAAATTTTCTGGAAATTTTTCCGCATTTTATTTTTCCGGAAAATTAAAAACACTAGAACGTTCGCTTCGAACCGCGGAGGCGCGATTTTGGTGGCGAATTTGAAAATTTTCGCAAATTTTATTCGTGCGCGTCAATTTACAGCGCTTTTTTCGTCAAGCGCGAACTAGGCTTACGGCGGGGTGCGCCGTGTTGCCGGACGAACGATTTAAGTCTCTTCAATTCGGTCGTCGAAGAAAGAACCTTATTTTTTGCCCCTTGTCGATGTTTTATCGAAGCTTTAAGAAATAGAACGATTTTTTCGTCGCTTATTTGCATTGGCCGGAAAAACGACAGTTAGGAAATCGGGACGCGGAAAAAGAAGCGGATAATAGAATATTTTCACCTTTAACACTTCCACGATTTGTTTTCAACTGTTTCTCGGATAAACTCGGGTTATTTGTATTCGAATTTAAATTTTTACAAAACAAAGCGACGAGAACTATAGAAGGCGCGAAGATGTACAAATAATAATCATTTGGGAGGATTTGCGAGGTTGGGGAATAGAGTTGTACACGCTATAAGTAACGTGATATTTTCTATTAGAGAGGTTAAACAAAGCGCTCTAGAAGTTTTAACAACGTCGGGAGTACCTTCGAGGATAAACAATTATCTAGCTAACGTTTGCAATTGAATTTTAAGAAATTGCACACCTTGCGCTAGCCCAGGGTTCACGAACAAGAAGTAATGTCGTTTGAACAATATTAAAAGAATGGATATGAGTGTTGTCGAAATGTGATTATTGGTGTCTTCGTGTGCCCGGGTGCACCGACAATTTCTCTCTTTGTATACTTTCAATTTTACAGTACGCTGCTAGATAAATAATTAGTTGTTATAACTCTGTCTCTATATTTTGAGTTGGAATATTACAATTATCAGTATTTTTCATTTAAACACTATAAATATTAGAGACGAGTCGGGTACCCATGCAGAGGGGGGGGGGATGGGGCAAAAACCCCAGGACTCAGCGAAAAAAAAGGGCCTCAAAGCTTGGCTTTTTGAAAATTTCAGTTAGGAGGGCCCGCGATGACATAATTTGTCCCGGGGCCCGAAATGTTTCTGAACAGCCCAAAATTATTTAATTTTTTGCGGGTCGGGGCGGGCTTTTTTTTCGTTGAAAAAAATCGGGATCGGGTTGGGTCGGGCCGGGTTAAATCTTAAATCGGGTCGGGTTGGGCACGGCTTTTTTGTTGAAAGAAATTGGGATCGGGTTGGGTCGGGCCGGGCTTTGTTTTCGTCGAATGAAATCGGGACGGGTCGTGCTCAATCGTAAATCGGGTCGGGTTGGGCAGGGCTTTTTTTGTTGAAAGAAATTGGGATCGGGTTGGGTCGGGCCGGGCTTTGTTTTCGTCGAATGAAATCGGGACCGGGTCGTGCTCAATCATAAATCGGGTCTGGTTAGGCAGGGCTTTTTTGTTGAAAGAAATTGGGATCGGGTTGGGTCGGGCCGGGCTTTGCTTTCGTTGAATGAAATCGGGACCGGGTCGTGCTCAATCTTAAATCGGGTCGGGTTGGGCAGGGCTTTTTTTCATTGAAAGAAATCGGGACCGGACCGGGTTGGGCTCAATCTTAAATCGGGTCGTGTTGGGCAGGTCTTTTTTCCATTGAAAGAAATCGGGACCGGACCGGGTTGGGCTCAATCTTAAATCGGGTCGTGTTGGGCAGGTCTTTTTTTCATTGAAAGAAATCGGGACCGGACCGGGTTGGGCTCAATCTTAAATCGGGTCGTGTTGGGCAGGTCTTTTTTTCATTGAAAGAAATCGGGACCGGACCGGGTTGGGCTCAATCTTAAATCGGGTCGTGTTGGGCAGGTCTTTTTTTTCATTGAAAGAAATCGGGACCGGACCGGGTTGGGCTCAATCTTAAATCGGGTCGTGTTGGGCAGGTCTTTTTTTCATTGAAAGAAATCGGGACCGGACCGGGTTGGGCTCAATCTTAAATCGGGTCGTGTTGGGCAGGTCTTTTTTTCATTGAAAGAAATCGGGACCGGACCGGGTTGGGCTCAATCTTAAATCGGGTCGTGTTGGGCAGGTCTTTTTTTCATTGAAAGAAATCGGGACCGGACCGGGTTGGGCTCAATCTTAAATCGGGTCGTGTTGGGCAGGTCTTTTTTTCATTGAAAGAAATCGGGACCGGGTCGGGTAGTGCTCATTTTAAAAGGGGTTGGGCAGGAAGTTTCGTAGGTTTGTAGAATTTAGCGGTGGCATAGGAATTAACAACACTGTAAGCATTTACTGGTTCTATTATTCCAGTCGGGTCGGGACGGGTTTTTCCAGGTTGGGTTGGGCCGGGTAAAATTTATTTTTGTTTTTTTTTCGGGTTGGGTTGGGCCGGGTAAAATTTATTTAATTTTTTCGGGTCGGGTCGGATAGGGCAAAATTTATTTTATTTATTTTTGGACCGGGTCGGGCCTAATAAATAGTTGGCCCGACTCGTCTCCAATAAATATATTACGATGAGTCAGTGGGTCACGTATGTTCGACAGAAATAAGGCGTCGTCTTGAAGTTATTGAATATTCGACTCCGAAGTACAAACGGGTAAAGTAAAACGTCTAAAATGTTAACGTGACTCCCGACGTTGTCGTTCAAACTTCTAGAGGGCTCTGCTTAACATCTCTATAGTAAAGCTTCGTTTCTTTTCATTTATTCGTGTTTTCAATATCATCAGAAGTATATAATATTTCTCTTAGGGAGAAGTATTCATCTGCTAATAGAAATAAAAAATAAAAAATGCACGAGCCTTTTACGTTAAAATATTAAGGAGCGCGTGGAACTTTTTAACAAGTTGAAGAAGGCATAAGGAATATACAGGGTGTCCACTAAAAAATGAACCAGGGCGAATATCTCAAAATCTGTTTTAGGTACGATTTTGAAATTTTCAAGTCGTATACAAGATGCGAAAATGTCGATGACCTTGAACCATGTCTTCAAGGTCATCCAAAAACTAACTCGAGAACCATAAGTGTTAGAAAGCTGGTTCCAATTAGAAAAGTGTTCCACGTGACTTTTTAAGTACAAGTAGGTTTGACCTGATCGGATTTGATTAATAGGAAGCCGAGAAATGCTAGTAAACAACACCCTGTATACTAGCGCCCATTGAAACATGCTCGCTCTAATTTATCAAAATACGTTTCAATGGGGCGAAATTCGTTATGAATTGGTGATTTTGATACAAATACTTAATTAGAAAAATATTGATTGTAGAATTACTTTACATCATTAGCGGAGTAGTGCACCATGATGTCCATTAAAAAAAACCCGAAACTGCGAAATGGCATTTTTCATTTCGATGGATGCTTCTCTCTCAAAAGATATCTTATATACTTCTGATATTATATATTTAAATTTTAACTTTCTGCAGTTGCGATTGAATATTTTGTCATCACCCATAATTTGTACAAAAGGGCGGTAAAGTCTACGGCAGCGGCTGGCGGAGCGAGATAGTCATTTCTAGATAACTGGATAATGTTAATAGCGGCGGGGATTTGACGTTTATCGATTTAAACTATAGCAGCTATTACGTTTCAATTTTCTCCGTAAGCCACGCTCGACCTTAGACTAATTACGGCTTATTGGATACTATACGATTAGAATAAATTATAAATTTGGTCTAAGAATCACCTACTGGCGCCTGTAGAAGTGTTCCACACGCCCAACACCGGTGTGCAGAGATAAGTTAAAATACGGGGGAAGACATTTTCAGTAGGCGTAATAGCATATGTAACATAATTACTCATAAGTATGCCACTGTACCTTTTTTCCATTCAAAAATCTTCACTAACGGTTTGTTTCACCACGAACCAGTAAAAAGGTGGACTACGTTAGATTTTAACATTTTTATTCATCCTAGTAATTTTGGGAGTCACACTATTGGCTACTAACATATGTATTTAAGCCAATGGAAAACCTCTAAATTGAGAAGGAATTTTTGGTGTCGGAATTTTAGTCAGCCCAATGTAGCTTTATTGAAATTTATAAACTCGCTCGGTTTGTGCGGATGAAGTTAAATAATGGGTAGTTTAAAGAAAAGGTTAGGTAAAATGACCAATACGGTTCGGTTCAGAGATCACTTTCCGAAAATGGAACAAGTCGTGGAAATGGGATATTCCACCAGCGTTATTAAAACCCATACCAAGCCTAGAAGAGTTAGGCCTATACTCAAAAGAATCTGCAAAGAGACCAACCTTGTAGATGCCCCAAAAAAGCTCAACCTGAATTTCAACTATTTTTTCCAATAAACCTGCTTCTTTTATTTGACAATACAAATTTATTTTATAACGTGAGTCTCCGAGAACTTTATTAATTTGCAAATTAATTACATTAACAGAACTTGACACGATATTGTAGTTCATTTCAGCTCCTAAGCTTTGGTTGTTCAAACCGGTTTGTTTACTAAAATAATGGCTGTCGGTTTATCAGACGTAGAGCTAATTGCGCGACGGCATTATCGGCATTTGAGATTCGATGACGTCAAATATTACATCAAATATGACGTCAAATATTACGTAGGGTACGGATGACGCAATATCTGTGAAACAAATCGTTAGTGAAGAAATAGAACTAGTGGCATACTTATGTTACATATGGTAATAGTTATAAGTTAATAATAATAAAATAATAATCAGCTAGGCTAATACCCAAGGCCTAAGTCATCAAGCGACTTTTGAAGCCATTAATTCAGGTGGCCGGGTTAAAATGCGTAGGAGGGTGGTGGCAAGCCCTGCATGCCACGAGATCGAGCCAACAGCTCCCTACACTAACTATTACCGTTAACCTTGACAAGTTTTTATGGAAGGGGAAACCGAAGAACTCGGGGGAAGTTCAGTCCTTCAGGTGTCTTAAGCGGCGTAAGCTTAGACTAATTGCCAAAACCGTCGCGTTCAAGCGCGCTTATACTAGTGTCTCGTCAACAATGAGGTTAAAATTCGAATAAATATAAACAACTTACCCGTGTCGATGGAACGGGTGAAGTTTCCATACTCGAAATTAACCAGGTCGAATTCGGGTACTTCAACGGGCCTTTCGATGACAATAGGTTCGTGGTCCTGCCACTTGATAACTATTTGGTCCGTGGTTTGCGCATCTAGGCGAAAATTGAATTAATACACCCGGAAATTAATCGTGTCGTAATAGAAAACAATAGCCACTAAAGCAACTGGGCTGGAAATGCGAAGGAATTCATCGCCGGAGGTGACACACCAACTACTTCCGCGCTATAATACGCCTCCCTCCAACAACAAATTTCCAGCCTCTTTAGCAAAGTAAAGAACGAGTTTAATCGAGCCCTTACGTACGCCCTAGCTCGAGGATTAGGTTTGAATTCGGGCATACCGGAAAGGAGGCGTTTAAGGGAGCGGTTCAACTTACAAGCTCCTAGTATGACGTGGCATCGCTGCGTGTCCAGAGGGTAATTTCGGAAAGACATGTGACACGATAAACGAAGCGTTAATCTGAAAAGAATTTAATTTAGTCTCGATTGTTAGCCGTTCAAATTAAAACCATAAATAACGTAAAGGATTCGGTGGCTCAAATTAATTGTAGGTATCCGGGGGGCGTTGCTTGGGGCGAATACGCCCCCTTTTAATTGCTTCTTCAAGAACAACAAAACCGGAAAATATTGAAGTCTAATAATCCCAAAATATATTACCAACAATTTCAATTTAGTTGGACCGATCGAGTATGGTTGAAATAGATCAACCCAATTTTAATGGTGGACGTGACGAGTATGTTAAATAGTTAAGGCGAAAAGCTTATATTTACTTTGATCTTAAAGGGGAACGGCCAAGCTTTTCCAAATATGGCCTTATTTCCGTATCAAAAGATTAACAAGACGTTCAATATACTAACACGTACCTTTTTTTTGTCTTGAAAAAATAGCTTTTGGCCCAAAAAGTTTAAACGAAAAATAACACCAGGTGTTTGGGTTTGAATTTTCGCCGCCCTCTTAGGGGCTGCCGCCAGCGCCCCTAACCCCGTATGAGCGATTTGCGAACTATCCTAACTTTTAAATTCGCGCAATTTAGGCTTATGTCTCTTACAACTGGAACGCGCCGCGCGAGCGAAACATATTTTTTGCGTCTTCATCAGAGCGTGCTTTTACGTTGTTTTTCTGTCTCACCGACTTCTCACCAGGTGTCGCGGCGGACGCGCGCTTTTCGATTTCCCGAAATTTCTTTATTTTATTAAAAATTAACCACTCAATATTTTTTGACGCGGTTTTCGCAGTAAATTTTAGTTTTCAATGGGCTATAGGGCTATCTAACTGGTTAAAGCTTGACCGTTCCCCTTTAAGACTATTATTAAAATAATAAAACAATATGGATTTATACGAAGTCATCTATTTTGTAATATTATTATTAGTTGTAATAGAAGTGTTTATTCACGCATAAATGTTTTGTTGAAGATTGAAAACGATAATGACTTTTTAACACAACGGTAACGTTTGTTTTTTATTTGTATCTAAGTCACGTAATAAAAATAAGTAAAAAATTGCGTTTTAATGATATATTAAGGGTCTAAAATATTAAAAAAAAACCCCTCTTTAGGGTTAATATATACACCATTAAGGGGGAAGAATACAGTAAAAGCCTCTTTTTCGTTCAAGCTGAACGTTTCTGTTTTAACAATTACATAATTGAATTATATTTTTCTTATTAGGCTGAACCTTCCTCTAGTGCTTAAAATAATTTTGATAATTCTAATATTAATAGTTAACGGGATATAAGGTCCTAACTAAAGAGTAGTTTGGGCGCTTGCCCAACTTGTTTAGCTCCGGGGGTCCGAATTAAAACGTAATAACTTAATTACTTTTAAATTTAAAATTGTAAAAATTATTTTAAGCCGTAAACAAGAGGTTGCTCTACACTTAAATAATAATTTTATAAGTTAAAATACAAAATTAAAAGAGTTCAGCTTGAAATAGCGCGAAAGTAGACAATGGCCACTGTAGTCTTCCCCCTTAAGGGTTTTTTCTTGTCCCGAATTTAAAACATGAAAGTGTGTATAAACGGTGTTAGTATAAAGTCATCAAGCGACTTTTAAAGCCATTAAAACAGTGTAAATAAACACCCTAAAAAGAAAAATGCTATTTAAGGTGTAGAATAACATCCATTATAAACATGTTTCTCCAATGACCATATAAATCATTATGTAGCTAAGGACTGACAAATCAATAGTTGATTTTATAAAATAAAAAGTGGTCTTTCCCAACTTGTTAAAATGTTGCTCTTACGTCACAAGATCTAGTTTTATTAGTATATTCTTCGCACGAGCGATTTGCACGGGCGCTCGAAAAACCTATATTCCTCTGGCGACTGTAGCGCGCGCTCGTAGACATGTAAAAGTAAGAGACTGTGACGTACGAGCAACATTTAAACAAGAACGCCACGTTACTATATAAAAAGAACTATTGCCAGGAATCCATACCTCCACTTGGAATGCTTATCCTGCCGTATCGCGCATGGTTACTACATGGTAAGTTCACTCTGACGGCTTTGGCCCCGCTTACGAGATAAAAAACCCCCTCTGCGCGCGCTCCCCTCTCACGTTGTTGTTTGTTAAGTTAAAAAAACCGTCAGCCACATCGATACGAAAATCTGCGGCGATAAGCATTCCAAGTAGCGGTATGGATTCTTGCTATACACTCTTTTTAGAAACGATTACCGGGCACCGCCATTATCGTACAGACAACCAACGAGCAAGCCCTCTATCGCAGAAATTTCAACTCCCCAAAACCGGTTTTTCATCACCCTCCCCGTAGACTGTAAGGTAATGGCGGTCGATTTCGAAGGCGCGTTTAAGAGTCTATAGACTATTGAATTTGCGATTGTATTAGTTAGTTATTTTCAAAATTGAAACTTTTATTTATAGTCATCAAACGAATTTGGGAGTAATTTCGAAGATAATGATTAGAAACTCTTTAAAAATAGTTAATCCACTTCAATCTACGTTGGGAACCGCAATAAAGACGTGCACAGTCGGGCGTGCACAGTTGTATATTTCACCTTCATTTTACTCAAATCGAAAATATTTTTTATTATAATTTATTATAATTTATCAAATACAATTTGATGTTAAAACTCGTCTCGACTTAATACACTAACAAGGAGACGACCCGAGGTGATTTCAATCGATTTTATTTAAATTCGGGGGATAAGTAGACCTTTATGTTACTTGAAATTTCCCAAAACGAAAAAGTTTCGATGGGCTTTAGTTTTGCCATGGCAACCAAAAATGTTTTTGATAACTTAAAACCTACTTTTCCCTATGGAAATTAACATGGAAAAATCGCAGATTTTAAAATATTTTAAAATATTAAAAAATAAATCATATTGAAAATAAACTATACATTGGGTAAATGCAAGTAAATGCGTGTAAATTTGGGAAAAACTAGAAAATCGGGTAAATACAAGTAAATTTGGGTTAAATTATTTAAAATGGGTAAATGCAATTAAATTGACTAAATTTTGGTTATGAAAGTAAATTGGATAAATTTGGATAAATTCAAGTAAAGTGGCGAAATTTATGTAAATGCCATTAAATTGGCTAAATTTGGGTAAATTCAATTAAAGTAGATAAATTTAGGTAAATGTAATCAAATTGCTCAAATTTGGGTAAATTCAAGTAAATTTGGGTAAATGCACGTAAAATTGGTTAAATGTAAGTAAATTTGGGTAAAATAGCCAATTAACTAGCATTTACCTAAATTTAGCCACTTTACTTGAGTGTACCCATATTTAGCCAATTTAATGTCATAAACCTAAATTTATCCCCTTTACTTGATTTTACACAAATTTAGCCACTTTATTTAAATTTACTCATATGAATTGCTAAAATTTCAACTTTTTATGCTAAATCTAACGTTAGCTATGTCATGGACAAATAAAAGATCAGGCCCGTAGTGAGGATTTTTTAGTTGAGAGGGCCCGGCAAATTCCTAAGACTTACGAGGCTTAGCTACTTCAAAATGAGCTTAAACGTCCACACGCAAATAGAAATTGAATTTCAAATCACCTTAGTTTGATCTTTATTTTACAATGACTTGATTAATCTCAATCAAGTCGATATCGAATCCAAAATGGTGTAAACTGAGAACAAATTGAGAACGTTCTATTATTCTAAACCCATAGCACGTCACTACACGGAAAGAATAAAGTGAAATAAGCCGCGGTTAGTATACTTGGATAAAACTGAATAAAAGACGGTGCCTTATAGTCTAACAAGTACTACGATAAATTAACATTATAGGTCAATCAATATTTGCACTTGATTACGTGCCATATTATTGTTTCTGCTACAGCTAAAACTTTCAACTTAAAATGGTGAAAGTGATAATAATATAGTAAAGTAAGGTACACGAAAGTAAATATTATAGTTTGGACAGTTGGACTTAACTATATGTTAATATGCTCTTTTTTATGAATTTTGTTTAATTTGATATTTTTCTATGGGCACAATGATATTTTAAGGGGGCACAGATACATTTTGAGGGGCCATTAATATTTTGGTCTATCAAACGTAACCTTCCATTTGTGGCTGGGAAGAGGGATGGACCGGAATAGGCGTCTCAATAAAAGCAGATCAGCGAGTCCCCAAGGAGTAATAGCACTGAGAGCGTAGAATGGAAAGCTAGGTTTTATTTAGTCCTTGTCTCCTGGTTTTGAAGAGGTGCCGAAAATAAGACCACATTTTAGGCGGTAAAAGTTATATAAAAGTTTACTTCGACAGGACAAACACGTGTGCAAAGGCTTGTCTCTTTTGTGAAAGCATGGTGAAAGTGAAACGCAAAATCTATTTTATAAGTCGGATGGAAGTTTGCTTAGTTGGTTGGTTACCGGTTGAATTGGCAACCCTGTTACCGCCCAACCGAAAATATTTCAGATCAGTGACTACGTCATGGGAGAAGCGAAAGGAGAGCGGCGTTTATTGTGACGACTAAATATCCGGATTATATTCCCGGTCTGTATTCGTCGCTATAAAAATCCTTAAAAGTCTGTGACGTAAGTTGTACCCCAAGTGATGGCCCTAAATGGGTTAGAGTGTGCAATAACTGGTGGCTTTACCGGGGAGTCGGGGTCCGGCTCTTGTAACCCATAAGGGCGGTGGCGCACTGGGAGATGTTAGCTCTGATCAAATGGTCCTATCTCCACCTCCGACTTCGGTCAGGTTTGGGCTGGATACTGAACTTCGGTTCAGGCTAACGGAGAGGGTCCAGGCAAACTGGCCGCCTCGGCGGATTGGGTAGCCTGCTGTGGGGCGGCGAGCCTCCATATGCGGGCACGGCGGTCCTGTTTCCCGGCCTTTTGGAGCCCACCGGGATCTCCGGTGCCAGCTGTGCCGGGTTACTTGGGCTGCTGTGTGCTCGTCGTTCCCCTTTAGGAGCTCTTTCCAAAGGGTTTGGCTCCTTACCTTCATAGGTAGGGTGTCGGCTGGAGTTGCTATAGCATCCATTCTAAATCCCACTGCTGTGTGCGAAGTGGGGATTGGTCCACACATTGCTGCACCTTCTGCTGGGTTGAGTGGCTTGCGTCAAAGGTGAGACCATCAGTAGTAGGGTTCTGCTACCCATGCTGGATTTGTCACCTGTCCGGGCTAGGTGGACGCTGGCGTAGGGCACTATGATGATAGGCCTCCGGTGGTATGGTCTCTGTTACTAGGTACACCGGGCTATAAATTCTGACACACTGTACCCCAAGTGACGGAATTCCGTGTTTGTAACATTTTAAAAGGTGGCGCTAGTAGTCGAGGGCTACTTTGAGAAAACACGTTTTAGAGAGGAATCAGAGGATAGCTGCCTTGAAGAACCGTTGATTTGTCTATACAAACGTAAAAAGATTTCGAGTTCTATAACAGTCCTCGATCGCTTCGCCAATGTTATAGTCTAAGCTAGATTCTGCTCCTGATCGACAGATTAGGTAGGGCAACGTTTAAGAAAAATATGTACTTTGCGCTAAAAGCGCTTCTACGTTTGTACTTTGTAGCCTATAGGTATGAGATAAACGTTAAAGAATAATATTAGACGAGAGACTGGTTCGATATTAACTCGTTGATGGGCGGAAAAAAGTTACTTAATAACATGCTAATTCCCCCTGATTGGAACTTCTGGGCAAACACTCTCTGATGCAGGGGGGGACGATAAAGAATCTATCCCCCCCCCCGCAAAGTTGACACACGGAGAAAGAAAGAAAAAACTAGTTTGATTTTAGCGAACACAGAAAGGCGTTTGAAGGCAATTTCTTAAATTGAGTTTTGGTAGCGAGCTAATAAGGAAAGACATATTGTTCCCGAAAGTTACTCCGACGAAGTGATTACCCAACTCACCGAAAGTTCCAACGGAAAACAAAATTATTGATCTTAATAATATTAACTTTATCTATTAACTTATAAATTAAACAAAAATAACGGCGGAACACGGTAAATTCGGTTTTCTTATTTTGGTCTTGTCCAGCAAATAAATTTGCGTGCGAATACAAACAGGCAAAAGTATATAATATTTTAATATATATGTATCCAACCGAGGGGCAGCTCACTCCAATGATTATTAGGACACCTTCGTATGATTAGATCATGATTAGATTTGATTAAATTTAAATCTGTAGCTGTGGCTGCAAAAAGATTAAAAATGATTAAATCATGATTACATTTTTAATCACATTTTGTGAACATACGCTTTTTGGGGATAAATTTTCTATCAACGGAATCCGAGAAATACTTATCGCCTAAGCCATATATTATAAACTTCTGATAGAGGTAAAATATACGTTTGCACAAATGTTTAAGTTGCGGAACGAAAGAAAAATGAAAATTGCTTTTTACCTCTCCGAGGGGACTATGTCCCCTAGGAGGGGTTTTACAATCACCGTGTCTGTCTGTCTGTCTGTCTGTCTGTCTGTCTGTCTGGGCGTACTCATTTTCGGGGCAAAGTGTAATCACCGCGTTAGCAGTTTCTTGGAATTAAGGAAAAGCTTTTTCCAAAAGAGCCCTCTTTTTGTCATTGGGTGTAATATAAATATTATTCAATTTGCGTTAGTATCGGGCGGGATTCGAACCCGAGCCCTCCTGCACGATACATGTTACGCTTCACTGAAAATTAGAAACTCTTCCGAGGAGAGGTATATTTTGGCTTGCCAACTTGTTAAGTAATAACGTTTTTCAAAAATGAACAAAACTTATTTAGTATACTGGTAAACTACAGAAGCGTAATAAAATTGAAAAAGCATCGATTCGAAAATGTTCCGCATAGATTCGGTATAAAGGTAGTGAGACGTATAATTCCAATTACAACTTTGTTTGGAATAGGTTAGGGCGACGCGAATCGATTCGGTAAACTTTTGTACAATGCCTAAAAGTGCGGAGAATGACAAGGTCACCGATTCCTATTCACGAAGAAAAGGTCTTATTTGAAAAGGAGAATTGAAAAACGGAATCTAGTACCTCATGCTGTAGAGGATTCGTCCATCGGGCGACATTTTGATGAGAATGTTGGGAACGGTGACCAAGTGGAAGTTGGCCGATTTGACGTTCCGGAAAAAGAGGTCTGGTTTCCAGATCCTCGACGATATGTCCTCGCCGTTCAAGGTCAATGTCTCGTTGATATGATACGGGGTCAAGTCCAGTCGATGGTCCAGCCACAACTGACGAAGATATATGTCCATACTGTACTCCTACAATTGCAAAGGAATGTCTTCTCTAAAGTTTAATCCGACACAAATGAACGATACTTGGCCCGAACAATTAAGTACCGGTACCGGGAAGTAGAAGAAATTCTAATTTCAATTAAATTACGCGAAAAGGTAGAAAAGTCCATAATTAAAAGGGGGCCAAAAAACTAAAGCCGAAAAAATTGAGGGGCTAACCACTTCTTTAAATTCTGTATACCGATTACAGCGAGTACAGCCGTTGATAGTGCTAAATCTGTAATCGATTACGCAATGATAAAACTAAAAACTTACTCGGACCCAGAGTTGTTCGAGGATAAAATTAAAACGCGAAACTTGGACCAAATAGATCTTCGAGTCAAAAGCAAATTAAAATGGAATTAAAATAACCAGAATTTTAAGCGGTAGAACAGTTTCGCCCGATTTGGAGCTCATTAGTATCACGCAGGGAAACTGGCTCGTGACTAACTAAACCGAATAAAGAAGACAACCATAAACAATAAAAATTTATTTAAAAACGCGTTGCGTAGCAACGGAAAGCCAAATAGTGGGATATTGATGGATAATGAAATGTATGATGAGTTAAAGCATAAGTCTATAATATTGTTCCATAAGTTTGTCACTTTGGGGAATATTTTACTGAGAGCTATAGTAACGGAGCGATGTCATCACAAGAAGAAAATCAAAGGCTACGTGTGATGCGCTAACAAGCGGACGCAAAATGGCGACGAAGCCCTTAATGTAGTCTGTCTTGCGAATAGCTCTCAGTAAAAATTTAGCATGTGAAGAATAGGAATTGTCACACTTTTGTAACAAAATTATACAGTTGTGGTTTATTAATTTTAATTAAAGTCTTGGTCTAAAACCAATAGATTTCATCTTTCCTAAAATGGTTAAAACCATCAGTCAGGTATATAAATCGTATCAATTTCCGTTTTTATTTCCTGGAATTATCTTTTTACCCTTGGTTTTCTGAACAACTGAGTTTTAATACTGACATAAAAGGTGTTTTATCGTTCACCAAACAATTCAAGTCTATTAGGGGATATGTATAAGATAAGCAATCAAAGACACCTTCTGGTAAGTGGAGAAATAATAACCAAAAGGTTCTTTCATCGCCATTAACAATGGCCGCCTACAACGGAATTCTATGGAAGGCCCGTTATTTATCGGGTCAATGAAAAAGGGGCCCAAGCTCCCGGTAAACAAGGAGTCGAGTGGAGTCAAGGAAATGAAAGAGAAACAGTTCGTATTTCTCCTCTGGGGCCCAGCGCGGATTCTTATCGTGGCAACTTCGTCGGTTCAGCGCCACAATGGACACCTCGATCTCATCTACTCAACTGAAGTGTCTAGTTGTAATCACTTTCCATCAGCGCACGCTTAATGGGAGAGGGTTCCCTTTAATAACGATAATAGAGTCACCGGATAACTGCGTACCAAAGTGGGATGAGAATCGCCTTAAACCGCCATAAAACAAGTTGATCGACGTGCATTGTCCTCATCTATACGCCTTCTTAACGTACGGTTAATCAATAGGGTCACTAAGGGGGTACGGATAGCGCGTGGTGTCACCCTTAGAAGGTGTGATACTCTTATCATAGTATATTGGTATCTTCATTCGTTATTCCCCATTCGCTTTAGCGTATTCAATTTTATTATACAGAGTGAACACTAAAAAATGATCCAGCGCTAATAATTGAAAAGCTATTTTTCCTAAGAATTTGATATTTTCAGATTGCATAGCATATGCAGGGGGCTATTAGATGAAACAAAACTAAATGACCTGGACCATGTCCTGAAGGGCATTCAAAAGCTATCTCGAGATCCGTTGGGCTTAAAGACTCGGTTCCAATTAGAAAGATGTGCTCCATCGCGTTGTATGCCGAAGTGGCTCTGAACCGATGTAAATTGGTTCAATAGAAAGCTAAGATAATTAACACAAAAATAAGAAGGTTAAAAATAAAAATCTTCAATGAGTAATTACCAATATTAAAACTTATTTCAATTAAGCTCAGATTAGGTCGGTTAAAATAAATATGGATCTAAAAAGTGATGGCGAACACTTTTCGAATTGGAACCGACCTTCCAAATCTAACGGTTTTCGAGATACATTTTGAATGACCTTGAAGACATGGTTCAAGGTCATCCAAATTTTAATAGCATAAGATCTTACCAGAGTGAATCGGTTCTGAAAAATGAAGTACTTTCTAAATTATTAACACCTGAGCATGATCTCTTGGACATTTTTATTTATGACCATCTAATTTTTTGTGTTTTTTTTCCTGGACGTAAAATGCGGTGACGCACATCTTTCTAATTGGAACGGAGTCTCTAAATCCAACGGTTCTCGAGTTTTTGAATGACCTTGAGGACATGGTTCAAGGTCATTGAGTTTAGTATCATCTAATGACCCCCTGCGCGTGCTATACGATTTGAAAATATAAAATTCATAGGAAAAATAGCTGTTCAATTATTAACTCTGGGTCGTTTATTAGTGGACACCCTGTATAGTTTAAGTTTGCGCAAACAAAATGTTGATTGTGTAACTACAAGGTCTACTGCCTAATAACAATGCACAATTTATGTTAATGATAGTGTGTCACAGAGCGATTGTGGTATCGGAAGTGTAGGAAGAGGTAACGCGTCACATTCGAATCTCTTTGTAGGCTAAAATATTGCCAGGCTATAGTGTAAACACGGACATTCTATTAACAGGACGAGAGACCACCTCGAACAAATGTTTGTTCACAATCAGAGCCAAAGGGAGTCGATGTAAACAAAACGCGACTTCACGTTTTAGAGTGTGTGTTTAGAAATTTGAAAAATAAGAATGTAGTCAGTTTTACAATCGTAACTTATTTCTATTTATGGAAAATCTAACGAAAACTTAGTTGATGGATTCCCCGTAACAAAGTCTGCTAGCGAACTTAATTAACCCTCGGCTCCGCCATTTGGTTTGTTTACATCGACTCTGTAAAGGAATAGCTTGGGAGAGCTAGGGGAATCACAAGAGGGGATGGCCTAACGACTGAAAAATAGGCCGCTTAAAACCAATTCGCTGAAGTTAGAAACTGCGCGTACTTAATCGAAAGTTATATCACGAACGATAATTAAAAAGGTAAACACCACGAATTTAAAATAAGAATGAGTTTAATATAAAAAGTGAAATACTGATAACTTGGGCTCACAAAATTTCACATAAAGGGTTCCGTAAAATAGCTACAAGAGGAACAACAACGCCAAACGTTTTTATCACAAAAACACATTAATAACACAAACCCTTTTTTTTTGGGTTTTTAAAAACATGCGCGCGCTCTTTATTAGCGCGCGTAGATAAAGGTTATTTGAATTTTGACAGTTTTATAGATACATATTTAAAACATGTTAGTTATTAAATCAAATTACGAAATATCGGAATATATTTAACAGACTCCCCTGTTCAGCGTGAGAGCGTGAGAAAAATTTACAGAGCTGCCAAATTTTGGGGCAAATAACGATTAACATGGGCAATGTCCATGGTGTAATGGCGGTAAATTCTAGCAAAAACGAGTTTAGGACTAAAATTCCAAAATAAGCACTTTCAGAAACCAGACAAAAACGAATTGAGTGTTTATAATAGTCAATTCTACATTTCAAATCAATAATTTATTTTTACGAAATAAACCATATTTTTACCGTTGAAAGCGTTGCAATTTTCAATAGGCCTTGGCAGATACGTAGGCGGTTATTTCTCGGGCACCATTACCCATTGAGTTGGGAATATTAATCTAGAGATCCAATCAAATCTGCTCCCCGCGAAACATGTTTTTGAAAAATACGAATGTGCCGTCTGCTCTAAAATGACGAGCAAACGTTATCATATGACCCGTGGCGCCATCCATTATTTTAAAGAAAAAAAATATTTTTGCTTGAAAACGCGTCTTATTTGAACAAATCATTGAGAGATAGACGGCGCCACGGGTAGAATGATAACGTTTTCTCGTCATTTGGGACGCCGATGGGAGCAGACGACAGTATTCTTATTTTTAAAAACTTGTTTCGCGAAATACTGAAATCCGACGTTTCGATTGGACCTCTATATTAATATTCCCAACTCAATGCCATTACCCGCCACTTCCAAAGTACAGCTCGCGGGAGAATAGTTATGCTAATACCAATAATAAAACTGCCAGCTAGAGCTATATTATTCAGGGTTAGAACGTCGGAATAGTCCCAAAGTTATTATTTAGAAATTTCAAGTAGCATTCGTAATTAATGTTCCTTGTGGGTTCCTTGGAGTTACCGCACCGTCCGCACCGCTCTTACGTCGTTAGTGAAGCCTTCAAGCCACTATAGTGGAATCGCTCGCTAATATGTTTTGGTCCCTTCAAAAAATATATCCACTTTAACTTTTACGTTTTATAGAACGAATTTCGCCATTTCGCATAAATTATTTATTATTTCATTGCGATTGCATGTTGCATTCACTTAAATTTCGGTTATAAAGTAGCGATTTCAAAAATAGACTAACTTTTCAATTTTCAGAGGCGAGTTAAATAGATTCGAAGCACGCGAACATTGGGAGAAGTGCGTTTTGATATTCACCGTTTCAATGTTCTTTAGCAGAACCCTCTCACAATGCAATCGTTACGCATTCTCAATAGACGCTTCAATAAAACATCACCAAGGAAATTGCCAAGAAGTAATATTTCCGAAAGCCAGGACCCGCGAGTTACTGTTTATATAGTGCTTGTTAAAATAATGGAAACGTTTCATCTATACGGTATGCAAAAAGCGTTCCCTTCTAACCAGGTAGCTTTTTTGACATTATAAGGCTTTGCAAAAACACACTACGTTCTGTTTAGATGTGAAAAGTTCCCATTATTTCAACAAGCACTATATAAACCGAGACTCGCAGATCCCGGCTCTCGGAAATAATACTTCTTGGCGATTTCCTTGATGAATGTTTTATTTAAGCGTCTATTAGAAATTGACACGACATATCAGTCAAAACGACATGAACAATAACAAGAGGTCAAGGTCAAAGGACAAAACTTTCGGACGTATGATATACTAAACTATCCTCTTTACTCCGACATTGAAAGACATTTTTAGAATGACCATATATTTTGATGAAATTCAGTCTATTCAGGCCAAGAATTTATTTATCTAAAAAACAAGAGGTAATGATAGGTAGTAAATTTGACTAGACGAAGGTTATATTTATGAGAAGTCGAAAATGGTAATAGTGTGTATTCACGAGGCGGGGCCTAACCCAGGTGCTCACTGCTTTTCGTAACGTCTCCGTCCTACCTTTCACAAGCCTTTGCTTCGTAACGGACACAATGCCTTGTGGAAGGCAGGACGGATACGAAACGGAGAGCCAGTGGGCGCCTAGCCTTAGTCCCAATTTCGAATTTCCCGCGTAAAGACCAAACCGCCATCTCGGATCGGGACGGTTTTAAAAAACGTCGGGTGGCCATATTGTCTGTGATATCTCCTAGTCGCTAATCGTGATGCTATTAATTTTTAAAATTAATTTAAATAACGATAAGGATAAATTTTGTGCTGGATATGCCGAAGGCATTTCTGGGAGTGGTAAAATTAGGTATATGCGAAAAATATGTATTTGCGGAAATATAGAAATTTGTTGGCATTGTTTAAAGGGATCGATCACTCACAACAGGGGAAGGCATAGGGGTCACAAAAAAACTGGTTTTGAAGCACACTGCAAGTCTGGATTTTATGTTACCCCTATGCCTCCCCCTGTTGTGAGTGATCGATCCCTTTAAGTCTACACCTTGTTTACCAGTAATCTTCAGCCATAAATGCTTTCGCTGTTCCGATAGTTTTAAGGTTTCAGGGCACTGATTTTTTATAACGGCTGGAACTTGGAAAAATCTCAAATCTAATGGCTTATAGCGTCCATTTCTATTACCACAACCTTGTATTGCACATTTAGACATTTTCACCAGTTATCTGCCAAGGCTTAGAAACACAGCTAAACTTCCAAAATTGTGTTAGACAAAATGGCCACCGGCACAACTCGCGATAAAAAAATTCGCTCGTTCATCGTCATCAAACGTCATTCGTATAAGGCGTGGCTTAGACTAATACGTCACAAGAATACACACGCTTAAATCACGTTTGGGCCTATTTAAGAATCTCGACTAAAAATCAAGAATCTGAATGACGACGTTGAGACGGTCCACGGGCCCCATGAGCTAGGTGTCGTCCGTCACGAGAGGGGAAAGGAAAAACGTCACCAAGACGGACGTTTTAAGGAACTAATGAGATACCGGCCTGATTTGATTGACTCTTAAGGGGGAGCAGTGGCGTCGCTAGGGTGTTTTAGGCGGCACTTGAGCCACCTGTAAAATTTCTGAAGCGCCACCTAAAATTCCCGAAAAGCGCCTCCTAAAATTCCGAATTTTTCCAATTCACTTGGCGAAAAGTTTCTTCGAACTTAAAAATGGGCATCAAAAATTTAATTTTCCTAGTCGGCCTCAAAGTTTCAACTTTACAAACCTTTTTGGGAGCTCCCCACCTCCCTCATATCCCTCACTAGGACGCCCCTGACTAGTGCTTATGGCTTAAGGGCCACCAGTTTTGAAATCCTGGTGACGCAACTGAGGGGGAGGAGAAAAGCTGAAAATCATCTCAACATAGGCTGCGTTCAGTAACTCTAAAAAAGCTCAGCACTGAGCTCAACGGTCAGTGGTTTTTTACTGAACGGGTTTTTAGACTTCCGGTTTCGACGTCACGTTGCCCGTCCGTTGAGCGACGAAGTCATCGGCTGTCAGAGCTTGGAGGAATAAAACAAGTATACAGGAGTTGCGGAGAGCTGCGAAATCGGTTTCGTCAGTGACCGTGAACTCGTGCGAGACGGAGGGGTTCAAACGCGACTAGCGCCAACTGCATACGGAATTTTGCAACTATTATCGTTTTATATCATTGTTTTCGCGTCGTCTGGTTTGTTTTATTCCTCCAAACAAATACGAGTCATTTTGGAAAAAAGCGCAAAGAATTTAGAAATGTTTCAAAACAAACCAGACGACGTGAAAACAATGCTGTAAAATGATAATAGTTGCAAAATTCCGTATGCAGTTGGCGCTAGTCGCGTTTGAACCCCTCCGTCTCGCGCGAGTTCACGGTCACTGACGTAACCGATTTCGCAGCTCTCCGCAACTCCTGTATACTTGTTTTATTCCTCCAAGGTAAGAGCAGGTTTTTCCGTTGCTGAACGGTCACGTGACGTCGCAGCACGGAGTAAGGCTAGCTGCAGACGCCGCAACAGACGATATTTTACAAAACTTACAACAAGCGTAAAAAGCGTTGAACAAGATTCTACGTCACGGTAGCAACGGCCTCAACGAAAATAATTTTTCAGATACTTCGTTAAGAGTTACTGAACGCAGCCATAGTCATTATCTCCAAGTATAATTATAATAATAATAATAATAATCAGCTAGGCAGTATAAATAAAAGCATTCTTGTTCAGACTAAGCGCTCTTTGCCTCGTACTGACATCGTCACGTGCAGGAAGCCATGCCCGACTATTAAGCCACGGTCACACTAGAGTTTAAAGCCCAGTTTAGGTCGGTTTGAACGCCAGTTTTGACCGCCGACGATAATTCTTGGCTCTTACGTGCGAAATCGCTTCACCCCGGTTCGCTTATACCCAAAGCTTAACGGCATTTCAAATTATGACCGGAATTTTGAAAAATTTTCCTAAAACAATTAGTTAATCATGTTTACTATACATACAGTAATATTATTTGACATTATTTAGAATTTTATTTCCATTATTTTGGAAAATACGAGCAATTTGACTTCCCCGCCTTGTCGTTTTGAAAGCGATTCTAAGCGAAGTGTGAGCCTGGCTTTAGTTGATTTTATAAAAGGAAAAGTGGTCTTTCCCAACTTGTTAAAATGTTGCTCTTACGTCACAAGATCCAGTTTTATTAGTATATTCTTCGCACGAGCGATTTGCACGGGCGCCAGAAAATGCTAAATTCCTTTTGCGACGGTAGCGCGCCCTCGTAGATTTGTAAAAGTAAGAGACATTAAAACAAGTCGCGTATTTATCTTTTTGGTAATGACGTCAATTATAATCTAATGATTTCGACTTACTGACAGACTTCTGAAAGACAATTATAAGCTTAATTTCGTACTAACCATGTTGGCCGCGTTGACAGATCCCAAGCTATTGACGTACATATTGACCTGCACCTGGGTGGGAGAACCTGGTTGTACAAACAAAATCATTAGAAAAACAAAAATCGAGGAAACGCAATCGGAGGGCCCAATTACAAGCACCCCCGTCCACTCACCGGTTCCGTAAGAGGGCCAAGCTCTCTTGTCGTAGCCCTCCAAGACGCCGTCGAGGAAGGCCAGTCTGTGCGGCGTCTGCTGCGACGCGGTCTGCTCCTTGACGCGATTTAGTAGCTCCGTTTTCTTATTATTCCTGGACTCTTTGCGCTTTCCTTTGGCGCCGTCATCCGGTCCGCTCTCCTCGTCTCCGGGGCCCCCTTTGATCAACGCCAGCCTCGAGGGGGAGCCACTAGAATCGGAGCTGGTGACGCCGCCGTTGCCGAGGGCTGATTTCTCCGTCGAGCCCGATTCCGCCAGTCCCGTCTCGCTCGCCGTCTCATTGCCGATAAATAGCGTACTCTCCGCCGTGGCTCTGCCGAGGAGATTAGAAAAACATCTTGAGTAGAGATCGGCCATTGAATACGAAATTATACAATTATTTATTTTTATTCATAACCGACAATAGAGCGTTCTATAAAATCGGCCCAAAACCGGCCAAACTTTTCATACAAACTATAGAGCTAGTTCAGCAGGACTAACAACGTTTGTTATTCTTTGGTTTAAGAGAATTCAGCTTATGAATATTTTAGAGACGTACCTTTTAGGAGTTGTACGTGGGAGGTGTTGAAGTATGTTTGGGGTTAAGAATATTTTCATGATCTAAGTTTCTTTTTAAACCCGTGGATTTGGGACTAGTATTTTGCTTATTTGCCATCATACATTTATTACAAAAATCATTTAAAATAAGAAAAACGGCGCGGAAAGCCGGAAATGAGTGAAGCCTAGGCTAGCAACTACGCTAGATAAATATTTTTATCTCACACTAAAAACCGGCCAAACATTCACCTCCTTCGAACTCAAACGGGGGAAAGCACATCACACCGATTTTATAGAACGCTCTATTATCCAAAAATATCAGAAAAAACCGATTATTTTTGCATGTTAAATCGTTGTTTATTCGTATAAAATGTTCGTAAATAAACAGTTAACCAAAGTTTTTATGATTAATCGAAATTTTGCCGGTTTATTTATTTGCTCCGCCGATCTCTAATCTTGAGGGAAGTTTGACAGTTTTAATTGTCGACTACTTTAATTCGGCGCTGAGATAAAGAAAATACGGAAATCTACTCCCGCAAATGGGCAATTTTCGACCGGGAATTTCTCATCAACCGCCAGAAACAAAAAGATGCCGTTCTCCGCAACTCGGCTACGCGTCAGTGGCGTATCCTGGATTTTAATTCGTACTTGGGTGTGGGGACTCTCAATACAAATTGTACAAATGTTTCAGGGGGTAATGGGTTACCCCCTCGCTACGCCACTACTATAGGAGTGGCGTAATCGTCTCTACAAAAGCAA
The DNA here is from genome assembly GCF_980474605.1 of Leiobunum rupestre. Taxonomy (NCBI): domain Eukaryota; kingdom Metazoa; phylum Arthropoda; class Arachnida; order Opiliones; family Sclerosomatidae; genus Leiobunum; species Leiobunum rupestre. The sequence goes on along the minus strand of NC_143392.1, from coordinate 13,012,106 downwards.
ACATTTATTCACTCTGCCATTTTATCCTGAATACTGGCAAACATGTCTAAATTATCCATGTATTTTAAATACTAATAATAATAATAATAATCAGCTAGGCTAATAAAACCCAAGGCACCACCTTAGGCCTAAGTCGTCAAGCGACTTTTAAAGCCATTACTTCAGGTGTCCCGGTTACAACGCGTTGGAGGGTGGTGGCAAGCCCTTCATGCCACGCGAGCCAACAGCTCCCTATACTAACTATTACCTTTAACCTTAACAAGTTGTTATGGAAGGGGAAACCTAAGAGCTCGAGGGAAAACCCCTTAAACCAGTGGGGAGAGAACTTTCAAACTCAACGCGGAAGGAGTTGTTCCGAGTTGTCACCCAGTGCCACAAGCTGGGATCGAATAGGTACGTTATGCAGCCGCCATTAAAATAGAAAATATGGAAGAGGAATAGCAACTCTAGGCTTTTTGGTCAAGGCTTTTAAATGCAACTCGAGGTTCTAAAGCTAGAATTTTGCGACGGGTACTTATGGTTTCTATTCCTCTTCTATATTTTCTACGGTAGACCTTTAATATTTCCAGTAATATACGGACTCCATTTAACAAAGCCGCTAATGCTAATATATCGCCTTGAGTATAGTGCTCCGCCATCCAAAATACATCAGACCGTCTGCCTCAACTCCTTAACTCGTAAATCGCGACGGTTACGCCAATACGGATTTCGTACGTTACGACGATGCGAAGAACGTCCAAGCGGAGACGTGACTTCTCCGCGTTGATATTCATAATCCAAAAGAGAGTAAGATCAAACGCGGGGAAAAGGGTAAATTTAATAGTACGTACAAATGACAGACTTCGGGAAAAACAAAATTTTAAAAGATCTGCAAACGCAAATTCATATATCGGCATTTTCCATTCGAATACAAAATGAGGAGACGACAGAGGGTCGGATGGCGGGATGGGCTCAAGTTGCTCAACGGCGAGTTTAAAAGGAATTACCAACTTTAAGAAGAAAAGAGACTATAGCGATAATTCCTGGTTCACACTTGCGAAATCGCTTCACCCCGGTTCGCTTATAGCCAAGGCTTAACGTCATTACCAAATTATGACCAGAATTTTTTAAATACTAAAATGTATCCCAAAACAATTAGTTAATCATGTTTACTATACATACAGTAATATTATTTGACATTATTTAGAATTGTATTCCCATTATTTTGGAAAGTACGAACAATTTGACTTCCCCGCCTTGTCGTTTTGAAAGCGATTCTAAGCGAGCGGACTCGGACGAGTCGGCGTTGCTTCCCGAACCAACGCGAAGCGATTTCTCACGCTGGTTTCGAAAACTAGTTATCTAAAACGAAACGATTTTAGGGGTAAGTGCGAACATGGCCTTAGAGTTTAAAGATATACAGAACACGGAGAAGATGAAATATATATTCCGGAAGTCGAAGGCGAGATGTTGGATAGGATTAAGCCCTGGGCGTGTAATTATTTCGGTCTTTCGGCTTTTGCGGAAGGTCGCCCCAAAGATCTTACGCTCGAGCCGAAAGCGGTGACTGACCAAGTATGTACTAGAGTGTCTCCATTTGCATAACTGAAGAATTAAGCGTCCAATCCTTTCTCTTTTTTGGCATTAGCCGAGTGAGTTATTCTTTTGGAGAGTATTTCTTTTTCTGTTATTGTGATTAATTATTTTTTCTCTCTTTTAAAAGGCGGTTAATTCTATTGTCTTAACGTAATCCATGGTAAAGATTTTGCGGAATTACCTCGGTTAGGGAGTATATCAACGGATGGATTTACAATTTAACAGCCCTTTTAAACGGATGCAAATTTACGGTTTATTCTCTCGTGCCTTCAGACGGAAAAAACTAACTTTTTGATGATGATTGGAAGAAATCCACGAGGAATAATTTAACGAAAAATCTTCAGTCAAGCGTCTACGCCATAGAAGTTTCCAAAAGGAATTTAGCGGTATTTTTTGAACATATTTTTACCACTTTTCCATTAAATTTAAAACCGTTCATAAATATAACCCGAATCTATACTGATCTTTCCAGTGAATGCGTAAATTCGGAAATATAAAATTGAAATGTTTTGTTTGATTTTTTGGAATTCAATGAAATAAATTATATTAAATTTGAAGCTTATAATATAACTCTTACGAGAGAAATACCCCTAAGCGTACACCACATCACTGCTCAAACTTCATCATTTGAATAACTCCGAATAACGATGTAAAATGTAATACATATATTGCTTTGAAAAGTCACTGTATAACGTATTTATTTTTGTCTTCCTAATTTAATTTAGCAAAATCAGCGAGAGCCTGCGAAGGAGCATGTTTCAAACAGTATAGGGATATGTATACCCCTATCGTAGAGATAAATTATATAGGCCGTTTTATCTAATGGGCACAGTGGGCACTGTGTCCAGGACCGACGAAGGTCTTATTTCCCCAGGACCGACGAAGGTCTTAGTTCCCCAGGACCGACGAAGGTCTTAGTTCCCAGGAGCTTACGAAGCTCTTAGTTCCCAGGGGCTTACGAAGGTCTCAGTTCCCCAGGACCGACGAAGGTCTTAGTTCCCCAGGAGCTTACGAAGCTCTTAGTTCCCGGGGCTTACGAAGGTCTCAGTTCCCCAGGACCGACGAAGGTCTTAGTTCCCCAGGACCGACGAAGGTCTTAGTTCCCAGGGGCTTACGAAGCTCTTAGTTCCCAGGGGCTTACGAAGGTCTCAGTTCCCTAGGACCGACGAAGGTCTTAGTTCCCCAGGACCGACGAAGCTCTTAGTTCCCAGGGGCTTACGAAGGTCTCAGTTCCCTAGGACCGACGAAGGTCTTAGTTCCCCAGGACCGACGAAGGTCTTAGTTCCCAGGGGCTTACGAAGGTCTCAGTTCCCCAGGACCGACGAAGGTCTTAGTTCCCCAGGACCGACGAAGGTCTTAGTTCCCAGGGGCTTACGAAGCTCTTAGTTCCCAGGGGCTTACGAAGCTCTTAGTTCCCAGGGGCTTACGAAGGTCTCAGTTCCCCAGGACCGACGAAGGTCTTAGTTCCCCAGGACCGAAGAAGGTCTTAGTTCCCAGGGGCTTACGAAGGTCTCAGTTCCCCAGGACCGACGAAGGTCTTAGTTCCCAGGGGCTTACGAAGGTCTTAGTTCCCCAGGACCGACGAAGGTCTTAGTTTCCAGAGGCTTACGAAGGTCTCAGTTCCCCAGGACCGACGAAGGTCTTAGTTCCCCAGGAGCTTACGAAGCTCTTAGTTCCCAGGGGCTTACGAAGGTCTCAGTTCCCCAGGACCGACGAAGGTCTTAGTTCCCCAGGAGCTTACGAAGCTCTTAGTTCCCAGGGGCTTACGAAGGTCTCAGTTCCCCAGGACCGACGAAGGTCTTAGTTCCCCAGGAGCTTACGAAGCTCTTAGTTCCCAGGGGCTTACGAAGGTCTCAGTTCCCCAGGACCGACGAAGGTCTTAGTTCCCCAGGAGCTTACGAAGCTCTTAGTTCCCAGGGGCTTACGAAGGTCTCAGTTCCCCAGGACCGACGAAGGTCTTAGTTCCCCAGGACCGACGAAGGTCTTAGTTCCCAGGGGCTTACGAAGCTCTTAGTTCCCAGGGGCTTACGAAGGTCTCAGTTCCCTAGGACCGACGAAGGTCTTAGTTCCCCAGGACCGACGAAGCTCTTAGTTCCCAGGGGCTTACGAAGGTCTCAGTTCCCTAGGACCGACGAAGGTCTTAGTTCCCCAGGACCGACGAAGGTCTTAGTTCCCAGGGGCTTACGAAGGTCTCAGTTCCCCAGGACCGACGAAGGTCTTAGTTCCCCAGGACCGACGAAGGTCTTAGTTCCCAGGGGCTTACGAAGCTCTTAGTTCCCAGGGGCTTACGAAGCTCTTAGTTCCCAGGGGCTTACGAAGGTCTCAGTTCCCCAGGACCGACGAAGGTCTTAGTTCCCCAGGACCGAAGAAGGTCTTAGTTCCCAGGGGCTTACGAAGGTCTCAGTTCCCCAGGACCGACGAAGGTCTTAGTTCCCAGGGGCTTACGAAGGTCTTAGTTCCCCAGGACCGACGAAGGTCTTAGTTTCCAGAGGCTTACGAAGGTCTCAGTTCCCCAGGACCGACGAAGGTCTTAGTTCCCCAGGAGCTTACGAAGCTCTTAGTTCCCAGGGGCTTACGAAGGTCTCAGTTCCCCAGGACCGACGAAGGTCTTAGTTCCCCAGGAGCTTACGAAGCTCTTAGTTCCCAGGGGCTTACGAAGGTCTCAGTTCCCCAGGACCGACGAAGGTCTTAGTTCCCCAGGAGCTTACGAAGCTCTTAGTTCCCAGGGGCTTACGAAGGTCTCAGTTCCCCAGGACCGACGAAGGTCTTAGTTCCCCAGGAGCTTACGAAGCTCTTAGTTCCCAGGGGCTTACGAAGGTCTCAGTTCCCCAGGACCGACGAAGGTCTTAGTTCCCCAGGACCGACGAAGGTCTTAGTTCCCAGGGGCTTACGAAGCTCTTAGTTCCCAGGGGCTTACGAAGGTCTCAGTTCCCTAGGACCGACGAAGGTCTTAGTTCCCCAGGACCGACGAAGCTCTTAGTTCCCAGGGGCTTACGAAGGTCTCAGTTCCCTAGGACCGACGAAGGTCTTAGTTCCCCAGGACCGACGAAGGTCTTAGTTCCCAGGGGCTTACGAAGGTCTCAGTTCCCCAGGACCGACGAAGGTCTTAGTTCCCCAGGACCGACGAAGGTCTTAGTTCCCAGGGGCTTACGAAGCTCTTAGTTCCCAGGGGCTTACGAAGCTCTTAGTTCCCAGGGGCTTACGAAGGTCTCAGTTCCCCAGGACCGACGAAGGTCTTAGTTCCCCAGGACCGAAGAAGGTCTTAGTTCCCAGGGGCTTACGAAGGTCTCAGTTCCCCAGGACCGACGAAGGTCTTAGTTCCCAGGGGCTTACGAAGGTCTTAGTTCCCCAGGACCGACGAAGGTCTTAGTTTCCAGAGGCTTACGAAGCTCTTAGTTCCCCGGGACCGACAAAGGTCTTAGTTTCCCAGGACCGACGAAGGTCTTAGTTCCCAGGGGCTTACGAAGGTCTCAGTTCCCCAGGACCGACGAAGGTCTCAGTTCCCCAGGACCGACGAAGGTATTACTTCCCAGAGGTCTTAGTTCCCCGGGACCGACAAAGGTCTTAGTTTCCCAGGACCAACGAAGGTCTTAGTTCCCAGGGGCTTACGAAGGTCTTAGTTCCACAGGACCGACGAAGGTCTTAAAACGGCACTAGTTCTGATATGAGGGTAAGTAACATAATAACAATAAGTATAACAATTAGCAAAAATTGTCACGTAATTTTCAGTGTTATTGCGAAATCAAGGTTTTAGTTCAGCACAGAGCCCCCTAGTGTCTAAATATATCCCAGGCAAAATAAACTTCTACCAAGGACGATAATAATTAATCATTTTGGTAGCTTGTCCAAGTCGGAGCTGGGCCAGAGTGTCAGTGTCGAAAAAAGGTTCAGTCATAAAATTATCATTATAAGAATAAAAAGTGCATACTTATGACAATATGCTACTTATGCTAAAACTAATTCTAAAATGGTATTACTGTAACTATAGAACTACGCTAGTTTTTTATTATTCAGTGTTGTATCGTCTATACAAGTGGAACACTTATTTTTAACAAGGATCCTATAAGTTAGAAGGATATGAGGCTAGGGACGAGAAATGGCAGCGCCGTCGGCGGGTCACGCGCGATAGAGAATCCGTCTTTGGATTCCGTCAAGGACAAAACATGGAGGAAGCGCCGCCAAAATTTGTCCTTGAGGGAATAGAAACAAGACGTCCCACGTTTAGAGGCTCTCTTAATATCGACGGCGCTGCCGGCGTTTTGAAAACACGGGCTCGCCGGAGGGCTACCTATCCTTCTAACATATAGGATCCTTGTTTTTAATACGCTACTTACGCGTGAGCTATGTGAAAATTTGCATAGCATTAAGAAACTAAGGTCCAAAGCTTAAATAAAATGAATTTTAAAGTTTGCAGATCAATTCGAATTTAACTGATTTCTGTCATTGGCAGAATATCGGGCGTTGGGCACTGGTCATCATCTTTTCTAACGAATGCTCGCAATCAAATATCTGCCGGCGAACAGGTGGATGGGACAATGGATTTATTATCATAACTAAGCGGACCAGTCATTAGCGGGCTTTTCGCGAGTTCTTTCTCCAGTCGCCCACCCGCAGCCCTTCTATCCGCGGTCCCTCTCAATTCGATTAAAATTCAGAGCGGGCTTGTGGAGGAGACGTCAGTCCAGAAAACTAATCGCGCCACAGATTTCACCAAACGTCCCAATTCTAATTGTTTCCGCTTCCTCAATGTTACAAAATACTTCAAAGTTTTATAGGCCTTTGAGTTTATTTGTATAGCGGGAAAACTAATATCTAGGGCGACGGAATGTCTATGGTCCGAACACCAGTGTTTACATTGAAATTAATTAAAGTTGCTTGTGGAAGGCACCGACAAAAAAATAAGTAAAAAAGTGTACGCTATGAAGGGGAGCCGTTTCTGCCCCCTTCGGTGCGCCACTGTTTGTATGCCTTCTCACATAAATGTCTAAGCAGGACCTTTTATTTTTTATTTACCAAAGATTTCACAATTACCGTACTTAAGGGGGAAGAATACAGTAAAAGCCTCTTTTTCGTTCAAGCTTAACGTTTCTGTTTTAACAATTACGCAATGTAATTATATTTTTGTTATTAGGCTGAACCTTCCTCTAGTGCTTAAAATAATTTTGATAATTCTCATATTAATAGTTAACGAGATATAAGGTCCTAACTAAAGGCTAGTTTGGGCACTTGTCCAACTTGTTTAGCTCAAGGGGTCCGAATTAAAACGTAATAACTAAATTACTTATAAATTTAAAATTGTCAAAATTATTTTAATCAATAACCAAGAGGCTGTTCTAGACATAAATATTAATTTTATAAGTTAAAATACAAAATTAAAAGAGTTCAGCTTGAAATTGCGCGAAAGTAGAGTATGGCCACAGTAGTCTTCCCCCTTAACACTCTAGCTCGTGTTAATTTACGAAGGAAAATCATTCGCATTCGGTTCAATTTAGTAGTCTGTGTTACAGATTATTACTAAGAAATAGAATTGTAAATCTACCATCTACAGAAAACGCTTGCTTTTGAAAATTAACAAGGCTATTTTCCTTCGTAATCTTTAGACTCAAAGGCTTGTTCAAGAGTTCCTTAATTGCTCACAACGGCTTGAAGATTGTTGAATTAATCATTTTCTTTCTAAAATGTATGTTTTCCCTTTTCGCCTCGAAAGAAGTGTGGATTTTCTTCAGGTTTTTAATTAACGCCATTTTCCTTCACACTTTTTTTAGCGACGAAATAAAGTTAATTACTAGAAACCCCGTTTTGTCAGCTTTGATTTTGATTGATATTATATTTTCCTGTGGCGTTTTATTTTTTTTTGAAAACGCCTTGAAACGGACAATACAAGAATATAACTAGTCACGCCTGTCACTAATGTAATTGTCATTTCTTGGAAATTTAAATAGAAATACGTCTAAACTAACATAATGTACAATATTAAATGAAAAAACACAAAATTGTTTTTTGTATTTCGTAAGGATTTTCATAATGCATTTTTAAAGCATCGGTGCATATCGTTACGTTCTTTTATGTTAGTAAAAACGCAAAAGAATAAACTAATTAAATTGCTTAATAAGAAAGGTTAAAAATAAAAATATAATAATGACAATTGTTTACATGATTTCTGGTAAATGCAAATGAACATAGCTCGTACAAGTTTATCTTACACTGTTCTAGAGAAGGCTTAGCTTATCTAATATCAAATCACGTTCTTAAATTGCATTCGGGTAAAGAGTTTTATTGGAAAATGTTAAAAATATTAAAATATTAATATTGTAACCCGGCCACCTGAATTATTGGCTTTAAAATTCGCTTGATGACTTAGGCCTAAGATGGTGCCTAGGGTATTAGCCTAGCTGATTATTGTTATTATTATTTACTTATTCTAGTAAAAGCAAATTTACTTAACTACCGTATGAAATAATCATATTAAGTTAAAATTAGTTTTCATACAGTATTCATTTAATTTATACTTAATGTAGTAAAATTGCTTATTTTAATCATATTAAGTAAGTATTCTCGAAAGTGCGGATCAACAAGCGACGGGGAAAGAACTAATTTTGCCAAAAGAGAGAATAGGGAAGAAGAGGAAGAGAAGTGTAAGTTGAGACGGCAGCAATGAGCTTAATTTGATTACCTTTGAGTGGTAGTGGTTTCGTAAGTGGCCATCACGCAAAAAACCAAAAGCACGGCGCTGGCGTACGACGCGTCGGGGTAGTGGACGCTGAGTCTCCGCCGAATCATAATCTCGTAGGTAGCCTGTTTTTAAAATCCCGGGATGGAACTCCGCGTGGGGATGTGGAGACTCTGCTCTTGGGCTTCTTGGGACGACGACGCCGGTAATTGGAGACCGCTTTCTCGTACCATTCTCGAGGCTCGAAAAACGGGCTCGCCAAACACCCCACCCGCGCGAGCGACACCAAAAAAAGAACGAAATTGAAGTAAAGTCCCGAAAAGAAAAGATTCCCGATTCTTGGGATTCCTTCAGCCCGGCGCTCGATAACTTTGTTCCGACAGAAGCAAGGGATCGGCTCGGGGGGAAGGGGCTCTCCCAAAATCACCGTTTCCTGAAATTAGTGACTTTTCTTCGTGCCGTGTCAAGCGAGAATAGCTTACGTAAGTTTCGTTTCTGCCGGTATAAAACACACACGTGGATTCCGCGCGAGCCGTAGCGCCGCCAACTGCTCCAAAGGACCCCACACAACTCTCTGTCGCGAGACGCTCACTGGCCGCCCCACACTGCTTGCGCGAACACTTTCTCTCGCCGTTCTATCCCGAAGTAGCTCCGAGTAACAGGACCGCGGTTCATTCGCTTGTTTTTGATACTTGATTGAAAAAAATTCTTTTTCTTTTTTACATTTTGTGGGCTTGTTTATTTTTGGTTAAGTATCATAGATTATTTTGACAATTACGATTTATTGACCCTTATTTGATATGGGCTACTTTCAGTAAAGCTTAACGGTCTCATACCGTTTTACGTTTGCGTTGATTCCGTTGAGACTTTTTATACTGTCTTGTTGAACGCTTTTTTACGATTGTTGTAATTTTTATAAAATATCGTCTGCTGTGACGTCCGCAGCTAGTCTTCCCGCGTGCTGTGACGTCACGATTCCGTTTAACAACGAAGAAACCGGCTGGAAGAGCAGGTTCAAATGTTTCAGCAACGGTTCAGCAACGCTACGTCACACCCGAAATGGAAAAAAGCGTACAGTAGAAAACCGGTTCCGAAATCCTGCAACGTTTAATTTGTTGCAAGCTACTGAACGTAGCCATAGACTGAATGACAAACGTCGCTTCCAGAGGAAAATTCGATCTATAATGAATGTCTGAGGCCTGACAACAGGCAAAAAAAGACTGGAAATAAAATAAATTATATTATAAGTAACATAATATCGAGAAGTATGACAAATGTTGCCTGGTTTTCTAACTACCCACCATATGTAACAAAATCACTCATAAGTATGCCTCTCTAAAACATTTGCATAGAAAAAAATTCCATGAGACCTTGTTTCACACGGAACATACAATAAGGGGACCCAAAATTGCAAAAATTCTTATAAACATTGCGCTATTGTAAAGTTCAGCCTAGAAACAAAATCACGTCACCGCGAGGCTTAAAGGGGAACCGTCAAGCTTTAACCAGTTAGATAGTCCTATAGCCCATTAAAAACTAAAATTTATGGCGAAAACCGCATCAAAAAATATTGAGTGGTTAATTTTTAATAAAATAAAGAAATTTTGGGAAGAAGTCGGTGAGACAGAAAAAATTGTTTTGCACGCGCGGCGCTTTCCAGTTATAAGAGACATAAGCCTAAATTGCGTGATTTTAAAAGTTAGGATAGTTCGCAAATCGCTCATACGGGGTTAGGGGCGCTGGCGGCAGCCCCTAAGATGGCGGTGAAAATTCGAACCCAAACACCTGGCGTTATTTTTCGTTTCAACTTGTTCGGCCAAAAGCTATTTTTTCAAGACAAAAAAGGTACGTGTTAGTATATTGAACGTCTTGTTAATCTTTTGATACGGAAATAAGGCCATATTTGGAAAAGCTTGGCTGTTCTTCTTTAAAGAAAATTCTTTTATGACATACTTATATTGTATATTCTACCACCTTTCTTTGCCACTGATAGATAAATTGACAAAATTAGCAAATCCGTCATGCCACCTAGGAGCAACAAACACAAGGAGAACGCAGCCAGCCTTTAAACACGCTAACGAAGGGTTGTGTACGAATTTCATTGGACGAGCCTTTATGCTGCACGTTTTACGGGCGGGGGGAAGACAATTTCCGAATTTTCCCCTTCCGACGGCAGCAGGCGCTAAAGCGTCTAGCCAATGAAAAACGTACACAAGAAAATCCACGACTTTTGACGGGTTGCGTTCTCCTTGTGTGGGGTGTTGTGTTTGTTGCTCCTAGATGCCACGAATATCAAACGATCTTGGGCTAGTGTGGATGTTGCCAATCAAGAGACAGGCATTGGTACGAAAAACGTTTCCCAGATAGCGCTTTTTAACCGGTAAAGAAAATTTCTTGTAATTCTTAGAAAAATATATCTACTAATAGAAAATTAATAATAAAGGTATATGTTGTTAATTTTTTTTACCTATTTTCGTTTTATTGAAAAGATGTGTATAAAAATGCTACGAAATAAATTTTACGCTAAGCCTTGGTAATGAAACTATAGCCAAGTTTCAAAACGTTGCCCATCAAGACCAACGTCCTCATAACTTGGTCCCTTCCATCGAAGGGCAGTGGCGTAGCGAAGATATTGGGAGCCCAGGACAAAACACCCAAATTTGCTCCCCCTTTGACTGCCACCATCGCCCAGTTACATATTTATACCTCCTTTCCAAACGAAACCTAATCATTATCAGTCATAATATAATTTAATTATTAAACTATTAAAATTTATTTGTTATAATAAAAAGTAAAGCCTAGGCTATAGTCCCTACAAAACAATATTATTTAGAAAATCACATCTAAATAATTATGTATATCATCTGGAGATTGCATTATAGTACTTTATATTACAAGTTGCGAGTGTTGCGTTTTACACTTCACTGCTGAAAACTGATCAATACACATCATCAAATTCAATTTTTTCGAAAATAACATTTTTAGGTTTTATTTAAAATAAGTATACTTTTCAAGTTTCAACAATAATGAGTTTAATCATAAGTGTATAATATTATAACATAAGTGTGACACTTCCTATTCTTCACATGCAAAAGTTTTACTTAGAGCTATTCACAAGACAGACGGCATTACGGGCTTCGACGCCGTTTTGCGTTCACTTGCTAACGCGTCACACATAGCCTTTGACAGTGCCTCGCTAGGGGGAGATTTTCTTCTTGTGATGACGTCACTCTGTTACTAGCTCTCAGTAAAATATTCCCCAAAGTGAAAAACTTATAGAATAATAATATAGACTTATGGTTTAATATATAATCCAACAAATCAATTTTAATAATTTGGCGCCCCAAGTCACCGGCACCTGGAGCGGTTGTCCCCCTTCCACCCCCTCGCTACGCCACTGACCAAGGGCAAACAAAACAATGTAGTTAGATGTTCATGATTGAAATGAATACATTCATGGTAATAGAAAGTTTTAGTAGATATCATTTTCCCATTGGTCAGCAAAACTCACATTCAGCCAAAAACGATGTTGATACAACAAAAGGCGTTAATTTTCATTTTGAATTCGTCAATTTTCATTTTAAAGGTGGTAATTTTCATTTCGGATTCGTCACTTTTCATTTAGAATTCATCACTTTTCATTTTGAATTCGTCACATTTCATTTAGAATTCGTCACTTTTCATTTTGAATTCGTTAATTTTCATTTGGAATTCATCACTTTTCATTTGGAACTCATCACTTTTTATTTGGAATTCGTTACTTTTCATTTGGAACTCATCACTTTTCATTTGGAATTCGTCACTTCTCCTTTTGAATTTGTCACTTTTCATTTTGAAGGCGTTAATTTTCATTTGGAATTCATCACTTTTCATTTGGAATTCATCACTTTTCATTTGGAACTCATCACTTTTTATTTGGAATTCGTTACTTTTCATTTGGAACTCATCACTTTTCATTTGGAATTCGTCACTTCTCCTTTTGAATTCGTCACTTTTCATTTTGAATTCGTCACTTTTCATTTGGAATTCATCACTTTTCATTTGGAATTCGTCACTTCTCCTTTTGAATTCGTCACTTTTCATTTTGAAGGCGTTAATTTTCATTTTGAAGGCATTATTTTCATTTGGAATTCATTACTTTTCATTTTGAAGGCGTTATTTTCATTTTGAATTCATTACTTTTCATTTTGAATTCGTTACTTTTCATTTTGAATTCGTCACCCTTAATTTTTAAATCGTTATTTTTCCTTTTGAATTCGTCACTCTTCATTTTTAAATCGTCATATTTCCTTTTGAATTCGTCCCTTTTCATTTTGTATTCGTCACTTTTCATTTTGAAATCGTCCCTTTTCATTTTGAATTCGTCACTCTTCATTTTGAATTCGTCACTTTTCATTTTGAAATCGTTACATTTCCTTTTGAATTCGTCCCTTTTCATTTTAAAGGCGTTAATTTTTATTTGGAACTCATCACTTTTCATTTTGAATTCGTCACTTTTCATTTCGAAGGCGTTTTAATTTTGTATACCCTTCGCTTAAAATATTTAAGAGAATATAACCTGGAAAGCAATCTTTATGGAAGACCCCTTCAATTTTCAAATTACCCTGTACAGTGGCGCCATACACTTCTCAAACCAAAGGTAAGAGCTGCCAGAGCTGCAAACTTTAGTGTTCCACACCAAATACCTGAGGTTATATTCCCTTTGATCGGAGAAAATTGCATTCCCAAAACAGTAGTTCACCTGGTGGCAATATTTCAAAAATTATTGTCAAAAGATGAAAACCATTTGCCTTCCCGAAGTTGCCCGGAGCTACACTATTACTATTTTTTTACATTCAGACCCTGCAAAAGTGTTGCTCGAATTCGTCACTTTCCATTTCGAATTCGTTCAAAGAAATCCCGACACTTTCCAAGAAATTCAAAATCCAGCTTGGATTTCTTCAAAATACGTAGATTTTTTTCAAATCTCGAAATCCGGCAAGAAATCCGGAAATCGGACGGTAAAACTCGAAATCCGGTAAGAAATCACGAAATCCGACAAATAATCGAAAAATTGCAAAATCCCGAAATCCGACGTGAAATTCCGAAATCCCACGAGAAATCCGGAAATCCAGAACAAAAGTTAAGAAATCCGAAATTCAACCAGAAATCTTGAAATTACGCGTAAAATCCCGTACACATTTTTGCTGAACGTGTGACCCCTCGGGCTGTTAGCCGCTAGGGAGCAGAACAAAAGAGTCCACCTAAGGATATAGAAAAACCAGAGTTATTCAGCTTTAGGAGGTTAGATAGCGGAAGCATGGAGGAAGCACGTGACTGATACTGCGTTCAGTCAATAGGAGCGGACATCTCCATAGAAGAGGAGGGGTTCAAAAATCAAGTGGCTCTGCCGAACGGCGGAGACACGAACTGAGTCTAAGCGGACGAATTTTCGTGAAAATTGTTTTTTCTCCCTAATGCTTTTCCTACGGGAATTTGTTTTAGTAACTGTGTTGCAATTCGGAGACTTTTTAATAATTTTAGTGTTTGTACTCAACTTGGAATTTTTCATATGATTTTTAGTAAGTTTCCAGGTTTTATTTAAGACTACTTTCATAATTTCCCTTAATTATTTCGCTCGTAATCTACTTTTAAAATCGACGAAAATTTTAAGGCGAGGAAATGAATTCCCCGCCTTTGGGACCTGTATTTGTGCTAGGCCTCGGTATTGCGCAATGATTTTTAAATTCCAAACATTAAAACATTACTGAAAATTGTCATTTATTTTCTAAGTTATAAATTTTATTAAATCGACCCACCAATGTTTACTTATTTTTCCCACGATATTTTATGTATTTGCAATACAGATCGCTTTTTGAAATGAAAGTAAAATTCCCTTCCTCACTCAGGTGGGAGGGGGGGGGGAGTTTGCCTTACTGTGAGGCATGCATTTCCATAACTGGTATAGCGTCGTAATCCAGCCTCCTAAAACTTGAATAACCCTGGTAAACCCATTGAAAATATAAAAGAGGTACAGCATCTCGACTAGGTGGCACCTAGGAGCAACAAACACAGCACCCAACACAAATAGAACGCAATCCGTCAAAAGTCGTGCATTTTCTTGTGTACAATTGTCATTGTTTAGACGCTTTAGCACCTGCTGACGTCGGAAGGGGGAAATTCGGAAATTATCTTCCCCCGGTGCCCGTAAAACGCTCAGCGTAAAGGTTCGTTCAATTAAATTTGTACACAACACTGCCTTAGCGTGTTTAAAGGCTAGCTGCTCTCTCCTTGTGTTTGTTTCTCCTACATGTAGGTGGCACTGCACGCTCTTCCGAGGTAGCGCATATGATCTAGCGTCTGCTATTACAAATTATATAAAAAAACCTAAATCTGGGTCTCGTAATTGCATTCTATTCATCTATTTCATCCATCATGACCATCTAATGCGCTTAAATATATACGCTACTGGCTGCAAAACACTAACAGCATCTGCTAATACGCTACTATAGGGCAGGAGGGCGGAGGTTGCTAAGGCACTGTGTTGCAGCACACGTAGCACATAGGTAAATCTGGCACATCATTTAGGCATAATGAAATAATAATAATAGTAGTAACAGTAATAGTATGACATACCGGCTCGTCTATTGAAATATATATAAACCGGAAGTAACCCTAACAAAATCCTAGCTTTGGAACCTCTAGATACAAGATCCAGTTGCTATTCCTCTTCTATATTTTCAATGGTAAAACCATAGGTATAGGAAACGTATATAAAGGTCTAGCAGAAACGCGTAATTTTTGCAGGCTATCCTTATAAGGCGCTATATATCGGTAAGAAAACTCGTGCTATCGTCGCGAGAGCCATTGTCTCCTGCTTAAAAATTATATTAAAAGTCACCAACAGATGGTGTCTAAAGACTACGGCCTGCGGAAAGGTCAAGCACTTAGTACTAAAATCGAGCGACTAAAATGCTAAGAGAGCTCGCGCTCTTGGTCACGTGCCTTCCTTGGCAGTCTTGGAAATAAGGAATTTTTTTAAACTAGTCCTTAGGATTAGTGACCCCTATTGTCTACAAAAATAAACTGGTCCTTAAAACCAGTGACCCTCACCAAAGATAATTTAAACTCGTACCCTAGATTCGAATACTGAGAGCTTTCCCATTGACGGTTTTGTTACGAAGCGTTTACCCTTTTCCGGCACGTGAACTCAGAAAAATCGGGCTCCATCGGTTGTGGCACGGCCAACTGCAATCACGCGCTGCCGCGATATAGCGCGGCAGCGCGTGATCGCAGTTGGCCGTGGTTGCGGTAAGGCGCAAACCATGGAGCGAATTTTTTCTGAGTTCCGGCGGGAAGTGGGTAAACGCTATCGGCAACGCGCGAGAGAGTGATTTCGAATCTAGGGTACGAGTTTAAATTATCTTTGCCCTCACTGTGATTTTTTTTCTATTGGTCCCATTGTAAATTATTTTTTATGGAATTATTATTATTAAAAAAAGAAAAAAGTCGGAGTAGAAATTGGAAGTAAGCTTGAATTTTTAAACTGGTCCCGCCTCAATGCCCATAAAAAAAATGAATTATTAAACTGGTCCAATCTTTGCTTTTGGTTGAGCAACGAAAAGACATGTTCTTACAGCCGATAACTTCGTTGATCAACGAAAAATCTACTATTATAATAATCAGCCATTAAACAGGTCGCCTGGTTACAATGCGTAGGAGGGTGGTGGCAAGCCCTTCATGCCACGCGAGCCAACAGTTCCCTACACTGACTACGTTAACCCCGGCAACGAGTCTAGGTGGCGTAACAGCGCTAGTTTTTCCCATGAAGCGCCTATGATCTATCGTCTGCTACAGACAAATTAAAAAGTCATCAGAACGTTTTTTCTTAAATAAACTTATCAAAATATAAGCAAACGATGAGGAAAAACTAATAGCGTCTGCTTTAGCCGCTACCTAGGTTTAAGGTTTAATTTTTTTTTAT
Organism: Leiobunum rupestre; assembly: GCF_980474605.1. Taxonomy (NCBI): domain Eukaryota; kingdom Metazoa; phylum Arthropoda; class Arachnida; order Opiliones; family Sclerosomatidae; genus Leiobunum; species Leiobunum rupestre. The sequence goes on along the minus strand of NC_143392.1, from coordinate 12,995,898 downwards.
TTGCCGTCTGAAAGACACCCTTTTGTAACAGGGCGGCTCACGAAGAGCTCAGCGCATAGAAATCTCATAGGTAACTAGAATGCTGCCGTGTAACTGGCAAATGGGCCAAACGCCGTGGCAGACGATAGCCAGATCTCAGCCAATCAGAGCTCAAAGAGTGGTTCTGCCAAGAATTTAATGTCACCAGAGATAATGACGTCACCTATCTCCCGCTATAGTAGCGGATCCAAGGAGGATTATTATCCACCTTGGCGGAACCACTCTACGGCCTCTCATTGGCTGAAGGTTCAAGGCGAACTGGCGTCAATCTCGGCCGTAGGCGGCAGCATTCTAGTTACCTATGAGATTTCTATGGCTCAGCGATTACATCTTATAATATTTATACCAATATACATCAACTTGATATATACGTAACTATACCTATCTAAGTTTCAATGGCGAACCAAAGGGGGCGTAGCGATAGTTTTTGGTCGCAAATTAAATTGAATAATTTGCATTTTCACACTCAAACTGAGAAATATTAATAAAACATTTTTAAAATTAATTTATATTTCTTTATTTTAGAGCTAATTTTGTATTATAAATACATTTTTGAAAGTATAGTAAAAAATGGCACTTAAATGATAACAAAGGGAATATTTTTATGCGTCTCCGGTTGAAGGTTCTTTAAAAAATCCCGCCAATGACCTAAAGGAAGTATATAAAAAGCAGCTTCCGTTGTACGGGTGTCTGTGACGTAAATATTCGATTGCGTTGTAAAGGGCAACATATTTTCCACCCTTTTACTCGCTGCCGTCTCGGGCGGACGTACGTTTATTCACAGATCTCTGGGAATCCTAATCAATCGCCAAAATGGTAAGGTTTTCGAAGTTAAATTCTCGTATTTCTTAATTATAGAATCACGGTTGACTCAGTTAGTTAGTTTTTAGGTTAAACTTTCAAAGTTTTCGTACCGTATTTACCGAAAATGGTGAAGAACTAAACTTTTTAGCCTATGCCTTTTTTCGCTGACACGAGCTACGCCATCATCCAAAATGGCTTGAGCTCACCGGATTTAAATATTGTAGACTTTCAAAATTGTTTAATTCTTCGAAAATTAAAGGATTTTACCCTTTTAGAGACTTGCTAAAAGAGCTCTAAATTTGAGAAACTTCGAATTTTAGTTTAGAAAACAATTAAAATTGATGTTTACTAAGACATAAATGACGACGTAGACGTTTGTCAATGACCTAGGCTTACAAAGGACCATATTTTTTGTCGATATTTGGGGGGGAAGGTAAAAGTTTGGGACAATAATGAGTCAATGACCGGTTAAAATATTATGGTTAACTATTTACTTCAGCTGTTTTCAATTTTTAGTTCATTTTCAAAATTTACTTATTTTAATTTTTTTTTTAGGTGAACTTTACGGTAGATGAGATCCGTGGTCTCATGAATAAAAAGAAGAACATACGTAACATGTCAGTTATCGCCCATGTAGATCATGGCAAATCAACCCTAACAGATTCCTTAGTATCTAAAGCTGGTATCATAGCCTCAGCTAAGGCCGGTGAAATGAGATTTACCGATACAAGAAAAGATGAACAAGAACGTTGCATTACCATCAAATCAACGTATGAATAATTCCATAGTTCATTTTGATATTGAAGTTGCGTGATTTTTCAACGATATTTTAAAATGTTCGTGTAGGGCTATTTCTATGTACTTCGAGCTAGCAGAAAAAGACGTAGCTTTCATCAAGGAAGAGGCTCAAAGAGAGAAGGGAGAGAATGGTTTCTTAATCAATTTGATTGATTCCCCCGGTCACGTAGATTTCTCGTCCGAAGTGACGGCTGCTCTTCGTGTCACTGATGGTGCTTTAGTTGTGGTTGACTGTGTCAGTGGTAAGTAAAGTTTCTCGTGAGCTTAATGCAGATATATTTAAATCTCTTGAAATTTTAATTTTTAATTCCATCAGGTGTGTGTGTGCAAACTGAGACTGTCTTACGTCAAGCTATTGCTGAAAGAATTAAGCCTGTTTTGTTCATGAACAAAATGGACTTGGCCTTGCTCACCCTCCAATTAGAACCGGAAGATTTATACCAAACATTTCAGAGAATCATTGAAAACACCAATGTTATTATTTCTACCTACAGCGATGAAAGTGGACCCATGGGGGACATCAGAGTGAGTTTTATATCCATGGGACTTAAACGTTTAGCAATGTTTAAATAATAGATTTCTTAATAGGTGGATCCATCTAGAGGAAGTGTTGGCTTTGGTTCTGGTCTTCACAGTTGGGCTTTTACCCTTAAACAATTTTCTGAAATATATGCTGAAAAGTTTAAAATTGATGTTGAGAAGTTGATGAACCGATTGTGGGGAGAGAACTTTTACAACCCCCAAACCAAGAAATGGGCTAAGAAATACGAAGATGGAAACAAGAGAGCTTTCACCATGTTTGTCTTGGATCCCATTTACAAAGTGAGTTCAGATACTTTTTTTAAGTATTTTAGGTTAAACCAAGAACTGAATTTAGATTACTGAGAATGTTCAGTCTACATTCCAGTCTACATTTATTTGTAAATTTTATTTTATTTGGTCTAAGCAAAAGTGACATAATTACCAAAAGTGTGACAATCCCTGTACTTTCTTATGCTAAAGGTTTAATGAATGCTAGACTCTAGATCAACCACATAAAATACAGCCTTTTTGGATTTTTAGTCTATGGTATTATATCGTAGGGAGATGGCGATAGCATCTCCATAGAACGACGAAAAATCAAAAAATACACTAACATTGAATAGTGCTACTTAGTTCCTCACTACGAGGCGTATTTTGTTGGTTTTAACTTCCTTCCCTCCCTAAGGCATACTTTCCCTTCTCCCCTCCCAACTTGTATTTTCCTCGTAACATTCATTAATGATTGACACACTTTTGGTCTAAGTAATCAAATAAGTTCTTTGCTAAACAAATCCTCATATTCTTGGCATCCCAATGCCCAAAATTGGCTTTGTGGTGAATGCTATATGGAGGAAGATTAACCCTTGTTGGAAGCATGCCTTCGGTGTCTGAACTAAATATGTTCTGAACCCCATCCTCTATCTTCCAAACAAATCTTATAATTTTACTTTAGGTATATTGCTAATAAGGGAATAAATAATTAATTAAGCTTCTTTTTCCCAGATTTTCCAAGCTATTATGGGCTACAAGAAAGAAGAGACTGCTAAACTTCTTGAGAAGTTGAACATTGTCTTGAAAGGAGAGGATAAAGAGAAGGATGGAAAGAATTTATTGAAAGTTGTGATGCGAAATTGGCTCCCTGCTGGAGAAGCTTTGCTTCAGATGATAGCCATTCACTTACCGTCCCCAGTGACGGCCCAAAGATACAGAATTGAGCTTCTGTACGAAGGACCCCAAGATGATGAAGCTGCTATTGGTAAGATCCAAATGGAGCCAGAAATCTAAAATATTTGAAACTAACTTTTCTACCTTTTTCAACGTAGCCATGAAAACTTGTGACCCTGATGGACCACTCATGATGTATATTTCTAAAATGGTACCCACATCTGATAAGGGACGTTTTTACGCGTTTGGTCGTGTTTTCTCCGGTGCTGTGTCATCTGGACAAAAAGTGCGCATCATGGGCCCTAACTACGTTCCAGGCAAAAAGGACGATTTGGCTGAAAAGGCCATTCAAAGAACTGTTCTTATGATGGGTCGTGCTGTTGAACCTATTGAAAATGTACCATCTGGAAATATTTGCGGTTTGGTTGGAGTAGATCAGTTTTTGGTCAAAACCGGAACCATTAGTACCTTCAAAGAAGCGCATAACATGAGAGTAAGTTGGCTAAACAATAGCATTGCTTGATCAGTTGGTAACCGTTTAATCTTTTAGGTGATGAAATTCTCCGTGAGCCCCGTTGTGCGTGTGGCTGTTGAACCTGTAAATCCATCTGACTTACCAAAATTGGTAGAAGGTCTTAAACGGTTGGCCAAGTCGGATCCTATGGTACAATGTATCATTGAAGAATCTGGCGAGCACATTGTCGCTGGTGCTGGAGAACTTCATTTGGAAATCTGCTTGAAAGATTTGGAAGAAGATCACGCTGGCATTCCCTTGAAAAAAACTGATCCAGTTGTGTCGTACAGAGAAACTGTTGGTGAAGAATCGAGCATCACTTGCTTGTCCAAATCTCCCAACAAGCACAATCGTTTGTACATGAAAGCTGTACCCATGCAAGATGGGCTCCCAGAAGATATTGACTCTGTAAGAAGTTCAGATTGATAAACTAAGTTGTTCGCCAATTGCTGATTTCCTTTCTCAATTTTAGGGCGCTGTGAATCCTAAAGATGATTTCAAAGCTAGGGCCCGTTATTTGTGTGACAAGTACGAATGGGACGCGACTGAAGCCCGTAAGATCTGGTGTTTTGGACCAGAAGGAACTGGACCCAATCTGCTTGTGGATGTAACCAAGGGAGTTCAATACTTGAATGAGATTAAGGACAGTGTTGTAGCTGGATTCCAATGGGCAACCAAAGAAGTAGGAAATTAATTGCACGCTACAAATTGATATCTATATCTAAATGTGAGTATCTTTTAGGGTGCACTCTGCGAAGAAAACATGCGTGCTGTGAGGTTTAACATCTATGACGTGACTCTTCACGCTGATGCCATCCATCGTGGTGGTGGACAAATCATTCCAACTGCTCGTCGTTGTCTCTACGCTTGTGTATTGACTGCGCAACCGCGTATTATGGAGCCAGTTTACTTGGTTGAGATCCAGTGTCCTGAAACTGCTGTTGGTGGAATCTACGGCGTCTTGAACAGAAGACGTGGTCATGTTTTTGAAGAATCCCAAGTAACTGGTACTCCCATGTTCATTGTCAAGGCTTACTTGCCTGTTAACGAATCTTTTGGTGAGTAGATAAGGCATTTGTTAATTATTAGTGCTTGGGTTTAAAATGTTTTTCCCTAAATAGGTTTCACCGCCGATTTACGATCTAACACCGGCGGACAAGCTTTCCCACAATGCGTCTTTGATCACTGGCAAATTTTACCTGGTGATCCAACTGATGGAAAGTCTCGCCCACATCAAATTACCATGGAAACCCGTAAGAGGAAAGGCTTGAAGGAGTCCCTCCCAGAAGTTGACCAGTACTTGGACAAACTATGAGGATATTTCTCCTTGATAGAAATTATATTAAAATAATTAAAGAAATAAAATAAAATCCTCAGTTTTTTAATTTTCTTAATTTCTGGTTTTTGTTAAAATGTTTTTTTTTTGTGGGAGGGAAATTTTATTTCCTAACCTCCTTCGCCTATGTATAACATCTAAACGGCTGGAAATAAATTCTGTATAAAAGAAGCTTTCTAAGCTTGGTATTTATTCCCAACTGAGAGAATTGAGAAATAAAACTAAAAAAATGATTTGGTTTGTTCGTAATTTCTGCGCTTGCCTGTGCGTGAATAACTTCGTGAAGATAAATTTAAATTACGTTTTTCGTTTCAACATTTTCCTAAAAACCCTGGCCCGGTGGGGTTTGGCAAAGACCTGTATCTTGTTTCCTGTTCTGTTCAAAACATGTCTTTCTATTGAAAAATGGTTTTCTTAGAAATATTCTACCAAGAATAATGATACACCAGATGAGATAAAGACTTTGTATGCCATGGAAAACTTTGCGAAACTATCCTCGAATAGCAGCGAGCTATTTTTAGCAGAGCTAACCGGAATAACAAGTTGGCTATAATGTAAGAGTTATTTCTCTTGCCATTGCGCCTAATTTTAAACTAGAGCGTTTTTCTTTAAAAAATTATTATATACTAGCTGATAAGCTTTTCAGCTAGGTATTTTCATTTTGGTTTAGAACGGTACAAATGAAATATTTGGAAGAAACGGTAACAGTTTAAATAAATTTGGGCTTTCAGCTAGGTGTTTTCATTTCGGTTTAGAACAGTACAAACCGGGCTTTCAGCTAGGGGTTTTAATTTCGGTTTAGTATAGTACAAATAAAATGAAATATGTGTAAGAAACGGTTACAGTTTAAATAAATTTGGATTTTCAGCTAGGTGTTTTCATTTCGGTTTAGAACGGTACAAATGAAATATTTTGAAGAAACGGTAACGGTTTAAATAAATTTGGGCTTTCAGCTAGGAGTTTTCATTTTGGTTTAGAACGGTGCAAATAAAATGAACTATGTGGAAGAAACGGTTACAGTTTAAATAAAGGATTTTCAGCTAGGTGTTTTCATTTCGGTTTAGAACGGCACAAATGAAATATTTGGAAGAAACGGTAACAGTTTAAATAAATTTGGGCTTTCAGCTAGGTGTTTTCATTTCGGTTTAGAACAGTACAAACCGGACTTTCAGCTAGGTGTTTTAATTTCGGTTTAGAACGGTACAAATAAAAAGATACCAAATGAAGGCCTTTTTTGTGGCATGATGGAAATATTACGGTAAATAAATTAATGAGCAACGGAAAAATAAATAAAAAATTTAAACAATAGAACATAGGCGATTTCAAAAAACAGTAGTTATAGCTTGGCCGGTGCAAGAGAAAGTATGAAACTTGACAGTCATATGATCATACAACACAGAAAATAAACAAACCTGGGCCGCGCAGCTGCATCGTAAAACCGAAGAGAGTGCCGAAGGTCACGCCATAAGAATGCGATGGGGCACGGGTCCCTGGGCGGTGCTCAGAAGCGGCCACAATTATAGCGACAGTTGTTGTTTGGGAGTGTATTGTTTTCCACCACACGTGAAGACTTAACAAATATTTTGAATTTTCATTACTACATTGAATATTTTTTGCCCGATGCTTTTGATACAGCTTATATCTCAGGTAACGACATTTTAGCAAGAATTTAATCAGGTGAGTAGAGAATATGCAGGCAGAACCCTGTTCGAAATGGGATTCCTCAAAATATAACCTTCGAGAGATAGTTGCGGCTTCATATCTCTCAACCCGAATACAGTCTTGATATTAGAACACAGCTTAAGTCATACTTTCTTGCCGACCTAAATTGTGCGGACATGCTCTACAAGGGCGTATTGAGGATTTCCATTTGGGGGGGGGGGGTTGTTGAACTCCCTCAAATACACCCTTGATGTTCGAAGAAGCATTGCAGATTTGATAACTAAGGGGGTGGCTACCTTCTGTGCTTGTAACCTTCCGCGCGTACCTTCCACTGTATAAATTATCGGTTCAATTTCTATACGATGGAAGATACGCGCGGAAGGTTTCGTAGGTTGCCAGCCCCTTTAATAAAGCTTAAATTTGAGCCCCAACCGCAACTATGTATCGATAGACCAAAATAAGTACCAAGCACATAAGTCAGTTACGTAATTTTTGCGACGTCAATAAATTAACTTTCCATGAACTCCAATAATGTACTGCCCATTACTAAATGTCGAAAATGGTTTAACCTAAGACTTCCAAGTTTTATTAAATTATAAAGAGCGATCGATGGTTGCAATACCAGAAATAAGAAAATTGAAAATTTAGTTAAAACCAACCTAGTAGAAAACTACTTAAGAAAGAAGAGCTCTGAAAGGCTGGGGACGGTGAAGAAGAATCTCAAACATCAAATTGCGTATAAAACGCCCGACTCTGGTACGTCCTTGACTATGAAATACAACTAGGCCTATTCGATCTTATCCGAACATTTCTGGGGATGACCTCGGTCTTTTGTCGAGGGGCATTTGTCATCGAGAGAGACACAATGACCACCCGCAGTCTTCCGAATGACCGATTGGTCACCGAAAATGAAATGACGCGAAAAACGTTCTTTTTCGTATATACCGGTAGTTGAAAAGAAACTATCGTGTTCTGCGAAGCAAAAACTCGCGGGAAATGATAAAAATATAATACATTGGCCCTCAATATAATACAGCGCGAATACTTCGGAATATTTCCATTGGCTGTTCAAAAATAGGAAATATAAATCGGATGAGTAAAATGGCGTCGATATTTCTCAATACTGTATATTAAATCCGCGTTTCGACACCCAACGTCATAGCTTCAACTAATATAACCTCTAGCATTTCTTGTGAGGTTTTCGGGGCTGCTTACTGGTTTGTTACGCGGCGAATCCATTAAAGTGTTGGGGTCTTCCGTTAAGAACGCGTTGGAAGTAGGAACTAAATCGTAAATTTATCTGCTAACAGGGGCTACGGCAGGGCCGTCTTAAACGCACTCTCACAAGCTCAAAATTTGTGTTAGCGTAGAGTTCGGGACTACTTATTTTCTTTCAATTTTTTCCATTAGATAGTAGCGGCAATGAGAGTAGCGGAGGTTTCTCTAGCTATGCTGTTACAGCCAAAGGTAGCGGAGAGAGGATTTTCAGCCCCCTGGAGTGATTGATTTCTAACTCTTTGGGGCATATAGTTCATTCCTTCCCACATATACTTTTACTCTACGGTTCGACTTTTACAATAAAGATTGAAGTGAGATTGGAATAGCTCGTAGCACGCGATAGACTCCATCGCCATCTCTTTTTCATAAAACAACTAAAAGCTACCTATGTGAGAAAATTCAGCTGGCGAGAGTGCGTTTAAGGCATGGGCCAGTTTTGGGGCACCGGAAAGGCCAGCCATACAGCCTCTACTCTAGGGATAAGGGTTTAGTTGGTTAAATATTATTTATGCTCATTTAATATTATGTATCTTTTATAGTTACGTCTAAAGTAATTTGACTCATCGCCACATCGCGTATCATACGGTACCTACAATTTCTAAAACCTAACAACGAGTCACTGTCAGTAAAAATCTTATTTTCAGTAGGCCTATGTTATACTTTTGAAATTAAACGTTTTGGGTTGATTATTGTGTAGTTGAATTTAGACAACGGACATCCAAAGGCTGACCGTTGGGGATTGCACAGGTCTTAAGAAATAATTTAGCCCTAGGCCTTAAAAGGTCTTAAGACGGGCCTGGGCCTACGAATTGTTTTTAACTTAACTAGCGCCCATCACCCGTATAATCTGTTAACAATTCGTTGATCCACCATAAATATGGAACTTCACACTCCCTTTAACGAGGAAATTTAAAAAAAAAACTTATTGAAAAACAAACCAATTACTTTCCGTTCAAAGATAACAGTTTGGGAGCGTCCATTAATTACGTGAGGCGATTTGGTAGATTTTTCGACACCCCCTCCCCCCTTGGTGAGATGTCGTGAGATTTGGCTCGACCCCCTCCCTCCCCCCTAATATCGTATTTTTAGTGTAAATACGTTAATCTGTGTTTGATTGCGTTGGATTTATTTAAAAAAAAACCTAATTTGCTTAATTATTTATATTTAAGACTAGTATTTTAGACCGAAGGTAGTCTAGAATCACAGTTAGAAAATCGAACACTAAAATACTTAAATTTAAAGGAACTACTGAAATTCGTAAAAGAATATTGATTCTAATTCAGTCCACGGGGACTCATGTGTGGTCTCAAGAGTGACTACTCGAAACAACATGTCCATGTGATTTTCAGTAAAATCATCTGCTCCTTCAACCTCGCTCTGATGTAGCCCCTTTAAACCGTTGTCACTTGCACACAGAAGTTTAGTAACTCGGCGTGTGACAATCCGTGAAGGTCACACTTTGCGCGCTGGTGCAAGTGGTGCTCTGTGGACCGCATGCCGGTGCTCTGTAGCTCTTGTGATGGATGAAAAGTAGATACCGCATGTACTGCAGCATCTCTTTTTCAGATCACCACGTACACGTGGGCAAGAGAGGTCATTGGGCATGCTGATGAAGGTGTGCGAGGGTTGAATTTCTTAATTTAACCCAGTTTTATCGCAATTATACACTGTTTCTTGCCGGAAAAAAATTACGTGATATTTGCCGAAACCCCCCCTCTCCTCCACGTGAGATTGGGTGAAATTCAGCTCGATCTCCTCCCTCCCCTAAACGCCTCACGTAATTTATGGACGCTCCCTTTTCAGTTTCTACTTGCAATGGGAAATGGTCCAACACGTTTCGTCAAAGCAATGAAAATAGTCTTTAAACATTTCTGAAAACAAATATAGAACATGACAACCATCATTGCAAGAATTTATTTATTTCTACTGTTGGCAATTTTTAACGTTGCTCCCATTCTCCCGAATGCTCCAGCAGTGAGTTCCTTTCACTTCCAAAAATCAAATCAAGCCGTTATCTCAATGGTTCCTTAAAACTGGGGTTTTCCGACGCGATTGAAGAGCACGACGGTCAACGGGGTCTCGATCGAGAAACGGTTTGAAAGAATTTTTGGATTGCCTCCAAAATTCGTCTGTTTCTGACGTCACCCAGATGAGATGCCATTGATTTTCAATAGGATCTCATCTCAGTGACGTCACGATGTTCGTTAGCGACGAAGTTACCAACCTTAGCTCTTAGCAACCACAGCGTATCGAGGCAACCTTTTATAGCCTAAAATTTACTAACCTTGCACGACGGTGACGTTTTTAATCCCCCTCTCGTGCCTCGGTAAAATTGGATCATGGTGGCCGAAGATCGTCTCAAAATAGTCATTCTCCCGACAGTAAAAATAAAAGCATTCTAGGTCGTAGGGTCACGAGTCGCAGTCAAATGAAGCGCAGTGCACTGTCACCGTCGCTTCCAGGTGACACGTTTTTTGGAAAGTCGTTTCAAAATCTGAACCCAATGCGAGTCATTGATATGGGGAAAATGTGGAAACTATGGTAATGTTTTTTCAGGTCGATTCCAAGAATGATCATTGATGGTGACGCAAAGCGGATTTGACAAATATTGCCAATATCGGGTCTCCCTTTTCTCTTTCGAAGGCATTGTTTCCCTCGAGACGGATTAGTCGAATGAACTCTTATTCTTTCTATAATGGGTACAAGAAGATTCAAGTCAAACCTGATTATCAATCTCTCCGCGGAAGACGTTCCCGATTCGACAAAGACACGAACCAATGAAACCCCTGACAAGTGGTCACGGGTTAATTACACCAATGTATTCCGTATCGTCTGGGACACAGTTTTTAAGAAGATTCTTCGAAGTTTAATGACCAAGATGTTCGCGTTTATTTCCAAAACTCCATTCGCTTATCCAATATTTTGTATTAACGATTTCTTTTCTGTCATCATAAGTCTATTATATTATTATATTATTCATATTTTATGGTTAATGGGGTTGATACTGTACAATTTTCGGAGATTGTAAAGGGATAAATAACAAGATGTCACGGACATTTAAGTACACACAATCCCCGCATGTGTTCAGAATACCAATAACGCTTTTTAACCGGGGAAATGTCCATTATCTGGTTCTCCAAGTGCCAATCGTGATATAGCGACAGTTAGGGCTTGATATCCTCTGCTGCATAATTTTCCTTTCTATTTCCAAGCCTAATATCTAGGGCCCGTAATTGAGACAGCCACTGCAAATGCACGACATCAGCTACGAATTGATGTCATTTTTCATTTTCCCGAAATAAGTCCCATATTTCACATAATTAAGACAGTGACCTATCGATTAATGAACCACTTTCCGTTATCCAAAAAAAGATGCGAGAGGCAGCTTATGCCCAAAAAATAGACCCCAAAGTGCCCAAATTGATACAGCAACAGCAAAGGCTCACTGCCATACTACCACACCGTTGATTGTGTATCTCTTCATTGAAGATTCAAATATTTGGAGATAGATGGCGCGTGTATACTTATACGCTTTTTATATAAAATACATATAGCAGAATACGACAAATGCGGGGTTTTGGGTCCCGCGAATTGTTCAGAAATCTCACTTAAAATAAAAATGACTTTATGCCAATATGTAGTGGGCAGCTGACAAGGACTAATTAATAATATAATTTTCAAGAAAATTGAACTTAAGTTACAAAATTGAACTTAAGTTCTACAAAATTGAACTTAAATTCAATAAAATTGAACTTAGTTTCAACAAAATTGAATTTAGTTTCAACAAAATTGAATTTAGTTTCAACAAAATTGAATTTAGTTTCAACAAAATTGAATTTAGTTTCAACAAAATTTAACTTGATTTCAAAAAAGCATATAGATGTCTAGCCAAAAATCGCCAAAAAATATAAAAAATAGGCGAATGACCGGTTTATGCCCACTAGCTCAGCTCCCATTTGCGCGGTTTCCAGTGGCGTAAATAGCGCCCCCGCAGACCCCGCAGACCCCGCGGCGCGGGGGGCCCCCCAGGAACTAGAGGGCCCCCAAACGTTTAAGCTTAAAATTGGTGCTATTTAAAAGGGCCCCGAGTCGTTTTTCGCGGGCGGGGGGCCCGGAGTTCCTAGTTTGCGCAGTTTCCCGTTTGCGCACTTTATATATATATATACAGCATACTAAAAAATTCAAAATATTTGTTTAAATAATTTTTATATATAAAAATATGATTTTCGTAAGCCCTATCTCAACAAATGGGTTGAAAACCCCTAACCTAACCTACAGTGCCTACGCGCCTGCGGCGCGCCCGGCTAACCTAACCTAACCATTCCATATTCAAAATTGTATACACTGAAATTTGGATAATTAATCGAAATTATCGAAATATATTTTTGAACTTACTTTCCCCAACGGAGATTCGAACTCGGATTTCCTAACCAGCACTCGGACGCTTTACCTCGAGACCATGGGTGGTTGAAATCTTCTTTAAATTTCCTTTGGTTTATTTTCATTAATTTTTATATACATATACGTAATAATCAAAACCAAGCTTTTGGGAAACCGCGCTAAATTGGGAACTGCGCTTTTGGGACACTGCGCTTTTGGGAAACCGTGCAAATGGGAATTGCGCTAATAGGCAGATACCAAATGACCAACTACTTGGGCCCCGATCTCAAACGTTTTAACTGGGGTACCGAGGGTTTGATATTGGCTGTCGATTGAAGTTTCATTTACCATCTTACTACAAATGGTTGAGGAGTTACGCCCGAACCCAGGTGGCGGCTACGTTCCAGTTGAAAATAGTACACACAAATTCCTTAGGGTAATGTGTAGCTTCTACTTTAGTAGATAAGATTAGTATTCGAATTAGGGCGCCTTTCCAGGCGTAATTATATAAAACATAAAAGAACGAAATGCTTGGAGTAATTACATAAAACATAAACGAAAGAAACGCTTGGAGTAATTACATAGTACATAATAGAATAATCGCTTGGCGTACTTAAAATAAACGCTTGGTGTAATTACATAATAATAATAGAACGAAACGATTGCAGTAATTACATAATACATAAATGAAAGAAACGATTTTCGTAATTACATAACACATAAAAGAAAGAAACGTTTGGCCTAATTACATAATTCATAAACGAAAGAAACGATTGGCGTAATTACATAAAACATAAACGAAAGAAACGCTTGGCGTAATTACATAACATATAAAAGAAAGAATCGCTTGGCGTACTTAAAATAAGCGCTTGACGTAATTACATAACATATAAAAGAAAGAAATGCTTGGCGTACTTAGAATAACAGCTTGACGTAATTACATAATACATAAAAGAACGAAACGATTGCAGTAATTACATAATACATAAATGAAAGAAACGCTTGGCGTAATTACATAACATATAAAAGAAAGAATCGCTTGGCGTACTTAAAATAAGCGCTTGACGTAATTACATAACATATAAAAGAAAGAAATGCTTGGCGTACTTAGAATAACAGCTTGACGTAATTACATAATACATAAAAGAAATAAATGCTTGGCGTAATTACATAACATATAACATAACGAAATGCTTGGCGTAATTACATAAAACATAAACGAAAGAAACGCTTGGAGTAATTACATAGTACATAATAGAATAATCGCTTGGCGTACTTAAAATAAACGCTTGGTGTAATTACATAATAATAATAGAACGAAACGATTGCAGTAATTACATAATACATAAATGAAAGAAACGATTTTCGTAATTACATAACACATAAAAGAAAGAAACGTTTGGCCTAATTACATAATTCATAAACGAAAGAAACGATTGGCGTAATTACATAAAACATAAACGAAAGAAACGCTTGGCGTAATTACATAACATATAAAAGAAAGAATCGCTTGGCGTACTTAAAATAAGCGCTTGACGTAATTACATAATACATAAAAGAAAGAAATGCTTGGCGTAATTACATAACATATAAAAGAAAGAAACGCTTGGCGTAATTACATAATACAAAAAAACGATTGGCGTAATTACATAACATATAAAAGAACGAAATGCTTGGCGTAATTACATAATACATAAAAAAGAATCGCTTGGCGTACTTAAAATAAGCGCTTGACGTAATTACATAACATATAAAAGAAAGAAATGCTTGGCGTAATTACATAATACATAAAAGAAAGAAATGCTTGGCGTATTTAGAATAAAAGCTTGACGTAATTACATAATACATAAAAGAAAGAAATGCTGGGCGTAATTACATAACATATAAAAGAAAGAAACGCTTGGCGTAATTACATAATACAAAAAAAACGATTGGCGTAATTACATAATACATAAAAGAATGAAATGCTTGGCGTACTTAGAATAAAAGCTTGACGTAATTACATAATACATAAAAGAAAGAAATGCTTGGCGTAATTACATAACATATAAAAGAACAAAATACTTGGCGTAATTACATAACATATAAAAGAACGAAATGCTTGGCGTAATTACATAATACAAAAAAGAAAGAATCACTTGGCGTATTTAAAATAAGCGCTTGACGTAATTACATAACATATAAAAGAACGAAATGCTTGGCGTAATTACATAACATATAACCTAACGAAATGCTTGGCGTAATTACATAATACATAAAAGAAAGAATCGCTTGGCGTACTTAAAATAAGCGCTTGACGTAATTACATAACATATAAAAGAAAGAAATGCTTGGCGTACTTAGAATAAGAGCTTGACGTAATTACATAATACATAAAAGAAATAAATGCTTGGCGTAATTACATAACATATAAAAGAAAGAAATGCTTGGCGTACTTAGAATAAGAGCTTGACGTAATTACATAATACATAAAAGAAAGAAATGCTTGGCGTAATTACATAACATATAAAAGAAAGAAACGCTTGGCGTAATTACATAATACAAAAAAACTATTGGCGTAATTACATAACATATAAAAGAACTAAATGCTTGGCGTAATTACATAATACATAAAAAAGAATCGCTTGGCGTACTTAAAATAAGCGCTTGACGTAATTACATAACATATAAAAGAAAGAAATGCTGGGCGTACTTAGAATAAAAGCTTGACGTAATTACATAATACATAAAAGAAATAAATTCTTGGCGTAATTACATAACATATAAAAGAACGAAATGCTTGGCGTAATTACATAATGCACAAAAGAAGGAATCGCTTGGCTTACTTAAAATTATCGCTTGACGTAATTACATAATACATAAAAGAAAGAAATGCTTGGCATAATTACATAATACATAAAAGAAAGAAATGCTTGGCGTATTTAGAATAAAAGCTTGACGTAATTACATAATACATAAAAGAAAGAAATGCTGGGCGTAATTACATAACATATAAAAGAAAGAAACGCTTGGCGTAATTACATAATACAAAAAAAACGATTGGCGTAATTACTTAATACATAAAAGAATGAAATGCTTGGCGTACTTAGAATAAAAGCTTGACGTAATTACATAATACATAAAAGAAAGAAATGCTTGTCGTAATTACATAACATATAAAAGAACAAAATACTTGACGTAATTACATAACATATAAAAGAACGAAATGCTTGGCGTAATTACATAATACAAAAAAGAAAGAATCACTTGGCGTATTTAAAATAAGCGCTTGACGTAATTACATAACATAAAAGAACGAAATGCTTGGCGTAATTACATAACATATAACATAACGAAATGCTTGGCGTAATTACATAATACATAAATGAAAGAAACGCTTGGCGTAATTACATAACATATAAAAGAAAGAATCGCTTGGCGTACTTAAAATAAGCGCTTGACGTAATTACATAACATATAAAAGAAAGAAATGCTTGGCGTACTTAGAATAAGAGCTTGACGTAATTACATAATACATAAAAGAAATAAATGCTTGGCGTAATTACATAACATATAAAAGAAAGAAATGCTTGGCGTACTTAGAATAAGAGCTTGACGTAATTACATAATACATAAAAGAAAGAAATGCTTGGCGTAATTACATAACATATAAAAGAAAGAAACGCTTGGCGTAATTACATAATACAAAAAAACTATTGGCGTAATTACATAACATATAAAAGAACGAAATGCTTGGCGTAATTACATAATACATAAAAAAGAATCGCTTGGCGTACTTAAAATAAGCGCTTGACGTAATTACATAACATATAAAAGAAAGAAATGCTTGGCGTACTTAGAATAAAAGCTTGACGTAATTACATAATACATAAAAGAAATAAATTCTTGGCGTAATTACATAACATATAAAAGAACGAAATGCTTGGCGTAATTACATAATGCACAAAAGAAGGAATCGCTTGGCTTACTTAAAATAAGCGCTTGACGTAATTACATAATACATAAAAGAAAGAAATGCTTGGCATAATTACATAATACATAAAAGAAAGAAATGCTTGGCGTAATTACATAACATATAAAAGAAGGAAACGCTTGGCGTAATTACATAATACAAAAAAAACGATTGGCGTAATTACATAATACAAAAAAACGATTGGCGTAATTACATTACATATAAAAGAAAGAAATGCTTTGCGTAATTACCTAATCAAAAAACGATTGGCGTAATTACATAATACATAAAAGAATGAAATGCTTGGCGTACTTAGAATAAAAGCTTGACGTAATTACATAATACATAAAAGAAAGAAATGCTTGGCGTAATTACATAACATATAAAAGAACAAAATACTTGGCGTAATTACATAACATATAAAAGAACGGAATGCTTGGCGTAATTACATAATACATTAAAGAAAGAATCGCTTGGCGTACTTAAAATAAGCGCTTGACGTAATTACATAACATATAAAAGAACGAAATGCTTGGCGTAATTACATAACATATAAAAGAACGAAATGCTTGGCGTAATTACATAACATATAAAAGAACGGAATGCTTGGCGTAATAACATAATACATTAAAGAAAGAATCGCTTGGCGTACTTAAAATAAGCGCTTGACGTAATTACATAACATATAAAAGAAAGAAATGCTTGGCGTACTTAGAATAAAAGCTTGACGTAATTATATAATACATAAAAGAAAGAAATGCTTGGCGTAATTACATAACATATAAAAGAACAAAATACTTGGCGTAATTACATAACATATAAAAGAACGGAATGCTTGGCGTAATTACATAATACATTAAAGAAAGAATCGCTTGGCGTACTTAAAATAAGCGCTTGACGTAATTACATAACATATAAAAGAACGAAATGCTTGGCGTAATTACATAACATATAAAAGAACGAAATGCTTGGCGTAATTACATAACATATAAAAGAACGGAATGCTTGGCGTAATTACATAATACATTAAAGAAAGAATCGCTTGGCGTACTTAAAATAAGCGCTTGACGTAATTACATAACATATAAAAGAAAGAAATGCTTGGCGTACTTAGAATAAAAGCTTGACGTAATTACATAATACATAAAAGAAAGAAATGCTTGGCGTAATTACATAACATATAAAAGAAAGAAACGCTTGGCGTACTTAAAATAAGCGCTTGACGTAATTACATAACATATAAAAGAAAGAAATGCTTGGCATACTTAGAATAACAGCTTGACGTAATTACATAATACATAAAAGAAAGAAATGCTTAGCGTAATTACATAACATATAAAAGAAAGAAATGCTTGGCGTAATTATATAATACATAAATGAACGAAATGCTTGGGGTAATATTATAATACATAGAAGAAATAATTGCTTGGCGTACTTTATATAAAAGGTTGGTGTAATTACATAATACATAAACTAAAGAAACGCTTGGAGTAATTACATCTATCTTCAACTGACGCGAAGAAAACTATTTTATACTTTTAATTTGGTATTGTTTTATTTTATGGAAACACCTATAATTCTGCCCGCTTCTGCCCACTGCCCTGAGACCAGTGTCGCGACCTTCGGCACTTCACGCTTTTTACACACAATCCTAAGTAGAGTTATTAATTTTCCGGAAAAATGAAATAACGAAAATTAAATATATATTACTTTTTAAGGGTTTTTATTCTAGTCTAGTCTAGAGGTTTAGTTTTACTCTTGGTTTCAAGAAAATGAGCCGAAAATGCTGCCAAATTTAAATTTGTGAACAATATTAGGCTAATATTGGAATAAAAACCTTTTTTTTTTCTTTTTTTTTCGGAAAAATACGGAAAGTATCTGGAAAAAAGCCTTGGTCATTTTCCAACTTACAACTTTAATCCTAAGGGATTTGTGTGTACTCGTTTCATGTACAGTGTAGCCGATGTGGCCTTAAGATAAATAGTTCCGGTTGCTAAATTCCTCTTATAAATGTTTATTTTCCGTGACTGGCACATGCGCAGTTTACATACCAAAACGCAAATTCGTAATGAATTAATTTTCAAAAACATTTTAATTTTTTTATTAAATTTAATTTAATTGTAATAAACTTTTGAATGTAAGCCTAGCTGCTTGTTCTTAACTTCTCATGTTGTGAAAATTATAGGTACATCCTTAGATATAAAATTGTTAATACTGAAGAAATTATGTAATGTTAGTTTCATTAAATTTCGTCTATTACTAATTATTTTAACGTTAATCTTATTGTTAATAATTTTAAACTGGTACCTCAAATATCATAATATAAAATCATCTCTTCCATAAGCAGATATAAAAAGTGAGTTTTACGAAGTGAGAAACCTGAGCCACATTTAGTTTTGTGATTATATACGTAGTTAAAAGTAATATTGTTATAGGGTTAGTAATTGAAAAGCTTTCAAAGAATCACTCCTGACTATATATATATATATATATATATAAATTAAAAAAAATTATTTAAATTGTGAATTCTGGCAAAGATTAGAGGTCGGGGACGGTTAATCATTATCCATGTTTAAAGGGAATATAACCTCAGGTATTTGGTGTGGAACACCAACGTTTGCAGCTCTGGCCGCTCTTGCCTTTGGCTTTAGAAATATTTGGCGCCACTGTACAGGGTAATTTGAAAAATTGAAGGGGTCTTCCATAAAGATTGCTTTGCACGTTATATTCCCTTTAAATTGAGCAAACATATTTTATACATCGCCAAATAATAATAATTCATTATTTCCAAACGAGAAACCTTTTGGAGGAGCCAGCGTTCGACAGCGACGATGAATTCAACGAAATGGCCAATTTCATTCCAGTTACTTTAATGTCTGGGGAAATAGTTGTAAAATTAGGCAGAAGAGTCATTGAAATTGAAGTTGTGGAAACCATGAATTTCATTTTGGACAGAATTAAATAAAAAAATGCATAAAAAACCGCCTTTCATTCTTCTCATCTCCTTCCCTCCCGCAATGCATAAAAAAGTCTTTCAATCCCCTCCCCTCTTACACACACTTTACGTGCACTGCCAGGTTCTCTATCGAAAGTCGCCTTACACACATGCTATCTAGCGATACTATTAGACCCAGGCTTCGGACGGTTTCTACTCTCTCGCCTTTTACGCGCGCTGCGCTGCCAGGTTCCCTCTATACGCGCGCTCTCTGGCTTCTCTCTCTCCCTTTATACACGCGGTCCCCTTTTGCGCGCGCTTCCAGGTTCACCGGGTGTTCACCGGGCGCCAGGCTTCGGGCGGTTTCTACTCTCTCGCCTTTTACGCGCGCTTCGCATAGGTTATTTTGACGGCTTCGGACAATCACAGGACCAGCATTTCCCCCCCCTAGCAGTCGTTGCTAAGGGAGCTACGCTCAATTATGTTACATATGATAGTACGACATACTTTATTTCCGTTTCAACATAATAACAATAAGCATGACACTATCTCCTGTTTTAATGCTAATTTTCTTACCGAACTGTTTTTCGCTAAGCTCCGATTTGGACTCGTAACCAAACTGAGCAGTATTTTATCATCCTTGCTTTGGGCATATTTAGCCTCTAGGGGGCTCTGTGCTAAACTAACCCTCATTACGCAATAACTCTGAAAATTAGTTCGGTGAAAACGTTTACTAATTGTCACGCTTATTGTATTATGTTACTTACTCGTTAGTGTTCCAAGTGCTTTTAGAAAAAAAAATTATCGCTTGATCTCTTTTTACACGGCTATCAACAGATATGGGTAGCAGCAACGATAATAATAAAACCTATTTCAAACTAGGACAGAAATTGAAAGAGGTAACCTTCAGAACAGCAACCGATAAACAGGAAGCGAATGGTACAAACAAGAACACGAAATAATGGAAATACTAAACTATAAGTAAAAAAATGCTTCAAAAAATGAAAATGACAGGAACATTATTCTATAGAAAAAAAAGCGGATAAACATAAGTCAGATCTTTTACTCCAAAAAAGAAGACCCTTAATTTTTGAAACTTTCTCGGAAAAAAGTCGATCCCGCTGTTTGAAAAATGTCCCATCCAGATAAAAAAGGAGGGGTTCGTTTTGGGTCCTACGTTACCCCGATGTTTGGGGTATTTTTTATGAAGGGGTGGGGCCGTAGAACGCCGGTAAACGTCAAAGGAGCGAAGGGCGGTGACGGGGCTCCTTGGTTCCTCCTTCGCTGCAATCCCAGACAGAATTATTATAAAGGAATATCTCCGAAAAATTAGATCTCCATTGTTTAGGCCGTTCTCTGTGGAAAGGAAGTGCCTCGTAGCAGTCCTTCGCTCAAATACAACGTAGTACCCGAAAACATGGAAATGATAACAGTAACTCTGGCCATCGGCGCCATTCTGGTCGCTTTACTTCTCGCGGTGTTAGCCGTAAGTGCCTGCGTTAGCGGGGATGAAAAGACGTCAAAGAAAGTGTCTTTACCCGGACCAAGGCCATGGCCAATTCTGGGAAGTTCAGCTTTACTTAGTAACTACGAAAACGCTTGGGACGGGTTTTCCGCTTTGAGAAGAATCTACGGAGATATTTACGGAGTGAAATTAGGCAGTCGCTATTGCGTCGTTGTTAGTTCGGTGCAACTTATGAGGCAGGTGATGGTGAACAAAGCGCACGAATTCGCCAACAGACCCGACTTTTTACGGTTCCACGCCATATTCAGAGGAGACAGGAATTTTTGTAAGTACTTACGAAAGTTAATTACTTTATTGAGCGGCTTATTCTTAACGAGGTTTTTCCCACAGCCATAGCACTCTGCGACTGGTCACCAAAGCACCGTCTACGTCGTGATACCGCTTTTGCGCCACTGCACCCGAGGTACACTTCACCGACTGGTCAAAATCTCAACAATATCACCGAAACCGAACTGCGCATCATGGTCAACGATTTGGAAACTAGAATCGGACAGCCCGTAGACCCCAAGCCGTTCCTGTTAACCGCGACGGCGAATATTTTCTACCGATATATCTGTGGCACTAGATTCGAACCCGAGGATGTTCGCTTTCGAGAAACGGTGCGAATCTACGACGAAGTCTTCAGGGAGTTGTTTCAGGGATTCGCCTTAGACTTTATGCCTTGGTTACGTTGGTTTAGCAGCGCTAGACTGGACCATTTGAGAAGGCAGGCGGAAACTGTAGGACGCTTTACGGACGAAATCTTTAAAGACCACGAAGCCACTTTCAATCCCGAAAAGCCGCGTGACTTGGTCGACCAGTTCTTGCTGCAATCATCCAAACAAGGGGACGAGTCGAATCTTACCCGGGAACACGCTGAAGTGATCATCGACGATTTAATCGGGGGTCATTCGGTTTTAAGCAATATGTGGTTGTGGGCGCTCTACTTGCTCGCCCTTGACGCCGAATCGAGGAAAGAAGTCAGACGAGAAACCGAAGAGCTGATGGCCAAAACGAAAAGAAATCCGTCGCTGACAGACCGCAAAGATATGCCATACACGGAAGCCGTCATCTACGAAGTACTTAGAATCGTGGCGTCTCCGATCATTCCGCACGTAGCGACCAACGACACTACCCTAGACGGTTAGTAGTTTATTATTGCTCAAACCTCGATCTAGGGCTAAAGCTAAACAAAAATGTATTTGAATCATAGGGTATCACGTGCCTAAAGACTCTTTAGTGATGTTCAACACCTTTGACTTAAATATGGATCCAACTATATGGGATAATCCAACGGAATTTAGACCACGAAGGTATAAACGAAAGATCTACCGGAGGTATCGAAAAACATTTTAAAACATATTCTCTTCGCAGGTTCCTCGTAGATGGAAAGTTCTCGAAACCAAACTACTTCATTCCTTTCGGTGTCGGTAAACGTTCTTGCATGGGAGACGGATTGGTGAAGAGTATCCTCTTGCTGGGTTTGCCGTACATTCTTCGAACCATGGACTTAGAACTAGCACCGGGAATGCCCGTTTGGGGAGCCAAAGAGATAGCCGGAATCGTCCTTTCGAGGGAGCCAATCAAACTGCTTTTCAAGCCTCTGACGAGTGAATCGAGAGTGATGTGGAATAAACACTCCGTGACGCGAAGTTCGCTTTAAGAACTATGCCAATAATCACGATTATTTAAGTCAAGGCTTGTGCAATTTTTAAGTAGCGTGACGCGCTTTCACTGTTTTAATTTTTTAAACATCGTGACAGCAATTTTATTTCCTTCCTAATGACGTTGGGGTTTTTTTTTAAATGTAGCCTTAAATTTTTTCTGGCGTTGATTTCGGGGGTTTTCTTGAATAAATTATGAAGTCAGCAGTTTAAGTGATTTTATTTTGGGTGTAATTTGTCAACGGGCAAAATGTATCAATTTGCATACTCCATAATTCGTACGTAACGCAGTTTAAGTGATTTTATTTTGGGTGTAAAACCGTGTAATTTGTCAACGGGCAAAATGTATCAATTTGCATACTCCATAATTCGTACGTAACGCAGTTTAAGTGATTTTATTTTGGGTGTAAAACCGTGTAATTTGTCAACGGGCAAAATGTATCAATTTGCATACTCCCTCTTCTCCATAATTCGTACGTAACGAAGGAAATTATAGATATAACCAAGAACGTATTTAGGCTACTGAGACCTTACGAATCGTTCCATTTACAGAAGCAGGCCCTGGCGGACAACCGGCGATCGCGAGTTAGATCGGGGCAACTCAAATTGGGGGCCAAAGAGGAAAAATTTGGCATTAATGGGAAATGTGGCCAACACAATTGAATAGCCGGTGGGGCCAGCTACTAGCCAGTCCGGCCCTAAATAGAAGCGCTACTTATACTCCAAACAACTGCTACCCGCGACCACTACCACAGGCAGGTATTTGTCTCGCTTTGAAGAGACACCTCTGAAGTAATGTTAGAATAAAGTTAGGTTAAGTATATTATCTGACAAAGAGTAATAAAATTATTTTCTTAAAACTGAAATTTAAGTAACACTGAGAATCAGTGACGAAACTATTTGAAACACCCCGGTTTTCTTAAATATGTAACCAAACACCAACCAACCTTCGCCCCTCCCACTCGTGCTATGATGCCCGCGAATGTCATAGTAATTTTCCCTATTTTTTTAAATAGGCTTAACTTGATTAAAGCGTTATTACCGTTTACAATTTCTCATAAATATAACGATCGACTAAAATAAAATTTACCTAATAAACATTCATAGTGCGATTCGAAAAAAAGGTTTTTTTTTACCACTTTGAAACAAAATAGCTCCTGATCCACTCGTTATATTCCATGAGTTCTTGTACGTATCGAATGATGCGATAATCAATACTCCGAAGTATTTAGATAAGGAGATACTATCCTCCTTGGAGATACGAGCTCTTAAAAACGCCCATCTCCCTAAATATTTTACAATTTTTGACCTTTAAGTGTAGGCCTTTTCGAAAAAGCTATAAAATATTTTAGAATGCTTTTCATCCATACTAACTCCCGAACGGTGCGTTTTACGGCACTACATCACTGAACATGCCTTACTCTACGGGTGATTACGTATCCAATGCAATGATGTGCAGTTCTACATCGCTACTAGTTTTGGAGATAATAAGGCTTAACAAAAATACATGTATTTCTGGGCTTAAAAACGCGACATTTAACCCAATTTTAGAATTTCATTCCTCCTTTTGGAGGAGAAGCTACCCCCACGAATTTCTAGCAATTTTTCCCATGACCCTTGAGGGTAGGCCTGTTTGAAATTGTGATCAAACCTTGGTGCGCCCAATTTGTACCGAGAAGCCCATTTTCAGCTCTTGGCTCACGGACTTAACTGCCTAGGAGGTGGTCATAGAAATCTCATAGGTAACTAGAATGCTGCCGCCTACGGCCGAGCTTGACGCCAGTTCGCCTTGAATCTTCAGCCAATGAGAGGCCGTAGAGTGGTTCCGCCAAGGAGGATAATAATCCTCCTTGGATCCGCTACTATAGCGGGAGATAGGTGACGTCATTCTCTCTGGTGACATTAAATTCTTGGCAGAACCACTCTTTGAGCTCTGATTGGCTGAGATCTGGCTATCGTCTGCCACGGCGTTTGGCCCATTTGCCAGTTACACGGCAGCATTCTAGTTACCTATGAGATTTCTATGGAGGTGGTATACTCTAGGAAGGGAAACATGTTTGCCAACTTGTTGACGTACATTCATGCGAGTCGCGCCGACGGTTTTAGAAGTTAGAACGTACTGAACTGAGCTCCCATCAAAGACTGAGGGGCAATTTTTGTCGGGGGGAAAACAACATAGCCGGATTTCATGAAAACACCTATTGTACAAAAGCCCTACTACTACTAGTTTTAAGGTTCAAAAAGCATATTTTAAAGAATTTTGACATTATATTTATCCCAAAAGACGCCAGTGGATTCTCGCTATTTGGATTTCGGAAATTCGGAGCGCTATCAGAGCTCATCAGTAAAAATCGATTAAAATTATGGCGTTTTTCTTTAGGCTGTTCCGACTACTTCTGAAGTGAAAGTAGTTACATGTTCCATTGGTCAATCGAACGCAGGTGCCGTAAGGAATTCCGATTTACATTCGGATATTGCACCGAGAGAGCAGCTTATTTATGGCTCCCCGGCCAGTGATGGGGCAATAGTATTGGGCTATTGGCATATGTAACAAAATTACTCATAAGTATGCCACTAGCTCTATTTCTTCACTAACGGTTTGTTTCACAGATATTGCGTCATCTGTACCCTACGTAGTATTTGACGTCATCGAATCTCAAATGCCGATTATGCCACGGCCCCCTGCACGTGCTCACTCCGCGTGCGCTCTGCTCACGACGAAATAGCAATACAGACCAAAAACAGTTATTTGGGAACAGGCGCCAACTTTAGGAATTAAATCAAATCAACCAATATCCAAATCTTGATATTACGTCTAATCAAACGCCAAAACGACCAACGCCTCCCTTCTATCATCTCTTCAGTTTGTAAACAATGATAAATTAACTAGCTTCACTAAAGGAACCAGTAGATTTCTCCATATAGTTCATGTTTGTTTATGGTTAAACCTTTCCTCCTTCCATTCCCATGGTAGTGCTGGACCAGTCCTAATGGAAGTGGTTAAGTAACAGGGTAACTTTTGGATAAATGCTCGGGGGAAGAGGTTTGCAATTCTTTAACATACCTCTGGCGATGGTTCGGTTGCATCCAGAAAACAACCTATACTGCTAGGTGGCATTCGAAATACACAGCTAACAGAATTTACATCCTTTAGTGAAGCTAATTAATCCTTGGATCCATTGTTTAAATTCAGAAGAAAAGTCAACTTATGACACATCTAGGATTCAATCGCTCAGGAGGGTTCACACAAAAAGGTATTTGTCAAAAAAAAATAACAAATACCAAACTTTATTCATAATGGCTAAATGACAAACAAATTATCTACTTTCTAAGGATTTGATTCTTGCTATCACAGAATCATCAAATCGGATACTAAAAGTGGTTCCCTCATGCCAATGGGCTGCTACTTTGGCAGGAAATCCACAACCAACAAGAACAGCTTCTATGATGCCAGCCACAAATGAAGCGCAGTTCAAATTTCCTTTATCCTTTGGAACAGAAATGAAACGGTTGACCAGAATATCTTCATCTTTGATATAATACACCCTTTCATCATCATTGGCTCTTTCAATTTCTCCAGGTGCTTCTCTTCCAAACAAAGCTTTCCAAAGTGTTATTTTCACAAAGAGAAGAATTTGGAATATCTTGGTCTCTCTTTTACTACTTCTTTCACGAAAAACCAAGACATCAGTTATTCGTTCTCCAACGTGATATCCCAATTTCGATAGCTTGTTTTGCAATTCTGGGACTGAGTTGACTCTGTTTTGACAATATTGAACCAGCTCAGAAAACACAAGACTTCAGGAGAAAATTTAAATCAGTTATTTCGTAATTGGTGTAGATTTTACTGTCATTTGTATTATTTTTTTACCTGTAAGCACTCAAATGAACTTCCGATTTACCTTTCGTCAGAGGTTTCTCTAGAATACTATTTCTAATCCTGTGAGCTGCCATCATTTTTTGGGTAAAAAATATTCTTCACAATCATTCGACCCTTGAAATCTGAAGAAACTCCACAGTCAAAAGGTTTCTTTAAACTTTACTTAATAGGTACATCCAAATAAAGCTATAATTATCTTCAATTTCTGTTGTCGAGAAAACAAATGTCTTACAGAACACTTATGACTTGTAAACTAAAAACAGTCAGTGATGCCAGATCGCGAAAATTAAATTTTCCTTTTCGCACTAAAAATTTCCATTCCATAAAAATGACATATACACACAAATGTCTACAATCTTACAAGTTCCCCCTACACTGGCTTACCCTGTCTAATTAGCAATCCTGGGAAAGGGTGTTTTTTCACTTTTAGTTCAAAGCAAGATTTTGACGTATTTTGTGAATTTTTAATAGCTGGGCTTTAAAATCCTCACCGCCTCGAATTTCCTTAGATTTCGCGAATTTTCGGTCTGATTTCCCCGAGGGGTTAGTCACTCCGCATATTAATCGATGTACACTCTGTTTAAAAAGTCTTCGACAGGTGAAATTTTTGCCCTCTTTTTCGTTCTGCTAGAAAACTATAATAGATGCCGGGACTCGGGAGTAGTGGCTCACTCCTGTAATCCCAGGCGTCCGGGAGGCAGAGTTTGTGGATGGCCGTGTGAGGACGACCACTAATCCCCCAACGGGTGGTTGTCATACTTCCGCCACGGGTGTCCCAACCCTATCCCTTAGTATACCCCCGTTGGCGTGGCCGTAACACATATCTCGCACCTGATTAATCAGATGGACGAGCGGACTGAATTGTCCCACCCGTTACAATCGCTCATAACGAGCTTCTAAAAAAAAAAAAAAACTATAATAGATAGATCGATGAAACCAATTGCAACTATTATTTATTTTCCAATATCTTTCGTTATTTATCGGTTTCGTCCTCCAAAAATTAATAGTTTGGTGGGAACCGTCAAAACTCATTTTTTACAACTTTTTAAATATTGGTTCTACGGCTCTGGCTCGCGCGTTTTTGAATTCACAGTGGTCGATTCATATTTAGAAAGTGGAAAAAATATCCCTCTACAACCAACGGTTGAGAAGTTATCGCGTTTACAAACTTTCGTCGAAACTAGGAAACACCTAAAATGCATCAAGCCGCTCAAGCGATTATTAATAACGCAACTTCTATGGTATGGGTTTGACTTTGCATTAAAGACAGGGCTAACAAAGAGACGGCCAACTTTGATTACGTTCAGCCGTGAAAACTTAACTGACCGTTGAGTTGGGAATATAGTACTTCTAGAGCCACAAGTTACTTATATCTGCGTGGCTGGGGTCTCAACACTCAAGGAACACTTTCTTGAAACCACGTAAACTATCGACGCTCACAACTATCATTAGTCGGTGGCGTCACCAATCTTTCAAATAAAATAACTTTTTAAATATTTTCTGCTAGTGGTAGATAGCGTATAAATTATTTACACTGCTGGCTTCCAGTAGATGACGCCACCAACTTATGATAACTGTTTCGGTTCGTTCATAAATTCAAGAAAGTGCTCCCAGCCATCATATACAAATTGTGGCTCTAAAAGTACTATATTTCTAACTCATTGTATCCACGGCCAACTTAGATCCACTGCTACTCGCAGTAGCAGTGGATCTAAGTTGGCCGTGTTGTATCTGACAAAGAAGACGCCAATCGCCATATTGTATAATCGCTTTTGCTTAGTGTCGTTATCCCAAATTTGTCAAAAGTTATTTCCATATTAAAAGACACTAAATAACTATATTAAGGATGGAAACAGGGGAGAATGGACAACCTGAAGTTGAAGAGGTTAAAAAAGAAAGCTCGTCACAAAGGTGATTAATACTAATAATAATGTCAGCCGGCGGTTCTTAAGCCTACATGCTTTCAGTCTCGCCTTCATTGAACTCCTTTTTTCTAAAAGATATTACACAGTATATCCTTCCGCCGTAGCTTCGCGGTATGGTAAAGCGCGACTGAAAGGAGTATTTATTTTTGGGGCCAAATGACAAATAATTTGGTTTTAGTATCCAAGATTACCCAAAATTAACCTGATATTAATAGATCTAGATCCAGAGACCGATCATCTAATGATAAAGAACGGAGAAGCAGGGGTTCTTCGAGAAGAAGTCGTTCAAGGAGCCGCAATCGCAGTAGAGAAAGAAACTCTCGACGTACAGCTGTAACGAAAAGAGTATACGTAGCTAACATTTCATTTGACTGCAAATGGAGTGACATAAAGGACTTATTCAGAGAAAAAGTTGGGGAAGTTGCTTTTGTCGAATTCTTTTCTGATGAAAATGGAAAGTTTCGAGGATGTGGGTACGTGTTTGAACATAAGCGTATCATTTAAGTTTTTGCTTTAAAACTGCCAGTATTATAATTATTATTATTACTAAAATTTTGAACAGAATAGTGGAAATGAAGGACCCGTCTGATGTTTCAAAAGCAGTAGACATATTGCATAGATATGACTTTCGTGGAAGGCAGCTTGTTATAAAAGAGGTAAAAAAAACACCTTCAAGAAAAAGAAAACTTAACACATCCGAGTCTGATTCTTTAGGATTATGATGTGGAAAGAGATAAATTTGGATTTTTGGTGAAAAGATCATCATCATCATCCAGAAGTTACGACAGAGATAATGATAGAGATAACTATAGAAGTCGAGGAGGTGGTGGAAGTCATAATCATCCAAATCACCATGGCCATGGTGGGGGCAATGATAGGAGCGGCGGAGGTGGGGGCAATGACATGCAGTTCAACAATTACGGGCTTAATCCAGACTTCCTCGCATCTCTTGGAATCCGTGGTCCACTCACCAGCAGGGTTTTTGTATCTAATGTAAATATTTTTTTTATATAATTGTCGTATCGCCTCAAAATAATAAAATATATATATCATTCAATAGCTGGAATATAAAGTTGATGCGAGGAAATTGGAAGAGATTTTTAGTTGTGCAGGAACAATAGTGAATGTTGATCTTAAAACTGATCATGATGGTGTTAGCAAGGGCATGGCTGTTGTTGAATTTGCTCACCCAATTGAAGCAGTTCAAGCTATTTGTATCCTTATTTTTTAGCAAATAAGCAAAATATTTATGTGAATTTCCTTAGTTTGATAATTAGCTATGCTCAATGGCCAAAAACTGTTCACTAGGACTATGAATATGAGAATGGCAAGTTCTTATTGATTTCTGTAAAATTTTGTGTTTATATTAACCATGAAAAATTCATATTTTTAGGATAGATACAGTGAAGATGGTGACCGCTCATCGAAAAAACTACCATGTGATTTTGAAATTTGTATATGAACTATATGTTCATAATCTTAATTTTATCTTTTATTTTTAGCTGGTTTATCTGGACTTGGCAAAGGATTGGGGTTGGATGGTCAACCGTTACACCTATCTCGTAAGCTACCATATTGATTATTTAAGCCTATAAAAGATTTAGTTCATGTTATTGTGGGCTTGAATATGAACAATGCAACTATTTCAGGAGTTGGAGGAGCTTCAAATCAGCAACTACCTGGACTAGGCATGCCTAACAACAACTCAGTGGCTGCAGCTTCCAACTTAGGATTGATGGGCAGTAGTCCAGGCATGGCCAATTTGGCCGCATTAAACAATATGAACACTAACTCTATGAACACGATGGCTGCCGCAAACATGGGTTTGGGTGCTTTGGGATTAGGTATGGGTGGTTTGACAAATACGGCTTTAGGAGGAAACAACGATCGATCCATGATGAATGTTGGTGGTTTAGCTTCTGGAACTAATTTGGCGAGTCTCAGTAATTCTTTGAGCGCTAGTTTAGCTGGATTAGGTGGGGGAACTGGAGGTTTAGTCATGGGAAATTCATCCGCCAATTCCAGCGCTAATAACATCCCTGGTTTAGGTATGAACCTTTCTACAAATGTGAATAGTTTAATGGGAACTGGTGGACTTGGGGGTAATTCTAGTTTGAGTAGTTTAGGACTTAATTCAACAGGGGGAAATAGTTTGATGGGTGGCACGGGTCTTCAAAGCAGCCCAGTAATGCCTTCGAACAATTCAAATACTGGATATAATAGCCCTTCAAGCTTTGATCGTGGGTTCCAATCCAGCGGGGATGACTATAGAAGTCCCAGAACATCTGATACTGTCTTGATAAGAAATGTAATTACATAATTTTTTATGAACTGTTTGTAATTTGATCTAATTTACAATTTACAATTTTTAGTTGCCCAATACTATAGGATGGGAAACTGTAAGAGAGAGGTTTAGAGAAATTGGTAAGGAAGGTTATTTATATACATACGTCAATTGCTAATGAGTTAAAAATATTTAGGTGTAATCAGGTTTTCTGAAATGAAAGGTCGTGGATCTGCTGTGATCAGATTCCAGAGTGAGAGAGATGCTCAGCGTGCTGTTGGTATCCTTTTTATTAGACATTTTCATTAGTTTGAAAGACATTGTTAAAAACCCTCAACTCAAGTATCTCAGAATTGATGCATGGTTTACGCGTTGATGGGCGTCCTATTGAAGTTCGTTTGTATTAATTGTCAAAACTATCATCTGTTCTCGAGTATTATATCTGGTTTTGCGAAACATCTGAGTCTTTCGAGACATCCAGTTCCTGTAAATTTTTTCGTCTGACAGAAGAAACGTCATTTCACAATGATCTATTCCTGCTGCAGTTTTTTAATAGACTCATTTTTCAAGTTGTCGCTGTGTACTTTTTCAAGGAACCAAGTTTTTTAAGAGATTTCCAAGAGGATTCCTTGTTCACCATTTTCATCCGAAGAGTTTTCCTAAAATTTCCCCAAGAACTCTGCCTTTTGGAAGATCATATTTGATTCTGGGAAGCTAAGATTTTATTTTTAGAGGAGTTACAAACATTTAACTTGAAGTCTATTACACAATTGTATTGCTTAAATTCATTTCAACATTGAACCATTTATCATCATAAATTGATTCATGGAATAAAGATTTTAAATTTTGCTCGAGAGGTCAGCTTAGCTCACATTTTTTAGCAAGTTTACACGTTCATTTGGGAGTATGTATTGATCTCCGAAAGGGTGTTATTTGGACAAATGTAGTGGCTGTGCAACTTTTGTGGATCTATCAATGCATGCCACCAATCCAAAGAAAGTTAATTCTTTTAGCTGATCAAAGATTTCAAGGAACATTTTTCAAGGGCTGAATGATATTTTAGTTTGAAAAACAATGGAACTTAGAAGCAAGATCAAATGGCACGCTCCATATGTGTAATTTGCAATTAATTTCGGCTCATTTTCTGTTATTTTGGAGTGAAATAACAAGTAGTTCATTATTTTGAATATCTTATCTGATATTGTCTATTTTCCACCTGAAATTTTGTACTTTTAATGTTTACATACTTCGTCTGATTCTTTTGACAAAAAATATTTCTTTGCTCTAAAAGTGGACTTTCTTATCAAATAATTTAGATATATGTACTTCTTATTGTCCTAACGAAGAATACTTTTCTAATAGTCCAAGATGGCATTAAATTTAGTGAAGATATTGTAGAGTCCTTTTAATCTGATAGATTTAAGTGTATGGGGATTCCAATTGATGCTTGCATTTTTTCTCATTTGTACGTGGTAATTTTAAGTTTTCCAGTTGGTATTTTCTGTCTAATGTCTTAAAAATTTGATTTCCTTCCAAAAATTGCCTCTACCCTTTTGAGCTCCTTATGTAAGGTTTAGATTCAATTTAGTAAGAGAGATCATGGTATTGGTATTTGAAATGTGCAATTTCAATCTGGGAAACTTAGTAATTCACTAGCGTAATGAATAGGTAAGTATTGGTTCAGGTTAAGGGTACTTGGTAAAATTGATTTCACTTTGTTTAACGATATGTAAAAAAAGATGTTCATAATTGCTAATAAATGTCCTTTCTATCATGTGCATAAATTTTGGCAATTTATTTCTTTGATAAGCTAATATCACATTTCTTTTAAAAAATATGCAAATTTTCTAATAAAATTTAAAGAGGAAATGCCGCTATCTTGTGATAATATATATACAACTTTGCAATTTATTTTTAAAATAAGCAAATTGCCCACTGAAGGAAATGTCTATTTATCTATAAATGTTACATCTTCATAGATTGTGATAGCACAAGCGTTTCACTTTTTAGTAAAAGTTACATCAGTATAAGCGCTAGATCAGTTGCTCTTCTAATGTACTAGTTTTTAAGAAAACATCAAACTCATAGCAACTGCCTGCATTTAAGAGCGATCTATAGGAGAACCAATACATTTTGTGGTGAATATCACCATGGATCTGTATTTTATAGGGTTCATTTTATGCACATCTGTTATTCCTAGGATTATTTTTGCTGAACAAATTATGTAAGTAATAATTTTGCGTGTTTAATTAGTTAATAATTGCAATAAATTTTTTTAATTGGAAAATAATGTTATATTATAAATCCTATTATAGTATGGCTAATAAACTTATCAAATCTGATTATAAAGAGGTGATAAAATCTATATAGGGGGATAGGTTGGGTAAAATCTCAAATTTATGTGAAATTAAGTTAAGAAGAAAAAAAGGTAAAACGACAGTGCTTTATGGGCCAGCAATATGTAAAATTACAAGTCAAAGTATATAGAAACTTAGCAAGTTAGCACTCATAAATGGTCAAAAATTCATATTATTGTACAATAGTAGTTTTAATTATTTCAATCTAATTAAAGACTAGAAGAGCAGGAGTGTCCTTTCGTAGCTAAGAGTAGTCCTGAATGCTTTACCGACTTCAACCCATCCATATTTAGCAGAATTTGCGAAACCAAAAATGGTAAGAGATGTATCGACTTTCTCTAAGCGTTAAGATTACAGAATCAGCAAAAAAAAATTAACCACAGAGAAGACTACTTAAGTCAGCAAAAAAGTGCTTCTGGACTATGATACCACTTTAACCTTGATAAAAATAATTAAGTATCTGATTTGGAATTAATTAATTTTTGTATTGTTTCAGTGGTTAAAGTACTTTTATTAAAACCATCAAATACTGACTTAAAGCAATGCGGACTGCTGCGAGTGACCAAAAAGTACATGGATATTGCAGAAACGATTTACCAAAAATCTCTGAAATTTTCATTATCAGAAGGAGCTACCAGAGAATGTCAAGACCTTTTCTCAAAACGTAGGGCAATACTTGAAAAAGAGTTAAATATATAAAAATAAATATTACCAGGATTATACTATTTCTGCTACAGAATCTGGTCAAGTATTTGTGATAACAGATGGATTGAAATGGAATTTGGAGAAAGGTTTATCATTGGATGAAGCAGTGATGATTTTGCCTTATAGTCAAGTCAATGAAAGGAAAATTAAGGATGCGATCGAAAAATGTTCCATAACCTCAGGTTAGAACAAAGTAGTGGTGTAGACCAGAGGGGTGGGTTGCCCCTTGTTAACTTTCCCTTGGGCGTAGCTTTGTCATAAATTCTTACCCCCTTTGGAATTTTACATAGTCTGACCCTGACCTTGACAAATTAACTTTCTTTACAGAAGAAACCAATCGGAATGATGACATAGATTTAATGCAGAATGACTACCAAAGTTTAAAAAGTACCAAAAAGAACTCTGAAGAATTGATATATCCCAACCTCCCACCTCAATCATATCACCTTCCCCAACCGGTGTCACCCTATCCTTACCAACCACCACACACGAGACCCCATATTCGACCATCCCCATTAACTTATGGCCCCCCTGTGTCCTATCCCCAGCCTATTAGATTACCACCCAAACAGTATTCATGGCCAGAGACCCCAACATATCCATTTTACAATTACACAAGTCCCTTAACTAATAGTTACAGACCACCAACCACTTATCAAATAAGGAGACCAGTAAGTTATGGTCCAACTGTACAGTACAATGTACCTATAAATTATACCACACCAAATTATACGGCTCCTGTTTACCAACCGGCCCCCTACTCTATTCCAAAGCCAACCGTACAGTATCATGTACCTATAAAGTATACCACTCCGAATTATAGTGCTCCCTATAGAGAAGCCCCTCCTTTTTACCAACCTGCCCCCTACTCTGTTTCGAATCCAATAGCACACTACAAAGTACCTTTAAACTACACCACTCCAAATTATACTGCTCCCTATAGAGAAGCCCCTTCTGTTTACCAACCTGCCCTCTACTCTGTTTCAAATCCAATAGCACACTACAAAGTACCTTTAAACTACACCACTCCAAATTATACTGCTCCCTATAGAGAAGCCCCTCCTGTTTATCAACCTGCCCCCTACTCTGTTTCGAATCCAATAGCACATTACAAAGTACCTTTAAACTACTCTCCAACTTATAGAGAGAACCCTCATGTTTACCAACCTGCCCCCTACTCTATCCCAAGGTCACCTGTACAGTACCATGTACCTATGAACTACACCACTCCAACTTATAGAGAGAACCCTCATGGTTACCAACCTGCCCCCTACTCTATCCCAAGATCACCTGTACAGTATCATGTACCTATAAACTACACCACTCCAACTTATAGAGAGAACCCTCATGTTTACCAACCTGCCCCCTACTCTATTCCAAGGCCACCCATACAGTATTATGTACCTATAAACTATACCAATCCAAATTATACTGCTCCCTATAGAGAAACTACTCCTGTTTACCAACCTTCCCCCTACTCTCTTTCGAATCGAACAGTACATTACAAAGTACCTTTAAACTACAACTCTCCAATTTATAGAGAACATCCCCCAGTTTATCAAACTGCTCCCTACTCTATACCAAGGCCACCTATAAACTATATCACTCCAAATTATACTGCTCCCTATAGAGAAACCCCTCCTGTTTACCATCCTCCCCCCTATTCTATTTCGAATCCAACAGTTCATTACAAAGTACCTATAAACTACACCACTCCGATTTATAGAGAGAGCCCTCCTGTTTACCAACCAGCCCCCTACTCTATACCAAGGCCACCCGTACAGAATCATGTACCTATAACCACAAGTTATACTCGGGTGGGACAGCCAGTTCCTACTTATCCTCAACCAGCCCAGTACACTTCTCCTCATCCTGTTTACCCAGTAAATCATCACGAACCCAAATATCAACAACCACCCTCAGTGTACCACCCAGCACAGCCATACCCAGTTCCTTGGTACCCTTATCAAACACCCATCCAACCCATATCCCAAAATCAACCTCAAGCGTACAATGTGAATACGACTTATCCGAGAGGCGGAACATACTTTCCAGCTCCATTTGTGGCTGAAAATTATATTCCAACAACAATACCCCGGTCTCCAACTCTTCTAACGCATTCTTTACCCTACGCAGTGTCGGAAAGAATGTGTGGGGCACCTACCCTGCATTGTCCTTCATGTTACGACAAACTCGAGGATATTGGAGACCAGAAAATCTGCTCCCATGACTATGGTATTTTTATTACTTCATCGAGTTATTTATGTAAATCATAATCCTTTTGAAATTTGTATTGTAAGATTATGTTTAAATCAAAAACCAAATTTTTGAGCTTGAATTTTAAAGGGATGAAAACGATTACTTTATAAGCACTTATAAAAACCCCTACTGTAATGAATTTCAGTGTTGTCTGTGGATTTACAGTCGAATCATCAAACAACACGTAAGTTCAGAAATTATTTTAATTTTACCATAGGTTTACTCTTTTTAAAAATATAAAATAGGGGACAATCATTGCCACGTAATGGAAGTATTTAAAGTCTTGGTGGGAGAGTCAAGATACATACCACCCATCTTATACTTTGGTAGCAATGATCAGTGCCAATGTGGATTTTTGCAAAATTGTATGGCTAGAAAATATCAACAGCCATTTAAAAAAAAATATACATATAATTATCTATTTTTACTAGTTGCGGGACCAGCCATTTTGATGCTACACAAGACTGCTTTAACTGAGGATAACGGTATCTACGTGGAGGTAAACATGGCCAAGGTTAAAGTTTTGCGATACGCCTTCCATAATTTGGTAGCTATCAACAAAGCATTACCATCTTGCAAAGAAGAGTACCACCCTATTACCCAAATCCATGATTCAGCGGTGGCCCATGCAACCTATGCAGATTGCCCAAGCAGTGACTTAACTTGTGCCCAATGTTATCAAGAGTTTTCAGAGTTATCCAAAGAAAGATTTTGCAATGCTAAATTTGGTAATTTTTAATCTTAGCATCATAAATCTCCTTGAAAACCAGTGTATTACTTTCTCCTGTTTTTTATCTCAAGCAATTTACTATATATACTTTTTATTACTTAGCAATAATTTTTGCCTATGGATTGGACTTACAGAATCCCGGAAAGGATGGTAATTAATATTAACTACTCTATTTGACCGATTAAAAAAAAACAATAAATAATTTATTAATTTCCATAGACAGCATTGGAGAAAAATATGAGAGACCAAAAGTAACGCTAGAAAGTAAAAATTTAAAATCAATAAGTTTTTTGGTAAAAAATTAAATAAAATAAATAACACTCCTTTTACAGATCCCAGCGACTATGGAATTCAAAACTTCAATATTATAGGTAATGAAGAATTTACTTTAGGATAAAAATGACTATTGTAATTTTTACTTTTTACTTATTTGGGTCAAGTTTCTGATCAAAAGAATGAAAAATTAAATTACCAACAAGGTAATATTGTGTAATAATTCAACCAAAGGGTGAAAGATATTAAAATTTAAATTCTATACAGAAATTGAGCCCACTTCAGCATGTGCCCATTACCACGTAAAAGGACTCTTTGACGTAGATCCAGCAAGCGCAACAAAGTCAACTCCCATAGATTATACCCTGCATGCTCCAAATGTTTGCAGTTGTCCAGTCCTGGAACGAGGTCCTGGTTATGGCCTACTACTATCAGATGACATAATTCCACCTCTGGAAAATCATGAAATTCAACTTAATAGCCAAATAGCAATATACAGTTTGCCCTATGGCCCAGCAAAAATACCCAACTGCGAAAACACACCAAGAGTGGAACAACCTCAAGAATATAAAGTTGCAATCGCTCCACCACCATTACCATTGAACAATCTACCATCAGTCCCAGATACAGGAGTTCCTTGTCCAGCTTCTTTGGGAAATTCTTGCCCAAATTGCCTTCATTCCCTTACCTCCAAAATTGATGAATTCTTTTGCAGTGCCAAATTTGGTAAGTATTAGTGTAAAACAGGATTAATATCCCTTTATGAAGTGTATATAGTTTTAGCAAAAGTCTAATTTTTATCATTTGTGTTTATGTACAACCAACCACAGCGGGAGTAGTTTATGTGCAAGGAAATGGTATAATATTTGTATATTTATAGTGAACGCTATATCATTACACTACTTTCAATTATATGCAGGTCAGTTTTACGGAGTAGCGGGTGATGATGCCAAGGATGAATTTAAATACTATCCTAAGATCATAGTTCGAGGTAGGTTATGTCACATATAGGGAAACGCGTTAAGGATGACCACAACTCTTATATAAATTATAACATTTTACTATATTTTTATGGCCCTCCTCTAACCTTTTCCTCTATTTTAGGGAGATTTTCATAATTCTAGCATTCCCAATAATTGATTTCAATATTGACATTATAATAAGTATACGTTAGTTATTGCATCTTCAGGCTAAGGTCAAAATATCTGTAGTAGGAAGACATGCTCGCTCAGATAATTATTGAATAAAATTGCCTTCAGCTGTATGTGATTAATTTAAGTTATATTTTCCTATAATTTCAACAGAAATTATCCTATTTCTTCATTTATTTTCCAAAAAAACTACTCACCCCAAAAGTGTGAAAGTATAGATAATTAATTATAATTCTAATCCTCATAGATGACCCCCATGAGGCTTCTAGACTAGTAAAAGTGGACACCTCTAGTAATTTATCACCTTTATATATTATATAATCAGTATTTAATAAAGAAAAACTAATTCCTGCTTTCTAACAGCTGTGCAACAGGCCGGCGACCTGATGAGAACCAAAAGAGGTTTTTAAATTTTTTCCTAATATAATATATTTCTTAATAGATGCTCATTCGTCCGTTTCATCACAATTTAGGTACATACGAGGGCCAGTGTCGACGGGGCACTCTGTACGTTGAACAGGATGTTACCCCCTTTAGAGAATTTGCTCCAATACATGGACCCATTACATATGTAATCAGAAAAGGGTGTAGCTGTCCATATTTGGAATATCGTGAGTTAGAGAGACAATCTGGACAAAGCAATAAAGGCTCACTTACTATTTAACCATTTTTAGCAATTGGCTATGCTTTGCTTGTGAGTCCAAACTTGCCTTTGCAATCTAGCCACAATGGAACCGATTATGTATGGGCCAATGATGTTTACCTAATTCCTTTGCGACATGGGAAAACATCTTTACCATCATGCAAGAAGAGTCACAGTCACTTCCACCATGTATCACAACAGGCACCTCAAGCATATGCAGGTCAGCAAGGCACCCCAATATACCAGCCAGATTATAAACAACATGGACAGTACCGGCATGAGCTTCGTAAAAGGGAAGTACGAAAGATACATGATCACTACCATGAAGATCATTCTCACCAGCATAATGATGGAACTGATTACCAATATAACACAACAGCACCATATGAACCACAACCCAACTACTCTTCTCCATACCAACCAGCAGCCAACTACTCTTATGGTTATGCCCCTCCTGTGAACTACTCTTCCAGTTATGAGCCGCCTGTTAATTACTCTGTTCCAGCACCATACAGTGCTCCAATTACCTACGGAGGCCCAATAGTATATCCTAAGCCTGCTTCTTATACAGCAAAACCAAATAACCAACCCTACGAAGTCTCACTTCCATCAATTAACTACACAATAAGCAATCCACAACCTTACCACTATGGACCGCCTAAACCCATATATGGACCAGCAGCTCCCCCTGTATATGAACCACTGTATAGTCCTCAATATTTACCACCACCTCCAGCAGGGTATGGACATGTAGATGAATATGCCCCATTAAATTACAGCCTCCCGGCATCATACAATTACTCTCAGCCAGAGCCATATAAAGTGGGCTATTCTACCAAAACTGGAAGAATTTCAGCGCCTTACGAAATACCCCTTTACAATTACACGGCTCCTGAACCTGTTTATCATGCACCAACTAAACCAGTTTATTATCCACCAGTACAACCATTACTTAACTACACACTTCCAAGTCCAATTTTGTACACTCCTCCAAAACCAGTTTACTATGCCCCCAAGCCAGTTAATTACCCAGCTCCAAAACCTGTTTATTATTCAGCACCTCAACCTGCAGTCTACTCTCCGCCACCTCAACCTTACTTGCCTTACAAGCCACAGCCAGCTTATTATTCGAAACCCCAGCCAGATTATTACTCGAAACCCCAGCCAGATTATTATTCGAAACCCCAGCCAGATTATTATTCGAAACCCCAGCCAGATTATTATTCGAAACCACAGCCCGTTTATTATTCAAAACCACAGCCAGTTCATTATTCGAAACCACAGCCAGTTTATTATTCAAAGCCACCTCCAGTTTATTCAAAACCGGCGCCAGTTTATTATCCAAAGCCACCTCCAGTTTATTCGAAACCGGAGCCAGTTTATTATCCAAACCCACCTCCAGTTTATCCAAAACCGGAGCCAGTTTATTATCCAAACCCACCTCCAGTTTATTATCCAAACCCACCTCCAGTTTATCCAAAACCGGAGCCAGTTTATTATCCAAAGCCACCTCCAGTTTATCCAAAACCGGAGCCAGTTTATTATCCAAAGCCACCTCCAGTTTATCCAAAACCGGAGCCAGTTTATTATCCAAAGCCACCTCCAGTTTATTATCCAAAGCCACAGCCAGTTTATTCCAAACCACAGCCAGTTTATTATCCAAGACCACAACCAGTTTATTACTCTAAACCCCAGCCTGTTTACTATCCTCCACCTAAACCGAAGCCAGTTTTGTACCCAGCTCCTCAACCAGTTCTGTACCCAGCTCCTCAACCAGTTCTGTACCCAGCTCCTCAACCAGTTCGGTACCCAGCTCCTCAACCAGTTCTGTACCCCGCTCCTCAACCTGTTCTGTACCCTCAAGCAGGTTATCATATAGAAAAAGAAGAGACATACCCAAAGCAAACACATGGATTAAAATACAAAAGAGAAATTCATGGCTACGAACCAGGTACATTTAAATAAAATAAAGAATGCTCGAAATGGGCCACGTACCGGTATGGTTTATAGGAACTTAGTTAAAAATTGTTTGTTATAAACATGCCAAAAAAATAAAATTTTATTGTTAGTATACCAGATATTTGACACTTAAAATAAAACAATTAATTATCTCGTAAGTCTTTGTTGTTTATTTCTATAATCATCCACATTTCCATACTGGAAAGGTCCCATTTCGATACAATAGCACAAATTATTCTTATTAATAGCAAAATATCACATTTTTTAGGAAACTATCCAAGTTCATCGAAAGTTGGATACAATCAAAAAAGCATTTCTTACATAGAATCAACTTCAATAGATCCCAGCGAAAACTATCATACTTTAAACTATAGTACACCAACATCAAGATATCCAGTAGCGTATCATCAACCCAGGCCAGTAGCGTATCCCCAACCCAGGCCAGTAGCGTATCCCCAACCCAGGCCAGAAGCATATCCTCAACCCAGGCCAGTAGCGTATCCCCAACCCAGGCCAGAAGCGTATCCCCAACCCAGGCCAGAAGCATATCCCCAACCCAGGCCAGTAGCCTATCCCCAACCCAGGCCAGTAGCCTATCCCCAACCCAGGCCAGTAGCCTATCCCCAACCAAAGCCAGTAGCCTATCCCCAACCCAAGCCAGTAGCTTATCCTCAACCCAGACCAGTAGCATATCCTCAACCCAGGCCAGTAGCCTATCCCCAACCCAGACCAGTAGCCTATCCTCAACCTAGGCCAGTAGCCTATCCCCAACCCAGACCAGTAGCCTATCCTCAACCCAGGCCAGTAGCCTATCCCCAACCCAGGCCAGTAGCCTATCCTCAACCCAGATCAGTAGCCTATCCTCAACCCAGGCCAGTAGAATATCCCCATGTTAGGCCTGAATTACATCCGCAGCCCAGAATATATCCAGAAACGATCCCAGTATCATCCCTTCAATCAAAGCCAGTGGTATATCCCCAGCCAATATCGATTGTGCAACCCCAACATACACCAGTTATATATCATGAGCCAAGACTCGAAGAATTTCAGCAACCAAAACCACAATTAGTGCCCAGGCAGCCTGATTATGTCACCCCACACTATACTTCAAATTACCCACAAGCCCAACATCAAGGTCTAAATTGTCCCTTTGGTAAACCCTCAAGTTGTGCCAAACTTTACCAATCTTTGAGTTACGATTTAAAGAGTAAACTTTGCTCCTTTGACTACAGTAAGGACATACCAAATACGAATGGTTATGGATAAATACATACCATCTAATTTATTTTTAGTATTGTTACTCGAGATATCAAAAGTTAGTGATGTCTTAGAAGGTAATTTGTTCCAATATGAATACAATACCCATAATTAAGAAGAATACAAATTTTAGAAAAGGAAAACTATAATGTCTTGTCCCATCAGTGTGGGACTGCGAAAGTCACAAGAGCTCACAAAGGTTTCATAAGAAACTTTGCCAAAAATTTATATTTTACCAATCTACATAGTTGTTACAACGAATTTCTAAAACCAAGTAAAATATAATATTCTGAAATCAGCTAAGCTATATATAGCAGAATAATATTTTATCAATTTCAGAATCATATCATTTCATTATTGCCAATGCACCAAATTTGGTGAAATCACAAGTTGGGGAAATAATAGGCGTTAATTTATCACAAGACGTTCATTTAATAAGATACAACCCATCTCTTGGTTTGGAAATTAACGTGGTTTTAAATAATTGTATACCGCAACAACCACAACCCATACCTAGATATTTAACAGCAGATGGGAAGAAATCAGATTTTTACGAATGCCCCCAGAGAAATGAATGCCCGAAGTGTCTAGCTCAAACACCATTGGCTTATGAAGACCTATACTGTTCATCTCAATATGGTTTGCAATATTTTACATATTTAAATGTTGTTTTTTTGAAAAATGTTTCCCAATTTTAGCGGCTGTTGTAGCTTTAGGATTGGACTACACTTTATCAGACTCCCAGGTATCAGGTTAGTTATTTGATGAATTTAATAGAAAATGCTATTTTGAATCAAATAGAATGACAAAAACCATAATTTCTAGGTTTGGTCTTCAAAACACCACGTGACAATGTCTACTCAGTACAATGT
Source organism: Leiobunum rupestre (assembly GCF_980474605.1). Lineage (NCBI taxonomy): Eukaryota > Metazoa > Arthropoda > Arachnida > Opiliones > Sclerosomatidae > Leiobunum > Leiobunum rupestre. The sequence goes on along the minus strand of NC_143392.1, from coordinate 12,953,051 downwards.
AAGTACTCCCCTTAAAAATAATTTGATTAATATAACAACAATGTTTATTGTCTTACTATAGATGAACCTACACAGAATGTGTACGCTTCTATAAATGGTAAACAACATTTTATAATAAATATATAAAAAATTATTTATAAAAATTATATTTAGTGCCAATTCCACCATTTGCCACTGATAAAGGAGATTTGGAATATCACAAATGTTACCGAGATACTTTGAGAATTTTATACGATGTTAGTTATAATAAAGCACCCACCACTTACAACAAAGACATTCATACCTATATCCCCAGTAAATGTGACTGCTCATTTCTCAAAGCTGGTAAGAATTTTATCCATTTTTACAATTAAGACAAGTAAGAAGAAATCTCTTAAATAAAACAGATCCTGGATACTATCTTATATTGTCTCAGAAACCAATATTGGACCCTTCGTATAATTTGATTCAACTAGGGAATGGATTTGTGACTTTACCACTGCCTGTAATTTGAATGCTTGATTGTAGTTACCAGCACTCAAATGAATAATGCAATTTCATTTGTATCTTAAGGTTGGTACTTTGACATTGCCAAGATGTCGGCCAGACTTTCAAAGAGAAACAGGAGAGTATATTCCGCCGAAGGAACAATTTATTTCCCACAACCCAGTTGAAAGGGAGCCTTCCCCCTCAGCGATTTTACCTAAGGCGGCACCTTTAACAGATTGTTTGGGATATACCAATGGATCATGCGCCCATTGTTTACCACATTTTACAAAAGACTTGGAATATGAATATTGCCAAGCTGATTATGGTAGTTATAAATTTAATTTAGGGGAAACTAATTTTTTAAAGTATTAAATTAGGTTTGTTATTACTAGTTTATACTTTCAAGTTACTTGAAGACACGCAAGGTACGCTTACTTAATAATGGGTCTTCCAAATTTAAGATTGCATTTTTTAGGTGGTTACTATAGTCCGTTACGTTCACCCCTGATATCCATTTCATGTAAGTGTTATGAAATTTCGTTACAACACAAATATTAGGATGATAAAAGCACAATTTTATTTTAAAATTTCTTTTCATTTATTGGTATATAGAATTTACAACTTGATTTTAAAGGGTCCAATCATTATGACTTTTAGCCCTGCTCAAAATTGCAAAAAATCCCCCCTGAAAAACATTTCTCTGATTACACCATATGTAACATAATAACAATTAGTAAGACACTTCCTATTGGTTCCTGACTGAACTGAGTAGCGTGTTATCATCCTTGGTAGTAGTATTTTTCGCCTCAGGTATATTTAGACACTATGTGCTGAGAACTAAACCTAGATTGCGCAATAGCTCTGAAAATCAGTTTGGTAATAATTTTTCCTAATTGACATAGTCAAGGGCGGTTTCACATTAGCACCATTTTTTTGTTTTCTCAAGAAACAAAACATAATTTCTGCTTGTGTGAAAATTCAAATGTAATAATTTTTACAGCTTCACCCCAATACACCAAACTAAAAATACATGGTATTTATTGAATTTATATCACAATGAACATATATCGTTCAATTTTGTTATGTTAAAAATTTTGATATTCAGGAGCTTATCAACATCCCATTGGCAGACATGGTTTTGAGCACAATCATCGTCACAAGAGAAATTCATGTATGCATAATTTTAAAATTCATTATAAATAAAAACATTATCCTAATCAGTGTTTTTTAACAGACCAAGCTGGAAGTACTTGCCCTTCTGGGTTTATTTATTCAGAATGTGCCCCTGCTCCAGGATGCGAACCTACATGTGACAGTCATTACAACATTCATTGTTATCAAAGATCTTGCCATAAAGGTTGCAAGTGCCCTGAAGGTTTGGTTAGGAAAGAAAATCATTGTATAAGACCTCAAGACTGCGTACAACACAGTCATAGTACTTGTGATATTTATAAACTGATAAAATAATGTGGTATTTAATAATACTTTGAATTATAGGAGAGCAGTGCTTTTTGGGCAAAATTCAAGTGATAGATAATTTGAAGAACAGAGAAACATTAGATAAAATCGTGAACTTTTATAGTGGCAGTTTTTGTTCATGCCAATATCTTGAATATCGTAAGATTCACACATTTTAACAAAATACATGTATAAAATACTAATCACTATAATTATAGCTATTGGTTCTGCACTTATTTTCTCGCGAAAAACACCTTTGGAAAAGAATACCCAACTAACAGATGACTTTCATATTGTAAGTCTGCCTCGGGGTAAAACGGATCTTCCTGTCTGCCCAAATTCTCACCATCATCAAACTTTGGATAACTACAACCAATTCCATCCTCACCCACATCCAAGTTTCCCTCGCCCCTTACTCAATCAAATACCAAGTTGCTCATTGACAAAACCCCTAAGTTGTTATCAATGTTTGGATGAATCATTGTTACCTAACATTTGTCATTATGTAGATGGTAAGAGTTATAAAGTAATTCCATGTTAATTATTGTTAACTGAAATTTTCTAATTAATAACAGCCGTGAAAGTAAAGGTTATGAAACCACCTACAATTACTGGTATTTATAGTCATACAATAGAATATGAGTAAGTTACGCAGATACTTAAAATGTGAACTGATTAGAATGTGGAGAAGTCCAATTAATGGAAAAGTACACGGGCTCTTTGCATATTCCATCTCAATTTCAAATAACAGCAATGGACAACTGTTGTGGAGTATTAGTTCCAGGTCAACATCTGATCTTACTAACCCCGATTACTAAATGGGATACCACCAATGCATTTGTGACGGGTATAGTATTGGATGAGGAAGTGGCTATTTTGAAGCATTCTTATACGGCAGCTTCTTTAATTTGGAAACAAAAAAATCAGTGTGAATCTGGTAAAATTGTTTTATAGTGTACATATTACTGTTTCATGTTATAAACTCAATCTTTAGGTTCTGTTAGTCATATTGAAAACGAACGAGGTCCAATTTTTTATAATTCTAATCAAAATCCACCTATAACAAGTAACCAAGATGAGTTCTTAATCAAAAAACCAACTAACATAGATGGAAATTATCTGAAGTAAAGTGCACTTACACAGTCATCTAGTAGTAACTACTTGATTATTTCCAATTATTTTAGGGAAAACGAATTTCCACTTATTCAAGAAAATTATCCCACATTAAACAATGCCACAACTGTTACTCCACCAAACGAAAAATATGAAGTGCCTGTGGAACAAGACAAAATCCCTTACATGCCAGTAACTAATAATCCTGTATTAAACCCAGAAACAACTTCAAAACCAAATGAAGTTCAAGAAAATCTATACTCAAGTGAAGGAGTTATACAACCTTCACTGGAGACAACAACAACTCCTAATATACCCGAGGAATGCTCAGCTCCATCAGGAGATTGTCCTATATGCAGTTCAAAAATTTCTAAAGTCAGTGTGTTAGATGACACATGCAAAGTTGATTATAGTAAGATTACATATTAAGACATTGAAGTGTATGTATTTATGAAACTGATTTAAAAAAAACTCTACCAACAGTATTCAAAGTAAAAGTAGCAAGTATACCATCTGATGGAGGTTAATTTTGCCCAGATACAAATTTCAAATAAAAATATCCTAAATTATATTTTTTCAAAATATAGGATATTGGGGCAAAACACCCATAACAAATTGTGGAAAAGCCAACATAGTCGAAACGTATTTAGGCGATGCAAATTATTTCCCCATTGATAAAGAAATTGTATTCACTATGGATCCTAGTTGTGGTTGTAGACAACTAAAAATTGGTAAGTTCCCCTGGGATGAAAATTATAAGTTCACTAATTGAAACTTATTTCAGGAAATGAAGTAATAATAGCTACCATGAGAGACCATTGGGGCAAAAAGGCAGATGGACTCTATGAAATCATGATTTCCTCGACAGTGGGTATAATTGATGTTAGAAACAATGAAGATGAGATAAAGGAAAGATTGGCTCAATGCCCAACGACCGTATAGATTAGTATATGATATAACCCTAATTCAAAAACCAAAATAATAAGTTGCAAAATAAAATTGAACTTTTTTAATAAATCACACAAATGAGAAAAACCACTATAAATTTAATTCCTCTCTATCTTTGAACTGTTTAAGAACAGCTTGTGAAAGAGCCCCGAGAAACTGATCCAAAGAACATTTTGATGACTAACGAAAAATTGAAACAAAAACTTTTTGTATGATAGACACTAAAGCATACAAGTTCAAAAGGATATTTTAGAAGAATGTGTTGAGAGGGTTTACTTATAAATGTAATATTGAAATATAAAACTTATATTTTAATCATAAACTCTATACTCACCGTCAGAACTAAGAAGAGCCCAAATAAGCATTCTTAAAACTAAATATCCATAGAAAAACCAAATTATGCATGCGAGTATAAGTTCATTTTTACCTGAATAAACAATGCATGGGCCAAAAATGGAAGTTTGCGTAGAGTTCGTCCACTTAGACCATCACTTTTAGTAGCAATCTCCAAAAGTTTGTTGCTATAGGACAAAATTGAGTTGTCACCACTATTATTCGTGAATGACATCTGTTTCCATGGAAGAAGTGTTTGTGCGGGAAAGATTATGCTAGTCTGATAATTAGAATATGTTTAAAATAATATTTAAATCAGTTTTTTTTTGTTAAAACTGAGGTTTACTTACACGTTGAAGTTCATTTATGCAGGACAAATATATCTCGTATATAGCAGCACAGTTTGGAGGACCAATATATTGTTTAATATCAGCCCGATCAACGAAAGCCAAATCTATAGCCTCAGTGATATTGGAGGTAGTCAAAAGTATCACATTTGGGTATCGCCGAATCGCATCTATTTGAGTAAGCAAGGCATTAACAACCCGTATTGCATCTGAAGGTTCTGTGCCACCAAGCGAAGCTTTTCGTGTATGAGCCAAGCTTTCAACTTCATCGATTAACACAAAAATTAAAGCTTCTGGATCATCAATAAGGTCTTGTATTTTTTGAAACATTTTCAAAACCAACTTTCCACTCTAAATGTGAAATATTACGTTAAGTATAAATACTAAACACATAAGGTATTAAGATTAAGTATTACCTCTGAAAACCATCTTGAAAATAAACTATGACTGTTTATTTCAATTAATTGTCCATAACGATATCTATGGCCAAATCTAATGGTAATCTTCTGGCTCAATGCACGACAAAGGGAAGTCTTGCCTGTTCCAGGTGGACCATGTAGCAAAACCACTCTATTCCATAACACCACATTACTGTCTACGCAGTTATCAGAGAATAGCAGTGTGGTTGAAACAAAATTTAAAAGCTATAAATGAGATACTATAGTATTGAATATACGGGCTTAATCATGAGCAACTAAATTCTTTACCTGGGATTTAACATTGTTATTATAAATTAAGTTTTCCCACAAGCCGTGAAAATCTTTAGAAGGAAGCAACCAATGATTAGCCGCTGGAATATCTTCTTCTAACTGTTCCACTCCAACTCCATCATTATTAAGTCGGTATACGTGGTAATTTATATGACAACCTCCGCCAAAGAAATATTTTTGCTTAAAAAATACAAATTGATATTAGTTTTATAAACTACCTTTAACAGCCGGAATAACAATATTAAGGAGATAATTACCATAAAATCATGATGGCCATTATCAACACAAATAGCAACATTTGTAACATGTTTTTTCAACTCTGCATCTTCAAACTCATTTATTATAGAATCTGATGCTAATATGTTGTTAGCAACTAGAAATCCTTGAACAATATATTCAATATTTTTCGGCTGAAGAGTGCTAAAACATAAAAATTATACATATTTAATAACACTAATATACTTAATTTAAGCCCTTGTCTTGAGGGGAAAAAAACGCGCCAATTTTCGAACGCAAAAGGCTTAAATTTTGACAACTGTGCGCGCCACATACCACAAAGAATTATTTTATCAATAACAACGCGTCTAATTTATTAAATAAATACATACCTTTTTGAATTCTGTAATATTTCAACATGAATATCTGGTTCAAAGTTCAATCTCGCGTTTCTTAAATCGTTTTCAACGTTTTCAAACATTAATTTTTGGGAAGACAATAAATCGTGACTGTTCGAATTCTCCGCCATTTTTTGGTGAAACCAAGGAGGATAGCAGGCAGTAGCGGCGCTAAGGTTTTTTCACGGGTGGGCTAAATATTTTGTGGCCCCTAAGAATTTTGTGGCCCTTACCATTTTAGTTACCCCTTATAATTTGGTGGCAGCTGTGGATTGCCCTCCAATATGTCTCTTATAGCTTCTACATATTTAAAAATTTGAAAATTTAACTCAAAGTATAAATTGCACTCTTCTCTTTTTTTCACTAAACTCTTCTCTTTTTTTTTACTAAACTCGTCAACAACCAACAAAGGATTGTCTCTTAACCTATTAGATAAATCTCTATTTATAGAGAGCAAGGCTAAATTTGTTAATCGATTTTCAGACATTGTTGTTCTTAAAAATGATTCGAGTCTATTAAGTGTACTAAAACTACGCTCTGAAATAGTATTAGCAACAGGTATGCATAATACAATTTGGAAATATTTTACGAGATCTGGGAATGCCTGCTCGTATGTCAATAAATATTTATAGCAATCGGAAACATTTTGCAAATTTTGAGGTTTAAGATATTCATTGGTTTCAAGCTGCGTTTGCAAACTTTCTGTGTTTATGTTTTCACCGCTTTTGGTACTAAATAACATTTTAGCAACGTTGACCTGATTTTTCAGAGACTCCATTTCAAAATTAAATCTTTTTTAGTTTTGACAAAACGCAGTAATTTTTTCAACGTTCAAAAACTCGCTCGAATTTGGGTCTGATGCGCAAAGTTCTTCATAAATAGAACAATTTTCTAACAATCTTTTTTTCATTTCTAATACGAATCTATCTAAAATTTCAAAATAAGTTGCTTTAAGTTGGTCGCCAATAGTTTTGAACTCCGTTTCCCGACTACTTTGACGGAACTATTCTTTTCTGGTACTGGAATTGAGGCTGAGAGAGCTAATTGTTTCGCAACATCCCAAATTTGATCGAATCTTTCAGAATTTCGGTCTGTTTCTAACTTTTTTATTGTGGCACCGCAAATTGCTACGGCTTGAGTTATAACTACTTTTGGATTTTGCAAATATTCAGACAACACATTTGTTACGCCTAAAATCTCATCTAATGCTACGACCATTAATAAAATGCTGAAATTTTGAAGCTGGGAATGGTACCCTCTACTCTACATTCGGCTGCTTCCTCAGATTTGCCACTTTCAATTAAGTTTTCTAAAGCTAAAACTACAGCATTATATCTAGTTCTAAAAAAATGTATACATTTTTTTTACTGGACCATCTAGTGTCACAACTCTGGGGTAATTTTAATATTACATCGTATTCAAGCTCTTTTTGGGCCTCTTGAAAATACTCACTTCGAAGTGACGAATTACTTTGAAATGTATAAATTGCCTGTAACAAACCAAGTGTTTCACGAATTATTGGTACATTCTTACAGGTATCCACCATAACTAAATTTAGGCGATGGGCGTAACAGTGCACATATGGACACATCCCACCCACAGCATCCTTAATCCTAATGTTCACTCCCGACTTACTTCCACTCATTACACTCGCTCCGTCATATGTTTGCGCTACACAGTTTGATATTTTTAACCCATTTGATAAAAGAATATTAATAATCGCGGAAGATAAAGATTCAGCGTCAAATTTATGTAAATCAACAAAAGACAAAAACCTTTCAAGAACCTCTCCCTTAGTGGTGGTAAATCGAACACAAACACTTAGTTGTTCTACACCGCCTTTGTCCCTAGTTTCGTCAGCAATTATTGCGTAAAAACCACCCGAATCATTAATATCCTGAATAATCATTCTTTGAACAAGAGCACCACTAGTGTTAATAAGCTCGTTTTGTATTGATCCGTGGGTATATTTTGCTACATTGGGCATGCTATCTACTTTTTTCTTTAAGTCAGGTGAAATGCGCTTTAACAATTCTAGGATTTCAATGAAATTTCCACGATTTTGCTGATCGTCGTTCTCTCGATGCCCTCTTAATGCGATATTCTGTTGAGCGCATGTTAAAACAATTTGCACATGGGCGGATAAAACTTCTCTGTTTCGAATAGTATCTAAACGGTGTTGCTTATTTATCTGTGAAGTTATAGCTCCTCGTTTCTTAGACTGTAAAAAATGTATGTACTTCGTTTCCGCTAATTGGTGGGTCGATTTCTCGGAAGTAAAATGTTCGTGAAATTTCTCATTCATATTTTTCCAATTTTTAAAACCAGTTGTGAAATATGTTTTTTTACCACTGCTTGGAAAATGACGGCAGCAAAAACAGTATACCATGTCATTTTCTACAGAATATTCCAAAAAGGGATATTTTACATAATAAATACTATTGAAACTTTGTTTTTGACCCCTAATAATCGTTTGGGGAAATGATAAGAGCCTTCGTTGAGCGAGTGGAGAATCCATGTCGATACTAATGTCAGGAATAATTTGAGTTGCATTTAAATCAGATAGAGCAGGAGTTAAATGGTGCACGATACTGCTATTCTCATGGAGTTCTCGGGAATTCCTGGAAGCGACAAATGAAAGTGCAATGTCATTTGAATTGTTTGATTCACTTTCACTAGGAGCTCCTATTAAGATATTATCAATAACTGATTCTTCAATGCCTTCTACAACTTTATCGAAAACATTTTGACTCGTTTGCAACATAGAATGTTTATTTATAACATCGTTCGATTTATTAGTTGAAAGATTACTTTCAACATGAACCCCTATAGCGTCCTTCAATAGCTTATTTTATTGTCAGTACTATTTTGTTTTGGTTCGGATTCTAACGATTTGTTTTCGTTGTGGGAAAGTTGATGTTTTAAAGATTCAGTAGTGGTTGGTAAGTCAAGTTTGTTCGCAATTGCATTTAATTGAGTTTGTTCTAAGACTGGAATTGATGTTTTGAAGTACTTATTTAGAGCCCCTTTTTGAGAATTTAAAAATTCTTGACTGGCTTTTCGCTTTTTGCGACTTTGGCTTCCGGACGGAAATTTTCTCCCACTCATTTCTACAATTTTTTTTAATTTGTCAATACTTAAATAGTTAAATTTACCGGATATAATTATCTAAAATGTATCTCTAAAATCCTTCTAATTCTCGAGGAATATTTATCTTAGTAAATAATAAAACTATAAGTTTCTAAGATATTAGAAAAATAACTAATAATAGTAATTTGCCTTGACAAAGGCGGTTTGGAAAATATATATCTACTAATAGTTAGCTAGCCCTGAAAAATGCTTTTTGGAAAAATTAACTATTAATAGTTAATTAGCCTTTAAAAGGCTGTTGAAATAATTTGAAATAAAATCAAACTATCAACTAGTCATTTAGCTAAGTGTTTATATTTTAAACAAGCGCATTAGGGCTTCTTTAAACGTCGAGGAGGTAGAAGTATGCTCTTGCTAAAATATTAAAACAGAAAAAACTAAACTACTTATAATTCGAGAAAGACTTTCAAAATATATATCTACTAATAGTTAGCTAGCCTTGAAAAAGGCTGTTTGGAAAAATTAATTATTAATAGTTAATTAGCCTTTAAAAGGCTGTTGAAATAATTTGAAATAAAATTAAACTATCAACTAGTCAATTAGCTAAGTGTTTATATTTTAAACAAGGGCATTAGGGCTTCTTTAAACCTCGAGGAGGTAGAAGTCCGCTCTTGCCAAAATAATAGAACAGAAAGACTAAAGACGTAAAATTCGAGGAAGACTTTCAAAATAGGCCTGACTCGTTCTGGAGCTCAAGACGAAATGGAAAGAAATGTTTAAAAAAAAAGCAGCTTAGCGGTCGAGCCTGGCATTGACCATATTTCGCAAAAGTGGTGAAATCGAAAAACCGCAGAATTTTCCAGGAAGCGAGAAGAGCAAGGTCGTTTTATTGTTGTGGCTATCGTCGCGTTTACTGGACCCCTTCTGAGCTTGTATCCGAGCGTCGGATTCCGAGCATTGACGTGCATGCCCGCTGGGGTATTTCCCGAAATTCCCTCAAGCCCCTTTCTTTTCTTTCAATTGTTCATTAAACTTTCTCTCCCGAATCTATCTGTTTATGGTCTACTATCTTTTTGAGTAAACGAATTGATTTTTAAAGATTTTTCCCCCCGAAAAACTTTACTTGGCAATAAAAACATAAAGAAATTTCAAATATGTGGCATTTTAAATATAAATATGTGGCCCTTTTAATATAAATATGTGGCCCCTCTCAGAAATGCAGGGGGTCTAAATCCCACTTCAGCCCACCCTTAGCGCCGCTACTGATCTAACCGCCGTTACTCCGCTAAGCCGGTGGAATATATCATATAAGGCTACGTTACTTATCTTCAGAAGATCACACACAAGCCACAAAGTTAGTTCTGTGTCTTATGAAGCCCGTCTATTATAAAACTGGTTGAGATACGCGTTAATTAAATCTCTTTGATAAAAAAATAGGAGCATATATACAAGGGGCACGTTCAGCCTTACCTACACGTCTACTTGTTTACTAAAATAATGGCCGTCGGTTTATCACACGTAGAGCTAATTATACGACGGCATAGTTGGCATTTGAGATTTATACATTTCAAAGTAATTCGTCACTTCGAAGTGAGTATTTTCAAGAGGCCCAAAAAGAGCTTGAATACGATGTAATATTAAAATTACCCCAGAGTTGTGACACTAGATGGTCCAGTAAAAAAAATGTATACATTTTTTTAGAACTAGATATAATGCTGTAGTTTTAGCTTTAGAAAACTTAATTGAAAGTGGCAAATCTGAGGAAGCAGCCGAATGTAGAGTAGAGGGTACCATTCCCAGCTTCAAAATTTCAGCATTTTATTAATGGTCGTAGCATTAGATGAGATTTTAGGCGTAACAAATGTGTTGTCTGAATATTTGCAAAATCCAAAAGTAGTTATAACTCAAGCCGTAGCAATTTGCGGTGCCACAATAAAAAAGTTAGAAACAGACCGAAATTCTGAAAGATTCGATCAAATTTGGGATGTTGCGAAACAATTAGCTCTCTCAGCCTCAATTCCAGTACCAGAAAAGAATAGTTCCGTCAAAGTAGTCGGGAAACGGAGTTCAAAACTATTGGCGACCAACTTAAAGCAACTTATTTTGAAATTTTAGATAGATTCGTATTAGAAATGAAAAAAAGATTGTTAGAAAATTGTTCTATTTATGAAGAACTTTGCGCATCAGACCCAAATTCGAGCGAGTTTTTGAACGTTGAAAAAATTACTGCGTTTTGTCAAAACTAAAAAAGATTTAATTTTGAAATGGAGTCTCTGAAAAATCAGGTCAACGTTGCTAAAATGTTATTTAGTACCAAAAGCGGTGAAAACATAAACACAGAAAGTTTGCAAACGCAGCTTGAAACCAATGAATATCTTAAACCTCAAAATTTGCAAAATGTTTCCGATTGCTATAAATATTTATTGACATACGAGCAGGCATTCCCAGATCTCGTAAAATATTTCCAAATTGTATTATGCATACCTGTTGCTAATACTATTTCAGAGCGTAGTTTTAGTACACTTAATAGACTCGAATCATTTTTAAGAACAACAATGTCTGAAAATCAGTACAATATAGAACAATCTCACCTAAGACTACTACCATAGCCTAGAAGACCCTTGTAATTTACCGTATTATCTCTCTTTCTCTAGGCCCCGTAACTCCAGAGTCCCCGGTCCGTTACCGCGTAGCCAGGTAGCCTACTGTACTCCAGGGAAAGCGAGACTAGAGGATTGAGGGTTTGAGGCATGGAGCCCTATTCTGTAAGCAGTTCTCGATCGAGATCTCTCTCGATCTCGAATCGCTCTCACGAGATGTCGAAAAACGCTATTCTATAAAATATTTGTCGAAAAATGCTACTCGAATTCGATGGACTTCTCGAAGTCGATCTCGTCGTGTCCGAAGCTTACGAGATCGCTTTCGACAGAGGTTTCAACCAATCATCGAGCTGGTAGTTCTTTTTAACTCCCTCCCCCCACCCTTCTCCCGTGTTGCCAAAAAGCTACCACTAGTCCACTACCCAAACCGTCTTTCTTACTTTCTTAGGGAAAAAAGCAATGTCGCTTGCTATAGCTCGGCTTGAATTGTTCATGATGAGACAAAAATTCCACTATTGCCTCTTGCTGGGAAACTGAAACACGACTTTGTCTCTCCGACATTGAAAAAATTAGTTCAGCGATTAATTTATTTCTTTATAGAAGATAATTCTAAGCTAATAAAAGAAATTTCACTAAAAAAACACGACCAATTCTTTACACCAAAACTTTTTACCAAACAATAAATCCTTTGGACTTAAAATATATATTGCAGTTACGTGCAGTATTACAATGAAAATAAATATCCTTTCTTTAAACTATAAAACATGTGCGTTTGTAATCAGCTGTTTTTGTGATGGTGTATGCTTATTGGTCGGAAAATAGAGAGCCTATGCGCGATTACAACCGGAAATATGTAGAACCCACGTGGTCTACTCGCTTGTCGAGAGTCGAGATGTATCACTTCGAAGTCGATTTCGATGAAGTATAGAATAGCGTTTATCGAGAAATGGCTTCTCGATCGAAGTGATCGCCTTCGAGATCGACATCGAGAGTGAGATCGAGATAAATTAGAGAATAGCCTCCCAGAGGGGGTTAACGAGCGAAGGGACTCTACATAAAACCTCGACGTGCGGCCGCGGCGGTAGTAAGCGGAGTCGCTGTACATAGAAATCCAATGAATAGGGAAATCAAAATTGATATAAACCTTAAATTAATAGGTCATCTCCTATTATTTCGAATTAATAAACTGGACACGGTGACCAGTGACCCCCCAAATAAGGACCAGTTTAAAATAAAACCTTATTTCCAAGGCTGGCGCGGACCAGGAGCATATGTAACATAATTACTCATAAGTATGCCACTAGCTCTATTTCTTCACTAACGGTTTGTTTCACAGATATTGCGTCATTCGTACCCTACGTAATATTTGACGTCAAATTTGATGTCATATTTGACGTCATCGAATCTCAAATGCCAATTATGCCGTCGTATAATTAGCTCTACGTGTGATAAACCGACGGCCATTATTTTAGTAAACAAGTAGACGTGTAGGTAAGGCTGAACGTGCCCCTTGTATATATGCTCCTATTTTTTTATCAAAGAGATTTAATTAACGCGTATCTCAACCAGTTTTATAATAGACGGGCTTCATAAGACAGAGAACTAACTTTGTGGCTTGTGTGTGATCTTCTGAAGATAAGTAACGTAGCCTTATATGATATATTCCACCGGCTTAGCGGAGTAACGGCGGTTAGATCAGTAGCGGCGCTAAGGGTGGGCTGAAGTGGGCTTTAGCCCCCCTGCATTTCTGAGAGGGGCCACATATTTATATTAAAAGGGCCACATATTTATATTTAAGAGGCCACATATTTGAAATTTCTTTATGTTTTTATTGCCAAGTAAAGTTTTTCGGGGGGAAAAATCTTTAAAAATCAATTCGTTTACTCAAAAAGATAGTAGACCATAAACAGATAGATTCGGGAGGCGAAGGGAGCGGAAATGGAGAGAAAGTTTAATGCACAATTGAAAGAAAAGAAAGGGGCTTGAGGGAATTTCGGGAAATACCCCAGCGGGCATGCACGTCAATGCTCGGAATCCGACGCTCGGATACAAGCTCAGAAGGGGGTCCAGTAAACGCGACGATAGCCACAACAATAAAACGACCTTGCTCTTCTCGCTTCCTGGAAAATTCTGCGGTTTTTCGATTTCACCACTTTTGCGAAATATGGTCAATGCCAGGCTCGGCCGCTAAGCTGCTTTTTTTAAAACATTTCTTTCCATTTCGTCTTGAGCTCCAGAACGAGTCAGGTCTTTTTTGAAAGTCTTCCTCGAATTTTAAGTCTTTAGTCTTTCTGTTCTATTATTTTGGCAAGAGCGAACTTCTACCTCCTCGAGGTTTAAAGAAGCCCTAATGCGCTTGTTTAAAATGTAACACTTAGCTAAATGACTAGTTGAGAGTTTAATTTTATTTCAAATTATTTCAACAGCCTTTTAAAGGCTAATTAACTATTAATAATTAATTTTTCCAAACAGCCTTTTTCAAGGCTAGCTAACTATTAGTAGATATATATTTTGAAAGTCTTTCTCGAATTATAAGTAGTTTAGTCTTTTCTGTTCTAATATTTTAGCAAGAGCGGACTTCTACCTCCTCGAGGTTTAATAAAGAAGCCCTAATGCGCTTGTTTAAAATATAAACACTTAGCTAAATGACTAGTTGATAGTTTAATTTTATTTCAAATTATTTCAACAGCCTTTTAAAGGCTAATTAACTATTAATAATTAATTTTTCCAAACAGCCTTTTTCAAGGCTAGCTAACTATTAGTAGATATATATTTTGAAAGTCTTTCTCGAATTATAAGTAGTTTAGTCTTTTCTGTTTTAATATTTTAGCAAGAGCATACTTCTACCTCCTCGACGTTTAAAGAAGCCCTAATGCGCTTGTTTAAAATATAAACACTTAGCTAAATGACTAGTTGATAGTTTGATTTTATTTCAAATTATTTCAACAGCCTTTTAAAGGCTAATTAACTATTAATAGTTAATTTTTCCAAAAAGCATTTTTCAGGGCTAGCTAACTATTAGTAGATATATATTTTCCAAACCGCCTTTGTCAAGGCAAATTACTATTATTAGTTATTTTTCTAATATCTTAGAAACTTATAGTCTTATTATTTACTAAGATAAATATTCCTCGAGAATTAGAAGGATTTTAGAGATACATTTTAGATAATTATATCCGGTAAATTTAACTATTTAAGTATTGACAAATTAAAAAAAATTGTAGAAATGAGTGGGAGAAAATTTCCGTCCGGAAGCCAAAGTCGCAAAAAGTGAAAAGCCAGTCAAGAATTTTTAAATTCTCAAAAAGGGGCTCTAAATAAGTACTTCAAAACATCAATTCCAGTCTTAGAACAAACTCAATTAAATGCAATTGCGAACAAACTTGACTTACCAACCACTACTGAATCTTTAAAACATCAACTTTCCCACAACGAAAACAAATCGTTAGAATCCGAACCAAAACAAAATAGTACTGACAATAAAATAAGCTATTGAAGGACGCTATAGGGGTTCATGTTGAAAGTAATCTTTCAACTAATAAATCGAACGATGTTATAAATAAACATTCTATGTTGCAAACGAGTCAAAATGTTTTCGATAAAGTTGTAGAAGGCATTGAAGAATCAGTTATTGATAATATCTTAATAGGAGCTCCTAGTGAAAGTGAATCAAACAATTCAAATGACATTGCACTTTCATTTGTCGCTTCCAGGAATTCCCGAGAACTCCATGAGAATAGCAGTATCGTGCACCATTTAACTCCTGCTCTATCTGATTTAAATGCAACTCAAATTATTCCTGACATTAGTATCGACATGGATTCTCCACTCGCTCAACCAAGGCTCTTATCATTTCCCCAAACGATTATTAGGGGTCAAAAACGAAGTTTCAATAGTATTTATTATGTAAAATATCCCTTTTTGGAATATTCTGTAGAAAATGACATGGTATACTGTTTTTGCTGCCGTCATTTTCCAAGCAGTGGTAAAAAACATATTTCACAACTGGTTTTAAAAATTGGAAAAATATGAATGAGAAATTTCACGAACATTTTACTTCCGAGAAATCGACCCACCAATTAGCGGAAACGAAGTACATACATTTTTTACAGTCTAAGAAACGAGGAGCTATAACTTCACAGATAAATAAGCAACACCGTTTAGATACTATTCGAAACAGAGAAGTTTTATCCGCCCATGTGCAAATTGTTTTAACATGCGCTCAACAGAATATCGCGTTAAGAGGGCATCGAGAGAACGACGATCAGCAAAATCGTGGAAATTTCATTGAAATCCTAGAATTGTTAAAGCGCATTTCACCTGACTTAAAGAAAAAAGTAGATAGCATGCCCAATGTAGCAAAATATACCCACGGATCAATACAAAACGAGCTTATTAACACTAGTGGTGCTCTTGTTCAAAGAATGATTATTCAGGATATTAATGATTCGGGTGGTTTTTACGCAATAATTGCTGACGAAACTAGGGACAAAGGCGGTGTAGAACAACTAAGTGTTTGTGTTCGATTTACCACCACTAAGGGAGAGGTTCTTGAAAGGTTTTTGTCTTTTGTTGATTTACATAAATTTGACGCTGAATCTTTATCTTCCGCGATTATTAATATTCTTTTATCAAATGGGTTAAAAATATCAAACTGTGTAGCGCAAACATATGACGGAGCGAGTGTAATGAGTGGAAGTAAGTCGGGAGTGAACATTAGGATTAAGGATGCTGTGGGTGGGATGTGTCCATATGTGCACTGTTACGCCCATCGCCTAAATTTAGTTTTGGTGGATACCTGTAAGAATGTACCAATAATTCGTGAAACACTTGGTTTGTTACAGGCAATTTATACATTTCAAAGTAATTCGTCACTTCGAAGTGAGTATTTTCAAGAGGCCCAAAAAGAGCTTGAATACGATGTAATATTAAAATAACCCCAGAGTTGTGACACTAGATGGTCCAGTAAAAAAAAATGTATACATTTTATTAGAACTAGATATAATGCTGTAGTTTTAGCTTTAGAAAACTTAATTGAAAGTGGCAAATCTGAGGAAGCAGCCGAATGTAGAGTAGAGGGTACCATTCCCAGCTTCAAAATTTCAGCATTTTATTAATGGTCGTAGCATTAGATGAGATTTTAGGCGTAACAAATGTGTTGTCTGAATATTTGCAAAATCCAAAAGTAGTTATAACTCAAGCCGTAGCAATTTGCGGTGCCACAATAAAAAGGTTAGAAACAGACCGAAATTCTGAAAGATTCGATCAAATTTGGGATGTTGCGAAACAATTAGCTCTCTCAGCCTCAATTCCAGTACCAGAAAAGAATAGTTCCGTCAAAGTAGTCGGGAAACGGAGTTCAAAACTATTGGCGACCAACTTAAAGCAACTTATTTTGAAATTTTAGATAGATTCGTATTAGAAATGAAAAAAAGATTGTTAGAAAATTGTTCTATTTATGAAGAACTTTGCGCATCAGACCCAAATTCGAGCGAGTTTTTGAACGTTGAAAAAATTACTGCGTTTTGTCAAAACTAAAAAAGATTTAATTTTGAAATGGAGTCTCTGAAAAATCAGGTCAACGTTGCTAAAATGTTATTTAGTACCAAAAGCGGTGAAAACATAAACACAGAAAGTTTGCAAACGCAGCTTGAAACCAATGAATATCTTAAACCTCAAAATTTGCAAAATGTTTCCGATTGCTATAAATATTTATTGACATACGAGCAGGCATTCCCAGATCTCGTAAAATATTTCCAAATTGTATTATGCATACCTGTTGCTAATACTATTTCAGAGCGTAGTTTTAGTACACTTAATAGACTCGAATCATTTTTAAGAACAACAATGTCTGAAAATCGATTAACAAATTTAGCCTTGCTCTCTATAAATAGAGATTTATCTAATAGGTTAAGAGACAATCCTTTGTTGGTTGTTGACGAGTTTAGTAAAACAAAGAGAAGAGTTTAGTAAAAAAAAGAGAAGAGTGCAATTTATACTTTGAGTTAAATTTTCAAATTTTTAAATATGTAGAAGCTATAAGAGACATATTGGAGGGCAAGCCACAGCTGCCACCAAATTATAAGGGGTAACTAAAATCGTAAGGGCCACAAAATTCTTAGGAGCCACAAAATATTTAGCCCACCCGTGAAAAAACCTTAGCGCCGCTACTGGGTTAGAATCCCTGGCTACGTTCAGTGAAGCTTAACGGTCTTACGTTTGCGTTAACTCCGTTGAGACTATTGCTGAACGCTTTTTTACGATTGTTGTAATTTTTTTTAAATATCGTCTGCTGAGTGGTCCGTAGCTAGCCTTCCCATGTACTGTGACGTCACGATTCCGTTTGACAACGAAGAAACCTGCTCTTTCAATCGTTGAGTTTGTTGAGCTAACGTTGCCAACGTGACGTCAAAACCGGAAATTACAAAAACCGTTCAGTGAAAAAAAGTTGTCAACGTTGAGACCGTTGAGTTTCACTGAACGTAGCCCCTGTGTTAGTTTCGAATTCACGAGACGGGCTCGCCATCTTCCGGCCGCTAAGCAAAATAATGACGGGCAATTCTAGTCAGAGAGCTGGACGAAGAGACAAGTCAATTTTTCCTAAAGTGGCAAAGGATGACTCTGATATTTGACGAGCGTGTGGCCTACGTGATTGCCCAATCAACAAGGGTACCAAATTAGAAAACGTATGGATTGAGTGCAACAAATGCAATTTTTGGTGCCATGCGGAATGTGTACATATTAAAGTTCCCGAAGACCGGAGGATCCCAAGAGACATCGCCTACTCCTTTACATGTCCTGGTTGTACAAAGGCAGGGACTGTTAGTCAGGCTACGGGCCCTGTTGGTGATGGTATTATTTCTGGTGAAGCGTGTCTGGGAGACCCCCAAGAGAAAGGGCTGGAGATTACATGCAATGCAAAAAAAGAAGTTGAAATGAGAGCCCCATTAGGCTTCACACTAGATAATATTATGACTGGCATGGAACTAATTATTGACCGCAAACTCAATTATCAACAAACGCAAGTCATGACAAAACTTGATGAACTTGAACAAGCGAGCAAGTCAATGGCTAGTAATATGAAAACTTACATGGACAATATACAGAAAAATATCATGGGGGATCTAGCACAGATGGACGAGGTAATCAGTAAGAGGTTGGTAGCGGTAGAAAAACAACTTAACAACAAGGCAGACGACGGTGCTTATCAGCAATTTATCGGAGAGATGACAAAGAACATGGATATACTAAAACTGAAGGTAGACGAACAAAGGCGCACCATTCAAGATCTTCAGAGTAAAGCTAGCGTCGAGGGGCACGGATCTGCAGATGAAGATCGTTTGTGCAATATCATAGCGTATAAAGTGGAGGATGAAATCGACGGTATAGGGGATGTAAAGGATTGGCTCGATCATTGATAAACTAAAACTAAAATTTGATTTTGAAGTGGTTAGCAGTTGTCGCATGGGGCGTAGTCCAGTACTTAAGTCCAATTAAGATCACTGTTGATTCGAAGGAAACCAGGGACCATATTCTTGTGGAGGCACGTAAATTGCGGGAAATTGCGGGGGCTAAGACACCTTCATTTACTTTAACTATTGATCGCCCTCTGATACAACGACTTAGTCACCGCCTACGTCGATCCCATTTCCATGGTCGAGATCAGCCACGCGAACGCCATGTACATTCTACAGTCAACTCTGCAACAAAAAATGCTCAGTAGGGTCTACAACTACATTCGTCAATGTTGAAGACCCAGAACAGTCATTAGAAGCTACACAGAAAAAAACAATGTTTAAATTCTAGACGTTTTTCTAAACGGGAAAATGCAACGCTCTCACAGACATATACTATACCAACACGCGTTGAGTAGATGATACGTCAAGTCCTTTTGCGCGTCGAATTACAAAACGTTTTCGTTTAAAGCATGTTAAGTTCTAGAAATGATTGTTGTATACGTGTTGAGGTCTTGTAGTGCTTAAAATGTAAACTCGTCTATTTGACGAAACGTTTAATTTTGCAACTCGTAGATTTCTCGAAAAGTTAAAGTTTGCGTATCAAACGCGTCGAGTTGTCGAAACGTTTTAAATTTAATCGCGTGGAGTTCTTGAAACGTTTAAGTTTCAAACTCGTCGAGTTCTTGAAACGTGTAAGATTCAAATGCGTCGAGTTCTCCAATCGTTTAAGTTTTAAACGCGTCGAAATCTGGAAGCGTTTAAGTTTCAAACGCGTTGATTTGTCGCAACGTTTAAGTTTCAAACGCGTCGAGTTGTCAAATCGTTTAAGATTCAAACGCGTCGAGTTCTCGAAACGTTTAAGTTTCAAACGCGTCGAGTTCTCGAATCGTTTAAGTTTCAAACGCGTCGAGTTCTGGAATCTTTAAGTTTCTAACGCGGCGAGTTCCCGCAACATTAGAATTCCAAACGTATCTAGTTCTTGAGAAGTTTCGGATTATTCAAAGAAAAAATTGATTCTAAAGAAACTTTTTATTTGCAAAAAATATTTTATTGATTATCAAACATTTTATACCTATATGATGTTCTTCCACAAATTTTAAATATTTGGTGGTTTTAACAAATGACGATTTCGGGGACCGATCATTAAGTACGTACTCTTGTTCTGCACCGCAGCGCTCCCCAGTGGCCAAGGGAAATATAATCGTGCAAAAACGGACACAACCGTTTCTTAAAAATAAAAAGGTCTCATATCGGGAGCCGGGAGTAGTGGCTCACTCCTGTAATCCCAGGCGTCCGGGAGGCAGAGTTTGTGGATGGCCGTGTGAGGACGACTACCAATCCCCCAACGGGTGGTCGGGATACTTCCGCCACGGGTGTCCCCACCCCTATCCCCACGTATCCCCCCGTTGGCGTGGCCGTTACACATATCTCACCCTGATTAATCAGTTATTGTGTGTGTGCTGGTGTCTAAGGCCTCGGGTCGACACCGATGTTCGTGTATCTCAAAAAAAAAAGTCTCATATCGGGCTCGTTACAAAAACATGGTCTCAGCTCGGACTCGTAGTAGTACATTATATTATATTGGACTCCGCTAAGGCTCACTGCAATTTAGTTTATTTTAATGGTCTCATCTCGAGCTCACAAATATACGCTATATTAAAATAGTTTCAGTTCGAGCACACAAAAATACGCTATAATATAAAGGTCTCATCTCGGGCTCAAATTAAATGACCACAACGTTTTGGTCTCTTCTCGGGCTCGTATCATTCTCAGAAAATAGGCTGAGCTCAGATTCAAATCGAGCTCGGGCTCTTGGTGTGAGACGAGCCCGTTCAGCTATGTTCTTTCCTAAAACTGCATTTTTGGTTTTTCTTTAATATGTGACCCAACCAAACCGAAGTGAAGTGAAGTAGAGCTCATAAAGAAGCTTTTGAACTGCGTGGACAATATTTAGTAAGTTGTGTGTCTACAACGAAAGATGCCCAAGAATCATTTAGACGATAAATTTGCGTTTTTACATATAACACTATAGGTTCGTAGCGCTAAGTATACGATTTCGTTCTGTGACGTAAATTGAGGTTTTGGCGCCCTGGGCTAACATTTAATTTGGCCGGCAGTTATAATACCAATATACAGGGCCGTGCTTAAGGTGGGGGCGAGCAGGACGGTCGCCCAGGGCCTCTAAAATTTTACCATAGGGATGTATATACCGGAGGGTCTCTACACTCAGTCGTCAGTTTCGCCCATGCATTTCGCCCGGGGCCACGAGCGCTTTAAGAACGGTCCTGTACCAACCCAAAATACGGTGAAAATGAAATTGCCTCACGTTAAAAATGCAGCCCAGATCGAACCGCCCCCTCCGCAATGGTACTGACTATATTTATTACCACCATGTTTTTCGACAATAGGAGTCAGGGGGTCAAGTTAATAAGAATTTTATCGTAGTGAGGATCGCTTCCTGTCGAAACCACATTGCATGTCATTCATGAGTGCTACTTCACTTCAATATTATCAATTTACCAATAATTATATTCTAAGCTTAATCTCTTGACTAACCTCTTCCTACTTTTAACCTCTTCGCTAGTTTAACTTTACCTCCAGCATTTATAATTAATGTCTTCCCTAAATTGTAATAACATTGTTGAATTTAATATTAATTTTTTGATCGAATTAATAATTAGCTTTGAACTAAAATGTTTAATTTTTTAATTAATAATCGTTTGGCTATAGATTTCATTAGGCAGACTAGCACTGGTATTCATGAAAATAGTACAATACAACATCCAAGGTCAACTTAGGCCTAAATTTTCGTTACGCAGATATTTGGAATTACATTAATATACAAGAAGAAGCAACTCTTCTATTTTGCAAGTAATTGTTAATCAGAAATAAAATCATCTCTCACGTAGACTTAAGGCCTTTTCACACGAGCCAACTTTTTTACCCAATTAGATGAGTCAACTTGAGTTGAGTCAACTAGTTGGTTCGTGTGAATAAAAGTTCGATGAGTTGATCCACCAAAAAAGTACGCGAGTAAAAAATGGATCACTGATCCATTTTTGCTGACTCAGCATTTTGATTTGAAAAGTTGGCTCGTGTGAAAAGGCCTTTACTTTCAAAGAAAAACGTGAGCAGCTCGGAATCGTCTTGAAACGGAAGTTAAGTCCAGTGATGCACAAAAAAAATTATATCTATCTTTTTCGTATCTTTTTACATAGATGGCAGCAGCTATACTATACTATCAATTTTTTCCCTCTGAAATTTCTATAGAATATCATTTAATTTTTGATATTTTTGAGCAAAGATGGCGACAAAATCATTCACAATCTTTCATTTTATTTAGTTTTGGCCCTTTGATTTTTTCCCGATCTTTCAAATTTCTTTAAAGATATGAGAGTTTCAATTAATTTCAATTCTTTTTTGCCCTTGCCTGAAAAATATCAATAGAAATCTTTAAAGATTTGGATAAGTATCATTTCAAATACTTCTTTAGTTTTCATTATTAAGAAAAGTATATTTAAAAATATTTCAAATACGTTTCACGAGAAAGTAGAATCAATTTTTTTCATATCAAAAGTTCTAAGTATTAAAATGAATATTTCAATTTTTATCTTTTGATTATTGATTCAGAAGTAAATCCTTCAACATTTGATTTTGATTTTATGGATTAGAATCGATTTTAATTTTAGTATTTTCAAAAACTAAATAATGGAAAATAAATAAAGCTATTGCATCGCCACAGCCCACACCGCCAGTTTGCAACACATGACTCTCTAACTGCGTCTGCGTGGGACCTTGGAGCAAAGAAGTGGACTTCTCTACTCCAAGGTGGGACGGTGGGAAAAATAACTTTTGGGAGTTTTGGTTTTAGTTTTGAAATCGCCTTTCAGGCTGCGCGGCGCGGAATCAAAGTCTCTGCTTTCCGTCCCCCCTCCCTCCGACTGTTTGCCACCCCCCCCCCCCACCACCGTTATATAACGGCGACCTTTGACCGCTCCTCTCCCTTCAATCACTTAACAGTGTTTCGGGTTTGGCTATATTTCAGTATCACGTGAGATAGGTTCGCAGCTCAAATAGTGTATATTGGCATATCTAGATGGCGCTAAAATATTTCCTCTCAAATACAAACAAAATTGAAGAGAAACCAGAAAAAATCTATCGTGTAATTTCTAATACAAAAAATGGAAGCACTAGCTCTATTCCCGCTCTTTTTTTCGCTAGGCTAGGTAAGAGAAGAATCTTTTCAAATATAGATCGCTTCCGATTTATTATCTTCAAAATTCTATCGCGATCATTTTGCAATGTAGAAGATCATATCAAAATCGTATAATTTTATTTTTATTTTTCGGATAAAGTATCATCTCGTATCCTAAAAGTATCCAAAGATACGAGCGCGTGCATCACTGGTTAAGTCAAGCATAAATAACGCGACTACGCGAATTTTTCCAAGGAACAGCGTTGCCAGATGTTCAAAACATATTAAACGTAACTAAAGCCAAAAGTGACATAATTTTCAAAAGTGTGTCAATCGGATCTATTTCTTAATGAATGTTGCGAGCGAAATACAAGTTGGGAGGGGAGAAGGAAAAGTGTGCCATGGTGAGGAAGGATGTTAAAACCAACAAATAACGCCTCGTAGTGAGGACCGGAGGAACTAAGTACCACTGGTCAAAGTTAGTGCCCTTTTTGATTTTTCGACATTCTGTGGAGATGATATCTCCATCTACCTACGATATAATACCATAGACTAAAAAAGATCCAGAGAGGCGACAATAAATAGTCTTTTATGTAGTCGATCTCGAGTCGAGCATTCATTAAAGCTTTAGCATACGAAAGTACGGGGATTGTCACACTTTTGGTCATTATGTCACTTTTTCTAAAGCCCAGTTCACACTATACAATTAATTGGGCCACATAATTGTAACTAATTAATTAATCAGCGTTTGGTCTAGGGTTGGGACAACCATCCGTCGGGGGCATTCGTGGTTAGGTCAGAAAAAATATATCGGATAACGTGAATGAAGCCACTTAACTGTATCCAACTAATTGTAAGCAAGAAAATTGTATAGTCTGAACAGACAAATTGTAACAATTGTACCCACTTTTTCTGTTCACACTATACAATTTTCGTGCTTACAATTGAGTAGTACTGTTAGTACATAACTTTTTAAATTATACACCCAGGAGATATTACACATTACTAGTTTGGTCAAAGCGGATTTAGAATCTATCACAGTATTACTGAGCCCAATTAATTGTATAGTGTTAACTGGGCTTAAGTAGTAAAATTTGTAACACATCAGACTATCAGTAACGATAGATTTCGCTCTCGTCTAGGGTAGGAAGACAGCGTTTCAGAAATATTTTTCAATTTAATTTGGGGGCCCTGGTGGCCCGCTACCCCCGTTCAATTGATTTATTTTAAGGGCCCCCTGATTGTTTTAAGGGCCATTTGCCACAGGACTACCGCTGTTTCCAAGTCTGCTAGCAACTATAATAATCTGGAGTCATGCAGACATCAGAGCCACTATAGTACTAATAGTTTCCGAGTTATGACCAAAAGTACACTCAAAAACGTGGTTTTCTCGAAATTTCACTAAATATTGGACAAGACCAACCATACTTTCGGATGTTACGTATTGTTTAGTGCCGAATGTCACCGACCACAAATCCGTAGGATAACTCGTTTACGAATTATAACGAAATATGTGAGGAACATTAGAATAGGAAAGAAGCAAAATAAACGGTTACATCGACGCAGTCGGATCTAACGCGTTATTAACGGAAACTTTGGCTTTTATAACAGAAGCCGTTTCAAATCTATATCCCAGAGGAACCATTTTGAACACTTTAAAACACAGGTGTTTAGGTTTATGATGATTTTGTTTATCGTATAGGTTTCAAACATGTTTCTATAGATTTTGGATTCCTTCTCGTGTTTAGTTGTTTAGCCATTTTGTCCGTTTGCATCTATAGCGCGTTACATTGCAATTCAAGTGTTTAAAAGCTAAACGTTGTTTTTTCTGAGTGGATCCGTTTTGAACACTTTAAAACAGAGATGTTTAGGTTTATGTTGATTTTGTTAAACGCCTAGGTTTTTTATGCGTGTATATAGATTTTTGCTTGCTCCTCGTGATTAGTTGTCTAGCCATTTTGGATTTAAACATTTTGGTGTTTAGTGAATCAACGGCAAAAGTAGCCATTTACATTTATAACGCGTTAAATTGCAATTCAAATGTTTAAAAGCTAAACGTTGTTTTTTCTGTGTACTGTTCAGACTTTAAGCCATGCTCCCTCTAAGCTAGAGGAGTATGAACAAACTATAAAGAATGTTTCTTATGTTACTAATACGACTAATAGTATAGCCTGTGATACCTCCTGTTTGTATAATATTAAAATTCAAATGCCTAAGAATGCATTTTTTCATTTCTAAAACCGATCGGTATCGTTGATACATGTAGCTTCTCTGAAACAAGTCAGGCAAGCGTTGATAAACAGTACAGAAAAAAGAAGCAGGGAAAGAGGAGGAGCCAGAAAGTAAAACACAACCGCGATAGTTTTCGTTTTGGTCTTCAGAATATCAGAGGTGGTAGGGCCGAGGCTAAGTGGGCTGAACTAGCGCGGATTATGGATAAGGAGAACTTGCGTTTTTTCTGTACGACCGAAACTCATCTACGTGACGGTGAAACTCCTCATATACCTAGAGGGACTCACTGGCTCGGGCTGAACCGTCATGGTAAGGATAAGAAGGGTGGTGGTGTTGGAGTGTTGATCAGCACAACAGAGCGATTAGTAAAGCATAAGCTATGCAAAGAGCACCTCTGGTTCCAGCTTGCAAGTCTCCCGGGGATCAGTTTTGCGGTGGTATACTGCTCCACCGGCTCTGGCGCCAAAGTGGCGGCATGGAATAAACAAATATATAACTGTTTGGAGAAGGATATAGTTGATGATTTTAATGCCCATATTGCAGAGTTTGGGGCCGAAGATGAGAGTGGAAAATTAATGAAGAACCTAACTGAAGCTAACGCTCTAGCGATTGCCAACTTATCACCCAAATGCCATGGCCGTACTACTTGGCGTGGCCCTAAGTCAACTTCAACGGTAGACTATGTTCTACAATCCGAATGCCTTACTGATAACCTTGTTAATATGTATATAGATGACGACTGTGATAAAGGTTTCTGTAGCGACCATAATGCCATCTTCTTAGAATATAATTTCGCATCTGACTACAGGCAAAGTGCTAAGGGCGATCGTGGGACGCCGAAGGTGTTCTGGAATTTTGAAAATAAAGACGCGCTTACTAACTTCTCGAGGGCAATGGAAGAACGTGCAGAAGCTGGTCTGGCATCGTATGCAGATTTTGTCTCTGCTATCCATGCAACAATGGAATTAACAATACCCAAGAAAAGAACGGCAAGTGAGCTAAAGAATGGCTTCTCTCCAAAGAAATGGTGGGACCAAGAGGTTTCACAAGCTATCTCTGCCCGGAAGACCGCGAGTAAGGCACACCGTATGGTCTTACGCGCAAAGGAAGACACCGATGTAGTAAGGGGTAAATGACTAGAGTACCAGACTGAGAAATCGAATGCCAAAACGCTTATCGCCCAGAAAATCAAGCACTATCACACTAGGCTAGAGAATATCGAACAATCAGCAAAGGACCGGGGCCGTAAATTTTGGCAATTCATGAAGAAGCTTAGACGCGTCGGAAAACAAGAAGTCAAACGACCCTCACGTGTTAAAGCAAAGGATGGCAAACACCTGACGGATAGGGTCATGATAGCAGAACGTATATCGAACTATATGCGTGACCTTGAGGAAGAATTAGCAGTTCCTATTGTAACCCCTCTGGATCAGAATACTATCTCTGAAGTTTTTAATTCCTCCACTGAAGATGTACACCGCACAGAAAACCCTTCTCCAGCTGCTGACAAAAACATTCTCCTAGATGAGTTTACGCTCAAGAATCTTGCGGACGTCTTGATCCGTCTGAAAACGGGGAAAGCTGCTGGCCTTGATGGGATATACGCTGAAGTTTTGAAACGACTCGGTCCAATAGCGAGGTTGACACTTTGTCGCATACTGAACGGAATACGATGTAGTGAAGACACCCCGAGTGAGTGGCAAACTGCGCGAGTCACACTGGTCTTTAAAGGCAAGGGAAAGGATGACACAGACCTAGACTCGTATCGCCCAATCGCAGTGACATCCGTAATGTATAAACTCTACGCAATGCTTATTAAAGACAAACTAAGTGCTTATGTTGAGCGTCAGAGCTTGCTTAGTGAGGAACAAGCGGGATTCCGCCCAGATAGAAGAATGGCTGACCACCTCTTTGTCGTTACAAGTCTTCTGGAATTATCGGCTAAGACTAACACACCTCTGAACGTCTCCTTTTTAGATCTAAAAAAGGCATACGATATCGTAAATAGATCTGTTTTGTGGGAGAAGCTATTGTCTAAAGGATTACTGGATGAGATAGTGAGAGACATTTCAAGTTTATACTGAAGATGCAGTTACGTGTATAGTCTAAATGATGTGCGTACCGGATTGGTGGAAAGCCACCTTGCTATTCATTCTGTATCTGGATGATCTAGCCCTAGAACTACGTCGTACAGGGGTGGGAGCGGTGTTGAATGGTCCAAATTCTCAGTTCAAGCTAGTCTGTCTGTTTTACGCCGATGACATAGTCCTTTTTTCCAACAATCCTTCCGATATGCGTCAGTTACTCGACAATTGCACTTCATTTGCCACTCGGCTTGGCTTGACCTTCAGTATTGATAAGTCCAACTACATAAGTAGCACGCCACAATCACAGCCTGAGCCTATGTATTATCTACAGGGACAGCACATGAAGAGAGTCTCATGCCACCAGATGTGGTGACTATTTCATCTTTAAAGTAAGTTTTTTAAATCTTTCAGATGATGAAACTTTTTTTAAATGTTCTGAAATATTTTTTTATAGTTCTTCCCCTCAAATGCCTTCACCTCCCCCTGTCGGCCCCCTAGGACAACACCGCTGTATAGCGGCGTAAAAGTTCTTTTTATAAAATAAAATTGGCCATATTGTTGAAATGTTGCCTCCCCGCTTCAGCTGTGGATTCGTTTTCTCTCCCACTAAAGAATTTATGAACTCGTTCTTAGGCATTGACTGAACTATTCCAGGGTAACATTTCAACAAGCTGGGCAAGCGTAGAGACATTTTATAAAATCAACTATTTGTAACGCCGCTATATTTCGCGGTGCCTATGAGTCCGTGTGCTTCTATACGCATAGAAATTGTATTTCTTAATATCAATAGGTGATTATGAAAAATATCGGTGGTCACGTGATTTGGTTAAGTACTACCAAGTTGAAAGTATCAAAATTGGCCCTTTTTGTAAATTCGTCTGACTAGTTGGGCAAGGGTTAGCGAGATTTCTCTAATTTCATTGTTCAATCGAAAGGATTTTTCGTTTTTCGTTTTGAGAGAAGTTTGCAAAGTCGTTAAATTAAGGTAATTGATTTATTAAATGAAATATATTAAAATTATATCCAAATTGATTTTAATTCATTTTCAGGTTTAATTCTTTCAACCAGTTCTTGTTTAAAGACGTTTAAACCGTTCGTACAATATAATACTAGATTTAAATCCTAATTATAAGTGTGGTCATTTATTTTACAGCCTTTAAAATGTCAACTAAAATTGTGCTTGTTTCTTTATCAATACTTGGTCTAGAACTATAAGAAATAAAAAAAATATATAATAAATTTGTTAACTTTATGTATTTTTAATAATTTTAGCGAGGGGCAGATCACTCCGCGTAATCGGTGTACAGAGCCGTACCTTTGACTGTACTAATGGGATTACGCGTAATCTTTGAAGTCCCTGCCTTTGGCAGTGCTAATCTAAGCGTAATCCGGTGTACAGACTTTCTAAGAGTGGTTAGCCCCTCGAATTTTAGAAAAATACTAACTTTTCAAACAATCAATCCATGGTTGGTGCTTTTTAAAAACGCGGACGACCGCGGCCTCGGTAGGTGCAGACGAATTTAAGCAGCCGACGCTTTGTCAAAAAAATAACCAACTCCCGTGAGCCTCTGCGCGCAATTCTTTTTCATAATCACCTATTTGTAGCTTTAAAACCAAAAACCAAGTAACTTTGTACATAAATCTAAAAAATATACGTGGTTTTGGTTTTTAGGCGGTAAATTGTGCTATTTATGTAAAAATAGATTTATAATTATAAATTTTATACATTTTTAAACATATTAAGTTCAGTTTATAATGATAATAGGTAAGTATATCGTCCATTTCCTGTAGTGCTTTGAAGAAAAAAGCATCTTAATTCAACGCATTTAGTTATGAATTCAAAGTTAGCTCGAAAAATAAATATGCGATAATTTTCCAGGACAAACGATAATTTTTTGCCCTATGTACGATAATTTCAGATTTTCGATCTGGCAACAACCCAACGTACGCGGCCCTGGTAATCGCCGGGGATTTCGCGGCTAGTGCCTTCGCCGATTTATGGTAATAAGAGATCTAACGATTGTTTTTTTCAAAAGGTTCCTAGTACTTTCACCATCTCTGAAGCATTGTCTGAAGTACCTCAACCACCCCGGTGTCGTCGTCCCTCCACCTCCGTAAGTTCATTTAAGAGTATCGTTTTTTTATTTGAAATTAAAGGCACACTGTCAAGGGCATTTTTTTTAAAAGTCGATGTTGAGCCATGGGTTTGTCCATGGTTGAGCTTCCTTTTTTGAATTCAGTTGGCACCACCGTCGCGATGCGACGCACTAGAACTAACTAAACTTTCTCCTAAACGGGATTTTTGACTTGCAGTGTTAGCCTGTACAAATCTTTAAGATATACCTATTCTTGCTTTTCTTTGGGAAAAAGTGAATGAAGAAAATCCAACCCCTCATTTTATCCGCTCTGTTCACAAAGCTCGCTTGACAACAATATGGCTCCCTATCGCGCGGTAAAAATGGTTCGCCTGTCTACTCTTCTATTCCCCCAAGTAGAGGCCTGCGCCGATCTGATATGGGTCGGCGGCGGCGTTTGACCCAAAATATACCGGCGGCGGCGGCTTACGCCGGCGTTTAGGCCTATGGCGGCGGCGTCTTCGTCGTGGCCAAAATGACCGGCGGCGGCGGCGTACGCCGGCGTTTGTATAATTATTAGAGCTATTTCTTGTAGCGACAGTTATAAAAACACGCGTCCAGAAGGGCAAGGGCAAATACCAACTCGTACTAGTCCTTCCATGGACTAATTAATGTACTTCGCAAAGGGACGCCCCGTTCCCGAATATTTGCTTCGGCTCGATTGTTAAATGTGCGCTCTGGCGGCGGAGTTCGGATTAGGAACTAACTAACTACTGATAACCGGGGAAGAAGGAAAAGGGGTGAGGGGAGGGAAAATACAAATGTAGCTCAGCAGCTGGAAAACACGTGGGACTGGCTCAATTTGTAAAACTTTTGTTTTAATGTTTTAAAGTACATTAATTAGTCCATGGTCCTTCCGAGGTAGGCCACTGGCCTGACGTCAAACGACAACCAAAATTATTCGCAGTTATGCCGGGTCGAAATTCGGTTGAAGGCTCGGTATTGGCTAAAATTTTTTTTGGTCGTGCTGCACGAGAACGCTCTGCAGTGGCGTAGACAAGGATGGTTCAATGTCAACCCCCTGGGCCTACCTTGACTATACTAAATGGACACCCCCTTCTCGACACCCCTCTTAATATTAACATTCTTGGACCCCCCCCTTTTAACGAATTTCTGGCTACGCCACTGACGCTCTGAGCCTTCCAATCATAAATTAATCCGAGTTACGAATAATATCATTTTTGCTGCCGAAGGTTACCATCGCACGGTGAACATACATATTGCTATTTTGATATGTTATTTTCCATTTAAATATAATTTAAGGTATTATGATGTGATTTTATAAACGTATTGGACGTCTAAAATGCAGTATATCAAATGCTTAATTTATTGAATTTCAAGTAAAAAATTATTATCAATCTCGGATTGGCCATAGAGGTGACCTGCCCGATGGCGTGGATCCCATGGACCGTTCATGAAGTGGGCCTCCGTAAACATGGTAGCGTTATAGTTGTTAAAGCTGGGACCCTTAGTCTCCTAGCAACCAAAGATCTGCTACTTCATGGTTGATTTACGAGGTCCTTCTTCAGCCGCGTCTTACAATTGATTTAATTTATACTGCTTCATAAGAAATAAAAACATGGTTTTTTCCTAATGGGCCCTTTTGAAATCCTGCGGTGGGGGGGGGGGGATTTGTCGTTATGCCACTGGTTATGGCTTGCTAATTTGAAATACGCTGTTAGGTAAATGGTTGACAAACCAAAGCATTATCCTAATACAAGTCACGTTTATATCCGTAAAATCGTAAATTTAGCATGGAACGACGAAAGTTGGATTGTGGTACAAGACACAGTCACGAGGGCCAAATGGAACAGGTTAAGCTGTGTTGCCCACACTCTGCAGCTAGTAGTAGTAAACAACCTTACAAATGACTCCTCGTCCAAGTCGGTGTGCCAGTACGTCAACGGAGTCATAATGTTTTTTCGAAAGTCGACGAAATGGACCGAAAACCTTCGATCGAAAACAGACGGTCTGGACTTAGTTTGCCCAGTAAAAACGCGCTGGAATTATTTATGTTTCGCAATGGAGCGTTTCCTAAGGGTATATTGTAAAATTAATAGTAGAAAGTTACAGGTGATTTGACATTTGGTAGTTATCTTTCATTATCTATATTTAGGCTGTAATGAAGTCGGCAATTACAAAAACAATTATGGAAGCAATCAATTCTAAAGAAACTTCATTGTTGAGCCATGGCATAAAGAGTCCACCCTCACCTGGATGGTTTGCAAAAATTAGGGACTTAAAAAATTTGCTACTTCCGCTGAAAGATGCAACAGACTGCTTTCAGGGAGATGGACCACAAATTGCGCTTGTGGTTATGAAGTTATTGGAAACTTTTGACAATATTTACAATAACACCACAACCAAATTTCCAGAACTCAGAGATAATATCTTGAAAGATATGGAATCGCGATTCAGTTCGCACCTGTGCGACCCATTTTATTTAATCCCGGCCATGGTTGATCCAAGACAGAAATTATTTGTTTTTGAGAGGAAAGGGGCGAGAACCGCTTGCGCGGCCTGTGTTCAGTGATTTATTTGCGTGACTTTTTACTTTCCTCTTTTCTCGTGGGACCAAAATGGAAACACAAAAAAACAAACAAAAAAACCAAAAACCGGGCAAGGGTTCGAAAGAACCCGGCCTTAAGCAAGGGGAGGGTTCGAAAGGACCCAACCCAAAGCCAGGGGAGGGTTCGAAAGGACCCAACCCAAAGCAAGGGGAGGGTTCGAAAGAACCCGACCCAAAGCAAGGGGCGGGTTCATCTTCGGATGTTACCCCCCCTGTTTCTAACCTGGAGGGGGGACTTTCCCCTACAAGAACCCGGCCTAGCCTTCAAGGGTCTGCCTCTGGCAAGACCCAGTCGGTGATGCAAGGGTTCAAGGGGGAGAAACCCCTCAGTAAAACTCAAAAGCGGAATCGACGCCGTAGGGAAAGATTGATGCAGGAGGAGGTCTCTGGTAAGGACGACCCCCCGCCATCACTTTCAAAACGTCCCAGGGAAAATGACTCCCCCGATTCCCAGTCTCAGGTTTCCAAAAAGGTGAAGTCTCACGACCAAACCTATAGCGAAACCTTAAGCTCCACAAAGATGGCCATCGTTAAAGAAGGCTATCCTGTGAAAACCATCTCCGCAGAGGAAATGGGCACCATCCAGCGTGAGGTCCTGAAGCGGATAGATGGGTCACCTTCGGGAGACCCTCTACCTCGTTTTGGGAACTTTCAGCTGGTTGGGGGCGCCATTCACTACCTCTGTAAGGATGCGTTTACAGCGGATTGGTTGGTGGGAGGATTTAACCAGAAGGAATTGGTCTCCGGGGGGTCACGGCTTTCAGTAATGAAGGCCGTCGACCTACCGAAACCTTTCAAGGTAGCCTTCCGCACCAAGGACGTCTACACCAAGGATGGCAATGTCCTCCTTCGTAGACTCAGGACCTACAACAACGCGCTAAATACGCAATGTTGGAAGGTCGTAAATAAAGCCGATGAGCCGACTGCCATCCGCTGGATCTTCCAGGTGGATGGAGAGTCGGTTAAGGCTATCAAGGAGGCAGGACACCGAGCCTTAACGGGTCTGGACAGTGGTATCTTTAAGATACTTCATGAACCTGACCCGACAGCTCCGGTGGATCCTGTAAAGGAGGGTGGTTCAGTCGAACCCTCTGCCTTGGAGATCTCAAGGATGGAAGATGAGGCTCTGGCTGGCGGGGACTCCGGAGAGGACATTCCAATGGAAGATAATCTCGTGGAGGAGCTAAAGGCCTTTGCTTTGTCGGACACCGACGAGATCAAAGAGGTTGTACCACTGGAGGGTGCAACAGGGGGGCAGGCTAGGGACGTAAGTCAGACCGGTGGGTGTGTTGGGGTTTCCACAAACACAACCACCACTGTGTCTGAATAGACATCTAAGGCCTGCAACCGAGCTCACCTTAAACCAAGATGAGTGTAAAGGTGCTGCAAATTAATTTGCACCACTGCAAGGCAGCCACTGCAGTTCTCTGCAGGAGGTTCGCAAAGGAGAGCTTTGACGTCGCTCTCATACAGGAGCCATGGACTGCCAATGGAAAGATACTTGGTCTCCAAAATGCAGGTAATATATTCTATGATTATAACTCTGCTACACCGAGGGCTTGTGCACTGACACGCAAGGGCATTCATGCCCTTCCGCTCTCAGTGCACACCTCCAGGGATATTGCCACGGTAAAGCTCATCACGGAAGGTGGGGAGGTTACTATGGCATCGGCATACCTACCATACGACGATGCTCTCCCCCCTCCCTCGCAGGGGGTGACCAGTTTGGTCAGCTACTGTGAGGGTTCGGGGAGGAGGCTAGTCATCGGTTGCGATGCTAATGCGCACCACGAAATCTGGGGCAGCTCAGACTGCAACCGGCGCGGTAACGACTTAATGGAATATCTGGTTAGTACCAGACTTCACATTTTGAATAAGAACAATGTACCAACTTTTGTTACTTCTAACAGAAGTGAGGTCATTGATCTCACACTGTGTACAGTAAATGTCGCAGATAAAATCAAGAACCGTCTTTGTCGGATCACAGACACATTTGCTTCAATATTCTGGTCAAACCTGTATGGGCTTGTACCACTATTCGTAACCCTAGGGGCACAGATTGGTCCGGTTACAGGGAAGACTTAAATTTCTTCCTAAAGGGTGATAAGCCACGGCTGTCATCGGTGTTGGATTTTGATTTGGCTGTTGAACGCGTTCAACAGTCCATTATCGACTCCTATCACCGCAACTGTCCGGCAAAGCCTGCCAACCGGCCAAGGCTAGTGCCTTGGTGGAACAACGAGATTGGCAGGCTGCGCAAGGAAACTCGTAGGCTCTTTAATAGGGCAAAGAAGGGGGGTGATTGGGATGCCTATAAACGCACCCTCACCACCTACCACCAGTCTATCCGCGATGCCAAGAAGGCTTCATGGAGAGACTTCTGTGAGAACATAGCGGATGTTCCCAGTACGGCCAAATTAATGAAAATTCTGGCACACGATAATACTAAGCATCTTGACACCATTAAGTTGAAAGATGGTAGTTTTTCCACGTCCGGTAAGGACACTCTGACACATATGTTAGATGTACACTTTCCGGACTCTAAGCTCACTAGCAATGGTAACACTGACAATCGCCCTTTGAGGATCAATCGAACCAAAAGGGAAGATTGGGCAGTGGCGAATAAGGTCGCCACGCATTCCAGACTTATATGGGCTGTAAAGTCATTTAAACCCTATAAGTCCCCGGGACCGGATGGGATTTTTCCTATCCTCTTACAGGAGGGCATTGATATTCTATGCCCTATGCTGCTGAGAATCTACAGGGCTTGTATTGCTCTAGGGCATTTACCTAGCACCTGGAAGCTTTCTCAAGCTATCTTCATACCTAAGCCTGGTAAATCTGATTACCTGGAAGCTAAGGCATTTAGGCCAATTAGTCTTACCTCTTTTCTCCTAAAAATTCTGGAGAAAATGGTGGACAACTACATTAGGGAGGAGGTTCTTTGCAACTCTCCTCTGTCGACTGCGCAGCATGCTTACCAGAAGGGCAGGTCTACTGAGACCGCCCTGCATGGTATCAGCAGCTGCCTGGAAAAAGCAATTGAGCACAAGGAAATTGCGTTAGCAGTTTTTCTTGATATTGAGGGAGCCTTTGATAAGGTCTCCAGCGCAGTTATACTTAAGGCTGCGAAAAGGTTTGGTATCAATGACACATTGTGCCTTTGGATCAAATCTATGTTAACTGACCGAAAAGTGGTATCCTCCTTGCTGGGTGACTCCCTTATGGTCTCCACCAGCCGTGGTTGCCCACAGGGGGGGCGTTCTTTCTCCCCTTCTGTGGTGCCTGGTGGTGGATGAACTCGTTCGGAGGTTGAACAGGGGAGGATGCCGCTGTTTCGGTTACGCCGATGATATTGCTATCATCATTACTGGGAAATTCCCGGCAACAGTGAAGGACGTAATGAGGAGGGCCCTAGCATCAGTTGAGAGCTGGTGCAGAGAGGTCAACCTCATGGTTAATCCTAATAAAACTGTCTTGGTTCCTTTTACTCGTAGAAGGATAAAAGGTATGTTTGAGGGTATTTCCTTATTTGGAAAGGACCTAGTGGAGAGCACCGAGGTGAAGTACCTCGGGGTCATCCTGGATAGCAAACTAACATGGAAACCACACCTTGACTACATAGTCAAGAGGGGCAAAATGTTATTTTGGAGAACTAGAAGTGCAGTTAGCAAGACCTGGGGCTTAAGCCCCAGGACTGTGTACTGGCTGTACACCATGATCATCAGACCTATCCTGTCTTATGCAGCTGTGGTCTGGTGTCCAAGGGTTACTTTAAGGACTGTGCAGTTTGATCTGCGCACTCTGCAAAGGCTGGCTTGTGTCGGCATTACAGGAGCCATGAGAACAGCCCAAAGCGCTTCTCTGGAAATACTCCTGAATATGCTTCCTCTCCACCTTTTTATTGAGGAAGCTGCCCTTTTAGGTGCCTATAGGCTTAACCAAAATGGCTGGTGGAAGGCTAATAATTGGGAGCATAGCCACACCAAGCTCTTCCGAGATATGTCCAATCAGATGCCGATTTTAACAATGGGCTCTGATCTGATGGTTACTAAACTCCACTTTAGTAAACCTTTTGAGGTCAACTTCCCTAGCCGTGCGGAGTGGAGTCACTTGACCCTCGGTACCAGAGGAGAGATCGTCTGGTTCACTGATGGGTCTAAGACACACTATGGCACTGGTGCGGGGATGTATTGCCTTACTAATAATTTTGGCTTTTATGAAAGTCTAGGGATACACACTAGTGTATTCCAGGCTGAAATTTTTACCATTTGCTCCTGTGTTGCTCACTGTTTACATCAGGGGTATCATGGGAAGGTTATCCAGATTTATTCAGATAGCCAGGCTGCTCTTAGAGCTCTCAGCCAGTATAGTATTCTTTCTAAACTGGTTTTTAGCTGCTTAGATCTCCTCTGCACTCTTGGGTTGCAGAATAAAGTTCAACTTTGTTGGGTACCTGGGCATAAGGGGCATCTTGGGAACGAAAGGGCCGACGCCTTGGCCAAGGAAGGTGCGAGGGCTGGGTTCATTGGTCCAGAACCTGCTCTCCCCATCTCCCGAGGACTTGTACGCGGCTTAATCTCCAAGTTTATGTCGGATCGTCAACTCAGACAATGGTCTGAAATTGAGGGTCAAAGGCAGGCCAAAGAGTTCACTCTTGGCCCTTCTAGGGAGAGAGCTAGAGAATTACTCTCTCTCTCTAGGTCCAGTATTAGGATTGTTACTGGCCTACTAACAGGTCACTGCCATCTTAACAGACATTTAACGCTTATTGGGGTCAGTGATGACCCGATTTGCAGATCTTGTCTAGCTGAGGAGGAAACTGCCTCACATGTACTCTGTAGCTGCGATTACTATGCAGCCCAGAGGTTTGAGCATTTGGGTATGCATCGGTTGGAGACGTATGACGTCTCTAATATCACGGCCGGGCAGATTTTAAGCTTTATGTCGGCAATAGGACTTATTTAAGTCAACCAGTTTGGGGATGCACAATGGACCTTAGGTCGAAGTGTTTGGCTTGCCACCCCACTCAATAATAATAATAATATTTGCGTTGTAAACATTAGTGCCTGGTAGCATATCACGGATTTATGAAGCGTTTGCGCGGCCTGTGTTCAGTGAAGTGAATAGTGCGTTGTGAAAGTCAATATTTGGCCAATGTGCGTAAAAAAAAATTACCGTTGCTTTAGGTGCATCACCAACTGGTTCAGAAATTGACCATAGAAAAACGAAGAGGGCTACAGATGCCAAAAACCAAGACCCTGCTTTCCGGGATCGGCAAAATCTCAAAAGGCGGATTGCTTATGCTGCCAAAAAACAAATTACCGTTGCTTCATCAACTTCTGTTGCAGATTTGCCAACTGGGGAGATAAATACAGAGTCAATAGGTACAAGTCCAGCAGTGTCTTCGAGTTATGTTGCAAAGTCTCTAACTGGTGTAGGTACAAGTCCACCAGTGTCTTCGAGTTGTTCACAAATTGCAGAACCGTCTAACCTTGCAGTGGAAGATAGACCAATGCCAGACGGAGAACTCGGTGCAAAACCAGTAGGTGCAGAACCGTTTGACCTTGAAGTGCAAAGTACACCAATTCCTGGCCATTGTTCTATGGGCCCCACCAACGTAACTATATCTTGCCACGCATTTTCCATAGCAAAATGTACGATTTATTGACAAACTAAAGTAACACAACGTTTTTGGAAAACCTGACCTATAGTTATAGTATAAACTTCTATTTTAGACCTTGGTAGTATCCGTAGCGCATGAGTATCCGTAACGTATTTCAGGCCGCATAAAAAGTTAGAGCATTGTTGCCAGCCGTACGATAATTATTGGTACATGACGATAATTATTGGTACATGACGATAATTATTGGTACATGACGATAATTATTGGTACAGGTCGATAATGTAATAAAATGGTTAAAAACTACATTTTTAATATTTCATTTCTGTTTTAAGCCCGTCATTTTGAATAATTCTGCCGAGGCGTACGATAATGTAAGCATTTTTTTACTTTAACAGAAAATGGTTAAAAATGACATTTTTAATATTTAATTTCTGTTTTGAACCCGTCAAAATTTTAAATTAGGAACAACCAGAAATACATGAACCGAAATTATCAGCGTCCTATTCCTCTAACACGGGAGGCAAGTTCCCCGTTTTCCCCCACCTTAGTGGCCGCGTGTCATCTTCCCTTCCTCGAAAAGAGAACCTCCCCACCTCCGCGGCGAAGGTTTGAATACGCTACCTGGCGACGGCCGAGCGAAACTTTCTCGAAAAACAAATAAATAAATAAAATATGTTGCTGGGGAAAATTTTCAAGTGCATCATGTGTCTCTCTGGAAGAAACGCCAAATGTGTCACAATTTGCCCAAATTATGCGCGTTGGAAAATTCGGCGCGCAAAATCGCGTTCTCCAATCTGGGCACAGAAAACAAGTTTTTAACCAATCAAATGCGTAAAATTTTTGCGTGCAAAAATATTTCGATGCGTGTCAAAATATTTCGGAGGGTTATTTAAAAATATCGAGTCTTTTTAACGCGCAAGGCCTGTAAGCCAATGAATTTTAACTTTACATATCAAAATTTAAATTCAACCAATTAGGTTTGAATTGAACGTAAAGGCGGAGTTTAGCGATAGTAGAAAACATTTCAGCACGCCAAAACTTTTAGCGCGCAAAATTGGTTTCTTGCGGGTTAATTTCTTCGATGTCATTTGCACTTTCCCATTGGTTGATATTTGTAAACGAGCACGCTATTGGCTTATTTAGGACACGCCCAATTTTTGAAATTAAAATTTTGGCAGGTGCGCAAGATTTTAACGCGCTAAATTTTCACCCGTTAATAATATTTTTGGCGAGTGCAAAATCTTACATTTTGCATTTCATAACGCGACAAAAGCAAAATTTAACGCGTTATATTTCGTTTCGACGCGCAAAAAAATCGCGGTCATCAAAATATTTCGACGCACTGAAAAAAAAACAACGCGCCAATTCCAGAAGCCGCGCGTCAAAACTCGCTTCCGGCGTGCAAGAAACTCGCTTCCGGCGCGCAAGAAAATCGCTTCCGGCGCGCAAGAAACTCGATTCTGGCGCGCAAGAAACTCTCTTCCGGTGCGCAAGAAAATCGCTTCCGGCACGTAGTAAAATGTGGAATTTATTTTAGAGATTCGAAAAATAAAGCGCGAAAATAAAGATTATCTTTAGTAGTTGTTTAGATAGTGTTGCGATTACGTAAACATAAAGAAAAAAAAATAGAAAAAACCCTAAAAAGGTTTAATTTAAAAGAAATAAGCGTTAGTTAAAATTAATGTTTATTATCTTGATAAGATAAGGTCGAACTCAATACTTTTTTAATAAGCTGTATATAAACCCAGTTTCAATTGTAATATTCACTCATATTGTTCCATACAAAATGTTGTATCTTCAACGCAACTCAATGAAAGAGTTAAGAAAATAAATTCAGTTTTAAAAGTAATTGCCTGGCTAGTCATTTCCAACAGCTATGTCACCAGTCCTCTTATGATCCAGCGAAAGACGTGACAAATTGGTGCCGAAACCCGGGAGGAACATAACCAAGTACAAGTTCAATAGGAAGATTCACGTATTAAGATCCTTCAACGTATCCTTGCGGAGCCACTTAAGAAGAACGCAAAGTCTATTAGCTTGGACGGTGAAGATACAAGAACCAGACCATGGAGCGATTGGTGAAAGCAAGAGCAACTTTAAGGACAAGGACAGACGCCATTATGAATAAGATCGATGACGAATGGAGTCAACAAGAACGGAACGAGGACCGACTAAGGCAATTATTAAAGCAACTCTCAGAGAAGAGGGACAAGTTGAGCTACAAAGACGAGCAACTAGAACCGCTGGTACCTGAAGACCTATTGGGAAACGAAATCGACGAAGTAGAAAAATACAGAGAAGCGATCATTGAAAGGCAGACCACGCTAGAGAAGTTCTTTCAAGACCTGGAAGTAGAGGAAGTATCCCGAAAAGAGAATATCAAGGAGAATTATGACGAAAACCAAGGAAAAATCATGGTCAACCTCCCTCGAGTAACGATACCGCAGTTTAATGGGGACCCTACGCAATGGCGAAGTTTTTGGGATCAGTTTAGCGCAGCTATCCACGGAAAAAATGGCATCGGAAACGTTACCAAGTTCGTCTACTTGAAATCCTATATGGAAGGAAAAGCTCTCAACACGATATCTGGACTTCCGCTTACTGAAGAAAACTACATCGTCGCTGTCGAACTATTGGAGAAACGATACGGACGAAAAGGAGTGGCCATCAGTAGTCATCTGGATAAAATAACCAGATTAGATCCGATCAGAAGATCCACGGATATTTCCGGATTGAGGTCACTCTATGATACATGTGATGTCCAGGTCAAGTGTCTCGAAGCATTAGGAATTCCTCAAGCAAGTTACGGATATCTTTTTTGCCACATCGTAATTCAGCTTTTCCCTCACGATATGGCGCTGGAGTATTCAAGACAATTGGACGAGGCCGACGATGAATACGATGCAAGCGTTCTGATGGAGTACTTGAGAAAAGAAGTGGAGTGCCGAGAACGAGCTGCAGTGCTTAATAGACCAATACGAGACCATAGTGACGACGCTAAGAAAGTAAGATTCCATTCAAGAGCTGATGTCGGGACCTCCAGATCGAGCGCATTTCCAATGAGAAGCAAAATACCCACAGCGTCGATCCTGAACGTAGCTGTAGCTGATGCAGATACCTGTTGTTATTGTAATAGCGATCACAAGCCGGAAGACTGCACGAGTGCAACGCTGGAACGGAAGATGGAGTTGCTGACCCATCAAGATAGATGTTTTCTATGTCTTAAACCGAGACATACCGCTCGACGCTGTAAATCAAAAAACAGATGTAAGAAATGCCAAAGGCGACATCACGTATCAATATGCAGAGACATTCATGGAGAAAAACCAAGAACTTCGGAAAAAGAACTACAATCGTCTGAGAAAAATAATGAATTGATATCTATGGCGGCGAGCTGTCCGACGCAAGATTTTCACGGTCAGCAAGTACTCCTTCAAACAATCGTTGTATACGCAGAAGGGATTAATGGAAAACAGCCGATACGATGTCTCTTGGATAACGGCGCTCAGAGGTCCTTCATAACTAAAGACGTAGTCGAAAGACTTCAATTGCCAATCATTGGAGAAGCTACCATCACCGTTGGAGGGTTCGAAACAGAGAAATCAACAGCATCAACCAGAAGGAAAGTCAAGGTCCTTCTACGGGGCCTGAATGATCCGACAAGTAGTATCGAGATGTCCGTATTCGAGAGCCCGAAGATCCTAGGAGCAGTTATCGGTATGCCAGATAACGATATCAGAGAAACAATGGCGAAGAGAGGTATCCAATTGGCGGACAAGTCCGAAGTAAATGGTCAACCTGTAAGAAGAGAGCTGTCTATGCTAATAGCAGGGGACTACTATTGGAAGATAGTCACCGGCGTGATTCACAGATTAACGGACTCTCTCGTCGCTTTGGAAAGTCGACTAGGATGGGCAGTTCAAGGGCCAACCCTGATGTCTTCGAACGTATTTGCTCAGGGTGTCGTCGTGATGAATGCGATAGTTGAAGAGGAAGAAGAAGAAAAAGACGAGATGAGTCTAAAGGCGTTCTGGGAGCTTGAGTCCTTAGGGATCCTGGATGAAGAATCTATATCAAGAACGGATGAAGAGTTAATCCTGAAGCATAATTCTAATATCAAGATTCAAGACGGACGATATGAAGTAAAATTGCTATGGAAGGAAGATCAAGTTGAACAACTTGGAAGTAATTTCGCACTGGCCAGTCGACGCATGCAAGGCCTCGTGAAGAAATGTCAGCGAAACCCTACATTATACCAGCGCTATCAAGAAACGTTTGATGACTACCAACAACAGGGTATCGTAGAGGAAGTCCCACATGAGCTGAACCAGTCCGAAGAGCCGAAGTACTACATACCACATTTTCCTGTAATACGAGAAGATAAAGAGACAACGAAGTTTCGTATCGTCTTTGACGCAGCGGCGCACGAAAAAGGATGTCCATCATTGAACTCTCTACTTAACCCTGGGCCGAACTTGAATCCCGACTTACTAGCGTTACTCATCCGTTTCCGAAGAAACAAAATAGCTATCATGGCAGACATTGAGAAAGCGTTCTTGATGATAACGCTGGCTGTACCAGACCGTGAATTCACGAGATTTCTTTGGATCAAGTCCCTACCAAAGGGAAGCGAACCCGTAAGATTCATTCACCTGCGCATGACAAGGGTCTTGTTCGGGGTCTGTTCAAGTCCATTTCACTTGGCCGCAGTATTGAAGTATCACTTCGACCGGTATAAGGACCAGTATCCTGAGACAATAAAAGAACTCGAAAAAAGTATCTATGTGGACGATCTCATATCAGGAAAGCCGAATGTCGAAGAAGCGAAGATACTTTACCATCAATCCAAGGACATCCTCTCACGAGCTGGAATGAATTTGAGAAAATGGACATCGAATTCTGAGGAGCTAGTAAAACATTGGAAAGACCAAGGAGTTCAAGAAGATAAATCTTTGGTCCCGAATTTAGAAAAATCCCCGCTGCCTCTCAAGGTCCTCGGCATCTCCTGGAATTCTCAGGCAGATACTCTGGTCTTTGACGTATCGACTCTCAAAGAATTTCTGAAGACAAGAAAAAATACGAAGAGAAGTGTTTTGCAAGCGGCGGCTCGAGTCTTCGATCCCATTGGTTTCCTGTCTCCATTCTTGGTACGTGTCAAATGTCTCTTTCAAAAGCTATGGCTGGCTGGCTTGGACTGGGATTCTGAACTGCCAAGTTTTCTAACGGAGGAATGGAATAAATGGTGTCACGAACTCGATGATTTACGTCATGTCTCGATCCCACGATGGTACTATCAAGATTGTGAAGAAAGAATCATCTCGAAAGAAATCCATCTATTCTGCGACGCAAGCAAACAAGCTTATGGAGCCGTAGCATACCTAAGATACGAGACAGTTACCGGAAAGATTGGAGTCAGTCTGCTTTCATCAAAAACCAGAGTCGCTCCAATAAAAGAATTAAAAATACCTCGTCTGGAGTTGATGGCAGCATTGGTTGGTTCTCGATTACTGAGCTATTTGTTGGGCGTCTTTAACGGCGAGATCACCACTTATTATTGTTGGACCGATTCCACCATCGTCGTTCAATGGATCCAAAGATTGGCTAGAGAGTGGAAACCTTTCGTAGCAAACAGGATTGCCGAAATTCACAAGTTAACAGAGCCGTCGTCCTGGGGTCACTGCGCTGGAAAGACCAATCCCGCGGATCTGCCGTCCCGAGGATGCTCCGTAAACGAACTCATGTCAAACAGAATCTGGTGGAATGGACCTCCATGGCTTCTACAAGAAAAATGGACGTGGCCGAGAAATTCGAAGTTTTCCAACGACAATCAAGAAGTAGAAGAAGAGAGGCGAACTATTCAAATGCCCGGTCTCGTGCAAGAAATTGAACCCGTCATGGATCTGCAAAAATACAGCTCAGTAACTCGAGTACTTCGAGTAACTTCCTGGATTCTACGTTGGCGAAACAATACAAGGAACCAAAGAAGAACTG
The DNA here is from genome assembly GCF_980474605.1 of Leiobunum rupestre. Lineage (NCBI taxonomy): Eukaryota > Metazoa > Arthropoda > Arachnida > Opiliones > Sclerosomatidae > Leiobunum > Leiobunum rupestre. Next base: position 12,909,078 of record NC_143392.1, on the reverse strand, counting down.
GTCCCCTAGCAAAAGAAGAAATAGAAAATTCTCGTAAAAAATGGATACGTCAAGTCCAACAAGAGTCATTTCTAGAGGAAGTCGCGTGTTTGCTGAACAGTCAACCGTTACCAAAGAACTCAAAAATCATTCAATTTTGTCCATTTCTACAAGATGGCATGCTTCGAGTCGGAGGACGTTTGCAGAACTCAAATCTCGAATATCAAGTCAAACATCCATACCTTCTACCATCAAAACACAGGTTGTCCGAGCTCTTAGTAAAAGAAAGCCATTGCGCCATGATGCACGGAGGTCTAAATGCTACCTTGACGCAACTAAGGGAGAACTACTGAATACTTCAAGGTCGTCAGATGGTGAAGAGGATAATTGGAAGATGTACGGTTTGTCGGCGTTTCAGCGTCAAGGCTGGAGATCAAATTGCCGCCCCCCTGCCTTTCCAAAGAGTCAACGAGGCGCCTCCATTTGCGACAACCGGAATCGACTTCGCCGGTCCTTTAAAAACTGCGAGGCTGGAAGGTTCCAAGAAGGTCTACATCGCTCTCTTTACTTGTGGAGTAACCCGAGCCATTCACTTGGAGTTGGTGTCTGATATGAGCGCCGACAAGTTTATGATGGCTTTCCGAAGATTTGTGGCTCGAAGAGGAATTTGTTCAAACGTATATTCTGATAATGCAAAGTCCTTTAAGAAAACCGACCGAGATTTTGAAAAGCTTTACCGGAATATCGAAGAAAAGCCGTTTCAAGAATATCTGGGCCACAAGGGAATAGCATGGAGATATATCACGGAGTACGCTGCCTGGTGGGGCGGTTTTTGGGAACGGCTTGTCCGTTCCGTGAAGACCTGTTTAAAGAAAACCATTGGGAATAATGCAATGTCCTTCGAAGAACTAGTAACGAGTCTAACTGAAATTGTGGCAGTCGTCAACTCAAGACCGTTGACGTACAACGACACCGACCCGAACGAGCCATTCCCGTTGACTTAAAAAACAGTGTCTGATAATTAAGATATATTTCAAACTTTCAATTAAAATCATTATGAAACCATAAAAATACTAAAAGTACGGAAAAACTTGTACTTAATTCGTGAATGATCTTTAAAAGCTGAAGGGGATCGTACGAAGCACTAAATGTGGTAAGGGCCTTTCGCTAATAAAAAAAAGTTCAAAATCAAATTTCATGGGAATATTACCTCCATCAATTTTGAGGGAAAATTTGACCAAAAGTTAACTAATAATAGCTAGAAATAATAAAACAAAAATATTGCGAACAAAATAATCATATTTTTGAGATTATAAAATTATTTCAAATGAAAAACACATGGTAATATTTTTAAAGGGACTACCTCACGACCATTATTATAGAAAAATAATTTTTAGAGACTCGATTTTAACGCTTAAAAAGTGGGTAGATGTCACTTCTTTAAAACAAAAATACACAAGAACAAATTTGAATACAATAAAAGCCCACATCAAGTACAGTCTTTTGAGACCAAAAAATATTATTTTAAAAAATAAGGTATTTTGGGTATCGGCAATCAAACTTTTTTAAATTTAATTTCCATGGAATACCTTGCCAAAATTTCACGATGGACCTACTTTATCTCCATGTCAAAACCAACGCGTTCTGCTAAACCCAGATTTGGTCGAAGTTTAAATCTAAATTTAATTTTAGTTTAAGAAATTTTATATGATAGAATTTAAAACATAAAGTTGTTAACTGATTTCATACTTTGGCCAATTACAATTGGTTGGCGTTTTAAGGCGTGAGATTTTATGGCAATTAGAATGATTGAATTGTGATTCGAATGATTGAATTCGTTATAAGAATGAATAAATCGTGATTAGAGTTATCGAATCGTGATTAGAGTTATCGGATCGTGATTAGAACAATTGATTGAATCGTGATTAGAACATTTGATTGAATCGTGATTAGAACATTTGATTAAATCGTGATTAGAACATTTGATTGAATCATGATTAGAACATTTGATTGAATCGTGATTAGAACATTTGTTTGAATCGTGATTAGAACATTTGATTGAATCGTGATTAGAACATTTGATTGAATCGTGATTAGAACATTTGATTGAATCGTGATTAGAACATTTGATTGAATCGTGATTAGAACATTTGTTTGAATCGTGATTAGAACATTTGATTGAATCGTGATTAGAACATTTGATTGAATCGTGATTAGAAAATTTGTTTGAATCGTGATTAGAACATTTGATTGAATCGTGATTAGAACATTTGATTGAATCGTGATTAGAAAATTTGATTGAATCGTGATTAGAACATTTGATTGAATCGTGATTAGAACATTTGATTGAATCGTGATTAGAACATTTGATTGAATCGTGATTAGAACATTTGTTTGAATCGTGATTAGAACATTTGTTTGAATCGTGATTAGAACATTTGATTGAATCGTGATTAGAACATTTGTTTGAATCGTGATTAGAACATTTGATTGAATCGTGATTAGAACATTTGATTGAATCGTGATTAGAACATTTGATTGAATCGTGATTAGAACATTTGATTGAATCGTGATTAGAACATTTGTTTGAATCGTGATTAGAACATTTGATTGAATCGTGATTAGAACATTTGATTGAATCGAGATTAGAACATTTGATTGAATCGTGATTAGAACATTTGATTGAATCGTGATTAGAACATTTGATTGAATCGTGATTAGAACATTTGATTGAATCGTGATTAGAACATTTGATTGAATCGTGATTAGAACATTTGATTGAATCGTGATTAGAACATTTGATTGAATCGTGATTAGAACATTTGTTTGAATCGTTATTAGAACATTTGTTTGAATCGTGATTAGAACATTTGATTGAATCGTGATTAGAATATTTGATTGAATCGTGATTAGAACATTTGATTGAATCGTGATTAGAACATTTGATTGAATCGTGATTAGAACATTTGATTGAATCGTGATTAGAACATTTGATTGAATCGTGATTAGAACATTTGATTGAATCGTGATTAGAACATTTGATTGAATCGTGATTAGAACATTTGATTGAATCGTGATTAGAACATTTGATTGAATCGTGATTAGAACATTTGATTGAATCGTGATTAGAACATTTGATTGAATCGTGATTAGAACATTTGATTGAATCGTGATTAGAACATTTGATTGAATCGTGATTAGAACATTTGTTTGAATCGTGATTAGAACATTTGTTTGAATCGTGATTAGAACATTTGTTTGAATCGTGATTAGAACATTTGTTTGAATCGTGATTAGAACATTTGTTTGAATCGTGATTAGAACATTTGATTGAATCGTGATTAGAACATTTGATTGAATCGTGATTAGAACATTTGATTGAATCGTGATTAGAACATTTGATTGAATCGTGATTAGAACATTTGATTGAATCGTGATTAGAACATTTGTTTGAATCGTGATTAGAACATTTGTTTGAATCGTGATTAGAACATTTGATTGAATCGTGATTAGAATATTTGATTGAATCGTGATTAGAATATTTGATTGACTCGTGATTAGAACATTTGATTGAATCGTGATTAGAACATTTGATTGAATCGTGATTAGAACATTTGATTGAATCGTGATTAGAACATTTGATTGAATCGTTATTAGAACATTTGATTGAATCGTGATTAGAACATTTGATTGAATCGTGATTAGAACATTTGATTGAATCGTGATTAGAACATTTGATTGAATCGTGATTAGAACATTTGATTGAATCGTGATTAGAACATTTGTTTGAATCGTGATTAGAACATTTGTTTGAATCGTGATTAGAACATTTGATTGAATCGTGATTAGAACATTTGATTGAATCGTGATTAGAACATTTGATTGAATCGTGATTAGAACATTTGATTGAATCGTGATTAGAACATTTGTTTGAATCGTGATTAGAACATTTGATTGAATCGTGATTAGAACATTTGATTGAATCGTGATTAGAACATTTGTTTGAATCGTGATTAGAACATTTGATTGAATCGTGATTAGAACATTTGATTGAATCGAGATTAGAACATTTGATTGAATCGTGATTAGAACATTTGATTGAATCGTGATTAGAACATTTGATTGAATCGTGATTAGAACATTTGATTGAATCGTGATTAGAACATTTGATTGAATCGTGATTAGAACATTTGATTGAATCGTGATTAGAACATTTGATTGAATCGTGATTAGAACATTTGTTTGAATCGTGATTAGAACATTTGATTGAATCGTGATTAGAACATTTGTTTGAATCGTGATTAGAACATTTGTTTGAATCGTGATTAGAACATTTGATTGAATCGTGATTAGAACATTTGATTGAATCGTGATTAGAACATTTGATTGAATCGTGATTAGAACATTTGATTGAATCGTGATTAGAACATTTGATTGAATCGTGATTAGAACATTTGATTGAATCGTGATTAGAACATTTGATTGAATCGTGATTAGAACATTTGATTGAATCGTGATTAGAACATTTGATTGAATCGTGATTAGAACATTTGATTGAATCGTGATTAGAACATTTGATTGAATCGTGATTAGAACATTTGATTGAATCGTGATTAGAACATTTGATTGAATCGTGATTAGAACATTTGATTGAATCGTGATTAGAACATTTGATTGAATCGTGATTAGAACATTTGATTGAATCGTGATTAGAACATTTGATTGAATCGTGATTAGAACATTTGATTGAATCCTGATTAGAACATTTGATTGAATCGTGATTAGAACATTTGTTTGAATCGTGATTAGAACATTTGATTGAATCGTGATTAGAACATTTGATTGAATCGTGATTAGAACATTTGATTGAATCGTGATTAGAACATTTGATTGAATCGTGATTAGAACATTTGATTGAATCGTGATTAGAACATTTGATTGAATCGTGATTAGAACATTTGATTGAATCGTGATTAGAACATTTGATTGAATCGTGATTAGAACATTTGATTGAATCGTGATTAGAACATTTGATTGAATCGTGATTAGAACATTTGATTGAATCGTGATTAGAACATTTGATTGAATCGTGATTAGAACATTTGATTGAATCGTGATTAGAACATTTGATTGAATCGTGATTAGAACATTTGATTGAATCGTGATTAGAACATTTGATTGAATCGTGATTAGAACATTTGATTAAATCGTGATTAGAACATTTGATTGAATCGTGATTAGAACATTTGTTTGAATCGTGATTAGAACATTTGATTGAATCGTGATTAGAACATTTGATTGAATCGTGATTAGAACATTTGATTGAATCGTGATTAGAACATTTGATTGAATCGTGATTAGAACATTTGATTGAATCGTGATTAGAACATTTGATTGAATCGTGATTAGAACATTTGATTGAATCGTGATTAGAACATTTGATTGAATCGTGATTAGAACATTTGATTGAATCGTGATTAGAACATTTGATTGAATCGTGATTAGAACATTTGATTGAATCGTGATTAGAACATTTGATTGAATCGTGATTAGAACATTTGATTGAATCGTGATTAGAACATTTGATTGAATCGTGATTAGAACATTTGATTGAATCGTGATTAGAACATTTGTTTGAATCGTGATTAGAACATTTGATTGAATCGTGATTAGAACATTTGATTGAATCGTGATTAGAACATTTGTTTGAATCGTGATTAGAACATTTGTTTGAATCGTGATTAGAACATTTGATTGAATCGTGATTAGAACATTTGATTGAATCGTGATTAGAACATTTGATTGAATCGTGATTAGAACATTTGATTGAATCGTGATTAGAACATTTGATTGAATCGTGATTAGAACATTTGTTTGAATCGTGATTAGAACATTTGTTTGAATCGTGATTAGAACATTTGATTGAATCGTGATTAGAATATTTGATTGAATCGTGATTAGAACATTTGATTGACTCGTGATTAGAACATTTGATTGAATCGTGATTAGAACATTTGATTGAATCGTGATTAGAACATTTGATTGAATCGTGATTAGAACATTTGATTGAATCGTTATTAGAACATTTGATTGAATCGTGATTAGAACATTTGATTGAATCGTGATTAGAACATTTGATTGAATCGTGATTAGAACATTTGATTGAATCGTGATTAGAACATTTGATTGAATCGTGATTAGAACATTTGTTTGAATCGTGATTAGAACATTTGTTTGAATCGTGATTAGAACATTTGATTGAATCGTGATTAGAACATTTGATTGAATCGTGATTAGAACATTTGATTGAATCGTGATTAGAACATTTGATTGAATCGTGATTAGAACATTTGTTTGAATCGTGATTAGAACATTTGATTGAATCGTGATTAGAACATTTGATTGAATCGTGATTAGAACATTTGTTTGAATCGTGATTAGAACATTTGATTGAATCGTGATTAGAACATTTGATTGAATCGAGATTAGAACATTTGATTGAATCGTGATTAGAACATTTGATTGAATCGTGATTAGAACATTTGATTGAATCGTGATTAGAACATTTGATTGAATCGTGATTAGAACATTTGATTGAATCGTGATTAGAACATTTGATTGAATCGTGATTAGAACATTTGTTTGAATCGTGATTAGAACATTTGTTTGAATCGTGATTAGAACATTTGATTGAATCGTGATTAGAACATTTGATTGAATCGTGATTAGAACATTTGATTGAATCGTGATTAGAACATTTGATTGAATCGTGATTAGAACATTTGATTGAATCGTGATTAGAACATTTGATTGAATCGTGATTAGAACATTTGATTGAATCGTGATTAGAACATTTGATTGAATCGTGATTAGAACATTTGATTGAATCGTGATTAGAACATTTGATTGAATCGTGATTAGAACATTTGATTGAATCGTGATTAGAACATTTGATTGAATCGTGATTAGAACATTTGATTGAATCGTGATTAGAACATTTGATTGAATCGTGATTAGAACATTTGATTGAATCGTGATTAGAACATTTGATTGAATCGTGATTAGAACATTTGATTGAATCGTGATTAGAACATTTGATTGAATCCTGATTAGAACATTTGATTGAATCGTGATTAGAACATTTGTTTGAATCGTGATTAGAACATTTGATTGAATCGTGATTAGAACATTTGATTGAATCGTGATTAGAACATTTGATTGAATCGTGATTAGAACATTTGATTGAATCGTGATTAGAACATTTGATTGAATCGTGATTAGAACATTTGATTGAATCGTGATTAGAACATTTGATTGAATCGTGATTAGAACATTTGATTGAATCGTGATTAGAACATTTGATTGAATCGTGATTAGAACATTTGATTGAATCGTGATTAGAACATTTGATTGAATCGTGATTAGAACATTTGATTGAATCGTGATTAGAACATTTGATTGAATCGTGATTAGAACATTTGATTGAATCGTGATTAGAACATTTGATTGAATCGTGATTAGAACATTTGATTGAATCGTGATTAGAACATTTGATTGAATCGTGATTAGAACATTTGATTAAATCGTGATTAGAACATTTGATTGAATCGTGATTAGAACATTTGTTTGAATCGTGATTAGAACATTTGATTGAATCGTGATTAGAACATTTGATTGAATCGTGATTAGAACATTTGATTGAATCGTGATTAGAACATTTGATTGAATCGTGATTAGAACATTTGATTGAATCGTGATTAGAACATTTGATTGAATCGTGATTAGAACATTTGATTGAATCGTGATTAGAACATTTGATTGAATCGTGATTAGAACATTTGATTGAATCGTGATTAGAACATTTGTTTGAATCGTGATTAGAACATTTGATTGAATCGTGATTAGAACATTTGATTGAATCGTGATTAGAACATTTGATTGAATCGTGATTAGAACATTTGATTGAATCGTGATTAGAACATTTGATTGAATCGTGATTAGAACATTTGATTGAATCGTGATTAGAACATTTGATTGAATCGTGATTAGAACATTTGATTGAATCGTGATTAGAACATTAGTTTGAATCGTGATTAGAACATTTGATTGAATCGTGATTAGAACATTTGATTGAATCGTGATTAGAACATTTGATTGAATCGTGATTAGAACATTTGATTGAATCGTGATTAGAACATTTGATTGAATCGTGATTAGAACATTTGATTGAATCGTGATTAGAACATTTGATTGAATCGTGATTAGAACATTTGATTGAATCGTGATTAGAACATTTGATTGAATCGTGATTAGAACATTTGATTGAATCGTGATTAGAACATTTGATTGAATCGTGATTAGAACATTTGATTGAATCGTGATTAGAACATTTGATTGAATCGTGATTAGAACATTTGATTGAATCGTGATTATAACATTTGATTGAATCGTGATTAGAACATTTGTTTGAATCGTGATTAGAACATTTGTTTGAATCGTGATTAGAACATTTGATTGAATCGTGATTAGAACATTTGATTGAATCGTAATTAGAACATTTGATTGAATCGTGATTAGAACATTTGTTTGAATCGTGATTAGAACATTTGTTTGAATCGTGATTAGAACATTTGATTGAATCGTGATTAGAACATTTGATTGAATCGTGATTAGAACATTTGATTGAATCGTGATTAGAACATTTGATTGAATCGTGATTAGAACATTTGATTGAATCGTGATTAGAACATTTGATTGAATCGTGATTAGAACATTTGATTGAATCGTGATTAGAACATTTGATTGAATCGTGATTAGAACATTTGATTGAATCGTGATTAGAACATTTGATTGAATCGTGATTAGAACATTTGATTGAATCGTGATTAGAACATTTGATTGAATCGTGATTAGAACATTTGATTGAATCGTGATTAGAACATTTGATTGAATCGTGATTAGAACATTTGATTGAATCGTGATTAGAACATTTGATTGAATCGTGATTAGAACATTTGATTGAATCGTGATTAGAACATTTGATTGAATCGTGATTAGAACATTTGATTGAATCGTGATTAGAACATTTGATTGAATCGTGATTAGAACATTTGTTTGAATCGTGATTAGAACATTTGTTTGAATCGTGATTAGAACATTTGTTTGAATCGTGATTAGAACATTTGATTGAATCGTGATTAGAACATTTGATTGAATCGTGATTAGAACATTTGATTGAATCGTGATTAGAACATTTGATTGAATCGTGATTAGAACATTTGATTGAATCGTGATTAGAACATTTGATTGAATCGTGATTAGAACATTTGTTTGAATCGTGATTAGAACATTTGATTGAATCGTGATTAGAACATTTGATTGAATCGTGAATAGAACATTTGATTGAATCGTGATTAGAACATTTGATTGAATCGTGATTAGAACATTTGATTGAATCGTGATTAGAACATTTGATTGAATCGTGATTAGAACATTTGATTGAATCGTGATTAGAACATTTGATTGAATCGTGATTAGAACATTTGTTTGAATCGTGATTAGAACATTTGTTTGAATCGTGATTAGAACATTTGATTGAATCGTGATTAGAACATTTGATTGAATCGTGATTAGAACATTTGATTGAATCGTGATTAGAACATTTGATTGAATCGTAATTAGAACATTTGATTGAATCGTGATTAGAACATTTGTTTGAATCGTGATTAGAACATTTGATTGAATCGTGATTAGAACATTTGATTGAATCGTGATTAGAACATTTGATTGAATCGTGATTAGAACATTTGATTGAATCGTGATTAGAACATTTGTTTGAATCGTGATTAGAACATTTGATTGAATCGTGATTAGAACATTTGATTGAATCGAGATTAGAACATTTGATTGAATCGTGATTAGAACATTTGATTGAATCGTGATTAGAACATTTGATTGAATCGTGATTAGAACATTTGATTGAATCGTGATTAGAACATTTGATTGAATCGTGATTAGAACATTTGATTGAATCGTGATTAGAACATTTGATTGAATCGTGATTAGAACATTTGTTTGAATCGTTATTAGAACATTTGTTTGAATCGTGATTAGAACATTTGATTGAATCGTGATTAGAACATTTGATTGAATCGTGATTAGAACATTTGATTGAATCGTGATTAGAACATTTGATTGTTTCGTGATTAGAACATTTGATTGAATCGTGATTAGAACATTTGATTGAATCGTGATTAGAACATTTGATTGAATCGTGATTAGAACATTTGATTGAATCGTGATTAGAACATTTGATTGAATCGTGATTAGAACATTTGATTGAATCGTGATTAGAACATTTGATTGAATCGTGATTAGAACATTTGATTGAATCGTGATTAGAACATTTGATTGAATCGTGATTAGAACATTTGATTGAATCGTGATTAGAACATTTGATTGAATCGTGATTAGAACATTTGATTGAATCGTGATTAGAACATTTGATTGAATCGTGATTAGAACATTTGATTGAATCCTGATTAGAACATTTGATTGAATCGTGATTAGAACATTTGTTTGAATCGTGATTAGAACATTTGATTGAATCGTGATTAGAACATTTGATTGAATCGTGATTAGAACATTTGATTGAATCGTGATTAGAACATTTGATTGAATCGTGATTAGAACATTTGATTGAATCGTGATTAGAACATTTGATTGAATCGTGATTAGAACATTTGATTGAATCGTGATTAGAACATTTGATTGAATCGTGATTAGAACATTTGATTGAATCGTGATTAGAACATTTGATTGAATCGTGATTAGAACATTTGATTGAATCGTGATTAGAACATTTGATTGAATCGTGATTAGAACATTTGATTGAATCGTGATTAGAACATTTGATTGAATCGTGATTAGAACATTTGATTGAATCGTGATTAGAACATTTGATTGAATCGTGATTAGAACATTTGATTGAATCGTGATTAGAACATTTGATTGAATCGTGATTAGAACATTTGATTAAATCGTGATTAGAACATTTGATTGAATCGTGATTAGAACATTTGTTTGAATCGTGATTAGAACATTTGATTGAATCGTGATTAGAACATTTGATTGAATCGTGATTAGAACATTTGATTGAATCGTGATTAGAACATTTGATTGAATCGTGATTAGAACATTTGATTGAATCGTGATTAGAACATTTGATTGAATCGTGATTAGAACATTTGATTGAATCGTGATTAGAACATTTGATTGAATCGTGATTAGAACATTTGATTGAATCGTGATTAGAACATTTGTTTGAATCGTGATTAGAACATTTGATTGAATCGTGATTAGAACATTTGATTGAATCGTGATTAGAACATTTGATTGAATCGTGATTAGAACATTTGATTGAATCGTGATTAGAACATTTGATTGAATCGTGATTAGAACATTTGATTGAATCGTGATTAGAACATTTGATTGAATCGTGATTAGAACATTTGATTGAATCGTGATTAGAACATTTGATTGAATCGTGATTAGAACATTTGATTGAATCGTGATTAGAACATTTGTTTGAATCGTGATTAGAACATTTGTTTGAATCGTGATTAGAACATTTGATTGAATCGTGATTAGAACATTTGATTGAATCGTGATTAGAACATTTGATTGAATCGTGATTAGAACATTTGATTGAATCGTAATTAGAACATTTGATTGAATCGTGATTAGAACATTTGTTTGAATCGTGATTAGAACATTTGATTGAATCGTGATTAGAACATTTGATTGAATCGTGATTAGAACATTTGATTGAATCGTGATTAGAACATTTGATTGAATCGTGATTAGAACATTTGATTGAATCGTGATTAGAACATTTGATTGAATCGTGATTAGAACATTTGATTGAATCGTGATTAGAACATTTGATTGAATCGTGATTAGAACATTTGATTGAATCGTGATTAGAACATTTGATTGAATCGTGATTAGAACATTTGATTGAATCGTGATTAGAACATTTGATTGAATCGTGATTAGAACATTTGATTGAATCGTGATTAGAACATTTGATTGAATCGTGATTAGAACATTTGATTGAATCGTGATTAGAACATTTGATTGAATCGTGATTAGAACATTTGATTGAATCGTGATTAGAACATTTGATTGAATCGTGATTAGAACATTTGATTGAATCGTGATTAGAACATTTGATTGAATCGTGATTAGAACATTTGTTTGAATCGTGATTAGAACATTTGATTGAATCGTGATTAGAACATTTGTTTGAATCGTGATTAGAACATTTGATTGAATCGTGATTAGAACATTTGATTGAATCGTGATTAGAACATTTGATTGAATCGTGATTAGAACATTTGATTGAATCGTGATTAGAACATTTGATTGAATCGTGATTAGAACATTTGTTTGAATCGTGATTAGAACATTTGATTGAATCGTGATTAGAACATTTGATTGAATCGTGATTAGAACATTTGATTGAATCGTGATTAGAACATTTGATTGAATCGTGATTAGAACATTTGATTGAATCGTGATTAGAACATTTGATTGAATCGTGATTAGAACATTTGATTGAATCGTGATTAGAACATTTGATTGAATCGTGATTAGAACATTTGTTTGAATCGTGATTAGAACATTTGTTTGAATCGTGATTAGAACATTTGTTTGAATCGTGATTAGAACATTTGTTTGAATCGTGATTAGAACATTTGATTGAATCGTGATTAGAACATTTGATTGAATCGTGATTAGAACATTTGATTGAATCGTAATTAGAATTATCGAATATAGTGATTAGAATCATTAGATTGACTGAATTGTTATAAGGTTTATTGATTTGTGATTTGATTAAATCGTGGTTAGGATTACTTCAATTGTTGGTACGTTTTTGAATTGTAATGATTTGAATAAAACGTGGCTATAGTGAATTTGAAACGTAATTTCATTGATGAAATCGTGATTAGAGTAATTAAATCGCGATTCGAATGTATGACTCTTGATAATAATCATTTTAACGCACCCGAAACGGAAGTAAGCTGCCTTTCAATTCAAACTTTGATGGCAAACAGGCTTACTACGCAAAATATTTTTTAAAATTCCGCCAGGGTAGTTATAGAGTAATGTCGAGCCGTCACTAGCGAGAATCTTGTACAGGCCTTGATTATCGTATTCCGAATCGAAGGAATCCGTGATGGAATTTCGAGAATCTAATATGATTATTCCAAATTTACGAATCATATGAAATCATTCCCTATTTCCCCGTGTTAAAGGGAGTATAACTTCTGTTGTTTGGAACACCTAGGGTTCTTTTCTTCACCACTCTGCCTTGGTTTCAGATATTTTTGGTGCTGTTTAGTGGTTTTGGGGGAGGGGGGGGGTTGTTAATAAAAAACGCCTTAAAGGTTATATTCCCTTTAAGGAGGAAGAGTACTATGGTCATTGCCTACTTTATCTCTAGTTCGTGTAGTACTCTTCTATCTTTGTGTTGAAACTTAATTATAAACAACTAATAATAACTGAAATTGAATAACCCCGGAGCTAAACAAATTGAGAATTTCCCGATAATTCAGTCAGGAAGGACGTTAGATACCGTTAACTACTGATCTTGGAATTACCAAAATTATTTTGAGCACTGTATGTTCGATCAGTCGGATGAAATATATAATTACAGAATGGATAAATATTTAAATTAAAACGTTCTATTAGAACTAGAAACTGATTGACTGACCGGTTAATTACTAAAGATTACTGCCTTTAGGGAAATATCAGAAATGTTTTATCTTTTGAAGAAAATAATTTGGGAACTTCGAATACCGATTGCTTCTCTACATAAAAGACTACTGTTAGAAGCAAAGTTATTCCTACGAAACGTGCCCAAGGCCAGACGACCAAAAGTATAAGAGCAAATTCGCAAGAGAAAGTGGAAACAAGGAATTTCTCGGAACAAAAGGAGAGAGTTCTCCGATCATGATTAAATCGGATTTAATCAATATAATCATGATTAAATCGGATTTAATCAATATAATCATGATTAAATCGGATTTAATCAATATAATCATGATTAAATCGGATTTAATCAATATAATCATGATTAAATCGGATTTAATCAATATAATCATGATTAAATCGGATTTAATCAATATAATCATGATTAAATCGGATTTAATCAATATAATCATGATTAAATCGGATTTAATCAATATAATCATGATTAAATCGGATTTAATCAATATAATCATGATTAAATCGGATTTAATCAATATAATCATGATTAAATCGGATTTAATCAATATAATCATGACTAAATCGGATTTAATCAATATAATCATGATTAAATCGGATTTAATCAATATAATCATGACTAAATCGGATTTAATCAATATAATCATGACTAAATCGGATTTAATCAATATAATCATGATTAAATCGGATTTAATCAATATAATCATGATTAAATCGGATTTAATCAATATAATCATGATTAAATCGGATTTAATCAATATAATCATGACTAAATCGGATTTAATCAATATAATCATGACTAAATCGGATTTAATCAATATAATCATGATTAAATCGGATTTAATCAATATAATCATGATTAAATCGGATTTAATCAATATAATCATGATTAAATCGGATTTAATCAATATAATCATGATTAAATCGGATTTAATCAATATAATCATGACTAAATCGGATTTAATCAATATAATCATGATTAAATCGGATTTAATCAATATAATCATGATTAAATCGGATTTAATCAATATAATCATGATTAAATCGGATTTAATCAATATAATCATGACTAAATCGGATTTAATCAATATAATCATGATTAAATCGGATTTAATCAATATAATCATGATTAAATCGGATTTAATCAATATAATCATGATTAATCACGATTTAATCATTCAATCAATATCAAGATAATCACGATTCAATCATTCAATCAAGATCAAGATCTAATCAAAATAATCACCATTCAATCATTCAATCAAGATCAAGATCTAATCAAAATAATCACGATTTAATCATTCAATCAAGATCAAGATCTAATCAAAATAATCACGATTTAATCATTCAATCAATATCAAGATAATCACGTTTTAATCATTCAATCAATATCAAGATAATCACGATTCAATCATTCAATCAATATCAAGATAATCACGATTTAATCATTCAATCAATATCAAGATAATCACGATTCAATCATTCAATCAATATCAAGATAATCACGATTCAATCATTCAATCAAGATCAAGATCTAATCAAAATAATCACCATTCAATCATTCAATCAAGATCAAGATCTAATCAAAATAATCACGATTTAATCATTCAATCAATATCAAGATAATCACGATTTAATCATTCAATCAATATCAAGATAATCACGATTCAATCATTCAATCAATATCAAGATAACCACGATTCAATCATTCAATCAAGATCAAGATCTAATCAAAATATTCACGATTTAATCATTCAATTAAGATCAAGATCTAATAAAAATAATCACGATTTAATCATTCAATTAATTAAGATCAAGATCTAATCAAAATAATAACGATTAAATTATTCGAAACATTTCAATCATTTTAATCACGATCTAATCTTTAATCATGATTAAATCAGATTTACTCAAAGAAGGTACCATAAAGCGTTCGCACGTGCATAAGTTCTCGGAACTGGACTTCCCGTAATCCGCCAATTGTTCGCACCGAAGAAAATTATTGGTATCTCACCCCCCTAGGTGATCAGAAAACCGAAGGCGAACATCTTCGAGGTCCGCCTCCGGTTTTTTCGTCCGTCTTTTCGCCGAGCGTTCGGACTGTAAAAATACTCACCTAGGAGGGTTATTTGACCCTCCTAGGTGACCCTAGCTTCTCCGTGCGAACAGGAAGCGAAAGATAGGGGACATTTGACATGAGATGAATTGGGAATAGCTTTCGAGGTCGAGGTCGGGGGGTGGGGTTCGAAGTAATTCGAAGAAATGGGCGAGGAAAGTAGTCCGAAAAAGGTTATTTTTAGACCCCTTGTAAATTATATGCAAAGATTATAAACTATAGAGTAGTATCAGTGCGACGTCACGCTACGCCATCCATGCTTTTTTCTATAGAGAAAAAAAACCGCCAAAAAAGGCGGCCATGGTCAAAGCTACGGAGTGACATTACCGCATTCCAGGGGTCAGTCACTTCGAAAAATTGTGCACAAGATTCCAAATCAAGGAATCATGATCCATGATTCTTAGATTCTACTGTGATTCTGGAAAAACGATTTTCGAACTTTGAATCCGCGATTCCTATATACTCCTGGTTGATTCTCTATATTTCATTAGATTCCACTTCCTATTCCGTTATTTCCACTATAGATTCCACGATTCTTTAACTGACTCTTTGATTCTTAGATTCTACAACGTTCCAGTAGTAATATATATTATTTGAAATCGATTTTTAAACTATTAAATTAAAAGCAAACCGACTTCATATTTTGGTATTTTGTAGTCGGCTTATCGTTTTAGGAAAATTTTCTATTTTTGCTAATAATGTGAGCTTTTCAAAATTTAATTTAGAAAAACTCTTTCTAAATTTGCAGTGTGGGGTAAGTGTAATCAATGTAAAATTTTCGTAAAATAATTTATGGTTTTTAAACAACTTTTTATAATTTTTAATAATTATTTTTTAATAAAGGTAATGTTAAGCTTTAGCTAGCTTTATACGCATCTGGGTACTTTAGTTTAAAAACCTCGTAACATCAATAATTAAGATCCGAGAAAATCAACTTTGAAACTGATTTCTATATGATATATATTATAGCTCTAGTTCACAATACAGATGTATTATAAGTTTCATATTTATTATACGTTTATTGTTAAAATGCGCAATTAAATATAGAGGTCGGGGATAAAGCTCTCAAAATTATTCGGAAAATGTTTTGATCAAGTAATTTATATTTCTGTATTATCCGATTAATTTTTTGATAAATTTGTAAAATTAATCGGAAAAACGACGTTTTTTTCGATAAAAAGCTCAAATTTTACGAATAATACATGTTTTTTAATCATTTTCCGAAATATTAACCGGTAAATTTCTTTGTTTACATTTTTTTCCCGAAAAAAATCAATTTGAACATGGCTAATGATTACCCGTCCCCGACCTCTAATTAAATAGTTTAAAGATTTCATTTGTTTTGTTTTTTTAGTCCAGTCTGTACTGTCACAAAAAACACATTCGTGTCCATGGAATTTAAAATGTGGACACTCGACGGAAATATGTCCTAGTAATTTTACAAGTTTACATTTTAAGGGGCGGTGAAATGTGAATTTTTAAAACCTTTAACCTAAAAGTATCGCGGAATAATTTCAAATACATATTTTTATATGTATTTGACTAAGGCACAACCCTCTATGTTTTAAATGTAGTTAGTAATTAAGGAAATAGTCAATTTCAACTGGATACGTTAAGAAATATAGTCGAAATCAATTCGGACGTTCCTTCGTTTTTTTCATGTTGAAAGATGCGAAAAAGGCTTGAAACGATTTTAATGAAAGTTCCTCTTTGTTCAGATATTGAGGGTTCTTGAGCATTGTTTTTAGTATTAAACCGTGATAAGAACCGCGTAAGATCAAAAATGTAATTTGAACTAATTTCTACATTTTCCCCTCCCCTTTTACCCGCATTGTTTTCCTCTTTTACCCGCATTGTTTTCCCCTTTTACCCGCATTGTTTTCCCCTTTTACCCGCATTGTTTTCCCCTTTTACCCGCATTGTTTTCCCCTTTTACCCGCATTGTTTTCCCCTTTTACCCGCATTGTTTTTCCCTTTTACCCGCATTGTTTTCCCCTTTTACCCGCATTGTTTTCCCCTTTTACCCGCATTGTTTTCCCCTTTTACCCGCATTGTTTTCCCCTTTTACACGCATTGTTTTCCCCTTTTACCCGCATTGTTCCACCCCGATTGTACGAGATTGTTCTTTAAACAACTGCCTATAAAACGATACCTTCAATTTCATCATGTGATGTTCCTTTTAAGAGATATGGGAACATTTTGGTTCAAAAGGGGTGAAAATTCGAGAAAAAGCTGAGAGTTTTTAAATTTTTGCCACCTTTCCGCCCCTTTTGCCCAACTCTGAACATAATTGGTTGTTCCTTAGTCAAATACCTATAAAACGATATATTTGAAATTATTGTACATTGCTCCTATCAAACGCTACGGAGACGTTTAAGTTAGAGGGGGTAAAAATTCAAATTTCGACCCCCTTGAAAACGCCACTGGGTTAAAATAAAATAGAAACCTCTGAAAAATAATACTAGGACACATAGAATATATTTCCGTTGGTGGAGTTTCTACTTTTTGCATTAAATGTGACCACACGAAGATATTATTTTAGAGCTACGAAAAAAATATAGCTTATTGGGACACCATATTTCACCTCTGGATGTAATTTCATAGTGATTGGTCAAGGATTTCACGTGATCACCATCCCCCCACATTTTGGGGGTAAGTGTGATCAGTAACAGAGTTAAATTAAATAATTAATATTTAAATAACTATTTACTCGATATTAATTTTTTTGCGTAGTTGTGTAGGATAAAGTGCCCATATTAATGGTGCCAATTCTTAAGAGTATGCTATTTTGAGTTTAGGAATAATTTCAAGTAAACTCCCAAAAAAAATATTTTAATCACACATACCTCCATTGACCCTATCTCAAAATATTTCAGATAAAAAAATAAAAATATTTCAATAGGGGTAAAACAACAATTATTTTCTAATTATATCTGGAGCCATTTTAAATATGTTTTAGTATAAATAAAGGTTGATGTATTCCGAGGGGCAGATCACTTTTTTTACCAGGTGTCCTAATAATCATGATTAAAATTTTTTAATTTTTAATCTTTGTACTGCCAAAGCTACAGATTTAATTTGAATCATGATTTAATCATACGAGGGTGTCCTATAATCATTGGAGTGAGCTGCCCCTCGATATATTCTTTCAAAAACTTTCAAAATTAAACAAATTCGCATAATTTGCGTAGCGAATTATGATTTAATCCTAGTGTGAAAATAATGTAAAATTTTGAAAAAATAAACAATTAGACTTGCTACTGAGATAAGCTTACACTATAGTAAAATAAAAAACTAAGCATACCATTTTTATCGATTCTGTAAATCTGTTTTATTGAACTTTACACATAAATAGAACGCGCGCATACGATTTCAACTTTCAGTAAAATTGTGCGAGCTAGTGTAGATTGAAATTTTAAGTAAACCGTCAGCCCGTCCTCCGAAAACTTAAGAATTTCATAAATGTATTTGTTAAAATTGCATTGTAGAAAGATCTATTGAATAAATGTGGGTTTTGTTTACAACGGCGCGTGTAATATGAAAACGTTGCTGACCTCTTGATGGTGCTTTTAATTGCTATAAAATATCACGCCTTAAAACGCCAACCAGTTGTAATTGGCCAAAGTATGAAATCAGTTAACAACTTTATGTTTTAAATTCTATCATATAAAATTTCTTAAACTAAAATTAAATTTAGATTTAAACTTCGACCAAATCTGGGTTTAGCAGAACGCGTTGGTTTTGACATGGAGATAAAGTAGGTCCATCGTGAAATTTTGGCAAGGTATTCCATGGAAATTAAATTTAAAAAAAGTTTGATTGCCGATACCCAAAATACCTTATTTTTAAAAAAAATATTTTTTGGTGGGGGTCTCAAAAGACTATACTTGATGTGGGCTTTTATTGTATTCAAATTTGTTCTTGTGTATTTTGGTTTTAAAGAAGTGACATCTACCCACTTTTTAAGCGTTAAAATTGAGTCTCTAAAAATTATTTTTCTATAATAATGGTCGTGAGGTAGTCCCTTTAAAAATATTACCATGTGTTTTTCATTTGTAATAATTTTATAATCTCAAAAATATGATTATTTTGTTCGCAATATTTTTGTTTTATTATTTCTAGCTATTATTAGTTAACTTTTGGTCAAATTTTCCCTCAAAATTGACAGGAGGTAATATTCCCATGAAATTTGATTTTGAACTTTTTTTTATTAGCGAAAGGCCCTTACCACATTTAGTGCTTCGTACGATCCCCTTCAGCTTTTAAAGATCATTCACGAATTAAGTACAAGTTTTTCCGTACTTTTAGTATTTTTATGGTTTCATAATGATTTTTATTGAAAGTTTGAAATATATCTTAATTATAAGACACTGTTTTTTAAGTTATTAGGTTAAATGAAAAATAAGCGACATCTTTTATATAACTATCTAAACAACTACTAAAGATAATCTTTATTTTCGCGCTTTATTTTTCGAATCTCTAAAATAAATTCCACATTTTACTACGTGCCGGAAGCGATTTTCTTGCGCACCGGAAGCGAGTTTCTTGCACGCCGGAAGCGAGTTTTGACGCGCGGCTTCTGGAATTGGCGCGTTGTTTTTTTTTCAGCGCGTCGAAATATTTTGATGACCGCGATTTTTTTGCGCGTCGAAACGAAATATAACGCGTTAAATTTTGCTTTTGTCGCGTTATGAAATGCAAAATGTAAGATTTTGTACTCGCCAAAAATATTATTAACGGGTGAAAATTTAGCGCGTTAAAATCTTGCGCACCTGCCAAAATTTTAATTTCAAAAAATGGGCGTGTCCTAAATAAGCCAATAGCGTGCTCGTTTACAAATATCAACCAATGGGAAAGTGCAAATGACATCGAAGAAATTAACCCGCAAGAAACCAATTTTGCGCGCTAAAAGTTTTGGCGTGCTGAAATGTTTTCTACTATCGCTAAACTCCGCCTTTACGTTCAATTCAAACCTAATTGGTTGAATTTAAATTTTGATATGTAAAGTTAAAATTCATTGGCTTACAGGCCTTGCGCGTTAAAAAGACTCGGTATTTTTAAATAACCCTCCGAAATATTTTGACACGCATCGAAATATTTTTGCATGCAAAAATTTTACGCATTTGATTGGTTAAAAACTTGTTTTCTGTGCCCGGATTGGAGAACGCGATTTTGCGCGCCAAATTTTCCAACGCGCATAATTGGGCAAATTTTGACACATTTGGCGTTCCATACTTATGTTCTCGGAACTAGACTTCCCGTAATCCGCCAATTGTTCGCATTGAAGAAAATTATTGGTATCTCACCCCCTTAGATGATAACAAAACCGGGGGCGAACATCTTCGAGGTCGGCCTCCGTTTTTTTGGTCCGTCTTTTCGCTGAGCGTTCGGACTGTAAAAAAAACTAAAAATGTTCAGCTAGGAGGGTTATTTGACCCTCCTAGGTTACCCTAGCTTCTCCGTGCGAACAGGGTATTATAGCAGTAAGAATGTATTCAATTAGTAAATAAAAACGAATTCCGCCTGAGAAAGATTAACGGGAAATATTTCTTTGTTTAGCTTTCCCTCCGACGCCAAACTTTACCCACTAAATTTTCGATAGTCACAGATTTTTACGAAGAGTTTCTGAAAAAAAAAACACAATAATTTGGCGAATGAAACCCAATATGATTTTTTAAACGATTTTCTGACCTTAAGAAAGGCTCTTTGGTAACTTCGGTTTGTTTACATCTGATAACATAGGCAACGAAATAATATTATCGCCCTTGGCGAACTTGTTTTATTTTAAGGGAGGAGTTTTAGCTTTTTATGTAAGGCAGAGCGCATTTTTACGATGTTAGCTAGAGGGCAATTTTACGATATAAGCTACCGCGAATTTTTAAGATATAAAAGACACAAGTTTGTGGCGAGTAGCTATCGGTTGAATACCCAGAGATTTCAGCTGGGATGGGGGCATCATGGGGCTGGATGTTTTTCTAAACGAGTGACTAGCTCCGAGAATTTGATTTGAGCTTTGTGTAATGATCAATAAGTGTAAGAGAGAGGGATTTATACAACTGTGTAATGAGATGTGTGGAGCCAAAATTTAAGTTACAGCGAATTAACCTGGCAACGGTGTATATACGTTTAGTAATCTTGTGTGCGTGGGAAGAAAACTCAAGGCTGGGGTCCATCGTGACCCCGAGATCACGTTCGGAAAGAAACGACGGAATATGGCAGTCTTTGATGGTGTATACAAAGTTAGAGCACTTGGCAGTATTAAAGGACAGCCCATGACAATCTGCCCAGTTAACTATACTGCGTCAAGGTTGGTTATCTTTGGAAAGTTTTATTTTGTTAAACAGTTTTGTGTCGTCAGCGAACCATAAAACAAAGGGCAACACACACACACAACACTGCCCTACATTTCAGAAACGCATTATCTCCAAAAAGCTGTTTTCGAAAAAAATCGCTTTTTGTGATATTTATAAAAAATAAGAAAATTAAACTAACTAGAAATGAGGAAATTAATTGATTTGGGGTATTTTTTAACGAAGATTCCGAATATGACATTACCAATGACTTAAATTACTTGGATGTTTGAATAATGCGACATAATGCGTTTTGAACGTTACCAAAAGAACAAAATACTGGGCAGAAACGCATTATAAACACATAATGCGTTTCTGCGCAGTAAATTCCAACTCCTGAGTCAAAACAGAAACGCATTAAATTCAATTTGTTGCATTTCTAATTATAATCGGACGATTCCACAAAAATCGTGTTTGTCAGAGTACCTAGGCTTAGTTATAAGTTAATTTTAATGGAAAATAATCAAAATAATTAGTAAAGAATAACTTAAGTAAAGTCACTATCTTAACATTATAAATATATTATCATCAGTTAAATAAGTAGTAAAGAATAACTGGAGTAAAGTAACTATTATCTTAACATTATATATTATCATAACTTAATTAAAAAAATATTTAATGATATTATCATAAGTTAATTATAAATAAGCTTAGTATTAAAATAAAAAAATGAAAACATTTTATTTGTTAAAATAAATATTCTTAAATAAGGAACATTTTGTTCACAGCATAAAAACTATTATAACTAATTTACATTATAACATAACATTCTATATAACGTTCTATTCTTCGGTCAATCCACGACTATTTAGTAAGTCATCGCTATTGTTGTTTTCTGGCACCTCCATCCAAAATAATCTATGAATCACGGGGATTCGACAAATAATTTCCTCAATTAGTTAAGCTTTCTTGGAAGGATTAATTGCAAATTGAAACATAGTCGGAAATGAACGAAAAACATTTAAATATGACGTTTGCATGAAGTTCCATCCCTTTGGCGCAAGTATGCCCCCTCTAAGCGCAGGTATGCCCATTGAAAAGTAGCCGGAAATGAAGGAAAAACATTTAAATATGACGTTTGCGTGAAGTTCCATCCCTTTGGCCCAAGTATGCCCCCAGTAAGCGCCGGTATGCCCATTGAAAAGTAGTCGGAAATGAAGGAAAAACATTTAAATATGACTTTTGCGTGAAGTTCCATCCCTTTGGCCCAAGTATGCCCCCACTAAGCGCCGGTATGCCCATTGAAAAGTAGTCGGAAATGAAGGAAAAACATTTAAATATGACGTTTGCGTGAAGTTCCATCCCTTTGGCCCAAGTATGCCCCCAGTAAGCGCCGGTATGCCCATTGAAAAGTAGTCGGAAATGAAGGAAAAACATTTAAATGTGACGTTTGCGTGAAGTTCCATCCCTTTGGCGCAAGTATGCCCCCTCTAAGCGCAGGTATGCCCATTGAAAAGTAGTCGGAAATTAAGGAAAAACATTTAAATATCACGTTTGCGTGAAGTTCGATCCCTTTGGCCCAAGTATGCCCCCAGTAAGTGCCGGTATGTCCATTGAAAAGAAGTCGGAAATGAAGGAAAAACATTTAAATATGACGTTTGCGTGAAGTTCCATCCCTTTGGCGCAAGTATGCCCCCACTAAGCGCCGGTATGCCCATTGAAAAGTAGTCGGAAATGAAGGAAAAACATTTAAATATGACGTTTGCGTGAAGTTCCATCCCTTTGGCCCAAGTATGCCCCCACTAAGCGCCGGTATGCCCATTGAAAAGTAGTCGGAAATGAAGGAAAAACATTTAAATATGACGTTTGCGTGAAGTTCCATCCCTTTAGCCGAAGTATGCCCCCAGTAAGCGCCGGTATGCCCATTGAAAAGTAGTCGGAAATGAAGGGAAAACATTTAAATATGACGTTTGCGTGAAGTTCCATCCCTTTGGCCCAAGTATGCCCCCAGTAAGTGCCGGTATGCCCATTGAAAAGTAGTCGGAAATGAAGGGAAAACATTTAAATATGACGTTTGCGTGAAGTTCCATCCCTTTGGCACAAGTATGCCCCCTCTAAGCGCAGGTATGCCCATTGAAAAGTAGTCGGAAATGAAGGAAAAACATTTAAATATGACGTTTGCGTGAAGTTCCATCCCTTTGGCCCAAGTATGCCCCCAGTAAGTGCCGGTATGCCCATTGAAAAGTAGTCGGAAATGAAGGGAAAACATTTAAATATGACGTTTGCGTGAAGTTCCATCCCTTTGGCGCAAGTATGCCTCCTCTAAGCGCAGGTATGCCCATTGAAAAGTAGTCGGAAATTAAGGAAAAACATTTAAATATGACGTTTGCGTGAAGTTCCATCCCTTTGGCCCAAGTATGCCCCCAGTAAGGGCCGGTATGCCCATTGAAAAGTAGTCGGAAATGAAGGAAAAACATTTAAATATGACGTTTGCGTGAAGTTCCATCCCTTTGGCGCAAGTATGCCCCCACTAAGCGCCGGTATGCCCATTGAAAAGTAGTCGGAAATGAAGGAAAAACATTTAAATATGACGTTTGCGTGAAGTTCCATCCCTTTGGCGCAAGTATGCCCCCAGTAAGCGCCGGTATGCCCATTGAAAAGTAGTCGGAAATGAAGGGAAAACATTTAAATATGACGTTTGCGTGAAGTTCCATCCCTTTGGCCCAAGTATGCCCCCAGTAAGTGCCGGTATGCCCATTGAAAAGTAGTCGGAAATGAAGGGAAAACATTTAAATATGACGTTTGCGTGAAGTTCCATCCCTTTGGCGCAAGTATGCCCCCTCTAAGCGCAGGTATGCCCATTGAAAAGTAGTCGGAAATGAAGGAAAAACATTTAAATATGACGTTTGCGTGAAGTTCCATCCCTTTGGCCCAAGTATGCCCCCAGTAAGCGCCGGTATGCCCATTGAAAAGTAGTCGGAAATGAAGGAAAAACATTTAAATATGACGTTTGCGTGAAGTTCCATCCCTTTGGCGCAAGTATGCCCCCTCTAAGCGCAGGTATGCCCATTGAAAAGTAGTCGGAAATTAAGGAAAAACATTTAAATATCACGTTTGCGTGAAGTTCCATCCCTTTGGCCCAAGTATGCCCCCAGTAAGCGCCGGTATGCCCATTGAAAAGTAGTCGGAAATGAAGGAAAAACATTTAAATATGACGTTTGCGTGAAGTTCCATCCCTTTGGCGCAAGTATGCCCCCACTAAGCGCAGGTATGCCCATTGAAAAGTAGTCGGAAATTAAGGAAAAACATTTAAATATCACGTTTGCGTGAAGTTCCATCCCTTTGGCCCAAGTATGCCCCCAGTAAGCGCCGGTATGCCCATTAAAAAGTAGTCGGAAATGAAGGAAAAACATTTAAATATGACGTTTGCGTGAAGTTCCATCCCTTTGGCCCAAGTATGCCCCCAGTAAGTGCCGGTATGCCCATTGAAAAGTAGTCGGAAATGAAGGGAAAACATTTAAATATGACGTTTGCGTGAAGTTCCATCCCTTTGGCGCAAGTATGCCCCCTCTAAGCGCAGGTATGCCCATTGAAAAGTAGTCGGAAATGAAGGAAAAACATTTAAATATGACGTTTGCGTGAAGTTCCATCCCTTTGGCCCAAGTATGCCCCCACTAAGCGCAGGTATGCCCATTGAAAAGTAGTCGGAAATTAAGGAAAAACATTTAAATATCACGTTTGCGTGAAGTTCCATCCCTTTGGCCCAAGTATGCCCCCAGTAAGCGCCGGTATGCCCATTGAAAAGTAGTCGGAAATGAAGGAAAAACATTTAAATATGACGTTTGCGTGAAGTTCCATCCCTTTGGCCCAAGTATGCCCCCAGTAAGCGCAGGTATGCCCATTGAAAAGTAGTCGGAAATTAAGGAAAAACATTTAAATATCACGTTTGCGTGAAGTTCCATCCCTTTAGCCCAAGTATGCCCCCAGTAAGCGCCGGTATGCCCATTGAAAAGTAGTCGGAAATGAAAGGAAAACATTTAAATATGACGTTTGCGTGAAGTTCCATCCCTTTGGCCCAAGTATGCCCCCAGTAAGTGCCGGTATGCCCATTGAAAAGTAGTCGGAAATGAAGGGAAAACATTTAAATATGACGTTTGCGTGAAGTTCCATCCCTTTGGCGCAAGTATGCCCCCTCTAAGCGCAGGTATGCCCATTGAAAAGTAGTCGGAAATGAAGGAAAAACATTTAAATATGACGTTTGCGTGAAGTTCCATCCCTTTGGCGCAAGTATGCCCCCTCTAAGCGCAGGTATGCCCATTGAAAAGTAGTCGGAAATTAAGGAAAAACATTTAAATATCACGTTTGCGTGAAGTTCCATCCCTTTGGCCCAAGTATGCCTCCAGTAAGTGCCGGTATGCCCATTGAAAAGTAGTCGGAAATGAAGGAAAAACATTTAAATATGACGTTTGCGTGAAGTTCCATCCCTTTGGCGCAAGTATGCCCCCACTAAGCGCCGGTATGCCCATTGAAAAGTAGTCGGAAATGAAGGAAAAACATTTAAATATGACGTTTGCGTGAAGTTCCATCCCTTTGGCCCAAGTATGCCCCCACTAAGCGCCGGTATGCCCATTGAAAAGTAGTCGGAGATGAAGGAAAAACATTTAAATATGACGTTTGCGTGAAGTTCCATCCCTTTAGCCCAAGTATGCCCCCAGTAAGCGCCGGTATGCCCATTGAAAAGTAGTCGGAAATGAAGGGAAAACATTTAAATATGACGTTTGCGTGAAGTTCCATCCCTTTGGCCCAAGTATGCCCCCAGTAAGTGCCGGTATGCCCATTGAAAAGTAGTCGGAAATGAAGGGAAAACATTTAAATATGACGTTTGCGTGAAGTTCCATCCCTTTGGCGCAAGTATGCCCCCTCTAAGCGCAGGTATGCCCATTGAAAAGTAGTCGGAAATGAAGGAAAAACATTTAAATATGACGTTTGCGTGAAGTTCCATCCCTTTGGCCCAAGTATGCCCCCAGTAAGCGCCGGTATGCCCATTGAAAAGTAGTCGGAAATGAAGGAAAAACATTTAAATATGACGTTTGCGTGAAGTTCCATCCCTTTGGCGCAAGTATGCCCCCTCTAAGCGCAGGTATGCCCATTGAAAAGTAGTCGGAAATTAAGGAAAAACATTTAAATATCACGTTTGCGTGAAGTTCCATCCCTTTGGCCCAAGTATGCCCCCAGTAAGTGCCGGTATGCCCATTGAAAAGTAGTAGGAAATGAAGGAAAAACATTTAAATATGACGTTTGCGTGAAGTTCCATCCCTTTGGCGCAAGTATGCCCCCACTTAGCGCAGGTATGCCCATTGAAAAGTGGTCGGAAATTAAGGAAAAACATTTAAATATCACGTTTGCGTGAAGTTCCATCCCTTTGGCCCAAGTATGCCCCCAGTAAGTGCCGGTATGCCCATTGAAAAGTAGTCGGAAATTAAGGAAAAACATTTAAATATGACGTTTGCGTGAAGTTCCATCCCTTTGGCCCAAGTATGCCCCCAGTAAGTGCCGGTATGCCCATTGAAAAGTAGTCGGAAATGAAGGAAAAACATTTAAATATGACGTTTGCGTGAAAATCCATCCCTTTGGCCCAAGTATGCCCCCACTAAGCGCCGGTATGCCCATTGAAAAGTAGTCGGAAATGAAGGAAAAACATTTAAATATGACGTTTGCGTGAAGTTCCATCCCTTTAGCCCAAGTATGCCCCCAGTAAGCGCCGGTATGCCCATTGAAAAGTAGTCGGAAATGAAGGGAAAACATTTAAATATGACGTTTGCGTGAAGTTCCATCCCTTTGGCCCAAGTATGCCCCCAGTAAGTGCCGGTATGCCCATTGAAAAGTAGTCGGAAATGAATGAAAAACATTTAAATATGACGTTTGCGTGAAGTTCCATCCCTTTGGCGCAAGTATGCCCCCAGTAAGTGCCGGTATGCCCATTGAAAAGTAGTCGGAAATGAAGGAAAAACATTTAAATATGACGTTTGCGTGAAGTTCCATCCCTTTGGCCCAAGTATGCCCCCAGTAAGCGCCGGTATGCCCATTGAAAAGTAGTCGGAAATGAAGGAAAAACATTTAAATATGACGTTTGCGTGAAGTTCCATCCCTTTGGCGCAAGTATGCCCCCTCTAAGCGCAGGTATGCCCATTGAAAAGTAGTCGGAAATTAAGGAAAAACATTTAAATATCACGTTTGCGTGAAGTTCCATCCCTTTGGCCCAAGTATGCCCCCAGTAAGTGCCGGTATGCCCATTGAAAAGTAGTAGGAAATGAAGGAAAAACATTTAAATATGACGTTTGCGTGAAGTTCCATCCCTTTGGCGCAAGTATGCCCCCACTTAGCGCAGGTATGCCCATTGAAAAGTGGTCGGAAATTAAGGAAAAACATTTAAATATCACGTTTGCGTGAAGTTCCATCCCTTTGGCCCAAGTATGCCCCCAGTAAGTGCCGGTATGCCCATTGAAAAGTAGTCGGAAATGAAGGAAAAACATTTAAATATGACGTTTGCGTGAAGTTCCATCCCTTTGGCCCAAGTATGCCCCCAGTAAGTGCCGGTATGCCCATTGAAAAGTAGTCGGAAATGAAGGAAAAACATTTAAATATGACGTTTGCGTGAAAATCCATCCCTTTGGCCCAAGTATGCCCCCACTAAGCGCCGGTATGCCCATTGAAAAGTAGTCGGAAATGAAGGAAAAACATTTAAATATGACGTTTGCGTGAAGTTCCATCCCTTTAGCCCAAGTATGCCCCCAGTAAGCGCCGGTTTGCCCATTGAAAAGTAGTCGGAAATGAAGGGAAAACATTTAAATATGACGTTTGCGTGAAGTTCCATCCCTTTGGCCCAAGTATGCACCCAGTAAGTGCCGGTATGCCCATTGAAAAGTAGTCGGAAATGAAGGGAAAACATTTAAATATGACGTTTGCGTGAAGTTCCATCCCTTTGGCGCAAGTATGCCCACTCTAAGCGCAGGTATGCCCATTGAAAAGTAGTCGGAAATGAAGGAAAAACATTTAAATATGACGTTTGCGTGAAGTTCCATCCCTTTGGCCCAAGTATGCACCCAGTAAGCGCCGGTATGCCCATTGAAAAGTAGTCGGAAATGAAGGAAAAACATTTAAATATGACGTTTGCGTGAAGTTCCATCCCTTTGGCCCAAGTATGCCCCCACTAAGCGCCGGTATGCCCATTGAAAAGTAGTCGGAAATTAAGGAAAAACATTTAAATATCACGTTTGCGTGAAGTTCCATCCCTTTGGCCCAAGTATGCCCCCAGTAAGTGCCGGTATGCCCATTGAAAAGTAGTCGGAAATGAAGGAAAAACATTTAAATATGACGTTTGCGTGAAGTTCCATCCCTTTGGCGCAAGTATGCCCCCACTAAGCGCAGGTATGCCCATTGAAAAGTAGTTGGAAATTAAGGAAAAACATTTAAATATCACGTTTGCGTGAAGTTCCATCCCTTTGGCCCAAGTATGCCCCCAATAAGTGCCGGTATGCCCATTGAAAAGTAGTCGGAAATTAAGGAAAAACATTTAAATATGACGTTTGCGTGAAGTTCCATCCCTTTGGCCCAAGTATGCCCCCAGTAATAGCCGGTATGCCCATTGAAAAGTAGTCGGAAATGAAGGAAAAACATTTAAATATGACGTTTGCGTGAAAATCCATCCCTTTGGCCCAAGTATGCCCCCACTAAGCGCCGGTATGCCCATTGAAAAGTAGTCGGAAATGAAGGAAAAACATTTAAATATGACGTTTGCGTGAAGTTCCATCCCTTTAGCCCAAGTATGCCCCCAGTAAGCGCCGGTATGCCCATTGAAAAGTAGTCGGAAATGAAGGGAAAACATTTAAATATGACGTTTGCGTGAAGTTCCATCCCTTTGGCCCAAGTATGCCCCCAGTAAGTGCCGGTATGCCCATTGAAAAGTAGTCGGAAATGAATGAAAAACATTTAAATATGACGTTTGCGTGAAGTTCCATCCCTTTGGCGCAAGTATGCCCCCAGTAAGTGCCGGTATGCCCATTGAAAAGTAGTCGGAAATGAAGGAAAAACATTTAAATATGACGTTTGCGTGAAAATCCATCCCTTTGGCCCAAGTATGCCCCCACTAAGCGCCGGTATGCCCATTGAAAAGTAGTCGGAAATGAAGGAAAAACATTTAAATATGACGTTTGCGTGAAGTTCCATCCCTTTGGCCCAAGTATGCCCCCAGTAAGCGCCGTGATGCCCATTGAAAAGTAGTCGGAAATGAAGGAAAAACGTTTAAATGTGACGTTTGCGTGAAGTTCCATCCCTTTGGCGCAAGTATGCCCCCTCTAAGCGCAGGTATGCCCATTGAAAAGTAGTCGGAAATTAAGGAAAAACATTTAAATATCACGTTTGCGTGAAGTTCCATCCCTTTGGCCCAAGTATGCCCCCAGTAAGTGCCGGTATGCCCATTGAAAAGTAGTCGGAAATGAAGGAAAAACATTTAAATATGACGTTTGCGTGAAGTTCCATCCCTTTGGCGCAAGTATGCCCCCACTAAGCGCCGGTATGCCCATTGAAAAGTAGTCGGAAATGAAGGAAAAACATTTAAATATGACGTTTGCGTGAAGTTCCATCCCTTTGGCCCTAGTATGCCCCCACTAAGCGCCGGTATGCCCATTGAAAAGTAGCCGGAAATGAAGGAAAAACATTTAAATATGACGTTTGCGTGAAGTTCCATCCCTTTAGCCCAAGTATGCCCCCAGTAAGCGCCGGTATGCCCATTGAAAAGTAGTCGGAAATGAAGGGAAAACATTTAAATATGACGTTTGCGTGAAGTTCCATCCCTTTGGCCCAAGTATGCCCCCAGTAAGTGCCGGTATGCCCATTGAAAAGTAGTCGGAAATGAAGGGAAAACATTTAAATATGACGTTTGCGTGAAGTTCCATCCCTTTGGCGCAAGTATGCCCCCTCTAAGCGCAGGTATGCCCATTGAAAAGTAGTCGGAAATGAAGGAAAAACATTTAAATATGACGTTTGCGTGAAGTTCCATCCCTTTGGCCCAAGTATGCCCCCAGTAAGCGCCGGTATGCCCATTGAAAAGTAGTCGGAAATGAAGGGAAAACATTTAAATATGACGTTTGCGTGAAGTTCCATCCCTTTGGCCCAAGTATGCCCCCAGTAAGTGCCGGTATGCCCATTGAAAAGTAGTCGGAAATGAATGAAAAACATTTAAATATGACGTTTGCGTGAAGTTCCATCCCTTTGGCGCAAGTATGCCCCCAGTAAGTGCCGGTATGCCCATTGAAAAGTAGTCGGAAATGAAGGAAAAACATTTAAATATGACGTTTGCGTGAAAATCCATCCCTTTGGCCCAAGTATGCCCCCACTAAGCGCCGGTATGCCCATTGAAAAGTAGTCGGAAATGAAGGAAAAACATTTAAATATGACGTTTGCGTGAAGTTCCATCCCTTTGGCCCAAGTATGCCCCCAGTAAGCGCCGTGATGCCCATTGAAAAGTAGTCGGAAATGAAGGAAAAACGTTTAAATGTGACGTTTGCGTGAAGTTCCATCCCTTTGGCGCAAGTATGCCCCCTCTAAGCGCAGGTATGCCCATTGAAAAGTAGTCGGAAATTAAGGAAAAACATTTAAATATCACGTTTGCGTGAAGTTCCATCCCTTTGGCCCAAGTATGCCCCCAGTAAGTGCCGGTATGCCCATTGAAAAGTAGTCGGAAATGAAGGAAAAACATTTAAATATGACGTTTGCGTGAAGTTCCATCCCTTTGGCGCAAGTATGCCCCCACTAAGCGCCGGTATGCCCATTGAAAAGTAGTCGGAAATGAAGGAAAAACATTTAAATATGACGTTTGCGTGAAGTTCCATCCCTTTGGCCCTAGTATGCCCCCACTAAGCGCCGGTATGCCCATTGAAAAGTAGCCGGAAATGAAGGAAAAACATTTAAATATGACGTTTGCGTGAAGTTCCATCCCTTTAGCCCAAGTATGCCCCCAGTAAGCGCCGGTATGCCCATTGAAAAGTAGTCGGAAATGAAGGGAAAACATTTAAATATGACGTTTGCGTGAAGTTCCATCCCTTTGGCCCAAGTATGCCCCCAGTAAGTGCCGGTATGCCCATTGAAAAGTAGTCGGAAATGAAGGGAAAACATTTAAATATGACGTTTGCGTGAAGTTCCATCCCTTTGGCGCAAGTATGCCCCCTCTAAGCGCAGGTATGCCCATTGAAAAGTAGTCGGAAATGAAGGAAAAACATTTAAATATGACGTTTGCGTGAAGTTCCATCCCTTTGGCCCAAGTATGCCCCCAGTAAGCGCCGGTATGCCCATTGAAAAGTAGTCGGAAATGAAGGAAAAACATTTAAATGTGACGTTTGCGTGAAGTTCCATCCCTTTGGCGCAAGTATGCCTCCTCTAAGCGCAGGTATGCCCATTGAAAAGTAGTCGGAAATTAAGGAAAAACATTTAAATATCACGTTTGCGTGAAGTTCCATCCCTTTG
Organism: Leiobunum rupestre; assembly: GCF_980474605.1. Classification (NCBI taxonomy): domain Eukaryota; kingdom Metazoa; phylum Arthropoda; class Arachnida; order Opiliones; family Sclerosomatidae; genus Leiobunum; species Leiobunum rupestre. Next base: position 12,876,381 of record NC_143392.1, on the reverse strand, counting down.
GCCCAAGTATGCCCCCAGTAAGTGCCGGTATGCCCATTGAAAAGTAGTCGGAAATGAAGGAAAAACATTTAAATATGACGTTTGCGTGAAGTTCCATCCCTTTAGCCCAAGTATGCCCCCAGTAAGCGCCGGTATGCCCATTGAAAAGTAGTCGGAAATGAAGGGAAAACATTTAAATATGACGTTTGCGTGAAGTTCCATCCCTTTGGCCCAAGTATGCCCCCAGTAAGTGCCGGTATGCCCATTGAAAAGTAGTCGGAAATGAAGGAAAAACATTTAAATATGACGTTTGCGTGAAAATCCATCCCTTTGGCCCAAGTATGCCCCCACTAAGCGCCGGTATGCCCATTGAAAAGTAGTCGGAAATGAAGGAAAAACATTTAAATATGACGTTTGCGTGAAGTTCCATCCCTTTAGCCCAAGTATGCCCCCAGTAAGCGCCGGTATGCCCATTGAAAAGTAGTCGGAAATGAAGGGAAAACATTTAAATATGACGTTTGCGTGAAGTTCCATCCCTTTGGCCCAAGTATGCCCCCAGTAAGTGCCGGTATGCCCATTGAAAAGTAGTCGGAAATGAATGAAAAACATTTAAATATGACGTTTGCGTGAAGTTCCATCCCTTTGGCGCAAGTATGCCCCCAGTAAGTGCCGGTATGCCCATTGAAAAGTAGTCGGAAATGAAGGAAAAACATTTAAATATGACGTTTGCGTGAAAATCCATCCCTTTGGCCCAAGTATGCCCCCACTAAGCGCCGGTATGCCCATTGAAAAGTAGTCGGAAATGAAGGAAAAACATTTAAATATGACGTTTGCGTGAAGTTCCATCCCTTTGGCCCAAGTATGCCCCCAGTAAGCGCCGGTATGCCCATTGAAAAGTAGTCGGAAATGAAGGAAAAACGTTTAAATGTGACGTTTGCGTGAAGTTCCATCCCTTTGGCGCAAGTATGCCCCCTCTAAGCGCAGGTATGCCCATTGAAAAGTAGTCGGAAATTAAGGAAAAACATTTAAATACCACGTTTGCGTGAAGTTCCATCCCTTTGGCCCAAGTATGCCCCCAGTAAGTGCCGGTATGCCCATTGAAAAGTAGTCGGAAATGAAGGAAAAACATTTAAATATGACGTTTGCGTGAAGTTCCATCCCTTTGGCGCAAGTATGCCCCCACTAAGCGCCGGTATGCCCATTGAAAAGTAGTCGGAAATGAAGGAAAAACATTTAAATATGACGTTTGCGTGAAGTTCCATCCCTTTGGCCCTAGTATGCCCCCACTAAGCGCCGGTATGCCCATTGAAAAGTAGTCGGAAATGAAGGAAAAACATTTAAATATGACGTTTGCGTGAAGTTCCATCCCTTTAGCCCAAGTATGCCCCCAGTAAGCGCCGGTATGCCCATTGAAAAGTAGTCGGAAATGAAGGGAAAACATTTAAATATGACGTTTGCGTGAAGTTCCATCCCTTTGGCCCAAGTATGCCCCCTCTAAGCGCAGGTATGCCCATTGAAAAGTAGTCGGAAATGAAGGAAAAACATTTAAATATGACGTTTGCGTGAAGTTCCATCCCTTTGGCCCAAGTATGCCCCCAGTAAGCGCCGGTATGCCCATTGAAAAGTAGTCGGAAATGAAGGAAAAACATTTAAATGTGACGTTTGCGTGAAGTTCCATCCCTTTGGCGCAAGTATGCCTCCTCTAAGCGCAGGTATGCCCATTGAAAAGTAGTCGGAAATTAAGGAAAAACATTTAAATATCACGTTTGCGTGAAGTTCCATCCCTTTGGCCCAAGTATGCCCCCAGTAAGTGCCGGTATGCCCATTGAAAAGTAGTCGGAAATGAAGGGAAAACATTTAAATATGACGTTTGCGTGAAGTTCCATCCCTTTGGCGCAAGTATGCCCCCTCTAAGCGCAGGTATGCCCATTGAAAAGTAGTCGGAAATGAAGGAAAAACATTTAAATATGACGTTTGCGTGAAGTTCCATCCCTTTGGCCCAAGTATGCCCCCAGTAAGCGCCGGTATGCCCATTGAAAAGTAGTCGGAAATGAAGGAAAAACATTTAAATGTGACGTTTGCGTGAAGTTCCATCCCTTTGGCGCAAGTATGCCTCCTCTAAGCGCAGGTATGCCCATTGAAAAGTAGTCGGAAATTAAGGAAAAACATTTAAATATCACGTTTGCGTGAAGTTCCATCCCTTTGGCCCAAGTATGCCCCCAGTAAGTGCCGGTATGCCCATTGAAAAGTATTTGGAAATGAAGGAAAAACATTTAAATATGACGTTTGCGTGAAGTTCCATCCCTTTAGCCCAAGTATGCCCCCAGTAAGCGCCGGTATGCCCATTGAAAAGTAGTCGGAAATGAAGGGAAAACATTTAAATATGACGTTTGCGTGAAGTTCCATCCCTTTGGCCCAAGTATGCCCCCAGTAAGTGCCGGTATGCCCATTGAAAAGTAGTCGGAAATGAAGGAAAAACATTTAAATATGACGTTTGCGTGAAAATCCATCCCTTTGGCCCAAGTATGCCCCCACTAAGCGCCGGTATGCCCATTGAAAAGTAGTCGGAAATGAAGGAAAAACATTTAAATATGACGTTTGCGTGAAGTTCCATCCCTTTAGCCCAAGTATGCCCCCAGTAAGCGCCGGTATGCCCATTGAAAAGTAGTCGGAAATGAAGGGAAAACATTTAAATATGACGTTTGCGTGAAGTTCCATCCCTTTGGCCCAAGTATGCCCCCAGTAAGTGCCGGTATGCCCATTGAAAAGTAGTCGGAAATGAATGAAAAACATTTAAATATGACGTTTGCGTGAAGTTCCATTCCTTTGGCGCAAGTATGCCCCCAGTAAGTGCCGGTATGCCCATTGAAAAGTAGTCGGAAATGAAGGAAAAACATTTAAATATGACGTTTGCGTGAAAATCCATCCCTTTGGCCCAAGTATGCCCCCACTAAGCGCCGGTATGCCCATTGAAAAGTAGTCGGAAATGAAGGAAAAACATTTAAATATGACGTTTGCGTGAAGTTCCATCCCTTTGGCCCAAGTATGCCCCCAGTAAGCGCCGGTATGCCCATTGAAAAGTAGTCGGAAATGAAGGAAAAACGTTTAAATGTGACGTTTGCGTGAAGTTCCATCCCTTTGGCGCAAGTATGCTCCCTCTAAGCGCAGGTATGCCCATTGAAAAGTAGTCGGAAATTAAGGAATAACATTTAAATACCACGTTTGCGTGAAGTTCCATCCCTTTGGCCCAAGTATGCCCCCAGTAAGTGCCGGTATGCCCATTGAAAAGTAGTCGGAAATGAAGGAAAAACATTTAAATATGACGTTTGCGTGAAGTTCCATCCCTTTGGCGCAAGTATGCCCCCACTAAGCGCCGGTATGCCCATTGAAAAGTAGTCGGAAATGAAGGAAAAACATTTAAATATGACGTTTGCGTGAAGTTCCATCCCTTTGGCCCTAGTATGCCCCCACTAAGCGCCGGTATGCCCATTGAAAAGTAGTCGGAAATGAAGGAAAAACATTTAAATATGACGTTTGCGTGAAGTTCCATCCCTTTAGCCCAAGTATGCCCCCAGTAAGCGCCGGTATGCCCATTGAAAAGTAGTCGGAAATGAAGGGAAAACATTTAAATATGACGTTTGCGTGAAGTTCCATCCCTTTGGCCCAAGTATGCCCCCAGTAAGTGCCGGTATGCCCATTGAAAAGTAGTCGGAAATGAAGGGAAAACATTTAAATATGACGTTTGCGTGAAGTTCCATCCCTTTGGCGCAATTATGCCCCCTCTAAGCGCAGGTATGCCCATTGAAAAGTAGTCGGAAATGAAGGAAAAACATTTAAATATGACGTTTGCGTGAAGTTCCATCCCTTTGGCCCAAGTATGCCCCAGTAAGCGCCGGTATGCCCATTGAAAAGTAGTCGGAAATGAAGGAAAAACATTTAAATGTGACGTTTGCGTGAAGTTCCATCCCTTTGGCGCAAGTATGCCTCCTCTAAGCGCAGGTATGCCCATTGAAAAGTAGTCGGAAATTAAGGAAAAACATTTAAATATCACGTTTGCGTGAAGTTCCATCCCTTTGGCCCAAGTATGCCCCCAGTAAGTGCCGGTATGCCCATTGAAAAGTAGTCGGAAATGAAGGAAAAACATTTAAATATGACGTTTGCGTGAAGTTCCATCCCTTTAGCCCAAGTATGTCCCCAGTAAGCGCCGGTATGCCCATTGAAAAGTAGTCGGAAATGAAGGGAAAACATTTAAATATGACGTTTGCGTGAAGTTCCATCTCTTTGGCCCAAGTATGCCCCCAGTAAGTGCCGGTATGCCCATTGAAAAGTAGTCGGAAATGAAGGGAAAACATTTAAATATGACGTTTGCGTGAAGTTCCATCCCTTTGGCGCAAGTATGCCCCCTCTAAGCGCAGGTATGCCCATTGAAAAGTAGTCGGAAATGAAGGAAAAACATTTAAATATGACGTTTGCGTGAAGTTCCATCCCTTTGGCCCAAGTATGCCCCCAGTAAGCGCCGGTATGCCCATTGAAAAGTAGTCGGAAATTAAGGAAAAACATTTAAATATCACGTTTGCGTGAAGTTCCATCCCTTTGAACCAAGTATGCCCTTAGTAAGCGCCGGTATGCCCATTAAAAAGTAGTCGGAAATGAAGGAAAAACATTTAAATATGACGTTTGCGTGAAGTTCCATCCCTTTGGCCCAAGTATGCCCCCAGTAAGCGCAGGTATGCCCATTGAAAAGTAGTCGGAAATTAAGGAAAAACATTTAAATATCACGTTTGCGTGAAGTTCCATCCCTTTAGCCCAAGTATGCCCCCAGTAAGCGCCGGTATGCCCATTGAAAAGTAGTCGGAAATGAAGGGAAAACATTTAAATATGACGTTTGCGTGAAGTTCCATCCCTTTGGCCCAAGTATGCCCCCAGTAAGTGCCGGTATGCCCATTGAAAAGTAGTCGGAAATGAAGGGAAAACATTTAAATATGACGTTTGCGTGAAGTTCTATCCCTTTGGCGCAAGTATGCCCCCTCTAAGCGCCGGTATGCCCATTGAAAAGTAGTCGGAAATGAAGGAAAAACATTTAAATATGACGTTTGCGTGAAGTTCCATCCCTTTGGCCCAAGTATGCCCCCAGTAAGCGCCGGTATGCCCATTGAAAAGTAGTCGGAAATGAAGGAAAAACATTTAAATATGACGTTTGCGTGAAGTTCCATCCCTTTGGCGCAAGTATGCCCCCACTAAGCGCAGGTATGCCCATTGAAAAGTAGTCGGAAATTAAGGAAAAACATTTAAATATCACGTTTGCGTGAAGTTCCATCCCTTTGGCCCAAGTATGCCCCCAGTAAGCGCCGGTATGCCCATTGAAAAGTAGTCGGAAATGAAGGAAAAACATTTAAATATGACGTTTGCGTGAAGTTCCATCCCTTTGGCCCAAGTATGCCCCCAGTAAGCGCAGGTATGCCCATTGAAAAGTAGTCGGAAATTAAGGAAAAACATTTAAATATGACGTTTGCGTGAAGTTCCATCCCTTTGGCCCAAGTATGCCCCCAGTAAGCGCCGGTATGCCCATTGAAAAGTAGTCGGAAATGAAGGAAAAACATTTAAATGTGACGTTTGCGTGAAGTTCCATCCCTTTGGCGCAAGTATGCCTCCTCTAAGCGCAGGTATGCCCATTGAAAAGTAGTCGGAAATTAAGGAAAAACATTTAAATATCACGTTTGCGTGAAGTTCCATCCCTTTGGCCCAAGTATGCCCCCAGTAAGTGCCGGTATGCCCATTGAAAAGTAGTCGGAAATGAAGGAAAAACATTTAAATATGACGTTTGCGTGAAGTTCCATCCCTTTAGCCCAAGTATGCCCCCAGTAAGCGCCGGTATGCCCATTGAAAAGTAGTCGGAAATGAAGGGAAAACATTTAAATATGACGTTTGCGTGAAGTTCCATCCCTTTGGCCCAAGTATGCCCCCAGTAAGTGCCGGTATGCCCATTGAAAAGTAGTCGGAAATGAAGGAAAAACATTTAAATATGACGTTTGCGTGAAAATCCATCCCTTTGGCCCAAGTATGCCCCCACTAAGCGCCGGTATGCCCATTGAAAAGTAGTCGGAAATGAAGGAAAAACATTTAAATATGACGTTTGCGTGAAGTTCCATCCCTTTAGCCCAAGTATGCCCCCAGTAAGCGCCGGTATGCCCATTGAAAAGTAGTCGGAAATGAAGGGAAAACATTTAAATATGACGTTTGCGTGAAGTTCCATCCCTTTGGCCCAAGTATGCCCCCAGTAAGTGCCGGTATGCCCATTGAAAAGTAGTCGGAAATGAATGAAAAACATTTAAATATGACGTTTGCGTGAAGTTCCATTCCTTTGGCGCAAGTATGCCCCCAGTAAGTGCCGGTATGCCCATTGAAAAGTAGTCGGAAATGAAGGAAAAACATTTAAATATGACGTTTGCGTGAAAATCCATCCCTTTGGCCCAAGTATGCCCCCACTAAGCGCCGGTATGCCCATTGAAAAGTAGTCGGAAATGAAGGAAAAACATTTAAATATGACGTTTGCGTGAAGTTCCATCCCTTTGGCCCAAGTATGCCCCCAGTAAGCGCCGGTATGCCCATTGAAAAGTAGTCGGAAATGAAGGAAAAACGTTTAAATGTGACGTTTGCGTGAAGTTCCATCCCTTTGGCGCAAGTATGCTCCCTCTAAGCGCAGGTATGCCCATTGAAAAGTAGTCGGAAATTAAGGAAAAACATTTAAATACCACGTTTGCGTGAAGTTCCATCCCTTTGGCCCAAGTATGCCCCCAGTAAGTGCCGGTATGCCCATTGAAAAGTAGTCGGAAATGAAGGAAAAACATTTAAATATGACGTTTGCGTGAAGTTCCATCCCTTTGGCGCAAGTATGCCCCCACTAAGCGCCGGTATGCCCATTGAAAAGTAGTCGGAAATGAAGGAAAAACATTTAAATATGACGTTTGCGTGAAGTTCCATCCCTTTGGCCCTAGTATGCCCCCACTAAGCGCCGGTATGCCCATTGAAAAGTAGTCGGAAATGAAGGAAAAACATTTAAATATGACGTTTGCGTGAAGTTCCATCCCTTTAGCCCAAGTATGCCCCCAGTAAGCGCCGGTATGCCCATTGAAAAGTAGTCGGAAATGAAGGGAAAACATTTAAATATGACGTTTGCGTGAAGTTCCATCCCTTTGGCCCAAGTATGCCCCCAGTAAGTGCCGGTATGCCCATTGAAAAGTAGTCGGAAATGAAGGGAAAACATTTAAATATGACGTTTGCGTGAAGTTCCATCCCTTTGGCGCAATTATGCCCCCTCTAAGCGCAGGTATGCCCATTGAAAAGTAGTCGGAAATGAAGGAAAAACATTTAAATATGACGTTTGCGTGAAGTTCCATCCCTTTGGCCCAAGTATGCCCCAGTAAGCGCCGGTATGCCCATTGAAAAGTAGTCGGAAATGAAGGAAAAACATTTAAATGTGACGTTTGCGTGAAGTTCCATCCCTTTGGCGCAAGTATGCCTCCTCTAAGCGCAGGTATGCCCATTGAAAAGTAGTCGGAAATTAAGGAAAAACATTTAAATATCACGTTTGCGTGAAGTTCCATCCCTTTGGCCCAAGTATGCCCCCAGTAAGTGCCGGTATGCCCATTGAAAAGTAGTCGGAAATGAAGGAAAAACATTTAAATATGACGTTTGCGTGAAGTTCCATCCCTTTAGCCCAAGTATGTCCCCAGTAAGCGCCGTTATGCCCATTGAAAAGTAGTCGGAAATGAAGGGAAAACATTTAAATATGACGTTTGCGTGAAGTTCCATCTCTTTGGCCCAAGTATGCCCCCAGTAAGAGCCGGTATGCCCATTGAAAAGTAGTCGGAAATGAAGGGAAAACATTTAAATATGACGTTTGCGTGAAGTTCCATCCCTTTGGCGCAAGTATGCCCCCTCTAAGCGCAGGTATGCCCATTGAAAAGTAGTCGGAAATGAAGGAAAAACATTTAAATATGACGTTTGCGTGAAGTTCCATCCCTTTGGCCCAAGTATGCCCCCAGTAAGCGCCGGTATGCCCATTGAAAAGTAGTCGGAAATTAAGGAAAAACATTTAAATATCACGTTTGCGTGAAGTTCCATCCCTTTGAACCAAGTATGCCCTTAGTAAGCGCCGGTATGCCCATTAAAAAGTAGTCGGAAATGAAGGAAAAACATTTAAATATGACGTTTGCGTGAAGTTCCATCCCTTTGGCCCAAGTATGCCCCCAGTAAGCGCAGGTATGCCCATTGAAAAGTAGTCGGAAATTAAGGAAAAACATTTAAATATCACGTTTGCGTGAAGTTCCATCCCTTTAGCCCAAGTATGCCCCCAGTAAGCGCCGGTATGCCCATTGAAAAGTAGTCGGAAATGAAGGGAAAACATTTAAATATGACGTTTGCGTGAAGTTCCATCCCTTTGGCCCAAGTATGCCCCCAGTAAGTGCCGGTATGCCCATTGAAAAGTAGTCGGAAATGAAGGGAAAACATTTAAATATGACGTTTGCGTGAAGTTCTATCCCTTTGGCGCAAGTATGCCCCCTCTAAGCGCCGGTATGCCCATTGAAAAGTAGTCGGAAATGAAGGAAAAACATTTAAATATGACGTTTGCGTGAAGTTCCATCCCTTTGGCCCAAGTATGCCCCCAGTAAGCGCCGGTATGCCCATTGAAAAGTAGTCGGAAATGAAGGAAAAACATTTAAATATGACGTTTGCGTGAAGTTCCATCCCTTTGGCGCAAGTATGCCCCCACTAAGCGCAGGTATGCCCATTGAAAAGTAGTCGGAAATTAAGGAAAAACATTTAAATATCACGTTTGCGTGAAGTTCCATCCCTTTGGCCCAAGTATGCCCCCAGTAAGCGCCGGTATGCCCATTGAAAAGTAGTCGGAAATGAAGGAAAAACATTTAAATATGACGTTTGCGTGAAGTTCCATCCCTTTGGCCCAAGTATGCCCCCAGTAAGCGCAGGTATGCCCATTGAAAAGTAGTCGGAAATTAAGGAAAAACATTTAAATATCACGTTTGCGTGAAGTTCCATCCCTTTAGCCCAAGTATGCCCCCAGTAAGCGCCGGTATGCCCATTGAAAAGTAGTCGGAAATGAAAGGAAAACATTTAAATATGACGTTTGCGTGAAGTTCCATCCCTTTGGCCCAAGTATGCCCCCAGTAAGTGCCGGTATGCCCATTGAAAAGTAGTCGGAAATGAAGGGAAAACATTTAAATATGACGTTTGCGTGAAGTTCCATCCCTTTGGCGCAAGTATGCCCCCTCTAAGCGCAGGTATGCCCATTGAAAAGTAGTCGGAAATGAAGGAAAAACATTTAAATATGACGTTTGCGTGAAGTTCCATCCCTTTGGCGCAAGTATGCCCCCTCTAAGCGCAGGTATGCCCATTGAAAAGTAGTCGGAAATTAAGGAAAAACATTTAAATATCACGTTTGCGTGAAGTTCCATCCCTTTGGCCCAAGTATGCCTCCAGTAAGTGCCGGTATGCCCATTGAAAAGTAGTCGGAAATGAAGGAAAAACATTTAAATATGACGTTTGCGTGACGTTCCATCCCTTTGGCGCAAGTATGCCCCCACTAAGCGCCGGTATGCCCATTGAAAAGTAGTCGGAAATGAAGGAAAAACATTTAAATATGACGTTTGCGTGAAGTTCCATCCCTTTGGCCCAAGTATGCCCCCACTAAGCGCCGGTATGCCCATTGAAAAGTAGTCGGAAATGAAGGAAAAACATTTAAATATGACGTTTGCGTGAAGTTCCATCCCTTTAGCCCAAGTATGCCCCCAGTAAGCGCCGGTATGCCCATTGAAAAGTAGTCGGAAATGAAGGGAAAACATTTAAATATGACGTTTGCGTGAAGTTCCATCTCTTTGGCCCAAGTATGCCCCCAGTAAGTGCCGGTATGCCCATTGAAAAGTAGTCGGAAATGAAGGGAAAACATTTAAATATGACGTTTGCGTGAAGTTCCATCCCTTTGGCGCAAGTATGCCCCCTCTAAGCGCAGGTATGCCCATTGAAAAGTAGTCGGAAATGAAGGAAAAACATTTAAATATGACGTTTGCGTGAAGTTCCATCCCTTTGGCCCAAGTATGCCCCCATTAAGCGCCGGTATGCCCATTGAAAAGTAGTCGGAAATGAAGGAAAAACATTTAAATATGACGTTTGCGTGAAGTTCCATCCCTTTGGCGCAAGTATGCCCCCTCTAAGCGCAGGTATGCCCATTGAAAAGTAGTCGGAAATGAAGGAAAAACATTTAAATATGACGTTTGCGTGAAGTTCCATCCCTTTGGCCCAAGTATGCCCCCAGTAAGCGCCGGTATGCCCATTGAAAAGTAGTCGGAAATGAAGGAAAAACGTTTAAATGTGACGTTTGCGTGAAGTTCCATCCCTTTGGCGCAAGTATGCCCCCTCTAAGCGCAGGTATGCCCATTGAAAAGTAGTCGGAAATTAAGGAAAAACATTTAAATATCACGTTTGCGTGAAGTTCCATCCCTTTGGCCCAAGTATGCCCCCAGTAAGTGCCGGTATGCCCATTGAAAAGTAGTCGGAAATGAAGGAAAAACATTTAAATATGACGTTTGCGTGAAGTTCCATCCCTTTGGCGCAAGTATGCCCCCACTAAGCGCCGGTATGCCCATTGAAAAGTAGTCGGAAATGAAGGAAAAACATTTAAATATGACGTTTGCGTGAAGTTCCATCCCTTTGGCCCTAGTATGCCCCCACTAAGCGCCGGTATGCCCATTGAAAAGTAGTCGGAAATGAAGGAAAAACATTTAAATATGACGTTTGCGTGAAGTTCCATCCCTTTAGCCCAAGTATGCCCCCAGTAAGCGCCGGTATGCCCATTGAAAAGTAGTCGGAAATGAAGGGAAAACATTTAAATATGACGTTTGCGTGAAGTTCCATCCCTTTGGCCCAAGTATGCCCCCACTAAGCGCAGGTATGCCCATTGAAAAGTAGTCGGAAATTAAGGAAAAACATTTAAATATCACGTTTGCGTGAAGTTCCATCCCTTTGGCCCAAGTATGCCCCCAGTAAGCGCCGGTATGCCCATTGAAAAGTAGTCGGAAATGAAGGAAAAACATTTAAATATGACGTTTGCGTGAAGTTCCATCCCTTTGGCCCAAGTATGCCCCCAGTAAGCGCAGGTATGCCCATTGAAAAGTAGTCGGAATTTAAGGAAAAACATTTAAATATCACGTTTGCGTGAAGTTCCATCCCTTTAGCCCAAGTATGCCCCCAGTAAGCGCCGGTATGCCCATTGAAAAGTAGTCGGAAATGAAAGGAAAACATTTAAATATGACGTTTGCGTGAAGTTCCATCCCTTTGGCCCAAGTATGCCCCCAGTAAGTGCCGGTATGCCCATTGAAAAGTAGTCGGAAATGAAGGGAAAACATTTAAATATGACGTTTGCGTGAAGTTCCATCCCTTTGGCGCAAGTATGCCCCCTCTAAGCGCAGGTATGCCCATTGAAAAGTAGTCGGAAATGAAGGAAAAACATTTAAATATGACGTTTGCGTGAAGTTCCATCCCTTTGGCGCAAGTATGCCCCCTCTAAGCGCAGGTATGCCCATTGAAAAGTAGTCGGAAATTAAGGAAAAACATTTAAATATCACGTTTGCGTGAAGTTCCATCCCTTTGGCCCAAGTATGCCTCCAGTAAGTGCCGGTATGCCCATTGAAAAGTAGTCGGAAATGAAGGAAAAACATTTAAATATGACGTTTGCGTGAAGTTCCATCCCTTTGGCGCAAGTATGCCCCCACTAAGCGCCGGTATGCCCATTGAAAAGTAGTCGGAAATGAAGGAAAAACATTTAAATATGACGTTTGCGTGAAGTTCCATCCCTTTGGCCCAAGTATGCCCCCACTAAGCGCCGGTATGCCCATTGAAAAGTAGTCGGAAATGAAGGAAAAACATTTAAATATGACGTTTGCGTGAAGTTCCATCCCTTTAGCCCAAGTATGCCCCCAGTAAGCGCCGGTATGCCCATTGAAAAGTAGTCGGAAATGAAGGGAAAACATTTAAATATGACGTTTGCGTGAAGTTCCATCCCTTTGGCCCAAGTATGCCCCCAGTAAGTGCCGGTATGCCCATTGAAAAGTAGTCGGAAATGAAGGGAAAACATTTAAATATGACGTTTGCGTGAAGTTCCATCCCTTTGGCGCAAGTATGCCCCCTCTAAGCGCAGGTATGCCCATTGAAAAGTAGTCGGAAATGAAGGAAAAACATTTAAATATGACGTTTGCGTGAAGTTCCATCCCTTTGGCCCAAGTATGCCCCCATTAAGCGCCGGTATGCCCATTGAAAAGTAGTCGGAAATGAAGGAAAAACATTTAAATATGACGTTTGCGTGAAGTTCCATCCCTTTGGCGCAAGTATGCCCCCTCTAAGCGCAGGTATGCCCATTGAAAAGTAGTCGGAAATGAAGGAAAAACATTTAAATATGACGTTTGCGTGAAGTTCCATCCCTTTGGCCCAAGTATGCCCCCAGTAAGCGCCGGTATGCCCATTGAAAAGTAGTCGGAAATGAAGGAAAAACGTTTAAATGTGACGTTTGCGTGAAGTTCCATCCCTTTAGCCCAAGTATGCCCCCAGTAAGCGCCGGTATGCCCATTGAAAAGTAGTCGGAAATGAAGGGAAAACATTTAAATATGACGTTTGCGTGAAGTTCCATCCCTTTGGCCCAAGTATGCCCCCAGTAAGTGCCGGTATGCCCATTGAAAAGTAGTCGGAAATGAAGGGAAAACATTTAAATATGACGTTTGCGTGAAGTTCCATCCCTTTGGCGCAAGTATGCCCCCTCTAAGCGCAGGTATGCCCATTGAAAAGTAGTCGGAAATGAAGGAAAAACATTTAAATATGACGTTTGCGTGAAGTTCCATCCCTTTGGCCCAAGTATGCCCCCATTAAGCGCCGGTATGCCCATTGAAAAGTAGTCGGAAATGAAGGAAAAACATTTAAATATGACGTTTGCGTGAAGTTCCATCCCTTTGGCGCAAGTATGCCCCCTCTAAGCGCAGGTATGCCCATTGAAAAGTAGTCGGAAATGAAGGAAAAACATTTAAATATGACGTTTGCGTGAAGTTCCATCCCTTTGGGCCAAGTATGCCCCCAGTAAGCGCCGGTATGCCCATTGAAAAGTAGTCGGAAATGAAGGAAAAACGTTTAAATGTGACGTTTGCGTGAAGTTCCATCCCTTTGGCGCAAGTATGCCCCCTCTAAGCGCAGGTATGCCCATTGAAAAGTAGTCGGAAATTAAGGAAAAACATTTAAATATCACGTTTGCGTGAAGTTCCATCCCTTTGGCCCAAGTATGCCCCCAGTAAGTGCCGGTATGCCCATTGAAAAGTAGTCGGAAATGAAGGAAAAACATTTAAATATGACGTTTGCGTGAAGTTCCATCCCTTTGGCGCAAGTATGCCCCCACTAAGCGCCGGTATGCCCATTGAAAAGTAGTCGGAAATGAAGGAAAAACATTTAAATATGACGTTTGCGTGAAAATCCATCCCTTTGGAACTAGTATGCCCCCACTAAGCGCCGGTATGCCCATTGAAAAGTAGTCGGAAATGAAGGAAAAACATTTAAATATGACGTTTGCGTGAAGTTCCATCCCTTTAGCCCAAGTATGCCCCCAGTAAGCGCCGGTATGCCCATTGAAAAGTAGTCGGAAATGAAGGGAAAACATTTAAATATGACGTTTGCGTGAAGTTCCATCCCTTTGGCCCAAGTATGCCCCCAGTAAGTGCCGGTATGCCCATTGAAAAGTAGTCGGAAATGAAGGGAAAACATTTAAATATGACGTTTGCGTGAAGTTCCATCCCTTTGGCGCAAGTATGCCCCCTCTAAGCGCAGGTATGCCCATTGAAAAGTAGTCGGAAATGAAGGAAAAACATTTAAATATGACGTTTGCGTGAAGTTCCATCCCTTTGGCCCAAGTATGCCCCCAGTAAGCGCCGGTATGCCCATTGAAAAGTAGTCGGAAATGAAGGAAAAACATTTAAATATGACGTTTGCGTGAAGTTCCATCCCTTTGGCGCAAGTATGCCCCCTCTAAGCGCAGGTATGCCCATTAAAAAGTAGTCGGAAATTAAGGAAAAACATTTAAATATCACGTTTGCGTGAAGTTCCATCCCTTTGGCCCAAGTATGCCCCCAGTAAGTGCCGGTATGCCCATTGAAAAGTAGTCGGAAATGAAGGAAAAACATTTAAATATGACGTTTGCGTGAAGTTCCATCCCTTTGGCGCAAGTATGCCCCCACTAAGCGCAGGTATGCCCATTGAAAAGTAGTCGGAAATTAAGGAAAAACATTTAAATATCACGTTTGCGTGAAGTTCCATCCCTTTGAACCAAGTATGCCCCCAGTAAGCGCCGGTATGCCCATTAAAAAGTAGTCGGAAATGAAGGAAAAACATTTAAATATGACGTTTGCGTGAAGTTCCATCCCTTTGGCCCAAGTATGCCCCCAGTAAGCGCAGGTATGCCCATTGAAAAGTAGTCGGAAATTAAGGAAAAACATTTAAATATCACGTTTGCGTGAAGTTCCATCCCTTTAGCCCAAGTATGCCCCCAGTAAGCGCTGGTATGCCCATTGAAAAGTAGTCGGAAATGAAGGGAAAACATTTAAATATGACGTTTGCGTGAAGTTCCATCCCTTTGGCCCAAGTATGCCCCCAGTAAGTGCCGGTATGCCCATTGAAAAGTAGTCGGAAATGAAGGGAAAACATTTAAATATGACGTTTGCGTGAAGTTCTATCCCTTTGGCGCAAGTATGCCCCCTCTAAGCGCCGGTATGCCCATTGAAAAGTAGTCGGAAATGAAGGAAAAACATTTAAATATGACGTTTGCGTGAAGTTCCATCCCTTTGGCCCAAGTATGCCCCCAGTAAGCGCCGGTATGCCCATTGAAAAGTAGTCGGAAATGAAGGAAAAACATTTAAATATGACGTTTGCGTGAAGTTCCATCCCTTTGGCGCAAGTATGCCCCCACTAAGCGCAGGTATGCCCATTGAAAAGTAGTCGGAAATTAAGGAAAAACATTTAAATATCACGTTTGCGTGAAGTTCCATCCCTTTGGCCCAAGTATGCCCCCAGTAAACGCCGGTATGCCCATTGAAAAGTAGTCGGAAATGAAGGAAAAACATTTAAATATGACGTTTGCGTGAAGTTCCATCCCTTTGGCCCAAGTATGCCCCCAGTAAGCGCAGGTATGCCCATTGAAAAGTAGTCGGAAATTAAGGAAAAACATTTAAATATCACGTTTGCGTGAAGTTCCATCCCTTTAGCCCAAGTATGCCCCCAGTAAGCGCCGGTATGCCCATTGAAAAGTAGTCGGAAATGAAAGGAAAACATTTAAATATGACGTTTGCGTGAAGTTCCATCCCTTTGGCCCAAGTATGCCCCCAGTAAGTGCCGGTATGCCCATTGAAAAGTAGTCGGAAATGAAGGGAAAACATTTAAATATGACGTTTGCGTGAAGTTCCATCCCTTTGGCGCAAGTATGCCCCCTCTAAGCGCAGGTATGCCCATTGAAAAGTAGTCGGAAATGAAGGAAAAACATTTAAATATGACGTTTGCGTGAAGTTCCATCCCTTTGGCGCAAGTATGCCCCCTCTAAGCGCAGGTATGCCCATTGAAAAGTAGTCGGAAATTAAGGAAAAACATTTAAATATCACGTTTGCGTGAAGTTCCATCCCTTTGGCCCAAGTATGCCTCCAGTAAGTGCCGGTATGCCCATTGAAAAGTAGTCGGAAATGAAGGAAAAACATTTAAATATGACGTTTGCGTGAAGTTCCATCCCTTTGGCGCAAGTATGCCCCCACTAAGCGCCGGTATGCCCATTCAAAAGTAGTCGGAAATGAAGGAAAAACATTTAAATATGACGTTTGCGTGAAGTTCCATCCCTTTGGCCCAAGTATGCCCCCACTAAGCGCCGGTATGCCCATTGAAAAGTAGTCGGAAATGAAGGAAAAACATTTAAATATGACGTTTGCGTGAAGTTCCATCCCTTTAGCCCAAGTATGCCCCCAGTAAGCGCCGGTATGCCCATTGAAAAGTAGTCGGAAATGAAGGGAAAACATTTAAATATGACGTTTGCGTGAAGTTCCATCCCTTTGGCCCAAGTATGCCCCCAGTAAGTGCCGGTATGCCCATTGAAAAGTAGTCGGAAATGAAGGGAAAACATTTAAATATGACGTTTGCGTGAAGTTCCATCCCTTTGGCGCAAGTATGCCCCCTCTAAGCGCAGGTATGCCCATTGAAAAGTTGTCGGAAATGAAGGAAAAACATTTAAATATGACGTTTGCGTGAAGTTCCATCCCTTTGGCCCAAGTATGCCCCCATTAAGCGCCGGTATGCCCATTGAAAAGTAGTCGGAAATGAAGGAAAAACATTTAAATATGACGTTTGCGTGAAGTTCCATCCCTTTGGCGCAAGTATGTCCCCTCTAAGCGCAGGTATGCCCATTGAAAAGTAGTCGGAAATTAAGGAAAAACATTTAAATATCACGTTTGCGTGAAGTTCCATCCCTTTGGCGCAAGTATGCCCCCACTTAGCGCAGGTATGCCCATTGAAAAGTAGTCGGAAATTAAGGAAAAACATTTAAATATCACGTTTGCGTGAAGTTCCATCCCTTTGGCCCAAGTATGCCCCCAGTAAGTGCCGGTATGCCCATTGAAAAGTAGTCGGAAATTAAGGAAAAACATTTAAATATGACGTTTGCGTGAAGTTCCATCCCTTTGGCCCAAGTATGCCCGCAGTAAGTGCCGGTATGCCCATTGAAAAGTAGTCGGAAATGAAGGAAAAACATTTAAATATGACGTTTGCGTGAAAATCCATCCCTTTGGCCCAAGTATGCCCCCACTAAGCGCCGGTATGCCCATTGAAAAGTAGTCGGAAATGAAGGAAAAACATTTAAATATGACGTTTGCGTGAAGTTCCATCCCTTTGGCGCAAGTATGCCCCTCTAAGCGCCGGTATGCCCATTGAAAAGTAGTCGGAAATGAAGGAAAAACATTTAAATATGACGTTTGCGTGAAGTTCCATCCCTTTGGCCCAAGTATGCCCCCAGTAAGCGCCGGTATGCCCATTGAAAAGTAGTCGGAAATGAAGGAAAAACATTTAAATATGACGTTTGCGTGAAGTTCCATCCCTTTGGCGCAAGTATGCCCCCACTAAGCACAGGTATGCCCATTGAAAAGTAGTCGGAAATTAAGGAAAAACATTTAAATATCACGTTTGCGTGAAGTTCCATCCCTTTGGCCCAAGTATGCCCCCAGTAAGTGCCGGTATGCCCATTGAAAAGTAGTCGGAAATGAAGGAAAAACATTTAAATATGACGTTTGCGTGAAAATCCATCCCTTTGGCCCAAGTATGCCCCCAGTAAGTGCCGGTATGCCCATTGAAAAGTAGTCGGAAATGAAGGGAAAACATTTAAATATGACGTTTGCGTGAAGTTCTATCCCTTTGGCGCAAGTATGCCCCCTCTAAGCGCCGGTATGCCCATTGAAAAGTAGTCGGAAATGAAGGAAAAACATTTAAATATGACGTTTGCGTGAAGTTCCATCCCTTTGGCCCAAGTATGCCCCCAGTAAGCGCCGGTATGCCCATTGAAAAGTAGTCGGAAATGAAGGAAAAACAATTAAATATGACGTTTGCGTGAAGTTCCATCCCTTTGGCGCAAGTATGCCCCCACTAAGCGCAGGTATGCCCATTGAAAAGTAGTCGGAAATTAAGGAAAAACATTTAAATATCACGTTTGCGTGAAGTTCCATCCCTTTGGCCCAAGTATGCCCCCAGTAAGCGCCGGTATGCCCATTGAAAAGTAGTCGGAAATGAAAGGAAAACATTTAAATATGACGTTTGCGTGAAGTTCCATCCCTTTGGCCCAAGTATGCCCCCAGTAAGTGCCGGTATGCCCATTGAAAAGTAGTCGGAAATGAAGGGAAAACATTTAAATATGACGTTTGCGTGAAGTTCCATCCCTTTGGCGCAAGTATGCCCCCTCTAAGCGCAGGTATACCCATTGAAAAGTAGTCGGAAATGAAGGAAAAACATTTAAATATGACGTTTGCGTGAAGTTCCATCCCTTTGGCCCAAGTATGCCCCCACTAAGCGCCGGTATGCCCATTGAAAAGTAGTCGGAAATGAAGGAAAAACATTTAAATATGACGTTTGCGTGAAGTTCCATCCCTTTAGCCCAAGTATGCCCCCAGTAAGCGCCGGTATGCCCATTGAAAAGTAGTCGGAAATGAAGGGAAAACATTTAAATATGACGTTTGCGTGAAGTTCCATCCCTTTGGCCCAAGTATGCCCCCAGTAAGTGCCGGTATGCCCATTGAAAAGTAGTCGGAAATGAAGGGAAAACATTTAAATATGACGTTTGCGTGAAGTTCCATCCCTTTGGCGCAAGTATGCCCCCTCTAAGCGCAGGTATGCCCATTGAAAAGTAGTCGGAAATGAAGGAAAAACATTTAAATATGACGTTTGCGTGAAGTTCCATCCCTTTGGCCCAAGTATGCCCCCATTAAGCGCCGGTATGCCCATTGAAAAGTAGTCGGAAATGAAGGAAAAACATTTAAATATGACGTTTGCGTGAAGTTCCATCCCTTTGGCGCAAGTATGCCCCCTCTAAGCGCAGGTATGCCCATTGAAAAGTAGTCGGAAATGAAGGAAAAACATTTAAATATGACGTTTGCGTGAAGTTCCATCCCTTTGGCGCAAGTATGCCCCCACTTAGCGCAGGTATGCCCATTGAAAAGTAGTCGGAAATTAAGGAAAAACATTTAAATATCACGTTTGCGTGAAGTTCCATCCCTTTGGCCCAAGTATGCCCCCAGTAAGTGCCGGTATGCCCATTGAAAAGTAGTCGGAAATTAAGGAAAAACATTTAAATATGACGTTTGCGTGAAGTTCCATCCCTTTGGCCCAAGTATGCCCCCAGTAAGTGCCGGTATGCCCATTGAAAAGTAGTCGGAAATGAAGGAAAAACATTTAAATATGACGTTTGCGTGAAAATCCATCCCTTTGGCCCAAGTATGCCCCCACTAAGCGCCGGTATGCCCATTGAAAAGTAGTCGGAAATGAAGGAAAAACATTTAAATATGACGTTTGCGTGAAGTTCCATCCCTTTGGCGCAAGTATGCCCCCTCTAAGCGCCGGTATGCCCATTGAAAAGTAGTCGGAAATGAAGGAAAAACATTTAAATATGACGTTTGCGTGAAGTTCCATCCGTTTGGCCCAAGTATGCCCCCAGTAAGCGCCGGTATGCCCATTGAAAAGTAGTCGGAAATGAAGGAAAAACATTTAAATATGACGTTTGCGTGAAGTTCCATCCATTTGGCGCAAGTATGCCCCCACTAAGCACAGGTATGCCCATTGAAAAGTAGTCGGAAATTAAGGAAAAACATTTAAATATCACGTTTGCGTGAAGTTCCATCCCTTTGGCCCAAGTATGCCCCCAGTAAGTGCCGGTATGTTCATTGAAAAGTAGTCGGAAATGAAGGAAAAACATTTAAATATGACGTTTGCGTGAAAATCCATCCCTTTGGCCCAAGTATGCCCCCAGTAAGTGCCGGTATGCCCATTGAAAAGTAGTCGGAAATGAAGGGAAAACATTTAAATATGACGTTTGCGTGAAGTTCTATCCCTTTGGCGCAAGTATGCCCCCTCTAAGCGCCGGTATGCCCATTGAAAAGTAGTCGGAAATGAAGGAAAAACATTTAAATATGACGTTTGCGTGAAGTTCCATCCCTTTGGCCCAAGTATGCCCCCATTAAGCGCCGGTATGCCCATTGAAAAGTAGTCGGAAATGAAGGAAAAACATTTAAATATGACGTTTGCGTAAAGTTCCATCCCTTTGGCGCAAGTATGCCCCCTCTAAGCGCAGGTATGCCCATTGAAAAGTAGTCGGAAATGAAGGAAAAACATTTAAATATGACGTTTGCGTGAAGTTCCATCCCTTTGGCCCAAGTATGCCCCAGTAAGCGCCGGTATGCCCATTGAAAAGTAGTCGGAAATGAAGGAAAAACGTTTAAATGTGACGTTTGCGTGAAGTTCCATCCCTTTGGCGCAAGTATGCCCCCTCTAAGCGCAGGTATGCCCATTGAAAAGTAGTCGGAAATTAAGGAAAAACATTTAAATATCACGTTTGCGTGAAGTTCCATCCCTTTGGCCCAAGTATGCCCCCAGTAAGTGCCGGTATGCCCATTGAAAAGTAGTCGGAAATGAAGGAAAAACATTTAAATATGACGTTTGCGTGAAGTTCCATCCCTTTGGCCCAAGTATGTCCCCAGTAAGCGCCGGTATGCCCATTGAAAAGTAGTCGGAAATGAAGGAAAAACATTTAAATATGACGTTTGCGTGAAGTTCCATCCCTTTGGCGCAAGTATGCCCCCACTAAGCACAGGTATGCCCATTGAAAAGTAGTCGGAAATTAAGGAAAAACATTTAAATATCACGTTTGCGTGAAGTTCCATCCCTTTGGCCCAAGTATGCCCCCAGTAAGTGCCGGTATGCCCATTGAAAAGTAGTCGGAAATGAAGGAAAAACATTTAAATATGACGTTTGCGTGAAAATCCATCCCTTTGGCCCAAGTATGCCCCCAGTAAGTGCCGGTATGCCCATTGAAAAGTAGTCGGAAATGAAGGGAAAACATTTAAATATGACGTTTGCGTGAAGTTCTATCCCTTTGGCGCAAGTATGCCCCCTCTAAGCGCCGGTATGCCCATTGAAAAGTAGTCGGAAATGAAGGAAAAACATTTAAATATGACGTTTGCGTGAAGTTCCATCCCTTTGGCCCAAGTATGCCCCCAGTAAGCGCCGGTATGCCCATTGAAAAGTAGTCGGAAATGAAGGAAAAACAATTAAATATGACGTTTGCGTGAAGTTCCATCCCTTTGGCGCAAGTATGCCCCCACTAAGCGCAGGTATGCCCATTGAAAAGTAGTCGGAAATTAAGGAAAAACATTTAAATATCACGTTTGCGTGAAGTTCCATCCCTTTGGCCCAAGTATGCCCCCAGTAAGCGCCGGTATGCCCATTGAAAAGTAGTCGGAAATGAAAGGAAAACATTTAAATATGACGTTTGCGTGAAGTTCCATCCCTTTGGCCCAAGTATGCCCCCAGTAAGTGCCGGTATGCCCATTGAAAAGTAGTCGGAAATGAAGGGAAAACATTTAAATATGACGTTTGCGTGAAGTTCCATCCCTTTGGCGCAAGTATGCCCAATCTAAGCGCAGGTATACCCATTGAAAAGTAGTCGGAAATGAAGGAAAAACATTTAAATATGACGTTTGCGTGAAGTTCCATCCCTTTGGCGCAAGTATGCCCCCTCTAAGCGCAGGTATGCCCATTGAAAAGTAGTCGGAAATGAAGGAAAAACATTTAAATATCACGTTTGCGTGAAAATCCATCCCTTTGGCCCAAGTATGCCCCCTCTAAGCGCAGGTATGCCCATTGAAAAGTAGTCGGAAATTAAGGAAAAACATTTAAATATGACGTTTGCGTGAAGTTCCATCCCTTTGGCCCAAGTATGCCCCCAGTAAGCGCCGGTATGCCCATTGAAAAGTAGTCGGAAATGAAGGAAAAACGTTTAAATATGACGTTTGCGTGAAGTTCTATCCCTTTGGCGCAAGTATGCCCCCTCTAAGCGCCGGTATGCCCATTGAAAAGTAGTCGGAAATGAAGGAAAAACATTTAAATATGACGTTTGCGTGAAGTTCCATCCCTTTGGCCCAAGTATGCCCCCATTAAGCGCCGGTATGCCCATTGAAAAGTAGTCGGAAATGAAGGAAAAACATTTAAATATGACGTTTGCGTGAAGTTCCATTCCTTTGGCGCAAGTATGCCCCCTCTAAGCGCAGGTATGCCCATTGAAAAGTAGTCGGAAATGAAGGAAAAACATTTAAATATGACGTTTGCGTGAAGTTCCATCCCTTTGGCCCAAGTATGCCCCAGTAAGCGCCGGTATGCCCATTGAAAAGTAGTCGGAAATGAAGGAAAAACGTTTAAATGTGACGTTTGCGTGAAGTTCCATCCCTTTGGCGCAAGTATGCCCCCTCTAAGCGCAGGTATGCCCATTGAAAAGTAGTCGGAAATTAAGGAAAAACATTTAAATATCACGTTTGCGTGAAGTTCCATCCCTTTGGCCCAAGTATGCCCCCAGTAAGTGCCGGTATGCCCATTGAAAAGTAGTCGGAAATGAAGGAAAAACATTTAAATATGACGTTTGCGTGAAGTTCCATCCCTTTGGCCCAAGTATGCCCCCAGTAAGCGCCGGTATGCCCATTGAAAAGTAGTCGGAAATGAAGGAAAAACATTTAAATATGACGTTTGCGTGAAGTTCCATCCCTTTGGCGCAAGTATGCCCCCACTAAGCACAGGTATGCCCATTGAAAAGTAGTCGGAAATTAAGGAAAAACATTTAAATATCACGTTTGCGTGAAGTTCCATCCCTTTGGCCCAAGTATGCCCCCAGTAAGTGCCGGTATGCCCATTGAAAAGTAGTCGGAAATGAAGGAAAAACATTTAAATATGACGTTTGCGTGAAAATCCATCCCTTTGGCCCAAGTATGCCCCCAGTAAGTGCCGGTATGCCCATTGAAAAGTAGTCGGAAATGAAGGGAAAACATTTAAATATGACGTTTGCGTGAAGTTCTATCCCTTTGGCGCAAGTATGCCCCCTCTAAGCGCCGGTATGCCCATTGAAAAGTAGTCGGAAATGAAGGAAAAAAATTTAAATATGACGTTTGCGTGAAGTTCCATCCCTTTGGCCCAAGTATGCCCCCAGTAAGCGCCGGTATGCCCATTGAAAAGTAGTCGGAAATGAAGGAAAAACAATTAAATATGACGTTTGCGTGAAGTTCCATCCCTTTGGCGCAAGTATGCCCCCACTAAGCGCAGGTATGCCCATTGAAAAGTAGTCGGAAATTAAGGAAAAACATTTAAATATCACGTTTGCGTGAAGTTCCATCCCTTTGGCCCAAGTATGCCCCCAGTAAGCGCCGGTATGCCCATTGAAAAGTAGTCGGAAATGAAAGGAAAACATTTAAATATGACGTTTGCGTGAAGTTCCATCCCTTTGGCCCAAGTATGCCCCCAGTAAGTGCCGGTATGCCCATTGAAAAGTAGTCGGAAATGAAGGGAAAACATTTAAATATGACGTTTGCGTGAAGTTCCATCCCTTTGGCGCAAGTATGCCCCCTCTAAGCGCAGGTATACCCATTGAAAAGTAGTCGGAAATGAAGGAAAAACATTTAAATATGACGTTTGCGTGAAGTTCCATCCCTTTGGCGCAAGTATGCCCCCTCTAAGCGCAGGTATGCCCATTGAAAAGTAGTCGGAAATTAAGGAAAAACATTTAAATATCACGTTTGCGTGAAGTTCCATCCCTTTGGCCCAAGTATGCCTCCAGTAAGTGCCGGTATGCCCATTGAAAAGTAGTCGGAAATGAAGGAAAAACATTTAAATATGACGTTTGCGTGAAGTTCCATCCCTTTGGCGCAAGTATGCCCCCACTAAGCGCCGGTATGCCCATTGAAAAGTAGTCGGAAATGAAGGAAAAACATTTAAATATGACGTTTGCGTGAAGTTCCATCCCTTTGGCCCAAGTATGCCCCCACTAAGCGCCGGTATGCCCATTGAAAAGTAGTCGGAAATGAAGGAAAAACATTTAAATATGACGTTTGAGTGAAGTTCCATCCCTTTAGCCCAAGTATGCCCCCAGTAAGCGCCGGTATGCCCATTGAAAAGTAGTCGGAAATGAAGGGAAAACATTTAAATATGACGTTTGCGTGAAGTTCCATCCCTTTGGCCCAAGTATGCCCCCAGTAAGTGCCGGTATGCCCATTGAAAAGTAGTCGGAAATGAAGGGAAAACATTTAAATATGACGTTTGCGTGAAGTTCCATCCCTTTGGCGCAAGTATGCCCCCTCTAAGCGCAGGTATGCCCATTGAAAAGTAGTCGGAAATGAAGGAAAAACATTTAAATATGACGTTTGCGTGAAGTTCCATCCCTTTGGCCCAAGTATGCCCCCATTAAGCGCCGGTATGCCCATTGAAAAGTAGTCGGAAAGGAAGGAAAAACATTTAAATATGACGTTTGCGTGAAGTTCCATCCCTTTGGCGCAAGTATGCCCCCTCTAAGCGCAGGTATGCCCATTGAAAAGTAGTCGGAAATGAAGGAAAAACATTTAAATATGACGTTTGCGTGAAGTTCCATCCCTTTGGCGCAAGTATGCCCCCACTTAGCGCAGGTATGCCCATTGAAAAGTAGTCGGAAATTAAGGAAAAACATTTAAATATCACGTTTGCGTGAAGTTCCATCCCTTTGGCCCAAGTATGCCCCCAGTAAGTGCCGGTATGCCCATTGAAAAGTAGTCGGAAATTAAGGAAAAACATTTAAATATGACGTTTGCGTGAAGTTCCATCCCTTTGGCCCAAGTATGCCCCCAGTAAGTGCCGGTATGCCCATTGAAAAGTAGTCGGAAATGAAGGAAAAACATTTAAATATGACGTTTGCGTGAAAATCCATCCCTTTGGCCCAAGTATGCCCCCACTAAGCGCCGGTATGCCCATTGAAAAGTAGTCGGAAATGAAGGAAAAACATTTAAATATGACGTTTGCGTGAAGTTCCATCCCTTTGGCGCAAGTATGCCCCCTCTAAGCGCCGGTATGCCCATTGAAAAGTAGTCGGAAATGAAGGAAAAACATTTAAATATGACGTTTGCGTGAAGTTCCATCCCTTTGGCCCAAGTATGCCCCCAGTAAGCGCCGGTATGCCCATTGAAAAGTAGTCGGAAATGAAGGAAAAACATTTAAATATGACGTTTGCGTAAAGTTCCATCCATTTGGCGCAAGTATGCCCCCACTAAGCACAGGTATGCCCATTGAAAAGTAGTCGGAAATTAAGGAAAAACATTTAAATATCACGTTTGCGTGAAGTTCCATCCCTTTGGCCCAAGTATGCCCCCAGTAAGTGCCGGTATGCCCATTGAAAAGTAGTCGGAAATGAAGGAAAAACATTTAAATATGACGTTTGCGTGAAAATCCATCCCTTTGGCCCAAGTATGCCCCCAGTAAGTGCCGGTATGCCCATTGAAAAGTAGTCGGAAATGAAGGGAAAACATTTAAATATGACGTTTGCGTGAAGTTCTATCCCTTTGGCGCAAGTATGCCCCCTCTAAGCGCCGGTATGCCCATTGAAAAGTAGTCGGAAATGAAGGAAAAACATTTAAATATGACGTTTGCGTGAAGTTCCATCCCTTTGGCCCAAGTATGCCCCCATTAAGCGCCGGTATGCCCATTGAAAAGTAGTCGGAAATGAAGGAAAAACATTTAAATATGACGTTTGCGTGAAGTTCCATCCCTTTGGCGCAAGTATGCCCCCTCTAAGCGCAGGTATGCCCATTGAAAAGTAGTCGGAAATTAAGGAAAAACATTTAAATATGACGTTTGCGTGAAGTTCCATCCCTTTGGCCCAAGTATGCCCCCAGTAAGCGCCGGTATGCCCATTGAAAAGTAGTCGGAAATGAAGGAAAAACGTTTAAATGTGACGTTTGCGTGAAGTTCCATCCCTTTGGCGCAAGTATGCCCCCTCTAAGCGCAGGTATGCCCATTGAAAAGTAGTCGGAAATTAAGGAAAAACATTTAAATATCACGTTTGCGTGAAGTTCCATCCCTTTGGCCCAAGTATGCCCCCAGTAAGTGCCGGTATGCCCATTGAAAAGTAGTCGGAAATGAAGGAAAAACATTTAAATATGACGTTTGCGTGAAGTTCCATCCCTTTGGCGCAAGTATGCCCCCATTAAGCGCCGGTATGCCCATTGAAAAGTAGTCGGAAATGAAGGAAAAACATTTAAATATGACGTTTGCGTGAAGTTCCATCCCTTTGGCGCAAGTATGTCCCCTCTAAGCGCAGGTATGCCCATTGAAAAGTAGTCGGAAATTAAGGAAAAACATTTAAATATCACGTTTGCGTGAAGTTCCATCCCTTTGGCGCAAGTATGCCCCCACTTAGCGCAGGTATGCCCATTGAAAAGTAGTCGGAAATTAAGGAAAAACATTTAAATATCACGTTTGCGTGAAGTTCCATCCCTTTGGCCCAAGTATGCCCCCAGTAAGTGCCGGTATGCCCATTGAAAAGTAGTCGGAAATTAAGGAAAAACATTTAAATATGACGTTTGCGTGAAGTTCCATCCCTTTGGCCCAAGTATGCCCCCAGTAAGTGCAAGTATGCCCATTGAAAAGTAGTCGGAAATGAAGGAAAAACATTTAAATATGACGTTTGCGTGAAAATCCATCCCTTTGGCCCAAGTATGCCCCCACTAAGCGCCGGTATGCCCATTGAAAAGTAGTCGGAAATGAAGGAAAAACATTTAAATATGACGTTTGCGTGAAGTTCCATCCCTTTGGCGCAAGTATGCCCCCTCTAAGCGCAGGTATGCCCATTGAAAAGTAGTCGGAAATTAAGGAAAAACATTTAAATATCACGTTTGCGTGAAGTTCCATCCTTTTGGCCCAAGTATGCCTCCAGTAAGTGCCGGTATGCCCATTGAAAAGTAGTCGGAAATGAAGGAAAAACATTTAAATATGACGTTTGCGTGAAGTTCCATCCCTTTGGCGCAAGTATGCCCCCACTAAGCGCCAGTATGCCCATTGAAAAGTAGTCGGAAATGAAGGAAAAACATTTAAATATGACGTTTGCGTGAAGTTCCATCCCTTTGGCCCAAGTATGCCCCCACTAAGCGCCGGTATGCCCATTGAAAAGTAGTCGGAAATGAAGGAAAAACATTTAAATATGACGTTTGCGTGAAGTTCCATCCCTTTAGCCCAAGTATGCCCCCAGTAAGCGCCGGTATGCCCCCAGTAAGCGCCGGTATGCCCATTGAAAAGTAGTCGGAAATGAAGGGAAAACATTTAAATATGACGTTTGCGTGAAGTTCCATCCCTTTGGCCCAAGTATGCCCCCAGTAAGTGCCGGTATGCCCATTGAAAAGTAGTCGGAAATGAAGGGAAAACATTTAAATATGACGTTTGCGTGAAGTTCCATCCCTTTGGCGCAAGTATGCCCCCTCTAAGCGCAGGTATGCCCATTGAAAAGTAGTCGGAAATGAAGGAAAAACATTTAAATATGACGTTTGCGTGAAGTTCCATCCCTTTGGCCCAAGTATGCCCCCATTAAGCGCCGGTATGCCCATTGAAAAGTAGTCGGAAATGAAGGAAAAACATTTAAATATGACGTTTGCGTGAAGTTCCATCCCTTTGGCGCAAGTATGCCCCCTCTAAGCGCAGGTATGCCCATTGAAAAGTAGTCGGAAATGAAGGAAAAACATTTAAATATGACGTTTGCGTGAAGTTCCATCCCTTTGGCGCAAGTATGCCCCCACTTAGCGCAGGTATGCCCATTGAAAAGTAGTCGGAAATTAAGGAAAAACATTTAAATATCACGTTTGCGTGAAGTTCCATCCCTTTGGCGCAAGTATGCCCCCACTAAGCGCCAGTATGCCCATTGAAAAGTAGTCGGAAATGAAGGAAAAACATTTAAATATGACGTTTGCGTGAAGTTCCATCCCTTTGGCCCAAGTATGCCCCCACTAAGCGCCGGTATGCCCATTGAAAAGTAGTCGGAAATGAAGGAAAAACATTTAAATATGACGTTTGCGTGAAGTTCCATCCCTTTAGCCCAAGTATGCCCCCAGTAAGCGCCGGTATGCCCCCAGTAAGCGCCGGTATGCCCATTGAAAAGTAGTCGGAAATGAAGGGAAAACATTTAAATATGACGTTTGCGTGAAGTTCCATCCCTTTGGCCCAAGTATGCCCCCAGTAAGTGCCGGTATGCCCATTGAAAAGTAGTCGGAAATGAAGGGAAAACATTTAAATATGACGTTTGCGTGAAGTTCCATCCCTTTGGCGCAAGTATGCCCCCTCTAAGCGCAGGTATGCCCATTGAAAAGTAGTCGGAAATGAAGGAAAAACATTTAAATATGACGTTTGCGTGAAGTTCCATCCCTTTGGCCCAAGTATGCCCCCATTAAGCGCCGGTATGCCCATTGAAAAGTAGTCGGAAATGAAGGAAAAACATTTAAATATGACGTTTGCGTGAAGTTCCATCCCTTTGGCGCAAGTATGCCCCCTCTAAGCGCAGGTATGCCCATTGAAAAGTAGTCGGAAATGAAGGAAAAACATTTAAATATGACGTTTGCGTGAAGTTCCATCCCTTTGGCGCAAGTATGCCCCCACTTAGCGCAGGTATGCCCATTGAAAAGTAGTCGGAAATTAAGGAAAAACATTTAAATATC
Organism: Leiobunum rupestre; assembly: GCF_980474605.1. NCBI lineage: Eukaryota > Metazoa > Arthropoda > Arachnida > Opiliones > Sclerosomatidae > Leiobunum > Leiobunum rupestre. Next base: position 12,848,083 of record NC_143392.1, on the reverse strand, counting down.
ACGTTTGCGTGAAGTTCCATCCCTTTGGCCCAAGTATGCCCCCAGTAAGTGCCGGTATGCCCATTGAAAAGTAGTCGGAAATTAAGGAAAAACATTTAAATATGACGTTTGCGTGAAGTTCCATCCCTTTGGCCCAAGTATGCCCTTAGTAAGTGCCGGTATGCCCATTGAAAAGTAGTCGGAAATGAAGGAAAAACATTTAAATATGACGTTTGCGTGAAAATCCATCCCTTTGGCCCAAGTATGCCCCCACTAAGCGCCGGTATGCCCATTGAAAAGTAGTCGGAAATGAAGGAAAAACATTTAAATATGACGTTTGCGTGAAGTTCCATCCCTTTGGCGCAAGTATGCCCCCTCTAAGCGCCGGTATGCCCATTGAAAAGTAGTCGGAAATGAAGGAAAAACATTTAAATATGACGTTTGCGTGAAGTTCCATCCCTTTGGCCCAAGTATGCCCCCAGTAAGCGCCGGTATGCCCATTGAAAAGTAGTCGGAAATGAAGGAAAAACATTTAAATATGACGTTTGCGTGAAGTTCCATCCATTTGGCGCAAGTATGCCCCCACTAAGCACAGGTATGCCCATTGAACAGTAGTCGGAAATTAAGGAAAAACATTTAAATATCACGTTTGCGTGAAGTTCCATCCCTTTGGCCCAAGTATGCCCCCAGTAAGTGCCGGTATGCCCATTGAAAAGTAGTCGGAAATGAAGGAAAAACATTTAAATATGACGTTTGCGTGAAAATCCATCCCTTTGGCCCAAGTATGCCCCCAGTAAGTGCCGGTATGCCCATTGAAAAGTAGTCGGAAATGAAGGGAAAACATTTAAATATGACGTTTGCGTGAAGTTCTATCCCTTTGGCGCAAGTATGCCCCCTCTAAGCGCCGGTATGCCCATTGAAAAGTAGTCGGAAATGAAGGAAAAACATTTAAATATGACGTTTGCGTGAAGTTCCATCCCTTTGGCCCAAGTATGCCCCCATTAAGCGCCGGTATGCCCATTGAAAAGTAGTCGGAAATGAAGGAAAAACATTTAAATATGACGTTTGCGTGAAGTTCCATCCCTTTGGCGCAAGTATGCCCCCTCTAAGCGCAGGTATGCCCATTGAAAAGTAGTCGGAAATGAAGGAAAAACATTTAAATATGACGTTTGCGTGAAGTTCCATCCCTTTGGCCCAAGTATGCCCCCAGTAAGCGCCGGTATGCCCATTGAAAAGTAGTCGCAAATGAAGGAAAAACGTTTAAATGTGACGTTTGCGTGAAGTTCCATCCCTTTGGCGCAAGTATGCCCCCTCTAAGCGCAGGTATGCCCATTGAAAAGTAGTCGGAAATTAAGGAAAAACATTTAAATATCACGTTTGCGTGAAGTTCCATCCCTTTGGCCCAAGTATGCCCCCAGTAAGTGCCGGTATGCCCATTGAAAAGTAGTCGGAAATGAAGGAAAAACATTTAAATATGACGTTTGCGTGAAGTTCCATCCCTTTGGCGCAAGTATGCGTCCATTAAGCGCCGGTATGCCCATTGAAAAGTAGTCGGAAATGAAGGAAAAACATTTAAATATGACGTTTGCGTGAAGTTCCATCCCTTTGGCGCAAGTATGTCCCCTCTAAGCGCAGGTATGCCCATTGAAAAGTAGTCGGAAATTAAGGAAAAACATTTAAATATCACGTTTGCGTGAAGTTCCATCCCTTTGGCGCAAGTATGCCCCCACTTAGCGCAGGTATGCCCATTGAAAAGTAGTCGGAAATTAAGGAAAAACATTTAAATATCACGTTTGCGTGAAGTTCCATCCCTTTGGCGCAAGTATGCCCCTCTAAGCGCCGGTATGCCCATTGAAAAGTAGTCGGAAATGAAGGAAAAACATTTAAATATGACGTTTGCGTGAAATTCCATCCCTTTGGCCCAAGTATGCCCCCAGTAAGCGCCGGTATGCCCATTGAAAAGTAGTCGGAAATGAAGGAAAAACATTTAAATATGACGTTTGCGTGAAGTTCCATCCCTTTGGCGCAAGTATGCCCCCACTAAGCACAGGTATGCCCATTGAAAAGTAGTCGGAAATTAAGGAAAAACATTTAAATATCACGTTTGCGTGAAGTTCCATCCCTTTGGCCCAAGTATGCCCCCAGTAAGTGCCTGTATGCCCATTGAAAAGTAGTCGGAAATGAAGGAAAAACAATTAAATATGACGTTTGCGTGAAAATCCATCCCTTTGGCCCAAGTATGCCCCCAGTAAGTGCCGGTATGCCCATTGAAAAGTAGTCGGAAATGAAGGGAAAACATTTAAATATGACGTTTGCGTGAAGTTCTATCCCTTTGGCGCAAGTATGCCCCCTCTAAGCGCCGGTATGCCCATTGAAAAGTAGTCGGAAATGAAGGAAAAACATTTAAATATGACGTTTGCGTGAAGTTCCATCCCTTTGGCCCAAGTATGCCCCCAGTAAGCGCCGGTATGCCCATTGAAAAGTAGTCGGAAATGAAGGAAAAACAATTAAATATGACGTTTGCGTGAAGTTCCATCCCTTTGGCGCAAGTATGCCCCCACTAAGCGCAGGTATGCCCATTGAAAAGTAGTCGGAAATTAAGGAAAAACATTTAAATATCACGTTTGCGTGAAGTTCCATCCCTTTGGCCCAAGTATGCCCCCAGTAAGCGCCGGTATGCCCATTGAAAAGTATTCGGAAATGAAAGGAAAACATTTAAATATGACGTTTGCGTGAAGTTCCATCCCTTTGGCCCAAGTATGCCCCCAGTAAGTGCCGGTATGCCCATTGAAAAGTAGTCGGAAATGAAGGGAAAACATTTAAATATGACGTTTGCGTGAAGTTCCATCCCTTTGGCGCAAGTATGCCCCCTCTAAGCGCAGGTATACCCATTGAAAAGTAGTCGGAAATGAAGGAAAAACATTTAAATATGACGTTTGCGTGAAGTTCCATCCCTTTGGCGCAAGTATGCCCCCTCTAAGCGCAGGTATGCCCATTGAAAAGTAGTCGGAAATTAAGGAAAAACATTTAAATATCACGTTTGCGTGAAGTTCCATCCCTTTGGCCCAAGTATGCCTCCAGTAAGTGCCGGTATGCCCATTGAAAAGTAGTCGGAAATGAAGGAAAAACATTTAAATATGACGTTTGCGTGAAGTTCCATCCCTTTGGCGCAAGTATGCCCCCACTAAGCGCCGGTATGCCCATTGAAAAGTAGTCGGAAATGAAGGAAAAACATTTAAATATGACGTTTGCGTGAAGTTCCATCCCTTTGGCCCAAGTATGCCCCCACTAAGCGCCGGTATGCCCATTGAAAAGTAGTCGGAAATGAAGGAAAAACATTTAAATATGACGTTTGCGTGAAGTTCCATCCCTTTAGCCCAAGTATGCCCCCAGTAAGCGCCGGTATGCCCCCAGTAAGCGCCGGTATGCCCATTGAAAAGTAGTCGGAAATGAAGGGAAAACATTTAAATATGACGTTTGCGTGAAGTTCCATCCCTTTGGCCCAAGTATGCCCCCAGTAAGTGCCGGTATGCCCATTGAAAAGTAGTCGGAAATGAAGGGAAAACATTTAAATATGATGTTTGCGTGAAGTTCCATCCCTTTGGCGCAAGTATGCCCCCTCTAAGCGCAGGTATGCCCATTGAAAAGTAGTCGGAAATGAAGGAAAAACATTTAAATATGACGTTTGCGTGAAGTTCCATCCCTTTGGCCCAAGTATGCCCCCATTAAGCGCCGGTATGCCCATTGAAAAGTAGTCGGAAATGAAGGAAAAACATTTAAATATGACGTTTGCGTGAAGTTCCATCCCTTTGGCGCAAGTATGCCCCCTCTAAGCGCAGGTATGCCCATTGAAAAGTAGTCGGAAATGAAGGAAAAACATTTAAATATGACGTTTGCGTGAAGTTCCATCCCTTTGGCGCAAGTATGCCCCCACTTAGCGCAGGTATGCCCATTGAAAAGTAGTCGGAAATTAAGGAAAAACATTTAAATATCACGTTTGCGTGAAGTTCCATCCCTTTGGCCCAAGTATGCCCCCAGTAAGTGCCGGTATGCCCATTGAAAAGTAGTCGGAAATTAAGGAAAAACATTTAAATATGACGTTTGCGTGAAGTTCCATCCCTTTGGCCCAAGTATGCCCCCAGTAAGTGCCGGTATGCCCATTGAAAAGTAGTCGGAAATGAAGGAAAAACATTTAAATATGACGTTTCCGTGAAAATCCATCCCTTTGGCCCAAGTATGCCCCCACTAAGCGCCGGTATGCCCATTGAAAAGTAGTCGGAAATGAAGGAAAAACATTTAAATATGACGTTTGCGTGAAGTTCCATCCCTTTGGCGCAAGTATGCCCCCTCTAAGCGCCGGTATGCCCATTGAAAAGTAGTCGGAAATGAAGGAAAAACATTTAAATATGACGTTTGCGTGAAGTTCCATCCCTTTGGCCCAAGTATGCCCCCAGTAAGCGCCGGTATGCCCATTGAAAAGTATTCGGAAATGAAGGAAAAACATTTAAATATGACGTTTGCGTGAAGTTCCATCCATTTGGCGCAAGTATGCCCCCACTAAGCACAGGTATGCCCATTGAAAAGTAGTCGGAAATTAAGGAAAAACATTTAAATATCACGTTTGCGTGAAGTTCCATCCCTTTGGCCCAAGTATGCCCCCAGTAAGTGCCGGTATGCCCATTGAAAAGTAGTCGGAAATGAAGGAAAAACATTTAAATATGACGTTTGCGTGAAAATCCATCCCTTTGGCCCAAGTATGCCCCCAGTAAGTGCCGGTATGCCCATTGAAAAGTAGTCGGAAATGAAGGGAAAACATTTAAATATGACGTTTGCGTGAAGTTCTATCCCTTTGGCGCAAGTATGCCCCCTCTAAGCGCCGGTATGCCCATTGAAAAGTAGTCGGAAATGAAGGAAAAACATTTAAATATGACGTTTGCGTGAAGTTCCATCCCTTTGGCCCAAGTATGCCCCCATTAAGCGCCGGTATGCCCATTGAAAAGTAGTCGGAAATGAAGGAAAAACATTTAAATATGACGTTTGCGTGAAGTTCCATCCCTTTGGCGCAAGTATGCCCCCTCTAAGCGCAGGTATGCCCATTGAAAAGTAGTCGGAAATGAAGGAAAAACATTTAAATATGACGTTTGCGTGAAGTTCCATCCCTTTGGCCCAAGTATGCCCCCAGTAAGCGCCGGTATGCCCATTGAAAAGTAGTCGGAAATGAAGGAAAAACGTTTAAATGTGACGTTTGCGTGAAGTTCCATCCCTTTGGCGCAAGTATGCCCCCTCTAAGCGCAGGTATGCCCATTGAAAAGTAGTCGGAAATTAAGGAAAAACATTTAAATATCACGTTTGCGTGAAGTTCCATCCCTTTGGCCCAAGTATGCCCCCAGTAAGTGCCGGTATGCCCATTGAAAAGTAGTCGGAAATGAAGGAAAAACATTTAAATATGACGTTTGCGTGAAGTTCCATCCCTTTGGCGCAAGTATGCCCCCACTAAGCGCCGGTATGCCCATTGAAAAGTAGTCGGAAATGAAGGAAAAACATTTAAATATGACGTTTGCGTGAAGTTCCATCCCTTTGGCCCTAGTATGCCCCCACTAAGCGCCGGTATGCCCATTGAAAAGTAGTCGGAAATGAAGGAAAAACATTTAAATATGACGTTTGCGTGAAGTTCCATCCCTTAAGCCCAATTATGCCCCCAGTAAGCGCCGGTATGCCCATTGAAAAGTAGTCGGAAATGAAGGGAAAACATTTAAATATGACGTTTGCGTGAAGTTCCATCCCTTTGGCCCAAGTATGCCCCCAGTAAGTGCCGGTATGCCCATTGAAAAGTAGTCGGAAATGAAGGGAAAACATTTAAATATGACGTTTGCGTGAAGTTCCATCCCTTTGGCCCAAGTATGCCCCCAGTAAGTGCCGGTATGCCCATTGAAAAGTAGTCGGAAATTAAGGAAAAACATTTAAATATGACGTTTGCGTGAACTTCCATCCCTTTGGCCCAAGTATGCCCCCAGTAAGTGCCGGTATGCCCATTGAAAAGTAGTCGGAAATGAAGGAAAAACATTTAAATATGACGTTTGCGTGAAAATCCATGCCTTTGGCCCAAGTATGCCCCCACTAAGCGCCGGTATGCCCATTGAAAAGTAGTCGGAAATGAAGGAAAAACATTTAAATATGACGTTTGCGTGAAGTTCCATCCCTTTGGCGCAAGTATGCCCCCTCTAAGCGCCGGTATGCCCATTGAAAAGTAGTCGGAAATGAAGGAAAAACATTTAAATATGACGTTTGCGTGAAGTTCCATCCCTTTGGCCCAAGTATGCCCCCAGTAAGCGCCGGTATGCCCATTGAAAAGTAGTCGGAAATGAAGGAAAAACATTTAAATATGACGTTTGCGTGAAGTTCCATCCATTTGGCGCAAGTATGCCCCCACTAAGCACAGGTATGCCCATTGAAAAGTAGTCGGAAATTAAGGAAAAACATTTAAATATCACGTTTGCGTGAAGTTCCATCCCTTTGGCCCAAGTATGCCCCCAGTAAGTGCCGGTATGCCCATTGAAAAGTAGTCGGAAATGAAGGAAAAACATTTAAATATGACGTTTGCGTGAAAATCCATCCCTTTGGCCCAAGTATGCCCCCAGTAAGTGCCGGTATGCCCATTGAAAAGTAGTCGGAAATGAAGGGAAAACATTTAAATATGACGTTTGCGTGAAGTTCTATCCCTTTGGCGCAAGTATGCCCCCTCTAAGCGCCGGTATGCCCATTGAAAAGTAGTCGGAAATGAAGGAAAAACATTTAAATATGACGTTTGCGTGAAGTTCCATCCCTTTGGCCCAAGTATGCCCCCATTTAGCGCCGGTATGCCCATTGAAAAGTAGTCGGAAATGAAGGAAAAACATTTAAATATGACGTTTGCGTGAAGTTCCATCCCTTTGGCGCAAGTATGCCCCCTCTAAGCGCAGTTATGCCCATTGAAAAGTAGTCGGAAATGAAGGAAAAACATTTAAATATGACGTTTGCGTGAAGTTCCATCCCTTTGGCCCAAGTATGCCCCCAGTAAGCGCCGGTATGCCCATTGAAAAGTAGTCGGAAATGAAGGAAAAACGTTTAAATGTGACGTTTGCGTGAAGTTCCATCCCTTTGGCGCAAGTATGCCCCCTCTAAGCGCAGGTATGCCCATTGAAAAGTAGTCGGAAATTAAGGAAAAACATTTAAATATCACGTTTGCGTGAAGTTCCATCCCTTTGGCCCAAGTATGCCCCCAGTAAGTGCCGGTATGCCCATTGAAAAGTAGTCGGAAATGAAGGAAAAACATTTAAATATGACGTTTGCGTGAAGTTCCATCCCTTTGGCGCAAGTATGCCCCCACTAAGCGCCGGTATGCCCATTGAAAAGTAGTCGGAAATGAAGGAAAAACATTTAAATATGACGTTTGCGTGAAGTTCCATCCCTTTGGCCCTAGTATGCCCCCACTAAGCGCCGGTATGCCCATTGAAAAGTAGTCGGAAATGAAGGAAAAACATTTAAATATGACGTTTGCGTGAAGTTCCATCCCTTTAGCCCAAGTATGCCCCCAGTAAGCGCCGGTATGCCCATTGAAAAGTAGTCGGAAATGAAGGGAAAACATTTAAATATGACGTTTGCGTGAAGTTCCATCCCTTTGGCCCAAGTATGCCCCCAGTAAGTGCCGGTATGCCCATTGAAAAGTAGTCGGAAATGAAGGGAAAACATTTAAATATGACGTTTGCGTGAAGTTCCATCCCTTTGGCGCAAGTATGCCCCCTCTAAGCGCAGGTATGCCTTTTGAAAAGTAGTCGGAAATGAAGGAAAAACATTTAAATATGACGTTTGCGTGAAGTTCCATCCCTTTGGCCCAAGTATGCCCCCAGTAAGCGCCGGTATGCCCATTGAAAAGTAGTCGGAAATGAAGGAAAAACATTTAAATGTGACGTTTGCGTGAAGTTCCATCCCTTTGGCGCAAGTATGCCTCCTCTAAGCGCAGGTATGCCCATTGAAAAGTAGTCGGAAATTAAGGAAAAACATTTAAATATCACGTTTGCGTGAAGTTCCATCCCTTTGGCCCAAGTATGCCCCCAGTAAGTGCCGGTATGCCCATTGAAAAGTAGTCGGAAATGAAGGAAAAACATTTAAATATGACGTTTGCGTGAAGTTCCATCCCTTTAGCCCAAGTATGCCCCCAGTAAGCGCCGGTATGCCCATTGAAAAGTAGTCGGAAATGAAGGGAAAACATTTAAATATGACGTTTGCGTGAAGTTCCATCCCTTTGGCCCAAGTATGCCCCCAGTAAGTGCCGGTATGCCCATTGAAAAGTAGTCGGAAATGAAGGGAAAACATTTAAATATGACGTTTGCGTGAAGTTCCATCCCTTTGGCGCAAGTATGCCCCCTCTAAGCGCAGGTATGCCCATTGAAAAGTAGTCGGAAATGAAGGAAAAACATTTAAATATGACGTTTGCGTGAAGTTCCATCCCTTTGGCCCAAGTATGCCCCCAGTAAGCGCCGGTATGCCCATTGAAAAGTAGTCGGAAATGAAGGAAAAACATTTAAATATGACGTTTGCGTGAAGTTCCATCCCTTTGGCGCAAGTATGCCCCCTCTAAGCGCAGGTATGCCCATTAAAAAGTAGTCGGAAATTAAGGAAAAACATTTAAATATCACGTTTGCGTGAAGTTCCATCCCTTTGGCCCAAGTATGCCCCCAGTAAGTGCCGGTATGCCCATTGAAAAGTAGTCGGAAATGAAGGAAAAACATTTAAATATGACGTTTGCGTGAAGTTCCATCCCTTTGGCGCAAGTATGCCCCCACTAAGCGCAGGTATGCCCATTGAAAAGTAGTCGGAAATTAAGGAAAAACATTTAAATATCACGTTTGCGTGAAGTTCCATCCCTTTGAACCAAGTATGCCCCCAGTAAGCGCCGGTATGCCCATTAAAAAGTAGTCGGAAATGAAGGGAAAACATTTAAATATGACGTTTGCGTGAAGTTCCATCCCTTTGGCGCAAGTATGCCCCCTCTAAGCGCAGGTATGCCCATTGAAAAGTAGTCGGAAATGAAGGAAAAACATTTAAATATGACGTTTGCGTGAAGTTCCATCCCTTTGGCCCAAGTATGCCCCCAGTAAGCGCCGGTATGCCCATTGAAAAGTAGTCGGAAATGAAGGAAAAACATTTAAATATGACGTTTGCGTGAAGTTCCATCCCTTTGGCGCAAGTATGCCCCCTCTAAGCGCAGGTATGCCCATTAAAAAGTAGTCGGAAATTAAGGAAAAACTTTTAAATATCACGTTTGCGTGAAGTTCCATCCCTTTGGCCCAAGTATGCCCCCAGTAAGTGCCGGTATGCCCATTGAAAAGTAGTCGGAAATGAAGGAAAAACATTTAAATATGACGTTTGCGTGAAGTTCCATCCCTTTGGCGCAAGTATGCCCCCACTAAGCGCAGGTATGCCCATTGAAAAGTAGTCGGAAATTAAGGAAAAACATTTAAATATCACGTTTGCGTGAAGTTCCATCCCTTTGAACCAAGTATGCCCCCAGTAAGCGCCGGTATGCCCATTAAAAAGTAGTCGGAAATGAAGGAAAAACATTTAAATATGACGTTTGCGTGAAGTTCCATCCCTTTGGCCCAAGTATGCCCCCAGTAAGCGCAGGTATGCCCATTGAAAAGTAGTCGGAAATTAAGGAAAAACATTTAAATATCACGTTTGCGTGAAGTTCCATCCCTTTAGCCCAAGTATGCCCCCAGTAAGCGCCGGTATGCCCATTGAAAAGTAGTCGGAAATGAAGGGAAAACATTTAAATATGACGTTTGCGTGAAGTTCCATCCCTTTGGCCCAAGTATGCCCCCAGTAAGCGCCGGTATGCCCATTGAAAAGTAGTCGGAAATGAAGGAAAAACATTTAAATATGACGTTTGCGTGAAGTTCCATCCCTTTGGCGCAAGTATGCCCCCACTAAGCGCAGGTATGCCCATTGAAAAGTAGTCGGAAATTAAGGAAAAACATTTAAATATCACGTTTGCGTGAAGTTCCATCCCTTTGGCCCAAGTATGCCCCCAGTAAGCGCCGGTATGCCCATTGAAAAGTAGTCGGAAATGAAGGAAAAACATTTAAATATGACGTTTGCGTGAAGTTCCATCCCTTTGGCCCAAGTATGCCCCCAGTAAGCGCAGGTATGCCCATTGAAAAGTAGTCGGAAATTAAGGAAAAACATTTAAATATCACGTTTGCGTGAAGTTCCATCCCTTTAGCCCAAGTATGCCCCCAGTAAGCGCCGGTATGCCCATTGAAAAGTAGTCGGAAATGAAAGGAAAACATTTAAATATGACGTTTGCGTGAAGTTCCATCCCTTTGGCCCAAGTATGCCCCCAGTAAGTGCCGGTATGCCCATTGAAAAGTAGTCGGAAATGAAGGGAAAACATTTAAATATGACGTTTGCGTGAAGTTCCATCCCTTTGGCGCAAGTATGACCCCTCTAAGCGCAGGTATGCCCATTGAAAAGTAGTCGGAAATGAAGGAAAAACATTTAAATATGACGTTTGCGTGAAGTTCCATCCCTTTGGCGCAAGTATGCCCCCTCTAAGCGCAGGTATGCCCATTGAAAAGTAGTCGGAAATTAAGGAAAAACATTTAAATATCACGTTTGCGTGAAGTTCCATCCCTTTGGCCCAAGTATGCCTCCAGTAAGTGCCGGTATGCCCATTGAAAAGTAGTCGGAAATGAAGGAAAAACATTTAAATATGACGTTTGCGTGAAGTTCCATCCCTTTGGCGCAAGTATGCCCCCACTAAGCGCCGGTATGCCCATTGAAAAGTAGTCGGAAATGAAGGAAAAACATTTAAATATGACGTTTGCGTGAAGTTCCATCCCTTTGGCCCAAGTATGCCCCCACTAAGCGCCGGTATGCCCATTGAAAAGTAGTCGGAAATGAAGGAAAAACATTTAAATATGACGTTTGCGTGAAGTTCCATCCCTTTAGCCCAAGTATGCCCCCAGTAAGCGCCGGTATGCCCATTGAAAAGTAGTCGGAAATGAAAGGAAAACATTTAAATATGACGTTTGCGTGAAGTTCCATCCCTTTGGCCCAAGTATGCCCCCAGTAAGTGCCGGTATGCCCATTGAAAAGTAGTCGGAAATGAAGGGAAAACATTTAAATATGACGTTTGCGTGAAGTTCCATCCCTTTGGCGCAAGTATGCCCCCTCTAAGCGCAGGTATGCCCATTGAAAAGTAGTCGGAAATGAAGGAAAAACATTTAAATATGACGTTTGCGTGAAGTTCCATCCCTTTGGCCCAAGTATGCCCCCATTAAGCGCCGGTATGCCCATTGAAAATAGTCGGAAATGAAGGAAAAACATTTAAATATGACGTTTGCGTGAAGTTCCATCCCTTTGGCGCAAGTATGCCCCCTCTAAGCGCAGGTATGCCCATTGAAAAGTAGTCGGAAATTAAGGAAAAACATTTAAATATCACGTTTGCGTGAAGTTCCATCCCTTTGGCCCAAGTATGCCCCCAGTAAGTGCCGGTATGCCCATTGAAAAGTAGTCGGAAATGAAGGAAAAACATTTAAATATGACGTTTGCGTGAAGTTCCATCCCTTTGGCGCAAGTATGCCCCCACTTAGCGCAGGTATGCCCATTGAAAAGTAGTCGGAAATTAAGGAAAAACATTTAAATATCACGTTTGCGTGAAGTTCCATCCCTTTGGCCCAAGTATGCCCCCAGTAAGTGCCGGTATGCCCATTGAAAAGTGACCGGAAATTAAGGAAAAACATTTAAATATGACGTTTGCGTGAAGTTCCATCCCTTTGGCCCAAGTATGCCCCCAGTAAGTGCCGGTATGCCCATTGAAAAGTAGTCGGAAATGAAGGAAAAACATTTAAATATGACGTTTGCGTGAAAATCCATCCCTTTGGCCCAAGTATGCCCCCACTAAGCGCCGGTATGCCCATTGAAAAGTAGTCGGAAATGAAGGAAAAACATTTAAATATGACGTTTGCGTGAAGTTCCATCCCTTTGGCGCAAGTATGCCCCCTCTAAGCGCCGGTATGCCCATTGAAAAGTAGTCGGAAATGAAGGAAAAACATTTAAATATGACGTTTGCGTGAAGTTCCATCCCTTTGGCCCAAGTATGCCCCCAGTAAGCGCCGGTATGCCCATTGAAAAGTAGTCGGAAATGAAGGAAAAACATTTAAATATGACGTTTGCGTGAAGTTCCATCCCTTTGGCGCAAGTATGCCCCCACTAAGCACAGGTATGCCCATTGAAAAGTAGTCGGAAATTAAGGAAAAACATTTAAATATCACGTTTGCGTGAAGTTCCATCCCTTTGGCCCAAGTATGCCCCCAGTAAGTGCCGGTATGCCCATTGAAAAGTAGTCGGAAATGAAGGAAAAACATTTAAATATGACGTTTGCGTGAAAATCCATCCCTTTGGCCCAAGTATGCCCCCAGTAAGTGCCGGTATGCCCATTGAAAAGTAGTCGGAAATGAAGGGAAAACATTTAAATATGACGTTTGCGTGAAGTTCTATCCCTTTGCCGCAAGTATGCCCCCTCTAAGCGCCGGTATGCCCATTGAAAAGTAGTCGGAAATGAAGGAAAAACATTTAAATATGACGTTTGCGTGAAGTTCCATCCCTTTGGCCCAAGTATGCCCCCAGTAAGCGCCGGTATGCCCATTGAAAAGTAGTCGGAAATGAAGGAAAAACAATTAAATATGACGTTTGCGTGAAGTTCCATCCCTTTGGCGCAAGTATGCCCCCACTAAGCGCAGGTATGCCCATTGAAAAGTAGTCGGAAATTAAGGAAAAACATTTAAATATCACGTTTGCGTGAAGTTCCATCCCTTTGGCCCAAGTATGCCCCCAGTAAGCGCCGGTATGCCCATTGAAAAGTAGTCGGAAATGAAAGGAAAACATTTAAATATGACGTTTGCGTGAAGTTCCATCCCTTTGGCCCAAGTATGCCCCCAGTAAGTGCCGGTATGCCCATTGAAAAGTAGTCGGAAATGAAGGGAAAACATTTAAATATGACGTTTGCGTGAAGTTCCATCCCTTTGGCGCAAGTATGCCCCCTCTAAGCGCAGGTATACCCATTGAAAAGTAGTCGGAAATGAAGGAAAAACATTTAAATATGACGTTTGCGTGAAGTTCCATCCCTTTGGCGCAAGTATGCCCCCTCTAAGCGCAGGTATGCCCATTGAAAAGTAGTCGGAAATTAAGGAAAAACATTTAAATATCACGTTTGCGTGAAGTTCCATCCCTTTGGCCCAAGTATGCCTCCAGTAAGTGCCGGTATGCCCATTGAAAAGTAGTCGGAAATGAAGGAAAAACATTTAAATATGACGTTTGCGTGAAGTTCCATCCCTTTGGCGCAAGTATGCCCCCACTAAGCGCCGGTATGCCCATTGAAAAGTAGTCGGAAATGAAGGAAAAACATTTAAATATGACGTTTGCGTGAAGTTCCATCCCTTTGGCCCAAGTATGCCCCCACTAAGCGCCGGTATGCCCATTGAAAAGTAGTCGGAAATGAAGGAAAAACATTTAAATATGACGTTTGCGTGAAGTTCCATCCCTTTAGCCCAAGTATGCCCCCAGTAAGCGCCGGTATGCCCATTGAAAAGTAGTCGGAAATGAAGGGAAAACATTTAAATATGACGTTTGCGTGAAGTTCCATCCCTTTGGCCCAAGTATGCCCCCAGTAAGTGCCGGTATGCCCATTGAAAAGTAGTCGGAAATGAAGGGAAAACATTTAAATATGACGTTTGCGTGAAGTTCCATCCCTTTGGCGCAAGTATGCCCCCTCTAAGCGCAGGTATGCCCATTGAAAAGTAGTCGGAAATGAAGGAAAAACATTTAAATATGACGTTTGCGTGAAGTTCCATCCCTTTGGCCCAAGTATGCCCCCATTAAGCGCCGGTATGCCCATTGAAAAGTAGTCGGAAATGAAGAAAAAACATTTAAATATGACGTTTGCGTGAAGTTCCATCCCTTTGGCGCAAGTATGCCCCCTCTAAGCGCAGGTATGCCCATTGAAAAGTAGTCGGAAATGAAGGAAAAACATTTAAATATGACGTTTGCGTGAAGTTCCATCCCTTTGGCGCAAGTATGCCCCCACTTAGCGCAGGTATGCCCATTGAAAAGTAGTCGGAAATTAAGGAAAAACATTTAAATATCACGTTTGCGTGAAGTTCCATCCCTTTGGCCCAAGTATGCCCCCAGTAAGTGCCGGTATGCCCATTGAAAAGTAGTCGGAAATTAAGGAAAAACATTTAAATATGACGTTTGCGTGAAGTTTAATCCCTTTGCTCCAAGTATGCCCCCAGTAAGTGCCGGTATGCCCATTGAAAAGTAGTCGGAAATGAAGGAAAAACATTTAAATATGACGTTTGCGTGAAAATCCATCCCTTTGGCCCAAGTATGCCCCCACTAAGCGCCGGTATGCCCATTGAAAAGTAGTCGGAAATGAAGGAAAAACATTTAAATATGACGTTTGCGTGAAGTTCCATCCCTTTGGCGCAAGTATGCCCCCTCTAAGCGCCGGTATGCCCATTGAAAAGTAGTCGGAAATGAAGGAAAAACATTTAAATATGACGTTTGCGTGAAGTTCCATCCCTTTGGCCCAAGTATGCCCCCAGTAAGCGCCGGTATGCCCATTGAAAAGTAGTCGGAAATGAAGGAAAAACATTTAAATATGACGTTTGCGTGAAGTTCCATCCATTTGGCGCAAGTATGCCCCCACTAAGCACAGGTATGCCCATTGAAAAGTAGTCGGAAATTAAGGAAAAACATTTAAATATCACGTTTGCGTGAAGTTCCATCCCTTTGGCCCAAGTATGCCCCCAGTAAGTGCCGGTATGCCCATTGAAAAGTAGTCGGAAATGAAGGAAAAACATTTAAATATGACGTTTGCGTGAAAATCCATCCCTTTGGCCCAAGTATGCCCCCAGTAAGTGCCGGTATGCCCATTGAAAAGTAGTCGGAAATGAAGGGAAAACATTTAAATATGACGTTTGCGTGAAGTTCTATCCCTTTGGCGCAAGTATGCCCCCTCTAAGCGCCGGTATGCCCCTTGAAAAGTAGTCGGAAATGAAGGAAAAACATTTAAATATGACGTTTGCGTGAAGTTCCATCCCTTTGGCCCAAGTATGCCCCCAGTAAGCGCCGGTATGCCCATTGAAAAGTAGTCGGAAATGAAGGAAAAACAATTAAATATGACGTTTGCGTGAAGTTCCATCCCTTTGGCGCAAGTATGCCCCCACTAAGCGCAGGTATGCCCATTGAAAAGTAGTCGGAAATTAAGGAAAAACATTTAAATATCACGTTTGCGTGAAGTTCCATCCCTTTGGCCCAAGTATGCCCCCAGTAAGCGCCGGTATGCCCATTGAAAAGTAGTCGGAAATGAAAGGAAAACATTTAAATATGACGTTTGCGTGAAGTTCCATCCCTTTGGCCCAAGTATGCCCCCAGTAAGTGCCGGTATGCCCATGGAAAAGTTGTCGGAAATGAAGGGAAAACATTTAAATATGACGTTTGCGTGAAGTTCCATCCCTTTGGCGCAAGTATGCCCCCTCTAAGCGCAGGTATACCCATTGAAAAGTAGTCGGAAATGAAGGAAAAACATTTAAATATGACGTTTGCGTGAAGTTCCATCCCTTTGGCGCAAGTATGCCCCCTCTAAGCGCAGGTATGCCCATTGAAAAGTAGTCGGAAATTAAGGAAAAACATTTAAATATCACGTTTGCGTGAAGTTCCATCCCTTTGGCCCAAGTATGCCTCCAGTAAGTGCCGGTATGCCCATTGAAAAGTAGTCGGAAATGAAGGAAAAACATTTAAATATGACGTTTGCGTGAAGTTCCATCCCTTTGGCGCAAGTATGCCCCCACTAAGCGCCGGTATGCCCATTGAAAAGTAGTCGGAAATGAAGGAAAAACATTTAAATATGACGTTTGCGTTTAGTTCCATCCCTTTGGCCCAAGTATGCCCCCAGTAAGTGCCGGTATGCCCATTGAAAAGTAGTCGGAAATGAAGGGAAAACATTTAAATATGACGTTTGCGTGAAGTTCCATCCCTTTGGCGCAAGTATGCCCCCTCTAAGCGCAGGTATACCCATTGAAAAGTAGTCGGAAATGAAGGAAAAACATTTAAATATGACGTTTGCGTGAAGTTCCATCCCTTTGGCGCAAGTATGCCCCCTCTAAGCGCAGGTATGCCCATTGAAAAGTAGTCGGAAATTAAGGAAAAACATTTAAATATCACGTTTGCGTGAAGTTCCATCCCTTTGGCCCAAGTATGCCCCCAGTAAGCGCCGGTATGCCCATTGAAAAGTAGTCGGAAATGAAAGGAAAACATTTAAATATGACGTTTGCGTGAAGTTCCATCCCTTTGGCCCAAGTATGCCCCCAGTAAGTGCCGGTATGCCCATGGAAAAGTTGTCGGAAATGAAGGGAAAACATTTAAATATGACGTTTGCGTGAAGTTCCATCCCTTTGGCGCAAGTATGCCCCCTCTAAGCGCAGGTATACCCATTGAAAAGTAGTCGGAAATGAAGGAAAAACATTTAAATATGACGTTTGCGTGAAGTTCCATCCCTTTGGCGCAAGTATGCCCCCTCTAAGCGCAGGTATGCCCATTGAAAAGTAGTCGGAAATTAAGGAAAAACATTTAAATATCACGTTTGCGTGAAGTTCCATCCCTTTGGCCCAAGTATGCCTCCAGTAAGTGCCGGTATGCCCATTGAAAAGTAGTCGGAAATGAAGGAAAAACATTTAAATATGACGTTTGCGTGAAGTTCCATCCCTTTGGCGCAAGTATGCCCCCACTAAGCGCCGGTATGCCCATTGAAAAGTAGTCGGAAATGAAGGAAAAACATTTAAATATGACGTTTGCGTTTAGTTCCATCCCTTTGGCCCAAGTATGCCCCCAGTAAGTGCCGGTATGCCCATTGAAAAGTAGTCGGAAATGAAGGGAAAACATTTAAATATGACGTTTGCGTGAAGTTCCATCCCTTTGGCGCAAGTATGCCCCCTCTAAGCGCAGGTATGCCCATTGAAAAGTAGTCGGAAATGAAGGAAAAACATTTAAATATGACGTTTGCGTGAAGTCCATCCCTTTGGCGCAAGTATGCCCCCTCTAAGCGCAGGTATGCCCATTGAAAAGTAGTCGGAAATTAAGGAAAAACATTTAAATATCACGTTTGCGTGAAGTTCCATCCCTTTGGCCCAAGTATGCCCCCAGTAAGCGCCGGTATGCCCATTGAAAAGTAGTCGGAAATGAAAGGAAAACATTTAAATATGACGTTTGCGTGAAGTTCCATCCCTTTGGCCCAAGTATGCCCCCAGTAAGTGCCGGTATGCCCATTGAAAAGTAGTCGGAAATGAAGGGAAAACATTTAAATATGACGTTTGCGTGAAGTTCCATCCCTTTGGCCCAAGTATGCCCCCAGTAAGTGCCGGTATGCCCATTGAAAAGTAGTCGGAAATGAAGGGAAAACATTTAAATATGACGTTTGCGTGAAGTTCCATCCCTTTGGCGCAAGTATGCCCCCTCTAAGCGCAGGTATGCCCATTGAAAAGTAGTCGGAAATTAAGGAAAAACATTTAAATATCACGTTTGCGTGAAGTTCCATCCCTTTGGCCCAAGTATGCCCCCAGTAAGTGCCGGTATGCCCATTGAAAAGTAGTCGGAAATGAAGGAAAAACATTTAAATGTGACGTTTGCGTGAAGTTCCATCCCTTTGGCGCAAGTATGCCCCCACTTAGCGCAGGTATGCCCATTGAAAAGTAGTCGGAAATTAAGGAAAAACATTTAAATATCACGTTTGCGTGAAGTTCCATCCCTTTGGCCCAAGTATGCCCCCAGTAAGTGCCGGTATGCCCATTGAAAAGTAGTCGGAAATTAAGGAAAAACATTTAAATATGACGTTTGCGTGAAGTTCCATCCCTTTGGCCCAAGTATGCCCCCAGTAAGTGCCGGTATGCCCATTGAAAAGTAGTCGGAAATGAAGGAAAAACATTTAAATATGACGTTTGCGTGAAAATCCATCCCTTTGGCCCAAGTATGCCCCCACTAAGCGCCGGTATGCCCATTGAAAAGTAGTCGGAAATGAAGGAAAAACATTTAAATATGACGTTTGCGTGAAGTTCCATCCCTTTAGCCCAAGTATGCCCCCAGTAAGCGCCGGTATGCCCATTGAAAAGTAGTCGGAAATGAAGGGAAAACATTTAAATATGACGTTTGCGTGAAGTTCCATCCCTTTGGCCCAAGTATGCACCCAGTAAGTGCCGGTATGCCCATTGAAAAGTAGTCGGAAATGAAGGGAAAACATTTAAATATGACGTTTGCGTGAAGTTCCATCCCTTTGGCGCAAGTATGCCCACTCTAAGCGCAGGTATGCCCATTGAAAAGTAGTCGGAAATGAAGGAAAAACATTTAAATATGACGTTTGCGTGAAGTTCCGTCCCTTTGGCCCAAGTATGCCCCCAGTAAGCGCCGGTATGCCCATTGAAAAGTAGTCGGAAATGAAGGAAAAACATTTAAATATGACGTTTGCGTGAAGTTCCATTCCTTTGGCGCAAGTATGCCCCCTCTAAGCGCAGGTATGCCCATTGAAAAGTAGTCGGAAATTAAGGAAAAACATTTAAATATCACGTTTGCGTGAAGTTCCATCCCTTTGGCCCAAATATGCCCCCAGTAAGTGCCGGTATGCCCATTGAAAAGTAGTCGGAAATGAAGGAAAAACATTTAAATATGACGTTTGCGTGAAGTTCCATCCCTTTGGCGCAAGTATGCCCCCACTAAGCGCCGGTATGCCCATTGAAAAGTAGTCGGAAATGAAGGAAAAACATTTAAATATGACGTTTGCGTGAAGTTCCATCCCTTTGGCCCAAGTATGCCCCCAGTAAGCGCCGGTATGCCCATTGAAAAGTAGTCGGAAATGAAGGAAAAACATTTAAATATGACGTTTGCGTGAAGTTCCATCCCTTTGGCCCAAGTATGCCCCCACTAAGCGCCGGTATGCCCATTGAAAAGTAGTCGGAAATGAAGGGAAAACATTTAAATATGACGTTTGCGTGAAGTTCCATCCCTTTGGCCCAATTATGCCCCCAGTAAGTGCCGGTATGCCCATTGAAAAGTAGTCGGAAATGAAGGGAAAACATTTAAATATGACGTTTGCGTGAAGTTCCATCCCTTTGGCGCAAGTATGCCCCCACTAAGCGCCGGTATGCTCATTGAAAAGTAGTCGGAAATGAAGGAAAAACATTTAAATATGACGTTTGCGTGAAGTTCCATCCCTTTAGCCCAAGTATGCCCCCACTAAGCGCCGGTATGCCCATTGAAAAGTAGTCGGAAATGAAGGAAAAACATTTAAATATGACGTTTGCGTGAAGTTCCATCCCTTTAGCCCAAGTATGCCCCCAGTAAGCGCCGGTATGCCCATTGAAAAGTAGTCGGAAATGAAGGGAAAACATTTAAATATGACGTTTGCGTGAAGTTCCATCCCTTTGGCCCAAGTATGCCCCCAGTAAGTGCCGGTATGCCCATTGAAAAGTAGTCGGAAATGAAGGGAAAACATTTAAATATGACGTTTGCGTGAAGTTCCATCCCTTTGGCGCAAGTATGCCCCCACTAAGCGCAGGTATGCCCATTGAAAAGTAGTCGGAAATTAAGGAAAAACATTTAAATATCACGTTTGCGTGAAGTTCCATCCCTTTGGCCCTAGTATGCCCCCAGTACGCGCCGGTATGCCCATTGAAAAGTAGTCGGAAATGAAAGGAAAACATTTTAATATGACGTTTGCGTGAAGTTCCATCCCTTTGGCCCAAGTATGCCCCCAGTAAGCGCCGGTATGCCCATTGAAAAGTAGTCGGAAATGAAGGAAAAACATTTAAATGTGACGTTTGCGTGAAGTTCCATCCCTTTGGCGCAAGTATGCCCCCTCTAAGCGCAGGTATGCCCATTGAAAAGTAGTCGGAAATTAAGGAAAAACCTTTAAATATCACGTTTGCGTGAAGTTCCATCCCTTTGGCCCAAGTATACCCCCAGTAAGTGCCGGTATGCCCATTGAAAAGTAGTCGGAAATTAAGGAAAAACATTTAAATATGACGTTTGCGTGAAGTTCCATCCCTTTGGCCCAAGTATGCCCCCAGTAAGTGCCGGTATGCCCATTGAAAAGTAGTCGGAAATGAAGGAAAAACATTTAAATATGACGTTTGCGTGAAGTTCCATCCCTTTGGCGCAAGTATGCCCCCACTAAGCGCCGGTATGCCCATTGAAAAGTAGTCGGAAATGAAGGAAAAACATTTAAATATGACGTTTGCGTGAAGTTCCATCCCTTTGGCCCAAGTATGCCCCCAGTAAGCGCCGGTATGCCCATTGAAAAGTAGTCGGAAATGAAGGAAAAACATTTAAATATGACGTTTGCGTGAAGTTCCATCCCTTTGGCCCAAGTATGCCCCCACTAAGCGCCGGTATGCCCATTGAAAAGTAGTCGGAAATGAAGGAAAAACATTTAAATATGACGTTTGCGTGAAGTTCCATCCCTTTAGCCCAAGTATGCCCCCAGTAAGCGCCGGTATGCCCATTGAAAAGTAGTCGGAAATTAAGGAAAAACATATAAATATCACGTTTGCGTGAAGTTCCATCCCTTTGGCCCAAGTATGCCCCCAGTAAGTGCCGGTATGCCCATTGAAAAGTAGTCGGAAATGAAGGAAAAACATTTAAATATGACGTTTGCGTGAAGTTCCATCCCTTTGGCGCAAGTATGCCCCCCCTAAGCGCAGGTATGCCCATTGAAAAGTAGTTGGAAATTAAGGAAAAACATTTAAATATCACGTTGGCGTGAAGTTCCATCCCTTTGGCCCAAGTATGCCCCCAGTAAGTGCCGGTATGCCCATTGAAAAGTAGTCGGAAATTAAGGAAAAACATTTAAATATGACGTTTGCGTGAAGTTCCATCCCTTTGGCCCAAGTATGCCCCCAGTAAGTGCCGGTATGCCCATTGAAAAGTAGTCGGAAATGAAGGAAAAACATTTAAATATGACGTTTGCGTGAAAATCCATCCCTTTGGCCCAAGTATGCCCCCACTAAGCGCCGGTATGCCCATTGAAAAGTAGTCGGAAATGAAGGGAAAACATTTAAATATGACGTTTGCGTGAAGTTCCATCCCTTTGGCCCAAGTATGCCCCCAGTAAGTGCCGGTATGCCCATTGAAAAGTAGTCGGAAATGAATGAAAAACATTTAAATATGACGTTTGCGTGAAGTTCCATCCCTTTGGCGCAAGTATGCCCCCAGTAAGTGCCGGTATGCCCATTGAAAAGTAGTCGGAAATGAAGGAAAAACATTTAAATATGACGTTTGCGTGAAAATCCATCCCTTTGGCCCAAGTATGCCCCCACTAAGCGCCGGTATGCCCATTGAAAAGTAGTCGGAAATGAAGGAAAAACATTTAAATATGACGTTTGCGTGAAGTTCCATCCCTTTGGCCCAAGTATGCCCCCAGTAAGCGCCGGTATGCCCATTGAAAAGTAGTCGGAAATGAAGGAAAAACATTTAAATATGACGTTTGCGTGAAGTTCCATCCCTTTGGCGCAAGTATGCCCCCTCTAAGCGCAGGTATGCCCATTGAAAAGTAGTCGGAAATTAAGGAAAAACATTTAAATATCACGTTTGCGTGAAGTTCCATCCCTTTGGCCCAAGTATGCACCCAGTAAGTGCCGGTATGCCCATTGAAAAGTAGTCGGAAATGAAGGGAAAACATTTAAATATGACGTTTGCGTGAAGTTCCATCCCTTTGGCGCAAGTATGCCCACTCTAAGCGCAGGTATGCCCATTGAAAAGTAGTCGGAAATGAAGGAAAAACATTTAAATATGACGTTTGCGTGAAGTTCCGTCCCTTTGGCCCAAGTATGCCCCCAGTAAGCGCCGGTATGCCCATTGAAAAGTAGTCGGAAATGAAGGAAAAACATTTAAATATGACGTTTGCGTGAAGTTCCATTCCTTTGGCGCAAGTATGCCCCCTCTAAGCGCAGGTATGCCCATTGAAAAGTAGTCGGAAATTAAGGAAAAACATTTAAATATCACGTTTGCGTGAAGTTCCATCCCTTTGGCCCAAATATGCCCCCAGTAAGTGCCGGTATGCCCATTGAAAAGTAGTCGGAAATGAAGGAAAAACATTTAAATATGACGTTTGCGTGAAGTTCCATCCCTTTGGCGCAAGTATGCCCCCACTAAGCGCCGGTATGCCCATTGAAAAGTAGTCGGAAATGAAGGAAAAACATTTAAATATGACGTTTGCGTGAAGTTCCATCCCTTTGGCCCAAGTATGCCCCCAGTAAGCGCCGGTATGCCCATTGAAAAGTAGTCGGAAATGAAGGAAAAACATTTAAATATGACGTTTGCGTGAAGTTCCATCCCTTTGGCCCAAGTATGCCCCCACTAAGCGCCGGTATGCCCATTGAAAAGTAGTCGGAAATGAAGGGAAAACATTTAAATATGACGTTTGCGTGAAGTTCCATACCTTTGGCCCAATTATGCCCCCAGTAAGTGCCGGTATGCCCATTGAAAAGTAGTCGGAAATGAAGGGAAAACATTTAAATATGACGTTTGCGTGAAGTTCCATCCCTTTGGCGCAAGTATGCCCCCACTAAGCGCCGGTATGCTCATTGAAAAGTAGTCGGAAATGAAGGAAAAACATTTAAATATGACGTTTGCGTGAAGTTCCATCCCTTTAGCCCAAGTATGCCCCCACTAAGCGCCGGTATGCCCATTGAAAAGTAGTCGGAAATGAAGGAAAAACATTTAAATATGACGTTTGCGTGAAGTTCCATCCCTTTAGCCCAAGTATGCCCCCAGTAAGCGCCGGTATGCCCATTGAAAAGTAGTCGGAAATGAAGGGAAAACATTTAAATATGACGTTTGCGTGAAGTTCCATCCCTTTGGCCCAAGTATGCCCCCAGTAAGTGCCGGTATGCCCATTGAAAAGTAGTCGGAAATGAAGGGAAAACATTTAAATATGACGTTTGCGTGAAGTTCCATCCCTTTGGCGCAAGTATGCCCCCACTAAGCGCAGGTATGCCCATTGAAAAGTAGTCGGAAATTAAGGAAAAACATTTAAATATCACGTTTGCGTGAAGTTCCATCCCTTTGGCCCTAGTATGCCCCCAGTACGCGCCGGTATGCCCATTGAAAAGTAGTCGGAAATGAAAGGAAAACATTTTAATATGACGTTTGCGTGAAGTTCCATCCCTTTGGCCCAAGTATGCCCCCAGTAAGCGCCGGTATGCCCATTGAAAAGTAGTCGGAAATGAAGGAAAAACATTTAAATGTGACGTTTGCGTGAAGTTCCATCCCTTTGGCGCAAGTATGCCCCCTCTAAGCGCAGGTATGCCCATTGAAAAGTAGTCGGAAATTAAGGAAAAACCTTTAAATATCACGTTTGCGTGAAGTTCCATCCCTTTGGCCCAAGTATACCCCCAGTAAGTGCCGGTATGCCCATTGAAAAGTAGTCGGAAATTAAGGAAAAACATTTAAATATGACGTTTGCGTGAAGTTCCATCCCTTTGGCCCAAGTATGCCCCCAGTAAGTGCCGGTATGCCCATTGAAAAGTAGTCGGAAATGAAGGAAAAACATTTAAATATGACGTTTGCGTGAAGTTCCATCCCTTTGGCGCAAGTATGCCCCCACTAAGCGCCGGTATGCCCATTGAAAAGTAGTCGGAAATGAAGGAAAAACATTTAAATATGACGTTTGCGTGAAGTTCCATCCCTTTGGCCCAAGTATGCCCCCAGTAAGCGCCGGTATGCCCATTGAAAAGTAGTCGGAAATGAAGGAAAAACATTTAAATATGACGTTTGCGTGAAGTTCCATCCCTTTGGCCCAAGTATGCCCCCACTAAGCGCCGGTATGCCCATTGAAAAGTAGTCGGAAATGAAGGAAAAACATTTAAATATGACGTTTGCGTGAAGTTCCATCCCTTTAGCCCAAGTATGCCCCCAGTAAGCGCCGGTATGCCCATTGAAAAGTAGTCGGAAATTAAGGAAAAACATATAAATATCACGTTTGCGTGAAGTTCCATCCCTTTGGCCCAAGTATGCCCCCAGTAAGTGCCGGTATGCCCATTGAAAAGTAGTCGGAAATGAAGGAAAAACATTTAAATATGACGTTTGCGTGAAGTTCCATCCCTTTGGCGCAAGTATGCCCCCACTAAGCGCAGGTATGCCCATTGAAAAGTAGTTGGAAATTAAGGAAAAACATTTAAATATCACGTTGGCGTGAAGTTCCATCCCTTTGGCCCAAGTATGCCCCCAGTAAGTGCCGGTATGCCCATTGAAAAGTAGTCGGAAATTAAGGAAAAACATTTAAATATGACGTTTGCGTGAAGTTCCATCCCTTTGGCCCAAGTATGCCCCCAGTAAGTGCCGGTATGCCCATTGAAAAGTAGTCGGAAATGAAGGAAAAACATTTAAATATGACGTTTGCGTGAAAATCCATCCCTTTGGCCCAAGTATGCCCCCACTAAGCGCCGGTATGCCCATTGAAAAGTAGTCGGAAATGAAGGGAAAACATTTAAATATGACGTTTGCGTGAAGTTCCATCCCTTTGGCCCAAGTATGCCCCCAGTAAGTGCCGGTATGCCCATTGAAAAGTAGTCGGAAATGAATGAAAAACATTTAAATATGACGTTTGCGTGAAGTTCCATCCCTTTGGCGCAAGTATGCCCCCAGTAAGTGCCGGTATGCCCATTGAAAAGTAGTCGGAAATGAAGGAAAAACATTTAAATATGACGTTTGCGTGAAAATCCATCCCTTTGGCCCAAGTATGCCCCCACTAAGCGCCGGTATGCCCATTGAAAAGTAGTCGGAAATGAAGGAAAAACATTTAAATATGACGTTTGCGTGAAGTTCCATCCCTTTGGCCCAAGTATGCCCCCAGTAAGCGCCGGTATGCCCATTGAAAAGTAGTCGGAAATGAAGGAAAAACATTTAAATATGACGTTTGCGTGAAGTTCCATCCCTTTGGCGCAAGTATGCCCCCTCTAAGCGCAGGTATGCCCATTGAAAAGTAGTCGGAAATTAAGGAAAAACATTTAAATATCACGTTTGCGTGAAGTTCCATCCCTTTGGCCCAAGTATGCCCCCAGTAAGTGTCGGTATGCCCATTGAAAAGTAGTCGGAAATGAAGGAAAAACATTTAAATATGACGTTTGCGTGAAGTTCCATCCCTTTGGCCCAAGTATGCCCCCAGTAAGTGCCGGTATGCCCATTGAAAAGTAGTCGGAAATGAAGGAAAAACATTTAAATATGACGTTTGCGTGAAGTTCCATCCCTTTGGCCCAAGTATGCCCCCACTAAGCGCCGGTATGCCCATTGAAAAGTAGTCGGAAATGAAGGAAAAACATTTAAATATGACGTTTGCGTGAAGTTCCATCCCTTTAGCCCAAGTATGCCCCCAGTAAGCGCCGGTATGCCCATTGAAAAGTAGTCGGAAATTAAGGAAAAACATATAAATATCACGTTTGCGTGAAGTTCCATCCCTTTGGCCCAAGTATGCCCCCAGTAAGTGCCGGTATGCCCATTGAAAAGTAGTCGGAAATGAAGGAAAAACATTTAAATATGACGTTTGCGTGAAGTTCCATCCCTTTGGCGCAAGTATGCCCCCACTAAGCGCAGGTATGCCCATTGAAAAGTAGTTGGAAATTAAGGAAAAACATTTAAATATCACGTTGGCGTGAAGTTCCATCCCTTTGGCCCAAGTATGCCCCCAGTAAGTGCCGGTATGCCCATTGAAAAGTAGTCGGAAATTAAGGAAAAACATTTAAATATGACGTTTGCGTGAAGTTCCATCCCTTTGGCCCAAGTATGCCCCCAGTAAGTGCCGGTATGCCCATTGAAAAGTAGTCGGAAATGAAGGAAAAACATTTAAATATGACGTTTGCGTGAAAATCCATCCCTTTGGCCCAAGTATGCCCCCACTAAGCGCCGGTATGCCCATTGAAAAGTAGTCGGAAATGAAGGGAAAACATTTAAATATGACGTTTGCGTGAAGTTCCATCCCTTTGGCCCAAGTATGCCCCCAGTAAGTGCCGGTATGCCCATTGAAAAGTAGTCGGAAATGAATGAAAAACATTTAAATATGACGTTTGCGTGAAGTTCCATCCCTTTGGCGCAAGTATGCCCCCAGTAAGTGCCGGTATGCCCATTGAAAAGTAGTCGGAAATGAAGGAAAAACATTTAAATATGACGTTTGCGTGAAGTTCCATCCCTTTGGCCCAAGTATGCCCCCAGTAAGTGCCGGTATGCCCATTGAAAAGTAGTCGGAAATGAAGGAAAAACATTTAAATATGACGTTTGCGTGAAGTTCCATCCCTTTGGCGCAAGTATGCCCCCACTAAGCGCCGGTATGCCCATTGAAAAGTAGTCGGAAATGAAGGAAAAACATTTAAATATGACGTTTGCGTGAAGTTCCATCCCTTTGGCCCAAGTATGCCCCCAGTAAGCGCCGGTATGCCCATTGAAAAGTAGTCGGAAATGAAGGAAAAACATTTAAATATGACGTTTGCGTGAAGTTCCATCCCTTTGGCCCAAGTATGCCCCCACTAAGCGCCGGTATGCCCATTGAAAAGTAGTCGGAAATGAAGGAAAAACATTTAAATATGACGTTTGCGTGAAGTTCCATCCCTTTAGCCCAAGTATGCCCCCAGTAAGCGCCGGTATGCCCATTGAAAAGTAGTCGGAAATTAAGGAAAAACATTTAAATATCACGTTTGCGTGAAGTTCCATCCCTTTGGCCCAAGTATGCCCCCAGTAAGTGCCGGTATGCCCATTGAAAAGTAGTCGGAAATGAAGGAAAAACATTTAAATATGACGTTTGCGTGAAGTTCCATCCCTTTGGCGCAAGTATGCCCCCACTAAGCGCAGGTATGCCCATTGAAAAGTAGTTGGAAATTAAGGAAAAACATTTAAATATCACGTTTGCGTGAAGTTCCATCCCTTTGGCCCAAGTATGCCCCCAGTAAGTGCCGGTATGCCCATTGAAAAGTAGTCGGAAATTAAGGAAAAACATTTAAATATGACGTTTGCGTGAAGTTCCATCCCTTTGGCCCAAGTATGCCCCCAGTAAGTGCCGGTATGCCCATTGAAAAGTAGTCGGAAATGAAGGAAAAACCTTTAAATATGACGTTTGCGTGAAAATCCATCCCTTTGGCCCAAGTATGCCCCCACTAAGCGCCGGTATGCCCATTGAAAAGTAGTCGGAAATGAAGGAAAAACATTTAAATATGACGTTTGCGTGAAGTTCCATCCCTTTAGCCCAAGTATGCCCCCAGTAAGCGCCGGTATGCCCATTGAAAAGTAGTCGGAAATGAAGGGAAAACATTTAAATATGACGTTTGCGTGAAGTTCCATCCCTTTGGCCCAAGTATGCCCCCAGTAAGTGCCGGTATGCCCATTGAAAAGTAGTCGGAAATGAATGAAAAACATTTAAATATGACGTTTGCGTGAAGTTCCATCCCTTTGGCGCAAGTATGCCCCCAGTAAAAGCCGGTATGCCCATTGAAAAGTAGTCGGAAATGAAGGAAAAACATTTAAATATGACGTTTGCGTGAAAATCCATCCCTTTGGCCCAAGTAAGCCCCCACTAAGCGCCGGTATGCCCATTGAAAAGTAGTCGGAAATGAAGGAAAAACATTTAAATATGACGTTTGCGTGAAGTTCCATCCCTTTGGCCCAAGTATGCCCCCAGTAAGCGCCGGTATGCCCATTGAAAAGTAGTCGGAAATGAAGGAAAAACATTTAAATATGACGTTTGCGTGAAGTTCCATCCCTTTGGCGCAAGTATGCCCCCTCTAAGCGCAGGTATGCCCATTGAAAAGTAGTCGGAAATTAAGGAAAAACATTTAAATATCACGTTTGCGTGAAGTTCCATCCCTTTGGCCCAAGTATGCCCCCAGTAAGTGCCGGTATGCCCATTGAAAAGTAGTCGGAAATGAAGGAAAAACATTTAAATATGACGTTTGCGTGAAGTTCCATCCCTTTGGCGCAAGTATGCCCCCACTTAGCGCAGGTATGCCCATTGAAAAGTAGTCGGAAATTAAGGAAAAACATTTAAATATCACGTTTGCGTGAAGTTCCATCCCTTTGGCCCAAGTATGCCCCCAGTAAGTGCCGGTATGCCCATTGAAAAGTAGTCGGAAATTAAGGAAAAACATTTAAATATGACGTTTGCGTGAAGTTCCATCCCTTTGGCCCAATTATGCCCCCAGTAAGTGCCGGTATGCCCATTGAAAAGTAGTCGGAAATGAAGGAAAAACATTTAAATATGACGTTTGCGTGAAAATCCATCCCTTTGGCCCAAGTATGCCCCCACTAAGCGCCGGTATGCCCATTGAAAAGTAGTCGGAAATGAAGGAAAAACATTTAAATATGACGTTTGCGTGAAGTTCCATCCCTTTAGCCCAAGTATGCCCCAAGTAAGCGCCGGTATGCCCATTGAAAAGTAGTCGGAAATGAAGGGAAAACATTTAAATATGACGTTTGCGTGAAGTTCCATCCCTTTGGCCCAAGTATGCACCCAGTAAGTGCCGGTATGCCCATTGAAAAGTAGTCGGAAATGAAGGAAAAACATTTAAATATGACGTTTGCGTGAAGTTCCATCCCTTTGGCCCAAGTATGCCCCCAGTAAGCGCCGGTATGCCCATTGAAAAGTAGTCGGAAATGAAGGAAAAACATTTAAATATGACGTTTGCGTGAAGTTCCATCCCTTTGGCCCAAGTATGCCCCCAGTAAGCGCCGGTATGCCCATTGAAAAGTAGTCGGAAATGAAGGGAAAACATTTAAATATGACGTTTGCGTGAAGTTCCATCCCTTTGGCCCAATTATGCCCCCAGTAAGTGCCGGTATGCCCATTGAAAAGTAGTCGGAAATGAAGGGAAAACATTTAAATATGACGTTTGCGTGAAGTTCCATCCCTTTGGCCCAAGTATGCCCCCAGTAAGTGCCGGTATGCCCATTGAAAAGTAGTCGGAAATGAAGGAAAAACCTTTAAATATGACGTTTGCGTGAAAATCCATCCCTTTGGCCCAAGTATGCCCCCACTAAGCGCCGGTATGCCCATTGAAAAGTAGTCGGAAATGAAGGAAAAACATTTAAATATGACGTTTGCGTGAAGTTCCATCCCTTTAGCCCAAGTATGCCCCCAGTAAGCGCCGGTATGCCCATTGAAAAGTAGTCGGAAATGAAGGGAAAACATTTAAATATGACGTTTGCGTGAAGTTCCATCCCTTTGGCCCAAGTATGCCCCCAGTAAGTGCCGGTATGCCCATTGAAAAGTAGTCGGAAATGAATGAAAAACATTTAAATATGACGTTTGCGTGAAGTTCCATCCCTTTGGCGCAAGTATGCCCCCAGTAAAAGCCGGTATGCCCATTGAAAAGTAGTCGGAAATGAAGGAAAAACATTTAAATATGACGTTTGCGTGAAAATCCATCCCTTTGGCCCAAGTATGCCCCCACTAAGCGCCGGTATGCCCATTGAAAAGTAGTCGGAAATGAAGGAAAAACATTTAAATATGACGTTTGCGTGAAGTTCCATCCCTTTGGCCCAAGTATGCCCCCAGTAAGCGCCGGTATGCCCATTGAAAAGTAGTCGGAAATGAAGGAAAAACATTTAAATATGACGTTTGCGTGAAGTTCCATCCCTTTGGCGCAAGTATGCCCCCTCTAAGCGCAGGTATGCCCATTGAAAAGTAGTCGGAAATTAAGGAAAAACATTTAAATATCACGTTTGCGTGAAGTTCCATCCCTTTGGCCCAAGTATGCCCCCAGTAAGTGCCGGTATGCCCATTGAAAAGTAGTCGGAAATGAAGGAAAAACATTTAAATATGACGTTTGCGTGAAGTTCCATCCCTTTGGCGCAAGTATGCCCCCACTTAGCGCAGGTATGCCCATTGAAAAGTAGTCGGAAATTAAGGAAAAACATTTAAATATCACGTTTGCGTGAAGTTCCATCCCTTTGGCCCAAGTATGCCCCCAGTAAGTGCCGGTATGCCCATTGAAAAGTAGTCGGAAATTAAGGAAAAACATTTAAATATGACGTTTGCGTGAAGTTCCATCCCTTTGGCCCAATTATGCCCCCAGTAAGTGCCGGTATGCCCATTGAAAAGTAGTCGGAAATGAAGGAAAAACATTTAAATATGACGTTTGCGTGAAAATCCATCCCTTTGGCCCAAGTATGCCCCCACTAAGCGCCGGTATGCCCATTGAAAAGTAGTCGGAAATGAAGGAAAAACATTTAAATATGACGTTTGCGTGAAGTTCCATCCCTTTAGCCCAAGTATGCCCCAAGTAAGCGCCGGTATGCCCATTGAAAAGTAGTCGGAAATGAAGGGAAAACATTTAAATATGACGTTTGCGTGAAGTTCCATCCCTTTGGCCCAAGTATGCACCCAGTAAGTGCCGGTATGCCCATTGAAAAGTAGTCGGAAATGAAGGAAAAACATTTAAATATGACGTTTGCGTGAAGTTCCATCCCTTTGGCCCAAGTATGCCCCCAGTAAGCGCCGGTATGCCCATTGAAAAGTAGTCGGAAATGAAGGAAAAACATTTAAATATGACGTTTGCGTGAAGTTCCATCCCTTTGGCCCAAGTATGCCCCCAGTAAGCGCCGGTATGCCCATTGAAAAGTAGTCGGAAATGAAGGGAAAACATTTAAATATGACGTTTGCGTGAAGTTCCATCCCTTTGGCCCAATTATGCCCCCAGTAAGTGCCGGTATGCCCATTGAAAAGTAGTCGGAAATGAAGGGAAAACATTTAAATATGACGTTTGCGTGAAGTTCCATCCCTTTGGCCCAAGTATGCCCCCAGTAAGTGCCGGTATGCCCATTGAAAAGTAGTCGGAAATGAAGGGAAAACATTTAAATATGACGTTTGCGTGAAGTTCCATCCCTTTGGCGCAAGTATGCCCCCTCTAAGCGCAGGTATGCCCATTGAAAAGTAGTCGGAAATGAAGGAAAAACATTTAAATATGACGTTTGCGTGAAGTTCCATCCCTTTGGCCCAAGTATGCCCCCAGTAAGCGCCGGTATGCCCATTGAAAAGTAGTCGGAAATGAAGGAAAAACATTTAAATATGACGTTTGCGTGAAGTTCCATCCCTTTGGCGCAAGTATGCCCCCTCTAAGCGCAGGTATGCCCATTGAAAAGTAGTCGGAAATTAAGGAAAAACAATTAAATATCACGTTTGCGTGAAGTTCCATCCCTTTGGCCCAAGTATGCCCCCAGTAAGTGCCGGTATGCCCATTGAAAAGTAGTCGGAAATGAAGGAAAAACATTTAAATATGACGTTTGCGTGAAGTTCCATCCCTTTGGCGCAAGTATGCCCCCACTAAGCGCCGGTATGCCCATTGAAAAGTAGTCGGAAATGAAGGAAAAACATTTAAATATGACGTTTGCGTGAAGTTCCATCCCTTTGGCCCAAGTATGCCCCCAGTAAGCGCCGGTATGCCCATTGAAAAGTAGTCGGAAATGAAGGAAAAACATTTAAATATGACGTTTGCGTGAAGTTCCATCCCTTTGGCCCATGTATGCCCCCACTAAGCGCCGGTATGCCCATTGAAAAGTAGTCGGAAATGAAGGAAAAACATTTAAATATGACGTTTGCGTGAAGTTCCATCCCTTTAGCCCAAGTATGCCCACAGTAAGCGCCGGTATGCCCATTGAAAAGTAGTCGGAAATGAAGGGAAATCATTTAAATATGACGTTTGCGTGAAGTTCCATCCCTTTGGCCCAAGTATGCCCCCAGTAAGTGCCGGTATGCCCATTGAAAAGTAGTCGGAAATGAAGGGAAAACATTTAAATATGATGTTTGCGTGAAGTTCCATCCCTTTGGCGCAAGTATGCCCCCTCTAAGCGCAGGTATGCCCATTGAAAAGTAGTCGGAAATGAAGGAAAAACATTTAAATATGACGTTTGCGTGAAGTTCCATCCATTTGGCCCAAGTATGCCCCCAGTAAGCGCAGGTATGCCCATTGAAAAGTAGTCGGAAATGAAGGAAAAACATTTAAATGTGACGTTTGCGTGAAGTTCCATCCCTTTGGCGCAAGTATGCCCCCTCTAAGCGCAGGTATGCCCATTGAAAAGTAGTCGGAAATTAAGGAAAAACATTTAAATATCACGTTTGCGTGAAGTTCCATCCCTTTGGCCCAAGTATACCCCCAGTAAGTGCCGGTATGCCCATTGAAAAGTAGTCGGAAATGAAGGAAAAACATTTAAATATCACGTTTGCGTGAAGTTCCATCCCTTTGGCGCAAGTATGCCCCCAGTAAGCGCCGGTATGCCCATTGAAAAGTAGTCGGAAATGAAGGAAAAACATTTAAATATGACGTTTGCGTGAAGTTCCATCCCTTTGGCCCAAGTATACCCTTACTAAGCTCCGGTATGCCCATTGAAAAGTAGTCAGAAATTAAGGAAAAACATTTAAATATGACGTTTGCGTGAAGTTCCATCCCTTTGGCCCAAGTATGCCCCCAGTAAGCGCAGGTATGCCCATTGAAAAGTAGTCGGAAATTAAGGAAAAACATTTAAATATCACGTTTGCGTGAAGTTCCATCCCTTTGGCCCAAGTATGCCCCCAGTAAGTGCCGGTATGCCCATTGAAAAGTAGTCGGAAATTAAGGAAAAACATTTAAATATGACGTTTGCGTGAAGTTCCATCCCTTTGGCCCAATTATGCCCCCAGTAAGTGCCGGTATGCCCATTGAAAAGTAGTCGGAAATGAAGGAAAAACATTTAAATATGACGTTTGCGTGAAAATCCATCCCTTTGGCCCAAGTATGCCCCCACTAAGCGCCGGTATGCCCATTGAAAAGTAGTCGGAAATGAAGGAAAAACATTTAAATATGACGTTTGCGTGAAGTTCCATCCCTTTAGCCCAAGTATGCCCCAAGTAAGCGCCGGTATGCCCATTGAAAAGTAGTCGGAAATGAAGGGAAAACATTTAAATATGACGTTTGCGTGAAGTTCCATCCCTTTGGCCCAAGTATGCACCCAGTAAGTGCCGGTATGCCCATTGAAAAGTAGTCGGAAATGAAGGAAAAACATTTAAATATGACGTTTGCGTGAAGTTCCATCCCTTTGGCCCAAGTATGCCCCCAGTAAGCGCCGGTATGCCCATTGAAAAGTAGTCGGAAATGAAGGAAAAACATTTAAATATGACGTTTGCGTGAAGTTCCATCCCTTTGGCCCAAGTATGCCCCCAGTAAGCGCCGGTATGCCCATTGAAAAGTAGTCGGAAATGAAGGGAAAACATTTAAATATGACGTTTGCGTGAAGTTCCATCCCTTTGGCCCAATTATGCCCCCAGTAAGTGCCGGTATGCCCATTGAAAAGTAGTCGGAAATGAAGGGAAAACATTTAAATATGACGTTTGCGTGAAGTTCCATCCCTTTGGCCCAAGTATGCCCCCAGTAAGTGCCGGTATGCCCATTGAAAAGTAGTCGGAAATGAAGGGAAAACATTTAAATATGACGTTTGCGTGAAGTTCCATCCCTTTGGCGCAAGTATGCCCCCTCTAAGCGCAGGTATGCCCATTGAAAAGTAGTCGGAAATGAAGGAAAAACATTTAAATATGACGTTTGCGTGAAGTTCCATCCCTTTGGCCCAAGTATGCCCCCAGTAAGCGCCGGTATGCCCATTGAAAAGTAGTCGGAAATGAAGGAAAAACATTTAAATATGACGTTTGCGTGAAGTTCCATCCCTTTGGCGCAAGTATGCCCCCTCTAAGCGCAGGTATGCCCATTGAAAAGTAGTCGGAAATTAAGGAAAAACAATTAAATATCACGTTTGCGTGAAGTTCCATCCCTTTGGCCCAAGTATGCCCCCAGTAAGTGCCGGTATGCCCATTGAAAAGTAGTCGGAAATGAAGGAAAAACATTTAAATATGACGTTTGCGTGAAGTTCCATCCCTTTGGCGCAAGTATGCCCCCACTAAGCGCCGGTATGCCCATTGAAAAGTAGTCGGAAATGAAGGAAAAACATTTAAATATGACGTTTGCGTGAAGTTCCATCCCTTTGGCCCAAGTATGCCCCCAGTAAGCGCCGGTATGCCCATTGAAAAGTAGTCGGAAATGAAGGAAAAACATTTAAATATGACGTTTGCGTGAAGTTCCATCCCTTTGGCCCATGTATGCCCCCACTAAGCGCCGGTATGCCCATTGAAAAGTAGTCGGAAATGAAGGAAAAACATTTAAATATGACGTTTGCGTGAAGTTCCATCCCTTTAGCCCAAGTATGCCCACAGTAAGCGCCGGTATGCCCATTGAAAAGTAGTCGGAAATGAAGGGAAATCATTTAAATATGACGTTTGCGTGAAGTTCCATCCCTTTGGCCCAAGTATGCCCCCAGTAAGTGCCGGTATGCCCATTGAAAAGTAGTCGGAAATGAAGGGAAAACATTTAAATATGATGTTTGCGTGAAGTTCCATCCCTTTGGCGCAAGTATGCCCCCTCTAAGCGCAGGTATGCCCATTGAAAAGTAGTCGGAAATGAAGGAAAAACATTTAAATATGACGTTTGCGTGAAGTTCCATCCATTTGGCCCAAGTATGCCCCCAGTAAGCGCCGGTATGCCCATTGAAAAGTAGTCGGAAATGAAGGAAAAACATTTAAATGTGACGTTTGCGTGAAGTTCCATCCCTTTGGCGCAAGTATGCCCCCTCTAAGCGCAGGTATGCCCATTGAAAAGTAGTCGGAAATTAAGGAAAAACATTTAAATATCACGTTTGCGTGAAGTTCCATCCCTTTGGCCCAAGTATACCCCCAGTAAGTGCCGGTATGCCCATTGAAAAGTAGTCGGAAATGAAGGAAAAACATTTAAATATCACGTTTGCGTGAAGTTCCATCCCTTTGGCGCAAGTATGCCCCCAGTAAGCGCCGGTATGCCCATTGAAAAGTAGTCGGAAATGAAGGAAAAACATTTAAATATGACGTTTGCGTGAAGTTCCATCCCTTTGGCCCAAGTATACCCTTACTAAGCTCCGGTATGCCCATTGAAAAGTAGTCAGAAATTAAGGAAAAACATTTAAATATGACGTTTGCGTGAAGTTCCATCCCTTTGGCCCAAGTATGCCCCCAGTAAGCGCAGGTATGCCCATTGAAAAGTAGTCGGAAATTAAGGAAAAACATTTAAATATCACGTTTGCGTGAAGTTCCATCCCTTTGGCCCAAGTATGCCCCCAGTAAGTGCCGGTATGCCCATTGAAAAGTAGTCGGAAATTAAGGAAAAACATTTAAATATGACGTTTGCGTGAAGTTCCATCCCTTTGGCCCAATTATGCCCCCAGTAAGTGCCGGTATGCCCATTGAAAAGTAGTCGGAAATGAAGGAAAAACATTTAAATATGACGTTTGCGTGAAAATCCATCCCTTTGGCCCAAGTATGCCCCCACTAAGCGCCGGTATGCCCATTGAAAAGTAGTCGGAAATGAAGGAAAAACATTTAAATATGACGTTTGCGTGAAGTTCCATCCCTTTAGCCCAAGTATGCCCCAAGTAAGCGCCGGTATGCCCATTGAAAAGTAGTCGGAAATGAAGGGAAAACATTTAAATATGACGTTTGCGTGAAGTTCCATCCCTTTGGCCCAAGTATGCACCCAGTAAGTGCCGGTATGCCCATTGAAAAGTAGTCGGAAATGAAGGAAAAACATTTAAATATGACGTTTGCGTGAAGTTCCATCCCTTTGGCCCAAGTATGCCCCCAGTAAGCGCCGGTATGCCCATTGAAAAGTAGTCGGAAATGAAGGAAAAACATTTAAATATGACGTTTGCGTGAAGTTCCATCCCTTTGGCCCAAGTATGCCCCCAGTAAGCGCCGGTATGCCCATTGAAAAGTAGTCGGAAATGAAGGGAAAACATTTAAATATGACGTTTGCGTGAAGTTCCATCCCTTTGGCCCAATTATGCCCCCAGTAAGTGCCGGTATGCCCATTGAAAAGTAGTCGGAAATGAAGGGAAAACATTTAAATATGACGTTTGCGTGAAGTTCCATCCCTTTGGCCCAAGTATGCCCCCAGTAAGTGCCGGTATGCCCATTGAAAAGTAGTCGGAAATGAAGGGAAAACATTTAAATATGACGTTTGCGTGAAGTTCCATCCCTTTGGCGCAAGTATGCCCCCTCTAAGCGCAGGTATGCCCATTGAAAAGTAGTCGGAAATGAAGGAAAAACATTTAAATATGACGTTTGCGTGAAGTTCCATCCCTTTGGCCCAAGTATGCCCCCAGTAAGCGCCGGTATGCCCATTGAAAAGTAGTCGGAAATGAAGGAAAAACATTTAAATATGACGTTTGCGTGAAGTTCCATCCCTTTGGCGCAAGTATGCCCCCTCTAAGCGCAGGTATGCCCATTGAAAAGTAGTCGGAAATTAAGGAAAAACAATTAAATATCACGTTTGCGTGAAGTTCCATCCCTTTGGCCCAAGTATGCCCCCAGTAAGTGCCGGTATGCCCATTGAAAAGTAGTCGGAAATGAAGGAAAAACATTTAAATATGACGTTTGCGTGAAGTTCCATCCCTTTGGCGCAAGTATGCCCCCACTAAGCGCCGGTATGCCCATTGAAAAGTAGTCGGAAATGAAGGAAAAACATTTAAATATGACGTTTGCGTGAAGTTCCATCCCTTTGGCCCAAGTATGCCCCCAGTAAGCGCCGGTATGCCCATTGAAAAGTAGTCGGAAATGAAGGAAAAACATTTAAATATGACGTTTGCGTGAAGTTCCATCCCTTTGGCCCATGTATGCCCCCACTAAGCGCCGGTATGCCCATTGAAAAGTAGTCGGAAATGAAGGAAAAACATTTAAATATGACGTTTGCGTGAAGTTCCATCCCTTTAGCCCAAGTATGCCCACAGTAAGCGCCGGTATGCCCATTGAAAAGTAGTCGGAAATGAAGGGAAATCATTTAAATATGACGTTTGCGTGAAGTTCCATCCCTTTGGCCCAAGTATGCCCCCAGTAAGTGCCGGTATGCCCATTGAAAAGTAGTCGGAAATGAAGGGAAAACATTTAAATATGATGTTTGCGTGAAGTTCCATCCCTTTGGCGCAAGTATGCCCCCTCTAAGCGCAGGTATGCCCATTGAAAAGTAGTCGGAAATGAAGGAAAAACATTTAAATATGACGTTTGCGTGAAGTTCCATCCATTTGGCCCAAGTATGCCCCCAGTAAGCGCCGGTATGCCCATTGAAAAGTAGTCGGAAATGAAGGAAAAACATTTAAATGTGACGTTTGCGTGAAGTTCCATCCCTTTGGCGCAAGTATGCCCCCTCTAAGCGCAGGTATGCCCATTGAAAAGTAGTCGGAAATTAAGGAAAAACATTTAAATATCACGTTTGCGTGAAGTTCCATCCCTTTGGCCCAAGTATACCCCCAGTAAGCGCCGGTATGCCCATTGAAAAGTAGTCGGAAATGAAGGAAAAACATTTAAATATCACGTTTGCGTGAAGTTCCATCCCTTTGGCGCAAGTATGCCCCCAGTAAGCGCCGGTATGCCCATTGAAAAGTAGTCGGAAATGAAGGAAAAACATTTAAATATGACGTTTGCGTGAAGTTCCATCCCTTTGGCCCAAGTATACCCTTACTAAGCTCCGGTATGCCCATTGAAAAGTAGTCAGAAATTAAGGAAAAACATTTAAATATGACGTTTGCGTGAAGTTCCATCCCTTTGGCCCAAGTATGCCCCCAGTAAGCGCAGGTATGCCCATTGAAAAGTAGTCGGAAATTAAGGAAAAACATTTAAATATCACGTTTGCGTGAAGTTCCATCCCTTTGGCCCAAGTATGCCCCCTCTAAGCGCAGGTATGCCCATTGAAAAGTAGTCGGAAATGAAGGAAAAACATTTAAATATGACGTTTGCGTGAAGTTCCATCCCTTTGGCCCAAGTATGCCCCCAGTAAGCGCCGGTATGCCCATTGAAAAGTAGTCGGAAATGAAGGAAAAACATTTAAATATGACGTTTGCGTTAAGTTCCATCCCTTTGGCCCAAGTATGCCCCCAGTAAGCGCAGGTATGCCCATTGAAAAGTAGTCGGAAATGAAGGAAAAACATTTAAATATGACGTTTGCGTGAAGTTCCATCCCTTTGGCCCAAGTATGCCCCCACTAAGCGCCGGTATGCCCATTGAAAAGTAGTCGGAAATGAAGGAAAAACATTTAAATATGACGTTTGCGTGAAGTTCCATCCCTTTGGCCCAAGTATGCCCAGTAGCGGCGCTAAGGGTGGGCTGAGGTGGGCTTTAGCCCCCCTGCATTTCTGGGAGGGGCCACATTTTTATTAAAAGGGCCATATATTTATAATTAAGAGGCCACATATTTGAATTTATGAATCTTCTTAATCTCTAGAAATTGGTTTTATTGCTAAGAAACGTTTTACTGGAAAAAAATCTTTCAAAATAATTCGTTTACTCAAGAAGAGAGTAGACCATAAACAGATATAGAGGAAGGAGGCAGAAATTGAGAGAAAATTGAATGAACGATAGAAACAAAAGAAAGGGGCTTAAAGGAGTTTAGGGAAATACCCGGGGCATGCACGTGTCCCCTCCAGGTCGGATACAAGCAGTAGGGGGTCCAGTAAATGGGACGAGAGCCGCAACAATAAAACGACCTTGCTCTTCTCGCTTCCTGGAAAATTTATAAGGGGTCACTTAAGTTGTAAGGGCCACCAAATTCTTAGGGGCCACAAAATAATTAGCCCACTTGTGAAAAAACCGTAGCGCCGCTACTGAGTATGCCCCCAGTAAGCGCAGGTATGCCCATTGAAAAGTAGTCGGAAATGAAGGAAAAACATTTAAATATGACTTTTGCGTGAAGTTCCATCCCTTTGGCCCAAGTATGCCCCCACTAAGCGCCGGTATGTCCATTGAAAAGTAGTCGGAAATGAAGGAAAAACATTTAAATATGACGTTTGCGTGAAGTTCCATCCCTTTGGCCCAAGTATGCCCCCTTTAAGCGCAGGTATGCCCATTGAAAAGTACTCGGAAATGAAGTTAAAACAATTTATTATCAAGTTTTATTATTGAAATTAAATTAAATCATTTTAAAGTAATTTAAACTGAATAAAAATGTCGGTAAAATGGATAAAGATTCAAAAACTTGCGCAAAAATGAAGCTAAAACGCTTTGTATAAGCTGGCCAAGTTCGCTCTTATCTTAGCTTATGGTATGCCCGTGCTGTAAGCTAAGATAAGAGCGAACCAGGCCGATTTGTATAAGCTAGGAAAATTTCTGGCCAAATTCGCTCCTATCTTGGGTAATGGTATGCCCGGTATGCCGGTATGCTTTTTAGTGAGGGTCCCAGTGGGATCCTAAAACTAATCGAGAAAGTCTAGCAGACAATGCTATCGCGTTTGAAAAATTTCTCGGACCAATTCCACCGTTACGTCCTAAGCAGATGCTTATCTCCTGCACGATAATGCGTTTCTGCGCGGTAATTTTGAAAATTTGGCTTAAAAATGCGTTTTGTCAATTACAATATCTTGAAATCTAGGAGATATAAAAATAAATGGATTTGAAATTAGGAATCAGCGACTTAAAATTAGTATAATAGGTAGGGAAACTCAAAATCTCAAAATTGGTCGATAATGCGTTTCTGAAATGTAGGGCAGAACAGCAGGCAGGGAATTAATAAGAATAGAGTAGAATCACCTCGTAGCTTTGGCCATGGCCGCCATTTTAGGCGCGTATTTTTCTCTATAGGGAAAAGCATGGGTGACGTTGCGTGATGTAGCACTGACACTACTCTATAATAAAAAGTAGGGGAGCCAAGACAGATCCTTGGGGGACACTCTGATTCATATCGTTCCACTCAGAGGCTTCGCTTTGTAGGACCACCCTTTGTTTACGACCCGGTAGAAAGTTTTCTAGCCAACCTAAAGCATCCCCTTCAATAGAGAAGTAGCATTCTGTAGCTTTGGCCATGGCCGCCATTGTGGGCGCGAATTTTTTATGAATAGGAAAAAGCATGGGTGACGTCGTGTGACGTAGCACTGTCTTTACTCTATTCCAGAATCCCGAAGCGCCTGGAGTAGGACCAGAGACCGCGGTAGGACAGAATGGGGGATGGAATCATTAAAGGCCTTAGAAAAGTCCAGGAAAATAATATCGACACTGTAACCCTCATCTATCCAACCGGACCACGCATTAGTGGCTTGGAGTAGGTTGGAGAGACGAGACCGCTTAGCACAAGAAACCATGTTGAGAAGGTGTGAAAAAATGTATGCTATGCATGGTAGTAATTTGGTGGTGGCAGTGGCGTAGCTGATGGTCCGCAGGGCCCGCGGTGCGGGGGGGCTCAAGCTTCGGGGGGGCCCCGCTAACCATAAAAAAAAATTAAAAAGGGGGCCTCATAGAAATTTTTGCGGGAGGCCTCGTTCTCAGCTACGCCACTGGGTGGTGGGCCAAGTGTTCGCAAAGTTTTGGGACCTGAGTCACCTGATTAAGATTTCTAACGGGGCGGAAAATCGTAGGGTCAGACCTGGTCCCTTTCTTGTGGATTGGATCATTGGGGTCACATGAGTCTTTATCCAAGGAGCAGGGAGCTCGCAGAGATCAAATGAACAGGAAACGAGTAAATATATGGGGCAAAATAGAATGTTAGATAGGGAGTTAAGCAAAAGCGGGTGAAGACCGTCGGGACCCGGGGATTTAGAGACTACGAGCTTATCCAGAAAAAAATAGAATATCCCCAGGCTTCCAGGAGAAAGTCGTAAAAAGGGCCTTCGCTGTAGGTCAAGTCATGGAGCTTCTAGTCTACCTGTTTTCTATCTCTATGGTTGGATGAGGTATTGGAAAAATAGTTTTTTACATTTTGGGGGAACCATAACATCCCTGTATTAATTAGTTCAAGATCAAGATAAACCATTTAGTCAAACTTATGTTTTTATATAAGTTATTGTTATATTTCCCTTGTTTACACACGCCAAATTTCTTAAAAAACAAATGAAACTTTTCTATTTACTGAGAGCCACTTAGCAGCCATTAGTTCGTTTAATTGCTGGTTTTTAGGGCTCAGCAGACCTTTTGCACTTAAAAAATGATAACGTGGCTTACTCCTATACTATGACGCTAGTGTTACTGAAATTATCAAATTAAGAATAAATAAATTATATTTTATTGTAGAAATCTAACTAATTACATATAATGGAATTACATATCTTACGTTGGAACGAAATGAAATATTTCCACATAAAACATTCTAAACTTAATTGGAGCAAAAAGAGATTGAGAAGAGATTCACATAAAAATTCCCTGCAAAATTCTTTTTAATGTTTTGAAGTGTCAATCTACTTTTCTTAAACCCCTTAAGCTTTGTTTGTACATAACATTTTTTCAATAATTATATTCAACCAAATGTTGGAAATAAATTTAAAATTCGCTGTCTTGTTATGTACAAAATGGTTATGTACATTTTTAAACCAGCACCCTTGCAAGCTTTTGGTTACTTTGAACATAGCCATCTGAATTTAAACTAATATACCAACAGCCTATTACAGACTTTGTATTTAGACATTTAAAATACTAGTAATTAATACTTTTATCCTAAACAATTTCCAATTCC
Source organism: Leiobunum rupestre (assembly GCF_980474605.1). Taxonomy (NCBI): domain Eukaryota; kingdom Metazoa; phylum Arthropoda; class Arachnida; order Opiliones; family Sclerosomatidae; genus Leiobunum; species Leiobunum rupestre. The sequence continues at coordinate 12,806,504 of NC_143392.1, read as the reverse complement.
TTAATGGCGTTTTCCTTTTGCTCTCTCAAATGACAATTCAATTTTTATATCAGATTACTTTACCAGAGCGATCTGAAGTGGTAAAAGGAATTCGACATAAGTAAGCAGAGGCAGAATCAGTTTAGTGCATTTAAAAAAACTTAGGAATTTAGGGTCCAAATTACGGATTCCATTTAAGTAATACTGATAAACCCTAATTAATACCAATTTAAATTTAAAAGACTTAAGTAATTTTAATATAAAACAAATGCTTCAAATATTTTAGAAAAATAGTTAAAAATTATTAAAATTTCTACACAATTATAAAAACAAGTAAATGAAGACCAATATGTAAAAAATTTCAGCTTTTGGGTAAAAAAATTTGGAATGTGATGAAATTAACTTAAAATAGGACCTCAGGACCTCAATCACTGACTAAATGCACCAACATTTTTATAAAGTAAACTATAGTAAAAACTATAGTCAAGGATTACGCCATAGTTCTTTCCAAGGTAGATTAAGTATAAAACCAACTTTGAATCGAACTATTGGGTAAAAATTGGCCGAAATCTAGGAACACTGTATTAGGTTACTTGACTTTTAAAAAAATTTAACGATTACAAGAATTGAGGGAGAAATTCACCAGAAATGTATCTAGACCCAAAGGGGAAAGCTTTAACTTTAGAAAATACTTTTGGTCAAAGTTACCACGTGTGAAAAAAATAATGAGATTCGCAGTTTATAGTTACTGTATTAAAATTGCCTTTTAGACTATTTATCTCAAATCCATCCCCCCAAACTGTTAAAATATATATTGATCATTTGAACGATGCATCATTATATTAAGCACTACCTAAGAAGTTCAACGTAATGTTGTTTGTGTTTGCTGAGCATTTCAGTCACGGTGATTAACCGTTTAAGAATTGGCTGAGGGAGAGAAACATTATTATTAAAATCATAAATAAATCAACAAAAACGCCTTATTATATTTACCCTATTTGCGCTTAAATTTTGAATTTCTTCTTTATGAGACGAGCATATATGATGTAGCGTGGCTAAGTCTCGCGAAGGGTCAATATTTATTGTATCTTCAGGTTCAGGACGTTCAGGAACATTCTATTTTTATTTAAATTAGAATTTTAATGCTACTAGCTCATGTTACATTTCCTAGCAACTCACCGATATATCATCTAAAAATTTTATCATACGATTTTTATTTTTTAAAATGAAAGGATTGACTACTTCCATCCACTGTTCTTTGGCTCCAAATTCGATTAAATTTGCCAGGCTTTGAAGACACTTTGCAACTAATATTAAACTTCGAGAGGATATTTCCGAGGGTGTGTCTACAGATCAATAATAGGAAAAAGTTAATTATGGAATTTTTGACGGAAATAATTATTATTACCATTGATTAGATTGAATTGCCTCGGATTTAAAATAGCCGGACATAGCAATCTAAGGAATATAAACCCACTAACAACTCTAGTTCGTACAAGAGGTTCATTTGGCCACTTAGCAATAACCTTCTTCTGCAAACAATTGCAAATGTATCTCAAAGTCCTGCAAAAATCAAGTTAATAGTAAGAGTCTGAAATGGAAAGCCATAGTTCCAAACGGAACGGACTTTGGGCAATAGTCGACAGATGCAAACATGGATTCCATAATTTCATCCAGCAACGACAACAAATGTTCAGCATTGGTGCAAGCCTCCGAAGGGCTATCCAACTTACTGGGATTCAACTACAGAAAAGATAATTATTAGAAAATAAAATTATTTTTCATAGAGACAAATGATGTATTTACTTCGCAGGACTGTCTTCCATCCATTACTTGTTGAATGCAATTCTGAACAGCATGCTGAAGAAAATTATGAGCAGTGTTCCTCATATACTGATCCATTAAAGTCGTTGTTAGAGTAGCTGCTCGAAATAATGTCGATGTTTCCTCTAAAAGTAAAATTTGTAAATCAAGCTAGACAGAACTAACAATTTGTATATTTATATAAAACCTTCTCTATCAATTTCTCGATCATTCATAGTTTTGAGCAAAGTAGCTTCTTTTTTCTCAGAACGAAACACCCTCAATATTGCGTGAGCTAAAGGTGTTCTGTCTCTATGACAGATATCAGCTAATACCCTGACAATTTCCAATTCTTCCTCCAAAAGAAGCTAAAACGTAAAAATTAATTTCAGAGATAATCAAAAAGTAAACAGAAAAATCTTAGAATTACTTCTTTAAGGGCATTATATTCCGCTATTGGCATAATAATTTCATGAACATAACGAATTCGAACCCTTAATGAGCCCCAATCTTCTCTGACAGGAGGAGTCAATCCACTGAGTGCAAACCAATCCTCCTCTTCCTCACCACTAACCAAATTGTCTAAATCTACAGTCATTTCAGCTGTAAAAAATGGAACATTAGATGACCACCTTTTTCTTAAATATAAAAGTAACCATAATCACCAATTTCTAAATCTTTGGAACGTTTTCCTTTATTATAAAGGGTTATAGAGAATGACGTTATATCAGTTGGAACATCCCTAAAATAATTCGAGATTTGATCAATGCGATTAAAACTTCACAAGAATGAAAAGGCGAGACATTACTCCAGTAAGAATTCCTCCTCCCAAATTGGGTCAGGTGGACATTTGACTTGAGTGCGGCACACTTTTACTTGATTGAGCGATATTATGCAAAAAGGGTGTGGCACAAGTCGTACAGGCAAACGGTGAGCTTCTAAAAGGGTCAAATGCAAGCTTCGGACCTCTGTTACATTATGATTTGTAGTTTTTATTGGTCTACACAGCTGAGGAGCGCAGAGTCCTTTCAGAGCCTGCACCCATGCTTGGGCTAGATCAGCCGAGCTAGCACAAAGATAGTAAACAACGCTCATACAAGGCAAGGCTCGTTCTACCAGCTGGAAACAATTTGGTCTTTCAAAGAGACTGTCGTGGACACTGTATAGGAATGTGTAGCTAAGTTGAATTAGACCTTTTGGTTTCATTCTCTGAAAACCAAATTAAGATTTACATATAAGCAATGAGAATAATAAAAAATACGCAAATACCCTTGGATTATCATAAAATAAGAGTTGCTGCTCTGTTGCATTTAGAACAAAATACAGATTCTTCCATTTTCTATTTGTTTGACCTACCAGAGTATGGTTTTTTTTTAACATAGAAAATATTTTCAGAACAAAAACTAATAATTTACTTTTCTTATTCAAGTATCCTTTCATTCTAATACTTTTATTTCGTTTTAGTATTCCAAATTCACGGCTTTCACGCAGAGTTGCATACACGTCTTGAGTCTTTTGGTTGTTTTCGTTGCGAGTTGGTCGTTGACATTCAAATGGTACCTTCAAAACAGGATCACCGAGAGTGTGACCTTCCACTATTTGTTCTACTTTATAGCGATTTATCACAGCTTCAAGACTAAATTAATGGTAAGACACTATAAAACTCATTGTCCACCTTTAAATAATAAAACATAACCAAAACTACAAACCAATCAAAGTGTCTTCCACCCATAACATAACGATTACCTCTTCTTTCAATCCTGAACCTTTGAATGGCATTATTAATATGAAAAAACAAAGAATAGTTTCCTGGTGAATTGTCACTTGGTCTAACAAGAAAACTGCCAGGCCCCACTGAAACAAAAAAATACATAAAAATAATTCAACCAAATGAAAACACAAATAACTAACTTTTCGCAAGCTTATCTACAGCCGCTTCTTTTGTTAGGGTGCCATGAAACCATGGATAAATTTCATTTGGATCAACACTATCATCCTGTCATAAAAATAATTATAAAACAAATAGCACCAGATAACATCATCTTTAATCTTACCAAGTCTTCGACTAGTTCTTTGAAAATTAGCCCACTTTCTTGCGTTCGGTGAAGGGTAACCCATAGCCAACCGTCTCCAATGTCATTGTGTACAACAAATATGTCCCCCTTTTGGAAACTCAGTTCGTCAGAGTCTGGTATCTTTGTATAGGGCAATATAGCTACCACTCTTTTCTTATCATCAACAGGCTGAAATAAACCAAATAAATTATTACAAAGGAGTTTAAAACTGATAAACCTAAATTAAAATGTTAAAGTCAATACTTCAGGAGGAGACACTGGGTGCGTGAGGCGTTCCTTTTTTAACAAGTCAGAGCAGCTAGTGTAGTAACCAATTAAATCAGATAGGGAGTCAAACTGTCTTCCTCCGATATAAAAATCTCCACAGACTGCTGTAATCCTGTATATAAGAAAAGCAAAATATTACTCTACAAATTTGAAAAGATTCAACACATTGAACTTACCGAAAATGGTTGATTCCAGTATGGCCTAAATAGGAAAGAACATAGGAGCCTTGCTTTCTGTCACTCTCCCTAACCAAGTAGCTCCCAAGTTTCCCAGCAGTTTGAAGCCTTTGTTCAGCAGTGAAGCGGTCTAACCTTCCATGATACCAACTAATCAAATAGTTCTATTACTCAAAATTCAACTAAGGTTGAGTCATGAATAGTTCAAATTCGCACTGTGTTTGTGGTGGAGCATTAAGAGAGACATTGACGTTATCTTCCAAAGTATCTCCTTCCGCAGCAAAAGGGTCAAATTCATCTTGAAGGCTTCCTTCTTGAGTAGGATCATCTTGACTACTTTGGCCGTGACTAGTTGCCAATGCACCTTTCTTAGGTCTTTCTTGTTCGTATCTCCCGCAATGGTCTGCCATGCCACTGGAACCACCAGGGAAGACACAGTGGAAAGCCGAGCTGTTCAGTTCCGCAGCCAATAAAAGGCTTTCTTGTAGAAAATTCATTAATTGTAGTAGAATATTACTGTAATATACAAATTTAATGAATTAACTGCAGGTAATCTGATCTAGCATTTTTAAAATTTTTAATACATTATGACTATCGCCTAATTTACAAGGGGGCCTTGGACTAACAAATACAATATCAATAATCTACTAAATAAAATATACTATACTTCCAAATAAAGTAAAGGCTGAGATAAAGACCCAAAGGTTACCATTTTGCAGGTCCGTTACTTAATTATTAAATTTAGACATGGTTTAATGTTAGGAAAAGGCGAAAAAAAGTATTGAGATTCAGAATACTACTTGTACTCGATGCTAGTTGATAAAGGGAAATTGGGCCTTGGTTGTTAATTTAATAAAGTTCTTATAAAAAACAGAACACACGTACCTAAGCGAACAAAATAATCATCATAAGCACATGTTAAGTACGGTTACTTGGCCATTTTAATAAAAAAAATTACCGTTTAAATAAGAAAAAACATTTACGTGTACTTTATATCAGTCCGAAACGAAACCATCAAACGAACTATTCACAAAATTCCAACTTTTTAAGCAATGCTGCCAATGCAGGTAGATGGCGCACGCGGCACGCATGCTGCACGCCTTACAGAATGCCATCTATTGTTATTAGAAAAGACTAGTTTCGCCCGCTGTGGGAAAAAAATTAAATTCTGAACAGCAGTTCGACGATACAATCAGTTGTTTATTTTGATTATATATGTTCGCAATAATTTGAAATGAATTTGGTAACAGAAGAAACAGGAAATCTGGCATGGGTATGGCTTAGAATTAAGATAGTTATAAGTTAATAAGTAAGAACTTTTATGGTCATCATAACGAAGCTTTTGTTGGGCCTTGGTCGTTAAGGTTCTCATGGAGAACTCAACAAAATTCCCTTGGGCCTTGCATCCTGTCTACATTGTAACATGGATTAATTAACCTTATTAGGTTATTTAATCCATGATTGTAATTTGTAATTTTCGATTGATATAAGCGTAATGCAAGTTAATTAATAAGGCCGTATTTTAAATTCAGTTTCCAAAAGGGTTTCAGCTAAGGCCCGGCTTTGATAGTTGCAATGTGAAATTTTTGCACTTTTTAAACCCCTTAAATGTTTCCCCATAAGAAGTTAATCAAAATATCATTAAAATATGTGAAGAGGCAATAAAGGCCAAAATATATGGGAAGGACAGAAAAGTAAACCAGAAGGAGGCTAAAGTAACAGATTTTTTTAGTTCATTAAAGTTTACTTTTCTCTCCTATGGGAATAGAAATTGAGTAAAATGTTTGTCTTTGAAATTTTTTTTTATTCAAAACATTGATGAAAAATCTGTTACTATTGATTTCCTGAAACTTTGTGCCGTGTTTTATAGTTGAACCATATATATCATTCGTAAACTATGTAATTTCATTGTTTTGGATAAGAAATATCTTTGTTGTAGGCTAATTTTTATGGCAATTGTAAAATGGTTATAGGTAATACCTAAAAAGCATAGGTGACTGCCACCTATGCTTTTCAGTTTATACGGTGGTTATAAATGGTTTCACATTCATACTTCTGTGGCATCCTTCTCCAATATTAACACGTCTTTATAAATATTACTATATACCAAGAACCAACACGAAATTGGCTGACAAAAATGCCAGATGTGAGGAGGATTCCACTCAGTCTATGAAATTTTTTTAAAAGGTATGTACACCTCAAACCAAAGCCTTAAGAAAACTATAGCTTTACGGGCTACCGTAATATCCAAGTGCCCTTATTACTACTCAAATTATTCACTTAAGAGTAGTAGACAATACCGTCCTTGATGGCAAAATCGTGACTAATTTTTTTCTATACTCATGTTGTTTTATAAACCTGAGTATATTTCATCACCTTGATTGAAGAAACAAACATCAGCCTTCAGAAGATGCCTTTGAGTTTTTGGAGAATGAAGCCCTCCAGCTTTTTTATATCAGTTCTATGTATTATCATGAGCACTCTTTGGTATCAAATGGAATTGGCAGTGGTACCAGAGTCGTGACTATTTTGTACACTTTTTTATCACGGGACATAATAATTGTCGATTGCGCTGTTATTTTTCTGTTTTGATGCATTGTTAAGTATGGCATTTTTTACCATTTTCAAAAAACCTTCAGTGACATTATGTCCGTCAACCAACTAAGGTGAGAATTTTTTGTTATTAGTTATAGCTATAAATGTATTTCAATATGGTGAATTTTACTATGCTTTTCAAATTTTGAAATAAAATTTTAGTAAAAACTAAACTGCATGAATAGTAAAAAGCATTTAAAATTGATTTACTTATGATTTAAGTAGTTAAGGTCGTGTTGTTGAAGGAAGCCACATGGAACTAAGATGAAAACCATAAAGATTTTAACATGCCATCATTTATAACTTATTTTCTTTATTTTCCCCTCAACCTTATGTTTTTCCAGCAGATTAAGCCAGATGACTTTGATGCCAAAAGTGAGAGGAAAGTGGAAAGGAGAGATGCTGTTGATAAATCAAAATCTAGAAGTCGAAGTAGAAGTTTAGAGAGGAGTCGTCATCATAACCATAGAAGCAGGCGTAGCCGTAGCAAAGAGAGATCTCGTCGAAGCAAAAGCGGAGAGAAAAGATATCGCAGCAGAAGCAGAGACCACAGCAGAGAGAGGAGGTCAAAAAGAAGTGGGAGAAGTAAAAAGGATAAAAGCCGAGAAAAAAGGCGAAGCCACAGCAGAGATAAAAGAGACCGAAAATACTATCCAAGGCGAGGAAGTGAAGAACGCAAAAGTCGTAGTAAAAGTCCTTTCAGACCTAAAATTGCATCAAAAGCTGCTCTAAAATTCATTGCGCAACAGTCTAAAGAATCCTTAGCTGTAAAATTGGCCGAAGTTACTGGTACTAATAATGGTATACGAATTTAGCTAAACTAATTAAAATTTAATTTTATAACCAGTAAAATTTTCCAGCTGTTGAATCTGAGAAACCGAGTAATCTACCACTAAACCTCTTAGGATTATCAGGAACCACGACTATGACGCCTCAACTGGTTCTGCAACAGACCATGGCAGCTATGAGTACTGGTTTGCCCAAGTATTACAACCCAGCCGCAGTTAACCCTCTCAAATATGCTGAACAGATGCAAAAAAGAAAATTATTATGGAAATCAAATAAAGAAAAACCTGAAGTAAGAAACTATTTACTTGACAATCACGCTATGATTTGGTATTTATTTTACTTTGTTTTTGTAGACCCAAACCAAATCAAATTCAATTTGGGCTAAAACTCATTTCAATCAAGATCAAGATGGGAAAATGTCCGCAAAGTTCCGCAAACTGATGGGTGTGAAAGAAGATGGTGCTTATGATGTTGATAAGCCCTGCAGTAGCTCTGCAATTAGTGAAGGTGTGGGCGCTGGAACTGAAGTTATTCAAAAACAAGAAGCCCTGTTCAGAGATTTAGATCAACAATATGAAATGGCTCGCACACACACGCATACTCAACGTGGAGTAGGCCTAGGCTATAGTTCTCAACCACAAACTTTAATTTATCCCAAGTAAATCCCAACAATTTCATGTAAATAATTATGAACCCCGCAACCGTAATTGTTGTTGCACTATTATGCGTATGTAGTGTCCAAAATGTACGTTATGTAGCTCACTTGCGTAATTAAAAAAAGTGTCATTACCATGACTGCGTATCACATTTTATTTTTACTTATGTTGTACCATTGTTTTACTATTCCTTTTTACAGTTTGTAGCAAATTTAAGCCAGTTTTTTAGACTTTTTACTCAAAGGAGTTTAATCTTTCAGGGTACAAATTATAGAACTCTATTACTCAGCCTAAGGACTAATGGCAAAAAAATAGAAATATTGAATTTAAAAAGTTTTTATCAACAGTCTTAAGTGAGATAAAATTAATTAAAAATGCTATATTCAATATTTCTGCTAAAAAGTAAGCGATAATATGATATTCGCTCAACCAAATTCATTTTGTCTCTCGTTTTGGAGACTTGCTGAACCAACTGAAGCCAATAAAATAGTAATATCATCTGGTTTTCCACCTGAATTAAAAAATAAACAATTAAAAAATTATTAGGGAAATTAATTCTTATAATTTCTTTTTATACCAGTTATATCGATTCCATTATCTCTGGCCCTTTTTGCAAAAGGAGAAATATATGTAGATGCAAATGCGAGACTTCGTGCTTGAAGAGCTAAGGAATTTACAGCTTGTTGTATATTTTCCACAGTGTGGTCTTTGAGTGTTGCTAATTGGGAGATTATTTGTCCATCTGATAAATTGTCGAAAAGTCCGTCTGTTGCGAGTAAAATTAAATCACCAACTTCCACAGCGAAAGACGAGGTATCAGCAGACTCTGGGCTAATTTAGCCAATATTATTAGTTAAGATACATTGAGGGTCGTAAATGCTTTTTTGGTACCTGTCATTCAGAACAATATCACGAACTCCGGATGGAGGTAATGAGAGCTGGAAAGGTGTGTTAAAATAATGTTGTTGTTCTTGAGAACGATGAACAATTCTTCCATGTCGAACAATTAAAAATCCACTATCTCCGATATTTGCAGCGTAAACTGTTCTGTCAGAGTGATTTAGAATCAATATGCAAGCGGTACTGCTTCCTGGAAATAACGCATATAATTTGGTTAGTTTGCACAAACAATTCAAAATTTTATGAATCTTAACCTATAATATGATCCTTATTTTCAATAAGTTCATAATAACTAGCAGCTAATATCTCTGTTGGGCGTGTCGGATTGAATCGGCCCATTTGAACTATTCTCTCACAAGTTTTCATTAAGGAAAATGAAAACTCTGAAGGGTCTATTCCATAGGTTCTCCAGCCACCAACCCCATCAGCAACACCTAAAATGCCAAAACTCTAATGTTTAAAAATAACTGAGCTTGGAACTTAATTGAAAAATTAATACCCAAGACATCGGAGGATTTGTGGTGTGCTATGAAACAGGCATCATCACCAAATCGCCCATGCTTAATCAGTGAGGCTGAAAAACCTTTCCAATCTTTGGGAAACCCGCAAGACGCAGTTAAAAGTTTAAGTTTTTCGTTGTGTTCATTTTCCCTTTCTTGCTTCCAATTACCAAGGCCCGATTCTGCATCAACGGGATTTTGCTTACTAGAACACGAGGAACTTCTACATTTAACACCACTAACTAAAGCTCTGGTAATGGTTCTACCACATATCACCACAGTATGCATAGCTAATTACTTGCTTAAAAATTTAAAATAGAAAAACACGAATAGTGATTGGGCTTCTTGGCCATTTTGAGGTCATGGTCCTCTCCTCATGGAATATCACGTCACTCACGTGGTTCGTTTTGTTTACCGGATAAATGGGGAGCGAAGAGCGTATTTCTTTTCCCCTTCCGCCTTTATATAGGGGCCGCTGAATAGTCTCGCAAATGATTAGTCTCGAATGTGAATAACACCAAAATATTGTCCAAAGTGTACTGCCGTGATTTGCACAAAGGCATTAACGACCATTTTTGACATTTTAATGTTTTAGTTTTATCTGGGTAAGTTGGTGGTGCTGATTCTGAATCTGAAATTAGTTTGTTTCTAGCCCTCTTAGGTTTTAAGATATACGCTTGTCACAAAAGCATTATTTCGGTACTTTCAGGGAACTACTTCGCAAATAGGCATTAAGCGCCATCCTTTACTTAGCACAAAAGCATTTTATGGGTTTATCCAACTAGGCTCCTGGGTTCTCTAGTCACCGGCAAATATGATACAAATAGAAATGGTGTAAAAAAATCAGTTCAGCATGGAGACCTGGCGATTATTAACGATCTTTGTGACATTTTTAAAGTGGCGAAAATCAATTAATGTTAAGTTCCTACCTTTGTTTTGCCTAGTTTTTTAATTGGCTGTCATTAGATTTCGTCTGTTGTCAGTTTTTTCTATTTTCGTTTTTGTTTTTTAATTTTTCCTCTTCTTTGTTCTGGTGCTAAGTCCTTTTATGTAATTTTGGAGTGTGTGGTGCGAAGACCCCGCTGTCATAGGCACCAAATAAATATCTTTCTTATTTTGAAAAAAAAAATGGGTTTATCCAATCAGCATTAAATGCTTTTGTGCGAATAATTTAAGTAATATGAGATTACCTTTAAATAATTTGCGCAAAAGCATTATTGCCTTTGTGAACATTTAAAACTCAAAAAATACCATGCACATCGGAATTTAACTTAAAAAGCGGGATAAAGGAACCGCTAGTTTCAATCAGGAACTATAAATTTAAAAAGAGCAGAAAAAATACTACTAGATAGGATATTTTCCAGAAAATTCTGAGGGAAAGTTTTTCATTGATAAAAAAAAGCAACAAAACTGAGTTTTTCTTAAAATGACGTTTTGGTCGTTAATGCCTTTGTGCAAATCACGGCAGTGTACTAGTCTCGAATATGAATAACCATGAAACTGACTAGTCTCGAAAGCTCAATGTGCGGTACTGGAATTGGCTCGAAACTGACTTCACTCGAAACTGATTAACTGAACAGACTCGAATCGGAATAGTTTCGAAACTAATTTCACTCGAATTGGAATAGTTTCGAAACTGATTTCACTCGAATCGGAATAGTTTCGAAACTGATTTCACTCGAATGAATCGGAATAGTTTAGAAACTGATTTAACTCGAACCGGAGTAGTTTCGAAACTGATTTCACTCGAATCGGAATAGTTTCAAAACTGATTTCACTCGAATCGGAGTAGTTTCGAAACTGATTTAACTCGAATCGGAATAGTTTCGAAACTGATTTCACTCGAATCGGAGTAGTTTCGAAACTGATTTCACTCGAATCGGAGTAGTTTCGAAACTGATTTCACTCGAATCGGAATAGTTGCTTAAAAATTTAAAATAGAAAAACACGAATAGTGATTGGGCTTCTTGGCCATTTTGAGGTCATGGTCCTCTCCTCGTGGAATATCACGTCACTCACGTGGTTCGTTTTTTTTACCGGATAAATGGGGAGCGAAGAGCGTATTTGTTTTCCCCTTCCACCTTTATATAGGGGCCGCTGAATAGTCTCGCAAATGATTAGTCTCGAATGTGAATAACACCAAAATATTGTACAAAGTGTACTAGTCTCGAATATGAATAACCATGAAACTGACTAGTCTCGAAAGCTCAATGTGCGGTACTGGAATTGGCTCGAAACTGACTTCACTCGAAACTGATTAACTGAATCGAATCGGAATGGTTTCGAAACTAAACAGTCTCTAATCGGAATAGTTTCGAAACTGATTTCACTCGAATCGGAATAGTTTCGAAACTGATTTCACTCGAATCGGAATAGTTTCGAAACTGATTTCACTCGAATCGGAATAGTTTCGAAACTGGTTTCTATGACCTGACGGCCGACCAGTTCTGGTGGAAAAGCACCAACCCTGTACAAAACCAGGTGCAGCTGTTTATCCAGACGGGTCTTTTTCACTCAACGTATTATTAACCACTGGAATGAGCTCCCCTCTGCCGTCAAAACTAAATCCTCGGTTGGTTCTTTCATGGCCAACTTTGATGTCTCGCGCATCTCTCGCGCTACAGCGGCCATCTCATTCGTTGACGTTTCTGTGTTAACCTATGAGCAAAAGATGTGTATGACGTCAGCGCCCCTAGCGGATTATTATTTTTAGTAAAGCTTTTACATTGAAGACAATATAACAACCGAGCGTGGCGCTGACCTCCTACACATTATAGTACAGTTTATAGGGGGAAAATCCTTGCTCGCGGAATTTCGACGAATGTGTTGGCCGTAGTAGCGCGTGATCAAAGTTGGCCGTGGTTCTTTTAAATCACGTTTGGACAAGTTTCGGGGCTGGACCTTCTAGTCATCCCCATTTCCCCCTTGTAAATATCTGAATTAGTTTTATATTATTGTATAGTGTGTTGTACTATTTACCGCTCAATCTCTTTAGCTTCCCCGATTCGCTTGTTGTTGTCTGTACATAATAATTTGTACTGTTCCGCTTAGTTTTCTTATTATCCGTATTATTTACAATCTCATCAACCTCTTGCCCCCTTTTGTTAATTTTTTTTATCTATATCTCTGTCTTGTGTTGGTAATCTTGTTTTGTATTATTATTGTTTTTGAATGCTTGGTGTACGTAATATAAGTGCGTACTCAGGAGCCCAATAACTGTATTTCACTTTCTCTATCCTGACAATAAAGCATTATTATTATTACTCGAATCGGAATATATCTTGTAAGGTCATTTTTAGTCGGTTTTTGGTCGTGAACCTAAAAAAGACTTTTAGACTAAAATTCGACCCCGACCCGACCCCTTCGTGCTACAGGGGATAGTTTCGAAACTGAACAGACTCGAATCGGAATAGTTTCGAACCTGAACAGACTCGAATCGGAATAGTTTCGAAACTGAACAGACTCGAATCGGAATAGTTTCGAAACTGATCTCACTCGAATCGGAATAGTTTCTAAACTGATTTCACTCGAATCGGAATAGTTTCGAAACTGAACAGACTCGAATCGGAATAGTTTCGAAACTGATTTCACTCGAATTGGAATAGTTTCGAAACTGATTTCACTCGAATCGGAATAGTTTCGAAACTGATTTCATTCGAATGAATCGGAATAGTTTAGAAACTGATTTCACTCAAACCGGAGAAGTTTCGAAACTGATTTCACTCGAATCGGAGAAGTTTCGAAACTGATTTCACTCGAATCGGAATAGTTTCAAAACTGATTTCACTCGAATCGGAGTAGTTTCGAAACTGATTTCACTCGAATCGGAATAGTTTCGAAACTGATTTCACTCGAATCGGAATAGTTTCGAAACTGATTTCACTCGAATCGGAATAGTTTCGAAACTGATTTCACTCGAATCGGAATAGTTTCGAAACTGATTTCACTCGAATCGGAATAGTTTCGAAACTGATTTCACTCGAATCGAAATAGTTTCGAAACTGATTTCACTCGAATCGGAATAGTTTCGAAACTGATTTCACTCGAATCGGAATAGTTTCGAAACTGATTTCACTCGAATTGGAATAGTTTCGAAACTGATTTCACTCGAATCGGAATAGTTTCGAAACTGATTTCACTCGAATGAATCGGAATAGTTTAGAAACTGATTTCACTCGAACCGGAGAAGTTTCGAAACTGATTTCACTCGAATCGGAATAGTTTCGAAACTGATTTCACTCGAATCGGAATAGTTTCGAAACTGATTTCGCTCGAATCGGAATAGTTTCGAAACTGATTTCACTCAAATCGGAATAGTTTCGAAACTGATTTCACTCGAATCGAAATAGTTTCGAAACTGATTTCACTCGAACCGGAGAAGTTTCGAAACTGATTTCACTCGAATCGGAATAGTTTCGAAACTGATTTCACTCGAATCGGAATAGTTTCGAAACTGATTTCACTCGAATCGAAATAGTTTCGAAACTGATTTCACTCGAATCGGAATAGTTTCGAAACTGATTTCACTCGAATCGGAATAGTTTCGAAACTGATTTCACTCGAATCGGAATAGTTTCGAAACTGATAGTTACAGGGGGAAACTATATTAATTAATTAATGTTATTTTAAATTAGTAGTCTGCTAAATCTGAATTTACCAAATTGGATATAATTGAAGATAAACCTTCATATAAAGTTCTAGACTCGGTTCTAGATCCAATGCATGAAGCTGATGAAGTAGATTAATTACTGCAAGAAATAATCACCAATCATAATCATGTAAGTAGAACTGTATGTATCTAGTGGCCTGCTGAAGTGCATTTATTAATCTCTGGGTTATTGAGTTCAAAAACATATTCGAGGCACTTCAGTAAGAAATAAACACCAATCATAATCATGTAAGTAGAACTGTATTTATCTAGTTGCCTGCTGAAGTTCATTTATTAATCTCTGGGTTATTGAGTTCAAAAACATATTCGAGGCACTTCAGTAAGAAATAAACACCAATCATAATAATGTAAGTAGAACTGTATTTATCTAGTTGCCTGCTGAAGTTCATTTGTTAATCTCTGGGTTATTGAGTTCAAAAACATATTCGAGGCACTTCAGTAAGAAATAAACACCAATCATAATCATGTAAGTAGAACTGTATTTATCTAGTTGCCTGCTGAAGTTCATTTATTAATCTCTGGGTTATTGAGTTCAAAAACATATTCGAGGCACTTCAGTAAGAAATAAACACCAATCATAATCATGTAAGTAGAACTGTATTTATCTAGTTGCCTGCTGAAGTTCATTTATTAATCTCTGGGTTATTGAGTTCAAAAACATATTCGAGGCACTTCAGTAAGAAATAAACACCAATCATAATCATGTAAGTAGAACTGTATTTATCTAGTTGCCTGCTGAAGTTCATTTATTAATCTCTGGGTTATTGAGTTCAAAAACATATTCGAGGCACTTCAGTAAGAAATAAACACCAATCATAATCATGTAAGTAGAACTGTATTTATCTAGTTGCCTGCTGAAGTTCATTTATTAATCTCTTGGTTATTGAGTTCAAAAACATATTCGAGGCACTTCAGTAAGAAATAAACACCAATCATAATCATGTAAGTAGAACTGTATTTATCTAGTTGCCTGCTGAAGTTCATTTATTAATCTCTGGGTTATTGAGTTCAAAAACATATTCGAGGCACTTCAGTAAGAAATAAACACCAATCATAATAATGTAAGTAGAACTGTATTTATCTAGTTGCCTGCTGAAGTTCATTTGTTAATCTCTGGGTTATTGAGTTCAAAAACATATTCGAGGCACTTCAGTAAGAAATAAAAACCAATTAAGTAAGAGTGTTTAATTAAAATTTATAAATTGGAAAGCACGTCAGACATCTTTACACTGGGTTGCGCTTCAAAATAAAGTTTTGTCAATATAAAAACCACTTTAGCTTACGAAACAGGCAAAAACGCAGAGATTTGAAGCTTTCACCTTTAAAACACGCTTTCATCATATGAAGAAGCAAAATCATCTATTTCAAGAAAATGTTCTGAATATTGAAAAGAAATTTGGTCCAGCTTCAACCGAATTGTTTAAATTTTTGAGAAAAATGGAATGAAAATTATAAAAAAGTTAATTCGTAAAAAGTCTATTTTTGTGGTGTACACATCAGCGGGTTTGGTGTGAAATTGGTTCCAGCTGAAAACTGCCTCGAACCTAGAAGGTATATAATATGTTTCACTTCTACGACCTAGGTGTGTACTTACCTCGTAAGAGATCTAGAATTATGTGATTTGAGAAAACCAAATACGTATTTGAACTTTGCCTGTATATATTTTTATTATGTTTTATAATTAAGATGCGTAAATGAGATGTATCGTTGTCCGTTCCATTCGTTTCCCGTATTGACTTTTTTTACATTACTTAAGGTTCATAGAGAGGATCAGGTCGCGTTAGGAAACGCTTAGTGTAGACGCAGGTTTACTGCGCGCAGACTGTTTACCGTACACGTTTCCCTACACGAAGTTTTCTACTAACTGTTATTTCTTTTTACCATTCACTAAGCGCTCACTATAGATTTGTGATAAGTAACAAACAGGTGTATCGACACGTAAAATGTTTATTCTTTCGACTTTTGTGCATTGCAAATAATAGACCACGGTTAAGCCACCCTCTTGGAAATGTGAACGGGAAAACTTGTAGCTGAGATTAGAGTTTATGAGATAAGGATACTTCTACACTCAGCTATACAAGTTTCCTCTACACGTTTTCTTTATACATTTTCAATAATGGTAAAATTTGGCGTCATTATACCCCAACACGCTTCCTCGGTCTAGTCAACCCGCGCATCTTCTAAATCGTCTTCATCTTCGGCATCACCTTCAATTATGGTATTTAGAGGCGTCGAGGGATTAATTCTTCTTATCAAGCGTTGTCGCTTTTCTTCGGCCAGTTGGTCTCGGTGGCAGCAGGCGTAAGAGCTGGCGTTGGGGACCTGATGGACCACGCACACGTCCAGGGCGGATCTCTGCAGACTCATGTCCGTGGCGTCGAACCACTGTCCAATCTTGATATCGAAATACTCGACCTCCACGGTGGTGGTGAGTCCGTTGAAGCCTCCGACGACAAATATCGTCTCGTCAATCACCTTAAAACTCTTCGTTTCACTCTAAATTCTAATTTATTTGGTTTAAAATAAAACTAGTTTTCCCTACTTCCATTGCAAAATTACTCCTCGGGGTTCGCATATCGGGGATGGACACCCACGCTTCCGATCCTGGCGACAACCTTTCCCCGCTGCTCAGTCTGTGGACGCCGTTAAACCCACCGATGACGTAGAGGCACCCATCGTACGTCACGCAGGACAACCCGCTTCTTAGCGAATTCATTCTTGGCGGGATCAGCGTCCACTCGTCTTGACTCGGGCTGTAGTACTCCACGCTGTCCAAAACCGTTTGCCCGTTGAAACCACCAGTTATGAAAATGAGCTCGTTGAGAGTGGTCGCGCAGGCGTCACTCCGTTGAAAGTGCATCGGACTGACGTGTGACCACTGATTGAAGCGAAAGTCGTACTTTTCCACCGAGTTTTGACGATGGTGCCCGTCATATCCGCCCATGGCGTAGATAAACCCGTCTACTAGCGCCACACTGACGTAACATCTACAACGGAGCCCGTTAATTTTATTAATATACAAATAGTTATTCCGAAATACTAAGCACCGTTTGCAGTTCATGGGAGCGATTTCGCACCACGTTCTAGTGACGACGTTGTAGCAGCGGCAACTTCGAAAATACCGAGACCCGTTGAAGCCACCGATGACGTAAATTTCGAGCCCCATGACGACGCAGCCGTGGTAGGCCCTTGGTCCGAGAGGGTCAATTTCCGGCACCTTTGGTCACGAATTACGTAAAAATAATTATCCGTGGCAACGGTGGCATTTCTATAATTAACAGCTACTTTGGTGAAGCGGTCGGCTCGAGTGTCGTACACTTCGATGGTGTCTGTAGCCTCGCCGCCACTCCAGCCCCCAATCACGAAGAGAAGGTCTTGAGGAATTCTGGGAATGGCGCATTCCGGCGTAATGGCTACGTGACCCAGATCCCCCAAATGATCCATTTCGTGGAAAAAATACAAAGCTTCCGAAATGACTGGCGCGCAGAACTTGTTTGACCAAACGTAACTGTGCTTCTGGATCTCGTGGGTTATGTATTCAGCGTCAAGAAGTCCCAATCGCACTGTCCTTAGCAGCAACGCGGTTTGAGGAACTCTATGTGGTCGG
Organism: Leiobunum rupestre; assembly: GCF_980474605.1. Taxonomy (NCBI): domain Eukaryota; kingdom Metazoa; phylum Arthropoda; class Arachnida; order Opiliones; family Sclerosomatidae; genus Leiobunum; species Leiobunum rupestre. Next base: position 12,788,488 of record NC_143392.1, on the reverse strand, counting down.
TCGTACTCTAACCAGCGAAGCGCGGCTCTCCAGACGACCTACAACGAACACCCATTGGCTCGTGAAGATACATAAAATGGTTTTACAAATGTCGAACCTTTTCGTCCCGAACGTTCAGATGATCGTTTTGAAACAATTCCAGCGCTTCTTGCAGGGACAATTCGAGTAGTTCTTCGCTAACCATCGATACCTCTTCGAAATTGTACAAAAGAAACGCCTGAGCCTCGCCGGCCAGTTTGCGACTGAAGTGAGCCGAACCGAATTTAAGAAAGCCGATGCAATTCTCGCAGCCCATGATGTTGATCATGTAATTCTCGCAGTCTCGAACCATTCCGTCAATCATGAGTTGATTAGCTCCCTTTAGGAGCATTTCGACGTTGTCGTCATCGATCTGAGATTCTCGGGTATAGGAGTACTTCACGACTGATTCTAAGACTTCGATGGGTATACCTCCGATGCCTATGTCGTCACGATCTTGCAGACCGTTTTGCCAGTTGGTAAGAAAGGACCTAAATAGTTTAGTCGCGTTAGATGATATCGAAAGCTCCACCTCGGTTTAGGCTTAGATTAGCTAGCGTGTCCCAAATTAATTGTCAGCGGATTACGTTATTGCGTTTCTTCTCCGTGGTCTCCGAAATTGGCGAATCAAACGCTAGGCTAATTTTTTCGCTGTGATTTGGTTAGGTTAAAAACAGTTGCTACATATACGTCTAGTTACACGTACCTGAAGAATGGACTGCATGAATAAAGTATTATTTTCGAGGCTTTGTCTGTCGACTCGGGTGGGTCGGTGCTGATCGTCTCTTTTCCCTGCTCAGAACAGTAGAAGTAGGTGTCCGCTTTGATGCATTTCAAAACTGTGTCGCATTGTACGCCGTCTGTCCGCAGGTCATTCAAGACTTTCTTTAACGAATTATTCATTTTAGTGACCTTGAATAATCCGCACACTTTGTAGACTTTGAGAAATCTCTCGTTGATGTGTATCGCTTGTTGTAGTTTTCAAAAAATTCGAGCCTATTTAACAGTTTTATCAATTTTGATATTGTCCATCTTCCGAAATAAATGGTAACCGTCAAAATGAAGGTTTTAATTCGAAACGCGTGACTCGCGACGCTAGAGCGTGCATTTTTCTTCGTCATTCGTATATTAAATCGAGCCCCGAGATTTTAAGATAACAAAAACCATCTATATTGGACTATAATGCAGTTACATTGCTGGATCTTAAAATTCATTTGGCGTGTGAAAGTACGCCACCCTGTTAGGGCATTAAAGCAGGTAAATAATATATAAGACATCTCTGATGACTTTGGGGTATTCATACAGAAGAAGAATAAGAAGAAGAAAATAAGCCTGTTATACCTCACAATGTAAAGGTACTGTCACGCGCAAAAACGTAATTTTGAAATCGGTCAATTACGGTAAAAAGTAGAAAGGTCCATAATAAAAAGCGGTAAAAGTGCTAAACACTAACAAATTTAAAGTAATGATAAAACTTACGAAATACTCGGACCAAATAGATCTTCCGAGTCAAAAAGCAATAAAAATGGAATTAAAGCAAGTGTCGGCTAGACGTCAAGTAATAAAAACAAGATAGTTAAGCTACATTTTGACCCAAAAGGCGGATACTTATAGGTACCCTTCGCGTTGATTGGCTCGTCTGTAAATTTGACGGTAACTTAAATTATAGTAATTTTTAAGTATAAATTTTATATGGGATATATAATTATGGTTAAAGTCTACTAAGTAGAGTATAAGTTGTCCAATTATAATACTCTACAATGATTCTCTGACGACATTATTGTTTCGCTATTTTTAATTTTAGTTTCCTTTGCCATTAATAGAGGGCACCAGGCTCTCCAGTAAAGTCGTTTTTCCCAAGAATCGAATAGACTCATTGCCATCTCTAATAACAAAGGTCATATCATAAAACGGGTGGCAATGATAGAGCCGACAGTTGCTTTAAAGGCCGAGAAAAGAGATTCCATTTTCTCGTGCGCGAATTTAGATCCCCGCAAAATTGAGTGACAGCGTCGACAGCTTGACCGACGGCTCTGACTGTTTTTGAATAGAATATATACAATGAGCATCAAAAAAAGAGGTAAGCTACAATACACGGAATTGTCCAGGTGGTCACTTAAGTTGTCAGAGCTGTCACTTAAGTTGTCAGAGATGTCAATCAGTTGTCACTCGTCAAAAAATTAAGTACAGGATAAGAGGGGTGGAAATTAGCTCTGGTCTCGGTCTTTAAAATAGCCAGAATTTCCAGCGGTAGACCGGTTTCGCCTATTTGGAGCTCATCGGTATCTCGCAGGGAATCTGGCTGTCATCTTGCCAGGGCGCGCCTTGATTTTATCTCGAAAATCATTGGCACTGCGACCTGCGTACTAGCAAAAATAAATAGACATAAACAGTTTATGTCTATTTATTTTTGGTACTAGTTTGTATATAATTTTAATAAATTTTTTATTAACATTATTGATTTTTAGTACCTTTTATCCATTTACTAATTAATCTTCACGTTTCCTACTTTACTGTCAACCTTCATATAAACCCCGTCACGTACTCTAGTGTGCTTAAGCCATAGAAATAGAAATGAGACTAGAACCACTGCGCTATCTGGTAATCTCAAGGAAAACGGGCAAGCTAGAAGGCTGCCATGAGAGTGGAATCGCTATTAGTCCACGCAGGAGTGCGCCATCTATTAAAAAAAAATTAATTTAAATTTTAAATTTTTTAAAATAGATGGCGTGCTCCCACAAAGAATACTGGCGATTCCACTCTCATGGCAGTTAGGAGCAACAAACACAGCACCCCACACAAGGAGAACGCAACCCGTCAATAGTCGTGCATTTTCTTGCGTACAGTTTTTATTGGTTAGACGCTTTAGCGCCTGCTGCCGTCTGAAGGTGAAAATTCGGAAATTGTCTTCCCCCGTGCCCGTAAAACGTTCATCGTAAAGGCTCGTCCAATGAAATTTGTACACAACACTGCGTTAGCGTGTTTAAAGGCTAGCTGCTTTCTCCTTGTGTTTGTTGCTCCTAGAGGGCAGCCTTCTAACTCGTACATCTCAGCAAAATCTAATCATGCTTCTACTCTCATTTGTATTTCAGATTACCGTTACAATAACAGTAGTTTCTAGACTGACTCTTGTCAACTCTGTGAGTTTTTTTACAACTTAATTTTTTTTAATAATGCGAATGATGTCATATTTAGAAAACACTATTATTATTTTTGGTTATCTTAGTCTAGTCCACAATGTACATTTAATGATTGTTAGAAAAGAGAAATTTTTATTTCATAAATTATACGAAGAATAGAGGCTTCAATAAATCGTCCTCCCAGGAAATCGCCATGAAGTAATATTTCCGAGAGCCAGGACCTGCAAGTCACTGTATATATAGTGCTTGTTATAATAATGGAAATTTTTCACCTTTACGGCAGCAACAAGCGTTCCCTTTTAACCAGGTAGCTTTTTTGACATATTAAGGCTTGGCAAAAACACGACGTTCTGTTTACAGGTGAAAAGTTTCCATTATATCCGCAAGCACTATATAAATAATACCTTGCGGGCCCTGGCTCTCGGAAATATTAAAAAAATCTTCACCAACGGTTTATTTCACCACAAACCAGTAAAAAGGTGGACTACGTTAGATTTTAACCTTTTTATTCATCCTAGTAATTTTGGGAGTCACACTATTGGCTACTAACATATGTATTTAAGCCAATGGAAAACCTCTAAATTGAGAAGGAATTTTTGGTGTCGGAATTTTAGTCAGCCTAATCATGGACTGTAAATTTTAGAGGACGAGTAAAGCGTAGCCTTCCCCTGTAGAATTTTGGTTTCCCCGAGCATCAATCACTTCGAACTAGAGAGAGAGAGTCCGTCAAGGTCATTTGTACCACGCATAGAGATAGACCCCCCCCCGCATGTTATCTGGAAATCTGGCCGACCGAATGACACGCGCTTTAGTTTTTTTTTATGACCTTGAGCGACTCCCGTCAGCCTGATCGGTGAACGGGGCGTAAAATACCTCGGGAATACCGGTCCTCTAAAATTTACAGTCCGTGGCCTAATGTAGCTTTATTGAAATTTATAAACTCGCTCGGTTTGTGCGGATGAAGTTAATAGGCCAGTGCAATTAGAGTTTTATACGGGGAATTTTAGGTAAAAGCTGGATTTTGGCATATAAATAGAACTTACCATAAATAAAAATATACTGAAAGTCCCAAGCTGAAGGACGCTTGCGTTCCAAGATGGCCGACGCGCGATTTACTATATTGCCTATAACTTCGGTTCTAATTGTCACAATAATTCGTACTATATATCAATTAAATGCTACAACCATACACTATATTTCATTTTCTATAATGTTATTAGCTATCTGTAGCCATGTTTGAAATTCCACGCTTTTTAAATTGACCCACCCACTTTTCTTTTGACAATTTTGAATATTATTCAAAACCCACATACCAATTAAAATATTTGTGTCCATTGACAAATATAATTAAAACATATCTTTCATTCGAGATATTGTGGAAGAAAATCCAACCAACAGGAGGAAAGATATTTGAAATTTAATGTTTCGAAATTTCAAAAACAAGCTGGTCAAGACCAAAATAAATAAAACCGGTTGATTAATTAATTACCGAATTAATCCTCCTAGATATAACAATGACGAAATAAATGCCAAAATTGATACTTTTATGTTAAATCTTTAGCATTCAAGTTCGCGTCGTCGCCATTGTCCAATATATATACTACATTTTTGTAATTAAATATAATTTGGCAACGAAAGTTGCTTAAAATACAATTTCTACCAGATAAAAAATATCGAAGGATTCTTGCGGCGCCATTTTCCAAAATGGCCGCCTGATATTTTTGGAAAATTGATTAAAATGTATTTGTCAATAATGTAAGTTTATTGACATAAAAACCTAATTCTACAACATTTCTATGAGTTTGAATGTTTTAAACTTTCATAAAAAAAATTAGTGCACTATCTAAAATTTTGCATTATCCTCTTCGTCTTAAGAAATTGAACCCGCATTGTTGCAACTGTTCCCACGACAGTATGCGCACAAGTCCACCTTTTTTGCATATTCAATTCATTTTGCACGATTTTTTGCAACCACAAGTAATCAGCCTCAGAAGATTGTCTGGAGCTGGTGAAAGAGTGGTTACAATTGGTCTTAAGGTACCATTGGATGTCCGTTGCCATCGCCATTCTTCAGGATTTAAATCAATACCTTTCCATTTCAGTCATTGTAAATATACTCTGTATGAGTGCTGTTGTGCTGCCGCACTTGTTGGGGGTAATTTCGCTAGTTCAAACTATGATTTAAGAGCTAAGCGTGCTAAAGAACTGTAGCCTTTGCACACATCGGTTGTACGTATCGGGTCTCGGGAAGCTCCTTTAAGAAGGAAGGAGCCAAATCATGTAAGGACTACATCAATAAATTAAGACCCGGGTGCTCGCTCAACTTTCACTATTGGGGTTGGCGAGTTAACATAAGGAAATAACAATATATGGCAATATATGGTCAGTTTGATGTCTAGGGGATTTCATTTAAATTAAATTAGCTTAATAGATACTAGTGAAGACTCGGATTGAGGTTTGCCATGACAAAGTTTAATAAACTATGAATCATAGATAAAGTAAAACAGTTAATAATAGATTAAATTAAATTGGACACTTTTAGAAAAACATACCCACACAAGTGGGGGGGGGGGGGGGCGAGCAGTAGCTGCGCAGCTTTATAGGGAACTTAATAATATTAACATCATTAGTCTTATTTACATGTTTACATACATGAAAGCTAGATTACGTTAGTCCTGGTGGCGCTCATCAGGATGGCATTGAGTTCCAACGGAGATTGGTGTGGTGACGGTGGCGCTCATCAGGATGGCGTTGAGTTCCAACGGAGATTGGTGTGGTGACGGTGGCGCTCATCAGGATGGCGTTGAGTTCCAACGGAGATTGGTGTGGTGACGGTGGCGCGAGCAATGGACACGCGGCCACGTTGGCTACGGATCCGAAGCCGTTTCTTTTCTCGGGATAACTTCTCGGAAAAACACGCACTCCGCGTCGTCGGGACTAGAACCCTAGTCCGACAAGTTGCGCGCGAACCGCGGTGTATTAACACCCGTCTTCAATTTTATTCTCTCAAATCTCTCCTCCGTCGCACTTGTAAGACCACTTTTTAAAAAGTTTGAGTCCAGTTTAAATATGATTGGGGTCACGTGGTCTCTTGGAATTGCATCCTTTTTGGACCAATCAAGACCCGTGCCCCTGGCAATCCCGGGACGAATCCCTACCCACGAAGTTATTTTTGGGATCGTCACCAAGGTCCGGCATCTACAAAAGGATAAATCACCACCACCCGCATTTCGCGCAATCGTTCACTTTCAAAGTTAGTTGGTTTGGCGAAAGACGCCAGCTGTCCACCATAAAATGAAACACTTTCCACCCATTCGGGGTGACCACCATAAAATAAAACACTTTTCACCCATTACGGGTGAGCGTAAAATCCAAAAATAGAATACAACAAGATTGGTAACGCGTACACAAATAAATATAAGAAATAAACATCTGTTGGCAAAGTCGGCAAACCTCAATACTTTCTTTGTCAATTCGACAGGGTAATAAAACTAAAAGGGGCTTCTTCGGCAGTCCCACAGAGAAGGAGAGCGAGTTGGATAATTGGGCAACGCAGACAGATGAAATGAAGGAAGGCTCGGTGGAAATGGAGGAGATCTGGCCAGTTACAACCCCCATTCCCTTTTCTGGTTATCAAGCACCATCTTGGTGTGCTTGTAAAACAAGAGCCATAAAAGAGGGGTTAAAAGCTCGGGTGTCCAGCGCACGAGCGACCCCTAGCTAAAAGCTCTTTGGGAGAGAGCGTAGGAACAAATAGGTCATAAAATAGCAAAAGTATTTTCTCATTATCAAAATTATTTTGAGATTTAAAATAATCCAAAATTTAACGTTACAGAACGATTATAAAGCCGCGTTCACACTAGACACTTTGGAACCGTTTTTAAACGGTTTCGAAAGGTAAAATTGATTATTTTCGGTGTCAACTGTATTAATAGCTATACGATACCTGCAGTCGTTTAAGGTGTCCCATTTTTTACCACCGTAAAACGAAACTAAAAACCATTCTCAAGCTATGGCTATATCACTGTGTCCGTAAAGTGTAAATATTGAAACTCCTTTGTTAATTTCCAAAGGTTTTAGAGCGGCTTTTTTACCCTTTTCATATAGCGCTGAGGTAGTGTGACAACCAGTTACCGCGTGAACGAAAAGAAGATGCTCTTTAAGAATACCTAGTCGGTTTTGAAGATTATAAATTTTAATTAGTGTACTATAAATAGATATCCGAATCGGTAAGTGATACTAAAAGTACGAGCACATCCGTGTCTTCGGAGACTATGGTGACAGTGGGTCAGAATTTATAGCCCGGTGTACCTAGCAACAGGGGCCATACCACCGGAGGACGATCATCATAGTGCCCTACGCCAGCGTCCCCGAGCCCGGACAGGTGACAAATCCCGCATGGACAGTAGTACCCTACTACTGATGGTCGCACCTTAGACGCAAGCCACTCAATACAGCAGAAGGTGCAGCAACGGGGGAAACAATCCCACTTCGCACACAGCAGTGGGAGTAAGAGTGGATGCTATAGCAACTCCAGCCGGCACCGTACCTAAGTAGGTAAAGAGTCAAATCCTTTGGAGAGAGCTCCTAAAGGGGATTTACGGGTACACAGCGGTCCACATAACCCGGCACAGCTGGTACCGGTGATCCCAAGTGGCTCCAAAAGGCTGGGAAACAGGACCACCGTGCCCTCATACGGAGGCCCACCGCCCCACAGCAGGCTACCCAATTTGCCGAGGCGCCCAGTTTGCCTGGACCCTCTCCGTTAGCCTGAGCTGAAGCTCAGTTTCCAGCCCAAACCTGACCGAAGTCGGAGGTGGAGATAGGACCATTTGATCAGAGCTAACATCTCCAAGTGCGCCACCGCCCTTATGGGTTACAATTAAGACTCTAAGAGCCGTACCGCGACTCCTCGGTAAAGCCACCAGTTATTGCACACTCTAACCCATTTAGGGCCAGACTATGGTGACAGGAATATTTTTTTTTTGCACTTTGCTTATTGCAGTAACCACAATAAGTCGGTCGGCGTCCTCTTCGGTCCCCCCCCCCCTTTCGATGGCCATTAAATTTAAATGAGGTTCTGAGTGGCAGACGTCACTAGCGTGCCGGGCTACTCCTTTCAAAATTCATTCCCCTTAAAAAAGATACCTAGCTAGGTAACCAAAACAGTAGCGTAGCCAGGATTTTGTTTCGGGGGGGGGGGGCACACCATTGAAAAAAAGTAAAAAAAGAAAAATATTTGTACGTACGACCATACGTTTCGGGGGGGGAGGCATGTGCCCCCTGTGCCCCCCCCTGGCTACGCCACTGAACCAAAAGTGAAAAGGCGTCGAAAAAATCATTCGATAGTAATTTTGCAGCTGAAATTGTATTTTTAGCGACTTTCTATGAAAAAATAAACGTAAATTAGCGTCCATATTGGACAATGGTGACGACTCGAACTAGAACGCTAAAGACTTAACATAAAAGTATAAATTTTTGCATTTATTTCGTCATTGTTATCTCTAGGAGGATTAATTTGTTAATAAATTAATCAACCGGTTTTATTTATTTTGGTCTTGACCAGCTTGTTTTTGAAATTTCGAAACATTAAATTTCAAATATCTTTCCTCCTGTTAGTTGGATTTTCTTTCACGATATCTCGAAAGAAAGATAAGTTTTAGTTTTATTTGTCAATGGACACGAATATTTTATTTCTTATGTGGGTTTTGTATAATATTCAAAATTGTCAAAAGAAAAGTGGGTTGGTCAATTTAAAAAGAGTGGAACTTCAAAAATGGCTACAGATAGCTAATAACAGTACGGCAAATAAAATATAGTGTATGATTGTAGTTTTCAATTGATGTATAGTGCGAATCATTTCGACAATTAAAACCAAAGTTATAGACAATAATGTAAATCGCGCGTCGGCCATCTTGGAACGCAAGCGTCCTTCAGCTTGGGACTTTCAGTATATTGTTTCTAATGGTAAGTACTATTTCTACTCCAAAATCCAGCTTTTACCTAAAATTCCCCGTATACGGCCCATTTTTATTTTATCTGTCCTGGCCTATAAATAATGAGTAGTTTAGAAAAAGAAAAGGTTGGGGAAAATGACCAAGTGATCGCTTTCCGAAAATGGAACAAGTCGTCGAAGTGGGATATTCCATCAGCGTTATTAAAAACCGTACCAAGCCTAGAAGAGTTAGGCCTAGAATCTGCAAAGACTCCAACCTTGTAGATGCCTCAGAAAAGCTCAACCGGAATTTCAACTATTTTTTCAAATAAACTTGCTTCTTTTATTTGACAATGCAAATTTATTTTAGAGCCCGAGTCTCTGAAAACTTCATTAATTTGCAAATTAATTGCATCAACAGCTCTTGATATTGTAATTCATTTTAGCTCCTAAGCCTTGGTTTTTCAAACCAGTTTGTTTACTAATATAATTATGCGACGACATAATCGGTATTTGAGATTCGATGACGTCAAATATTAGGTAGGGTACGGATGGCGCAATATCTGTGAAACAAAACGTTAGTGAAGAGATAGAGCTAGTGGCATACTAATGAGTAATTATGTTACAAATGCTATTAGCCTAGCCTCGCAGCCTCGAATAAAGAGTGTATGATTTTTTTTATGAATTTTGCCCATAGGAAAGTACCATAACAATTTCAAATCATTACCTAGGTACGGCCAATTTCAATCACGATAAACATTGAAGTTGGACGTACATTTATACAGTTCTTTTTTTTAGGACTACACCACTGGCAAAGAGCAAGCTAAAATTAACGCGATCCCCACTGAGCCCAAAGCAAAAGGCAAAATAGTCAATGGACGTTTCAGGGTGGATCCAAACAAGTGCGCTGGGATAGGACATAAAGGAGCAGATTGTCTTACAGTTCTGCCACTTGCGCACGATGTAAAAGGGTTGGCCATGTCAGTGGCACCGATCGCTTTTTTTCCAATGGGGGCTGAAGCTCACTAATAAACTTGGAATGAGGCTGCTGGCAACACTATCTTGCTTAAAAGTAAATGGCCTTTAACATCGGCGGTTTTACCAATGGGGGCAGAGCCCCCATTGATTTTTCCCAATGGGGGCTTCGGCCCCGCCACCCCCATGGGATCGGCGCCACTGGGCCATGTAGCAAGGGTATGTCTCCGAAAAGAAAATGACAAAAGAATTACCCCGTCACATTTTTTCAGAGGAACACCCAGTCAATCGAGTCAACCACCAAGATACTGTTCCATCACCAGAGCAAATAACTTGCAAGGTTAACAATATTCCCATCATATTAGAGGTAGATACCGGTTCGGGACACACATTATTGCACTAATTGTATACTTAATTTGCATATTCTCTTTGATATATGTTTATTAGATACCAAAATATTCGAGAAAAACTCATTTTAAAATATTTAAAATCGAAAATAACCCAAAATTAAAAAAATTATAGTTTTGAAAATAATTTAATTACAAGTCTAAAACTTTGGGAAACGAGTTTTCTTAAGCTACTATACTCGTAGAATAAATATTATTAAAATTAGAAATTAGGCAAATTTTCTGCTAGTCGAATTGACAGAAATGTTTCGAGAACTTCACAGTTCCCATCAGGGAAATTTTTTTTAAATGAAATTTACGGCTAGATCCCGATTATGGTGGCCTCATATCGACAGGGACATCGTGAATTTGGCAATATCATGTACTACTGGCCAACAAGAAGCTCCAGCGCCATCATCAAACTACACTCCTTGGGAAAAGACATCAGAGCCGTGGGCAAGAACGCATGCAGACTTCGCTGGGCCCGTAGAAGGCAAATATTTACTCAAAACTATCAGACTCTTTCTCAAAATGGATAGAAGTGGAAACGACGAATACAACTAGCACAGAAGCAGTCACATCCTTTTTGACCAAACACATTGCTCGTTTGTTAAATTCCACGGTATTCGCCACACCCTTACAGCTCCGTATCAATTATCACAAATCGCTATGGAAAATGCCACTCGCAACACCCAAATTCTGCATCACCATAGAAAGCTTCGTAGCTAGTCACATGCTTCAGAAAATGCGTAAAGCGCGGTAATATCAGTGCCAGATTAAGGACTAGGCCTATTGGGCTCTGGCCTATGGGCACCCCCACCAACAGAAGGTCCCCACCACTGATGAAATCAATGGAATTTTCTTCGGGCCTTGCGAGTTTTGCGTTTTTATGCTCTCCTTACATAGGCCCCCCACCAAAATCTGCCTAGGGCCCCACCTTCAGTAAATCCGGCACTGATACTCTTCCATATGTTCGCCTTCTCGTTGGATGCTCGAATTGAATGTAGCACGCTCAAAATCGACGTTCTTCCTAATAACTAATGTGATTCAAATTTGTCAAGAACTGTCTTTGAGAACTTCTGATCTGCTGCAGAGAGCCCAACCGAAAGAAAAATATCTTTGGCTTGATCACCCATCATGTATATTAAAGCATTTACTTGTTCTTCGTCCGACTTACTGCTCAAACCCAACACCAGTCTAAAACGTTCCAAACGACGCTTCCATTTTGGCTATACGCCTGGAGTTGAAAAATTATATTGTTCAAGTGGAAGTACTTGTTACTTCACCGTTGTAGTAGCAGTAGTCAGTGCCGTATTTCCGCCTAGGACAACCTAGGCCGTTACCTAGGGGGCCATCCTTGGAAGGGGCCCTCCAGTGACCGTAATTACTGTATTTGAAGGCATAAATCTATAATATCAATCGTAATATATATTGGAGAAATTCCTAGGTAGAAGATTTTGTTTTAAAATTACCAAAATTTCTGGCTGGCAGTTTACGGACGCAGCCTTAAATCGCAATGTTGCATAATTATCGCATATTTAGTCGACGATTGTTAAGAGCTTTTATTAAGTAATATAACCGTAGAGATCAGACTTCTACGCTGAATCAGGGAAATTCAGGCACAGCCTAGTTCCAGGGATAAGAGTAAATGCAGCGCGTGAAAAGGGGGCCCAGACTCCTTATCTGCCTATGGGCCCAGGATCTCTAAGTCCGGCCCTGCTCATAAATTAAGGTAAGTTGAAGTATTTGTGAATATATGGCAGTAGTTGTCATGATTTCGCTTGAACTGCGCGGATTATCCTTCCGGAAGTTTACAACGTACATGTACATGCAGGTGCTACTCACCACTTTAGGTCCGAACTTAAGCCTTTGGTTTTCACACCGACCTTCAAATTCGTTTAGATGAAGCAACTAAGTGACTTCCCACGGTATGATGAGGAGATATGGGAATTTTTAACAATAGCACCTTTGGTTTTTTTTGTTTTATTTTTTCGATTAATCAGCGATCAAGGATAACAAAAATATCAAAATTATTTTTCGGAATTAATTGTTTAAAAAGATTTGATTTAAATAAAAATGCATAACTAAAAGGTTTTATTTATTTTTTCGGTGAAGATCAAGGACTACAAAAAAAAACATTATTTTGTGGAAACGCTGTATTAAAATAAAATTAAATAAAAAGAAATTAAGAAAAAAGTCAAAATCAGCATTTTCCCCTGACTATTTTAGTCGGTTGTAGCGGGACCAACTTCGTCGACAACTTGAGCGGTTGTAGTCGGGTTATACAACTCGGCGCATTCTTGTTAAAAGGAAAAAAAATCCTTTTTGCCCTCCCTTCGGTCCCAGGTGCAGAACATATTTTGTTCGTGTGCACACCGGTTTCTCGATCTTTAAAGTGCAAGGAAGGATTCACTTTATGGTGCTGGAATTTTTCCTGATCAAAGCTTTCCAGAAGTCCGTCAAAATCGTGGTCCCAGGCAAGATCGAACGAGAGTCGCCGCGTCTCTTTTGCCAACAGGAACCATGAAAAATTTGTTGCTTTCACTCTCAATTCCTCCTAGTTAGTCTTAGTCGATAATTTAAAATAACGGTCAAAACGCCGCCTTCAGTTTAGTAAAATATTTTCGGCGGCGTAATCGTCGGCCGTTTTCGGTATGGAAATAAAGGCCGGAAGGCAGGCAAGGCTGCCAGATTTCGATAGACCGAAAACAGCCAACTCTCTCAAATGTTTTCGTTTTCAAAACGAAACTTTTGCGGCGTAGCTATCGACTAAGACTATCCACTTGCCTTCGATCCATTAGTTAATTACCACGATGGTATTTTCATTTGCCAAACTTGGTTTCATCCACTTGCACAGTTTTCCCGGGTCCACCGATACTTTGGGGCTCTTAGTAATAACGGCGTTGTATGCCACTTCCCGGCAAAACATTCGCCAATCAACCAGGCCCGTCTTAAGACCTTTTGGGGCCCTGGGCTAAATTTTTTTAAGACCTTGGCAATCCCCAACGGTCAGCCTTTGTTAGTCCGTTGTCTAAATTCGACTACACAATAATCAAACCAAAACTTTTAATTTCAAAAGTATAACGTAGGCCTATTGAAAATAAGATTTTTACTGACAGTTACTGTTAGGTTTTAGAAATTGTTGGTACCTGTGATACGCGATGTGGCGATGAGTCAAATTACTTTAGACGTAACTAAAAGATACATAATATTTAACCAACTAAACCCTTTTTCCTAGAGTATGGGGCCCTGGGCTGTAGCCCATTTAGCCCATGCCTTAAGAGTTTTCTGCGAAATATTGAGCTCTCGCGATACAAATGATTGCGGGGAAATATTGTTTACCAAAAGCATTTCGCGAAATAAGAGCTTTACTAAGGAAATCCTTTTTAATCAAAGAAAAAACGACGAATTTATAGCTTTTTAAATCAAATTAAATTATATATTTTTCGGAAAACAGAAGATGTTTTTTTATCAAACTTCTTCGAGGGTTAAGAGTAAATTTCAAATATTTATTTTTCCGAAAGTAAATAAAGTGGAATGAAACCAAATATATATTAACGATAAACTTCTATCTATTCATCTATGGTAAAAAGGAAGCTATTTTAAAATGTGCCGTAAATTCGACTTACAATAAAAGAAAGCCAGCTTATCGAAAAAACAGTGTCAGATTAAGGACATGGCACCGTGACGTTGCACAGTGTACTATGGGAGACCAAATTTGTGGCTAAAAATCCACAGCGTAATTACCTATAATATTTATAAATATTTGGCTTTGTTTCGGTGAGGTGATTTCGAAAATATAGCTTTGAAGACAATAGCGCCACCTGGGGGCTACTTCGTCTACAGATGACGCTACATGTTCGTTCTATTGATATATCATAAACCTATCGTAAGTTATTTCTAACACAAAAATAAGTTGTATTTGGACGTCATCGACCCTGGCCAAAATTGAGTTTTACATTGAAAATAACTGAAATTTGGTCATTTCTGTTCACTTTAACCCTAAATATCTCAAAATGGCGCAAATGCGCAGCTACGAATTGCACAGAAACATTCTTCGGTATTTTGTCAGCTTATTTCGAAAGTTTCAGCTCGGTATCTCGTGGAACTTAACAATAATAATTATCAGCTATAGGCTATAATACCCCATACACCACTACAGCTTACAACTAATAAGTCCTTTTAACCAGTGACTGGGTTATAACGCGTAGGAGGGTGGTGGAAAGCCCTTCATGCCACGCGAGCTAACCGTCAGCTCCCTACACTAACTATTACCGGTAACCTTTTTATGTGAAAGGGAAACCGAAAATCTCGGGGTAAACCCCTTTAACCAGTGGGGACAGTGGCGGCGCCAGGAATTTTCGCGAGGGTAGGCAAACCAAATAAATGGGCCCCGGCCCAGTACCCCCCTTTTCTCAACGAAATGCTTCAATAAAATAAAGTAGTGATGTACATGACGAACAAAAAAGTTCTAACAACAGTAAAACGAGTCCAAATATAACAGAACTGGTTTTATTTACTAGGAGATACCTCAAAAATTTCTAAATACATTATCGACAATTGTTTCATTGTTATATTTATAAATAATTTTATCTCTTGGGACAATTTTGAGACCCTTTCTAGATCAATTTGGGGCCCCTTATAGGGTGATTTTGGGGCCCCTCAAACTTTTAAGGTAGGCAGTGGCCTACCTGGCCTACCCCCTAGCGCCGCCACTGAGTGGGGAGAGAACTTGCAAACTCTACGCAGAAGGAGTGGTTCCGAATTGTCACCTAGTGCCACATTCGAACACGCGCAAACATTTTGTAAAAGGCTATAGAACTATGATATTTGATTATAAGTTAACGTAAGAAAATGGGATTTACCTTGAGAAGTATAATAAGTTTATCTAGGTTGGCCCATCCAATGTCTAATAAAGTGAACTTCCTTAACTCGGCGTCAGATTTTATTAATATTTTGGTGTCTAAACTTTCCAACTATGCTGACGTTTACACTGAGGACCGGAGTGTGTAAATTATTTATACACAGACACAAAATGGTGATGGACACTCAGTCTTTTATTAAATTATTATTTTCGTTTGTTCGTGTGTCATTGTTTAATGTCACCGTCATTTCGTTTTTTGTTTAAAACACCTTTTCGATTGTAATGATTTAAAACGCAACAATAGTGGCGTTGGGACAACTACCAGACTGGTAATACCTTACTATCACGCCAACTCCAAAATAAAACTATTTTCGACATAGTTGCATCCAAACATATGTGCCCGCAGGGGGGGGGGGAGTTTTTCGGACTCATTGCTACTAGCATTTGCTTAAACGAAGCGTGTTCAATTGAAGTAAAGGGTTGATCCGTCGCAACCACCCATTTTTTAAGACATTCCATAGCGTTATCCGCCTCTGCTAGCCTGAAATAGATAGTAAAGATGATGTCTTCGATATTTACAGCTCACCCCGCTCCAACGCCCCTTACTATAAATAAAAATACTTTAAATAAAATATAAAAGTTAGCCCCAGCGGCTCCTTAATCGCGCAAAGGATTTCTGGATGTTTTAGTTCAAGGTGATTGCGTCGATGACTTATTCATATGATCTTACGGTCTGCCGGGGTTTTATACAGGGTGTCTTAATTTAATTGGATCGGCCCAGGCATTTTTCTCAAAAACTATAGTTGCTAGAAATGTGAAATTATCAGGATATACTCTCTCGGGGAGGACCCTTTTCTCTTGGAATTTTCAGAAAAATCGTAAAATTTTTCACTGTTTTGAAATTTTTCTTTTTTGAACGATAGGTGGTAGACGAAAATTTTCTACCAAAATGTTGTAGAACGTACTCGAAAGCCTTTAATGAAATTGGTTTGGTCAAAAACGGACAATGTTTCATTGAAATAATTCGTCATGAAAAAAAACAAGTTGGTACTACCCAAAAAGGTTAACGTCTCATGAAAAAGAAAGAAAAACCTATCTAATTTGAAATGATTGTATGTTTGTAAAGATAAAGAAGGACTTTTTTAAGCCAAATCCTTTTAAATAGTTTTTTACAGATAATACAATTTACATAGTAGAATTCAAGAATTCACGCGTCTTATTTGGGTGCAAGAATGTTGCAAGAAGTCCACGAACCCGTCTAATTTATGCCAACTGAATTTCCCACGTGTTTTTTTATTTTGTGTGGTTCCAAAAGGCCGGGAAACAGGACCGCCGTGCCCTCATACGGAGGCCCGCCGCCCCACAGCAGGCTACCCAATCCGCCGAAGCGGCCAGTTTGCACGGACCCTCTCCGTTAGCCTGAGCCGAAGCTCAGTATCCAGCCCAAACCTGACCGAAGTCGGAGGTAGAGATAGGACCATTTGATCGAAGCTAACATCTCCCAGTGCGCCACCGCCCTTATGGGTTACAAGAGCCGGATCCCGACTCCCCGGTAAAGCCACCAGTTATTGCACACTCCGACCCATTTAGGGCCGTTGTATCCTGACATAAAGTTATGTATTTGTACCCCGCCGTTCCGCTAGGCACTACGGCGGCCCACAACACTCAACCAGGTCCGGACAAAAATGCGCTTTGCGAAACAAACGTTCAGCCAGTGAGACAGCTATAAAAACAGGCTCACATATGGCAAACAAACGCCCTCATCACGGCCCAACAAAAGGCGACACCATGAGCCTGCCCGAGAACCCATCCTCGCACAGCTGAGGGCTAGAGAGACTTTCTCTTCCACTGCAAATACCATCGCCGATAAGGTTATCAAATGACAGGTATGGAGCGAACCATCGCGCGAACCCAAACCCCGAGCCCAGCAACCACGAACACACCCATCACCCCTCCGGCTGGCGGCGAAGGGGGCGATGCGAACTGGCGCGCAAGCCCAGAAATCAGGCCCGGCAGCCGCGAACGACACCAGTGACCCCATTAAGGACAATCCGGATAGGGACAGTGATACCTGTGCAAATCAGCCGCAGGTTATTAGCCATACGTTGCCCGGCTCTCGTTGTATCCTGACAGTCGTCCAAATCACCACACTGTTCTCCGTGCTGTCCGAGACTTTGAAAACGAAGGCAACATGAATTGCCAATTCCGCGGAAATGGCCATGACAACATCAACATGGAAGACACAATCATCGCCTACTTTGTCGCCTACCCTCGAGGAAGCATAAGAATGGCCTGCTCTGATTTGGACTTGTCAAAGTACTATGTTTCGAGTGTCCTTGACCGTCATAACTATCACCCATTTCGTGCCACGCTCCACCAAGCACTTTACGATCGTGATCCGCGACTTCGGCTGGATTCCTGTAACTGGTTTAGTACTATGGCCGACGGAAACGAAGATTTCCTCCGTTTGATTCTTGTGTCCGACGAGTGCTCCTTTGGGAGAGACGGCCCGTTTAACAGCCAAAATAACCGCATGTTGAGTGATGAAAATCCGCACTGGGGGATTTTTTCACCACAATCAAGGTACAATTCCGTTTAAACGTCTGGGCTGGTCTTCTGGGAGATCGCATTGTTGGGCCATCTTTTCTTCCACGTCGACTCAATGGGCAGAACTACCCGACCTTTCTACAAAATGAATTAGCAGACGAGTTGGAAGATGTGCCATTAGTCGACGTCCCACGCCTTAGGTTCCAGCATGACGGTGCACCTGCCCACCAAGAAAGACACGTCGTGCAGTACCTTAACAACGAGTTCCCTGGGCGATGGATAGGCAAGAACTGTCCAGTACGATGGCGTCCGAAGTCCCCAGATTTCTCACCGCCGGACTTTTTCCTGTGGGGATTCGTCTGAAAATTCCAAAAGAAAAGGGTCCTCCCCGAGAGAGTATATCCTGATAATTTCACATTTCTAGCAACTATAGTTTTTGAGAAAAACGCCTGGGCCGATCAAATTAGGACACCCTGTATACCCTAAAAATAAATAAAACATTGGTTCGGCGATGAGTTACTGAGCAATATTACTAACTTGCTTTTCACAGTGTTTACAGCTTGTACTGTCTTCAAGCACGATGAAGTTATTCCAAACCAGGCTTCTTAATTTGCGAGACCTACCTTCTATAGCTACGGCAGACGCGTCATTCCCAGCCGCTTCGATCATGATTAATCACGAAAGTTATACGAAAAATATTTGTTAAATAGCGAGGCGCTTATGATTAGTCAATTCGATTGCGCGAGTTTCTGGTTTTCTACATTTAATAAAAATGCTGAACTTCAGTAGGTATTTTTCCGTTAATATGTAAACATATATTTTTATAATTCCATATTAGTAAAGAAAATAATCAAAATCGAAAATCACTAAACGATTATTTTTTCGATAAATTGTAGAACTATTATATTTCTTTTGCGGAAAAAAGTATGTAAACGAAATTTTTATAAATGGTTAAAGGTTGCACAGAGTCGAAGCAATTGAAAGTATGAACTGATAAAAAACCTGTAAGAGGGCACAATGTTTAAAAATACATAATGATTAATTTATTCGGATAGAATTAATCGAAAAATATGGAAGTTATTTTTATTCAAATAATTTATTTTTGATAAAAGGCGCTCTTCCTTATTTATGGATAAAAGTTAATCAATCCCCGAGCCCTAGTTATTTTCTTGTAGCCATACTAAAATGACTCTTTTTAGATTTGTTCATATCGTGTATTTCGAACGATATTATAACTTCAGCCAGGGGAGTAGGAACCAGGGGGGGGGGCAAGGGGGGCAATGCCCCTCCCTAGAAGTTTTCTGGGAGGGGCAACTAATGTTATTGCCCCCTCCAACTTTTCGGTCAGTTGAAATCTTCAAAAGGCTCAAATTCTCATTTTGAAAGCATAAAAACTTAAAGAACCTCAACTGTGTTTAAATTTCAGTCTTTTCCCGCCAATTTACATAGTAGTAAAATGTACACGTGCATTCGGAGAAGCTACACTCCATTAAAAATTCAAAACCATTCTCCAGGCCCCTTTTGGTTTCTCTTTGCCCCCTCCAACTTCTAGAACGTTCCTACGCCCCTGACTTCAGCTCAGTGGCGGCTTAAGAAGGCTGGGTCCCCGGGGTGGCAATGTTTTGTGACACCCCCCAGGTCCGTGCAGAAGTTTTCACGGGTCCTTCGTTTTGCACCCCGCCCCTCGAGCCCAAAAACATTCTTCCAGTTTAATCGTTCTGATTTGCACCTCCCCCCCCCCTCGAGCTTCTCCGATGGCACCCCTGGCTACCCTGGTACCCGGGGGCGGACCACCCCCCTCGCCCCCCCTTACGCCGCCACTGCTTCAGCTTCTTCAACATAACCGTAGCAATCGTTATCGATGGAAGACGCAGTACTCGGATCCGAATCCGAGTCCGACATGATCTCGCCAAAAGCAATAACCCCGCAGAAATAGGTGACTAGAGCCGAAAGGAAACAGGCGACAGACAGAAGTGTAAAACTTAAACCCAATTGAAAGTGAAATGACGTACGTGGTTTTTTTGTCGGAGGGGGTGTCTCCCCCGTAAAATCTAAATTTTACAAAACCATAGTAAAAAGATAAGTCGCAAGAAGACTTGGCCCTCAAATATCTTAATATGACTCTCGAGTTAATAAATAATTTTAATTTGAATTTGATTTGATTTGAAAGATTTTAAATATTTACGGAAATAAAATTGTGATTTAGCTCGCTAGTAAACGTGGTTCTCCTTTTCGATTAATATACAGGTATTTTAGTTCCTATCTTTCGGTAGTTGATCAATCAATTTTTATGGGTCGCTGAGCATCCCCTGGCGCCCCTCCCCCTGTACGGGCCTGATTTATACAATATATTGAAAGTATCACCAAATCCTTGGAAGCGTATAAACACCACTGTGTCTTACAGTCTTACTTGACGATTTCAATATACCAGTAGGGCTGTGCGATTAGTGCGAGGATTAGTGGTTTTAGGCAATCGAGTCGGTTATCGAGTATCAATATTTTTTAATCGACTATTCGAGTCGAGTAATATTGAAGTCGAGTCGAGTAATCGAGTACTTGATTAAGCGGAAACTTTCTCTTATTCGAGTCGAGTAACTAAAAACACACCTCGAGTAATATTTTTAACGAGTCGGTTTATCAAGTGCTTGATTAGGAGCTGGTTTTATTCAAGAAATTATGAAATTAAATTTATTAGGAGTATAAAGTAACCTTCAATGCTGAAAAATACTCCTTTAATTTAAATGATCCACAGTTTCCACAACTTTGTAAGTACCGTTTATTGCCCCCAAGAAGTTGTAAAAACCCGTCTTTGAACTTTGAAGCAACGAGGATAGAAAAAACCAATACTCGATGAGTTTAGAGAGCAGCTTATCCGAATATGCAATTTTTTTGTACTCGGTAATCGACGAGTATTCTCCAATTACTTATTCGAGGTCGAGCCTTAAGCAGTAACAGAATTCGTCTCAAGGAACCACCTACTTCAGCACAACTCTTACAAAAATATAAAGGGGAACGTTTAAGGCTTGCCATCTGAACAATCCATTTGTTCCTATCGATAAAAGTCATCCGCCTATGGAAATAACTTTATCAATACCGAAGACTAAAACTTATGTAACCAGCTCAAGCCGAATTAATTGCAATAAGGGTGAATATTTTGGCCTATATAAATCTTTAAACTGTCTAGATTACTTTGAGATTTTCGTAGCAAACGACGTTGATGCAGCTGTTACAACTCTTACTTACCACGTGCAAGCTGCAATAAATCAATATATTCCTAGCAATACAAATCGTCCCATTAATACGAAGTACCCAAAATGATTCTCATCTGATCTCAAGACATTCCTCCAAAGAAGATCGAACTGACAACGAAATAAATAAATTGCAATTAAATTGAAGTCCAATCCACGCTTACTATGGACTTACGAAAATAGCAAAATAAAGGTTAAAGATGGTGATATTGTACTTGAAGATAATGGAAAATTCATTTCTAGCCCGAATGATGTAGTCGAAAAGTTTAAAGAGCAGTTCCATAATCATAATGAACCATCACAAAACCATGAGGTTTTTTTATGCCAAACACGTTCCAGTTTCAAACATTCTAGTAAAGGAACTTTAAGGAAGACGACGTCAAAAAGGCGATTAAAAACTCACAAAATAAGCTATCAACGTTCTATACCAACGTTCATAATAAAAGGTTTTGCTAATATACTTACTCCAATATTAACATCTATTTTCAATGTTTCTTTAAAAACGTGGAAATATCAGCAGCTCCGTAAAAAGTCTGTTGAATCAAGGAGGATATGTCTTGTATTTAAGGGGGAAGACTACAATGGCCATTGTCTACTTGCGCTATTTCAAGCTGAACTATTTTAATTTTGTATTTTAAATTATAAAATTAATATTTAAATGTAGAACAGCCTCTTGTTTAGTGCCTAAAATAATTTTGACAATTTTAAATTTAAAAGTAATTAAATTATTACGTTTTTATTCGGACCCCCGGAGCTAAACAAGTTGGGCGAGCGCCCAAACTACCCTTTAGTTAGGACCTTATATCTCATTAACTATTAATATTAGAATTATCAAACATATTTTAAGCACTAGAGGAAGGTTCAGCCTAATAACAAAAATATAATTCAATTGTGTAATTGTTAAAACAGAAACGTTCAGCTTGAACGAAAAAGAGGCTTTTACTGTATTCTTCCCCCTTAAGAAGGGATTTCGCTGAGATTCTTCGCACTATATACAAACCAATCTCACTCGTTTGTATCTTCGGTAAAATCTTCGAAACGGTCTTGCTTCAAACCAATGATGGCGAACTCACAACATGGATTTCGTCACTGGAAAAAGTGACGTCATTTACGTCATTTCCGTTATACAAGGTATCATTGTAAAATTTATCTTACTGACACACTTAGGGTAATTATGCCGCTTATGGTATTATGTATAACAAGGTAAAATTAAAAAGTTAACTACCAATTGTATGATTTTAGGAAGTTTTTGACGCAGATATTAGAATAGTAGTTTTAATTATAAAATGTAAAATATATATACTTAAAGTTAATTGAACTTACCTGTGTTATTATAACAAGTTGGCAAGCCAAAATATACCTCTCCTCGGAAGAATGGTCCCTAGAGGTATTAATTTCTCGACACGACCCCCAAAGATATCTCCGCAATTCAGAGTTATTTACGAAAAACGTAATCTCGGTTCAAACCCTGCCCGGTATAAAATTTTAATTTTAATTTAAATAATTGAGACGAAACAATCGAGTTTAATTTATTCAGAATATTATAAATTAAGTAGTTACAACAGCGAGTTAGACTTACTAAAACAATGCACAATTGAATTTAACCCTTTTCACAGTACATGTTTATCAGTTGAATATAATACTAAGCAAATTTTAATGAAAGAAATATCTACAGATGGTATTTGTATTTTTCTCGCTTACGAAATACTTGCCGCATCTTTAACGCTCATTTTATTTCAACGCTCGTAGACTTCCAGTTGACGTTGTGACACATACCGCATGAAAAAGACCAATGCCGTCCAATTTCCAATATCATATAATGACTCGCACACCCAGGAAATCATTGACTGCGTTAGAAATCGTAGATATCCAAATATCCACACCAAATATATTTACAAGAAGCAAAAACCTTACCATCAACAAAGCACAGAGAGCCACTTGACTAACCGCCAGCTCTTAAAGCAATTACCGTTAAATTATCTCCTTTGAATTAACAGAACTATATATAGGTCGTTAAGAAAGTGGACCACCCACAGGGTCTACCCTTTAACCCTCTAATCTCGGCTGACTGCGCTAAAACAAGATTTAACCTTTAAAAAATACCAGATTAGGCCTTCATAAATTCATTAATAAAAAAAGACTTTATTACCTATTATGCTTACGATGCCTGTCTTAATTTCAGTGAATCTAAGCAGCTATCGGTGGTTCTGTGGTAATTAGTAATTACAGACACCTATGGTTCCAGCATGACGGTGCTACAGCACATCAAGCTCGTCTTGTTGCGGAATATCTTAAAGGGAATATAACCTCTGGTATTTCTGTCACCCTCCAAGGGTTCCAATATCGTCCGCGGCCTCCCATGGCTTTTCACACCGGCGGCGCTGATAATCGCTGATTGTGAACGGAATAAAGGAAATTGATGGGCTCTTCCATAAAGAACGCGTTGGAGGTTCTATTCCCTTTAATGTCGAGTTCCCTCAGGATTTGAATTGGAAGGTGTTGTGTTTCCTATTCTGTGTTTCAATTAATTGGATCAAATACATACAGGGTCTTTTTTTTTGCTCGGAAAAGTGTTTTTTTTCAAAAACTATTTATAGTACCGATTTCAAATTTGGAAGGTCAATTCTCTATACCGGGGGACATCAGTTTGAGAAATTTGAGCGTTTTCGGTAATGTTTTTCACCAATTTTGAAAAATTATTTTTCGACCACTAGGTGCGAGATAAAAAATTTCTATTATAAAGTTGTAGGCCGTCATCGAAAACCCTTAAAACAACTTATTTATCAGTGAAAATTCGAGCTTGAAAAATTTACAAGTTGGTGAAGCCAAATTACGATTGTTTGAAACGATAATTGAAAAGGGAACAAGTCTAATACAAACGTAGTAGAGTTTTCACACTTGAAAAAATGTACACGTTTGGTTTTTAAATGCAGATATTTTATTCACATAAATTTTTACAAAACATTTTCAATAATATCACCATTGGCTGCAACACAGGTTTGTGCGCGGACAATTAAGTTCTCAAACGCTTTCTCTACCATTTCTGGTGTGACGTCTCGGCAAGCACTGATTATTCGTCTAATGAGTTCCTCCCTAGTTTCAATGGGCGTGGCGTATACCTTTGCTTTAACGAATCCCCAGAGAAAATAATCCAGCGGTGTTAGGTCAGGTGACCTTGCTGGCCAATGCACTGGACCATTTCTCCCTATCCACCTTTCAGGAAACTCGTTGTTGAGGTGCTCAGTTACTTGCCGGGAAAAATGCGGAGGGGCGCCATCTTGCTGAAACCACAACTGACGTCTTTCAGCCAATGGAAGGTCGTCGATTGCGTCACTCAGTTAGTTCTGTAGAAAATGTAAATACCTTTGGCCGTTGAGGTTCGTCGGCAGGAGAAAGGGACCAATCAAACGGTTTCCAACAAGTCCAACCCAAACATTGACCCGTTCAAATTGAACCTGGTGATGATATTCAAAACCCCAATGTGGGTTGATGTCAGACCAAAGATGGCTGTTTTGATGATTAAAGGGCCCATCTCTAGAAAATGACGCTTCGTCGGAGAACAAAACATGGCGCAAAAATTGTCTATCTTCTTGGACAGCATTTAGTAACCAGTTGCTAAATTCATAACGTCTTTGATGGTCTCCGTCAATTAGTCCTTGGTGGAGCGTAGCTCTGTATGGGTGATAGCGATTCTTACGAAGAATTTTCCACACACGATTTGCAGAACAACCCAAATCAGCAGCGGCGTTAGCGCAACTGTGACGAGGATATGCCACAAAGTACGCGAGTACATTGTTCTCGAAGTCTAAATCCGGTTGACCCAATCCGCGAAACCTAGGTTGCAAGTTACCAAATTGATTGAAATCGTGAATTGCTCGTCTTACTGTATTTACAGATGGTGCTCCATTTGGATGTCTTTCTGCGAAGATTTCAGTCACTCTTCTAAGGTTTTGCGCTGCTTCTCCATAGTAAATGGCAACTATCTCGGTACGCTCAGCTACTGAATAACGAGGCATTGTTCGAAATATTATCAAACACTGATAATAATCTCCCAAAGTTTTCCTTTAAATACCCAATGCATGTTTAGGATTGACCTATAGCCTCGTGTTTTTTAAATCCGGTCGTTTTTTTAACCAAAGTTTCAACTGGATTAGGTAATTCGGTTTCAATTATCGTTTCAAACAATCGTAATTTGGCTTCACCAACTTGTAAATTTTTCAAGCTCGAATTTTCACTGATAAATAAATTGTTTTTCGTCGAGTGAACAATTTTTAAGGGTTTTCGATGACGGCCTACAACTTTATAATAGAAATTTTTTATCTCGCACCTAGTGGTCGAAAAATAATTTTTCAAAATTGGTGAAAAGCATTACCGAAAACGCTCAAAATTCTCAAACTGATATCCCCCGGTATAGAGAATTGACCTTCCAAATTTGAAATCGGTACTATAAATAGTTTTTGAAAAAAAAACACTTTTCCGAGCAAAAAAAAAGACCCTGTATAATATAACTGAATGCTTTATTAACGTTCCTTCATGTTAAGCATAGTGAGTAAATCTGGCGGGAAAATACTCCTTGTTACATTTCTTAGTCTTATTGTCTACCCTAGTGACATCTATTGTGTATTATTTAATGCGGTTCAAGGTTAAGGTTAACTGGGTTAGATTCTCTATTACAACAACTTTTTTTTTAGTTAAGTTTTTTACCACTTGTAATACTTAACAGCAACACATCGTAATGTCCCTGTAAGGTGCTACAGTCTTTTTGGTATTAATTGTGTCCATAGCGATCCGGTGGTTTGACCGGTCGATCTCTCGTAGAACGAATATTGGGTAAAGGTGAGCGGGTGATTCGAGGCGGGGGTGAGAATGGTGCACAGTATACTGGAATGTTCTGCAGAGGGTGTGGAGAATTTCCAGGCATCACAGTGTCCCTTGGTCTATGTGGAAGAAGTCCAATCGGATACGGGGAATTTCCGGGATGTACAGTATCGTGTGTATTTGTCGAACCGCGTTGTTGCGATAGTAGCCTGTGATGGCGTGACTTGGATTCGTAATGGTGAGAGGGTTGTGTGATCACAGAAGTACGTATTATTGGTGGACAGGATGTCATAGGAATTTTCTTGACCATGAGACGTGGTTGCGTTGAGCTGGATGTGTGCGGGCGTACGGTGTCAGTCTCGTTTGGTTGGATGTTATCTCGCTGCTGTGATCCTGCGTAGTGAATATGAATTGCCGTGTGTGGTGATGGTCGGTGCCGCGGTGCCGTTTGGAGGGTGGTTCCAAGTTGCGTGTTATTGGGCAGGGGCAGAGGTGGTGGATTGAGGTTGTTCCTCAGATGGCGTGCAGAAGGATGATGTATTAGACGGAGGTGGCAGCGAGTGCGACGTCGCAAAACACCGTCATCAGTCTTGATCATATAGGAGTTAGGTTCCGATGCCAGTGCAATGATTTGAGAAGGAAGCCAGGTGCGATGTGAGGTAAGATATAAAACCTTATCGCCTATTTGTAAATCTGTGGGTGTGAGATGGCGACGAGTCTGGTCCTTTCCAACCATACGGTCCTGGCGGTCTTGTAGGGTTTGGTGGATGTGATCTGTGGGATAGTGAGGTATCAGAGAACACTTAGCCGTGGTTAGTGGTGTTCTTATGCGCCGCCCCATCAACATTTCTGTTGGAGATGGGAGGCTGCCAATGGGGGTGGACCGATATTCCATCAAAAGATACTGTAAGTCTTTACCTTCTAGGCTTGCCTTGGTGACCATATTTTTTATGGTTTGTATCGATCGTTCAGACATCCCATTAGACTGTGGATGATAAGGGCTAGATTTGATGTGGTGTACACCCCATTGCTGGAGGAAATGACCGAATTCTTGGGAGTTGAAGGGTGGACCTCCATCCGAAATGAGCCGCTGTGGAGCACCATATCGGGCAAAGTGGGGGTTCAAAAACTTTATGACGGCAGCAGCATTGGTGGAAAGTAGTTCAGTAGCTTCAATGAATTTTGAGTAATAGTCGACGAGGAGAATGAGATTTTTGTGGTGCATATGAAACAAGTCTGTACCCACCGTTTCCCAGGGCAGAGTTGGGACTGGGTGCGGATTTATGGGTAGTGGAAGATTGGCAGGATCAGGTTGTTTTGCGATTAGCAAAAAATCATCCGTGGATATCTTGATGTTTGGAAATAATTGCGGGGGATGTATTTGGTGCATTGCTCTCTGGAAAATCTCGGACGCAGTACATATGCCATACGGGAGTCGTTGAAAACGGAACCGACCAAATGGGGTAATGAATGTACATAGATAGGAGCTAGCATCATCAAGCTCGATTTGCCAAAAGGCACTCTTGGCATCAAGGACAGTATATAGAGCAGAACCATGAATAGAGGAAAAAATCTCTTGTGCAGTCATCGGTGGGTATGGTTCGCGTTTTATGGCCTTATTTAGATGTCTGGGGTCTAGGCACACACGAAGGGAGCCATCAGGTTTCACAGTAACTACCATACCACTAACCCAATCAGTTGGTTCATTTACCGGAGTTATGATATTGTGAGCCTGCATGCGCTGTAGTTCTTCGTAAACCCTGTCATGATATGCTTGTGGTATTTTACGAGCTGCCGTGATGAAAGGAGTGGCATTAGGCTTAAGATGTATGGTATGCTGGCCAGGTAATTTACCAACAGAGTCGAAACAGTGTTTGTACTTAGCTATTATTTGCTGCGCTGTGAGCGTAGTGGCTGAGAGCAACGGTGGAGAAGGGGGTAAGGAGGTTGATTGGTGAATGGCATTTATCTGTACCGTAGAAGGCTCCGTTATTGAAGGACGACGAATGATAAAACCCAGAGCTACTGTCGCTGCAGCTCCCAGTATAGGAGTGGTGTTATCGGTAGTGATATAAAAAGTGCAATGGGTGGTGCGGTGAAGTGAGGAGCATTGGAGACGGATAAAACCCGATACAGGAACTTGGTGACCAGAGTATGAGGAAATTTGGCATTGTGAGGTACACTGAGAGAAAAAACTGTAGTTGCTACAGGACATTTTTACATGGAGATACAGCACAACACGTTTACAGAATAGTTCAGTTATATTACCACGTTTTTGTAGTTTTCAAAGGGAAAATGTACAGGAATACCGTTTATTCAATAAAAACAGGTATTTACCGTAACAAGTACCGGAGAGGTTTTTAAAACCATTATAATACTTTAAATCTGTAAATATTACAGGTAAAATGTCTGTAAACTCTTCAGTTCAAAAGGGAAAATTTACATAAATATAGTGCATTCGCTAAGTAAGTTAGCTTATGTTAAAAGTACAGTTCAATGCCGTAAAAAGGTTTTACATTATTTAAAACTGTATGTTTTACATATATGCTTAGCGTAAAATATTCGTGTTTGAAGGGATAAATTCGCAAGTTCATAACCACTATAAGTATGATCATTTATATTTTCGCAAAAGTTATTTTTTATGACAGTATGTTTTTCGAATGAAAATATAATTCATTGCGTAAGTCTCCGCGAATTGCTACTAGATTTTGCATGGGATCGTAACGCTTTCAGAAGTAAAAGTAACTCTTACAAAATAATAATAAATTATTGAATCAGAACGGTACGTTTATTATTATAAACGATCACTAAAGGTTGTATTTTTTTAACTTGAGATCGAAAAGCGTTTTCACTCTTACTTATCGTCATGAAAATATATAGACTGGAATTTATTTTGTCAACGAAAAGGGAAGGAATTAAGGAATAGATTTCTGAGATTTCCTGATGTTCTGAAAATTACAATTTAGTAATCTTTTTACGACAGACTATCATTAACCGAAATCGATCTGCGTCATACTTATGTTTATTATGTTACTTTGATAACACTAGTATGACACTTGTAGGCCTTTGTAAGGTTTTAGCTTTTTTATCCATTTTATGGTGAACTTTTTAACCTTTTCGCGTTTTTAATGTTCTGGGAAAAATTGGGGGGTGTGAGGGGATACCCCTAAGCCAATACTAAACATTACATTATTGCAATTTTAAATTCACATCATTAGCGCCTCTGAATTTCAATCGCGGGCTTTGATTTCTTCCGCATGCATTCTGGAAGTTCACTCGCCCTAAATAAGGCTACCCTTTGCATATACACTTACAACCGAACAGCTCTTTTTTCAATTTTACAGAGTCGAGCGAACATAACTTAAAGGTAAATATTTTACTTTTCCGTATTAGTATATTTTAGAGGATAATTCAATATTTAAAATGAAAAACCTTTATTTTGTGTATAGCTACTAGTCTACTAGAGTCTCTGTAACGTCTATAATCGGTAACTGGACTGAAGGACGTTCCAAGTCAAAAAGTAATTAGGGTAAGTTGTATGAACATAAGCTATTTACTACCTTGAAAAATTTAATTTATTTTAATTAGATTTTTAAGCGAAATATAATTTTGATTTAAGTTGTATTTCATTTTGTTTAAAATTGTATAAAATCACCTTGTTTGTGTTTGTCGTTTTTAGAGTTGTAGATAAATTTGGGTAATTTGGAACAATATTCCCGCAACTATGAGCGCGAAGCAGATCTCGAGACGGCCGTGCCGCCACCGAGCCCGCCACCCTCTTTCTTTCCTCGTCGCTGATTGGATGACAGTATTCCACGGATATCATACAATTTTTACATCGATTTTTTAATATATTGTTTTTTTAAGGTTCGTAGCCGCTATAAATCCGGAAAACCCAAGGATTGCGTTAATACCAAAGATATTGGATTGATTAATAAAGTGTCCGCTTTTGAGTGGACCCAGCCTAAAATTACTGGCATTTAACCTTATTTTTTGTGAATTTAATTCAAGTTGTTAAGTAATTGCAACGGTAGTTTCTGAAATAAAATATGAAAACATTACCATAAATGAAAGAAAATCGATATTTTTTTATTAGTGAAGTTCATGTAAAACACACAACTCCGAACGGTATATTTTACTTATTCTTCTATACAACAAACATAATTTACTATAAAATGTACTGTACTTCGAGCTGTTTATTTTTCATATTATTTACGATAATAAACACAACTTAATGTACAATGTACAGTACTCCGAATGTATATTTTACATTCATAAAATAAACAAAACTACCCGTAAAATCTACAGATCTCCAAACTGTTTATTGTACACATTCTTCGATACAATAAACATAACTTACTCCGAATGTATATTTTACATTCATAAAATAAACTACCCGTAAAATCTACAGATCTCCGAACTGTTTATTGTACACATTCTTCGATACAATAAACATAACTTACTGTAAAATTTACAGTCATTTGAGCTGTATATTTAACATAATCATCACTAAAATAAACATAACCTACTGTACAATCTACAGTACTTATAACTGTATATTTTAGATATTCTTAATGAGAATAAACTTAACTTACTGTACAATCTACAATACTACCAATTGTATATATTACACAATCTTCAATATAATACACATAATTTACTATAAAATATATAGTAAATTGAGCTGTATATTTTACATATTCTTCACGAGAATAAACCTAACTTACTGTACAATCAACACTACTCTTAACTGTATATTTAACATATTCTTCAATATAATAAACATAACTACCCGTAAAATCCACAATACTACAGACTGTATATTTCACATACTCTTCAATACAATGAACATAACTTATGGTCAAATCGAGGGGCTAACCACTCTTAGAAAGTCTGTACACCGCATATATTTGGAAAGTCTTGCGGTAATCAGCCCAAGATTGCGGTGGATTATTTGAATCAGGGATGAAGGGCTCTGGGCCTGTGAAGGTTGTAGTGGCCGCCATGTGGGCAAGGCTTAGCAACAATGATAAATTTAAATACTGAAGAAAATTAGCTCTAAGCGAAAATAGTTTATAAGAATCTTGAAGAGTCCTACTTCTGACACCATGTTGTGTTTCCTATTCTGTTTCAATTAATTGGATCAAATACATATAATATAACTGAATGCTTTATTAACGTTCCTTCATGTTAAGCATAGTGAGTAAATCTGGCGGGAAAATACTCCTTGTTACATTTCTTAGTCTTATTGTCTACCCTAGTGACATCTATTGTGTATTATTTAATGCGGTTCAAGGTTAAGGTTAACTGGGTTAGATTCTCTATTACAACAGAAGGAACGGCTACGTGAGATAGCCTCCAAGGCCACCAGACTAAACACCACTTGATTTTTTTCTGTGAAGTCTCGTCAAGGCGCACGTATACCGGATGCCCGTGGTAATCATTGTCGAGCTTCGACAAAGAGTGATTGGTCATTCCCGATATGATCTAGTGCTCCTTTCCTGTATCGCTGAAAACGGGGTTAAAGTACACTACGGCAGCACCGATTTTACCCTCGCGGCAAGAGAGGAAATATTTTATTTTCTTCTAAGTCTCGGTGACGTTAACAACGACCGCTAGTGCCACGTGCTTTTTATTTCCATCGGATAATTATTTTCCCCAATTTAAATGTTTTATTTAAACTTTAATGGCCCCAGTTAGGTGTGCGGTTCCTTCGTGTTTCATCATAAAAAGTAATACTTCAGAGTCATTTTTTAAATTCCCCAAAGACGAAGAAAGGTAATTAGATATTGGCTTAGGCCTAGGCCTTTGGTTTGTTAACAATACCAACGTGGGCCTCATATATATTGCATTTGCAATTATTTTAGGTCAAAGGAATGGTTTAAGCTTTTGAATCGGAAAGATTTGTTTACCAAATCTGCAAAACCGCTTTATGATTCCTACAAAATATGTTGTAAACATTTCAAGCGCAGCGTATTTATTATCTCTGGTATTACTGAAACTTTTCTGTAAATTGGCTGATGATAATAAAAACAATTTCTTTGATTTCATACGATAAAATTAAATGTGCAAAGCTACAAAATAGGAACACAAAGTAAATTTCCGACATTTTTGAATAGGGATACTGCCTCCTATGACCGACTTGTTATTTTTCATGACCTCATATCTTTGTGAAAACTCGGTCTTTTTCAATCGAACCATTTTTATTCGTACGTTTTCCAGTATGTTCTACAATTTTATCATTGAAAGTTTTCATCTATCACCTACCGGTCAAAACATACATTTTTGAAAAACAAATCTTTTAACTTTTTCTGAAATTTATAAATTAGATAGTTCCCTACTTTATACGTATGCCCTGAAAATTTCCAAACTCTACCTATAATAATTTTCTCTAAAAACCCCGTTTCCGAGAAAGAAAAGACTACCTGTATAAAGTTATAATTTTTGGACGGTGGTGTACACCAAATATCTCGAAATATATAATTATATTGAACTAACTAATCATTTTTAGGCGTTCATAGGTTACCATAGACATGTTATAAACTTTGACCTCAAATATCCATCCTGGATTTTAAATTCAAATTGGTAACCTTTTACCAAAGTCATTCAACTTTAGGAGGTTCAAGTACTGAGCTTTGTATAATGGCGCGCTGAAGTAAGATTTGCTTTCCACAAATTTTCCCTCTTTTATCGTTATTGTAAGGGAGCGCCATCGAGATTAATTACATTAAGTAAATATGGCCTTAATTACTAAAAAGATTATTTATTTTCTAATTTATAAAGCAAATAAATGCTTATAAATTTAATCAACGAGCTTAAATTTATTTTCAATAGAGGGTGCTGCTGACAAATCAACATTAAATACCCTACCTATACCTATATGGGGGGGGGGTTTACATGTTGTGGAACGAACATTTCCATTACTGTAATAGTAGGTGGTTTTTTTTCGCTTGTCCGGGGACAAAAAAGTGTAAACTTTTTACCCTGTTCTCTGGGTAAGATTTACCCTGTCCTCGAAAGGAGGTGTAGAGGGAGTAATCTAGCTTTGTCGTCTGCTTAAATTTCGTTTCACGAAAACATGACGGGAAACTTTTTATAAATAACCTTTAACCTTTAGCTACTCCCTTCTGACTCCAACTCGTTTCTTTCTCCAAGACAGAATTGAAGTAAAATGACGTCATATGGCTACACTTTTTAACCTGCTCAAAAAAACCCAGAACAGGCGAAAAAAAACCACCTACTGTCGTAATCTTGCCTCTTCAAAGTTGAATGACCCAGCTTTTACTATGGCTGCGTTCAACAACCTTTTGATTCATAGGTATCGGAAAGCTATCAAATTAACGTGTTCTACGAGCAGGTTTTTCTGATATGTATCATAAAGGTCACGCGCGTGTAGAAGATTCCTGCTTGCCGCCTTTTTGATTGATTCATTTTAAACAACCATTTACGTCACGATGTTCAATTGGACCGAATGGTAACGCAATCAGAAGTATCGGATTATTTTACGATTTTAGTTGTTAAACGCAGCCTACGCCTACGGAGGTAAGCTACTAACTAATAGCGTTTTCCATTTGACTGCTCTGCAGCGCTCTGAGTTCCCCCTAACCGATTTGCCGATTTCGATAGATCAACCGGTCGGAGAAAGTTTTTTCGCGTATGCCATTGCAACTTGGAAATAAATAAACATGTTCCATTTCTCTGTTGATCGGCTTTCGAGAGAGTTCTTTGCACAAAAGGCTGGTATGGAATGTGAAACGGACTGAGACAAGCTATTTGGTCAAACGACTTTGACTCAAGTCTGGTCTCAAGTTAGGTGGATTAAAACGCTCACAGTCCCTCTCAAACTCCTAACAGTCCACATTGGAACTAGAATCAAAGTATCGTAACGGATCAGAAATATTTCACCGAGTGCTTGATTGTGGGCTTGTGGTGGCTGGCACACATGTTCATCCCCTTCCTTCTCTTGGGTATAGGAACAGCGGTATTTCAACGAGACAGTCTTGGAGAGGTCTTGTTACAATGCTAGTGACTTTCGATGTGCCTGGGATATCAATCATACTAATTCGAAATAATGCCCATTAATAGCGCCCACAGCCTGACGGGTGCCTAATATTCATAGGTAGAAGGAAAATCCTTCCGCTGACAGTCACACCATTGCTGATGCAAGCTATCCAACCCTTTGAAAGGTGAAACAATGCTACGACTAACGCTTAATTTTCACACAGTCGTGGAGGATAAGAATTTATTATGTGCATTAACAAACAAACTCGCAGCCCATAAGAGGGCAAGATTGGCTGAGCAACGTCGGAGGTAAGGGACGGACCAAGTGGACAGAGATATCCCATTGTCACTGAATCTTGGAAAAATCTATGAAAATTTTAATGGGCGCCTGGTTTGGTTCCTAGATATCAACCACGTTCTATCCAGTTTCCGCAAGGGTCGTAGAGCAACGGACCACTCGTTTCGGCTACAATTAGTGACAATTCATAATAACCATGTGGTCGTCTAAGACCTTAAGGACGCTTTTGGTAGTGTTCATCATCAAGCGATCTTATACAAACTACAAACTTGCGCCTGTGGGCTTGAGGGTAATATTATTCGGTAGGTGCACGAAGAATTTCCTGGCTTATCGTACTTCTCAAATTTGGTGCCATTTTTGGCTCGGTGGGGAGTTCCATCATCCCTATCCTATTCAGTGTGATTCAATATGGGATCCCCTAGCTCTGCCCCCCCCCCCCTCCCATCGACTAAGGTGATTGTACTTGGGGTCTGGTTTGTCATAAGTTGACACATAGAGAGCCTTGGACAACATTTATTCCTACGGGCTCACAAGGGGATTAAATATTCATCCACTCAAATGCGACTTGAAATCGGAGGAAAACCTTTAGTATAAAGGGATAAAGTGCGATAAACTACAGAAATAAAATGGAAAGTAGTGTTATAAATGAGAGAACGCTCTATGAGGCACTAATGAGGTATCTGGGCGCCGGGCATCGTACCTCACAGAAATAACATGGGGCACTATTTGACGGTGTCTAGAAAAAAAAGTACCGGTTCAACATCGACGCGTTTGAGACAACTAATGAGGCACCGGGACACCGGCACCGTGCCTCATAGAAATAACATGGGGCACCATTTGACGGTGACCGGCACCGTGCCTCATAGAAATAACATGGGACACTTTTTGACGGTGTCTAGAAATAACATGGGGCACTATTTGACGGTGTCTAGAAAAAAGGACCGGCTCAACATCGACGCGTTCGCCGACCGTAAATCCTCATAGAATTAACATGAAGTATTATTTAACGGTATCTCACGACCACCATGCCGCATAGAATTAACATGGGGAATTATATTGACGGTATTTGATGCGTACACCGGTCGTAAATGTACTGCTAGAGAGCTGTGAGTACCGTATCTCATAGAAAATACATGGAGACGAGGATTTGAATATTGACCGTGAATTGTTCAATCGCGTATTGCGTGGATATACCCTTAATTTACAAAGCCTGCTTAATCTGCTGTTTCGAACGTGGTGGTATAATCCTAATTGTTTAAGGCGTGGTACAAAGTGCAACAAAGTTTACTATAAAAGCCAGAATTTCCCTTTAAAATATCATTCTGAAGTAGGATCCCAGAGTCCCTTGCAACTTGGAATTCGAATTCTAATACGATGTAAGTATGGATGTAGCTAGTTATATAAACGGTTTCTAAAAATTATGAAACGTTTGAGGGAATCGTTTCTTATATTTTATTATTAACTAATTAAAGGTCGGAAGGAAATTCGTGTATTATTGAAGTCAACTTTATGAGGTCCAACGATGAGTACGTCGTTAAAGAACTAGCGTTTTTGGTTGTGGAAACTGGGGATAATGGGGTTTACTCATTTAAACCACCTTTTCCTTACAACGAGCTAAGCGCTAAAGACAGGAGACTGTGCGGTTGGATCTCTAGACATATTTGTGGGATGCTTTGGGACGAGGGTGAACATGAGCTGGACCAGTTGGATGGGATAGTTACCAACATAAAATCCAAAGCGGCAACCTTTTACACAAAGGGGATGGAAAAAGAATTGTACCTTTCCGAACTTTTTGGAAAAAGACTGGTGAACGTCGAAGATTTAGGGTGCCCTAAGTACCAAGAACTTTCCGATCCCTGTCCAATAGTGTGTAAATATCATTCTAATAATTCAAATTGCGCGTTGTTCAAAGCGCAGAAAATAAAATTATGGAATATGTAATATTGTCATGAAAATAAAATATTTTGATTCAAACCATTTTACCGTTTCTTAACTCAATAACAATAACGTTTTACGAATAATTCTGAAAGCTTTATCTATTGAATAAAAGTCAACCATCCCCGACCTCTAACTATAATAACCGAATGTGAAGCACTTTGTTGTTCCGAGTCTATATCATATTTGTAATATTTATCGATTAAACTATCACGTTGATATACAAATTCCATTTTCAATCTGGTTAGATCCGATAGAAACACTAAGATAACCAATTTCGAAATGTAAGAAATGTACATCGAACTTTTAAAATATATTTTTGCTTTAAAATTAAATCCGTTCACATACAAACGCAGAGATAACCAATTTCGAAATGTAAGGAATGTACATCGAACTTTTGTTATTGTAAATTCCACCTTTCGACTAGTATATAAGCTCGTGCTGATTTAGTTAAAGTCATACAGACTTCTGAATAATAACTGGAAACATGTCATCTTTAGACAAAACAGTAGTAGTGGCGGTCTTAAAATATACAGCTACCTTGGGCCCAATTCCAGGTCGCCCCGATTTACCCCATTTTAATTTTAGAACCTTCGAAGTTGTTATTCGAAAATATCATAAAGGATTTTGGTGCCACTTTGAACCCGATCCAGAAAGCAACACCATCAAAGTCCACCTTTGCTACCACCCTAATATTGCTAAAATAAGACTGGCCTTCGGAGGGATGATGGCATTAATTCAGGTATCATGAGTATGGTTATTTTTTGAAAACCTTTTTTTTTTACAAAAGACTGTGTTTTCATTTTATTATGTTTTTTTAAA
The DNA here is from genome assembly GCF_980474605.1 of Leiobunum rupestre. Lineage (NCBI taxonomy): Eukaryota > Metazoa > Arthropoda > Arachnida > Opiliones > Sclerosomatidae > Leiobunum > Leiobunum rupestre. The sequence goes on along the minus strand of NC_143392.1, from coordinate 12,751,501 downwards.
GTTGGAGAAGATGGATTTGACTATTACTGTGGAGGAGGATGTCCAAGCCTCTACGCTTTTTTTGGCAATGAACTCCATCCCATTGCTCTCCGCATCTCCCACACATTATCCTTCCGCAGCCACCTCCTCGTCATCGGTCACATCAGTATCACCTACTTCAACACCTCAAGCATCGACATCCTTATCCCCCACTTCTCCCACCTCTCGAAACTTAAAAAAGAGGAGCACACCGGTGGAAAAGTCAATTAAAAAAAAAACAGAAAAAAATTCACTTAATGACGAAAAAAATAAAAAAAATGATCATAACGGTGATTTGGAAGCTTTGCTGGCTTTAGAAGACGTCATAAAGCAAACTCTCGGAGAAGACTTTCAAAATTTATAATTTTAAAAATAAATAAATAAATGCAAAAAAAATGTTTTTTTTTCTTACATATAAAAGACATATTATATTTTAGTTCTGAATAGATGTACCACTGAATAGTAATGGATATGTCAGTGAACACCAATTAAAAAAAAATTCAAAATAATACTGGAAATATTGGTTAACGTTATCATATTACAAAATCTACAGTGGGATAGATAGAGTTTTTATAAATAAAAATATCTCACATATATGGAGTTCAGAGTCTAACACATATCAGATCTATAGGCATGAAAGTGGAGGGTATAAAAGATAGGGTCAGTCCTCCACTCTTTACCAGTTGCGATAAACAGCTAGACCATACAAATGTTTCCGTGTACCGTATGCGCGAAACAGTTTTCTAAAAAGTCAATTTTAAATCGCCACGTACGAGAACAACACGAAAATGTAAAATATGTTTGTTCAACCTGTAACATTAGTTTTGCGCGAAGATACAAATTAATTCAACATTCGCGAGTTCATCAGCTTAGCCCACTTTCAGCCACACCAGACCACCGATATCAAGACAACCCCCACCGCTTCAAAATCTCCTAACCGTCGGCGTATCCGAGCAATCGGCGGACGATTTTCTTCAAAACATCGAAGAAGTCTCCGTTCTTGAGGACGCTATCGTCAGTTCGCGGTATACTCCGAAAACGACCCAAACAGACCCCGAAATATTAATTTTAACATTAAAACCAGCATTAATGAAGTATTTAAAAAATCACTTAAATAAGAAGCGGGGCTTAAAGTGGAACATTTTTATTCGCGTGAGATACGTACGCGAATTGAACGATGGTGCGGAAGTCGAGGCATTACCGTATTTCCGGTGCAAAACTCAAGCAACACTTTTACCAGATGTAATACCAACACAAATAGACTCGTGTGTGAAGCAAATAACACACGCGATTGAGGAATTCCAAGATATGGGCAGTGGCTGGACCATAGATCGTATCTTGTTTCTTCAAATCGATAATATAGCGTACATACCGCTGGTCGGGGGTACGTATATAAATCTCCCCCCTGAGCTCAATAATACCAGCAAAGGAGTATTAAATATTAAAACCAAAGACCAAAAGTGTTTCTTGTGGTGCGTCCTCGCTAAACTTAATCCACAACCTCCAAATTCCCATCGCGATAATCAGAATAAATACGTGATGTTTGAAAAAGAATTAGACTGCAGTGACATTTCGTTTCCTTTCGAATTAAATCATTTTAAACTCAAAAAATTTTAAAATAAAAATAATCTATCTATCAACGTTTACGGCTACGAAAAAGTAGTTTTTCCTCTTCATGTAAGCGAAAACAGAGCCCCCGAAGATCGGCAAATAGATCTGCTTTATCTCAAGTCAAAAGGAAACCAACATTTTTGCCTAATTACGGATATTAGTCGACTATTGAGTCATTTCACAAACCATAACGGGAAAATTTACGTGTGTCGTTATTGCTTACATCGCTTTTCAGGACAAAATAGTGCTAGAAACCATAGTGAACACGTGAAAAACTGCAACGTTCACGACCCCCAACTTGTCAAAATGCCACACAAAAATCCCGTTTTAAAATTCGAAAAAATTGATTGGCTTCAAAAGGTAAAAAATAATTTCGGAAATTCATGAATTTAAGAGCTTAACACATTTATTTTTAGGTTCCCTACGTCATTTACGCGGATTTTGAATCTATAATTGACAGAATCCAGTCTTGTTTACCCGATTCCTCACTATCATCAACAACGAAACTTTCGGAGCACGTAGCTTGTGGTTTTAGTTACGTCGTAATAGGACCCGACGGTATTTATATTTGGTTTCATTAAAAAGTTTATTTTCGCTGCGACGTTTATCATTATTACAGGAAAGCCAAATGCCCCTGTTACGTATAGGGGAACCGACGCTATCGACATTTTTCTTGAAAGTTTGTTGATGGAACGGAGCACCATCACCAAATTATTGAAGGAAAATATTCCAATGAATCTCACACCAGTCGAAGAAGAATTGTGCCGTACCGCGACACAATGTTACGTGTGTCAGAAAATTCTTACGCAAGATGATCCGGCAGTCAGAGATCATTGTCATTATACCGGTACGACTTACGTATTTGATTATTTTAGATATAAATAAGTTAACGCGTAATTATAATTATTAGGACGTTTCCGGGGAGTCGCGCATAATTCTTGTAATCTAAAGCTGCGAGTGGGAAATTTCACGCCGGTCATCATGCATAATTTATCACGGTATTGTATTTTTTCTTTAATTCCAATATTTACAAACTATAACGTGTTTATATAAAATTTCAGATACGATGCCCATCTTATCATGCAAAGGATTGGGTTGATAAAAAGTGTAAACATTTCCTGTATTCCATCTAACGCCGAAACGTATATCAGCTTCACTTTCGGTCGCCTCCGTTTCATCGATTCTATTCGCTTTATGCCCGCTAGTCTCGAAACTTTAATTTCAAATTTAGCCACTGGAGGTCAAGAAAAATTCCCCATCTTGAGCTCTTTCTATCCAACTCATCAAATCCCGTATTTGCTCAAAAAGTTAACGTATCCCTACGACTACATGAGTGACGTAGACAAGTTTGAAGAGACAGCACTACCACCCAAAGAGACATTTTTCAACACCCTCACTGGCGAACATTTAACGGATGAGAGTTACGAAAATGTCCGCCAAGTGTGGAACATTTTTAACATACAAAATCTAGGTATTATTTATAGCCCTATTCTATTACTAAATGTAATAGTGGTAGTGATAAAATTCTTCAACAGGTGAACTACACGATTTGTACGTGCAGGCGGATACCCTCCAACTCGCTGACGTATTCGAGAGTTTCCGCGCTATGTGTGTAGAATACTACGGCCTAGATTGCGCGCACGCGTACACGGGACCTGGGTTTGCCTGGGAGTCAGCCCTCCACATGACAAAAGTGAAGTTGGAGCTACTACTCGATATTGACATGCACTTGTTTATTGAACGTGGCATTCGGGGAGGAGTTTCGATGATTAGTCACCGCTACGCCGAAGCCAATAACCCGTACATCCCCGAAAGCTACGACCCCAATAAAGAGTGTAATTACATCATGTACCTCGACAAAAATAATCTCTACGGGTTCGCCATGGTCGATTACTTACCCACGAGTAGGTTCGCTTGGGTTCCCGTCGAAGACCTACTCGACTACACCAATAAACATGTGCTTACTTTATCGCACGAGTCTCCCTACGGCTTCATTTTGGAAGTCGACTTGGAATACCCCGTTGAGTTACATCATGAACACAACTGCTACCCCCTCGCACCCGAATCTCAAAGAATAACTACGGATCAATTTTCTTCCTATTACAAACTGATGCTTCAAAGATTAAACCTCCCCGCAAAAGACACTCTGCCTAAGCTCGTCCCTAATCTCAACAACAAAGAGCGATACGTAGTTCACTATCGTAATTTAAAATACTACGTATCGAAGGGACTTAAACTCACGAAAGTTCACAGAATACTCTCTTTCCATCAGTCTCCCTGGCTTCGCCCATTCATAAATTTCAATACCGAAAAGAGGAAACTTGCCAAAAACAGTTTTGAAAAAGATTTTTTCAAACTTTTAAACAACTCCTGTTTTGGTACGTTATTAATCAAAGTAAATGAAAAATAAGTAGATTATTTTTTTTTACCAACAGTATTTATTGCGCGAAATAAATTCTTTTGGTTTAATAAATGTAATTTAGTTTATACGCAAGTAGCCACGTATACAAATTATCGGAATAATAAGTACTAATCTCATTTCGTTTCAATAATAGGTAAAACAATGGAGAACTTGAGAAATCGGATAGATTTCCATCTCGTACAAACACCTGAGCGAGCTATTAAGAAAGCGTCTTCTCCGGCATTTGAAAAATTCACGATTTTCCACAACGAACTCGTGGGTATTCATATGAAGAAGAAGTCACTTACTTTGAATAGACCAATTTACACTGGTTTCACCGTTTTGGATCTTTCGAAACTAACCATGTACGAGTTTCATTACGAGTACACGCGCAAGACCTACGGTGAAAAGGTCCGATTACTTTTCACGGACACGGACAGCCTGGCGTACAATATACAAACGGAGGACGTTTACACGGACTTCGGAAATTCCTCCCATCTCTTCGATTTCTCGGGGTATCCCACGAATCATCCTCTTTTCAATGACGTAAACAAAAAAGTAATTGGAAAGATGAAAGATGAAATGGATGGGATCCCTATACGGGAGTTCGTTGGGCTCCGCCCCAAAATGTACTCCATCCTTTCGGAAAGGGGGGAGAAAAAAACCGCGAAAGGTGTTTGTAAGCGAGTAGTGGAAAAGGATATCCGACACTCGAGTTACCGCGACTGCCTCATGGCTACTCGAATTACGAGCAATTCTATGAAGCGGATCGTCAATCAGAGGCATCAGCTATTTACCGTCTCCCAAAACAAAATGTCTCTTAATCCATGCGATAATAAAAGGTATATTTTGGGGGACGGCATTCGAACCCTATCGCATGGTCATTACTGGATCGATATTTTAAATCGCCAATAGTTCAGTCTTCTATTGTATTTCTATTAAAAATATATTTTGAACTTAAAGCGTAATGTAAATAAAATGAAACTATCTTATTTAAATGATATTTTTAATTTAACGTAAAAATGTAACTAACTTTTTAAATTTTTACTTTGATGTAATGTAGACTGCGGAGATCACCAAACAAACCCACTGGTGTTATTTTGAATGTAAAATGTAAATTAAAGAAGTTTTACTAAGTTATTGAAAATTTATTGAATACCTTGAATACATAAATTCTTTTATCATTTTATCATTTACATTTTTATTTTTAGAAAATCTAGTCACAATATCGAACATTTTTACACCCCTACATCTATTAAGAGCAAAATACACGCAAAAACCTCCACACGTCACGCTTCGATTTCCTTGAAGTTGTAAAGAGTTAAATGTCACAGTTTTACTATTTCTTTCGACAAAGTCATTAAAGCGAAACATATCTGGGGGGTTACCGTAGGAGTCGAACATCTCGGTATTTGTATTATTCTTCGAGAAATACAAAACTATCCAGTGCTGACCATCGTCATTCGACGTATCCGTGTTCACGATATACAGAGATGGAAACGTCGTCACGAACTTTGGTAGTTGGTCCGCGGCGAATACGCCTCGAAATAAGTCTCTGGTGAAATTATCTTTCTCCAAAATTCTCGTTAGCTGCATTGTGTCCATTCTAGTCGAAGATTACGGTTCGGTTCTTATCAATTTCAATCAAACTCTGGAATTCCGCGTAAACAATTACGGCAATCGTTTCGGGTAACGCGGAAGCGAATTTCATTTCCAGCCTCAAATTTCCGTTTTTAACAAGATGAAAATGAGAGGCATTGTTCATTAAATCGGCAGTCAAATCGTAGACGAAAAGGCAATTTCCACCGGCGTAATCTTCGCGACTTATTTGGTTTCCCTCGTCAATGTTCCACTGACCCGTTTGAAGAAATAAATTGGTGTACGCTTGGATGTAGCTACGCTCCGCGAAGTTAGGTGTTAGGGCTTTATGTGGTACGCTACTGCCGTCGACGAACAAACCAATGTGGTTTAAATTGAAATGCTGGAAATTATATGGCGACGATTTAAGTTCACCCAGAAACGCGTTTTGCTCAACCATCCCGATTACGACTTTATTCGGAATTTGTCCTGTAAATAAATGATCTTGCACGACGCTCATGTTGCCTCTCGGAATCGAAAACGACATCACTTCCGTGCGGGAAATTGGGTACTTCGCTCTCGACATTTGTAACACTTTGGCGTGTGATAGTGGGATTTCGGGAATTAACTTGACTTTCCTCAAATACAACGAAGCTGATTTAATGTCCAATTTACATTTTACGTCAGAGTGTAAACAAAATTCGGTATTTGATTTCCCAAAAACAAATTTTAAATCCACCAAGTTCAAAAGGAAGCGCGGCTGTTGACAAATATCTAAATGAAGAGCGCCGATCATATCTATAGTTCCCTTTTGAGCGAAGCTGGCTCTTTGTAAGAAACCTTTATTGTTCACGAAATCGTTGAACTCGTACGCCGTGTCGCGATAGAATAGGCCGCTGGTAAGATGACTCGTTTTAGCAGAGTCTCCAAATGTTAACATAGTTTGAATCATACTTTTGTACGGGTAATTCTGAGCGGAAGGAGTAACTGATTTTTCGTTTAAAAATAAGTGGACTTCGGGAAATAGACTGTGCAAAAACAAATTGATGGGGGCTACATTATTCGCCGGGGTCGTAACCACACCCGCCGGGGTAACAACGGCGGCTTTAGGGTAAGATCCGTTTTCCAATTTCACATCCACCTGAACGTGAAGGAGAGTTTGTGATAGGTCGATGTACGCTTCGGAATTCCCACTAATGCAAAACGTTAACGCTGAATTGTTGCTAATGCTGGAAATGGGGTGGTATTCGACCCATTCGCCACCGATAATCCCCGTTTGCGTTAACGGGACTTCGAAAAGGTCCAATTCGGAATTCACGCAACCACTAGAGTTCGGATGTATCAACGCCATTCTAAGACTTTATGAAAATATATCGGAGTAAGATCGGCACGATGCTTTCTTCTTCTTGGTTTTAGCTCGAGTGACTTTGCGCGATGCTCTACGCCTCTTTTTAATTCCAGATCCCGTCATTTGCGTAACGGCTTCCGCGGCTGATAACAATGTCTCTTTACCAGCGCTCTTAGATCTCTTCGCTAGCGATGATTTAATTGGGATACCGCTAGCGACGTCAGACACGACTTTCGCTCCAGTATCGAGAAATTTTCTTCCTAGAAACTGGGCTCCGCGCTTCAAAAGCGGCATGGCACGACGAAATGCCGAAGCGAGAATGTTACCCAATCCATAGCCTCTCTGGACACCCACGCCGCGATACACGGGGATTGATCCGTATCCAGCCTGATTTAAATAGTACCTCTCGTAATCGCTTACGGAGGAAATGTATTGCGGCCGTCTCATGATGTTCGTCATTCGTTACTTTTCATTAAACTGAGGACTACTTGTTCCCGACACTCGCTATTATAGAGCGAGCCAGGCCCTCCGCGGTCTAAAATGTAGAGTAACGTGCACCTTTCCACGTTCAAATTGCACGGGGTTCCCCAAGTCGTCCATAAGATTAATCTCGATAGTTTGTATGTTGGAAGAAGCGGCGGGTAGGTAATGTGGACGAGAAAATTCAGTATTCACAGTTTCCCCGTCTTTTCCTTTCACGTTAATAATTCTTAAAAGAGGGACGTTCCTGTCCCCCACGATCGTATTTTCAACGATGTCAGAATAGACAAACAATGAATGTAATCCTACGTCCATATCTACGGTATAAGGGGCTAACGAAGATTTTCTAATTTCAAATTCACCTTCTTGCTTAAGAGAAAATCCCAACATCATCGCTATATCGGGAGGGATGATACAGTAAAAACTCTTAGTTATATGAACCTCAACTCGTTTCAGATGTTTATGGTATTTGAACTCGACCCTTTTATTCTCAAATTTTAACATTTCAAGTAAATCTTCGATAGAAGAGAAATTTGCTCTAGGTATATACCTAAAATCTTCCAGTTTGATATCATCCGAACCAACTCGCACTACCCGTTCTTCTTTGATATTATTCCACGTTCTAGGATAACTTATTTCCGCTAAACCTACTTCGTAAGGTCCATTCAGCTGAACATTCTCCGGAAGGTAAGCTCTGAATTTGCTCAGAGTATTACCCGGAAAGTAATTCAGCGAAGAATCGGATGGTAGAGTGATATAGAAACTCATTCTAAGTCTACTTCTTGAACCCAACTATCAAATTGCGGTCCGTACCCCTTCCAGCGTACGAGTAACTCGACTGAATGATCAGATTTCCGTCGCCTCCTGAGCACTTTTTCAATTTTGAACGCGCAAGTGTCAAGATCTTTCCCCACCTTTTGTACTTCTTCTTTGTAAAAAATTCCTAAAATGGGCTCCGAATCTAGCGCCTCCAGTTTATATACCGGCGGTTGTCTCGGTATCTGCTTAATCACTCGAAATAATTCTTCCGAATAATTCGGGAGATATCCTTTTTCGAATAGTCCCTTGTTTTTGCTTATTCTGACAATGTCTCCAATTTCGAAGTCGTACTTTATCGGAGGACTAAAGTCTATATCTCCGTACAAATTTTTCCAAGTTATTTTCGAATTTTCGGGATTTACATTGACGGGTTTACATTTAATTGCTCGGTGATAACTGTTATTATAGGCGCTAACTAATTCTTGAAGCACGTCAACGTACTTATAAGTATTTTTCCTTGTAAAATATCGATACATTCTCGATTTAAACGATCGAATAAACCGCTCAACGATGCTGGCTTTCACTTCAGAGTTCGTCGCGAAAAATTCTATTTCGCGGGAATTTAATTCGGATTGAACGGCTTTACAAACAAACTCATTCCCGTGGTCACTCTGCATTCGCTTTGGTTTCCTTTCACCATCTAATATCTTTTTTAGAGCGTTCACTATAGTCTCTCCTTTCTTATTTTTCACCGGTTCGACGTAAGCGTACTTACTAAAAATATCAATACACGCGAGAATATAGCGATACCCATTGTTTAGCCTGGAAAGTTTCTGGAGGTCAATGAGGTCGGCTTGCCATTGATCGTCAATGCCGTACACTATCGTTTTATTTCGTTTGTATCGCCACTTTGCATTTTTATGTAGAGTATAGGTATCTTGGTTTTGTAAAAATTCCCTCACATTTTTCAACGTAACTTTGATACCCTTTTCTCGAGCGGAACGATATAGTCCGCGAACGCCAACGTACCCGCCAGAGTCCGCTACGTCGTAATAGATCTTCTCTAGCTTATCCGTAATTAGTGTAATTTCCATGTGTGGGTGTCGTGTAGTACAATATTAAGAAATCGAATAATTCGACTATTACAAAAATTAATATAATTAAAACGACGGTTAATAGTTTTGGATTTTTCGAAAATGATATAGTTAATGTGGATACGATACTTCCAGCTACAACTTCCGTGCAACCATCCATTATGAGATATGGGATTGAACTAAATAACAGTAACTGGTGGTTAAATGTTTTATTGGTAAATACATTCAAATCGTCACCCACTGATTTTGTCTAGGTGGTGACGTGTTAAAAGATAACGATTTTAAAGAACTTATTCTAGTAGGATTCTTGATATATTTTTTTGGTACATTATTGTTTTGCAATACTTCGTAGAAGTTCTTGAATCCTGTAGGGTCGGAATTTGACTTGGTTTTTCTAACCGCGTCGTAAATTAAATCGATTACGTTTGATCCAGAAACGACTCGTCCTCCAAATGTCATTTCACCGAGTTCGTTCCACGAAATAAAACGTAATGTCCAATTGTACAACGATATCGCGTCGGTAAGCATACTTGACGGAATAGACGTCGCAATTTCTTCGTACCACGTTTTTTTTTTAACAGTCTGTTGTTTTTCAACTGGTTGGCGATTAGATATTATGTGTCGCTGCAAAGTTTGATTATATAACGTTAATTTTTCGGATTCGGTCATATTGGGATCGTCGAGGATCGTTTTCATTTCTTTATCCAAGGATGGTATTTCACTGGGAACATCTTCGGGAGTAGCATTCTTCATTCGACGTAAAGCGTCTTCAGACACTAAAATCATTTTTCGGGCCATTTATTTATTAATGGCGCGGCTTATCGCAGCGCCGGCGACTGAGCTAACGATTGAAAGAAGTGGAGCTAACAAAAACGGGAGAAATCCCCCCTTCTGAACTAGAATCTGTTTTCTTTTAGCGAGAGGAATTTTTGCGCAAAGATGATGTAAGGCTTTACGATGTTTCTTCAATCGACTCTTTTGTCCATCTGTTAACTGAATGTTCCCGCGTAGTACATTTATACAACATTCGACCAGCGCTAAGATGGCGTCGCGATTCGCTAGTTTAATGATAGCTTTCCTCTGTTTCACATTACACGTGCTCAAATATTTTAAAAAATCCAAGTTTTTACACACACGTTTTGACGTTGCTATAGTCATTTTGATTTTATTTCGGGATGAAAATCGCGGCTTCTTCTCCCGGTATGATCCCCGTTCGCAGCCGATATTCATCTGCGGTATTTGGTTTCAAGTCGATGAATAAATAACCGTATGGTTTCACCACGGCTTGACGAAACGCGTCAACAACGAATTTGGTATTAGCCGGTGAAATTTGTTTAGCGATATTTAGCACGCTGGAAACGTCTCTAGCCGAACGGAAAATGACGAGGTACTGTGAATTCAAATTGAGAGTTCTAACTTCTTTCCCGTGATAAAACAAATTTTGCATTAAAATCAGTACGGACGTGTTACGATGATGCGAACCTCGTATAAATAAATTTGTGACGTCTTTGTTATTCGCTATTTCACATAAGAGATCATCGAGAATTACAAAATTTCTAATCGTCGGATTTAAATTGTTTGGGTCTAATAAACCCTCGTGAAACTCTACGGTAGGATTATGCTCCAATACCGAATTAAATAATTTCTCTTGGTACTCAGTATAACACCAAACTATTCTTTGAGGTGGAGGAGCAATGCACGACTCATTATGTTTAATTAATTTAGCAAGGAAGTGGGACTTTCCACATTGCGTGGGCCCAGCGACGAGCCCGGTGAACGGATGTTTCATTACTGGTTCCATGTCTCTAAATGAGCTACAAAATAAAGAGCCCAGTTTTTAATACTCAAGTTTTTTATTGACAAATTCAAAAGTCTTCATTTTTATACAACATTTTTTTAGCGTTGCACATTATGAAAGTCAATATAGTATCGCGAAAGTCCTCGCTTAAAAACGTGTCAAGTTTTAAAGTGATTTCGGAATAACTAATTCTATCCATCGCGTCAAACAAATGTATATCTAAACGAGAGTTCCAATCAATCATCAGACAATCGTGCTGCCTTTGTGAGGGATGATCAATTTTGCAACCTTCGCATTGCTTATTCACGTAGTCTGTAATCGCGGTCAGAACGACTCCTTTAATATCATTGAAGACGCGTTTTACTTCGTTGTGATACGTCATCACTTCGTCGTATTTATCCATCAACGTCTTCCAGGGGTATTGCGTGACAGTAAAGCCCTGTTTGGTTAAGATGTGCTTTCCGTAGTTGGTCCCAGTTCCAAGGATTATTTCTCTCACGTCCACTACCTTCCGCGTTTGGAAAATGCATAGCTCGACTCGTCTCGTTTCTGATCCTTCAAAGAACCACGTAGAATTTGGGATCGAATCGTCTTCCAAGAACGTAGTAATTTGACCGCTTGCTCTCCGTAGTTGCTTGAACTGACTTTCCGTCAACTCAATTCCAACACTACCATCCAAAGTACCGACGTGAATATGACAGTCTGGGGTTACCGATACCCCCTTCGTAGTAGAAATAGGGAAAACCTTACCGACGTTCCTAAAAGGGGTATCGAAATCGTTAGAAATCACTTAAAGTAATTTAATGTGGAAAGGTTTCTACTTACATCTTCTGAGTATTCGAATTCTAAGGTGTAAGAGACTCAGGGATCCTAATTCCGAATGATATTTTAATGGAAAATTCTGGCTTTTATAGTAAACTTTGTTGCACTTTGTACCACGCCTTAAACAATTAGGATTATACCACCACGTTCGAAACAGCAGATTAAGCAGGCTTTGTAAATTAAGGGTATATCCACGCAATACGCGATTGAACAATTCACGGTCAATATTCTAATCCTCGTCTCCATGTATTTTCTATGAGATACGGTACTCACAGCTCTCTCGCAGTACAATTACGACCGGTGTACGCATCAAATACCGTCAATATAATTCCCCATGTTAATTCTATGCGGCATGGTGGTCGTGAGATACCGTTAAATAATACTTCATGTTAATTCTATGAGGATTTACGGTCGGCGAACGCGTCGATGTTGAGCCGGTCCTTTTTTCTAGACACCGTCAAATAGTGCCCCATGTTATTTCTAGACACCGTCAAAAAGTGTCCCATGTTATTTCTATGAAGCACGGTGTCGGTCACCGTCAAATGGTGCCCCATGTTATTTCTATGAGGCACGGTGCCGGTGTCCCGGTGCCTCATTAGGTGTCTCAAACGCGTCGATGTTGAACCGGTACTTTTTTTTCTAGACACCGTCAAATAGTGCCCCATGTTATTTCTGTGAGGTACGGTGCCCGGCGCCCAGATACCTCATTAGTGCCTCATAGAGCGTTCTCTCATTTATAACACTACTATGGAAGGTGAGGTCACTTTAAGGACCCAAAACGTTACACCAACAGTCAATCTTCATAAGGTAAGTTTAATTAAAAATAATCATTGGCGAAAATGGATTTCAAACCTTGAAGTCATATTTTATTTGAAATATTGATTGATACTTGAAACTACTGTAACAAACAATTAATCTAATAAAACAACAACAAATGAAAGAGAGCTTGCTTTTTTTTGCTCCTGTTTTTACCGCCAAGTCTTAACGGTTCAACTCCTTTACTAGTTCCATAGTGCCGTTACAGGCAGGAGTGGAATTAGATTTTTTATTTACTATCAATTTATAAAATATTTATAATTATTTCCAAACAACATGGATCGTTTGACATAAACGTTTAATTTACATAATAATTTATAATTTCAGTATCGTGAGAGGGGGACCAAAACGGACCACGATATCGTAACATATGAGATACGATCATTCTTGACTCTTCTTATTCGTTCTGGAATGGACTTCTCAAGCCCTCTTTGCCCGTTGACGTCTAGTTATTCTTGTAGTTCCTCCGTCAACACCCATCCCTCTGATAGAGGCTTAAGCGGCCATTCCGCCGCTTAGGTGTAGTAGATAACTGGTCAAACTGCTCTCTTTATCTCCACATTCCGCGGCGGACCACTCAGCTTTTACGAGAGAGCCTGTGACCGCAGAAGGTTCTAGAACAAATATTTACAGTTGTTGTATTCGAGATTATCTATATGTTGTATAACTGTGATACTCACCAATAGAGGGCAATACGGTTTCCGTAAACCATAACTGTTTAAGATAAACGACCGGTGTTTACCCTACCGCCCTCATGGTAAGCCGGCAAGACAGCGGCTGCGTATGTCGGTATCTCCAGTCTAAATGTAATTATATTTCTTAGTTATTATTAAATCTATATTCATCTCAGTATTAAGCTTCATCATTAAGTTACAAACATAATATTTGGCGACGGAGATGGGATGTAAGTTAACACAAAATAATATAATAAGAAAATATCAAGTAACCTTTTCAACCTAAAGAATTCCGAAAACATTCAATAAGCCTTGGCTACAAAGCGTAGTAATTGCTCAATGACTGTGAGATTCACGTAAAATTTTTCAGCACCGACATACCAGTCCACTACAGAGTATTCTAATAATGGGCTCTTCTCAGCAATCACATTTTGATGAATTCGATCCAACAAGCGAGCAATGGACACTGTATCACGAACGCCTAGAAGAACATTTTTTGGCTTGTAAAATTAAGGATAATGCAGATCCTACGGTTAATGCAGAGGTACAAATAATGAAAAGAGCCATTCTAGTTTCAGTCATTGGCAAGGAAACTTATGCCATATTACGCAATTTAGTCGCACCTGCGAAACCCAACACCAAGTCATATGCAGAGCTAATACAGGCTTTGTCAGCTCACTTCAGTCCAGCACCAAGACAGATAGTCGAAAGGTACAAATTTTATAAGCGTGACAGAAAATCTGGGGAAACAGTGTCACAATATCTTGCGGAATTGCGAAGTCTGACAGAATATTGCAATTTCGGCGCCTCATTGGAAGAGATGATCAAGGACAGATTAATTTGTGGTATAAATGACGATAGTATTCAAAAACGTTTATTTGAAGAAGACCTACACTTAACCAAAACGGTTGCGTTAGCTCACTCTCTAGAATCAGCAGTTCGTGATACCAATAGTTTGAGGAACCACGAAGATTCCACATCTGTCAATAAAATGTCAATAACTCATAAATCTCACAGATCCAATTCAAAAAATAAAATGCCACAAAATATTCAAGATAGCGGCCCATCCAGCATGCCCGATAGTAATCAGAGGAGTCCGTCCCATACGCAGGCGAGCAATCCGCTTCATAACAATTCTAATTTTTCTCAAAAGACATTCAGGCCTTGCATAAGATGTACAGAAACCACTCATGAGGAATGAAACTGCCCTTTCAAGTTTTCCACTTGCTATAATTGTTCGAGATATGGCCATATCAAAAAGGCATGTCGTGGTGGAAGGAGATTTTCAACCAACCATCAACCACGCTCTCCACAGACTCAACATTCTTCTCGAGGTGGAAATTGCCAACACCAAAATAGAGGTGGGAATTTTCAACGAGGCAGCTCTTATTCACCTAACTTCCATAGAGGAAATTCGTATCATATAGATATGAATCAACAAGTTGGCCAACAGTCATATGGTTTATGCACAATGTGTACACCTCTCTATGACTCGCATTCTAGTCGACCAGTTTCTAATATTGGTCACACTCCTACGCAAGACAATGTTACAAATTACGAAGAACCCACTGCAGTAACCGAGTACGGACTCTGTCACATTGATCGAACCAAGCACATAAGTAAAGATTTTAATATTATGAAAACTCCATCTCCAATTTATATCCAATGCAGTATCAATGATATTCCAATTACTATGGAACTCGACACGGGATCCGGCCATTCTATGATTTCGTCAGATTATCAGAAGATTATTCCTCGCATTTCAAATCTTCAGCCAGTTGAAGATAGGTTAACATCGTTCACTGGCCACGCAGTACGAACACTAGGTCAAACGTTGGTCACAGTCAAGTATGGTACAGAAACTACCACCTTACCTATTTTAATCTTCAACGGTCCTGGTCCAAATTTATGTGGGCGTTCATGGATATATTCCGCTTTAAAGATTTTACCGAAAATTGAAGCGCATACTCAAAAAATTCAACATACTGCTAACACCAGAGACGGCGCCAACGTTCAATTAGATAAAATATTAAAAAAACATTCTGAACTATTTTCACCCGGTATTGGTTGTTTGAATGGAGTCAAAGTTAAGATTTACGTCAAACCGGATGCCCATCCAAGATTTTTTAAAGCCCGTACAGTTCCATACGCACTCAAGTCAAGAGTTGAAGATGAACTTTCAAGACTTGAACATGAAAATATAATCACGCCTGTTCCCTACTCTGAATACGCTGCGCCAATAGTGCCAGTTTTAAAAAACAACGGAGGAATCAGGATATGCGGCGATTATAAGGTCATCGCAAACAAGGTCATCAACCCTGAAAAATATCCTCTGCCTAAAACGGAAGATATTTTCTCAAAGCTTGCCGATAGTGTTATTTTTACTAGACTGGATCTTAAAGAAGCCTATAATCAACTTCTTCTAGACGACGAATCCAAATCTCTTGTGGTGATCAACACGACCAAAGGATTTTACACGTACAATAGGCTACCATATGGTATTTCGTCATCCTCAGCCATTTTCCAGCGCCATATGGAAATCTTACTAAAAGATCACTCTAACGTCTCACCATTCCAGGACGACATTCTTATTGGCGGTCCCTCTATCGACGATCATTTAGATAATGTGGATGTAGTTTTATCTATTCTCAGAGGTGCTGGTTTAAAGCTTAACAAAGCAAAATGTCAATTTCTAAAATCGTCCATAGACTTTCTTGGACACAGACTTGATGCACATGGTCTACGACCTCAAGAAGGCAAACTCAAAGCCATTCTGGACGCTCCTGCACCAAAATCTGTTACTGAACTTAAATCATTTCTAGGATTACAGAACTATTACGCGAAATTCCTACCCAACAACTCTACACACCTTGAACCTTTATACTCCCTGCTATCAAAATCCCAACCCTGGATTTGGGAGGATCGCCATGAAAACGCCTTTCATAAAGCTAAACTATCACTTGAGAATTATAACCTACTCGTTCATTTTGATGGCACGAAACCAGTTCAGCTTGCTTGTGACGCCTCGCCAGTCGGAATTGGAGCAGTAATATCTCACGTAATTGATGGTCAAGAAGCTCCGATTGCATTTGCATCACGTACTCTCAGCCTCACAGAAAGAAATTATTCCCAAATAGAGCGCGAGGCTTTAGCCTTGGTTTTTGGCGTAACGCGTTTCAAGGAATACCTCTTAGGTAGAAAATTCACACTTATCACTGATCATCAGCCTTTGATAACCATCTTTTCAGAAGATAAACCTACTCCGACGCTGGCGGCAGCCCGACTACAACGTTGGTCACTTATGTTATCTGCGTATGATTACACGATAAAATACAAGAAGGGAATTTCTCATGCCAATGCCGACGCTCTGAGCAGACTACCACTACCTACAGTTACGCAAGAACCACCATTACCCCAGGAACATGTCATACTCATTTCTACCATTGATAACAGTCCAATAAACTTACAACGTATTCAGCTAGCCACAATTGACGACACTACTCTAATGCAAGTTCTGCGTTACACCCTTTCCGGTTGGCCTGAGACGGCAATGCACAACCCTGAGCTACGACCATTCTACAACAGACGTATGGAACTATCTGTATTAAAGGACACCCTTTTGGTCGGAAATAAAGTGGTGATTCCACAAAGCCTTCGGCGTGAAGTTCTCCTTGAGTTGCACAGTACCCATCAAGGTATTGTTGCTATGAAGGCAACAGCGCGCCGTTCCGTTTGGTGGCCTAGAATTGATGGGCACATTGAAGATTTATCGCGTCTGTGCGAAGTTTGCCGCTTGAACGCTCCCATGCCCACTAAGGAATTTTCCAATTGGCCGCCATCTCGCATGCCCTGGCAACGCGTGCATGCTGATTTTGCCGGTCCCGTGGAAGGCAAGTTCCTATTAATTATCGTCGATTCATTTTCGAAATGGACAGAAATAGCTATCACTCCTACAACATCCACCGAAGTCATCATTGACGCTCTCAGAAGTAACATCGCTCGTTATGGAATTATGGAAACACTAGTCACCGATAATGGTACCTGCTTTTCCAGTCAAAGGTTTCACGACTTTATAAACAACAATGGAATCACACACTTGACCTCAGCGCCTTATCATCCTCAATCTAACGGCCAAGCTGAGAGATCAGTTCGAACTGTGAAGTCGTCTCTAAAGAAAATAAGTGGTGAAACATCCGTAGAAACAGAAATTATTGGTCGTGGTTTAGAAACATTTCACAGGGATCCACTTCCTTTACGCATATCTAGAATTCTCATTAATTACCGTCGAACTCCGACTTCTACCGGTTTCTCTCCATCAGAGCTTATGTTTGGTAGAAGAATTCGATTAAGGATAGATTTATTTAATCCAACTCTGATGCAGGATCAATGTCCACCAAACACTGCTTCATGGAGTTCTCGTAATTCGCCGATGAACAACGCTCAATTATTTAAACCCAACGACCATGTATTCGCTAAGAACTTTGGAAAAGGCCTCCCTTGGTTTAAGGGTCAAATTATCCGACGATTAGGCAGTATGATGTTTCTAATTCACACCACTGCAGGTGTCATTAGACGTCACCAGAACCAACTAAGAAAACGATTTATAGATAGCCGCGGCTCTCAACATACTCATCCGCACATGCCAGAGTCAGCTACCGCCGCGACCGTGAAGAAACGTCCACACTCATATTTCTCTGGAGAACCAGTAGTTCCAGCTGCACTTCATCGCAGCTCGAGATCACCACTCAGCAGAGTACCAAGCTCATTGCCAACATCCTCGTCACAACCTCCTCGAGCAACATCGTCACCGTTCCGACCTCCAGTTTCTTTCCAGTCGCCACGTAGTGCTAACGATGTTCCTTCAGTGCAATTACGAAGATCAGACAGAACCCGGAAACCACCAACTCGTTATGAACCAGACTAATTGTATTTCGCCTTCGTCACAACTATTTTATATGACTTTTAACTTAAAACATTGTGAAGGGAGGTAATGTTGTATTCGAGATTATCTATATGTTGTATAACTGTGATACTCACCAATAGAGGGCAATACGGTTTCCGTAAACCATAACTGTTTAAGATAAACGACCGGTGTTTACCCTACCACCCTCATGGTAAGCCGGCAAGACAGCGGCTGCGTATGTCGGTATCTCCAGTCTAAATGTAATTATATTTCTTAGTTATTATTAAATCTATATTCATCTCAGTATTAAGCTTCATCATTAAGTTACAAACATAATAACAGTGCATCGTCATTTCTCATAATCTAGTCTGACTCATCCACACATATAGAAGCATTTTGCCACCTGTAGCCACGAAGCCCACGATCGTTGGGTATTGGCTAACCACTCCCAAAGAAACACGTAATTTCGAACATTTGCGTCAACCATTTTTTGCGATCCTAGAACCTTACACCAGGGGCGCGACTGTGATCTTTACGTACTGTGGACTCTTGCGCAGTGCATTATGATGAGATTACCGATGATATACGATGAACTGAAGCGGACCAACTTTTGTTGTGGTATCGCTAATGTAATTATCCCATACGCCTCATTCTTGTTGATTCCACGAATACTGCTCAAAAACCAACCAATTTTTTTAAAAACAGGTTGTATATGTTTAAAAACGCGCCCAAAAACCCATATTTACCAAAAACTAGGTAAAATATTAATTACCTTAACCTCATTTAATTAATGAAATTTTTAGATAAATTCATATTTATTTACTAGCTGGGTAAGCCTGTCCGAGCTCTAAATAGTTGGGTTAATCGTATAATTCTTATAAGATTGTAAGAGAAAGTACATGATAAATAACTTTCATATGCAGTATACCAGGTATCCATAACGCTACTTGGAATGAGTATCTCCCCATATCCCCTGTGGTATTTTGTGGCGGAACATTGTGGGAGGGGCTGGAACGCTTATACCGCCTTAAATGACGTCAAATTCAGTGACAAACAAAGGCTTATAAGCTCCGCCTACTATGTTCCGCCACAACGGCGGGGAATCGAAGCCGTTATTCATTCCAAGTAGCGTTATGGATTCCTGAGTATACCTAATATATTCAGCGGTGAGCTGAGCTACTACGAAATATTGAAAACAAGCTGTAAGATGTCCATGCTGACAGCTAGGAGGATGGAAATTATGGAGAAGAAACTATGGGGCTGACCATGGACATTTGTCCATGCCTAAACATTGTCTAAAGTTGTATTTTTGGGCTTCCTTTTAGGCTGTTTCAGAAATATTTACAGATTTTGGTTGAAAAATTGGGCTACTTTGCCTAGATTTACGACAAATTGGGCGTCACCATGGGCGTCACTCACACTCCATATATTTTCTGGCAGCCCTGCCGTCGTCTGCTACTCAAGTCAAATCACATGCAAGCATATGCTGCTGTAAACAAAACTGAAGGTTAATTAGTCCATGGCTATGGTGAGTTTCAAATAAATGGTTTCAAATGCAAGATTATTAATTAACACAAATTATTATTTCTCAAGTAGAAACCCAACAATTCTTAGTCCCTTACTCCGCGTATTTTCACTGCAGTAATTTACTCGTTAAAACTTGTTTACCAATTAACCAATACCAAATGAATAGGCCTACGATTGACGGCACACTAGAAAGATTCCAGTGTGGTTGTAAGGGTATAAGAACGTGTTTGTTATGTGAAAACTGGAAAAATGTTTCATCTAACCATTCTCCATTGGAAAATAACTATGAAAATGAAGTAAAAATATTACCACCTATATTATTTCATAGCAATGGCCTTACAAAATTTTACTACTTTTATTAGGAAAAAACTTTCTATTACTGTTCAATTTGTAACCATCTCATAAATACTCCTGAGCTTGCAAATCTCACCAATATTGGTGAATTGCACGATATTTGCAAAACAAATGGTGCAAGTCCTTTTTTTATTGATGGAATAACAGTTATTAATAATTTTATATCTGAAGAAGAGGAAAAACATGTCCTACAACAAATTGAAAAACACCAATGGGTTGTTTCTCAATCTGGGCGTTATAAACAGGTATTTTACTTTACATTATACGTTTTTATATTTTTGATACTACTTTTTCATTCTCTAATGGTGCTTTTCTAGGATTTTGGCCCAAAAGTAAATTTCAAAAAAAAGAAAGTTAAAGCTGCTGCCTTTGAAGGCTTCCCAATATGGGTTAAGAGTTTAGTAGATAAACTGAAGTGTGTCCATCAGTTGGAGAATTTTAACCCTGTGGAGCTTTGCAATTTGGAATATACTCCAGAACGTGGATCCTCCATTGATCCCCATATTGATGATTTTTGGCTATGGGGCGAACGACTAGTTACTATTAATTTAGAAAGTGATACTTTCTTAACACTTACAAGCCCAAATGCAATCAACGATACCAGAAAGATTTTTATACCAATGCCACGCTATTCACTGCTGATTCTGCAAGGAAATTCCAGGCATATTTGGCTTCATTCTATTTCTAGACACCATATAAAAAGTCGTAGAATAGCAATGACATTTAGAGAATTATCTGATGAATTTTTGCCTCTAGGGGCCCACGAAGAAATTGGGAAGGAATTATTGTTAAAAGCGCAGTTACATTTTTCTTAGTGGGCTAATTTTAAACTTGAAATTTTACTTTGTTATTTTAAATTCATCCCAACAAATTTATTTAAACGTTTTGATCCCAGGTTTTTAAACTAAATTACTTTAATGAAATAAGCCTCAAATTATTTTCAGAAAACATAAATTACAGAAGATTATATTAAAGTTTTACATATGTCTACTGATATTACACTGTTTACTACACTTTTAAATTGAATATGTAATATAAATTAATTAAATCGATTTTTTTTCTGACTATAAGTTAACTTTATTCTGGTCTTAATTATTTCACTGATAACAGTGTATCACATGATCTCTTATCATTATGGCTTAATGTATGTGTAAATTTTAGGTATATGTTTCTTGAAGTACGTGGAACTTTATGATCACCATCTAAAATCCAGGCAATGATATTCCCGAAAGAAGGTTAACTAAATTTTAGCATAAATAACTGGTAAAAAGCACCCAAATGAATTTCCTTTATTTCTGTAGAAAATAACTGTGTAGTTGAAGATGCAAAAGAAGCCAAAAAGAAACCTTTGGTAGTTGTAACAGGTAAAACAAATAACAATTAAAAAGATTCAAATAAAAATAATTTTTTTAAATAATTTCTTAGGATTTGGTCCATTTAGAACATTTTCTATAAACCCTAGTTGGGTTGTCGTTAATGAACTTAAATACCTAACAAGAAATGAAGATTTTGATTTAATAATACATGAACTTCCAGTTGAATATTCAACTGTTGAAAATATTGTGCCAAAACTTTGGGTTCAATATAAACCGAAAGTATGATGCCTTTGCAAATAAATTTTATTTGTATTTCAAAGTTGCTTTAAAAACATTTTAGTTAATGGTCCATTGTGGGGTATCGGAGAAAGCAACTTCATTGGAGCTAGAAACAATGGCTCATAACGTAAATTACATGAGCCCAGACGTATGTGGGAAAGTTCCCAATGAAAATTGCTGTTGCAGACGTGGGGAAAAATTTTTGTTTTCCAAATTACAAATGGATTTAGTTAGTCAAGAAGTGAATAATTCTAATAACGATGTAATGGCTGCTGTGTCCAAAGATGCTGGGAGGTAAAGTAACTTGGTCAACATTTATTTAGCACTTAATATACATACTATAAAATTTATAATTTTTTTTAAAGATACTTATGTGAATTCACGTACTATACAAGTCTGAATATTAATTCAACATGCACAGCCTTTATTCACATTCCGCCTTTAAATACCCCTTACTCAAGCCAACAAATGGCAATGGGAATTTGCACAGCGATAAAAGCTATGTTAAAACAGTTGAATTAATTTTGGAATTCAAAAACATTTTACTACAGTATAGCCAAATTGTTATAATTGGTGTAATTTTCTAAGGTTTTTTTTTTAAACTTTTGAATTATTTAAATGTTGAATATTAATAAAATTTCTAAGTACATTGTAGGTTATCAGTTATTAAAAATCCGAGACTCTTCCTTTTCTTTCCCAATCTCCAAATCTTGTAGGTTCTGGCCCTCTTGGCCCACCAATTTCTCCAGTTTTTGGGTTAGTGTTGTCGGGGAATGCCCCATAAACATCTTTTTCAGATTTTTCTACTTCATTGTCCAATTTTCCAGTAGGAGTTTTGGGTATTTTTTGAGGGGGCGGAGAGTTTTTTTTCATACTATCATCAGAGTGATTTCTAAATGTGAATTTACAGAATCCTATTAAAATATTATAGAACAATATTATATAAAGCAGCTAGAGTACATGATTTTCTTAATACCTGCACACATTCTGGAAATTTTCATATGTTTAGAGAATATCACCACACCACTCATTTTAGTTTGCATAAATTGTCTTTTGTTTCTTTTTTAATTAATGAGAAATATTAGCGACAGTCCAACGGTGTATTTCTTGAACGTAGTCAACGTACTGCTGAAACTAATGCTATATATTGGCATCGGTAAATAAGTTAACCTCTTTTTCTCACTGAACATGTCGTAGCGCTAAATACATTTAGTACCTTCTTTTCTCACTTACGATTTATTGGCGCTAAAGTAAGGTCATAAAATGGCGCGAAAAATGAGACGCCGTTTTAGGAAGGTTTTTTCGAGCTACTGATGTGTTTTTAGAATTCCAAAATCATTGGATTTATTAAGTTTTCCTCCTTTTATAAACATTTTATTTAGTGTAAACTGTGTATGCTTCGAAATTGTCTTAATCGTATAAAAAATGCTGCACCTTTTTTATATAATAGTTATTAATAAATTAAGACACCTTTCCGCTATAATTAAAAATTTTGTTTTTATTCGTTGTCTTGGAACAAAACGTCGTATAAATGTGTTTAAAAACTATTTAGCAACGGTTTGAACGCTTAGTGCTATTAGAGGTAGTCCTTGAAAATTTCGTTTAATAACTGTCTATGGTTGAATGGTGAAGGATAATTATTATGAGAAACCGAGGTTACTATTCTTTCGCGGTTAATCTATCGTTGGTTTTTTCGAAAAGAATCTGCAGGTTTTACCAATAAATTTATGTTCCCATACTGTAAAGTAATATCATTATTATAACGACGTGTAAAGGGTTCCTAAAAAATAATAATAATGGTTAGCCTTTTATCCTGTATAAAAAACATGTACGCTTATCCGCTCTTAAATTTATACATGCTCGTTTCCTATAGTCTTAAAGGCCTTTTTGGTAAATTGCCCTGAGGTAAAAAATTTATTAGGTAGAGGACCAACTTTCCATGTAATGAGGGAAAGGCGTGCGACGCATACTCGATGATAAGTTTTATTAAAGGCACCCTTTTGGAGAATTATTCCTAAAACTGGACACGAAATGCAGCTCTTAAATAATTAAATGTAGTTCTATTATCCACGGCTCATTTGATGCAAAATGTATAATTTAGAGTGCGCCAGTGTTTTATTTTACGATAAGAAAACGCGTTATCAGTTTTTCCAATTTGGAATTCCTATCAAAGAACGATTTATCGCAAGTAGAAATTAATTGGGCCAAGTTGTACAACAAGTGTTTATTTCTAGGTTTCTTAGATTGTTTTGACTAATATTATTTAAATTAATTTTAGTTGGAAGTTGAATTAGTTATTCTTGATTAAATTGACAGGTTTGTGTGACCGTATTATTTTGTTTTTGGATCTCCATACCCCCGACTTTTTGCTAAAATATTTATTGCGGCGACCGTGAGTACGACCCCAAAGGCGGAGGGGGAGAAATTTATAAACCCCCATAAACGTAGCCTTAAAGTTTATCTGGCAACACTGGATGGAGCGTTGCCTGTTGACTAAATGACTACATAGATAGTATGCGACAAAACTTTAGTAACCTTTTTCCCACGCTTTGATTAATCACATAAATATAAGTAAGCATAATTTGATTTAACAGTTTTGTTTATTTAATGTATTTGTCTATTTATTACGTTTTGTTATGGGTTAATTAAGTCATTGTTCCGAATCTAATGTCTAAAGTTTAAGCCTAGGCCTAGTTGGATGACGCCATTTTTGTTTTGCTCCTTAGGCTTTCCACGGCCAACATCTCGATAATCTAACCAAATTATAACCCTTAATTACTAATGCCTTCGATAGCTAATTCTAGTCTATGAAATACTCTTACTAAATTCTCCGTGTATTACATTTGATTATGCTCTATCGTTTAACTATCATCATTAACTCTGAACAGTTTTGTAATTTGTTGTTAAATGCATGAGAGTGCCAGATCTCTGTCAAAGTATAGCTATAAGTATAATTTATGTAGCATTGTGAAATCCCTTGGTACAGTATCAAGGAGTGGGAAAAAAATTTAATTTTAAAACTGCCATGAGTTAGTTAAATAATAAACGTTTTGTAACATGAAAAGCTTGCAGATTTTTAAAAACAATCTTTCTTGAAGAGATATAATTCCACTTTTCGCCAAATTGGCAGTGGTTAACTTGTAATGTCAACACAAAATGTTGGGTAGTGCTCAAAATGCTGAGGCTTATTCTACTTATAACAACAGAGACCTGTGCACCTGCTATGAGGTGAAAAGATAGTTGATAACTTAGCCAAAGGTTGTTTGCTCTGTAACTTCTGTTTTTATTGCTCTTGAAGCTGGGAGCCCCCTTAGGTCTCTAGTAATGCAATTCAATTAAACATTAAATGTTCTCTAAGGAGTGCTTCAAGAACATAAAAGAACGCCTTTAAAAATTGTCACTTGTCACTCGCATAATATGTTCATAGATTGAAATATATATCCACAGATAAATTTGTCACAAACACATTTATTTGGGAATATTTCTTAAATAATACATAAAAAGTTTCAAAAATTAGAGTAAAGAATATCACTCATTCACATGCTAGACCACATTGAGCTTTCATTACTATAAGTTTAAAATCTATTGCTACTCTATGTGAAACGTTTATGCTCACTTTGATAATTCAAAAATTTTTAAATATAGCTAAAAAATGGCCCAGAACCCCCGGAAATTCTCTGAGAAAATAGCGCTTCATCATCAGGTATTTATGAAATAGCTAGTTATTTATTAAAAAAATGTAAAGTATTAATACTTCATATTTAAATTTTCTACAGAAACAAGCTGAGGAAACTGCTGCATTTGAACAAATAATGCGAGAAGTTATGGGTGCAACACGAGTAAGTATTGCTTTAAAATCTTTTCCCGGATTGATAGAAACTTTCAAATTAGATAACTTTAATGATATTGTCGTTTAATTAATATACTTTGCTTCACTGTTTCGTAGAACACCTTTCTTATCTTATAATTTGATGTAAAATTATTAGTTATTAATAGAGTAGTATCACCTCATAGCTTTGGCCATGGCCGCCATTTTAGGCGCGTTTTTTTATTTATAGGAAAAAGGATGGGTGACGTTGCGTGATGTAGCACTGATACCACTCTATATATTTATTTATACTTATGGTGAATGACTATATAGAGACTGTCTGTGGGCACAATGGTATAGTTTTTCTCTGGCGTGAGAATCGAGAGGGCTTCTCCCACATTTGCTTTAATCTTGTTTTGTGAACTAATGATGTGTTGGGCTAATTTAATTGAATTACAGGGGAGGAGCATATTGACTGACCATCAGGTATATTAGGAAAAACTCTGTAAATCTTATCGACGTAATCATTATTCCAAAGTGTAAAAAATATGTTATTGGTAAACTAAATAAATTTTCATGCTAACGCATATATCAATTTAGTTGATATCATAACAAAGAGGTATTATATCTGTGGTTTGGCTTAAAAGTATTTCATAGAATATTGTAATATATAAATAGAACTCTTTACTGAAATCATAGAATTTTTAATTTAAATAATAGCATAAGTCTATATTTAAGGTTCCATAAGTGTGTCAGTTAGTTGAGAGAATTACTGATAGCTATGTAGGGATGTTGAATTGACATGCCCAAATAGATAAGCAAATCTAGTGTTTGTGAATACTGCGTTGTGGTATTGCTATCCCAAAAAAAATTAAGAATTGTAGGTTTTTTGAGGGTTAGGATAAGGGTCCCCATACATTCTTATTAGTAGACTTATTTTTTAATGCAAAAACACCTAGTGTTACCCCCTTGAAAACTAATTGGGTACTACCCTTTCTTTTATTTTTTAAGCCTAAATTTAAAAACCTGAATTAAAAATTCCATCGTTTTTAGTTAAATCCTATTCAAATAATTATTTCTGGAATGTTATATAAATTAAACATAAGTGAGGTTGTTTGGTACTAGCTTCCACCAAACTAGACCTTGTTATATCAGCTGGTTTGTATTTGAAAACTTTCTAAAAACTCCCTTGGGCCAAATACCTAATACCCAAACAAACAACTTATTTTTTTCCATAAACTGGTATTATCATTTTGCCATTCTCGAAATAATGTTAAGGAGGGTCTATTAATTTCCACGATAAAAGGAATTGAAAAGACATCATCCTATATTTTCATTTATATGAAACAAAAAATCAAATGAAATAGAACTGTTATAATAATTGATAACTTAGAACTTTTTGATAAATCTGTTAGGTAGCCGTACAAACTGGTACATGTGTGACAGATGGAAATTATGATAAAGTGATGAGGAGAGACTGGAGTAATGAGCGAAATGATGGGATTCAAAATAATACCGTGAGAAATTATCTTTTAATACTTCATCAGTGATTATAATTAAAAACCACTTTTTATTTGGTATTTATTTTTGGCAGAGAACCTATCAAAATAATCATTTACATATTGTACAGTCATTGGGTGCTTATAGAGGTGGTTCATTGCCCAATGTCAACCAAATGAGTAATAGCAGTATTGACTTACAGGTTTGTACTGATTTATTACCAATGTGAGCAAAATGTAGTTTTCAACATATTTCTGTACAGAGTGCTCTAACCAATTTGGAAGATATGAAACAAGGAAGAGAAAATACATCCGATCGCCTACATAGGGAAAGGGGCCGCCATGCCATTCCCCATAGAAATCGACAGTTTATGCTTGAAAAGAGAGGGGTATCCTTTGAGAGTAATGTTTTAGTACTTAAACAGGGTGGATTTGTCGAATGTCTGATGAAATCCAATGTTTTCCTTTAACATTAATCTTAAGATTGACGTATCTCCTTATGGGTCAACGACTTACCTATCCCCTCCTCCAGATACGAACTGGAGACGGTAAGTTGAATTTTTTACCAAAATGTAATTGGTGGGGAAAAACCCATTAAACTACCCGTATAATACCTGATATAAAGAATAGTGGTATAAACTTACGGAAGGT
The DNA here is from genome assembly GCF_980474605.1 of Leiobunum rupestre. Classification (NCBI taxonomy): domain Eukaryota; kingdom Metazoa; phylum Arthropoda; class Arachnida; order Opiliones; family Sclerosomatidae; genus Leiobunum; species Leiobunum rupestre. The sequence goes on along the minus strand of NC_143392.1, from coordinate 12,723,765 downwards.
ATTTGCTCCCATGTTTTTTAAACTAAACTGGAAAAAACTTTAGAACCAATTCGGACTCAGCCCTTCATCAAAGTGCAATGGCTCCCCAGGAGTGTTTCAATAGTGCCAACACGTCCCCCACCCAAAGGAGGGGTACAGTCCACGAGATGGACAGTGGAACGTTTTTGCTGGATACTGGCCAAATGAAAGACTACATTTGGGATCCTAAAGATACCCACTTAATGGCTACTTTCCAGTCTAGACCCAAATCGTGCGAAGTACCAGGCATAAAGTGAGAAACAGATTCCTGCAGCCCTTCCTCCATTAACCAGTATTGATTGGCTCCACTTAAACATTTGACTGCATTTTCTTGTTACTATTTTCTCTGTCTTGGCTCAAATTTTTTTTAAAGTTATTTTGATGTTTGTATTTCCTTGTTATTAGGTTTATTTTACTTTTTGAATGACTTATTCTAGGCAAGTTTTTAACCTCGACCTTAAGTTGTAATTTGTGGTGTTTCTTATGTTCTATTTTTTAAAATGCAAAACTTTTCCACCCTGAATCGTTTTTAACCTTAGCATGTTGTGGAATTAACAATTTTTTTACTAAGTATACTAATTTTCAAATTTAAATCTCCAGCTTTTTCACCATTCTTTAACCTTATTCCATACTTTTTTTTTACTTGGAGCTACCATATTTGTATTAAAATTTAATTGGTAATTTTTTGATTGTAGCATATTTCCAACTCAAGAAGATCCAAATCTAGTTCACACTCTATCTCTGTCAAACAACACTGGTTCATTACCAGATTTAACCAATCTGCACTTCCCTCCGCCTTTGACAACCCCCTTGGATAGCGAAGAATTAGGAGGACCAAGCTCTCCTTACAGCCAACACACCCCGCCACACTCCAGCCCCTCTATGGTGTCTCAATCCCAGTCACACATCATGGGTACGTCTCAAATTAGTAATACCAAATGTTTTAAAAGTTTATTTTTGGCGCATTTTTTTAGGTACTTCGATGGTTGGTGGTGGTACTCTTATTCATTCTACTCAGACTAGCGGTGGGGGCTCTATCAGTCCTGTTCCGTCGTCACTAGCCAGTTCCATTAGTACGAATAGCATCAACAATATTGGCGGAGTAAGTCAGCTCAATCATCATTCCAATGCCGGAAGCTTGCATTCACCAGCCTCTCGGAGAAGACAACATCAGTTGTCCAATTTAGTGCTCAGTGGAGCGCCTAACAATGGCCTGGTTAGCCTTCATAATCATCACCTTTCCCACCACCACCAACAGCTGCCCCCTCAAGTATGTTTGCAAAGGGTCAGGCAGGACCCACCACCCCCTCGGATTACAGTGGAGGTACGGAAAAAACCACGGATAGCTCAGGCCATTTATCATTTTCTTTTCTTTCTATTTGCTTTTATTTGAAATTTCTTTTAAGAGATTCCATATGCGTGTCATGTTATACTACTTTATACTCTTAAATAATCATATTAAATTCAATATTGGTTTATTTTCACATGCCTAATCAATTTTCAGAAATATGTATAACACATTAAATCATTGCATGCTTAAAATTTTCTTATTTTTTGAAAAGCAAAAAAGTTGGTTCGCAGTTCATTACTTATTGTGCATGCCTTTTGTTTTCCTTCTTTTTTACCTTTGTGAGAAGAATTACATGAGAAAAGTTTTATTAAATAATTCTAATTTAGAAAATTATTTATAAATACTGTACAAGGGGAATTTAAAATGTTTTTTCTTTTTTCCTGAGCCATCTTTGGTTCTCACTTCCACAGGCTTCCGCGTTCTCTCTGTGCTCTCTCTCTATCTGTCTCTATCTGTCTCTCTCTCTATTGTATGTCTGTTGGTCTTCACACAACTCAGCACTTACAGCATGTTATTTCTAACTAATATTAATGAATGAATGGCTAATGTTCTAGTTAATTTCCTCAGTGTTTTTAATAAGGTGTGCACTTTTAATTTTATTTTACTCATTCATTTAGGGTTTAGCTATCGATACAAATGCTCTATCATTGGATACTTATCATTCGCCACAGCAGGTTTACGGATTGTACCAACAACCACAGTCACCAACTCATCAGTCAATCCAGCAGAACTTTGGCCCACCTTCTCCCTCACTGCCTCAGGTCCCTTCATTTTTCCTTCTAACCCGTGTTGTAAAATACTATTGCTTTACTGAATGTGAGGTAATCTTTTTTTTTTCCAGATGAAAGTTGGAAATTACAGGAGTGCCTCTCCATCAGACAACTCTTGCAGCGCACCCACCTCTCCAGTCTCACACACTCATTCACCGGCAAGTTCTCCCGGTCTTGGGCCTGCCACCTCTCTTAGTAAAAGTCCATTCACGGACACGAATTGTTTCATACACCAACAGCAAGCCAATCTCTTGCAAAATCAGTTGGAACAGTTCAGGATGGTTGCTGACTCACCGCCTCTACAGCAACAACAGCAGCAGCACCAACAATCGCAGCAGCAGCACCAACAATCGCAGCAGCAGCACCAACAATCGCAGCAGCAGCACCAACAATCGCAGCAGCAGCAACAACAACAATCGCAACAACAACAATTGCAGCAGCAACATCAACAACTACAGCAAAATCGTCATTCCTCGCAGCAGCAGAATCGACAACATCAGACGCAAGATCATGACCAGTTCCTTTTGGTTAGTGTTCACTTCTTCAGCGTCTAATAATACTATCTCACTTCTCATAACTTTTATATTTCACGATCACTGGTTAAACGTATCTAAACCTTAATTTTTGTTCAAAACAAATATGTCAAACTATTTCTTAATTGCATTTTTCACAATTAGATGCATGATGGAAACCCAGTATGTACAACAAGTAGTCCTACAACGCCTCCCAGTCCTGGAGTGTATTTAACTGGATTGGGAGGCGGAGGGTGTGGACCTCCTGGAGATTTATCTCTGAGTCAGAGTGGTCAGAGGCTGGTCAACAATCACAACGGTATTTGCGGCTCTTTAAGCTGTAGTGACTCCGGACTTTTGGACAGTGATTCAGTGTACTACAGTTTACCTTCATCAACTAACGATATCATGATACCACAATCACCAACGTATTACACTAAATCTTCAGTCGTGATCTCAAGCCATCAGACGACGCCTCAAACCCCACAGACACCAACCAGCATACCAGATATTGTTCTAACAGGTAAATTACTTTTAATTCATCGGTGGGGGGGATAGTGGAGATTCAATAATCTCTCAGAAACATTCCAACTTTATAATGCTTCTATAATCCAAAGATTTGCTTAAAATACACTTAAAATTCTTATATTTTGTAAAATACATGGCTAAATGAATTAATTTGAGAATAATTTTTTGTCAGTTGGCAAAATGGTGAAGTTAAGAGTTTGATGATCTTTTTTTGTAAGAAAAATTTTGTTTGCCTTTCTTACTAGCCTAGATTGGGCACTGCTTGAGATGCAATTCTTTATTATAGTCATAAGCATTTTTGGTGTACCACCAGCTTTGTTAAAATTTAGAGTATTCATAACCGTACCATTTATGTTTGTAGCACCAGATCAACTGCACGTATTAAGGCAGGACTTTGCTAAAGATCTGGGACAAGCCATGGTTAATATGTCGGGCTCTTTTGATTCTGATATATTTGTGAATGATGAGGTCTTAAGGCCAATGTTGGACCCTATTGATTTTGAGGGACTGCATATGCTATCAGATACGGATCCACTTTCCGTTGGAGATGACACTTTCCATTTAGATCGCTCTTAGTACTAATTTATCTGCGATTTATTTAGTCGAGAAAAACTCGATGAACTGTACAAATCTTGGATTCGGAGTGCCGGGGAGTGGTGGGCGTTTTTGTATAACGTAATGAATTGCCTGTTTGTGCTATATTTAAAAACATTATCCTTACGTTGTTACCTAAGGGCTCCCGTACAATTTCAAAAATTGACAAACATTTTACCTTTAAGAAAAATCTGAATATGTTTTAAAAAGTTTTCAACTTATCATCTCATTATTCGCTAGAAAAATGTCCTCCTTTCCCAGTCTCCTGTAAAAGGCCCTCCTTCCCGTCTCCCCTTTTCCATTTTCTCATCTTGCCATTCTTTTTTAATATATACTAAATACATATTGACTTTGATGAATATGACTTTTTCCCATGAAGTGTAACCTCAGCCTGCCTTATGAAAAGCTGCCCTGAGTTTTTATCGTAACCTTAGCCTTATAATCCTTTTTAAAGGTTTTTTTTATTTAGTTGTAAATTTGCGTGTATAATGTACATATCTACGTCGCATGTAGAAGAAAAAACAGAATGAAATCCGTGACTAGATTTATTGTATAGGTAGATCGGAAGTTTTAAACTGAAGTATTTTACGTTTAGCAAAATTAGGAATTTTTTAATGGCTTTTTAAAATCTCTCGCCCTTTATAGATACGGGAAAATTCTTTTTGGCAAAGAATCTTAAGGGCCAAAACTATTATCTCGTATATAAAACTTAAAAGTCACCTTATTTGCACAAAGCACTTGTAAAATATAATTGTGATGAAATCATTTCCTTACCAAGATATAAAAAAATCCCTTAAAAATGTCCTTTTAAATCACTCAGAGTGAGTGCTTCATTAAAATATATATAACCAAAGCTGTATTTCAGCTGAACAATTGGTCAGGTTGGCTTAACTTTGCCTGTGTAGTGAAAACGACTTTTTGGCCCAATATTGTGTGGCCCTTGCGTATTGCTACATCAACAATACTAAAGAATATTGTGTCGTCTGTACAGTGATTAATTCTTGAAAGATATATATATATAAAAATATATACATAAAAATCTTATTTGAAGCAGGCTTCAAAGTCCACAACATTTTTTCATTGTACAAATTCTACATTGTGACGTCTCATACTACCTATATATATGTTTACACATATATATATTATATATGCTAATTATATTTTTCCTCTCTTTTTGTACTTCACAAATGTTTTTGTCAGACAGAAACTTGTTCGTGTGCGCTTAGGTGTGTTGTCCCTCTTTCTATTTTTCTCTATCTTATTGTCTTTTTAAGAATGTTTTTTCGGTAAGATATATGTCATGTTGTCAATTACTATGGTGCTTCGACTGTTCAAAGCCTATTTCAAATTTTGGTGCATTTTCACCTTCCTCCCTCGAATGCTATAAAGATTATCTTTCATTTCTAATAGTGCACGACTAAAGCTATTAACATTTTTTTACCCAATTGATATACAAAAGATAGTAGACACTAATATTGGTACTAAATTATTTTTCCATTGATATCAGAACTTCTTCAACCCAAAAATTTGTCAACTGTATTTGTACTATGGTGATCATTTAATATTTCTTTGAAAAACCCCAAACAGGGCTTTGCCTTTTTGAGAGGTTTATGAGTCAATCCTATGGTTGCTAAAGATTTTTAATAATCAGATGTGTTTTACGAGCGTGTGCCATTGATTTTCTACCCAAAAACCTTTGGTGTGTTTTTTACATGATGGTGCAAAATTTTTAAATGTAAATTGATTAGTTGAAAAATTTAAATGTTTCAAAAACTGGATGACATTGTATGGTACAGTACCGTCTCTTTTTAGAAACCTAAAAATTCCTCCTTGTTGTCATTATTAACACATTTTATCGCTACGAATAATGCGCTGACAATTTTAGGTTTAATCTAATTACCTATCCTTTAATCCAAACAAATCTGCGCACTAGCCATGTGCTAAAGATAAATCGGTTTAGCCTAACCTGTACTTTGCATTAGGTCCTTAACCAAAAATTTCAAATCCAAGCCAAATGTTCTAAATTATTCAGTATTTAATTCAAAGTGAGAGTATCGTGTTCAATGGAATCTTAAAATAATGTAACACAAGAATATAATATTACAACTCTCATTTTATATTTATATAGTCTTAAGACAAAGGAAAAACATAAGTTTGAATATTTACCTATTTGAGTGTTTAGGAAGGCAAGCCAAGATCCAGTGCAAAGTCCATTTAGTGCAATGCAAAATTTTTATGAGATTGGAAATATTAAATCTCCAAATTATTTAAAAATTGAGTACTTAAAAAATCTTAACCAAAATAATCAGTTTTTAATATCCAATTATAAAAACTATTAAATTTAAAGAAATAAATTTTCCACTTTTTAAAACTACAATAAAAATGATGCTTGTTATGAACAAAAGTGATATAAGAATAGAAGCAAATTAGTACTTGAAATCTTTATTAGATTTTATATATATATATATTGGCTGGGAATAATGATAGCAAATAATTATAAAAATATATTTTATTTCACAGTTAATTTTCTTAAAATTTATTTGAAAGAGTTTCAAGTCAAAAATAATTTGCAAAACTTAGTGTATTTGTGAGAAGTGATATAATGGAATGAGTATTTAGTGATTTAAAATTGACGCCAATAAGTTTTATTTAAGAAATTTGAAAGCTACGGTATTAAAATGATCAGTATGCCTTACTATAAGTGGCATTGTCGTTGGAAAGGTGTACTCATTATTTTTAGCATTTTTACGCAACAAGTGTCTTTGTGGAAAACCCTTTGTATTTGTACTTTTATTTCCCTTGGGCCAAGTCATGGCAAAGGTACATTTTGAGCCTGCCAACAAAAATTGTTCTTAAAAACTGTTAAAAAGAAAGGGAATTGTGGCTGGATAGTTTGCGCTTGACAATAAAAATGTCTGACATGTTTTTAAAAAAAAAGTGTTAAAATATTACTGTGTTTTTGGGTTAGATAAGGTGGGCATGCCTTGTAACAAGAGGGGTTAGTAAGTTAAAAGAAACAAAACTTAATGGTTCTTGTTAACATAATCGTTGTTTATACATAATTCTATTTACAAAAATTCAATAGTTTAAACAGTGACAATGAATGCAATAGTAAACACATTCGTCTATTTTTAGCGTAGAATAAATTACATATAGAGGCAAAACGAATGTCAGGTAAATCTACTTTTTCAGGAAATTGAAAACATTAATTAAAAAGTCTTTTTTAATCCAAGGTAAAACATTTTCAATAATTAATAACTAATTAACTATGCTATTAAAAAAATGCCTAGAAAGGCTTTCAACACTGGGATGGGCTCCTTAACGTTTTAAACTCTATACAAGATTAACCTATGTACATTGTTTACAGAGAAGTACTGAAAAGTCTAAATACAGTTTATAATATTTGAGTCTTTTAAACTATATAATCTTATGTACTGGTAATAAATATTTACATTTCAAAAAATAATTTTGGGCAGATAGGATAGTGGCAAGTAAAACCTGTTCAAACAGAGCAAAATATTTTTTGAGCTTGTAAAATGTTTTTCTCACGGATCAGATATTTAAATATAATTTTGATTTTTATGAACCTTGTTTCAATTCTAATGGTTTAAAATGATACTGACAGAATATAGCGCCTAAGGATGGGGGCTGATCCACTGGGATTAAAATTTCCAGTTGTTTTGGAGTTAACTGGTCATAAGCTTTTCTGTACTCCCTATGAAATGCAGCTGCAATTTTAAATTATTATTGCTAATTGCGCTTTAGATTCCAAATGCATTGTTTACTCTTACTTAGGTCAATGTTATCTTGGCCCAATGCTGTCAAACATAAGAAAAGCAGTTCTCTGTATGTGCCATGGTAATTTTTGGTTTTTCGCTTGAGACGCTCTTCGATCAAAGTGGTTAATGGCCAAAGTAAATCATTACATTGAACTTTTACTAAAATTTGCTGCATTAAACTGTTTAAAAAGTCAAAATTGTAAGTCTTAGAAATATAATTAGTAACTTCATTAGAATAAATTGAAACTCAACTGTTTTGAAATGTTTTTATCTTCAGGGTTCAGAGCATATACCAATGTTGTACCTGTCTGGTTATATAAAAGGTACATGGGTAAGCCCATCTCTTCATGCATGTGCACATTATCCCACAGACAGTGAACAGCGACATTTCGTGAATCTGCCTTTTGCCAGGAAATTGGGATCTATTTCATATAAAAGAATATATAAGATTTATTATTTTACGTGTTAGTAAATATACAAACCTGTCTGCCATCAGTAATTGATTTTGCTCTAAGAGAAAGACCCGGAAGATGAGATGGAACGTTTATTCGATGGAAATACCAAACCTTTTAATAAAAACAAGAATGTTAAAATCAATGTAAAAGATTTAAAATGTGCTTGTAATTTACAAGATTCCAGTATATTATTGGATGCTGGTCTACAAAGTCAGCCGATGCGAGACAGTCATCACCTTCATGGTCCAAAACATTCTCAACTTCTTTTCGAAGGACCAAGGGACTCAGATATGGGACAGTTATAGGATCAATATGAAAGGGATTTATATCAGCTCCTAAGAGGAAAGTGCTCTTGGAGCTTCCAAATCCATTTAAGGTTTTCCCTTTGCCATTGATGGAAAAACTTGCAGACTGAACATGAGAAACCAACTGCGTGTTCGCTATTGGAAGGGAAGACTGAGCTGCATTACTCGTAGGATTGTCACAGCTATTATTTTTGGCAAGATCATTTAAATGCGTAGAGCATCCCAAATCTATTAGATCCTTCTCAGGACTTTTCTGCGGACTGTCAAATGGCGAATCCCTGGGCAGACTTTTCTTATCAAATTGGCTATCTTCAAAAAGCATAAAGTTTTCATGGCAAGAATCTATACTGTCCATTTTTACAACATCTTTGGAAGGGGCTACTTCCTTCTTTTCCGACTCTTGACTGAATAGAGGAGTTTCGGAAACAGGAACTGGTGTGAGAATACTTTTGAAATGATTTTCGAAAGTAAGCGATACTTCTTCTGGTACTGCGAATTCTGTTTTAGGAGTTGGGTATGAATTTGGGGAAGTGTGAGAAAAACTTCGAACACTCTCTTGAGAATGCGCTGGGGTTAGAAGTGACTCGCTTGATCCATTAATACGAAGATCCTTTATTTTGACTGTCATTAGTGGAACAAAGTTGGCTTTACAGTAAAGACATTGCGTATTGAGATTAGATTCATCAGAAGACCAGCCTTCCATTATTTCTTCATCATACAGAAGTGCCAAACAAGCGCTGCATCGAGACAAGGTACAAATTGCTATATCCAAGGCAACTTTAGATGAAGGTTTTTCAACCAAATCAAACTTTTGTTCTTGGATTATTTGAAACACTGGAGGTAACCACGATGTATTTCCTATCAATATAAATATTTGGTGGTTACCAAAGGTAATGGTATAATAAAACTAAATTTAGTAAAATTTTATTACCTAGATTATTTGTTAATCCATTACTACCTTTCCTTTGCCACGGAGACTCTCTAAGCATTTGCTCTAGTAAAACAGGATCTTCCAGGCTAGCTCCTGGTAAGCTTTCCTCGCTTCTTAGACTACGGCTCAAGTAATCCACACTGGTTCTTCTGCTTGCAGAGGCGGAGCAAGACGCTGAATTAGTTCCGTAACCATTTAGTTGGCCAGATGATAGTCCTTCTCCCTCAATAACTGATAACCATTCCAAATCTGACGTTTTGGAAATTGACAGAGAGACACCCTTTGTAGGTGTCGCAGAAGCTGATATAGTTTGTTTCATTTCATTAATTTTAGTAGCCATAGTTGTGGCAGCTGATTTGATGCCCTCAAACAGTTCTGTATGACGTGAGGCTAGTTTTGAAAGACCCACTACTGAAGCAGAATTCGAAAATAATCTAGCTGGACTCAAGTTAATATTAGATTCATTATTAAAACGTGCCATTGCCGATGCTTCTGTGCAATGAGGTAATGTTGAACTCCGTGAAAGAGTTTTCTTATCTGTAACATTTGGACTGTCAACAGTTTCAACTGTCGTATGAGAAAGAGACCTTTTTCTCCCAAAGTGAGGATCAGGAGGTCCGTGGAATGTGGAGCTTCGAGCTACTTTACTAGGTGAAGACTTTTGCCCTTCTTTGTCTATATTGCCAGAGCCTTTCCACCTCAAACTGTGCCTCAATGAAGTTGTCATTCTGGAGAATCCTCCACCATTGCTAAAGAAATCCACAGCATCTTGTAAGGGAGAAAAAGTATTATCTTGATGGGAATCTGCTGATGATGAACTGTTCTTTCTCTCCCTAAAAGGACTATCATTGCGACTTCTTTCAAGGGATGTTTTCCTAACTGGATGATTTATTATTTTAGAATCAGCCATATTCACGGGTATATTAGGAGTTCGAGGCCTAGGTAAAATACTCGGAGTTTTAGTGGCTAAAACTGGTTCTTTTGTTTCTTCTTCATCTAGCTCAGCTTCAGATTCCTCTTTAAAGCTCGACAAGTTGAATATGGAACTTATGGCTTTGACCACTGTAGTGCCCCCAGTGGGAAGTTTTTCCATGTCACTTGGTTCTTTATACACAATAGTAACTGTATCATCTTGCTCCAAGTAGCTGGTAGGATCTTTACTTTTTTCATCCCTTAGTTTGTTAATAATTTGATCATCATTGCCAAAACTGTTTGCCCTTAAAATTTCCTTTGAACTTTCTGCTTCATTTACTGGACGGTTTCTCTGAGGAGTAGCTTCAATCTCCGATGATGTATGACTTCTGGAATACAATCTCATAGTGTGGGATCTATGATCTCCAGCACTTTTATGCCTTTTTCTAGGTTGGCCTAGTCTTGAACCATTAATACCTCTTTCTTCTAAAACTGCTGGATAACTCGACATGAGAACTCCAGCTGGACTATCTATTTGAGAAAAAGTAAGGTTCATAGATTGGTTTAATAATATAGATGAAGAAAAATATACACGTACGAGCTGCATCATGAAGTTGTGAAAGGCTTCCTAAACTATTTACTGAATTTCGAACTATACTTCCAACTCTACTTCGAAAGGCATCAGAATCAGAAAAATCAAGCTCGGCAAATTTCAAGCTTTTTACAGCTGAAGGTCTTCTGTTCTGGACATTGGTATTGCTCATATGAGCTTCTGAATTATTTCCACCCTCTCCATCTTGAAGGGTTAATTCATCTTCTTCGGGAGGGCCTAATAAATCAGATGAAATATCCATCGACAATCGAGTGTTGCTGTTTGTGGTGTCATCTTGAACCAAAGAGCTATAACCTCCATCGGATTGACCACCTAAATTTTAATTAAAAGATTAGATACTAGTGATTTTCGTTTTAATAATGTATTATTAATTTACCAGAACTTGTTTGGTCATCAACTTTAGATGAGTCTCCAAGCAAATCCTGCTCTTTAACTTCTTCCACAGTCACAAGACCATTTCCATTATGGTTCTCTTGTTTGATAGGTCTCATGACCACTCCATCTACTTCTTCGTCAATGCTGCTAGTTCTGCTAACTTGGTCATCGTAATCAAGTTCTGATCCCAAAGAATGAGACCTACGGCATTTATCCTTAGTTGCTTTCCTGAATTTTGACACTCCAACAATTACATTCCTTAGTTTAGCCCACATATCAGCGGCCCTAAAATCACCGGAAGGCCATTGACTTTCTAAAACTGCCTAAAATAGAATAATTTATGTAAAACAACAAGTTAAACTAATTATTCAGTGATAAGGGGTTCTTTACTTTATTATAATAACCATAAGTAATAGCATTGGGCTGAACATTATTGTTCTTCATTTCACAGAGAACCTTAACGGCTAACACAGGTTTGCTATATTGGCCACATAGTAGCATCAAAACCCTGTAACACACTTCATCCTGTGGTCTAAGCAGCAGTTTTCTCATCATAACTAAAACTTCGTTAGCTGTTTTTAAAGCCTTGACTTTCGAAGATGAATTCTTAACGTAAGCTGGAAGGTGAATGAACCATAAGCTAAATGAATAGCTCAAAAGACACCTGTGAACAAAAAAGGTCATCATTGCTTGTACCAACACGCATCCAACAATCATTTGAGTCTTACTTTGCCCATAGAACTGGAATTTCCGAGTGTTTTTTAGCAATTTTCTGAGCTAATTTAATTTCTTGTTTTGTGCGTCTACCGATAGGGCTGTTGGCTGGCAAAAGGGCTGGACTGGAAAGTATATTCTTTCCTCCTTTTAATTTCAAAAGGCAAGTTGCAGGGTGACGATGGAACAGATCCAACTTCAGAGTTTCAAAAGATTCATAGCTGTACATTGGTGGAGGAGTAGCATTTCCGAGTGCCGATGGTGGTTCTGGAGGAGCTATGAATACAGTTGTATCTGTTTGATGAGAGCCATCAAATTCCAGAAGTCGAACGTCTGAGGATTCTCCCCCTTGATCAACTTTTTCCGTGCATTCATCAAAGAAAGCGAGACTAGCATCTTTGTCCGAAACAAAGGACCGCTCTTCAATGAAACGAGTGAACATCTGAGTTTTCATCATTTTCAGGTAAAAACGATGATAAGCTTTATCACGACTTTTTACAAAACCTGTAGAGAAAACCCTAGTTCAGATTAAACACTCAAAAATAACGTTTAAATATCCAAAATTTACCTTGAATGTTGAAAAGGGAACTTGGGTCTGTTGTCCCTGCTTTAGGGGCAGAAGTGATAGGTAATAAAAAGGATCTAAAATCTTTTAAAATGGCCGCCATAAATCTTAGGAAAGCTTCTTGAATTTCAATTTCAAGCTCTCTCTGATTAATTTTCATCCTAAAATCCAAATCATAGGGTGCCATATCGGAGCCTTTGGGGCTTTTTACCCCATGCTGTCCATACAGTGACGCTGCGTTGTATCGCAATTTTTCATATAAACTAGTAAGTGTACCTTTTAAAACTCTCGCTGGCCTCTTTGGCAAAATTTTGGTGCCTAACCATTTTTTATCATCAGGGCTGTTTAAAAAAAATTATTTGTAGTTGTAATTAAGGAAGACCGCCAAATTTTAATGCAAAATTTACATATAAATGTTATTAGTGTCGAGATCCACGCATATAACATCAGTAGGGGGATCATATAAGTCAAAATATCGAGAGTCCACACCTAAAATTGTGTGGTAAATTAGCTTTTGTTGTATATCATGTTGAAGAGAGTTTCACATACCAACTAGAAATGGAAGGGGAGCGTTCAAAACATCAGACAGTTGAAGAGGACATAATGGAATGTACGGGCATTGCCAATGAAAGGGAAACATAAGCTAAAATGACATGGGACGATTAAAGAAAATTAAATATTTGTATACTAAATCGCATTATACCATAACCACAGCTTCTGCCACACTAGTCAGAACATCGGGTCGTAGAGAGTGAAAAAGCATTTTCTGCTCTGTCATAGCAAATAATAACACCATTAAACAGTTATCTGCCCTCAAATTGAGTAAAAGTTGAATGAATGATGCTCCACTGAAATTATAAATCGAGAACTTAATTTAAATATTCAAATTAGGAGGAAGTCTAGTCACATTCTAATTACCTAAGCGGGAGCAAGGTATCCTGTGGTTGAGTTAATGATATCATATCCTCAGGAAGCTATTAGAAATAGGTTGATTTAGTTATATTTTCAAGGACGATGAATATAATTAAGTGTTACTGTATACTTGAATTAATATTCTCGGTCTTTGTGGCGAAGGGAAAGGTACATCCAACATGAAATGTGATATATACCTAAAATATTTAAATAATTTTTAAGCAATATAAACATTTATTGGGCTTAAAGAAGAACTGACCTCTCAATGGGCAATTTGTGGGGTCCCGTTCTAGACATTTTATGAAGATACCGCAAGAACTTTTCAAAGGTATCAAAAAATGGCCACCTGGACAGCAAACAAATACTTTTGTTGGCATGTATCGAAAAGTGGCTGTCATCTTTTCCAGCTTTATTTCTGTACAGTTCTTGTTTTTGGGCTACTGTTAGTTTCTCTTTTGGGTAAACTTCGTAAAATGTTATAGCGGAACCATAAACCTTCTCAGCATCATAGGATGTTAGTACGAAAGTCGAAAATACAGGATGTGGTTGCTCCGCTTTTTTAGGCCAACACTCGACGGAAGCACCCATTGGTAAACAAAATAAAGCTACGGATTCAGGCAAGGGAAAACTTTCGTAATCTTCCAAAGGAAACCTGCCCATTATAGCTGTAATAATTGTAAAATTAAACTATTATTTTTAATTACATTTATGTTTGTTGTATTTAATAGGTTATTTATTGTAGATGTAAATAAAAATGGTGTGCAGCTCTTAACGATATTGTCTGGCTTATATTGAGGGGCCTTATGGAAAATATTTCAGCCTATATTATTTTCCTTCAAAAGAACTAAACATGAATGATATGCGGCTAGACAAATTAAGTGGTGGTTTCTTATATGTAGGGTGCAAGAATCATTTAAAAAAAATTGTCTGGAGGAAATGAAGTGAAATTGTGCGCGTCGATTAATAAGAGGAAGAGATAAGGCACAAAACACTTGAAAGCAAAGATAGCCTCTGGACTTTTTGTTATCGGAAAGAGTTCAAGGATTAATAGTTTAGCTAAAAAGTCTAACAACAGATACGTGCAATAAGCCTACTTGTAGAGGAAATGCAAATTGCATATTTCTCGCAATAGCATTTTCAAGAAAAGGTTGTAAATCTAACCTGGTTTGTAGCAAAGTGAATCAGGCCTATTCATAGATTTCTTGTAGCAAATGAATACGTCAGAGCCAACCTTAAAACCAATTACACATCAGACGACTATACTAAATAAGTAAAATATTATGAGGAATGGAGACTCACCATTCCTTTATTTAGGTTTTTGTCAATTTTGTTAAATGCGTGTGGTGGTGTCTCACCCTTTGAAAATAAGATTTTTTAGCACTTCATATAATAATAGACTGGTGTTTGAAAGTTTTCAAATTATAAGCAAACCTTATTCATTAAAATAACACAAATATTAGTGACAACGAGCTTGTTGCATGGCGCAGTTTCAGATGCCCGCCGGTATGTTAGGAATAGCCGTGAACCTGTGTTGTTAATATTAGCTGGTCTCCCAAATGGAGTCGTCTCCACCACTTGAGAATCAGACATGACACGTTCTTTAGCTTCGCATAAGACACTATGAAAATTGTAAAAAAAATACTTAATAACATTTATTAAATAAGTTGTTAATATTTATCAACTAGTTACACTTAATCAAACATCAATTCGATAAACAATTCAACAAAAAATTATTGAATTTATTATAAATATATCAGTTATATTAATGTTATAATAGTAAATTTTGTATACTATATTTGTATGGTTTTTGTAATTATGAAACAAATTAAATATTTAGCTATTTTAATTAAAATAATGGTTTAAAGCTATATTATAATTATAATGTACATAGAATGATTTGTCCTTATAAAATTTAATTTTAAATGTTCATAACCTTCAGAACAAATACGTAACACGGTATTTAATCACAGTAATAAAAACCTAACCGATAATCTTCTACAACTTCACTACTACATTTTCTATGAGTCACAAATGTATGATATTTATTTCATTCTGTCAGTTACCAGTTTTCAATAGGAGTTATTGTATGATTGATGTATAATAGCAGCCTAAAGGTCTATATTTTATTCACTTTATAGAAATAGTCTAGATTATTGACCTTTCATTTAAACCGAGAATAAGACTTGCATTTTTCTCTTTCACTCTACATTTATCTTAATTTTTTTTATCCTGGTTCTGTAATACAAACGCTGTTTGCGCAATGACTACGTGATTAATTAAAAGATGTCATCTAAACTTATCTATTTCCTAAAATGGTTATGTTACAGGGATTGGAATAGTTCTGAAGATAAGAATTTATTTTACTGATGAGACGAATAAACGTTGAGAATAGAAATCATTCAAGTAAAATGTGACTCATATTAACAGTTTTCTAAAAATAGCACGATCTGATACAAATAATGTGGTATCTACTTATAGTTCCAAAAGTTTCATATGAACCAATACACATTACGAAAGACACGTACTTCAAAGTTATAAAGCTTGCAGATTAAATATGCAGTAGAATACACATTTTTAGAAATCTTCAAATTTTTTTATGAACCAAATTGTAATCACTCCAACCAAACCAATAAAAATTATCTACATGCATGAAACAGTTGAAATTTCTGGGGAAAAAACCCTGAATTATCAAAATTTAAAAATATACTTTTGCAATCAAATTTAAAACTAATAACCTTGCTAATAGAAAGGATAGCCCTGCACTAAATAACTAAGAAATGAGTAGGGTCTGGAATTACAGACATAACATTATCATAAAAAGACTTAAATTTATTAAGCATTCTTATTTTTTTAATATCTCTAATTATTTTAGTTTGTAACAATCCAAAATTAAAAAGAACTTTGTTTAATATTTATGTTAGCAATAAATAAACTATATTTTCTCTAGATTGAGGTACTTTTTTTGAAATATCTGAATACAAATAATACCACAAAATGAGTGTGAATAAATGTCTTACCCAATATCCACAAGTGGTGGTTTGTCCCGTCCTCTTCTATAACACAAATAAATACTAGGTGTCCTTAAGCCACCATGATTTAAATCTGCTGGGAAACCAGAAGGGGTCACTTCGATGCACTGATAGCCCATTGGCACCATTTCTCCCTGGCTTCTAATGATCACTGTCACATCAGTGATTGGTAAGAGAGAGCTTAATTCCTTAGGTTCTTGCGATAGACACGAGGCATCCTCTAATAACTCCGGGTCATTATCGGGCAACCCGGCCACGACAAAATAATCTGCTACCCTTTTTTCTTCCATTTTTCAGAGCTCCCACTCAATTATTAAAAACAAAAGCCACAAAAGATGCATAGTATCTGTTTCTGTAGCACCTAAAAATTATTAAACCACATTAAAATGTGACAAATATTAAAAGTATGTCAAACAAGAATAATTATTGGCCTCCTTGAAAGTAAACTTATTCGGTACAAGTAAACGTGATAAACTATAATTTTCTCAAGGACTTTTTCCTAAGCTTTTTAAATTTTAATTACCAAACTATACATGTTATTCTTTGCTTAATTCTTATTTTATATTGCTGTAATATTTCAAAACTGTTTTTATATTAATTAGCAGTTTACTCTCTGCAACGCAGGTAAATAGATCTCTCTCAAAAAAAACTGCTGAAGTCACAAGGCGTCAACATCAAAGAAAAGACGAATGAGTCATTCGCCAATCGCCATTAACTTTTTTTATATTAAAGACTATGCAAGCGTAAAGGCTTATGCTTATACCTGAATACCTAAGTTATAGGTCAATTTGTAGACCAAACTTGAATACTTTAGAGACATTAATAAAATGTTCCGTGGACTTACCTAGTACATTTTGGAAGATAATACACTTTTTTACTCCACTTAAGAGACCAATTCCAGTATTAAACACTTTTTTAACTGCACCATTATATCCAATGACATTGATAAGCCTTAGCCACGCATCAAAACACTTCACGCGCAATCTCATTCATTGCGGTCTATTATTTTTAATGAAAAATATTCCGCTAAAAAACTGGCGCTGAATACGTATCGAAAGAAGCCATTTTGAACGTTAGGCGGGAGTTTAGGAATTTCGTTTTTCCGTTTCCAATTTCGTTTCATTTAAATGTAGAAAAAGGAAATTAAAGAATTCGTCCATACCACATTATTTTTTCAATCCTATTCAATATTTATATATGTAGATTTTCTGACAAATGTACTTAATATTGTATTTATTTAAACACCTTTTTACAAAACCGTAAACTAGGAGAATAATAATCCCGAAGACACATCCTCGGCACTCATGCAAAATGGAGTAAAATAAAATACTCAGTGGCGCCGCTAGTAATAGTTCTTTTTATAAATTCAGCTCTTACGTTACGATATCATAGCTTAATTATAATAGTTTTGACACGCGCGGTTTTCATGCGCACGAGAAAATCCTAGGTTTCTAGCTCCCTAAGCGCGTGCTCGTAATATTACCAAAGTTAAAGACCGTGACGTAGTAGCTATATTCAAACAATAAGGCGACGTTAATTTATAAAAACACCTATTGTTTTGTAGTGCGAAAATACGATTCTAGCCTTAAAGTGCTAAAGCTTCTTTCTCCTGTTGTATTGGCGACAGGCGTTGTCATAACGATTTTGTAATATTTTAAGAGATCGGGGAAGCCAACCAGTGGCGTAGCCAGGGGGGGGCACAGGGGGCACATGCCCCCCCCCCCGAAACGTATGGTCGTATGGACAAATATTTTTATTTTTTTCCTTTTTTTTTCAATGGTGTGCCCCCCCCCGAAACAAAATCCTGGCTACGCTACTGAAGCCAACCTCATGTATCACTAAATATTTGCAACAATCATCAATTTTATCTCACTGCTTTGCTTTTACCAGGAAACTATAGAGGTATACACTTGGAATGTCTAAGGTTCCATTGGGACGGTGACGCGAAAAGAATGCGTCGTCATGGTAACAAATAGGCGATCTTCCCGCGCAAAATAGGCTTGTAAAACAATGGATTTAAAAACCTCAATTTGTTATCGTACTTAATATTTTGAAGTAATTATAATGTTCTTCGCGAAAGAAGTGTAGGGATACCTAATTTCATGTATTTGTATGGTTATAAAAGAGATAATCAGGTAAGCTAATAATATAATAATCATGACTGACAATATCCCCCGAGTGGTCCCCGTGGGCTGTATGGCTTTTCGCCCTAGCCCTTCCCGAACTCTAGAGAGAAAAAAAAATTAAGGTAGCGAGGCGCCAACAAGGTTAGTAAATTTTAGGCTATAAAAGGTTGCCTCGATGCGCTGTGGTTGCTAAGGGCTAAGGTTGGTAACTTCGTTGCTAACGAACATCGTGATGTCACTGAGATGAGATCCTATTGAAAATCAATGGGATCTCATCTGGGTGACGTCAGCAACAGACGAATTTTGTAGGCAATCCAAAAATTCTTTCAAACCGTTTCTCCATCGAGACCCCGTTGAGCAGCCTTGGAAATAACGGTGGTCAGGTGGTCAAAGACCAGTTAATTAATTGCTCAGACCAGTTTATTTATTAAAAATTTGGGGGGTCACTGGTCACCGTGTCCAGTTTATTAGTTTATTAATTCAAAATAATAACAAAAAAACAGAAGGTGACCAGTTTAATATTTCCAAATAATAGGAGATGACCTTTTAATTCAAGGTTTATATCAATTTTGATTTCCCTATTCACTGGATTTCTATGTACAGCGACTCCGCTTACTACCGCCGCGGCCGCACGTCGATGTTTTATGTAGAGTCCCTTCGCTCGCATCCCTCAAACGAGTGGAACTGTCTAACCCTCCTCCGGCCTCAAACCCTCAATCCTCTAAGTCTCGTTTTCCCCAGTACGGTAGGCTACCCTGGCTACGCGGTAACGGACCGGGGACTCTGGAGTTACGGGGCCTAGAGAGAGAGAGAGCTAATACGGTAAATTACAAGGGTCTTCTAGGCTATGGTAGAAGTCTTAGGTGAGATAGTACTATATTGTACTATTCTTGTGGTACTCATAAAATAAAGTTAACTATTTTGAATACGTGTAAAGTTAATGTTACCAACATAATCTAACTTCTAAACATGTAATATAGGTTTTTTTAGGCTTATAAATGACATTAGAACATTTTATATGAGACCAGTTAAATAATTCATAAGCTAGGGGGTCACTGGTCATAAGGACCAGTTTAATAATTCATATGCTAGGGGGTCACTGGTCAGAAGGACCAGTTTTAAAAAAAACCTTATTTCCAAGGCTGCCGTTGAGGCGCCAAGGTTGGTAAAATACTGCGCCAGAGTTTTTCTCGTGAGTTTTCCCGCTTTAAGACACGCCCATTTCTACGAGCTTCATCACGGCCGTAAAAATCTTCCTTAGACTTAGTGTATACCTATATATTTCCCTGCTTTTACTAAGTTATTTGCAACTTTGATTTGTAGTTTAAGACAGTTTTGATCAATTATAAATAAAAAAACTGGAATTTATATGTAGACTAATTTCCTGTCTTGCGTAGTTTCGTGCTTTCGGTTTAAAATCGTCTGCTTTCTGACGACGTGTAACGAAATAGCAGTTTCTTATTGGTCTATCATATAAATTCCAATTTTGCTGGGTGGGTCAACATTTTTACACACCCTTTAAAGGTGTATACATTTATTATTTGGAGACGTTTCGAGCCGTGGCCCATTCTTTTAAGCCTATTGATATAAATTTAAAACTGGAGATTTTTAAAAATATGTCGCGTGAGACTCATGCATCAAGGAGGAATGTGCACAAAACAAGACGTATAACGGTCAGAATACACACAATCCTTCTAATGTGTTAAGTTTGTTTGAGCTATTCACAGCAAGCTGCAACGCCGGTATCACAACCAATATATATCCACGGCCACACATAATTGTATTTACACTTATTTGTTACTTCTGGTCATACGTTGCAACTTGCAAGCATCGCGTACTGCTCCGATAAGTGTCACACTTATTTGTTATTACAGGTCATACGTTGTAAGCATAGCGTATTACTCCGATAAGTGTCACACTTATTTGTTACTTCAGGTCATACGTTGTAAGCATCGCGTATTACTCCGATAAGTTTCACACTTATTTGTTACTTCAGGTCATACGTTGTAAGCATCGCGTATTACTCCGATAATTGTCACACTTCTTTATTACTTCAGGTCAAACGTTGTAAGCATCGCGTATTACTCCGATAAGTGTCACACTTATTTGTTACTTTGGGTCATATAAGAACGGCCTTGAAAAATGCCAGAGATAAATCCGCGTATAGTCTCTATAACCAAGGAAGATATATCTTCCTTGCTATAACCACGCGTATTTCCAATGTTGGAAGTTGAGGGGGTACGTATACAGTGATTTCAGTATCACGTGACACGATGTCACCTATGCTTTTTCCCATAGAGAAAAAATCCCGCACAAAATGGCGGCCATAGCCCAAGCTACGAACTGAAACTACTCTATACGCTGTCCAAAAAACCTAACTTAGAATTGCAATTATGGTTATATCAGAATTAGAATTCTGGCTATTCAAAAATATAACTTAAATGAAAGTCGGACTTAAATTAAGGAACGTTATGTAGATTTTTAGGCGAAAATATAAAACCACGAAAATTGGGGTCCCGTAAATTACCCTGAAAACTATACTTAAATTTAATATTTACTGATATAACCGAAGTTGTAGGTCCGCTGAATCCTAACCTATCCAATAATATCTTTTTAACGTTATCGAACTTAATTTTAAATAAAATATCTACCACACAAAGCGAAACCACCGAAAATAGTAAATTGGGCAAATGCCCAACTTCTAGGGCTCCGATTTGAAAACTTTATGAAAGGCTATCACTCGGGCTATCAATTGCGATGTATGTATAGATCTATTCGACTATTCGAACGAGATATCATTGACTCTTCTAGCCCTAACCGTTGAAGAGATCGGCATCGGCTACACTGTACGTTAGACTAATCTGCTAATACACACAAATCCTTAGGATTGTGTGTAAAAAAGATTAAGAAATACCAAATGGAAAGAATACAATAAAGAATACATTATTACAAGGTCTCCCTTACCAAAAAATAAGTTGGATTTCAGTTTGTATTTAGTTTGTATACACATTATTAGTTGATATTGAGTTGGTATTAAGTAGGCTCAAGTTGTCAGCATATTTCAAGTTACTATTAAAGGGGTAATAAGTTGTTATTCAGTTGGTAGGAAAATACTGCTTTTGCTAAGTTTGTAATTAGTTGGTTTTTAATAGTCAGGAAATTACATAATATTTTTAAGTTGGTTATTCCCTAGTAGGATTTAAGTTGCTTTTAAGTAGTTAAATGTAAATGTTGATTCTGGTTTAGTTGGAAATAAGTTGATTAATAAAGAGGATTTAAGTTATTTTTAAGTAGGCATTTGTCCCAAATACAAACTGAAAACCAAGTTGAAATACAAGTTGTCCTAAGTGGTTTTTAGCCAACTAATTTTTTGGTAAGGGCTAAGTATAAATATGTAAGAATAAAAAAGAATTAGTAAAATTATACCATGAGATTTCTCCAGTTTTATTATTTATAATTATATAATACCATGGTAATTAAAAAGTTTAATAGTCTTAATCAATGTTCAAGCGTTCGAATTTCTTACAAAAAACTATAGTATAGGTGTTTTTCGTTTAAACATACAAATGAGGGTCGATTTATCAGGTGCCCCAAACAATAGCCATCTCTTTTAGGGTTTTTTTCGTGAAAGAGATTTAAGGAATGAGTCAGAAGAAAAACATTAAAATCGCGAAATAAAAAGTTTCTATAAATAAATTGTTAAAGTCAGAAACGATAAGAAATATTTAGTAAAGAGGCTCTTCTTAGGTTATTTTGAGGCTCCATTTAGTTGAATTTTGGGGCCCCCTTTTAGCTAAAAAATTTATCTATTATTGCTTTTGAGGCCCCTAAAAATCTCCAGCCTATGCCAGCCTACCGGTAGGGGCGCCACTGAAAATACTGGTAATAGAATACAAATAAAATGAAATTAATATAATATAAGAAACCTAAAAGCATATGTAACATAATTATGTTACATATGCTAAAAGTCATAGATCAAAAATCGGGGGGGGGGGGGTGTTTAAAAACGCATGTTATAACCTTTTTGTTTTAAAGAGTCTTATTCAATATAGGGCACCTAAAGGGCTATTTTAGGTGACAGCTCTTGGCTACTCAACGTGATTTAGTTATCTCTATGCGCGTCAAAAGGTATTTTTTTTATACCTAAATTACGCACTTTTTTACACTTTGATCCAAAAGATACTCAGGAAATGATGTAAAGATCCGCCCTTCTTTCCAAATCAAGTCCAAGGACTCGACTTTTGATTGGTTGAAGCCCAAAACTTCGATAAGGAAATACGTATAAAATCATTTGTCACGGGTACTTCGAATCATAGTGCGATTTGTTCATTGAGTTTGAAGCATCTTTCAAGATTCATTTCAGAAAATTTCGAGAAGATTTTGTAAGTATTAATTTACCATTATATTTGTGAATGAAAGTATGTTTAGTTAAATTAGTGTAATTGTTAGTTATCAAATATTCAAATTTGGTTCAAATTCAAAACGAGGTGGCAAAGGCTCATTTTAACGGGTCATGTATTCTAAGAATGATTTTACTAATGACGTGTCTGCCTCTTTTATTAAATAGAACAGTGACGCAGATAAAATGGCTGAAGTTGAAGCAGTGAAAAGTCAATTCTTAGTTAGGCTATCTAGCCTGCCAGTTGTGCATTACGCCTTGGATTATGCCACCCATACTTATGGTCGAGTAAAGGAAGTCAATCCCGTTATTAACTTTACTCTTTCAACTGCTGAGAAATCGGTGCTCTTCGCTAATGAGAAAGCCCAACCAATTGTAAGGAAATTTGAACGTCAAATCTCTCTCGCTGATGGTTTGGCATTGAAAGGACTTGCAAAGCTAGAGGAGAAAGTTCCTTTAATCACGAAACCAACTGACATAGTAAGTAAACAAATTTGAGACTTTTCTAATTATTACAGTTCTAACTAAAATTCTCCCCTTAATTTTTAGATTGTGCAAGATACCAAAAATTTGTACAACAGCACAATCCAAACTGGTGTTGACAAATACAACAATTACAAATCTTATGGAGTTGACAAAGTAAATGCCGTAAAACAATATGGAGTCGATACTGCCGCTGGTCTCCTGCAATCTCAATATGGGAAAATCATGACTGATTCAGTCAATGGTGCTCTCTCCTTAACTGAGGATTATGTTGACCATATCCTACCCCCCTTGGACGAAGGCGATGTGGATGATGCCAAGAAGAACAAAGTTCTGGAAAGAGTCACTGGCCTGACCAACAGAATTCAACGTCGCGTGTACAGACATGCCCTATTGAAAGCCCAAACCATCAAACAAGTTACCACCGACTCCATCAGGCATTATGGGTCAAATGAGGTCATAACTAATGCTTATACCAACGCTACTTGGTTATGGGAGGAATTGAATAAGGAAGCTGAACCATCTGATGATAATGCGGTATATTGAAACGCATATTTTTATTATTAGATGATAGTCTTACTAATGTAATCCTAAAATTTATAGACCTTAAACCATCAAATCATGAACTCGGCTAGATTTGCTACTAAACAACTCGTATCAGCCTTTGTCACTGCAAAGACTACAATACACATCATTCCATCTCGAGTTAATGACAGCATCACCACCGTTTACAACATCTCAGCCACCATTCCATCCCACCTCAATAATGGTTTATCAACACTCTACACATTCTCCACCAGCGCAGTTACGTATATTAATAGCATTAACCCTCAAGAAGTTGCCACAGCCGCTGTTCAACTGAAGGACAGGTTTAACTTTGAGGAACGTGTCAATTTTCTGGTCCAAACTATCACTCAATACCCAGCTGTCCAATGGCTTGTAAGTTGAAATTTGGCTTTATCTTGCATGATTCATCTCTGTGGGGATTTGGTGCATGACAAATTGGGTTCTCCCTACTAGGTTCATCAGGTTTACCCACAACCTTCTCACGAACAAGCAGAGACAGAACAGCCTGAATAGAACTATGCTTCTTTAATTTAATTTAAATAGTTTTAGTTTCAATTCATTTTTCTTAAAAAATTGCATGTGTGTAAAAATGTTTTATTTTATTGAAGGTTTGAATAAACTCTTCCAACTTTATGCCTGAAATTTGGTTCTAATTACTTTAAAAATTATTACCTTAGTTTTCCTAAACTTACAAATCAATAATTAAATCACATGGGTGGAAATACAATGGAGATTTGTATCGAAATATCTCTCCCCTACATGATTCATTAGTTCATTACCATTACTTCCTTACTCCTTCGTACTGTTGATCACTTATTTCCTTGTTTCATGGGCTCTGGTACAATTGTTGCTGACTTGAAAGTCTTTATCAGTCATTTCAACATATAATCCCATTTCATATAGATTCCATCATTCAATTTGGAAGGTTCCCAAGATTTGTTTGAGGAAGATGAGATCTTTAATAGAGAATCTTTCAGAAACACCAATGGAAATGCTCCCCAGAGTTAAAAACCTTTTTGAAGCATTTTATACCATATTGCCATACTAAAACGTCAAATAAGCATTATTTTGTGTAGTAATATAGAATATTTTCTTGTTTTAAGTACTCTTGTATATTCCAAATGTTTTCTTGAAGGTTAAGCAACTACATATAACAATTCATAAATTTATTTTGAATGTACATGTTATCTCAAATAAAATTAGAAAAATAGCAAATACACTGCCAAATTATTTTTATCCAAAAAGCAGCTTGAAAACGATGACTACCAAATTGATGAATATTAATGGCACTATAAAAGATAAGAAAAAAAAAATGTTATACACACTTCCTAAATAGTCATCAATATATTACATAAACAAATTTAACGAAATGCAAAGGTTTTGTTATCAATATATTACATTATAAACAAATATATTAACGAAATGCAAAGGTTTTGTTATCAATATATTACATTATAAACAAATATATTAACGAAATGCAAAGGTTTCGTTATCAATATATTACATTATAAACAAATTGATTAACGAAATGCGAAGGTTTGTTAAATATACCTCTCATTACTGTTCGTATGGAATGAATCAAATTTATAAGCTGCGATTTCATGGCTTTCTCTTCTTCAAATCCTCTTTCATTATGCTTTCCCCAGCCAACTACAAATTAATAACAAACTATATAGAAAAAAGCATGGCCAAGTGACAGGCAGTGACTTCACTAAGCCTTGGACAAGAAGGTGCGTAAATTATATTGGGAACAATGGTACATGTTGTAACCAGAATTTTAATAATTATTCAGAGCTCAATTATTACCTTTGGCAAGAAATCTTTCTTCGTGTAAAACCGCTATGCCATTTATACAGAGCAAAATTGCTTCTAGCAACGAGTACAATCCCAACGCCATTTTTTTTTTAATTATCGGTTTCGGATTTTTAACGCAGATGGCGATAGTGCTCCTATTTCCGAAAATTTATTTATAACCATTGAGTTGGGAGCTTGGGACGGTGCTTCATCGGAGCAAAGATAAGGTACGAGTTTTATATCAAGGTTCCTAGAAAAAAAAATTATCTTATATTACGTTTGATCCGAGGCACCGGTTGGGAATATAGTCGGCCTATTGTGTTTTTTTTTATTTAACAATAAGCGGTACATGAAGCAATGATGACTTGTATATGAACATCGTTATTAAATGAAAATAGAGCTCACACATAAAATAAAAGAGAAAAAGACATAAGTAAATAATATTAAAACATTGAGTTGAGATAATCCGAAAGGTTTTGCGACAAGAGATGGTTACAATTTCAGAGGGAAGCTTATTCTAATAAGACGAAACCGGTCTACCGTTGGAATTTCTGGCTATTTTATTTAATTTAATTTAATTTGTCACTCAAAGATCTATTTGGTCCGAGTTTCGCGTCTTTTTGTTTGCTCGAAGACCTATCGGTACGAGCTAAGGCCAGTAACTCGAGCACCCTCTAAATATAAGACATCAACACTATAACTGAAGTCAAGCCATTTAGACCATTGGTTAGTGGCTATTAAGATGTTGGTCAAACAAGCAGGGCCGGCGGATAATGTGGGTATGGTGGGTAGAAGTACCCACCCGGGAAATTCCGGGTGGGTATTTTACCCACCCGGAATTGATGTCATCAAAGTCGGTACTATGGGGATAGAGCCACGGCCATTGTCACAGAATAGCTAGGTTTCCTCAATTTTCCAGGGACTACGTATTTTTAATATCCCCTCCTTCATTAAGTTAATTCATTCAGTATAAAAACTGCAGAAGTAAATTTGTAAAATAGGTTATTAAATATTAGTTTTTAATTCTAATGAGACAAGCGTGAATAGTAAAATGCAGTCTTCCCAAAAGGGCAGGGGGGTAAATTATCTTATAGATAAAAAGAACGACTGAGCATGCGCTATCTGCCATAGCCTTTCCCTCTGTAAAAAAAGCAGAACCATATTTGCCGAATTTATTTTGTATAAATGCGCCTCTCGCGGTTTTTACGCAAAATCCATGCATAAAGCATTTTTTAGTCGCGAAAATGGCCGAGGAAAGTGAAGTCTCCGTGCTTACCGGCAAAACGGATCCTAAACTTCTACAAAATAAATGTAATAAAAAAAGATAAATATTCTGTCGGGGTATAATGATAGGGAAATTGTTAAGGGAGACGGGATATAGGAGTGTGTGTGGTGTTGAATTTTCTTAATCCAATGTGAGGCTAGCGGCAGAGATTTACCGCGTCCAAGGCCTAATGTTTCAACTTCCATTATTAAAAATATTCAATTCACAAATAATTTTATTCCAAAACATTGTTAAATCGAAAATATCAAAGTCCAACTCTCGGAAACTAACCCAGTTCTTTTCTCCATAATAAATAAATTAAGCTAGGCCTAAATTCCTGGGTTCGTTGATTGCGAGCTAACTCGGCGAAGAAAATCGAAAAATTCGCGAATGAGAGCGAAATTGCGCCACGTGGCTATACCATGGACGAATCAACTATACCAAGGAGAATAAGGCTTTCGCGCTGTATAAAATCATCCTTGGAAATCCTACTTACGGCTTGTTGAAGAAAACAGTTCCCCCCCTGCATGACCACTTGCGTTGCCCTTTAAGCATAGACCTTTGACAAGTCTTTTCATTTCCTTCGCGTCCATCCCCTTTCTATTTCTGAAAATACGGTAAAGACTGACTTCTATCGGGAAGTGATGCAGAAGTTAAATACAACACTATCTTTATCTCATGCTTTAAATATCGGTGTTGTTGAAAACTATGCACGCGGCACTGCCCAGTGGCGGCGCTAGGGGGTAGGCCAGGTAGGCCACTGCCTACCTTAAAATTTTGAGGGGCCCCAAAATTACCCTATAAGGGGCCCCAAATTGATCTAGAATGGATCTCAAAATTGTCCCAAGAGATAAAATTATTTATAAATAACAATGAAACAATTGTCGATAATGTATTTAGAAATTTTTGAGGTATCTCCTAGTAAATAAAACCAGTTCTGTTATATTTGAACTCGTTTTACTGTTGTTAGAACTTTTTTGTTCGTCATGTACATCACTACTTTAGTTTATTGAAGCATTTCGTTGAGAAAAAGGGGGCTTATTTATTTGGTTTGCCTACCCTCGCGAAGAATCCTGGCGCCGCCACTGGCACTGCCCCGATTGAAATAGATTAAAGTAAATCATCAAAATCAAAATTTAAAAATACATAAAATGACAAAAGCATAATTTTCATAAGTGTATTTAAACGTTAATGTTTGTCGTCATTAGTCTCTTTGTATCAAACATTTATATAAAATAGTTATTAGCTACCTCCCGTTGTGAAGTAGGAATTATAAGTGCATATGCATACACTATAAATTTTAGAAGGTAAACGATACTAAATGTATATTACATATATGATATTGAGTTGATTATTTGGTTAGTAGTGGGCTCTAATGTAAGTGTTCAAAAAATAAATAACTGATTCTCCCTAAACTGCTTATTTGACACCAAAGCCATAAAGTCTCCATTTATTTTTAAATAATTGTAATTTAAATAATCGGTGCCTAATTTTAAGGAACGAAGTCTTCTACCACAAATTGGGGTAGTAAAAGTACCCACAGTTGTCAGTACTACGTTTTATAACGTTGTATCTACCTTTCTATATAATTGAGTTTAAATATTAGTACTCAGATCCTTCAAACATCGTTACACGTAGCCATATGAATTTTAATAGCTACATGAAATCACGCGTCAAAATATTTGGAAAAATTGTTGAATCAGTTCATTTCCGAAAATGCAAAGCGCAGTACAGTTTTTGCATTGCGCAATTAATACTATGTAATAATAAATTTGAATAATACTAAATTTTTGTAGTTTTTACCTCTATCAATTTCTCTTACTTAGTATTATATAGGCCTATCTTTTTATGTAGGATAACCCAATAAATCCGCCCCCCCCCTTCTTCTGACTACCCACCCGAGATTAACACGATCCGCCGGCCCTGCAAACAAGAACAATAAGGGGTTTTCCCCCGAGATCTTCGGTTTCCCCTTCCACAAAAACTTGTTGAGGTTAACGGTAATAGTTAGTGTAGGGAGCTGTTGGCTCGAACGCGTGGCATGCTGGGCTTGCCACCACCCTCCTACGCATTGTAACCCGGCCACCTGAATTAAAAAGGCTTTAAAAGTCGCTCGATGACTTAGGCCTAAGGTGGTGCCTTGGGTATTAGCCTAGATTATTATTATTATTATTATTATTATAAAACCATGTTCGGACGAAGCGAAGAACATGGTGTTAGTTAGGAATGCTTTTAACTGATCATTGACAAGAATCTCGCTAAGTTTAGAGACGACAGTTTGAAGCTAGGACTTGAGAGCCCTTTTACGTTGTCTTTCTTCCAGGCGGAGCCACAATTTATATCTTCTGTGGCTGGGGTCTTGAGGAACACTTTCTTGAAATCCTGTACGAACCGAAACATAGACGCGTAACGAGTGCATGTAGGCTGCCGTGTTTAAACGTATGGTTGTTGATAACGTACGAAGAAGAGTTCTGCTTGTCTACATTTTGATTGATTCATTTTAAACGAGTTTTGATGGTTTCGGCATTCAACAGCCATAAGCAATCGGACCGAATGGTAACGCAATCCGAATTGTCGCATTATTCTACGTTTTTAGTTGTTGAACGCAGTCATGGTTGGCTCAAGTGATTACGTAAAGCGCAGAAAGGCACCACCCATCTAAGCCCCAGATGGTAAAAGGGCTAGGCTAATAATAATAATCAGATCAGCTAGGCTAATACCAAAGGCACCCCCTTAGGCCTAAGTCATCCAGCGACTTTTAAGGCCATTAATTCAGGTGGCCGCCGGCCGGGTTACAACGCGTAGGCGGGTGGTGTCAAGCCCTTCATGCCACGCGAGCCATCAGCTCCATACACTAACTATTACCGTTATCCTCAACAAATTTTTATGGAAGGTGAAACCGAATTGTAATGATATAGTTCGATATTCATGGTTGAAATTAATACATTCATTTAAGAGCAGAGAGACGATCGGCACGATTGAGAATGAAATCTTTGATCATTCTCGACTAAAGAGATATCGTGTACATGGTAAGGACTCCATATTCATGAAGCCGATTCCAATAAAGGAGACGCAAACGTATTACATAAGTGAGATAGTTTTTTCAGAGACAATCCAGTAATCTTGTATTTAATTACGGCTGAGAGAGTGTTAGCACGGTTACAAAGAGTAGTGATGTCATGGTGGAATTTAAGATCCGAAGTAATTATGATACCTAGATTCCTATGTTCGGTGACTCTTTGAACATTATTACGAAAGAGGTTGTTTGGAGCAGGGGCGTAGGAACGTTCTAGAAGTTGGAGGGGGCAAAGAGAAACGAAAAAGGGTCTAAAGAATGGTTTTGAATTTTTAATGGAGTGTAGCTACTCCGAGTGCATGTGTAATTTTTACTTCTATGTGAATTGGTGGGAAAAGACTGAAAATTAAACAGTTGTGGTTTTATAAGCTTTATATGCGTTTAAAATGAGAATTTGAGCCTTTTGAAGATTTCAATAGACCAAAAGGTTGGAGGGGGCAATAACATTAGTTGCCCCTCCCAGCAAAATTCTAAGGAGGGGCATTGCCTCCCTGCCCCCCCCCCCCCCCTGTTTCCTACGCCCCTGGTTTTGAGAAAGGGTTGCTGGGTTAGTTTTTGACCTCTGGGATATCATTAATATAAACAAGAAAAATAAAGAGACTCTGAAACCCTACCTTGAGGAACTCCCTTCTTGTACAGGTCACTAACAAGGAGACGACCCGAGGTGTAACCCACCGATTTTGCTTAAACTCGGTGAATTAGTAAACCTTAACGTAACTTCAAAATTCCCAAAGGGAAAAGTTACGCTGGGCTTTCCTTTTGCCATGGCAACTGAAAAGGTTTTTGACAACACCAAATCCAAATTTCTCTAGGTGAGAAATTTCAAAAAAAAAATAAAAAAAATATGTAAATAGTTGATTTTATAAAATGTCTTTACGCTTGCCCAACTTGTTGAAATGTTGCCCTGGAATAGTTCAGCCAAAGCCTAAGAATGAGTTCATAAACTCTTTAGTGGGAGAGGAAACAGATCCACAGCTGAAGCGGGGAGGCAACATTTCAACAAGATGGCCAAGGTTATTTTATAAAAAGAACTATTGGGAAAAAAATTTTATTTTTGGGTGAGAGAGACTTTTTTTGGGTGAATTGGTACGTCGTTGGGTAAAAGCGAGCGAGGTAGGGTAAATTGAGGTAAGTTCAAATATTTGTTAATAATTGCTAATTAAACTAACATAATAGAAATTTATTTAGGTAAATTCGACTAAATGGGACCAATTTCAGAAAATTGGGTAAACCCGAAAAACACAATAAATTTTGGTATATTTATGTTAAATACGATAAATATTCGGCAATATAAGTAATCACGTGTAAATTTTAATTAATTTGAGTTAATTCGTCTGTATTGGACAAAGTCGATTAAATTGGGTAAATACTGATAATTTAAGGTAATGTTAATATGTTAGGGAAAATCCGAGTGAAATTTGGTAAGAGATAGTAAAGTTCGGTAAGTTACGACTAATTTAAGTAAATTTGTCTAAATTGGACAAAGACGATTAAATTGGCTAAATACTATTAAATTAAAAAAATATTAATGCGAGTTAAATACAATAAGATGAATAACTAAAAATATATAAATTGGGAACACTTAAGTATTTTTGGGTGAATTTTTCTGTTGTTGGGTAAATGCGAGCGAGCTAGGGTAAATGCTCATAAACAGTGCCGTGGCCTAGGGGCCCATCCTTGGAAGGGGCCCTCCAGTGACCGTAGTTACTGTATTCGAAGGCATAAATCTGTAATATCAATCGTAATTTATATTGGAGAAATTCCTATCTAGAAGATTTTGTTTTAAAATTAAAATTTCTGCCTGGCAGTTTACGGACGCAGCCTTAAATCGCAATGTTGCATAATTATCGCATATTTAGTCGACGATTTTTCAGAGCTTTTATTTAGTAATATAACCGTAGAGCTCATACTTCTACTTTGAATCAGGGAAATTCAGGCACAGCCTAGTTCCAGGGATAAGAGTAAATGCAGCGCGTGAAAAGGGGCCCAGACTCCTTATCTGCCTATGTGCCCAGGATCTCTAAGTCCGGCCCTGCTCATAAATTAAGGTAAGTTGAAGTATTTGTGAATATATGAACAAAATATAAGTAGGGAACGAATAAAGTAGGGAAAATATGTAAACGTAAGATAAATGCAGGCAACATAGGCAAGACCAAGTAAAGTTGGGTGAGCGCTACCTAATTTGGGTACTTTACCAATAGATCTGGATTATTAATTAATTAATTTTTGGAAAATTCACTGCATTTGATAGCTGCCAATTTATTAAGATTAAATCTAATAATTTGGTTTAAGTTTAATAATATGGGCAAATTTAGGTAATTTTGATAAATGATTATTAAATATGGTAAGTAAGTGCTAATAAATTTAATATTTTCAGGTAATTTAAGATAATTACATGTAAACAGTTTAAGCTCATGGCCTGATTGGTAAATCGAAATAACTTTCGAAAAAGTAGATTAAAAAGTAGTAAAAATTAATTTTATTCTTGAAAACACAAAATGGTATTCACAACTACTTCTACTTACCTCTATTTATGAGCATTTACTCGCTCGCATTTACGCAGAAGAATTCACCCAAAGTGACCCAATAATAGTATCTCTAACCCAAAAATACTAAAATGTTCCCAATTTATATATTTTTAGGTTTTCATCTTATCGTATTTAACTGGCATTTTCCTAAATTATTTTTTTAATTTATTAGTTTTTACCCAGTGTAATCGACTTTGTCCAATTTAGATGAATTTACTCAAATTAGTCGTAACTTACCGAACTTTACTTTATCTTACCGAATTTCACTCGTATTTTCCGTAACATATTAACATTTACCTTAAATTATCAGTATTTACCCAAATTAATCGACTTTGTCCAATACAGACGAATTAACTCAAATTAATTAAAATTTACACGTTATTACTTATATTGCCGAATATTTATCGTATTTAACATAAATATACCAACATTTATTGTGTTTTTCGGGTTTACCCAATTTAGTCAAAAATATCTAAATAAATTTCTATTTTGTTAGTATAATTAGCAATTATTCACAAATATTTAAACTTACCTCAATTTACCCTACCTCTTTTACAAAACGACGTACCAATTCACCCAAAAATAGTCTCTCTTACCCAAAAATAATTTTTTTTCCCAATTTACATATTTTTTTTAAATTTTAATTTTTTGAAATTTCTCTGTTTTTCCATAGGACCCTTGAAATATGTGATTTTCTCATGTTAAATCACATAGAGAAATTTGGATTTGGTGTTGTCAAAAACCTTTTCCGTTGCCATGGCAAAACGAAAGCCCAGCGTTACACAGTGGCGTAAAAAGCGCCACCGCAGACCCCCGCGCCCCCGCGGCGCGGGGGGGGGGCGAGAACTAACGGGCCTGGGGCCCCCAAACGTTTATGATTAAAATCGGTGCTATTTAAATGGGCCCCGAGTCGTTTTTCGCGGGGGGGGGGGGGGGGGCGGAGTTCCTAGTTACGCCACAGCGTAACTTTTCCCTTTGGTTATTTTGAATTTACGTTAAGGTCTACTAATTCACCGAGTTTAAGCAAAATCGGTGGGTTACACCTCGGGTCGTCTCCTTGTAAGAGTTGGTTCCACTCTTACTCTTTGTACACGGTAAGTTCGAAAATTTTAGATGGAAGACAGCTAGCAGATTATTGGTGACTCCATACATTTTAAATTTGGCTAAGAGACGCTCGTGAGGAACGGTGTCAAAGACCTTTGAGATATCCAGTTATATGACACCTAAGAATCCAGCCATAGGTTAAGCAAGATAGCATGTTTGTGATGGTAGATTTATTGTGTAGGAAGTCATGCTGCGCTGGAGATACGTAAGGTTGACGGATACATTTCCAAAGAACTTTGAAAACCCTTAAAGTAAGACCATAAGTGGATCATTCTCTCTAAGTAGACAAAACGCTATGCTACCTATGACTAGAGTCTTTGTCGGGGTCGGTCTGGCAGCCCTTTACAACCACCCTATACTGTGTATCACCTCAACTTCACTCTGAATTTATACTGCCGAATCTAACGTTTCATACATCTCTTATGGTACGTCTCACGTCTGAAACGTGTCTCGAGTGCCCGAGAGAGATAAATTTTGGGGGTTGGCTCTTCGAATTTCTCCCCCCCCCCCAAAACCTGTACCATATTTGTTCAAGGTCAGTTTCAGATCCAAGTGTAGAGTTTTGTTCAATAAACGCCCCTTTAGTTGCCGTCTTGACCACTCGGTGGCGCCTCCGCCGAAATATTTTCAAAAACGAAACCCAGACTAAGATACCGGACCGAGACCCGGAATTTGTATACTTACAAGGAGAGTACCCAAGGTGTTTATTGCCGATTTTGTTCAAAGTCGGGCGTAATGTAGACCTATATGAGATAAGAAATTTCCCAAAAGGAGACCTTGCACTACCCATTCGTTTTGCTATAGCAACCGAAAATGTTTTGATCACTTAAAACAATAAAATCTCCATTTAAAAAAGCATGGGATTTTCTCGGTTTCACAGGGTCCTAGCTACGAAAATTTTGAAAAATTTGAAAATCACGAAATGTGTAATTTGGACCACATTTAGGTAAATTTCATCAAGTTTGGGTAAATTGAAACATTTTTAGGGTAAATTTGTAACAAATTTTGGGTAAAATAAGGGAAAAATCTTATTTTGGTTGTAAGTGGTCAAAAACCTTTTCGGTTGCCATCGAATGGGTAGTGCAACGTCTCCTTTTGGGAAATTTCATCTCATATAGGTCCACATTACGGCCGACTTTGAACTAAATCGGCAATAAACACCTCGGGTACTCTCCTTGTTAGAGATAATGATCCACTTATGGTAAGACTTATAGGTCTATAGTTTGAAGCGTTTGACTTTTTTCGAAAATTTTTTAAAACTGACGCTGACTTAACATCCAACTTCTTTAACTTTGTCTAATATCATTTACGGTATTTAAGAAATCTTCCATACCTGGAACATTTAAACCTGCTAGATCAGTTTTGGAAAGGTTTTGTTGATTAAAATTCTTTGAGAATATCTAATTGAAGCAATTAGCCACGCGTAGGTCAGTATCCATTAAATGGTCACCATCAACTGTAATATTTAATCTTGGTTTTTGAGTTTCCTTTTTGACAAAACGATAAAATGCCTAAGGTTTGATTTTTCTTGATTTGTCTAAATCTCTTTCGAGCTTTAGCGACTAAAACCTTTACCAGCTTAACTTGATCTTTGTAAGTAGGTAGCAGTGAATTATCCGCATCAAGCTGATTGGCCCTAGACAGATGTCGTAATTTACCTCAAAGTTTGCTTTTCTTATTAAGCTCTCTCTTAATTGTTTTTGGAGTTGAATACGGTTAGTAAAGGTGGATGCATATAAAATAGCGGTACACATTTATCAGTGGCGTAGCGTGTATTTATTCCGCCCGGGGCAAACCCTAAATTTGCCGCCCCCCCCCCTATTTTCGCAACTAAGCAAAAAATCGGTGAAAATTCTGTGGTACTCTGTTGCTCTGTTGATTATAAAAGGATTCAAGTCATTTAAAAATTAAAATTTTACTCTGCGTGTTTTTTGCAACGCGAACTCTTTGATGCAATGGTCAATATTAATTTGTACCTCTTGTTCGATTGCCAAGATACCCAGATTTGTTAATTTCAACGTGCACATTGTAGACCTTAAATAATTTCTTATCACTTTTTCGATCCACGATCTCGGCCAGCCACGTTCGTTTCAATTTTCCAGGCCGCTGGCTGCCCCCTACATCTAAGCCGCCCGGGGCCATGGCCCCCTTTGCCCCTCCCACGCTACGCCACTGACATTTATTAATTAAGAAAGAAGACTTGAAGAAACACCAAGCATCCTCAATAGGTAAATTGTCTAAGTGAGACCAGTCAGTCTGAGCTATCAACGAGTTTATACTTACAAATAATCATAGTCCTTCGAGAACAGTGGGGCATTTTGAAGAAACAGGGTACGTTCTTTTAAGGGAATTATGATCACTGCCACCAATTTTCTCAAATTGTGTTACTTATGGTGTGACTAAGCTAGATGTTATCACTAGGTCAAGAATATTTGCTTTGATGGGACGAAATCTTGCTTGATTGTGTCTAGTTGGATGAGTAACATGTTGAATTAAGAGATTTTGAAGTAGACAATCCAGTAAAAGGTGATTCTTTATCAACAAGGTCATTCGGGTCCTAAAGAGTGGTGCTAAGGGTACGATAAAAACAGCCCAGTGCAATCCAGTTGCTACTGTTTGGTGGTTTAGCAAGAGACATAGAAGAAAAAGAGTTTGCCTCGACGCTGCCTCCGTGTGCCATGAAAATTTCCAACTTCACCGTCATGTTCTTTACCTCCTCGCGCATGATTACATTTGACGGGCGAAGCACTTTGAAAATGCGTTATTCGTGAGTTCGCCCGAATTACTACTAGGATTGCTAGTGTCACCGGTACTATTTAAAAAAAAACAGTTTGGAATTTGGATAATATGATTGGCTCGCTGGTAAGAGGAAGGTTGGTGAAGTTCGAAGTTTTCAGGAAACCTGTGGTAGAAGCTTGGTTTTAAGTTAATCCAAATTGATTCGGCGAATTCGTCTAGAACGTTTATTTCATGAAAAATAGGGTTGCTCTCGATATATTAGTGGGGTGGCAGAGTGGTTAGCACTTTCGCCTCGCAGCAAGAGGAGCCGGGTTCGATCCCAGCTTGTGGCACTGGGTGAAAACTCGGAACAACTCCTTCTGCGTTGAGTTTGCAAGTTCTCTCCCCACTGGTTTAAGGGGTTTTCCCTCGAGTTCTTCGGTTTCCCCTTCCATAAAAACTTGTTGAGGTTAACGGTAATAGTTAGTGTAGGGAGCTGTTGGCTCGATCGCGTGGCATGAAGGGCTTGCCACCACCCTCCTACGCACTGTAACCCGGCCACCTGAATTAAAGGCTTCAAAAGTCGCTTGGCGACTTAGGCCTAAGGTGGTGCCTTGCTGATTATTATTATTATTATTATTATTATTATTATTATATACAAGGACACCAACTCCTTGCCCTACTCTGTCTCTGCGACAATGGGTATAACCCTCAATGGCTAGAAGGACAACATCGAGAGAGGCATTCGCCCAGGGTTCAACTACACAAATACAATCAGCTCCCCAAGTAGGTGCAACTCGTGCGACTGCCCGAAGTTCAGATAGTTTACCTAAAATTAATTGGGCATTAAAGCATATAACACTTAAATTAGTTATAGTTAAGAGTTATTTTACACTGGAAATTTTACTGTGAATACAGTACCGGATTAGTAGAACTTATGAATTTTTTGACACTGGTAATGGAGGCGGTAAACGGAATGCAGTTGAAAGAGAGTATGGAGGTTGGGCAGGGTTTATAGATAGCAGTTGACTAGTGGCTTGTATAGGAGAAATATGATGCACCTGAGAATTGTGCGAAATAGGTGAAGTACAGACAATGCAGAAATTCTTTTCAGTTGAAACAGCTACAGGGTCCTGGCGACAAAGAATAGCGTCATGTCTTATGAATATATTCTGCTCGCCAGCATTTCGACGACATATAAGCTCAGCAACAAGCTTACGGCCAGTAGCGGCGCTAAGGGTGGGCTGAAGTGGGCTTTAGCCCCCGTGCATTTCTGAGAGGGGCCACATATTTATATTTAAAGGGCCACATATTCATAATTAAGAGGCCACATATTTTAATTTATGAATTTTCATTATCTCTAGAAATTTGTTTTATTGCGAAGAAACGTTTTTCTGGAAAAAATCTTTCAAAATCAATTTGTTTACTCAAAAAGGTAGTAGACCATAAACATATAGATTCGGGAGGAAGGTAGCGGAAATTGAGATAAAGTTGAAAAGAAAGGGGCTTATGGGAATTTACGGGAATATCCCAGGCATGCACGTGTCCCCTCCAGGTCAGATACAAGGTCAGTAGGGGGTCCAAAAAACGTGCCGAGAGCCGCAACAATAAAACGACCTTGCTCTTCTCGCTTCCTGGAAAATTTTGGGTTTTTTCGATTTCAATCCATAGTTCCCGCTAAGGGCCACAAAATTCTTAGGGGCCACAAAATAATTAGCCCACCTGTGAAAAAACCTTAGCGCCGCTACTGCTTACGGCGCTCTTCTCGTTGACGCTCAATACGGTTTGAAACACAGGGTCATTAAATCAAGGACAGTAGATATACAGGGACGAGAAAGTGTATTGGCGGCCTCTGTTGGAATATATCACCTAAAACGACCTAAACGCGAGGAGAGTTAGTTGTAAACAAAAATAAAGGCGGTCACTTAATTTTAGCGGTTCTTAACGAGGCTTAAGTGTTCAAAACAAATGGGCATTTTATTATTTACGCTCGTAGTTTTATTTTTAATTTAACATCAAAATGGTAAAAACTAACTACAATAATACTGTCCATGGTGAACAGTGTTTCCACTCTGCGGTAGAGATTTTCGCCTATTTTAGGGGCAATTTTACCAGTTTTCGCCGGTTTTATAGTCGATTTTTGCCGCCGTTTTCAAGGCAATTTCCCCCCATTAGATTTACCTTAATTTTTTTAGTGAGTGTCACTTCATATTTTACTTCTCTTTATTTCCAATCTTCAAATGTTATACATTTTTTATTGGTATATATAAAAATTAAATGGGCGGACATAGGGGGCAGAGTAGAGGGACTACAGAGACGACGATTTTTTAGTTTTTGTGACTGAAAATATCGAAAAATATTTTCGCCGCAATTTGCGCCGTTTCCAATGGTTTTCGCCGCTTTTTCGCCTTTTCGCCGGTTTTAAAATTTATGGTGCCCACCGAAACAGTTTTCGCCGAAAACGCCCTTTTTCGCCGCAAAGTGGAAACACTGATGGTGAACCACGTCTTAACAATGGCCGCGGTTTGTTTACATCTAACTCCCCGTGAATATGAAGACGTTTAAAATCGAAAATTTTTCCTGCTTTCTCGTCCCTGTATCTACTGTCCTTGATTAAATTTATCCGACGGATCACTCATGAGTTCAGAAGCCCTTTGTACCAATAGCTGTCGATGAGTGACGTTTGTGAACTGAATACGAAGTGGTCTATATTTTGAAGCATCTGACTTAAACTGGGCCAAACGATCAACTCGCAGTTTCTAGCCTGCAGAATTGGAAAAACCTCATTGGCTGGACTAGACTGTAAAGCAATTTTTATTATCTTCAAGTGATGGCATTAAACTTTCACTCATTAATTTGAAGATTTTCATCGAATAACCTTGAACATTTCGAGGGGTCGTGCTCTGGGAGCGAGTGGTCCAAGTGGATATTCTTCGGTGGAAGTGAAGATTTAGTACTTAAGAGTTTGAAATTCTGATAATAATTTAGCTTGTAACTCTATTTTAGAGTTAAGTTCATTATAGCTGATATAAGTGATTTCAGGAAACTATAGAGGTATACACTTGGAAGGTCTAAGGTTCCATTGGGACGGTGATACGAACGCGCGTCGAGAAAAAGGCGGGGCTTAACTACGTCAAGTGTAAGACGTAACACGACATTTCCAATTCATTGGCTCGAGGTTTGACGCGAAAAGAATGCGTCGTCATGGTAACAAATAGGCGATCTTCCCGCGCAAAAAAGGCTTATAAAACAATGGATTTAAAAACCTCAATTTGTTATCGTACCTAATATTTTGAAGTAATTATAATGTTCTTCGCGAAAGAATTAAGTGTTGTGATACCTAATTTCAGGTATTTGTATGGTTATAAAAGAGATAATCAGGTAAGCTAATAATATAATAACCATGACTAGGCTTAATGACGAGTTTTCGTCGAATTAGGGTAGCGAGGCGCGCGAGTTTTTCTCGTCAGTTTTCCCGCTTTAAGACACGCCCTTTTCTACGTCTTCGAGCTTCATCACGGCCGTAAAAACTTT
Source organism: Leiobunum rupestre (assembly GCF_980474605.1). Lineage (NCBI taxonomy): Eukaryota > Metazoa > Arthropoda > Arachnida > Opiliones > Sclerosomatidae > Leiobunum > Leiobunum rupestre. The sequence goes on along the minus strand of NC_143392.1, from coordinate 12,683,809 downwards.
CCTTAGACATTCCCAGTGTATACCTATATAGTTTCCTGGTGATTTGGATGAAATGAATGAACAAAACATTTATGTGACAAGACGGTAATAGCAAAAGTGGATATAAAACAGAAAGTCTGGGAGGACCCGGTAGCCCTGTTCCATCAAAAATGAGGATCCCCCAAGCATGCCCCTAGTTTGTGCCTACCCCCTTTGGCGGAGCATTACAAATGGCGCTTTACTCGCATGTACCTGCGTAAATCGGCTGATATATTATAGTTCTTCTTCAGTTCCTTATCCACCTGATTATATAGTCTTTGGGCTGGATTTGGTGCGTCTGCTCTTTGTGAAAATTCACATGTTTGGCAAGGCTTAGGTAGATAATTGATAAAAACATTTTTGTTTTGTTTGAATGGGGTGTGCGGCTTAAAGTGTTTAACGAATTTAAAAACAATGGAACTTTAAAAGAACTACTAGAAGATATGTGTTCTCAACACGAGTTGTTACATTCGCATTACTCTGAAGAAAGAGGAGGATAGTGGCTTTCTGTACGCATGGAATAATTGGGTATACAATTTAGTACTTAATGAAGAAGGAATTGACCCAGTTATAATTTATGACCCAATATATGCAAATGAACTCTCCAATGTAGTACATTGGATAGCTTGGCAAAAAACCTCAATAAAATCCCTGTAGTTTTGAGGGGAATTAACAACGGAGGTTTATTTATTGCACATAATTCCCTAATGCCGTATGTGTCAACAGTTACAAAAATGGTTATCGGATCAGTTTCGCCTCTCATCTGGTAGAAATAATCCAGGGAAAACAATTAAAGAAACTACTTCAGTTATGAAAAATGATTAAAATTTAAAGAAACATTTTTAACTATAATTCGAAAAGTCCCAGCGGTGATTGAGAAAAGTTTCAATATAAAATATTATACACGACAGGCGACATGGGACATTATCAACTGAAGTTAGTAATTTAATCGGGGTGCAGTTATCCACTTTTTATTTCTTCAACAGTGTCAAATCTTCAGCACAATTTGTCTCCTTAGCAGCTTCATTTGGCTCACATTTACGTTTAGCACATTTAAGTTTATTAGTTGTAAAACAATTAATTTCATCCCCCTTTTCTTGAGATACAATTGAACCCAAAATCTCAGTTTGCGATTCTGCATTATTACCTTGGTTATTACTATCATTGATTAAATAACCTTATAGGGTTATTTAATCCATGTTACTATACTAAAATTTGTCTGTACATCCCTATCTACTGGAATTTTAGTTAAGCCTTGGTTTAAATCTTCACTGGTTTGTATAGTACCAATTGAATACAAATCTTTTATAAATAAATTACACTGACTAAATTTACTTTTCGGCTTTAAAGCTAACTCTTCTGGTGTATATTTCTTACGAGCTTGAGCCACGCTGAACTTAACAGAGGCAAAATTTTTGAAAAAGGAATAAATTAACCAATGTGACAACGTCTTCGGGAATTTTACCAAGGAATGCTTCTTGGTTTTACCGCTAGGTTAGCTAGCATCGCCCATCTGAACTATTTCCTCTGACCGTGACGTCATGAGACATAGGCCAAACGTAACAGAGTCGTTCCTGATTGGCTCAATCATTGTATAGGGGAAACAGCTCCTCATTTTTGAAGGAAACCACTGAGAAAGCTAACGAACCCTTTTCCTCCCAGACTTTCTGTTTTATATCCACTTTTGGTAATAGTTTAATTCCAAGTACTTCGTATTTTAATGCTGAGGCATTCCAAGTCAAATCAACACGGCCCAAACCACTCAAGTCACCGATTTTTATGAAATTTGGGGAGTAGGTGTACTTTTGCTTAAAACTAACCTCTCCAAAGCCAAAATTATGAAAAAAAATTGGCGGAGTTATGGCGGAAACAAAAACATTGGAATTTTGACCGAAACCATCGCATGTGGTAAAAAAATGCAAAATTCATGATCGCTCAAATTAACTAGTATTAGAAAAGGTAGATAATATTAAATATTTGGGAATAATAATAGATCATAGACTAAAATGGGATTATCACATGCACTATATTTCCAATAAAATACGATTTTGTATTTATAAATTCCGTGAAATTTGGAACTTTTTAAAATTACCATGGCTAAAAACGGTTTATTGTGCTCTAGTCCAGTCAATTTTGTCATTTGGAATAATCGGCTGGGAGCCTGGGGTGGAACCATGGATTAACAACTCACAGGGATAGTTCTCTTACATAGAACTATCATTGCCAGCCAAAAATACGTTCGCTACAAACTCTTCCCCTCTTACAGTCCTACACTCCCCACTTTCCGCCCCAAAAACGATTCAAATCCGGAAATAGTAACGCCATCTCGTGTCTGAAATCGACACTATGGTTTTTAAAAATGGCGATTGTCAGTAAAATTGGTCCGCAGATTATTTTATTCGGAATTTAATAGGATTTGTCATTGTTTAAGCCGTAATTTTTTATATCGCATAGGTAAATAGTAATTAGCTTTACATTAATAAAAATTCAACAGTTATTGGATTCTATTATTATTATTATCGAAAAACATTTTACCTGATGAAAAGATTTTAAGTACTAAAAACAGAAACGCGATGCAAAAAATTCACTAGATTTCGCGGCGCCAAAAAAACTGCCCGTCTGCTCGCCGAATTGAATCGTTTCCGCTTAGGCCTAGTTCCGATTTTGCCCGCTAGGACCGATGGCGTTTGAATCAAACTTATTTTCGTAGAGAACTATCCCTGTGAGTTATTGTTAATCCATGGTGGAACCCATGAAACAGTAGATTCTACGAAAGAAAAATCTTTAGGGCTGTGCGAGTAGTGGTTTTAGGCAATCGAGTCGGTTATCGAGGATAATTTTTTTTCATCGAGTATTTGAGTCGAATAATATTGAAGTCGAGTCGAGTAATCGAGTACTTGATTTAGGGGAAACTTTCTCTTATTCGAGTCGAGTAACTAAAAAACCTCGAGTAATATTTTTAACGAGTCGGGTTATCGAGTACTTGATTAGGGGCTGGTTTTATTCAAGTAATTATAAAATTAAATGGAGTATAAAGTAACTTTCAATGCTGAAAAGTATTCCTTTAATTTAAATGAACCACAGTTTCCACAACTTTGTAAGTACCGTTTATTGCCCCCCAAAAAGTTGTAAAAACCCCTCTTTGAACTGTGAAGCAAAGAGGATAGAAAAAACTAATACTCGACGAGTTTAGAGAGCAGCTTATTCGAGTAATCGTGTACCCAACTAGGCATTTTTTTGGTACTCGGAAATAGACGAGTATTCTCCAATTACTTATTAGAGGTCGAGTTCGAGTACTCGCACAGCTAGAGTTCTTAAATTACCGTAATTTAGGAAATCAGTAAATTACGCGGTAATTTACCGCGTAATTTACCGTGTTGCGGTAAATTACCGTAATTTACTTTTTCTTTAAAAAATGGTTTTTTTACGATTAAAACAAGGAATACAAAGAAGAAACGCTTTTGTTGGGTATTATAAATTTTATAAATTACCACAATAGGTTATGAATGCCCAAAAATGTTCAATTATCTTCATTTTGAGATGCATTATCAGTATCATCATATTCCTCAGGGTACTCACTATCGTTTTCATCCTCGTCAGATTCATCGATAGTTAATTGAACCGGTATACACTCTTTTTCGCGGTCTTTTCGACCCCTCTTTTACCTGGAACCACCGGTGGGGGGTCTAGGCTCGGGTCTTTGGTCCCAGTATATGGAGAATGGGGGTTAAGGGGGGTAAACACAACATGGACGCGCCCAGCAAAATTTCAAAAAAAAAAGAGTCTATAAACAGAGCTAGACAAAAGTATTCTTCCTATTACACGTATCAAACTATTCTAACACGGCCTTCGACTCCTTGGAAATTCGCAACCAAAACGAATCTAGGTGGCGCAGCGGTGCCTAGCTCTTCGAGTTAGTGCGTTACGCTGTTTACGCCTATGATCTAGTGTTTGCTGGAGTTAAATTACATTATTAAACGATGCAAAAATATACTAAAACGCGGATAACGTAAAGTTTTGAGTTTTGTAATCTTGCGCGACGTATTTTAGGTACATTTTAGCCCGAAAGATCAAAGAAAATTGAGAAACAGTGAAACACCAATACGATGGTAAATTACCATGGTAATTTACCTGAGAAAATTGTAAATTACTGTTACCAGGGTAATTTACCGATTCGTATCTCTACGCACAGCCCTAAAAATCTTGCGTATTTGTCTTAGAAAAAATAATTATTATTAAAATCAGCTACTTTGTGACATTTTTAAAGTTTTTCCGGTTAGATATTTGTATGCAAAAGAAGTTTTATTATAAATGTTTTTTCGGCATTTTTGCTTTGGAGAGGTTAGTTTTAAGCAAAAGTACACTTGCATTTTAATATAATTTTTTAATCTTTTGCTAATATTTTAATAAGTTTACTTAAGAAAAGACGCTCTTATAATTTGTCTGTAGCAGACGCTAAATCATGGGCACTTGGATAAACTGTAGCGCCGTTACGCGAATACTGCCAAGCTGAGAATTTGTCTCTTCAAAGATTTGGCAGCCCGTTCGCGAGGCGGGTATGAAATTATTGAAGGGGCGAAATATAACTAAAATTTGGACTGAATGCCGAGCGGGTGGGGTGGGGCCCTAATGAGGAAATTGGTTATTATAGCCATCTCCTAAAACTTTTACATCGTAAACATTTGGATAACATAAGTAAATATCTCTACAGAATATAATTTGGGGTTTGGCAATCCAATTGAAAAATGAGTTTATTTCACTGCAGTATAGATATTCTGGTAAACTAGCTTAAACTATTTTAATCTTATCTAGTTTTGATAAACTAATTCCTTTGGCCCTTTGGGATAGTCTGGAAAGACAGACTAACAGACACGTGAAAAACCGGATCATAATGCACATCTTTGCTTACGTTACATTATTATTCATAAAAAAAAAACTTATATTGCTTTTGACCTTTGGACCTTTGAAGGAAAACTGAAAAAGAATTGTGATCCATTTCAATATCTGGAGATAGATAACGCCAGTGTCTTAATATTCAATAGGAGCTTCAATAAAACCTCTTCAAGGAATTTGCCAGAAAGAGCCAGGAACTGGAAGTCACAGTTTATATAGTGCTTGCCGATATAATGAAAACGTTACGCCTGTACGGTATGCAACAAGCGTTCCCTTTAAACCAGGTAACATTTTTGACTTATTAAGGCTTAGCAAAAACACGAAGTTCTGTTTACAAGTGAAAAGTTTTCATGATTTCAACAAGCACTATATAAACAGTGATAAAATACGTGAATATAAGAATAGGTCTTTGCATAGCAGTTCATAGGTGGTTCTTATTAACTTAAAGCAAGTAGCGGCCTATTATACGCAGTATTTTTACCAACCTTGAGTAGCGGCTCCTGTCTAGTTGCATTCGCTCGCACTAGATGTCGTTAGCGCAATAATCAAAACAAGTTGAGTAAGCATCAAAATCTAGCTTTAAAAGGTGTGGCCAATTGGGAACTTCTCGCGTTGGTTGGCTTTTCGGATTCACGTGGTTATTAACATATTAAACCTGTGGTTTCGGGAATTCAATAGATCGCAGACAACTCGCCTTGGTCCCCGGAAAGTGCTGCCATCTAGAAGCGCTTTTAAAAGCATTTTTGTAAACTTGTTTTACTTTTTGTGATAGAGCCGCCTCTTGCTTTAACACTATATAAATAGTAACTTGCAGGTCCTTAGAGATGTTTTATTTGAGCGCCTATTGGCATTAAATAAGAATTTCACTAAACTAAACCAATGGCGAAATTTAAATTATGATACGGTAAATTTTCTTCGCCGGTTAAAGTGCGCAACTTCAGCCATATTTCGTGGAGCCTTTTATACTGTTCAACAAACCTCACAATGGCATACCAATGGTGGTTTTTAACTTAGTCCATATAGATGTGGAAATACCAATTTTTGGGGATTGAATCGAATATCCAATATTTTTTCAAATCAAATGAAATACCAAATCGAATATTTGAAAATGTCGAATAGTTTGATCGAATATTTTTTTTTGAAAGACAGGGTCAATTAAACTAATAAAATAACAAATAGTATTTCGAATACCAAATAATTTTACTATTTGGCTTAAGAATTTTACTTTTAGTTTTGCTTTGCTGTTCTAGACAATTCCAAACCCCGCCAACGCTCAATAATCTAGCCAATTAGGTTTGCAAACTATTTGAAATATCAGCAAAATATTTTCAAGGTCAATTAGAATCGAATATTCGATTTGTTATTTGATCGAGCTATTTGTACTTTCGAAATATTTTGTCAACTAAAGCGTGTCCAACACGTCGACGTACTTTGTGTTTCTATTCGCACTTGAATGGAACTAGTTTTCCGACCAAAAATCTGACCACCTCTTCTAATCTATCCCCTTAAAAAGTAATTTTAATTACTCACCAAATAAAATTCGATCCATAAATTATTTCTCTCTCTCAACTCAATTTTATCTGTGTAAATTGCTTCTTTTGTTTCGAATCTGTTAATGAACGGAATTTTTCGTAAAAATAGGCCAAACTATCTCCATCCTCCCCTTTGTGGGTCGCTTCCCCTCTTGTCATCTCGTGAAGGGGTACATTTTGCATCGTAGAAGTAACGTAAGTGACATTGGGGGTAGGAGGAGAGGTGAGGACGCGATTCAAAGAGTGCGCGCGCGGGGGGTTAACGAAGGGGGGAGGTGGCGATCGGGAGACGTAGCTTTTGTTTCGGGGGCCGCGCTAACGACACTGGGTTCGTTTGGAGCAGGAAATAGCTTCAACAAAACGAGCTCTTTTAATGGACTTTTAGTAAGGCTGCTTAAAAAGCTTTGTCACCAAAGCCCACCACATTTTTATCTTTCCTCTTTCTCATTGGAAAACGACCCTTAGTTGGTAGCGCGGTAAAGCGAGGCGAGAGAGGTAAGGTTAGCTCCATTTGACTCCGTTTTGGAAGATCCGTTAGCGTTTGTTACTTTCGAAAGGCTTTCTAGACGCAGCGCCACTAACGGAAGTTCTAAAAGTTTGACGGAAGTCGATAATATGTTATTATTTTTTGCCTTACCATCACCGCCATTTCTGGACGTTTGACCACTCGTCTTAATCCCCCCTTATTTCTAATCTTTTAAATACGGTGGGTTGCGCGACGTTTCCATAGTAACCGTGACGCAAAAGGGTAAACAACAGCCTTATCAAAACTTAAAATTAATCAAATCAGACTAAATTCAAAATTTAAAAATTGTATCAATTGCCTGATTACTCACAGGGAAACAAACACATAGAACGAAACCATCAACAGTTCTATTTTAATACTTTTATATACACTAGAGGGCGCCAATTTATTTTTAGGCGGGAATCGAGAATAAATTCTTATTGCGAACAAAAACAACTTGTAGGCGCCATCTGGTAAGATGTAGGATATTTTAAAATCGGAATCTATAGAGTAGTGTCAGTGCTACATCACGCAACGTCACCCATGCTTTTTCCTATAGAGAAAAAAACGCGCCTAAAATGGCGGCCAGAGCCAAAGCTACGAGTTGATACTACTCTATTGTCTCCAGTGAAAGAATCTTCTCCAGCTTATCAAATTTTATTTTTAATTCTTCCTTTTTACATTTTTAAATTAATACAAAAATTACTATGTCGATAATATTTGATAATTTCTAGTGTTGCTTCCAATCAGAATCCCTCTAAACCAAATTAATCAGCGCGGTTCTTAAAAACTTCTTCTGACGCCATTCGCGACCGAAAACTATCCCTACGCCCCCTTTGGTTTGCCATTGAAACCTGGATAGGTAGCGGCTAAAGCAGACGCGATTAGTTTTTCCTCATCTTTATTCGTTAAATTTACTTTATAAATAATGATAATGGCATATTATTGCTAATATGTTGATAAGTTCATTTATGAAAATGACTTTTTAATTTGTCTGTAGCAGACGCTAGATCCTAGGCGCTACCTCTGAGAAGCTAGCACCGTTACGCCACCTAGACTCGTTTTCCTCGTGAATTGAACCGCACATCAGTTCATCGGTCAATTTACTTTCCAGTTTCGAAATTAATAAACCAGTTTCACTTCTATTTGACGCATACCGTCATACGCGACTAAGCAACAAAGCAGACGATAACGGTACGTTGACGTCATAAATCATCGTGACCTCAGTGACCTATAACGTGAAAAGTACTATAATATTAGTCATTTTTGAAGCCGATAGATGGCGGAGAGGTTATTGAAACTAGCTGATTTCCTACATACTATGAAGCTGTTTTCATTTTTTACACCTCGTTGCTATGACAAACCTTTTCTGTATAAATTTTATTGAAATAACGTATTACATTTTTTAATAATGAGCAAATTCTATTCGGTTATCTGTTAACCGTAATTATGTTCTTTTATTCGTCGAAACTTATGATTATGTCAACAATCATGCTCCTTACAATGTCATTTGAATATCATCGTGTCTCTGGCGGGGCGTCTTATCAGTTGTCCAGCGGCCAAGTGCGCCCGTCGGTTTTAGATTTCCGGTTGGGGTCAGATGGCCCCCTTCGTTGCAACAACTCGGTCACTTTTTCCAGAACCTTTCCAGCGGGGTGTCCAACGTCCATCCATTTCCAATACCCTTCCATCTCGGCGTAGGGGCCGGTATACTCGTTACTGATAAGCGAACCCCGCTCGGTTCCTATACTCAGCAAAAAGTTCCTCCTATCAGTTTTCCTAGTACCGCTACAGCAGCCACGCGCTGGCGACGCGGGAAAAATGGAGTTGGATGGCCTTGATACAATGACTCCCGCGATTCTGATAATAGCAACACACCCCTGCTCGTTGTACGCGCTACGCAGGTGTATCGCGCGTTTTACCTCCCAATAAGGAACGCATTTTTCGCCCCTGGGATAGTCAGCTTTCTACGCGGACACCGGCTAGACGCTGTTGCAACGCTTCGTAGGTCAAAAATAACAAATAAACCACCTTTGACGGGAAATACGAAAGTTTAATTAAATACAGTAACAATAGAGTTATACTGTGGAACTATATAAATGTGGCGGACCAGTACTGCCTTTTTACGCATTGTAATCTTGCGCGTTTGTCGAGACGGAACATTTTTAATTTTCCTGTTTTTGAAAGTTCTTTAAAACTTATTTTTTTGTGATAAAAACTTGGAATTTAATTATAATTCTATAAATAATAATTTTTTTTTAATTTTTCCAATTTCTTTAGTTATAATTAGCATTTCTGTTTCATAAACTGCTGGATAAGCAGACGAATATCCAGCAGTTTTTATCTGCTTTTTTCTTACTACTTAAAAGCGCAACGGGAGATGTCGCCACTGCAGTGAAAGGAACTGCTTTTTCAACGACCATGTATTTGTTGCTAATTTTATCTTTTAGCACCAAAATTTTATAGTTTAAGTATGGAACGCCAAACGAGACAAAATTCGAAAGAAAATTTTATATTTCACAACGTATTTGTCAAAATGTCGATGCAACTCCAAAACGAGAGAAAATTTTATAGTTCAAAATGTATGTCGAAATGTCGACGCAACTCGAAAACGAGAGAAACTTTGAAATTCCATTATACTTGACATTAATAAAACTTGAAATTTAGTATGCTTGAAATTCTTGAAACTTGAAATATAGTATACTTGAAATTCTTTAAACTTGAAATATATAGTATACTTGAAATTCAGTATGCTTGAAATTCTTGAAACTTGAAATATAGTATACTTGAAATTCATTAAACTTGAAATATAGTACACATCAAAAGTGACATAATACTTGAAATTTCTTAAAGTTGAAATTCATTAAACTTGAAATTTAGTATACTTGAAACGAAAGTTTTCTCTTCAATACCACCAGCACAGCCAACTTTGATCTCTTGCGCTACAGCGGCCATCTCATTCGTTGACGTTTCTGTGTTAACCTATGATCAAAAGATGTGTATGACGTGAGCGCCCCTAGCGGATTATTAGTTTTAGAATAGTTTTTACATTGAAGCCAATATAAAAACCGAGCGTGGCGCTGAACCACTACACGTTATAGTACAGTTTATAGGGGGAAAATCCTTGCTCGCGGAATTTCGATGAATGTGTTGGCCGCAGTAGCGCGAACAGCGCGTGATCAAAGTTGGCCGTGCCACCAGTCTTCCCTCAATGTGCGCCATTGGCAATATACACTATAAAAGGACTAGATCAACACACTAAAAACTAAATGGTTTAAAAATGTTTTATTTTTTATTTTTACATTCTTGTAATTTTTAATTTCACATCGAAATATATTTTAAGTAGAACTATTGTTTTTAGTGTAGTTAGCATAGATATAGGAAACGTATATAAAGGTCTAGATAAAATATTTCAAAGGGAGTGAATACGGAGGTGACAGCTAGCAGAAACGCGTAATTTCTGCAGGCTATCCTTATAAGGCGCTATCTATCGGTAAGAAAGCTCGTGCTATCGTCGCGAGAGCCATTGTCTCTTGCTTAAAAATTATACTGAAACAGATGGTGTCTACTAAAATGCTAAGAGAGCTCGCGCTCTTGGTCACGTGCCTTCCTCGTTGTCTGCTAGGTGTCAATTCCGTATTTTATGTTAGGCTTAGACGCCCCGAAATTTTTCTAGACCTTTATATACATTTCTTATATCTATAGTAGTTAGGTTAAGTGATGATGGTGATGATGATGTCATGATATTTTGCCACACCTTCGATAATTAAGGATTGGGGCAATCATTACAGTTCTTTATTCAAAATACTAATAAGGCTACTCGCTACTTGCAGGGCCATCGTCAATTTAAACTAATTAATTACCATTTGGGGCGCTTTCATTTATACTTTGCATTAAGATTAAGACACGGACGCTTCTGTTGTTCTGATTGACTTTTTACCCCATTAGAAAGGCTTAGCTTAATTTGTACACTGTTCCGTTCTGGTTTAAGATTAAGAATGGGAATTTGGGCTGATAATTTCGTTTCGCTAGTTCTGATATACCATTCACGCAATTACAAAGGCTTAGCTTGATTACTATGTTGTTCATTGTGGTCTGAGATATTGCATATGTCATATGGTTTGTGCAGTGGCGTAGCTAGGAAAATTTGACCTATGGCAAACCATAGAAATTGCGCCCCTTCCTAGGTGGTCAGAATTATAGGAAATGGAATATAAGTGAAACCATAAGTGGATCATTCTCTCTACGATCAATGAAGTTCCATCTAAGGCGAATCGTGGGACTGACTGCTTTGACGTTCGAAGAGATGAATACCTTACTATGCCAAGTCAAAGCGTGCCTGAATTCTAGACCCTTGTCAGCATTATCAACTGCTCCCGACAGCCTTGTGGCTTTAACACCCGGGCATTTCCTGATTGGTGACGCCTTGACTGCAATCCCAGAACCTGACCTAACGACTACCAAAACAAACCGTCTCACACGATGGCAGTTGGGACAACAACTCCTTCAGATTACAACAATGCCCTAAATGGCTTTCAGTCAAACGAAACTTACAAGTCAACGATCTCGTCCTACTTAAGAACGAAGATCTTCCTCCGACCAAATGGAAGCTGGACAGAATACTGGAGATGCATCCTGGCGCAGACGGTTGTGTAAGAGTGGTCACCGTCAAGACAACTGACCGTGTGCTGCAGCGACCCATCAATATATTATGCTTACTACCAATGGAATAATGATAAGTCCTCTGAATAATTAAAATGAGATTTTAAGGACACCGGGATGTTCGCAACTACACGTTTTTATTATTTGTAATGTGTTTTTTAATCGCAGAGTAAGATGATTGTTATCTAAACTTAATTTTTTATATTCTGATTTTCTGTATAAATATGGGCAGTATTGTTTAATATTCGAAGTAGACATGAACAATCAATAAATTACTGTTCGGTACTTTTAATTCGCGAGTTATTATTTCTGTCACTTACTGGGCTGATATGCGCAACATTATTGCGATGTTACAATTTTCAACGATTAACTTGTAATTGATTTTGAAGTCTTTCTATTAACACCCGACGCGAGTTTAAAATAATTTTTCTCAAATAGTTTCGTTGTATATATGTTACAAACCCGAAAATATTAAACAACTGAAATAAGCTTTGACCAATTTGATTCGCGTCCATTTCCACTCTGGAAAGTCCTCCTAAAAAATAATAAAAAACCCTAAAAAAAGATCGCACCGATTTCCCGTCGGTCAAAGTTCGACCTTGTAAACCCGTTTCGAAAACGCGTCGAGCAAAAGGATTAGTAATGGTGCGGCTTCAAATGGTTCGACGCTACGTATGTAAACCCCCTCTCACAAAACCTTCCTTCACCCCAACGGGGGCGCATTCGAAAAAAAAGTTGCTTCTCTGGTGAAAACCATTGAGTTGGGAATATTAATCTAGAGGTCCAATCAAAACGTCGGATTTCAGTATTTCGCGAAACAAGTTTTTAAAAATAAGAATACTGTCGTCTGCTCCCATCGGCGTCCCAAATGACGAGAAAACGTTATCATTCTACCCGTGGCGCCGTCTATCTCTCAATGGTTCGTTCAAATAAGACGCGTTTTCAAGCAAAAAGATTTTTTCCTTCAAAATAATGGATGGCGCCACGGGTCATATGATAACGTTTCTCGTCATTTTAGAGCAGACGGCACATTCGTATTTTTCAAAAACTTGTTTCGCGGGGAGCAGATTTGATTGGATCTCTAGATTAATATTCCCAACTCAATGGTGAAAACGCTCGTTCTTTCCTTCCTTCTCTTGCGCAGACGCGAGTGATGTCACTGGCTGTCGCTTTCTATTTAGAGATACCTTTTCGGTTTACCGGTATTTGTCTGTCACCTCCGTAGTCACGTAGCAGTCGTAAATATTAGACCGTTATTTGGGAAAATTTTCAAAGTTTAATTTTTTAATTAGAATAGATTAAACATAGCATACATAAAATATTTAGCTTTGTCTTAAAAATTCTGAGACCTATTTTAATTAGTTGGGACCATTTAAATTCAAATTAAAACTTGTTATGTTGCCATGATCAGTTGTACGTTAGATACCGTGCTTTACAAATGCTACGATAGTAAAGTAAAATAATCACATCTAATCAGCACCAGGTTTTAGCAACGCTTTGCAATAGTTATATTATTAGTTTCAAAATAACTTGACTTCTTAAGCAATATTGACGTGATATACATAATTAATTGCAATTATTTTTAGTAATTACCTGCGATTATTGATAATTCGTAACCTTTGCTAAGTTATACGATTATTTTTAATTGAATATAGGTTGAACAATTCGAGTGATGAAGCACATTAATTTAAAAATAGAGCCAAATAGAAAAAAAAGTTCAGACAGATACCAGTAAAATTATTCAAATGATCATTATATTAACTTTGAAAGTTTCGGTTAAGAAATTTCAATAGGACAAATCTACAGATTTTAATTCCATTATATTTAATCGTGACTTAATAATTTGGAGATTTTTCTTAACAAGGCTAAATATCTATCAGCCCATAAAATTTAGTAACCCCTGAACTATACTTTGGCCTTTTTCAAGTTAATTAATTAATTAATTAATAATTCATTTACCAAGTTAAATTGATGTATTTTTGATAAACGTTTTAAGTGTAGAATGTTATTTTTTTACATTTCGACTTAATTACAACAATGCACGGCTTCTGTAAATCAAGCCATAACGGCTAAATTTTAAACTTTACGCGCCCAATACGAAGGAAGAAGAAACGAAGACTGAAAATGTTCCTTTTTCGAAAAACTTTCTTGGGGCTAACAATAGAGGCAGATGTATATCTATTGAAATCAGTGACAAAGAACTTTTACATTTCTGAAATTCCGCTGTCAAGTGACCAGTGCTAGAAGTTGGATTCAAATTCTTGTAAAAAAGGAACAGGGACGACTTGTTGTCTGACATCCAGTGACGTTTCTTTCGGGGAATAAGTCGATGTCTTTCCCCTTTTCTCTCCTTCGCGAGTTTTTATATTTACTCGTTTGAAAAGGGGCTTTATGCGCCAACCTAATTGTAAGCGTAGCTTTTTTCTAGGAACCTTGCCTTCACCCCAGGCATTTTTCCAGGAAGTAACCTGAATCTAATTTCAACTTAGAGATATATATAACGGAAATATAAACATTAAAAAAAACCTAAAACACAACACCAAAGCAGACCGCCAAAAAAATTTAAAACATAAATTGGCGCCCCCCGTCGAGTTGCGCCCATGGCACGCGCCATGGCTGCCATACCCTAGATACGCCTCTGTTTGTGTACGTTTCTGTGGTATTGATTAAGCCCATCGTAAAGGCTTAGTGTAATTTATACGTGTTTCCTTATTGGTTTGAGAAATTAGGCTTAGATTTGTATCGAGACGCGGGTTTATGTTGTTCCGATTAACTTTTTTACCCTTGGAAAGTCTAAGAATATATTTTTATATATCTCTCTCTTTGTTTGAGGGCACTACAACCTTGGATGAATAATAAAAGCTAACGCTTACTGGATATTTCACACGTACCTTCGTCAACGCAATCGCGGGCGTCTCTCAAACTTTGGAGAAGACGGTGGGGTAGCGAGGGGGGGGGGGAGACAATTTAGTGGGACAAGCTTCGCGGCGCGTGCGCGATATTTCAAAAATAAGTTAAATAACGGCAGTTTGAAATTTGAGTCCTGTTTTCGGCTTCGTGTGGAATCATTGTAAGCTATTAATAGTTAAATCGTTATTACTTATTAATTCAATAATAATACGGTGCAATAATGTTATAAAATGTAAAGAGTCAAACATTGTTTATACCCAAAATTTTCATTGTTTTCACAATGTCACCGAAAGTTGATTAAGGCCACTGAAACTCATATCTAAAACAATAAATAATTAATACTTACGTAAATAATAATAACCATAATATGCGGTACTAACTTAAAAACTCCAAACAATAGTAATTTCTATAGGGTAATAATCCACCACGAAAAATCGACAGATGGCGCTGAAAGCAATCCCAAAGTTTGGTGGACGCGGAAAACCGAGAGTGAAATATCCAGTAAGCGTTAGCTTTTATTATTAATCCAAGGTTGAGCAGTGCCGTCTTTCCCATTGGGCTAGTTGGGCCCCGAGGTCAAGAGGGGCCCCATCAGGCCCAAAACGGTCAAAGCCAAACCATTCAACATAAAAAATTTATCTTTGCAATAATGACTAAGCGAAGGTTTATCCATGGAGTTGATAATAATATAGAGCCTCCAACCGGATTTTCTCCATAGGCTTTAAGCTTACCATTAGTGGCAACGGGACCGAAAATCAAGGAACTTTATCAGGTTTGCCTGGCGCCACCTATGAACGACTGCGGGAACTTTTTATATTGAAAATATAATTCCTTCCAAGGTTTTATATGAGTCTTGTGACGCTTCTTTATTTACAAAACAGAATGTTCTTTGGAAAAGCACATTTCATGTCTTAATAATTTAATTGTTTTAACAAAATTTATTTAACTAAAGTTGTATAATATACAAGCCGGGTGATTCAAGGGTCAGTACAGAAATTTCTGGTGGTATTAGGGGATGAGCTGAGTGAGAAGTATGTTTGTTTTGGTCGCGATTCTCTGCGACGAGTTTAAAAAGCGCTAGAGGGCTTCAAAGTTTGACCTACTAGCCCCTGGAAGTAGGCTGCCGTAAGCGGGGAAAAACCATTGCAGGGGCGCGATAGAGTTTCGAATGGGTAGGAAATAAGCCAAAAAAAAGAGAAAATACAAACAAAGTACGCAAATTTATTTTCATTACAATAAGTCCTCGAAATGTCGTCCTTCAACTCTTATGCAAAGGGGGCACCGACGAATAAGTGAACCACGAACGCGCTGGAACGTAGGAGCAACAAACGCAGCACCCCACTCAAGGAGAACGCAACCCGTCAAAAGTCGCGCATTTTCTTGTGTACATTTTTCATTGGTTAGATGCTTTAGCACCTGCTGCTGTCGGAAGGGGAAAATTCGGAAATTGTAAAACGTTCAGCGTAAAGGCTCGTCCAATGAAATTTGTACACAACACTTCCTTAGCGTGTTTAAAGGCTAGCTGCGTTCTCCTTGTTTGTTGGTCCTAGCTGGAACATTCCGGGTGTAGTTCTGATGTGTTCGGCAGTGGTGTGGATTCTTGCAATCAAATCCATCCACTGGTGTCAGATTTAGGTCCGGAGATCCAGCAGGCCATGCAACTGAACCTCCTCGCCCAATCCATTGGTGTGGATAGCTCCAATTTAGGTGGTCTTGAACTGGTACGGCATAGTGGGAAGGAGCCCCGTCATGTTGAAACCACATGCTCTCTCGAGTCGTGACGGCAGCGTGTATCTCCGACAATTCCAGGCCAGATGTTTATACGGAGAATCTCTCCTGATAGCCGCTTGTAAACGTGGCATGAGTATTTGCATGCGCCTACTCGTGCTGGTTGTGAGTGTTAAAAGAACTCTACCATCCAAATGTAGCTTCGTCCGAAAACTATACGCTTCTAGGGAAATTGACATCCTGCTCCGAACGTTCCACGAACCATCGGGCAAACTCGACACGCCTTGGCCAATCTTTCTCTTTAAGGGCTTGCACACTCCGGCGGTGCTAAGGGTGATGATGGTCCTCGTGCATCACAGGCCAAACCGAAGATTGGGAGGCTACCATTGCGCGTGCTACTGCATGGGGTACTTGTTGACGGATTGTGAGCAAATGCGTGTAGAAACTTTTTCGTCGAACTCGGGGTTTCGAACTTCCCGTGGGCGGAATCTGTCGATCCTGTTCTGTAAGGAATAACTAAATAAGATTGTAACAATTAAAGCAATCAGATGGTAGTTATTTTAGGAATTATTAAGTAGCTTACCTCTACTGTGCCGGTCTCACGTAATCTACGATGGACGGTTGTAAAAGTACGTGCGTTCGGGACATTTCGGTTAGGGTATCTTTCTTGGTAAATTCGTCGCGCCCCTGCAATGGCTTTTCCCTACTTCGTGGGTGCATGCTTACGGCAGCTTACTTCCAGGGGCTAGTAGGCCAAACTTTGAAGCCCTCTAGCACTATTTAAACTAGTCGCAGAGAATCGCGACAAAATCAAACATACTTTTCAGCTCATCTCCTATAACCAAATTAAATTTCTGTACTGACCATTGAACCATCAAAGGTGTTCCGCTCCAAACAATTAACTATGGCCGATCTTTGATTAATGCTGCCCCACCAGCTTGCCCTACAGAAAGCCCAGAATAAATTATCTAAGTTAGTGACAAACCTCGAGAAACAATCAGCCCAGGAACGGTAACAGAGTCTACAAATCCAACCGGTCCTTACAAGCTATAAAATTTCAAACCTTTCTTCCTTCATAATTGTTTCCATAACCCAGTTTCCCACCCCTACCTGACCGAAGTCGGAGGTGGACCATTTGATCAGAGCTAACATCTCCCAGTGCGCCACCGCCCTTATGGGTTACAAGATCCGGCCTCCGACTCCCCGGTAAAGCCACCAGTTATTGCACACCCTGACCCGTTAAGGGCACAAATAGGAAGCCACCAGTTATTGCACACCCTGACCCGTTAAGGGCACAAATAGGAAGCCAAGAAAATAAACACCAAAAACAAGTAGGTCATAATTGTAAATGTCCAAGAGATCATGCTTAGCTGTTAATAATTTAGGAAGTACTTGCGCTACGGCTTCGACAATTTCAGGACAAATTCCCTACTAACCGGCGTAGTTTTCAATATCATTTTACGTTGTTCAGTGGCGGACTGGGTCTAATATTTTGGGCTGCCAGCTTAAACAACTATAACGCTATCATGTTTGAGGGGCCCACCTGCCATCGGGCAGGTTCACTCTATGGCCAGTCCGCCACTGACGTTGTTAGTTTATTAACGGTTTTTTTATGGAATCAAGTCAAAACACACATATCCCAGCGGTGCCGAGAAGAGAAAAAAAGTTAACAAAAATAACCGAATTTCAGCTGCCTAAACGTCGATTCGTAGCACAAAAATATTTTTAGAGGGGCGCATATAGGAATTTTCTGGATTTAGGGGGATACAGTTTAGAAGGTAATTGCATAACATTAATTTAACACTGTTGATTGGCCATAGAGAGATAGCTACTCAGCTTTGTTCTTGCTGTAAGCGCCAAGTCAAATCGTATCAGAATTGCATTACTGAACGATGGTTTGTTGACAGTTCAAATAAACCTAAGAGTGGTGGTTTTCCTAGTGACAATTCTTGAGACGTAAATGCAATATTTCTGAGCAGCCCAGTTACAAAAGTCTAAAACCAATCAAGTTTTTATCTTTACACTAAAATTAAACTGTTTTCTTTAGATACTTTTGGTTGTAATAATTTTAGTTATGTGTAATTAACTATTTCCTAAGTAAAACAAACCATTAAACTAATCAATTTTAATTTTACAGAAAAAGTTCTGAAAAATTAGATGGTGCCACTGTTTTTGGAGAAATATGACAGATGGGTACTTGTATGTACTGAAAATCTTCACCCAAAAATACTCACCATCCCAAAAGGTAATTTCGAGGGGTCACTATTATAATAACACTTTAGCATTCCGAAGCTTTGGATGTCACAGTGCCATTACTCTATTCGTTCATGGCTACAGTCCCAATCGAAATATATATTTCGATGTGGAACTAAAAAAGTAGACATATACGTCTGGTCGTACCCCAGTCCAGGTGTGGCAAAATATCATGACATCATCACCACCACCTAACTACACTTCGGTGAAAACAATAGTTCCAAATTAAAAATTCAAGAATTGTCAAAATAAAAAGGATAAATATACGTTTTTTAAACCATTTTGTTTTTAGTGTGCACTGAGAGAAATTTATATTGTATGAATTACTGAAAATATCTGGCAAACCATCATTCCAGAAATGTTCTGATTTCTTTACAGACATTTCCGAAATAAAGTATTACAGTAACGAACTGTTTTTTTAACAGATAAAAACAAAATTTTCACTTACAGATTAATTATGTAAAAATTACAGTTATTTGTATTGTAAATTTCACAGAACAAATACGTTAAATAAAAATGTAACGTTTTTTTTTTTAAAAAGTCATTGTTCTGTACATATTAAAGAATGTTTTGTTTTAAAAACTGAACAACTTGTGTTTCTATAAAACGTACTTCTGTAAATATGGCATACCGTTCTGTAGGACAAACTGAACAACTTGTGTTTTTATTTAACGTACTTCTGTAAATATGGCATACCGTTCTGTAGGACAAACTGAACTACTTGTGTTTATATAAAACGTAGTTCTGTAAATATCGCAAACCGTTCTGTAGGACAAACTGAACAACTTGTGCTTTTATTTAACGTACTTCTGTAAATATGGCATACCGTTCTGTAGGACAAACGGAACAACTTGTGTTTTTATTTAACGTACTTCTGTAAATATGGCATGCCGTTCTGTAGGACAAACTGAACAACTTGTGCTTTTATTTAACGTACTTCTGTAAATATGTTATACATTTCTGTAGAAACTGAACAACTGGTTTTTATAAAACGTCATACCGTTCTGTAGTACGTCTTATGTGTTGCAAAAAAACGGAATTCTGTACACATTACAGATTATTTCGGTAAAAAACACTTTGCCCAGATTTTCTGAAATACTTTGAATTCGGTTTTTAAAGGAAACGTCTTTTGAAAAACGGACTTTCCGTTATGATAAAAAACCTAAATTCTACAAATATTACAAAATATTGGATACAATTTCGAAAAAATCATTTATTCATGAGCCAATTTCCCAAAATAACTGCCGGATTTTATTTTTAATTCATATCCAATCATATATATATATAACCTCTTTCGGATTCTCTGGATTTATCTTGGCGATACATCTTAGTTTCTATAATATTGAAAAGAAAATTAGTTAAACCTTGCCCTCAATAATTTATGTTTAGAAATAGAGTTAGCCCGCATTCAAAGAAAGGACTTATTATACAAGAAAAGATTATTCCCTCTAAATGTTAATCCGAGTTGCCACAAAGTTTACATTTTAAAATTCCCCGACTTTTCCAGGTTTTCCCGGACAGTCTAACACAATTTTCATGGACCAATCAGTAGCGTAGCAAAGGGGGTGGAACTTTTCACTTCATGGTAACTGAAGCGACGGTCAATACTCCATTTTAAACTATCCTTGAAAACTATTTCTATGTATTAAGGGGGCGGAAAAAGGTCTAGCTACGTCACTGGGACCAATGTACCTACTTTTATGAAATAACGTTCAAATCTTACAATTAAATTATTTTAAGTTAAACCATAACTTCTTATGAAGTGGTAATTGAACAAGAGCACATAATATGTTGACGTTAGAAGGCTATAAATAAGACAGTCAATCTAAAGCATGTGGCCACCGGGCAGTGATGGTCGTTGTTCTACCCCTGTAAGAACAGGGTGAGAATCTGAGAGGAGGTGAGATGCGCGAAACTTCAAAAGGAGAGGAGCGTGAGAGGAGTTTCACAAAGTACGCGTTTCAGAGAGAGGAGATTGAAAGGAGGGATTTTACGACTTACATAAACGGAAAAAGAGTGTGAGATGATATCAGATTTTTCAATAAAACTAACAGGAGTGTGCGCGAGGTTAGATTAATTAGCGAAATTGGATGAGAGGAGATGAGATACAAAATTAGTTTACGGTGGTTAGAGGAGATGAGTTTGAGTTTAAAATTTTAGAAACGGGAATGAGGTGGAGTGAGAGTTATCATGAAATTTTTAAAAATGCCCATCACTGCCTAAAACTGACGCAGGGTTCATAAAACCATGGGCAAACCGATTTCCTTGATATTTCCCGTTTTTCCATTTTTATGTGGTCGATCTCGAGTCGAACATTCATTAGACCTTTAGCGTAGGAAAGTACAGGGAGTGTCACACTCTTAAGTAATTATCTCACTTTTGTTATTACCTATAATTATCAGACATGGGTGAGGCGGCAGCTTTTTTTCTATGTCACTAATAGAAGTTCCAGCCTAAAATATAGGAAGAATAATAATAATAATAACTTAATAATTTCATATAATTCACGGCACAACTCGTTCTTTCAATAAAGCCCCACTTTTTCCCCGGATCCCGAAGTATGTTGGAAGAACTCGAAAATGATTTGTCAATAAAACGTCCAAAATATTAGAAAATCATTCAATATTATTGTAGTATAGTCCAAAAGAAATAATTCAAACAATGTCATCTTCACGAGTTCTACTACAGTCGAACTATGGTCCCCAGAAAGCTTAGTATGGTTTGAACACTCTTTGCGTCTATGTCCGTCACGTGTACTACTGCAACCATTCCCATATAGTAAAATTTAGTCAACGGTTTTACTTAATACAATAGGTGTTTCAATAAAATAATAAATAATAATTAATTAAGCCTGGTTTTAAATTAGAGCCTCACCACCTAAGCTCCAGTCTACGTCATTATTTACATTCCTTAACATCAAAACTGGAACATTAAAATCGTACAACTTTAACTTATGCTGCAGGCGCCCCAGGTCGCGGGAATTTCTGGGCTTTGTAAACTCGCATCGAAACATTTTCTGTTCTCATTCATTACCGCGTATATATATTATTTCCGTGCGAAAATAGTCCTCGGCTATTTAAGCCCGTACCCGTTTGCCGATACAAAATAGCCGCTACCAGGCCTTTCGGCAAACGGACCTAAGTAGCCGAGGACTATTTTCAAACGGACACCGTTTAAAACAAACACTACGGTATATTACCTTTAATACTATTATGTTAATCAAAATAAATAAATAATACTAACTATTAACAATAATAATAATCTTCGGAATAAATTGATGATTTCGCTAAGCCTAAGAAGGGAACAAAAATGCCCAAGGCAGCGCTTGCCTCGTCTTTGTGTCGGGAGCGCTCCACATTTTTCGACACTAACTTAGACAGGAGTCATGACTCATGAGCAGCGTTGCCATGTCAAAACCCGAAAATTATTTCACCCCTGATCGAAGATTGTTAAAGTGTACCATGTACAAATTTTAAAACAAAAATTCCCACATGTTCAGATTTTTTTAACAAAAGATTTGAACGTGTTATATCTTATACTAATGTAAATACAAGTTAACTTATGGGTTAGAATAATACAAAGAAATAACTGACGGCTGACTCTGCAACTGCATTTCGTGAAGCCAATATAGAAATCGCATAACAAACTAGAACGGGTTTTGAAATTTTGTCGTGTGGTCCGATTAGAACTTTTAAAGAACCTTGCCTTTGGTCCATGCTTTTCGCCATCAGCGCCGCACTGGTGAACCACGGCCAACTTTGATCACGCGCTGTTCACGCTACAGTGGCCAACACATTCGTCGAAATTCCGCGAGCAAGGATTTCCCCCCTATAAACTGTACTATAACGTGTTCAGCGCCACGCTCGTTTTTATATTGGCTTCAATGTAAAAACTATTAAAAGAAATACGCTAGGGGCGCTCAAATCATACACATAAATATTTAATTACACAAATTAAATATTTATGTTTTAAATAAATCTTGTGCACTAGAAAAATTAGTCGTCTACGTTATTTTAATTTTGGTAATTTTTGCGCAAGTTGCTAAACTGTAATTTTAAAAATAAGACATTCGGTTACCATAGAATCTGCTCGGCCAACGCGAGACGTTCGCTAAACTACTGTATTTCCGTCTGCTAATTCGTCTACTCACAGTCTAGAGTAGAGAAAAAACAACGCAATTTTATTTGGTGTTGTGATAACAGATCTTAAAAGAAATTGATTTGAAAAATTCAACGGTTATATTGTGTAAATTGGCGCGTGCTTGCTCGGAAGGGATAATCTTATTGGCTAAGACAAATGCGGATAAATATTGCTAAGCCCACGTGATTCTATTTTATTATCAGAATAAATAATTACACGTGCGACGAAAAAATGGGCGATATCATCGAGATTCACGCGTTTTTTAATTTAAAAACCCTTCCTTTTGACGGTTTTTATTTTGGAGTGAATAATTTCTTTTAGCGTCTATTGACCGCTCTTTTTGTGATACCTCAAAATAATCACGTGCTTAAGGTTTGAGTTACAAAAGAGGTGAGAGTCGCTAGTCGCGTCATGACACGAGAAGCGACCCGCACAGTCATGCTGCCGTGAGCGACATTTTAAATCGACGACGATAAACGACCTGACGGATGACAAAGGCTCCGTATGCTTAGGTGGCAAATCTTTGGTGTGGGATTTCACCTAATCTGCTATAGGGTTTATTTCTCAGTAGCATGAATGTTACATAAGTAAGCCTATCATCAAGAATTAACTTTTTAATTTATTTAAAAAAAATTGGTTTACAAAAATGAAACAGTAAAAATTAGTGGAGTTTGTAAAGAAATTCATCAAGAGAGGAGCCTGGTGGGAACGTGTTCAAGACGGCGGTCGCGTTGCCCCGCTGCACGGCAATGGCTATGCGTTGGCTGATGTATTCCACGGAACCCGGCTACCCGGTTACTTCGCGAATTTTCCGGCCAGTCGCGTGTTCCAGGGCCAAGCCAAGAGTTTCAACTGCCAAAGCACAGAACTGGAAGCGATGACCGAAGCCCACATATATTTGGCGTTTTTCTTCAATTCAGCCTGGATGGCGGCCCAGAGAGGGGCGCCAGAAGACGAAGCCAAATACGAAGGCGCTATGGGCTCGGAGCATGTGAAATCCCATACTAATGATTTACCACCGGACCAAGGGACAAGGGTCATGCCATCTGGGCGTTTGCCGTCGTCCCTCGACAAACTGCGGGGGCTCGAGGACGGAGGGCACCCAGGCGGACATGTCACGATAGCGCGCCGTACGATGTCGTTGACGGCGGCGTGGCGGGACAGACGACCAGTGCTTTTTTGCAACTTAACCATGGGTCCCGAACGAGTCGCATGGGCACCGCAGTTGCAGATGCGTGGAACGCAGATATGGGCACCCAAGTGAAGACCGATGGCGATTCTAAAAGAATCATCGTCGAGATGAGTACCCAGAGACGGAGAAGGAAGCGCGTTCAGCCAGGCGCTCGATTCCTTTGAAACGACAGATAGGAGACGAGTTTTATCGCAGTCGCAAGAGGCGCGTTCCGTTAGGTGCGAGAGTGGCTATCATAGGCTTATGGTAATAACCCCAGAAATTTAGAAAATTTCGTTTCTATAAAATATTTCTATTACAACTACGGATATACATGTAACACTTACATTAGATAATTGTTGCGCAAATTACAAGACGAGATCTGTAATTTTTGCAGTTTTTGGTGAAAATTACATTGCCACAAATAAACATATTTGGTCATTTTAACAGCCAAAATCGTTGATCAGGGATTACAGAAATAGTTCTGTAATCTCTACAGTTCTTAGTACAAATAACAGTTCTGTAACTAAAATATACATAAGGATATTGTACAAAAATAAAATGACTGAACTGTTTTACTTGCTTACAGAAACGTACTGCAAAAATTTCGCACACATTAATACTGTACAAAATCTCTGTAGAAAGTACAGAAATTTCTCTCAGTGTGTATTAATCTAGTCCTTTTATAGTTAATTAAACTAGTCCATTTATAGTGTATTAATCTAGTCCTTTTATAGTGCATTAATCTAGTCCTTTATAGTGAATTAATCTAGTCCATTTATAGTGTATTAATCTAGTCGTTTCATAGTGTATTAATCTAGTCGTAGAGGTCGGTGATGGTTAACTTTTATTCAATAGATAAAGCTCTCAAAATTATTCGTAAAACGTTTTGATCAATCTAGTCCATTTATAGTGTATTAATCTAGTCCATTTATAGTGTATTAATCTAGTCCATTTATAGTGTATTAATCTATTCCTTTTATAGTGTATTAATCTATTCCTTTTATAGTGTATTAATCTAGTCCATTTATAGTGTATTAATCTATTCCTTTTATAGTGTATTAATCTATTCCTTTTATAGTGTATTAATCTATTCCTTTTATAGTGTATTAATCTAGTCCTTTTATAGTGTATTAATCTATTCCTTTTATAGTGTATTAATCTATTCCTTTTATAGTGTATTAATCTATTCCTTTTATAGTGTATTAATCTAGTCCTTTTATAGTGTATTAATCTATTCCTTTTATAGTGTATTAATCTATTCCTTTTATAGTGTATTAATCTAGTCCTTTTATAGTATATTAATCTATTCCTTTTATAGTGTATTAATCTATTCCTTTTATAGTGTATTAATCTATTCCTTTTATAGTGTATTAATCTATTCCTTTTATAGTGTATTAATCTAGTCCTTTTATAGTATATTAATCTATTCCTTTTATAGTGTATTAATCTATTCCTTTTATAGTGTATTAATCTATTCCTTTTATAGTGTATTAATCTAGTCCTTTTATAGTGTATTAATCTATTCCTTTTATAGTGTATTAATCTATTCCTTTTATAGTGTATTAATCTATTCCTTTTATAGTGTATTAATCTAGTCCTTTTATAGTATATTAATCTATTCCTTTTATAGTGTATTAATCTATTCCTTTTATAGTGTATTAATCTATTCCTTTTATAGTGTATTAATCTATTCCTTTTATAGTATATTAATCTATTCCTTTTATAGTGTATTAATCTATTCCTTTTATAGTGTATTAATCTATTCCTTTTATAGTGTATTAATCTATTCCTTTTATAGTGTATTAATCTAGTCCTTTTATAGTATATTAATCTATTCCTTTTATAGTGTATTAATCTATTCCTTTTATAGTGTATTAATCTAGTCCTTTTATAGTATATTAATCTATTCCTTTTATAGTGTATTAATCTATTCCTTTTATAGTGTATTAATCTATTCATTTTATAGTGTATTAATCTATTCCTTTTATAGTGTATTAATCTAGTCCTTTTATAGTATATTAATCTATTCCTTTTATAGTGTATTAATCTATTCCTTTTATAGTGTATTAATCTATTCCTTTTATAGTGTATCAATCTATTCCTTTTATAGTGTATTAATCTAGTCCTTTTATAGTATATTAATCTATTCCTTTTATAGTGTATTAATCTATTCCTTTTATAGTGTATTAATCTATTCCTTTTATAGTGTATTAAACTATTCCTTTTATAGTGTATTAATCTAGTCCTTTTATAGTATATTAATCTATTCCTTTTATAGTGTATTAATCTATTCCTTTTATAGTGTATTAATCTATTCCTTTTATAGTGTATTAATCTATTCCTTTTATAGTGTATTAATCTAGTCCTTTTATAGTATATTAATCTATTCCTTTTATAGTGTATTAATCTATTCCTTTTATAGTGTATTAATCTATTCCTTTTATAGTGTATTAATCTATTCCTTTTATAGTGTATTAATCTAGTCCTTTTATAGTATATTAATCTATTCCTTTTATAGTGTATTAATCTATTCCTTTTATAGTGTATTAATCTATTCCTTTTATAGTGTATTAATCTAGATATATATATAAATTTTATTTCCAAATGTTAAATTTTTTTTCGAGAACTCTATTTTGAAGTTCATAATTTATTATGTTTTTTTTTTGTTTTTTCATATTTTTTCTTTTTCGTGGCCCGTTTGGAAGCACAACCTTGACTATGGCTTGGGCCACGGGGTTCGGGTACGAAAGAACCTAATGAGCAGAATTGTCAAACTAAAATCCTTAAATCCCACGAGCCTTTGTAACCCTATGACGTCATTTTACTCTGTGGTGGCGAATAGTTCGAGTCGGAGTAAAAACGTTTGTCCAAAATGGCTGCCTGAGGCCTCTTCAGCGGATAAATTCTGGCTAGCAGATGACCCAATCCAATTTACTCCTTTACGCCTCCTTTCAGAAGGAGTAAAATGAGTAGCCCTAATACTCTGGAACAGACGAATAGTTTGTGGGGCGGAGTAATTCTTATCCCCGGAACAGGCGAATAGCACGTTTTAGGGTAAAAAGAGTACACTTTTAGTCCGAGAACAGGCGAAAAGAAACCCGCTTATATCACTTTACTCTCTTTACTCCAGCTTTTGATCATTAGAAATAGTAGCCCTAATATTCTGACCTTGAAGAATAGTTCAAGGTGTAGTGTAATTATTTCACCAGAACTAGCGAATATTACCGTAAAATTTGTATACCTTTTTTTAGAACAAGTAAAAAGTATCCACTCGTTCTATTCCCACTTCATTCGGCCCGATAAGTTCTTCAAAATAACGTCGATGGGGTGTAATGCGCTAAATATTTTCCGGGCTCATTGTTCCACAACAAATCGACAACAGTTTTTCACAAATAGGATTGCTAATGAGTGGAACTCTTCTCAAATATTAGAACTGGTGAAACTTATATGTAATTAATCTGAAATTCAATTTTTATTCCTTAAATTTGATTGTTTATCTAAAATTTAAATGTAGTACTTTCACATTTGATTGTCTATCTAAAGTTTTAATGTAATACTTTAATTATTGATTGTTTATCTAACATTTAAATGTAATTTTTAACTATATAAACTTACACCATGACTCAAAAAGAATTTAAGATAAAGAAATTAAATGTAATACTTTCATAACTGATTGTTTATCTAAAATTTGATTGTAGTACTTTCATATTTGATTGTCTATCTAAAATTTGATTGTAGTACTTTCATATTTGATTTGTCTATCTAAAATTTAAATTTCAAATTTGATTGTCTATCTAAAATTTGATTGTAGTACTTTCATATTTGATTTGTCTATCTAAAATTTAAATTTCAAATTTGATTGTTTATCTAAAATTTATTTCTAGTACTTAAAAATTCTATTGTTTATCTAAAATGTATATGTAGTACTTTCATATTTGATTGTTTATCTAAAATGTATATGTAGTACTTTCATATTTGATTGTTTATCTAAAATGTATATGTAGTACTTTCATATTTGATTGTTTATCTAAAATGTATATGTAGTACTTTCATATTTGATTGTTTATCTAAAATGTATATGTAGTACTTTCATATTTGATTGTTTATCTAAAATTGTTTTTAATTTGATTTTAATATTGAGCAAGACAAATAAGTGTACAAACTTTATATTTCCGGTACAATAAACTTTTATTATTATTATTATCAGTGGCGTATACAAAAAAACTCAAGGGTGGGGGGGTTGCTAAAAGACATCTTGAGCTATGGGTGTAATAAGAAATTATCAAGTCACATGCGAAGCCACTGATTATTATGCATTATGCACTTCTGCTTATACAAAACTAAGTCGTGGTTGAGTAATCGGCTAATAGAGGGCTCTGAATTGAATATGAATAGTTGAAAACTTTTGGGCGTGTCTTTGTAGTGACAATCTTTTGAAAAGTACGGGGAGCCATCGCGGCAACAGCGCCCAAATTGACTAGGCCAAATCCGCCCTCTCTTTCAGAAAGCTCCCGTGGGGAGGCGCTCCCTCGACGGCCATCAAATTCTCCCCATGATTTCATCGTAACACGGATAACTTCAGCTCGTAGTCCAACGTCGCGACTCCGGGTCGTATCGGCCACTTTACCCGGAGAAGGCGGAAGAAGATACGTCCCGGAGTAGCGGAATACCGGGGACGACCGCGTTGAGTCAAGGTCAGGTCTAGTTAAAAATGCACTCTTATTCGCCCGATCCCCGAGAGCTAATAGAGAGCGCTCGAAAACGTGAAAGTCGAACTTGTAGCTGAGTGTACAGCATTCACCTCCTACCAGCTGGCCCTACACGTTTTCTGCTCGTTTCTGATGCTGGCTTAACCTGTCTATTATTAATTTGCGGAACATAATATTATATTAGATATGATTCTTTAATGTTTTCACTCGTCGTCATATCATCATAAATAATTGAAGCTAGATATATGCTGGTTAAAATCATAATGGATATATATTAAATTCTTAATTTATTTATTTCGTAGCTTATAGAATATGTTTTCTTAATTTCAATACAAGGATGGTAACTGTGTCGTAGCTCTCTGAGACCGGAGACCCGCGATATCTATGGAGACTAGAAACTGGAAGCCCAACCTTCCATTAAAGACCGGAGACTGGAGACCAAAAGTGTTACCGTCGTTGACAGGATTTTGTTTGGGGGGGGGGGGGGGACATATAATAATAATAATAATAATAATAAACAGCTAGGCTAATACCCAAGGCACACGTGCCTTTTGTGGCCCCTAGTTGCGCCTCTGCATGGTATCATATGTTAATAAACGAACTAACAAAAATAAAAAGATTTTTATGTAATACCAATGTTTTAATTACATTTATTTGTTGTTTTAATTATTACAAAGCTATTTTTACACGCACAGGGGAGGTCGAAGGAGGTCGAATTCAGGGCAGATGGGGAAGCCTTGATTTTTGACACTTTTCACGAGTTACTTGTTTAAACTGGTCTTTCTTAAAAAATTGTCAAAAAGTATTGTCAATGTGACCAAAATAATTGACCGATTTCAAAATTATGTTTTTGCACGCTGTAGCAGCGGTTCCCAAAAGACGTTCCGTGATAAGATAACTAAAAAAAATGAGTTGGAGGTCCGCCATAATTAGGTGGATAATTTAGGGTTCCATAGAAAAACCAAAATTGGGAACCGCCACGTGACAGTACCTTTACATGGTGAGGTTTAGCAGGCTTATTTATCCGCTTTTATGCCTTAAAATGGCGGCGTAATTTCAGATCCACCAAAATAAAATCGGTGTGGTGTGCTTTCCCCCCTTTGAGTTCGGAAGAGGTGAAGGTTTGGCCGGTTTTTCGTGTGAAATATTTATCTGGCAAACCCGTAAGAAATTGAGAGCAGTCGATTTTTAGGCGTAGCGTAGTTGCTAGCCTAGGCTTCACTAATTTCCGGCTTTCCGCACCGTTTTTCTTATTTTAAATGATTTTTGTAATAAATGTATGATGGCAAATAAGCATAATACTAGTCCCAAATCCACGGATTTAAAAAGAAACTTAGATCATGAAAATATTCTTAACCCCAAACATACTTCAATACCTAGGGTCCCTCCTACAACTCCGAAAAGGTACGTCTCTAAAATATTCATATAAAGACAGGACATAAGCCGAATTCTCTTAAACCAAAGAATAACAATGTTGTTAGTCCATCTGAAATAGCTCTATAGTCTGTATGAAAGGTTTGACCGGTTTTGGGCCGATTTTATAGAACGCTCTATTGGGGAATTTCTCGAGAGTAGAACAGTAGGCTAGAAACGGCGACCTATTTGATTAAAAGTTGAAGGATTTCGAAATTCATGGTGAGGCGATACTTCTCCGAGGTAATGACTCGTTACTCAACTTTCTATGCAAATGTTTTTTATTATTATTATATTTTGAAAGTTATTTTTTGGACCACGGCTTCGCGGGAAAAAAAATGCGTCCTTATAATATTATATCGCGGGGAAACTTTGAAACGGAAGGAAGTCGCGACGGCGTGCAGCGCCGCCGAGCGGCGAGCGGACGCAACAGCTGGATGGCGGGGCCTCCCTTAGTTTAATGGACATCGGAAGCGGCGCCGCAACAAGAACATTTCTCGAGAAAGTCGCGTGCGGCCTTCTCCACATAATATTCGCTCGTAATAATCTCTCTTACATGCAAACTTGGGAGTGCGTTTTCCAGGCGAGCTAATTACCCGCCTACTACGCTAAAATAGACTCCCTTTTACGCCGACATTCATAACGAAATGGCGGAGTCTTAGTTTCGCCATTGGCTGGCGCTGCGTGTTCTGGAAAGAAAATAGAAGATTTATGTGTTAAACAGTCGTACCCTTTTCTTCAGTAATTGTGTCAAAATTTTTAAAGGCTTTCGCGACCTTATTTAGGTTATTTTCGATTGCGGTATGCTTGGGCAGTGTTCCAAAAATATCATTTTTTTAGAATATTGGGCATATCACTGGTAAATAATAGTATATAATGGTAAATACGGGGTAAATGGTGGTGAATAATGGTAAATATGGGTAAATATGGTAAATGGTAGTGAATAATGGTAAATATGGTAAATGGTAATGAATAATGGTAAATATGGTAAATGGTGGTGAATAATTGTAAATATTGGTAAATATGGTAAATGGTAGTGAATAATGGTAATTATGGGTAAATATTTTAAGTTATGGTGAATAATGGTAATTATGGGTAAATATTTTAAGTTATGGTGAATAATGGTAAATATGGGGTAAATAATAGTAAATAATGGTAAATTATAGTACGTAATGACAAATATGGGGAAAATGGTGGTAAATAATGGTAAATATGGGGTCAATCATAGTAAATGATGGTAAATAATGGTAAACATGGGGTAAATCCTAGTAAATGATGGTAAATATGGGGTAAATCATAGTAAATGATGGTAAATATGGGTAAATTATTTTGAATAATGGTAAATAATGGTTAATTATGGTAAATAATGGTTAATTATGGTTAGTAATGGTTAATAGGGTAACTAATGGTTAGTAATGGTTAATAGGGTAACTAATGCTAAAATATGGTTAGTAATGGTTAATAGCGTAACTAATGGTTAATTATGGTTAGTAATGGTTAATACCGGGTAATTAATGGTAAATAAGGGTGAATATTGATTTTTTTTGTATAGCAATATGTGAAATCAAGAAAATAATTAAAAAAAGATTATATCAACTCTACAAGTCTGTTCTAAATCTGAAAGGTTTTAACTCCATAAATGTTGGTTTAAGTTTTATTATATTATTTACCATTGTCTACCATTATTTACAACTTTTTCCATTTTATAGCCTTATTTACCACCTGTTAAATCTAGGGTAACTGATGCTATTTTGAAATTGGAATCGGTGGAGTGGTTAGCACTTTCGCTTCGCGACAAGAGGAACCGAGTTCGATCCTTGGGAACAACTCATTCCGCGTTGAGTTTGGAAGTTCTCTCCCTACTGGCTAACGGGGTTTTCCCCCGAGCTCTTTGGTTTCCACCTTCCATAAGAGCATGTGGAGGTTTAAGGCCTGGGTTTTTTTCTGCCTGTCCCCCTTTAAATGAAGTTAGTGGAGCACAAATACCCTGGTGGTAGGCCAACCGCTGAACATGTTGGCCTAATTTAAAGGGGGACAGGCAGAAGAAAACCTAGGCCTTTAACGGTAATAGTAAGTGTAAGGAGCTGTTGGCGCTCGTGGCATGAAGGGCCACCTGAAAGTTGCTGGCTGACTTGGGGCTGTGGTTTTGCCAAGTTTATTAACCTAGCTACATCCGTTAAATCTTTGATAAATGAACTACTAGACCATAAGCAAAAACTGCATTCTTCAAATTGCATTGTTCTCGAGATATGTCGTAAATTACGTCACTTTCGACTCGTAACAAAATACGTGTAATCAATTTTAGAGATGAAAGCGGATTTTGAAAACACACAAGGTTCCTTGCGTGTTTCTTTTCTTCTGGCGTTAACAATCTGTAGTTTAAGTCAGGCTCTATTTTATTCCGTGATAATCTTTTAACTAGCCCAAGGAATAGTAAAATTTTAGCCTTCTAATTGTATTTTCCGTGTGAAACAAACTCTTATTGAAATATTTTTCTTTGGAAATATTATACAGAGACACACTTATAAGTCACAATGTTATACATATGATACTAAATAATAAACTATAGCAAGCTGAGGTACTTTAATAAATGTTGAAACTGTTAAATCGAAAATTAAAACTGAAAGTCAGGGTGACCTTCACAAATATATAGTTCTAAAACTTCTAATATATAAATATATATATATATAAGTTTTACTTCTACTAGGCGCTATGGTCATGGGTTAAAGCCCCCCTTAAGGAGCTGTGAATACATGTACGCTAGTAAAATCATGGAGATTTCCCCGCACCCGTTAGAAAATGTCTGCGGGTGCCCATTGCTAAGGTGGTGGTTCAGAGTCTGTGCAATGGTTTTGGTACCATAATTCAATCGAATAAAAAATCAAATAAAAACCAAATAATTCAATCGAATAATACGATCGAATAAAAAAATCAAACACAACCAAATAATTCAATCGAATAAAAAATCAAATAAAAACCAAATAATTCAATCGAATAATACGATCGAATAAAAAAATCAAACAAAACCAACTAATTCGATCGAATAAAAAATCAAATAAAAAACGCAATAGTTCAATCGAATAAAAAAATCAAACAAAACCAAATAATTCGATCGAATAAAAAATCGAACATTCGATTAGTCGAATCGTATAGAGTTCGAGAAAATTAGCGAAAATTCCAGTATCCTGATCAAATGGACGAATATTCGAAAATCGGGGTTTAAAATATTTTGTATTTCAAATAGGTCAATTAAGTTTATAAAAATTAGCGTGTCAGTTTAAATGTATCTTAATTTGGAAGTAAAATATGCGAATTATTTGGTATTTGTTCAGTCAATGGCGTTTTCGTTACTAAAAATGTACGTGAACCCCATACACCACTCGATTTTCAACCGGGTGATCACATTTAGATCTCTAACTTCTGGTGTTGACTGAGTTTGTAGGACCTGAAAGCTCCTTAGTACACTCTTAAAAAAAGGGTGTATTTTCAAACCTTTAAGAGTTTTTTCTTGTCCCATATTTAACACCTTAACAGGTTTATAAAGGATGTTATTCTACAACTTAAAAAGCAGTTTTCCTGTTAGGGTGTTTATTTACACTGTTTGGGGTGCTTATGTCCTCCGTTTTGGTTCCTTTGTTAACAGTTTGTGGTATAAAACTATTCCCTTCAGGGTTATTATCTACTCCCTCTAGGGTACAAGACCACTCCTTTAAGGGTACCAAACGACTCCCTTCAGGGTGTTACACTACCCCCTTCAGGGTTCTGCAATACTCCCTTAAGGGTTCTATAATACTCCCTTTAAAGTTTTTAACTACTCCTGTTAAAAAACCGCCTCGTAATTTAATTAAAATGTTTAAATCAAATGTCGTAAATAAATAAAAATAATAAAATGTAAGTGTAGAACTAAAATTGTATAATTTAAAATAAAATCCAAACATGTATAAATTCCAATTGCAAAAATAATATCTTAAAAACTTTCCAAATGTAAAAATAATCCTCTAAAAATGTCTATTATATTGTAACGCGTAGGCTCGGTTGTCGACGTGGGATTCTTGGAACCGGGGAAATGGACAGCGCCGATTTGGCGCTAAAATTTCGCCACTTTGAGCCAATTTCCCCCGTTTTCCCCAGGCGTCCAAGATTCCCGCATCGAGTCCGTTGATTTCACAACCGAGCTTTCTTTCATTTGTATTGTAAAATGTATTGGCACTCTCGACCTAGCCTCGAAGTCGACAAGGATGGAAAAAACCACCATTCCTAAAAATAAAACTAAACTTTAAAAACAAAACTTGTCATTTTACTTAGATAAACTTTAGTCCGGAACAAAATCATATAGGCGCAATTAGAAACCTCCCAAAACAAAACGATAAAAAAACCTTATATCGTTTTTCAGTCGGCGATATAAAGTAAAATATAGCTCTCCCTGAACCAAAAAATTAAACCAGAGAAAATCGGTGTAAACCCAAATCCAAATTTTCTACAACTCCCTTTAAGGTTCTAAACTACTGCCGTAAGGGTGCTACAATACTCCCTTTAAAGTGTTAAAATACTCCTTTTAGGGTACTAAACTACTGCCTTAAGGGAGCTACACCCTTACGAGGTGTTAAATCACTCAATTTACGGGGTAAACACCTTTTCAAGTTTTTAATTTGGGACAATAAAAATCCCTTGAGGGCGTTTAAATTAACATTAAAGAGTGTTTTTTTACAGATATCACACCCTTAATATACCATTAAAACACCCTTTTTTTAAGAGTGTAGGTCGTAGTCACTGTGCCTAATACACTTTGTTGTAAATTAACCCTTGACAATATCGGATACCATGCCCGGATATTATCACTGTGCCACGCTAGCACTTTCGATTCCAGCTTGTGGCACTGGCTGAAACCTCGGAACAACGCCTTCAAGTTAAACGGGCTTTCACTCGAGTACTTCGGTTTCCCCTTCCCATAAAACCTTGTAGAGGTTAACGTTAATAGTAAGTGTAGGGAACTGTTGGCTCGCGTGGCATGAAGGGCTTGCCACGACTCTCCTACGAATTGTAACCCGGCCACCTGAATTAATGGCTTTAAAAGTCACTTGATGACTTGGACCAAGAACCCATTGACGTACCAAGAACAGAGGAAAGGAAATTTTTCTGGATCGTCTCCTAATCGATTTTTTTGAAAGAGGCGGAGCTATTGAGTCTTCTTCCACTATTGTTACTTCTAAAGACCTTTTCACACGAGCCAACTTTTTAAATCCAAATGCTGAGTCAGCAAAAATGGATCAGTGATCCATTTTTTTCTAGCGTACCTTTTTGGTGGATCAACTCATAGAACTTTTATTCACACAAACCAACTAGTTGACTCAACTCAAGTTGACTCATCTAGTTGGATCAAAAAGTTGGCTCGTGTGAAAAGGCCTTTAGAAGGAGGCGCGAACCCTTACAGATACAGAAAATTACATATTATTTTTCAGTTGCTTTCATGTTGGCTTTAAGTGTCCTCCATTAAGCGAAATTAGAGTTGGTTTTAAGTGGTCTTTAAGTAGGTTTTTAGTTAGTTTAAGTAGTTCTTAGACCGCTTATTTTTTTAGTTAAAAGGCGGGGAGCTGTTGGTTAACGTGGCATGAAGGGCTTGCCACCACCCTCTATACGCGTTGTAACCCGGCCACCCGAATTAATGGCTTCAAAAGTCGCTAGATGACTTAGACCTAAGGTGGTGCTTTGAGTATTAGCCTAGCTGTTTATTAAGTTTATTATTAAGTTTTAACATTACTAATTATTTCGATTAATAAAAGAAGGTTAAAATAACATTAAAATAAGTAATTGGTTAGTCCAATGTAAAAATACTCTAAGATTGTAATTGCGAATATCTTATTTTTGAGAATTGATTTGGTAATTTCGGGTCAAAGGTGGGGGGGGGGGCTAGACAATGTCGATCACCTCGACCCGACCTTCTCAGAAGAGAGATACGACAAGCTAAAGGAAGAGGGAGAGCCCGTCGTGTCCTCTCCTATAGAGATACGTCTCTATATCAGCGAATGGAATGGTGGAATATCTGGAGGGGAAAAGAGTGGAATGCGCTTTTTATGTTTGCATCGTATGGGTCGGGGTGGGGGGCATCCTGGCGAGGAGGAGAGTGCCATCTAGGGGGCGGAGGAGGAGGAGGAGGAGGAGGAGGAGGAGGAGGAGAGGGAGAGCGATGAGGCGCGTCCGAGTGTCATCCTTCTCTCCCGAACGTTTTTATTTAATAGAGAACAACCACCCTCTCGTTGAATGACGTTTTCAATTTTTATTTCATTTGACGGGAATTGTCCCGTTTACTGCTCATGCCAGGAAGGCAGATACGCTTCAAGGGTCCCCTCCAATGAATTCAGAACCGCAGTCTTTCAACGATCAGTATGGGGGAACCAATCTTACATACACCAAAGATGATCCCTTATCCTTTGCAAGTTTGATAGATAATTAATAGTTGTTAAAGGCCTAGGTTTTTTTCTGCCTGTCGCCCTTTAAATTAACTTACAAGGAGAGTACCCGAGGTGTTTATGGCCGATTTTGTTCAAATTCGGGGGATTGGTAGACCTTCATGTAACTTGAAAAATCCTAAAGGGAATTTATTCAATGGGCAACGGTTTTACCATGGCAACGAAAAAGGTTTTTGAAAACATAAAATGTAAATTTTCCCATTGAAAATAACATGGGATTTGGACCGATTCCTGTGAAAGATTTTAAAAGATTAAAAAAATTTAAAATACCAAAATTATATAAAAAAAAATTGAAAATTGATGAAAAAAAATCAAAATTGATCACATTTTGACCAATTTGAACCAAATGGGTGAAAATGAACCGATATGGCTTAAATAGGAAAAATTTCAATTTTATGTTGTCAAAAATATTTTTCGTTGCCATGGCAAAACCGTTACCGATTGAATAAATTCCCTTTAGGATTTTTCAAGTTACCAATCCCTCGAGTTTGAACGAAATCGGTGTGTAACACCTCGGGTCGTCTCCTTGTTAGTGGAGCACAAATACCCTGGTGGTAGGCCAACTGCTGAACATGTTGGCCTAATTTAAAGGGGGACAGGCAAAAGAAAACCAAGGCCTTTAAGACTAAACTAATGGCTTTAAAAGTCACTCGATGACTTAGGCCTTGGGTATTAGCTTAGCTGATTATTATTATTAAGTGTGGCCTACTAGCCCCTGGAAGTAGGCTGCAACAATCACCACGACGACCAAGTTCCTTTTTTTAATCTCTGAAGAGTTTGTAGATAGTCATCAGTTAGAGAAAGCGGCATTTCTTACTTCCAGTATCAATACTTTGGAGAACATTAATAGCTGTTTGAGTCTGGTTTTTTTGCGTCCTCGGCGAGAGTCGTCCTGATCCGCGTCGCTCCGGGGGCAACACGAAGAAGAGCGGACATCCTGGGAGCCGACAAGCGGAAGCGGAGCCGCTCCTCGGCCGCGGCCAAACTCGGGCCTCACACCGTCCTCTTCCGGGACACAGCCCTCTCATTTGTCTCCGGGATCCTCCGCATCCACGCGCCCGCCGCTGCGGATAAGAAAAAGGGGATAAAAAACTAATGACCCCGTCAATGAGGTAAGAACCCGTTCTCTTCTCTAACTGTTAATGTCCCCACGATGTCCCGACGATGCGCGTGCTTCGATCTTGTTCCGGCTTAACGGAAACGTATTTTTTATTCACTCTCTCTGTCTTGTAATTTTCTCGATATGTTGAGCGAAAAAAAAATAACTTATCGGTTTCTTCCGAACGATTTTTGGGTTAAAATCGCCATCCCTGTAAATTAACTTTGCCTAAGACACCAGTGTATCGCGTGTGGAACACTTTTACAGGCGTTCGTAGGCCAATTTTAGACGTGTCTAGTTTCCAATTATAAATGATTTTAATACGGTATAGTTCTGAAAACTAGAGGTAGGGGGCGTTATAATGTACCCTTCACTGTCTAGCGTTCAGATTTATCATGATTGCCATCATTGCCTCGCGTAGTTAATTAGACATTGAACCCGTAACATGACTACGTTCCAGACTTTGAGCTGGAAACAAAACGCAATTCGGTCCAGAAAATATTAAACAATACGTTAATTATTTATTAATATTGACTCAAGGAAAAAATATATCTTAAGATATGCGGGTAGATTTATGTACAAATGGATTTGCGACGTACTCTTGTTCTTGGTATTAGAGCTAAAATTACATAACGTATTACCAGAAGTATATAAGATCTCTGTTACGTAAGAAGTATCCATTTTCATACACTGTTAATGTTAAACGCTTAAAAAACGTACTTTCGTGGGCTGCCGTTGATTTTCAAAGTGTGCTTTAGAAGATAAAACGAAATATTTCATATAGTGACTCTTGAAAACTATTACACTGAGTACATTTGAATATGATCTATAAATCAACGAATACAAGCGATAAAACCGTGATGCTTGGGCCACTGTTAGCGGGCCCGGGCCCCGGTAATATATTAATTCCGGGTCCCAAAGAGAGCCGTTACTACTGGAAATAGCTATACCTTTTCAGAGATAAACCCGGGCTAAGTGTACCTTGTTTGTTCAAACCCGGGCTCCGAGGCTGCATGGGCCCCGGTAAATTGTACCGGCTTCCCCCTCTCATGTCGGACCAGCGTCATGCGGTGTTATTAACTGGAAAATACATCCCTTTGGAAAATTCCCCGAACCGGCGAAGGTACGTTTAATTTATATAGATTAGATGGATACTTCTTTCGTAAAAGGTATTTTATATACTTCTGGTCTCACTAAAACAACGTAGAAATTAACGTTTACAATTTGGCGGACCACTATTGTTGGTATACGACAGAATGAAGCTAGAGAGAGTACATTAACTACTTCATAGGCCGACCACTCCCGCTGCAAGATATGTCCCTATACTGTACTGCCTTCTTTCACTTCCTGAGCTTTTACCTCCCCCCTGACCCCCCGTGAACCCCCCCACCGGAGCTGCGCCCTCCCCCTGGCCAGAACGTATTGTTCTACTCCACCCCTTTTTGCTCTCCGTTGCCCCGGGTAACCGTTACGGCTTGCCAGGTCTTACAGCGAAGCTAAATCCTGCCGGCTTGCTGGATACACTTATTGAAGACGCGAGGCTGAACCCTAATGGCAACCAGAGACACCCCCCACCCCGCGTGGGCCAGGGGAGGGGGCCCAGGGGGGGCCTTGATAACGAAGAAGCGGTACTGTTTTTTTTGTCTACCAACGAGATCGAAATTATGATTTGATGGGCTAGTCAAATTTCGACGTTTTTTTACGAGCTTAAAACGCTTTTTTATAGAGGAGTGGAGTTCCGTAAAAAGGGGTTGTAGAGCCCCCCTTGTAACCAGGGGTGGGGGTGGAAGTGACTGGTATTTTGGAAGACAAAAAGGACTCGGGTCGTTACCGTAAATTAGAGGGGCTTAATGGCCCCCGCACGTGATCTCCGTTGACAGTTTTGTGGTCGATTTAGCCACTTTTTTGTTTTTAGAATGGAGGGCGAGAGTAGAATATGGAGCTGATAATGTAATTTTGATTTAGGTGCTGAAGTTGGGTCTCCCCCTTTTTATTTTGGTAGGGTACCTTTGGTACATTTGTGCCGTAAAGTCTGTGGTTTTATTTAATGTTTGTTTTTAATGCGAGGAATTAAGAGGGTTGATATTTATGAGGTTGTTATATCGGCACGTTTTTCGGATACGTGTGAGCATAAATATTTCGTTGTTTTTCAAATTGAGGCGTGATTCCTTTCTTGAATAAAAGTTTTAATTTATTGGTACAAAAATCATGTGAATTGTACTGGGAAAAAGTATCCAACGTGAGGGCCGTGCAGAAAAAGAAGGGGGGGGGGGATATCACGGGCCCGGCAGAAATGGGCCCACAAGCGTGCTTTTTAGGGACCCGGCACGATAGGGGCCCATAAAAATGTCCTTCAGTAGCACTTCTATTGGAAATTTTATTTAGAAGGGCCCGCTATTATATAATTTTCTCCGGGGCCCAGTACCATAGGGCCCCATCGCTGGGTCTTTCAGTAGCAACTCCTTTTTTAAATTTCAGTTAGAAGGGCTCCATCGTTTGGCCTTTCAATAGCACCTCCCTTGGAAATTTCATTTATAAGGGCCCGCGATGATATAATTTCCTCCGGGCCCGGTATGATAGGGCCCCATAGCTGGGCCCTTCACTAGCACCTCAATTGGAAATTTCATGATATAATTTCCACCGGGGCCCGGTACGATATAGGCCCATCACCTTGCCCTTCAATAGCACCTCCCTTGGAAATATAATTGATAAGGGCCCGCGATGATATAATTTCCTCCGGGGCCCTAAATGTCTCTGCATGGACCTGTCCACCGTCAATAACAAAGTAATAACAATTTATTACACACCTTACGAATTGGCCTCATTAAACAAAAACCTATTTATCCATTATTAATTATGTCTCCATCTACGGCCGTTTTTGAAAGCAGATGTAGAAACTGAAATAAAAAACGAAATTATATAAGTAAACAGTTTTATTTTTTGATAGTAGATGGCGTGATAGTCACTTCATTTTCGCAAATCGTATTACGAAAGTATTGTATTTAAAGAAATTGTAAATCACGTTTAAAGTTTTTTTTGGTGATCTGGCCAAATATAATATTAATATTTAATATTTGGTTACAGGTCTAATTTTAACAATTGTCTTTGTTTTAAAATTTAATTCTAATTGTGAATATATTTACTGTCTAATGTGTCAAGCTACATTTCACCATTTGAGTCGGTTACAAAAAAACCGATTCAATAATGAAAAAATTTAAAAAAACCAAATCGAAATTTAACTATAAATTAGACATCTCTTGTAGAATAATTTCGAGGAGCAGTTCACTTCGATGACTAAATTTGCACCTTTGATCGATTAAATCCGATTAAATCATGATTAAATGGACTAAATAAGGATTAAATCGAGTTAGTGATTAAGACGATTAAATCACGATTAAGAGGATTAAATCACGACTAAACCGATTAAATCGATTAATCACGATTAAGCCGATTAAATCACGATTAAGTCGATTAAATCACGATTAAGTCGATTAAATCACGATTAAGTCGATTAAATCACGATTAAGTCGATTAAATCACGATTAAGTCGATTAAATCACGATTAAGTCGATTAAATCACGATTAAATGGACTAAATAAGGATTAAATCGAGTTAGTGATTAAGACGATTAAATCACGATTAAGAGGATTAAATCACGACTAAACCGATTAAATCGATTAATCACGATTAAGCCGATTAAATCACGATTAAGTCGATTAAATCATGATTAAATTGACTAAATAAGGATTAAATCGAGTTAGTGATTAAGACGATTAAATCACGATTAAGAGGATTAAATCACGACTAAACCGATTAAATCGATTAATCACGATTAAGACGATTAAATCACGATTAAGTCGATAAAATCACGATTAAGTCGATTAAATCACGATTAAGTCGATTAAATCACGATTAAGTCGATAAAATCACGATTAAGTCGATTAAATCACGATTAAGTCGATTAAATCACGATTAAGTCGATTAAATCACGATTAAGTCGATTAAATCAGGATTAAGTCGATTAAATCACGATTAAATGGACTAAATAAGGATTAAATCGAGTTAGTGATTAAGACGATTAAATCACGATTAAGAGGATTAAATCACGACTAAACCGATTAAATCGATTAATCACGATTAAGCCGATTAAATCACGATTAAGTCGATTAAATCACGATTAAGTCGATTAAATCACGATTAAGCTGATTAAATCGTGATTAAACAGAATAACTTGTGATTAAATCAAGATTAAAAAGATTAAATCAAGATTAAAAGATTAAAATCGTATTAAAAGATTAAAATCGTATTAAAAATTAAATCGTGATTAACACAATTTAATACATGTAATCGGATTTAGTCCAATTAAGTATGCACCCGAAACAGTGATCTGCCCCCCGAATAGTTCCCAAGATTGTCACGGGTTATACGAGAAATTAAGCTGTCACTGGATAGAACAGGGTCACCCACCAGGGGCAATTACTATTTAGTTAAATCCTAACTTTCTTAACTAGATAAATTGTTACTACAAATTGAAAAACCAAAAAATCCTTTTCAATGATTGAAATGGGATAACAACGTAACTTTTAAAGCGACTCAGCGACTCGACTCAAACTTTAACGAAACGCAACAAAATCTATAAAGAAAAAAGAAAAATGTAACGTTCCGTATTATTTTTATTTAGGTAGGATCAAAAGCCTCGGCGAATCCTTCGACAACTCCGCAACGCGTACGACGACGTCGCGGCCTGGCACGAAAGGATCGCGCGGAGAAAAAGTCGATTCACGCGGACTCGGAGAAGAAGCCCAACCCTCGGCGTCGGATCGGGCTGCCTCCTTGGCCCTCGGCTGCCTCCTTGGCAAGACCCCCCGAAACGCCGCCCACCGCCGCGCTTAGTTCCTCCCCTTCTTACCCCCCCTCCTGTCTGTGTCGCTCCGGCGCGAACGCGAAAAGAACCCTGGAACGCGGCGATTTTCTCCGAAATCTCGTTCCGTAGAGAGCATTCTCCGCTTTGATCTCTCCGCCTGCGCTGTTGACGTAAGAGAGCCGCCTGTCCACGATCGGCCACGGAAATCCGGCAAGCCGTCTCGCGGATTGCGTCAAACCTGGCCAGGTGAGTCGCTCTCTCTCTCCAAAAGTTTCCGTTTAGCCTTTTACCCGCGGGCGGCACGAGCTTTGATCCGTCTGTCGGAGCGTCTTCCTTCTCAATGTAGCCGACGATGGTGATTTTTTTTTAAAGGTAATATCCTGTAAGAACGGAATTAAACGTTATTTTTAGCCCGGTTCGAGATGGTCGGTCTCCGGTAGGGGAAATGATCAAAAATCCGTTGAGGAAGTTAAAGAGGAATTTCGGAGGAAGTGTTCCCAAAAAGAATTGTCGCTTCACGAGGAGCTTTTTCCACTCACGGAGGGGGGGGGGGGGGGTCTCGCGGGACGGGGGGGGGGATAGTAACATCCGATACAACCCGGGACTTGACACTCTTTATACTGCGGATTCGGTGCCACCCCCCCTAAATCTAACCCCCCTCTCACTCGGTAGTATTATTTCGACTGATAATAAAGAATTTATTATGATTTTTTTATTTCGATTCGGAACGGATGAGGAAACGGTTAATACCGTTCCGGATAATCCGGCTTTCCCCCCCCCCCTCCTCTCTCTGACTCTCTCTCTTTCTGTCGCTTTTTGGCGCGGAAGACATTTCGAATTGCCTGTGCCTATTTTCTTAAATTTTACGTCATCGTATATTTATGGAACGAAATATTTAGAAGTTGATATTTTTAAGATTTTAAATTTTTACGCGATTTGATATTTGATTTTTTTTAATTTATCTCGACTAACTTCAAATAATTTTATCTATTGCTTAAAATTAAATAATTTGCTAATTGAAGTTTTGATAACTAATGGTAAACATTTAATAATGTCTGGCTTCAATATTCTGTATTGAGATAAATAAAAGGGTTAATTTATCCCTCGAAAACATAAGTGCATACGATGCTTTATTCTGCGCAATCTACAAGTTCCATCGTTCACGTTTTAAAGGAGTGGTGTAACCTGTTTAATAATCTTTTAAATTGTTAGTTTTTAAAAGAGAGGTTAAGCAAAGTTGACTCAGAAGAACTTTAAAAGATAACTTTGAAATATTTTGGAAGCACTTCCATAAAGCATTGAGGATGTATTGGTAAAATATAAACTTTTTGTAGAAATCTAGCGTTACCCAAAATTTCGTTTTTTTTATAAGAATTTCTGTTAACTGTTTATTTATGGATATTATTCGCGGTTATAAAATGATTTAATATGCAAAAAATAAGTTTTTATTCGGATAATCTTCGGTTATGGATAAAACCAATAAAACGGATATTTTTTATCCAAATTAGTGTGAGCTATCAAAGTAAAAAACACCCAAAGTTGATTTTTAGAGAAAAGTCTACCTTCGTAACTTTGACATAATATTCTGATACGACTGTAAAACATCACAAATTCTTTGAAAAAGCCTAGTTATTTTAAGTACCTTTTTTTTAGAGCATTTGAACAAGAAATTGATCGACTGATTGTTATAAAATCCCTATTAAATTTGGACAAAATTATCTAAAGCAAAATAACG
This sequence comes from Leiobunum rupestre, assembly GCF_980474605.1. NCBI lineage: Eukaryota > Metazoa > Arthropoda > Arachnida > Opiliones > Sclerosomatidae > Leiobunum > Leiobunum rupestre. The sequence goes on along the minus strand of NC_143392.1, from coordinate 12,639,707 downwards.
GTTAGTCAAAACCCTAACTGTCAAATTTCGAATTAACAAAAATATTTTAATATCACGGGTAAAGCCTATCCTAAAAAAAACCATTTCAAGAAGTACACACTTAAAAAAAGGTTTATTTTCAAACCTTGAAGGGTTTTTTTTGGTCTCATATTTAACACCTTAAAAGGTTTATAAAGAATGTTATTCTACACCTTAAATTGCATTTTTCCTTTTAGGGTGTTTATTTACACTGTTTGGGGTGCTTTTGTCCTTCGTTTTGGTTCCTTTATTACAACGTTTGTGGTATAAAACTACTCCCTTCAGGGTTCTTAGCTACACTCTTTAGGGTACAAGAATACTCCTTTTGGGGTACAAGACTACTCATTTTAGGGTACTCTTTAGGGTACAAGAATACTCCTTTTGGGGTACAAGACTACTCATTTTAGGGTACTAAACGACTCCCTTCAGGGTGTTACACTATACTCTTTTAAGGGTTCTACAATACTACCTTTAAAGTGTTAAACTACTCCCTTCAGGGTATTAAACTACTGCCTTAAGTAAGCTATACACCCTTCAGGGTAGTAAACTACTGCCTTAAGTAAGCTATACACCCTACCGGGTGTTAAATCACTGTATTTTCGGTGTAATATAACACCGTTTATACACCTTTTCAAGTTTTAAATTTGGGACAAGAAAAAACTCTTAATGGTGTATATATTAACCGTAAAAAGTGTTTTGTTTATATTTTAGACCCTTAATATAACATTAAGTTATAGTTGATAGTTATAGAAAACTAAGCGGAATCCTTACCTTTGAGGCAACGTGTTATCCTTTCTGGTGGTCGGTGAGCCGCGTGGACTTCGCATTTCGTCCAAGTGGCGGTCGTGGGACTTGTGACTGGTCTGGTCGAGAAGCCAGCCCGTTTTACGTATGAGAGGGCGACGGCGGCGAGTGGAAAAGAACCGGCGACGAATGTATTAAAAGACGGATATCGGAGTGAAGAGAGGAAGTCGGAGAAGAACGTCTTTGGGAGGAAGCGGGAAGGAGACAGAAAGATCTTTTCCTGGCGACCCCGGATCTCCGTTACCTATCGCGGGGAGGAAAAAGGAAAGAGGGGCGCGTGCCAATAAGCGGGACACCCACCAAACTCTCGGGACACTTTCCGTTTCGCGGGGGCCCTTCCCGCGGTAATAGGCCCATCCTCCCACGCCGGCTCGAGGCGCTACTGACCAGAATGGCTGATTCTTTCTATACGCTAGTCGCGCTGGAATAAGCAATAACTTCGGAAGTAACTCGTCCCCTTTAATTTCCTTCTCGGGTCGGAAACTTGGCGCTCACCTTCGCGAATCAGTCGAGTCGGCGCGGCTGATAGATCGGATCCTTCCTGCTTAAGGAAGAGGAAAAGGAACCAAAAAATGAGAAAATCGAGAGCTTTCTTTTTTCGAAGGCAAGAACCTTTCGCAACTTCGGTTCGTCTGGTTCGCGACGCGTAATACGCGACTCGGAAGTATCGCGTTTCCTTCGGCTTCCTCTTGATTCGCCGTTCGCTTTTCAAGATGGTTCCTCCTCCCCGTTTTTAGATCGTTTTGTCGTTTCGCAAAAATGCTGGAAGTTCGCGTCTGATTTCTATCGAGATTGATTTCCCCCCGGTACGACTGTTCCCGCAGGAAGGACATTGTTTTTTTTGGGGGTTGTTTTGACTCTTCTGGAAGGAGCGATTGCGATAAGGAAACGCCTAACTTCCTTTTTGTCCAGGAAGGAAGATACGCGAGCTTACAATTTGCGTTAATATCGAGGTTCTTGCGTAATTTTTCGCCATTTGACGTTTTATTGGCTGCGGAAACGTACGCGCTTTTAGTTCGAACTTCCATCCGTGATAGTTGGCGAGAGTCGAGTTTGGGAAGTAGATATTGACAATGGATAACTATCGGAGGATGAGATCAACAATCAGGGCCGTCGATATCGGGCCCGGGCCCCGGTAAAATATAAATTACGGGGCCCAAGAGAGCCGGTACTACTGGAGATAGCTGAACTTTTTCGGGGAAAAGTATACCTCTTTTGTTCAAACCCGGGCTCCAAGGCGGCACGGGCCCCAAGGTGGCACGGGCCCAGGTAATTTGTACCGGATTCCCTCTTCTCTCGTCGGGCCTGTCAACAAGGGGTAAGCTAGGCGGGCTATACCCTTCCTTTAATTTCAATAGGGCCCACAAATAGAATTGAAACAGGGCCCCATCAAGTCAATTTATGGGCCCCTAGGTGGGGTGGAGGAGTGGCTAGCACCTTCCCCTCGCAGCGAGAAGAGCCGGCTTATGGCACTGGGTGATTACTCGGAACCACTAATTCTGCGTTGACTTTGCAAGTTCTCTCCCCACTGGTTAAAGGAGTTTCCTCTTCCCATAAAAACTTGTTGAGGTTAACGGTAATAGTTAGTGTAGGGAGCTGTTGGCTCGCGTGGCTTGAGGGGCTTGCCACCACCATCCTACGCGTTGTAACCCGGCCACCTAAATTAATGGCTTTAAAAGTCGCTTGATGACTTGGGCCTAAGGTGGTGCCTTGGGTATTAGCATAGCTTATTATTATTATTATTATTATTATTATTATTATTATTATTATTATTATTATTATTATTATTATTATTATTATTATTATTATTATTATTATTATTATTATTATAAATTGTATAAATAATGTAAAGGTACAAATATAATATAGTTATTTTTGAAAGCGTTGAAATAAAGTTTGTTATTTCGTTTCAGCTATTGAAATTTAAAGCCAAACTCCTACAAAAATATTTTAGATGGGCATTTTGTAGTAAATATAATACATTTAAAAAAATATTATTATAAAGAAAATTTTACCCCGGAAGAGAGACAAAATAGGTCCTTAATAACTGTAAACTAAACCATGTATACTGCAGTGTTCGTTTTATTCGTCTCAGCAAAAAATAGATTCTTGGTTTAACTAAAATTATTTGTTCAGACTGCTTCCGATTTTTATTTTATTCTTTCAATGAAACTAATTTTTTTAAATAAAATCAATGCACTTCCGGTTTCGTCCCGCCCGTAGTAAGAATAAGAATAATGAGGACCCCTGTTCCAAATCGTATAAATTTTCCCAAAATGTAGTCCCCGAGAGCGATTTCAAGGGGTGCGTCGCGACCATTGGCCGGACCAGTCGCGGGGAGCGATTCGTGATGGTATTATTTCTTTCCGCTCGTCAATCACGCAACTTTTCCCGCCAAAAATAGCGGGAGCATTCCGTGACTGGTCCACGTGGCCGTCACCAGCTCCCACCCCCGCCACCACCCCCGCCACCACCCTCCGCGCTCGGCCTGACTAATGAGGATGCGCAGTTGAGTGTGTCGACGCGTGTGCGCCTTAGTCACGCGTGTGAGACCCATAATTCCCCGCTCTCCCTCCGCGGAGTCCCTTTAAACGCGTACACGCAAACGCAGTTACCCCATTCCCACTCTCCACTTGACAGCGTTGTCTAGGTACGGTCTGGATTAAACCCCAACTGATTGACTATCGAGTAACTCTACCAAATCCGATCCCCGCCGAAACTCTCTACAAACATAGTCTAAAAACGCGTTCGCCTCACTCGGAACCGTAGCCCCAATAAAATCCATACCCACCCTCCTGATTCGAGGTTTCCACTACGGTAGCGGGTGACGGCGCGGGGGTATCGTTTTGAGAGAGTATGGATAATACGGGACATAATATCTTGAGCGAGACGCGCTCGTGCGAGAGTGCTATTTAAACCATGAATAACGTTAAGGGTACTTCCCTCGCACTGGTTAAATTGGATCAGCCTGCCGACGCAATTCCGGATCCCGTAGGCTAGCTTCGGAGGATGGCTTCGGAGGCGCGGGCGGGCGGGGTCACGGGGTCGCGTAGGCGGTGATTGTATAAATATTAACTTATCTGATTGGACGGCCGAGGAAAGGTCTCGATGGAGGATCGGTATACGCTTTTTAACTTCATTCGGCCGACTCAAATCGAAGCCAAACGGAACACGTTTCCTTTCAAGCGTTATTATTTCACTAATCTAAAAGATTATCTTAATTTGGAAGGAAATACGGCTAGCTTATTTTTTAAATCGTTAGTATAAGCGTTTAGGGTTAATTAGCCGCGAATATCTTGAGATTAGAAAAAGAGGGAAATCGTACCGTACAGTCGATGCCTGCGGTGACTTTTTTCGAGTCTTGTTGCTCAGGCTACGTCACTTCCTGTTGCTTGCAGGTTCCGGAGCGGAAATCTTGTTCGTGGCTTTCGTCTCCTTCCTCCCCGCCGCCATCTTTTTTGGCTTCCTTCGGAAGGAAGAGCATGTACGAGAATGCCTTTCCTTACGGCCAACTGGCCGACCTCTCGAAGCACGGGTCGGTCAGCGGCGGACGAACCCTGTCCCAGCCCGCTTCCGTTTCGGCCATTCCGGGGTCGTGCAGTCCGGCGGCCACCATGGGTCATTCGGCGGGTCCCGTCTTGCCGGTGGCCCACGCTCACATCCCCTGCGGCGCTCGCAACGTCAAGTCCGAAGCCAGCAACGTCGGTCATCGACAGACCAACGCCGGCGAAGAGTGGATCTCCGTCACCGGCTGCGACTATCGCTACCAAGTGGACGCTGGACATTTGACCTCTCCGGCCGAAGCCACTCGCCCTTATCCCGCTGATGAACCGCAACAATCGACGGTCAAACAAAACGAAGGCCTCCAAGGCTCACCGGGGACACCGGTCAAGGTCAGCGGGGCTTCCATGTCCAGTTCGTCGTCTCCTTCTTCTCTGGTTAGAATCTTTTCTCTTTCAACTTTTGTCAAATTTATATTTATATCAATATCTAAAGATTATGAACGTTGAATTATTTCTGAATATATTAATAACATAAAAACCTTAGGACTTTTATTTTTAGGGCTGTACTCGGCCATTTTTGAGGTCGAGTACTCGACCTCGAATAAGTAATTGGAGAATACTCGTCGATTACCGAATACCAAAAAATTGCCTAGTTGGGTACCCGATTACTCGAATAAGCTGCTCTCTAAACTCGTCGAGTATTTGGTTTTTCTATCCTCGTTGCTTCAATGTTTAAAGAAGGGTTTTTACAACTTTTTGCGGGGCAATAAATGGAACCTACAAAGTTGTGGAAACTGTGGTTCATTTTAATTAAAGGAATATTTTTCAGAATTGAAAGTGACTTTATACTCCTTTTAAATTTAATTTCTTGAATAAAACCAGCTCCTAATCAAGTACTCGATAACCCGACTCGTTAAAAATATTACTCGAGGTTTTTTAGTTACTCGACTCGAATAAGAGAAAGTTTCCCCTTAATCAAGTACTCGATTACTCGATGAAAAAAAAAATTATACTCGAATGCTTAAAACAACTAATCGCGCAGCCCTATTTATTCTACGTAAATATGTTTAAGCTTAGATTCAAATGACTTAAAAGACTTAAGGCAGAAGTAAGTGGTTTTGTGATTCTGGGAAAAAAATTAGAGATGGCGCTGAAACACGTCACTTGCTGGTGTTGTCAGAAGAATATGTTTATTTCAATTTCACGTGATTTGAATTTTACTATTTTTTAAGAAAGTCGCTTGTCAGTTAGGCCTAGGAGCAACAAACTCAAGGAGAAAGCAGCTAGCCTTTAAACACGCTAAGGCAGTGTTGCGTACAAATTTCATTGGTCGAGCCTTTACACTGAACGTTTTACGGAAATGGGGAAACAATTTCCGAGTTTTCCCCTGCCGACGCCAGCAGGCGCTAAAGTGGCTAACCAATGAAAAATGTACGCAAGAAAATCCACGACTTTTGACGGGGTGCTGTGTTTGTTGCTCCTAGGTTAGGCTAACTACTCAATAATACCGTTTTAATTGAATCCTTGGGCTAGCGGTGCCATTTTCAATCGTAAACTAGATTTATGTCAAACCTATGGAGAGCAGTTTTAATTTTAAAAATCGGTCCACTAGTTCAGATTTTTTCAAGGCCGCCAGTTTCCAAATACTTTAGTTTGTAAAATATTTAAATTTAAATATTAAAAAGAAATTCGAAAATAAATCTTCAATCATTGACTAGTTACGTTTTCTAACAAAATTATGCAAAAACCGAGGTTTAATATCTTAATTATTGTAGAATTAGGGAGTGTCGTAAGAACGTCTTATTTCTAGAGTTATGGCTGAGTAGGGTTTTACCGTTGCATTTAGCTAAAATAAACAGACACACTTCGAAAATCTGTAGGGATGACTTTTAGGTTTGTAGATTGGACAGGGCTACACTGCTACCACTTTCAGCTACACATTTCCTAGCAGCGTCCAGAGCCGTGTTAGCACTTAGCAGATTTCCGGGCCCTAGGCAAGGTCTTCAAACTGGGACCCTATGCTTATTTTTTGTTATTTTCTGAGTATAAACTTTAATAGAAATTTTAATCTTTTACTATATGATATATAAAAATAATTGAAACATTTTGACATTTTTAAACTTAAAATTACTTAATTTTCATTCTAACTTTTGTTTCAACAAATTTTCGACCGAAACTATTTTAGGTGGCGTATGATCTAGCTAATATCATTATTTATAAAGTCAAATTAACGAATAACGACGAGGAAAAACTTATAGCGTCTGCTTTAGCAGCTACCTATCTAGATTTTAATGGCGAATATTGTCATAATTTATAGAATTGTTGAACAATTCCCTTTACGATTTGTGACTGACGGACAGACAATACCTGTTGTGAAATTAGGCGTATTTACATCTCTTGGGTGGGGTGCATTTGGTCGACTCCGCATTTGGCCGACTCCTCATTTGACCGACTGCTCATATGTCCGAATGCCCATTTGGCCGACAGCTCATTTGGTCGACTTTTCGGTCGGCCAAATGAGCAGACCATATGGCCGACTACTCATTAGGCCGACTACTCATTTGGCCGACTACTCTTTTAGCTGAAATTCTGGTCGGCCAAATGAGCAGCCCGTTTGACCGACTACTCATTTGTCCGACTACTCATTTGACCGACTGCTCGTTTGGCCAACTGCTCGTTTGACCGACTGCTCGTTTGGCCGACTACTCATTTGACCGACTGCTCATTTGGCCGACTGCTCATTTGAACGACTGCTCATTTGACCGACTGCTCATTTCACTGACTCTTATACTATAGCCTGTCCTTATCTATGTCTTTAGTGTTAGGTTGACTTATAGAACGGGCAATGAATTTTAAGTATTGGCGCCTGACGGCGCCGCGCACTCACTTCGCTCGAGCGCTGGGGGGCCGGACCGGCGCCCCCCCAGCCCCGTTCTTTATAACCAAGCTGGGCCTTCTAAAACGCGACCTAGAGGACAGTACCTAGCCAAACGCACCTAGTATCGTCTAAATGACATATGAGCAGTCGGCGAAATGAGTAGTCGGCCAAATGAGTAGTCGGCCAAACGAGTAGTCGGCCAAACGAGTAGTCGGCCAAACGAGCAGTCGGCCAAACGAGCAGTCGGCTAAATGAGTAGTCGGAAAAATGAGCAGTCGGTCTAATGCACTGTCCATTTGGCCGACTGCCCATTTGGCCGAATTCTCAGTCGGCCAAATGGACAGTCGGACAAATGTTCAGTCGGTCAAATGAGCAGTCCATTTGGCCGACTGTCCATATGACCGACTTCTCAGTCGGACAAATGTGCAGTCGGCCAAATGGACAGTCGGCGTAACGTGTATTTTGTGGTCGGCCAAATGAGAGGTCGGCCAAACGAAACTCTCCCCATCTCTTTGGTATACAGCAGTATACAGCCCATGAACGAAGTACTTGCACACGTAAAGGATGAGTAAATTATTAAAAAAAAGTGTTAGGTCTTTGTCATTTGTTTGGATTAATGCATTTTCTATACTCTGTTTACGTATACTCTGCATGTTGAATTGTAGGTTTTATGAAAATAAACTTAACATTCGAAACCGGCCCTTCGAAAGATTCGGGCCCTATAGGCAATTGCCTATTTTGCCTAGTCTTAACGTGTCTAATGCTAAGATAAATTATTCTAAGAATTTTTTTCACTGACGTACTATTGCGAAGTTTAATTAGGCTTAAAAATAGTAACTCATATCAAAAATGATAATATTGACAGTTTAAATTTAATTTGGGGTGAAGTTTAGACGTTTTGTATTTGTGGTTTCTTAATATTAATTTTTCAATTCCACGCAGTCGTCAAATTCATTTTTGAACATCCGTGATCGGGCATACCTGTCGCACCCTCACAGCGCATTCAGCAACGTGCCCGCCTTGGCCCCTCATCACCTGCTCCACGCTAGCCACCACTCGCACGTCCCCCACCACTCGTCACACGATTCGACTCCTGCCTACGCTAATATTCACGCCGGAGCTGACCAGGGGTCAGTGAACATCAGGGAAAAGAGGAGCAACCTGCAACAACAACAACAGCCAGGAAACCAAAACAACGGTGGAAATTCAGGACCGGGTCCTTCCAACCACTCCCAACAGAACCAAAACCAAAATACATCGGGACAACAGTCGTCTTTGCAAACCAACAGTCACGAAGGTGGACGAGAAAATCAACGGTCCCTCTCCAATAACGACAACGATGATCATCAACAGAACAACAGGCACAACCCTGACAAATCCGTAGTTGTACCCGCTGGTAAGTACCAAGCAATTTCGTTTATATGTTTATCAGAACTTAAGCGTATCTAAATCTAAAATATCAATATTTTTCAAATGGTTTTAAATATATTTACCGAGGGGCTAACCACTCTTAGAAAGTCTGTACACCGGATTACGGTTAGATTAGCACTGCCAAAGGCAGGGACTTCAAAGATTACGCCTAATCCCATTAGTACAGTCAAAGGTACGGCTCTGTACACCGATTACGCGGAGTGATCAGCCCCTCGATATTTACTCACAGTATCACGTGTATCTGTATGTTTTTGAGCCGTCTTTTATATTATTGGTAACTCGAAGTGATCAATTTAAAAAAAAAAGTAAACAATACTCATAAGCTGAACTAACAGCGCTCGTAAATTGAACTAACAGCGCTCGTAAACTAGACTAACATCGCTCGTGAACTAGAGCAGCGGTTTCCAAAAGGTGTTGCGTGGAAGGGTCACATCAGGGGTTCCGAGAATTCTCAGCGCGGCCATCTTTGTATGTGTCAAGAGTCTTTTAACATAAGTGATAAAAATGAGTTGGGGTTCCGCAAGAATTAGGTGGATAATTTAGGGTTCCATAGCAAAAACAAATTGGGAACCGCTGAACTAGAGTAACAACGCTTCGAAAACTAGACTAAAAACGCTCGTGAACTAGACTAAAAAAGTTCGTGAACTAGACTAACAACGGTCGTGAACTTGAGTATCAACACTGGAAACTAAACCAATTCAATAAGTACTTTTAGAATTTTGAGAGAGAAGTGAAATATGTGGTAAAACAAATCTCGCGACGCAGTTTATTTCAGACTAAATTAGACTAAATATCATAACAAGTTTTCCATCCTCAATACGTTAAAAAGATGAAGTTACTTTATTTTTCTTATTAATCCATAATACTACGAAAGCAAATTAAAACTTTAGTTAGGCTTAAATCAATTTTATATTACCCTCAACAACAGTCTTCATTCCCAGTAATGCAGAAATAGTCAATTTCAGAAATAGTGATTAAACTTGAAAAAAATTCTTCGAAACAAAAGAAAACGGAAATGAAACCAAAATATGTAATATTTTTTAAATTTTGTGGTCGCTTTTACATCAGAATTTAATTTCCAAAAGAATAAGGACCTAGAAAATATTAAAAAAACTGTGTTTCTTGGAAAGTGATTTAGTAATATCCGGTAAGATTGTCAAGCCCGAGATTGCGTCGGTGAGGGAGTGTTTGAGGGTGGCAAGAATACCATAAGAGAATGGAAGGGTGGAAAGTTAAAACGGATGTTTGGAAAGGAAGTATTGTACTGATTATTTTCCTTCTCGGAAAGAATTCAGTTCCTTTTTTTTACATTTTCTACCGCGACCCGAATCCTCCGATTGGGAGAAAACTTTCTAAGTACATTTTTGCGTCTACTTAAGCCTCGGTTCGCCGCTAAAACCTGAGGGAAGAACGTCCGATTGTAGAGGTTTCGCGAGGCGTGGGAATGTCATGCCATTTCGAGATTTGCAGTTTGCCACCGTACGCCATTTACATATTTCCGTTTTGAAAATACATTAAATGAAAATATCCTTTTTATATTCAGCCTCTATCGTTATATATCCGTCGAGTGTTTAGAGTGGCGTTAAGCGGGTTAACGTTTTAGCGTTGACTTTACCCCTGAAACCGGCCTTTCCGTGAGAGCGTTCTGTATTGTTTCTTTCCGCTATAGCTATAGTATAGTATTAAATGGCGTGCTATCGATTGGCAGCGATGCCGAGCCCGCCCTCGCAGTTTTTGCCTCGTTTGAGCCCGAACTCGCCAGCCAATGAAAGCCTTTTTCTACTACCCCTGAAAATGTGGCAGGCCACAGACCATTTTTCCTGGAACCTTCCCCCTTATTTTTCGACGCCAAAAGTCTTTGAGAAAGAGTTTTTAATTGGTCTTAAAGGCTTGTTTTCATTAGCGGTGAAATTGCGAGCGTAGACGCAAAAAATATTCATTAGGCCTAATACAATGTATTGCTCACCGTCGAGGCGTTTTTGAAAACCCAAAGAGTAAGGCCTTACAAAAGGTTCCAAAATTGTTTTCCTGCTCAGAAGGAACTCCAAATCGAATATCGATGAGTTTCTGGTGATAAATCAGAGTACACGAACAAGTTAAAAGTGGTTGAACGAAACTACAATATTGTTAAATAGTGCATAGGAGTTTAATCCATTCTTTCTATTTGGTTGTCGTGTACCCTGCTTTAGAGAAAAATAATACGAATACTTGTTGTTAGATATGGTTTCATTCTCTTGCAAAACGCTTTTAAATAACCTAGCATTGACATCTTTTCCACTTTCTCTGGATGCTCCATTAACTGTTAATGTAGTTAACTTTCATATTTTAAGAGATTGTGTGATCGGAGTGAGTAGTAGGTTGAAAATAGGCCAGTCATCGGCATCCAGGGAGACGAGCACTACCAGGGTCAATTTCTTAAATAAGCGGTGTCGGAACCCTATTCAATTCGCGAGCTAAAACTTAATACAAACAGACCTACCACCATTATCAAGATCTTAATATTTTAATTGAATTTTATTAAACTAAACTATATAGAGATAAGAATAGATAGGTTTCTGCAAAGGTAGCGCGTACGCCAGGCGGATAAGTTTGAGTAGGTACTATTTTTCGTACGAAACTAGTTTTGAGACGCGCGATACGATTGTCTTTTGTTTTGGTCGAAGTTTTAAAAGAGACGCTGATTTTAATCGGAATTTTCGGGAGAGCGAGCGGGCTTTGATGGCTCTCTAAAGGAAGGGTCCTCCTTTAAGACGCGAGCAGGAAACGTCTTCATTTCCTCGTAATTTTTCGATCGGGACTCGGTGTATCCGCTCGTTCGCTTTTATCGGTCGCCAGCACCCCACGCTCCATTTAAAACAAGGCCCTTTGGTTCCATCGCCGCACCTACCGAGTGATAAGCGCTAAAATGGAGCCGCTGGTTCCTTTATGGCCCGTGTCCCCTCTAACTCCCCAGTCGCCCTATGTTGAGAAGCGCCACGCGTTTGGGCAGGGTATTATTGGCAGGAAAGGTTTTATGGGCCCTGCGACCATAAATTCGGCCCTCTCACCATAGATGGACATCGCTTTCTGCTCGTTTTCGAAATGAGTTGAGTTCTAAGTTGCTCTTACGGGTAAGTGGCTTCGGCTCATGACTTTCGTGGTGCTTTTCAAATTGAGATTGCTAAATGTCATTTTATGGTGTTTATTTTAAGATTAAGATGCCAATTTTAAATTGGACGTGTTGTGCGTGATAGTTAAAAAATATATACGAAATTACGCAACTTTGTGACCCATACTGCTAAATGTTGGTTATATTTGAGAGTATAATATTTATCTTAGAGAGAGAGATAAGTATCAATTTCCCAAATGTTAATCACAGGCTACAACTTTATTGCTTCATAAAATTTAACACTTCTAAAATCCCTTTACATACTTTTAGCTTGGGCTAAATGGTTATAGTTCTATCTAAAATATACGTTACATACTTTTGGATTGTCCTAGATGGATACTTCTATCTAAAATTATGTTACAAACTTTGGATTGGCCTAGATGCATACTTCTATCTAAAATATACGGTACATACTTTTGGATTGTCCTAAATTGACACTTATCTCTAAAATATACGTTACATACTTCTTGCTTGGCCTAGATGGATACTTCTATCTAAAATTATGTTACAAACTTTTATATTGTCCTAAATTGATACTTCTGTCTAAAATCATGTTACATGCTTTTATGTTGTCCTAAATTGATACTTCTGTCTAAAATATACGATACATACTTTTGGATTGGTCTAGAGGCATACTTCTATCTAAAATTATGTTGCACACTTTTGGATTGGCCAAGATGGATACTTCTATCTAAAATTATGTTACATTCTTTTAGCTTCTATCTAAAATCAAGTTACATACTTTAAACCTGGCCTAGTTGGATACTTCTAAAATTATGTTACATACTTCTTGCTCGGCATAGTAGGATACTTCTATCTAAAGTTTTGTTACATCATTTTAAATTGGCCTATATTGATACTTCTATCTAAAATTATGTTACATACTTCTTGCTCGGCATAGATGGGTACTTCTATCTAAAATTATGTTACATACTTTGGTTTGATCTAATGGATACTTCTATCTAAAATTATGTTACATACTTTGGTTTGATCTAGATGGATACTTCTATCTAAAATTATGTTACATACTTTGGTTTGATCTAATGGATACTTCTATCTAAAATAAACGTTATTTACTTTTGGATTGGCTTGGCCTATATGAATACTGTTATTTAAATTTACGTTTCATTGCTTGGCCTGGATGGATACTTCTATCTAAAATGTACGTTATGTACTTCTGACAATATAAATTCTCAAAATCTATCTAATCGTATATCGTGGCTAGAAAAATAGTTAATCCCGATTTACGTGTGCAAATAGGGTAGCTTAGCATTGACATTCGTAAGATTATCAGCTTTAGAGAATCGAGAAGCGGGGAATCATTCCGATCACTTTGACGCTTTGAAACCGCTTAACAAGTCGTGTGATTTGAGAACTAGCTGTAGCGAGATAAAATATTAGCTACCGCATTATCCCCGCCATCTCTGACTGGATGCGGGCGGACCCCCGTCGCGCGGAGAAGCTACCCCGTTTATTTTGGATGTCGGAGATCCCACGACGTCACCCGTATGTTATCCCTTGACCCGTGACACCCTGCTCGCGACCTCGGCGTGCTGGGATAGCTTCATCGGAGCCATCGCCACGCGACCTTGTCCGGCCGCCGAGCTCCCATCCGCTTCGGACCGATCGGCATCGCCGGCTACGCGTGCGCTCCATGTCTAAGGGGCCACGTGGCCCTCGTGGCTCCTCTCTAACCCCCCCCCCCCCCATTGTTATCGACGCGATTCGTCTTTTTAGCGAAGTATTGTAATAGATTTCGAAGTTACGAAGCGATTGCATCCATACAGTTTGGCTCACCTGACTGTTCATTCGGGGATTTTGAAATATCACCGTAGCCTTCGATCGCGCTATTAGGTGGTGTTGGTTTTGGGGAAAGCATTGACTGGTGTGGCCAATTGCTTTCGCTTATATACGTAGCGCGTTTATTTCGCTGGTCGTTTTTCGAGTGGGAACTGTGTTCGCTATTTGATACGGTGGTCTGTGATAAATTGTGTCGCTGAGAGTGTGAATTTGGTTTGATTACTCGCACATTTTTGCTCGGGTTCTCGACACTAGCTTTATTGAGAATCTATTTTGTATTCTATTATACTCAGTATTTTTACCAACCTTGATTTTTGGCCACTGAGAGTTGAGGGTTTTATTGAATAATTTGAAAGCTATATTGCTTTGGTATAATATCATTTCAAAAGGGGCTTAGCGTTCAAAAGTTTTTGGTTTGAGTGTTTACATTTTATTTTTTAATTTATTTTATTTACTTTATTTTATTTTATTTACTTTATTTTATTTTATTTTATTTATTTTATTTCTTTTATTTATTTTATTTATTTTATTTTATTTATTTTATTTATTTTATTTATTTTATTTATTTTATTTATTTTATTTATTTTATTTATTTTATTTATTTTATTTATTTTGTTTTATTTTATTTTATTTTATTTTATTTTGTTTTATTTGGTTTTATTTGGTTTTATTTTATTTTATTTTATTTTATTTTATTTTATTTTAATTTATTTATTTTATTATTTATAGACACTTTTAAATATCAAATAATTTGATACAAATAAAATTGTCTATTTATTTTTATAGTACATGTTTGATAACTCAGAATTCAGGTTTTTTCATTCATTTCAAAGCGATATTTCTTTATAGGTTTTTCAATAATTTTAAAGCAAATTTTATTGATGGGCATTTTATTAATTTTAAAACGAAATTGCTTGATGAGCATATTAATTTTAAAGCGAAATTGCTTGATAGGCATTTTATTAATTTTAAAGCGAAATTGCTTGATAGGCATTTTATTAATTTTAAAGTGAAATTGTTTGATGAGCATTTTATTAATTTCAAAGCGATATGGCTTGATATATTATCAGTAATTTCAAATCGAAATGGCTTGATAGATTTTCAGTAATTTCAAAGCGATATGGCTTGATAGATTTTCAGTAATTTAAATCGAAATGGCTTGATAGATTTTCAGTAATTTCAAATCGAAATGGCTTGATAGATTTTCAGTAATTTCAAAGCGATATGGCTTGATAGATTTTCAGTAATTTAAATCGAAATGGCTTGATAGATTTTCAGTAATTTCAAATCGAAATGGCTTGATAGATTTTCAGTAATTTCAAAGCGATATGGCTTGATAGATTTTCAGTAATTTCAAATCGAAATGGCTTGATAGATTTTCAGTAATTTCAAATCGAAATGGCTTGATAGATTTTCAGTAATTTCAAAGCGATATGGCTTGATAGATTTTCAGTAATTTCAAAGCGATATGGCTTGATAAATTTTCAGTAATTTCAAAGCGATATGGCTTGATAGATTTTCAGTAATTTCAAAGCGATATGGCTTGATATATTTTCAGTAATTTCAAATCGAAATGGCTTGATAGATTTTCAGTAATTTCAAATCGAAATGGCTTGATAGATTTTCAGTAATTTCAAAGCGATATGACCTGGGATTAAAATATTTAATTTAACCTATTGAACTATTTACAGACCAAGTATTCAAATAATTTCGTATTATTTTTCTTTTAATCCGCAAACAGAGAGATATAAATTTGTATAAATCGTCTCGTTATAATTATTTTCGTCCAGCGCGGCACTGGGGGGATACGCTCGGATGCGCTCCAGTGCCCTTTGACCTGGGAAGAAATGAACTTTGATCGCCACCCCCTCTAGTGGCAATCGTGGGAATCTCCGCGGCCATTACCGACAACGCGGGCGCATCTTTCTCCTCGTCCGACATACCCCAACTAATCCCATCAGTTGCTTTTAATGAACCCCCCCGTTTGCTTCTCCCTTTTCATCTTTAACGAACGCCCTCGTAAACGCGTCCCTTAGTTAGTTTCCATTTTTACCGGTTGAGTCGCCACCGGCGGCACGCGCCTGCCCGTCCCTTCTCGTTACGTAACAAAGGAGTGTCTGCTGCAAAAATTAAACCGATGCGCTCTTCGTGTGGCCCGGCGTTAATAGAGACTTATTATTGGGTTTTATTCGTCGTAATCGCGACGCTGGTGGCTCCCCCTGGACTATTACTCGGTGAGCTTTAAAATTGGCGTGCCTGTAATTACTTCACGCTTTGTCGGGTTTGGGTATTCGTGTGGGAATACTTTGAATCGGTTTACAGGCCCGTTTTCAGGATAATATGGACGCGTTAGTTTTGCGTAATTGGCGTAAATGGTTTTGTTTCATCTCGTGGGAAAAAGCGCTTTTTTGTAGTGGAGTAATTGGAAGATTGTTATTATTAATGAGCTGTTCTCACCCTATCCGTATTTAGGGCCGGCGACTTTTAGACTATTGGCGACCGAAAACTATCGGTGCGCCCCCTTTGGTTCGCCATTGAAACCTAGATAGGTAGCGGCTAAAACCGACGTTATTAGTTTTTTCTCATCGTTATTCGTTAATTTGACTTTATTAATAATGATACTTGCATTAATTTAGTTTTTCCATCGTTGGCTTATATTTTGAAAAGTTTATTTAAGGAAAAACGTTCTTATTACTTTGCAATTTGTCCGTTCGTCGCCAACAAAACCACGTAACTTGAGATACGTGGTTTTGTAAAAATTGACATATTTAGATTCTACACCCCAATTTACGTATAAAACATTAAAATCATTAATAGCTTGCGATTGAATTTCTTTTTTAAATCGAGAAAACATTTAAACGTATCTTTGATATTCACAACGCATTTCGCGAAAAAGCACGTATCTCGCTTATTTTCAGCTCCTATTTCACTGCATGACGCGAGACCACGTATCTCTAAAAATTCCCCTTTAGCCAAATATTTTTAAATTAAAATCCTCATAAATTCAATATTGAAACGAAGTTATTTAACTATAAAATTAACTCGCACGTAAAAACCTAACACGCGATTTCACAAGTACCTGCAAAATTAAAAATCAATTTTTCTCAAAAAGGCCACCGAAAAGATACGTGGTTTTGTTTTAACGGCGACGCGTAGCAGATCTTGGGCGCCACCTCGGACTCGTTTCGGTCGCGAAAAGTAAATAAGTATTTTGTACTGTGAATTTCGCTCCACGGCAAGTTTCTGAGTTTATTCGGGCTCACCTCAAACCTTTTTGTAGAAATATTTTGGGCTCATATAATACTCACTGTAACCACAGACCACGTACCTTAAGAGGGACACGCATCAATGGTAGGAATTTAATTTTTTTTATGTTTCGAATGTGATGCGACTTTTTTAAGAGCACGCCATCTCACGGCAAGTAGAAGCAGTTTTGAAGGTACAAAAACGAGCACGCGCGACTTTAAAAAATGTATTGTAGAAGCGGGCTCGCGCACGACTTTTTTATTTTTATTTCGTAAATTAAAGTATGGAAGTCTTGTCGGGCCTGACTGAGACACGGAAATATTTCTGAACTCTCCACCTCAGACTTAGAACTCTAATCGTAAATTTTAATTTTCCCAGTCATGGCTTATTTAATATGATAAAATAATAGTAAAAGAGACGGGATACCACATGACTAAAATTTTAAAAATTTCAAAAAAAATTATTTTTGGCGAGCTTTCGAATTTTTAAATTTTTTAAAATTTTAGTCATGTGTTATCCCGTCTCTTTTACTATTATTTTATTATATTAGAACTCTAAATCTAGAAATTAATTAAAACGAACTCGACTCAGACTCATCATTTTAAATCGAGAAATTCAAACGAACTCGTCTGTGTCGTAGTTTTTCACCTATTTTGAAGCACTAGGTATCAAAATACTATCAAATGAAATTTAAAACCCAAGACTAGATGAAGTGAGACTCGGGCTCAGATCATATATTGGGCTCATTATAATCTTTTCGTATTCATCTTAGACTAGTGTTGCCCCGCTCCGAAAATTTTCCGTAAAATGACCGAGGCCTCTTTTCCGGAAAATTTTCCGTATTTTTCCGAAAAAAATAAAAAAAGTTTTCATTCCATGATTAGTCTAATATATTGTTTGCAAATTTAAATAAAGCGGAATTTTCGCCTCATTTTTTCGAATCTGAAAGTAAAACTAAACCTCTAGACTAGTTTAAACTGATTAACAATGTAACGCTATTAATGTTTTGTAGTATGTTTACTGATATTAGACATTTTATATCGATAAAAAGCTAAAAACATTAAAAACCCTTAAAAAGTATTATGTTTCAATTTTTAATTTTTCCGATTTGCGGAAAATTTTCAGCAATTCGGAAATTTTTCCGCATTTTATTTTTCCGGAAAATTACCAACACTATCTTAGACTCATTTAAAACTTAAACTATGACATTGAAATGAATGTATCATCGTTTTCTCTATATTTTTTTAAAGACTAGTTTCAAATTTGAGACAAAATCGATACACAATGTTTGTGAGCTGTTATGGGCGTATATTTATATCATATAATTAATATTATTTACATTTACTTGAAGGCCTAGGTTTTCTTCTGCCTGCCACCCTTTAAATTTACTTTCCCTACAAACAAATACCCTGATGGTAGGCCAACGAGTTCTGCTGTTATATTGGCCGATACCGGTATTAGAAAAATATTTTCAGAAAACATTTAAAAATAGGAAAATTATCGATTAACTAATGATAATATTGGCCGCGCCACGTACGCCAGACTTCAGAAGCTAGATCATACCTTTTTTTAAGACAGGGGGTTACGAGTGTAAACAAATAAAAAACAACGATATTGGATTTGTGATTGAAAATAGGTATCACGTAAAATGAAAAGAAACATATTCGGATATACTCTTGCCAACATTTTTTCACGAAAAATTAAAATAAAATCCGAAGTAAATGAACCGAAGTTATCGAAATAGCGCTCAGAATCGGAGGGAGTTTTCCTTATGAAAATGAAGAGAAAATCGAGTCAAATAAAAGTTATCTTCCAACCCCGTCTTTTGACGCGATAAATTGCACTTGGGAATTGTGGGTATAGCTATTTCTATGTATAAAAAATGGTTTCATAAAAACAAAAACTTTTTTTTGGGCCTAGGAGCTTACAAAATTTCAAATTCGAGGTAAAAATGTAATTTCATAAGGAAAACGCCTCCAACATTCATGAGGAGTATAGCAGTCGGATAACTTCGGTTCATTTCCTTTTGATAAAATGGTATGACAGTGCACTGAACCATTTTTACAATGATTTGATGATATACACTACTATTATGATAGATAACTTTGTTAATATCGTCCGATATTACCGCCATATCGGTGCATCCCTAGGTGACAGGCGGAAGAAAACCTAGGCCTTCAAGTATATGTATCGGTAATAAGCTTGGAATTTTATCTACTGTCTCGGGATGAACCCATTTGATTCGGTTGTTGTCGACAGGGATCGTAGGGATCGCGGGGGGTGGCTCAAAGAAGCGAGTCGTCGGATGATGGAAGCGTCTTCCTATTCTTCTTTCTTCCTTAACGAGCTGGGATGGAGTCGAGCAGGGGGGCGGGGAGGACTGAGGAGGAGGATGAGAGGTTGTGACCTCTGTTTGTGGATCACTGGCATCGATTCTCGGGGCATCTCCCGCCAACGTCTCTCCCTCCCTTCTCCGTGACTGCCCCTCAGCTTCCCCGAATCCTCTCTCCCCCGCAGTTCGGATTTTTCTCGGAGGGAAAGAGTATCCTTCTTTTCTTCCCTCGTTGACTCCCCGACTTCCACAATAGAGCCATTGTTCGACGCGCGTCTGCGCATTAAGACACGTTTCTACCCCAAAAATTGGCCAAATAAAAGTTTTTTCTCTCTCTCTCCATCTCCGCGCGATACAGGCACTCTTTACTAGTGAATCTCTCCTTGGCTGCTTGCCATTTTCCCCCCGTACGTGGGTATAGAGTAAAACCAAAGAAACGGGCTCTCCTTTTGTTTTGTCAGTTCTTTGATTAATGAGCTGTGGAGGTCGTTTTGATAAGCTTGTTTGCAGTTTGTCATTAAATAAATCTTTGCCGCTTTTCTTTATCCCGTTTTCCCATTAAGTCTAAATTGATTAATTAAGATTTTTTTTTAATGGTTTTATGGTTAAGAAATATTTCTAGCTACTTGCGCGAGATAAATGGTTAAAATATGAAAAGACGATGGAGATAAATGTGCGCAAAAAGTTCATTTTAAAAACATAAATATTAGACCCAAATAGTTTGGGTTGATTACGGTGCAATAACTTGACCGAAACTAGTTGGGTCTAATAATTATTTTTTTTAAATAAACTTTTTGCGCACATTTAACTCCATTGTCCTTTCATTTTTAACCAGTTTTATAGTTGTTATAAACTGTCAAATAAATGATTTTATTATACAGGGTGTTTCAAATTGTTATGCAAAAAGTTTAACGAGTTGTAGGGGATGAGTTGAGAAGTATGCCGGTTTTTCCCCATTTTCCTACGATGAGGGAAAAGAGCGCCAGAGAGCTTCGAAGTGTGTCCTACTAGCACCTGGAAGTAGTCTGCAACAAGCGCAAAACCAAGCAGCAGGGACTTTAAATACTTTTTAAGTTTACTTTTTCACTCTAGTTACCTCGATTTGTTTACAAAGTCCTTTTTTACCTGTCACAAGAACCCAAACCTTGATGTTCGCGTTTTCCCGCTGCTTGGTTTTGCGCTTGTTGCAGCCTACTTCCAGGGGATAGTAGGCCACACTTTGAAGCTCTCTTTTAACTCATCGTAGGAAAATTGGAAAAAACAGGCATACTTCTCAACTCACGATGCAAAATGTTGAAATTGCACTTCAAATGTATATTTACTTATACAAACATTATATTTTCCCAATACAATAATACTATATCTTCTGAAAAATCATACGGATACTTATCTCGTTAGAGATAGTTTATATACTTCGGGTCGTACTCAAATGTGTAAATCGACGAATCCATTCACAGATCCAACGCTTTGGAACACGGAGCACGTGAAACAGTGGCTAGACTGGGCTGTCCGGGAGTACAGCCTTCAAGACGTGGACCCCAGTCGGTTCCCATACGTCGGCCGGGAACTTTGTCAGCTCAACAAGGACGACTTCAGCCGAATTACCAACCCGTACAACAGCGAAGTTCTCTACGCCCATCTCAACTTCTTAAGACAATGTAGGTCTACCTTTATGCGTTTTATCATATGTAACATAATCATTCATAAGTAGGCCAGAAAAACATTTTATTGAATGAAACCTTGGGTTGAGGGGTAAGACCCTCTGCGAACTTGGTGTACACTGCCGTACCTTTGACAGTGCTAAATGGAACTCACGAACTCTTGAAAATATGTACCTTTAACACTGCTAAATGCACGAACTCGGTGTACAGATTATCTGAGACTGTCTTACCCCTCGCCTTGGGTACGTTCAATAACGCGCATCAAAAACATCGGTGAGTAATCGATGGCATCTAGGAGCAACAAACACAGCACCCCGCACAAGGAGAACGCAACCAGTAAAAATTCGTGGATTTTCTTGCGTACAGTTTTCATTGGTTAGACGCTTTAGCGCCTGCTGCCGTCGGAAGGGGAAAATTCCAAAATTGTCTTCCCCCTCGCCCGTAAAACGCTCAGCGTAAAGGCTCGTCCAATGAAATTTGTACACAACACTGAGTTAGCGTGTTTAAAGGCTAGCTGCGTTCTCCTTGTGTTTGTTGCTCCTAGCTGACATAGAAACCCATTGAACAACACGTCATCGAAAATTGTAGAAGGGAAGACGATATTGCAAACGAGCACAATTTATGGCGACAGACTTAATTCGTGCAAAGATAATATAAATATCGTACCCTCGATTCGAAATAACTGCTTAGCGCGTTTACTCACTTCCTGCCGGAACTCCGAAAAAATTAGATCCGTAGTTACGATGGTAACCAACTATAAGACCACCGCCAACTTTGATGACGTATTGTTGCGCGAACAGCACGTCATCAAAGTTGGCGGTGATAGGACAATGGCAGCGCCCGATGGAGGCCGATTTTTCGGAGGTCACGTGCCGGTAGTGGATATACGCCTCGTTACAAAACTGTCCATCCGAAAGCTCCCAAAAATTCGAATCTAGGGTACGAGGTCTATATTATATTTGCTCAAAGCCAGGCTGAACTGTGATAGGGTACCTACAAATGAAAGACCATTTCATATGAATTTAAGTCAATCAAATATTTGTACCAGCTGTACCAACTAATGGAGGAATTTTGTATTTATTTTTTAATAATCAGAAAAGGAATTATTTGTGAATTTTTTAACAGCAACCACCGATTAGATGGCGCCACTAAGTACTATTTCCACCACTCGGAAAGCGGAAGAAATATCACGCTTCTTCATTGCCCAATAGAAAAGAAGGTGAAAGGAACAGCCTTTCACCGCTTTCCCATTGGTGGAAATAGCTAATTTTCCTTAGTACTTAGTGGCACCATCTAATCGGTGGCTTAAATTTTTAAACGTTCTGCTTATGGCCAGTATTTTTTAAAGCGCAAGTAGAATACAAAGCAGACATAAATAGTCATTTTTTATTTTTATTTTTTTGTTTTGTTTTTTTGTTAAAAACACAGCGGAAAAAAAAAGAAAACAGTAGAAAGGACTGCCAACTTTTATCTTTCTGTATATATATTTTTCTTTTCCTTTTGTTTTTGAGTATCTGTATCAGGGTGTGTATGGTGCGAAGACCTAGTTGTCATGTGCACCAAAATAAAGTTTATTATTTTTGAAAAAAAAAAAGTTCTGCTTATGCAGTGTTCCGAAGTGGTATTTAACGGGTTGTTAATAATATGGTAAATATGGTAAATAACTTTATGGTTTAAAATGCGAAAAGTGGTATATAATGGTAAATTTAAAACTTAAACCTACATTTAAGGAGATAAAACCTTTCCAAAGTTGATATAATCTTTTTTTAAATTATTTTCTTGATTTCACATATTATTTTACAATATAAACCAATATTTACCATTATTTACCAGTGGTATTAACGGTATCCGAAAAAAGTGATATTTTGGAACACCGTGCTTATGAGTGATTATGTTACGTATGGTTTTATCTTGGATGAATAAGGAAGCTACGTTATGCAACCAAGGTTTTATTTGACACCGAGTCCTTGACCACTTTCAGCTTCGGACGCCACCCTACCGCCTTCCAGCAGGGAAAAGACGCAGTTAATCTCTGCCAACTCGCCAGTTCATTCGTCTGCTAGTTCCAAGTATCCGCTAGCCAATCACGAATCGCATCCTCTTCGGCTCACCAAAACAGGTAGGACACGCGATTTTATATTCAATTGTTTTTCAGAATAAAACATTATCCGGCTGGTTTTTCCGGACGGTATTTGTGGGTATAATAATATTTTAAAAGTCTGTGACGTAATGTGTACCTAAAGTCATTCTGCGTTTTCAAAAGGTGGCGCTAATAGTCGAGGGTTACGTTGGGAAGACGCGTTTTGGAGATAATAGCTGTCTTGGAGCTGCCAACATGCCTCTTCGTAAACCTCCGCTGACTATTCAGAAAATAAATAGTGCAGAAATAAATACGTCATAATACTGATTTTCGAAAACTATTTCATTGATACAATATGGTTTATTATTAAATAAATATCACTAGGCATTGTAATATTTACATTTTACATCACTAGAGGGAGTGTTATACGTGGAAGATTTTGAACCTTGATGAGGTGTATGCTTCCGAATTTTAACGCGAAAATTGCTTCCAGTGAAAACTTCCTCAAACCTCCGAATGTATATATCAGCTTTGCCAGGTCCCAAAACTGAAATTATAGTATCAAAACCCAAAACCTAAGGCCGACTTTGAATACTCGCTATACCATGGTAGCACATGATCATAGTTGGCCATACTCACATATATATTTTGTCACCTACTTCCAAGTTCCACGGCCTATTTCATTCCTACAAAACGCTTGATTAGTTGCGTGTCTAAGAAGGTACAAACCAAATACTCCAAGGAGTATAATATTTCCATTTTTAGCCTACTAGGAGTAATATAACAGACTGGAAACTGCGTTCTTAAGTTAACAGAGAGTTACTTTCTAAATGTTTTTTTAATTATCGCACAAATATCGCAAATATCGCAAATATAGTAAAATTATCGCAAAACGCGTACTATATAGTACGCGATTGAAATTATAGTAGAGAGAAAATTGAAAGGTAATATTATCGAAATATAATATAGTTATAGCAGGAAACTATAGAGGTATACACTTGGAATGTCTAAGGTTCCATTGGGACGGTGATAGGAAAGCGCGTCGAGAAAAAGGCGGGGCTTAACTACGTCAAGTGTAAGACGTAACACGACATTTCAAATTCATTGGCTCGAGGTTTGACGCGAAAAGAATGCGTCGTCATGGTAACAAATAGGCGATCTTCCCGCCCAAAAAAAGGCTTATAAAACAATGGATTTAAAAACCTCAATTTGTTATCGCACTTAATATTTTAAAGTAATTATAATGTTCTTCGCGAAAGAAGTGTAGTGATACCTAATTTCGGGTATTTGTATGGTTATAAAAGAGATAATCAGGTAAGCTAATAATATAATAACCATGACTAGGCTTAATGACGAGTTTTCGTCGAATTAGGGTAGCGAGGCGCGAGAGTTTTTATCGTGAGTTTACCCGCTTTAAGACACGCCCATTTCTACGAACTTCATCACGGCCGTAAAAATCTTCCTTAGACATTCCAAGTATATACCTATATAGTTTCCTGGTTATAGTACGGTTGGCAACGCTCGTACGTATTTAATTTTTGCGAGCTAGCTTAATACTTCTCTCGAAAAAGTGAGATTATATACTTCTGATAAGACCTTGGACTATGGACTTCGATTTAACTTGTTTAAATTCGTAATGCACGAAGCGGTTTTGGTCTAAAATGAATTATTCTTAACATGAAGTAATATTTCTTACCGATAACGAAACCCCCAACTTTTACCATTTGTCAAAACTATTTTATTGATAAACGTAAATGGAACTATTTTTAGACGTTTTTATTTGAAATTAATGGGTTTTTGGGATTGATGAAAGCAAAAATAGACACGAGTTTCTCGTAAATTTCCATCAATTTCTGCCGCGTTTGTCACGAATATCCTCCCATCATCCCTGACCCTTGGGATGCGGGAAGCTGAGAGAAGGAGAAAGTTGCGGAGAAGCCGAGGGAAAGGAAAGTCACGACTGTGTCGCCCTCTATCCGATGACAGAATGACTGCTAAACTTATATTTTATATTTATCGTGTATTTAATTTATATATTTTTACAGATGGATAGTGTGAAAAGAGTAAGAATAAAAATAAGCGATAAAAATAAGTGGTTACTTCGATGGAAAAATCGATAGTTGTGGGAATGTAGTTCCTAAATGCAACTATAGGTGGCGATAGTGGTGCATTTGAACGAAAATATAGCTTACCGGCTTAATAATAGATGGCAATAGTGAAGCGTTTAACGACAAATCAAGTCTATAATTTAGCTAGTTGATATAGATGGCGATAGTTGTCCGTATGCATCAGTCTCGATTAGATGTTTTTTTTCTCAATAATGAGGCAAGGAACATTTTTCCAGTGATTGTGTGGGAAAAAATCTTTTTATTTTGTTTGAAAGAACATCCCCATTTTTAACAATCTAATTAAATTAAAACTTAACTACTGACAATAGACTTAGCGTTAACCGATATCGTAATTTAAACAATAGTATACTATTACCCAGTCCCCCCTCCCGAAACGTATGATCGTACGTACAAATCTTTTTATTTTTTACTTTTTTCAATATTGTGCGCTCCCTCTCCCCCGAATCCAAATCCTGGCTTCGCTACTGCAAGCGATTTTTTTAAACGATACGACAAATCGATGGCGATATCGATTTTTTAAAGGATATGACAAATCGATACCTATTTTTTAAACTATATTACAAATCGATGCCGATACCTATTTTTAAACGATACGTCCAATCGATACCTATTTTTTAAACTATATTACAAATCAATGCCGATACCTATTTTCAAACGATACGTCAAATCGATACCTATTTTATAAACTATTATAAATCAATGTCAATACCTATGTTTAAACGATACATCAAATCGATACCTATTTTTTAAACTATATTACAAATCAATGTCAATACCTATTTTTAAACGATACGTCAAATCGATATCGATATCGATTTTTTAAACGATACGTTAAATCGATATAGATACTGATTTTTTTAAAGGATACATTATATCGATATCGATACCGATTCTTTAAAGGATATGACAAATCGATATCGATACCTATTTTCTAAAGGATATGACAAATCGATACCTATTTTTTAAAGGATATGACAGATCGATACCTATTTTTTAAAGGATATGACAGATCGATACCGATTTTTTAAAGGATATATCAAATCGATACCGATTTTTAAAAGGATATGACAAATCGATACCGATTTTTCTTCATTATAAACGTATATCGATCTAACAGACAAAGTTCAAGGTTTTTAACAACAATCAAAGCGTAAAAAATTCCGCCTTTAAGAAAATGTGGTATTAAATAATATATAATGAAATGGAATAAAATCAGCATTCGCAGTTTTTTTCCAATTTCGATCCCATAACGTTTTCTACCAATCACTACTTAGACTAGTCGTTTTAATGAAATAAAATAATTTTAAAGGCATTGAATATAAATGAAAAATCATGGATCCAGTAGATTAAGAAAAATTCAAACGTAAGCAACGTTTCTTCGTTTACATTTATGCAAATTCGTGAATATTGAAGGAACGCCTACAATAATATGTTACGAAACATACGTCGCATGACATATTATGGAAAGAGCGACACAATTGATCTGATTAACATAGAAAAAGCGCATCGTAACACGATGTAGCTCTTCAGAAAATACACGGAGAAATGAGAGGGGTTGGGGCATTTTTTTGGGTGCCATCGTGAAAGAAAGAAAGACGGTTCTCCTGCCCCCCCGCACCCCCCCCCCCGTTATAGGCGAAACCCCCTCAGCGGTCATTGAAGTCAACACGTGCCAGAATAGTGTTCCCAAGTTCGCCCCAATTCCCACGTTATCCAACCATAATACTCGCCTCGGGGGCCCCAGGACCCCCACCGTCTCCCTTCTATAAAACCATTAGTCTACCATACGGGGGACATTCCATAAATGCGATAGTGGTCGCGTTTCGATAATGGCAGGGTTGGACCATTCTGATAATGGTCGTAAACCGGGTTCTCGGTTTCAAAATGATTTTATTTAAATCATGTGATTTAAATCATTTGAAATAAAAAATCATTGATTTAAATCATTTGAAATAAAAAATCATTGATTTAAATCATTTGAAATAAAAAATCATTGATTTAAATCATTTGAAATAAAAAATCATTGATTTAAATCATTTGAAATAAAAAATCATTGATTTAAATCATTTGAAATAAAAAATCATTGATTTAAATCATTTGAAATAAAAAATCATTGATTTAAATCATTTGAAATAAAAAATCATTGATTTAAATCCTTTGGTATAAAAATAATTGATTTAAATCATTTGAAATAAAAAATCATTGATTTAAATCATTTGAAATAAAAAATCATTGATTTAAATCATGTAATTTTTTAAAAACTATTGATTTAAATAATTTGAAATAAAAATCATTGATTTAAATCATTTGAAATAAAAAATCATTGATTTAAATCATTTGAAATAAAAAATCATTGATTTAAATCATTTGAAATAAAAAATCATTGATTTAAATCCTTTGGTATAAAAATAATTGATTTAAATCATTTGGTATAAAAATAATTGATTTAAATCATTTGGTATAAAAATAATTGATTTAAATCATTTGATATAAAAAACCATTGATTTAAATCTGATTGATTTTAATCATATTATTTTTTAATAAATCTTTGATTTGGATCATGTTATTTTCAAAAAAGCAGCGATATAAATTGTGTGATTTCTAAAAAATCATTGATTTGATATAAAATATAATTTATTTAAATCACCTATTATCCTTGAATGTATTTATGGAAATGTTCGAGGGTAGGCGCTATAGCAATGTCAATTTAGAGCAAACTTAAATTTAGTTTATAATTAGTAATTAAATTTAATCACGATAAATTTAAAATTTAGTTTGCGTTACCGCTGAACTCACATTATTAATTAAATTTAAAATGAAGAAAGACCAAAAACGTTCAAAAATCAATAACATCAAAAAATCTATTAAAATCAACAAACCTATTAAAAACAAAAATTTATTAAAATTTAAAAATCTATTAAAATTAAAAAATCTATTAAAATCAAAAAATCTATTAAAATAAAAAATCTATTAAAATAAAAAATCTATTAAAATTAAAAAATCTTTGAAATCAAAAAATCTATTAAAATCAAAAATCTATTATAATCTAAAATCTAACTAAAATAAAAAAATCTAAGTAAATAAAAGATATTAAAATTCAAAAGCTATTAAATTCCGAAAGCTGTTAAAATCAAAAAATCTATTAAAATCAATTTAAATAAAATATTTTTATTTTTTCGATATTAAGAAAAAACCCTGGTTTTCAAATAATAGAAATTGACGAAGGACCCCTGTTGAACCTCCGCGGGGTTTTCTTCAACACCCTTGTTTCGAAAGAGGGGGACCACGCCGTCCTTTTTATTAGGGAGTGGGGCTCTTTTCATGGTCGGCTGACCATAGTGACGTGCGCCACTGGACCATAGGCAAAAACACGTTTTGCATATAGTGAGAGGGGTGGCTTGTATATTACGCGAAAGCCTCGCCACGCGTGATTTTTAGCTTGTTTACTGAATACTGATTGCCATTTTTTGAGCTTCGATAATTTCTCACCTTTCAACCTGTTGTAAATTTATTTTCAATGAAGTTTAAATTAACGACGCATTTTTAATTACCGCGATTATTGGGTGATAACACACCGTAGTGTGTTGCTATTTCAAATACGTGCGCAATTTATTAATTGGTAGAGCTAGGAGTACGATAAACTTGTAATCTGTGTTCTGTACTGATGCGATAAATACAGCAACATTTTTCCGAAAAGGTTGAAATTTTATACAATTTTGTTTTTACTGTATAGAGTTTTGCTAGTTCTGTAACATGCTTTTTAGAACAAATAAAATAAATAATACCTTTATGTGTAAATTGGCATCGTTAAACTATTTGGTTTTGAGCAAAGTAGATGAATAATATCAAAGTGTAGCATATTTTTGCATCAGGAAAATAGGATGTGTTCCTTTAGAATTTAAATTTTAAATTTAATTAACTTCTAAGCAGCTTGGCTAAGATTAAAGTGTAGTATCTTTTCGTAACAGCAAAATAGATGACTTCGTATAGCATTTATTTTTAAATTTAATAAGCTACTAAGTAGCTTGGCTAAGATCAAAGTGTAGGATCTTTTCGTACCAGCAAAATAGATGACTTCGTATTGAATTTATTTTTAAATTTAATAAGGTTCTAAATCACTGGGCTAAGATCAAAGTGTAGTATCTTTTCGCATCAATGAACTCGGTAACTTTTGAGCCGTGATACAGGGAAATTTTAAGGGTCTAGTTGGATACTTATTTCTTATATTATCAACTTCAGATTTTACTAATTCAAACCCCGGGTAAAAACGAAGGAAATTTTGGGATGTGAGGAAAATGATTTTAATTTCGGGATTATTATAATGGAATAGGAGGATCAAATGAACGAAATATCCCATTCGACCGAAAATAACCGGCAACTTTTTCAAAATATGGTTTGGGTTGATTGGGAAATTTTGAGTTAGGTTAGGTTAAAGTAAATGTCGATTTCAATTGAAGACAATTGTGGATTGAAACCCGCGCAATTTGGCTAGATTTGACGGGGAAAAATCGTTCCAATGGGATTCGGTCGAATGGACCGGAGGAGTGAAATGAAGATGGTTTTTTGCGATTTAATCTTCCACGGGCTCAGTTACCAGTGTTCTGGCAATTGGGATGACGGCACACGGTATAATCCGGTCTTTTATAAACTGTAACGCGTGCGCGTGAGACGCGATTTCTGCTAGCTGCCAATTTGGTTCGGGGGTTCGTCGTCGAGGGGCGCCACTGACCGGCGGCAGCCAAGGGAGCAATATGGCTCCCCATCGCTGCCGTGGGATCATTTCCAACCACTCTCTCCTCCTCTTAACCATTTATAATCGGCTGCTCATGAAAAAGCGATCGCTTTAACGCGATTGAGTGGAGCCGCCACTACACCCAGGACGATTTTTTTGTATTCAAATCTGGGGATCAAAAGGAATTGTTGTCCATCCATATTTGTTATAATTCGGTTTCAGTTGTGTCGCTTTTTTATCCCTCCTGGGAACCGGTTTTAACCCTTTTGTTCAAATATTGGAGCTAAATATAGAGATTCTTCAGTAAATGCTTGATATGTTGGGTTTGTGGTAGGATGGATGGACATTTGATCAACCCATGTTAGCCTTCTTTATGACAAATCGTACGCTTATATTTTTAACATTGTTGTTGCATTGTCACTCGCAAACATATTTTGTATAATTTGTATTTAATCAACCGCGTAATTTGTCTGTAGATATAATATTTCTTACTTTTTACAAGTATCAAAAGAAACGCGATATTAATAATATTAATAATATTTATTTCGCAAATAACAACCCATTCATAGCCTATACATTATTCGTTACCAGGAAAATACAAACAATTATGAAATTAATTAAATTTTAAATAAAATTTCAAAAATAAAATTATATTAACACTTGTAAGAATTGAGAATTAATAATTTAGAAGAAGCCTATTAGGAACTCCCAACTCCACTCTTATCTTATCATAAGTAAGATAATTAACATAAGTATTACCACATATTTTATTCACAGGGAACCTAAAATATGTAGGCACTATTTTATGTAGATAAAGTTTAAACTTAAGTTGTGAAAAAAAAATTGGACTAATTTTTGAAAAGGAACATTAAATTTATTATCAAAAACATTCGATTCGTCTCTAGTGGTAATATTTTTTCAAATTTGATTTTTTTGGGTATAATAGAATTGGCTGAATTTGAATTTGACTTACCAATTTAGTAAACAAAACCGTAGAATATTAAACTAGCGAAATGTATGGATTTGCTAGTCCTTCTATTAATTTGTCAATGTGGTGGTATTAAGAATAAAATAAGCAAGGTTATATTAATAATAATGTTAATAATCAGTTACTTGAACAGACAATTTCACGATCCGATTCGATAATTCATCATTATTTTGCCCAAGTAAGCGTTACTGTTGACTTTGAAAGCTTTTTAATTAAATAAGTCGTGATAGGAAATTACATCTGTACACTAGGAATATTGTAACGGCCCTGACAATTTGTATAGTAACGGGCGTGTTTTGCAGCCGCGATTTTCGCTTGCGCCATCGTACGTTAAACCATAAGTGTATAATATTGTTACATAAGTGTGAAACTTTCTACTTTTCACATGCAAAAGTTTGACTGAGAGCTATTCACAACACAAACTGCATTACGGGCTTCGTCGCAGTTTTGCGTCACACGTAGCGTTTGACAGCGCCTCGCTAGGGGGATATTTTCTTCTTGTGAAATATTCTAAAATATTCCCCAAAGTGAAAAACTTATGGAACAATATTATAGACTTATGGTTAAACAAATTAAAATTTAGCTTTCAAGAGGCATTAAAAATAGGTGTAAACTATTCGCGAGTCCGGAAGCACGGCCAACTTTGATCTCGCGCTATAGCGGCCAACCCATTCGTTGAAGTTTCTATGTTAACCTACGAGCAAAGGATATCTGTATGGTTTGAGCGCCCCTAGCGGAATATTAATTTTACAATAGTTGTTGCATTGGAGCCAATATAAAAAACTGTATGAGTGCAGCGCCACGCTCGTTATAGCCTTGCTCACGGAATTTCTGCGATTGGGTTGTCATAATATCACAGAAAGTGAGTAGCCCTAACATATCCCGAGATAAAATTCCTATTACTCTCTAAAGTTCATTTGGATGAGCTCAGCGCTAATTAATTCACCATTAAAGGGGAACGGCTAAGCTTTTCAAAATATGGCCTTATTTCCGTATCAAAAGATTAACAAGACGTTCAATATACTAACACGTACCTTTTTTTTGTCTTGAAGAAAATAGCTTTTGGCCAAAAAAGTTGAAACGAAAAATAACGCCAGGTGTTTGGGTTTGAATTTTCGCCGCCATCTTAGGGGCTGCCGCCAGCGCCAGTAACCCCGTATGAGCGATTTGCGAACTATCCTAACTTTTAAAATCGCGCAATTTAGGCTTAATTCTCTTATAACTGTATTTATGCTTTCAACCATGAATATTTAACTCTAGCATTACACTATGGTCCCCTATCAAGAAGCGAAAGGCGGAGCCTATTTTTGCGTCTTCCCCAGCGACCAATGAAATGACGGGAAGTACGGTCAACACTAGGTGTTTACAATTAACACTTCAATAGGTGCTTCAATAAAACATTTTCAAGGAAATCGCAAAGAAGTAATATTTCCGAGAGCCAGGACCTGCAAGTCTCTGTTTATACATTATAGTGCTTGTTGAAATAATGGTAACTTTTCACCTGTAAATAGAACGTCGTGCTTTTGCGAAGCCTTAATTCGTCAAAATAAAGCTACCTGGATAAAAGGAAACACTTTTTGCATTCTTAGCTTACTCGTATGTGTGGCTTGTGTTCGTTGCCATGGTAACGCGTAATGGGTCCGCCATTGACGTTAAGTCACTAATGGCGGTCACGTTATTATTTCGCGGGATAATGTGGCGTTTTGCCTCGTGATCTGTGACGTCAAATTAATGTCACGGCGGGCGATTCAAGGCAGGACTTAGCTATGACGTATGCTTAGGACGCTACGAGCAAGCACCCAATACCGTACAGGTGAAAAGTTTCCATTATTTCAACCAGCACTATATAAACAGTAACTTGCAGGTCCTGGCTCACAGAAATATTACTTCTTGTCAATTTCCTTGAAGATGTTTTATTGCCCAGCAGTGTTTCCACTCTGCGGTAGAGATTTTCGCCTATTTTAGGGGCAATTTTACCAGTTTTCGCCGGTTCTATAGTCGATTTTCGCCGCCGTTTTCGCCGCAATTTCCCTCCATAGATTTACCTTAATTTTTTTCGTGAGTTTCACTGCATATTTTACTTCTCTTTATTTCCAATCTTAGATTTGGGCAATATTTTTTTATATAAAAAAAAAACATTTTATTTCTTCAAATGTTATACATTTTTTATTGGTATATATAAAAATTGAATTGGCGGGCATAGGGGGCAGAGTAGAGGGACTACAGAGACGACGATTTTTTAGTTTTTCTGAATGAAAATATCGAAAAATATTTTCGCCGCAATTTGCGCCGTTTTCAATGGTTTCCGCCGCTTTTTCGCCAGTTTTAAAATTAATGGTGCCCACCGAGACAGTTTTCGCCGAAAACGCCCTTTTTCGCCGCAAAGTGGAAACACTGTTGCCCAGTGGGCCAGTCAGCACCGTAACCAGGATTTGATTTCAGGGTGGGCACACAATGGAAACAAATAAAAAAAAAATAATTGTACATACAACCATACGGTCCAGGGTGGGCACGGCCCGACCGCCCCCCCTGGTTACGGCCCTGGGGCCAGTACCATGTTGTATTGTTACATAGCGTTGGCGAAATGCCTAGTTAGGGGCATGGCCACCAGGAGACGTCGCATCGCTTAATAACGGATGCAAGGCTTACTCTTTTAGGAATAGACGAACTCTGGTAAACGTTCTTTTAGCGTCATATGGAATATTTCTAATTTACATTGTTTCCCCTTCCAAAAACACTCAATGGATAAAATCATATTAATTTTCGCACAAAGCAAAGTCATTAATATGATTGCCGGCGTCGCCGCTAGGTCGCGCTCTTCGCTTCCAAATTCTTAATTTGTTTTTCGTTGGCCAGTACCTTTACAATGGAGTCCCGTTCCATCTCGCACTCTGGCAGAGACACCACGACGCGCCCCGAAAGCTCCGTAATGAAATTTACGACAAAAGTAGCGGCGTTTGCCTCAACGGACCTTAAGCCTCGGCACGCAATTCTCTCTCTCGCTCTGGTCGCGGGGTTAAAAAAAGAAGACCAAATTGCTGGGGCGAATTATCAGAGAGCGGCGAGGCTAGCTCCCCTCCATTTGTTGGCAATTTCGCGGCGACGAATTTTCTCCTTTTGCAAATTGCGAACTTCGTTTCGCGTCTCCTCTCTTTCGGAGGAGGTATGGCGCTAAGCCTTGGACGCGTTTTTCCTACTTTCGGCTTCCGCAATCGTCCGCTCCTCCCGCGGGAAATTGAGAGATCCCCGCTCGCAACCTGCTCACCGGCGTTCAAACAAACGCGCCTAATAATAAACTCCTAAAAAGCGGCAAAGGCCTCTTTACAAAGTCTGCGCCCGCGCCGAAAACATTTGATTCTCTTTCGGCATTTCGCGTGTGTCCGCCTCCCCCCATTTCCAACCGACAAAAATTGACTTTTCCCCAACTGCCGCCGCTGTAGTCTGTCTAGCTCGCTCCCTTTTCCCGTATTTTACTTTTGAGCGCGGAAACAAGTTTTCAGTGTACCAACATTTTTTCATTATTTCTTTGTCTTCTAGTTCTTCGGAGCCTCTTTTCTTTTTTGACATTCGTGTATTTTATTGAAGCGAAGCGAGCGATATAGAGAGCGAAGCTTTCTTCAAATGGCGAAATGTTTGTTAGGACGTAGGCGTGGTAAAGGTTAACCGATTTAAATGAAATTTTAATCGTAATTAGAGAAACTTAGTCACAATGGAGCCCGAATTTTACTTTTTAATCTGAGATATTTGAGATTAATTTGGTTCATGTCTAAAACAAGCTAATCTATGGGGGGAAAAAATCAGTCAGCGTACGTGGATTGTACAAATAAATTATTGAGGAATTTATGAGAAGCGACTAAATTGGGAAACGTTGCTACGTCTAGTCATGATTATCATAAATTTCGCCAGAGTTTGTGTTTTTAAATTTTAAACATTGTGACTGATTCAATGTCGGATCCTTGGAGACAACTTGGTAAAAAGCATAACGGTTTCAATTAATAGTGTGTGGCCAAGTGATTGCTAGGCCTAATCGGAAGTTTCAGAACGCGAAATCGGTAACACTCTATTTTCTTCGGTGGTAAAATATTGAGAATTATAGTCAATATAATATCAATTATAATAAAAATATTATGTTCTTTCGAACCTTTCCTTTCAATTTGGATTCCAAAATTATATCAAAAATTGATCAGATCCAAATTAAAAATTTATTTTCTAAATGGGTCATATTTGATCCAATTGCAATGTATTAAATTCAACTTTATTCCAATTTGAGAAGAGTTATTTTGATCGAAACAAAATAAATTGAAACTGATTTTGTCTCGATTAGAGTTGGATCCAAATTTGGGTATTGGATCGAGTCATTATCGTCAGTTCTTCACGGTTTACTTTGGGAAAAGTAAATAAAAATGTTATTCCTTTCTGGTAGATTTGGGTTTGCCTTTTAAAATTTCTAAAATTGAATACATTTTAATCGCGTATAAATCGTAATAAATCCCATCTCGGGGTTGCTATTCCAATCGAAATGGATCCATATTCCATTAAAATTCGACGCGTCACGCGGGAAAAAAAATGTATTTCCCGGCATGCACCACCGTTAAAGCTGTTTCTATAAAATATACTTTTGGCAAGAAAGGCCATTTTCAGAACGTAGTCTCGTATTCAGAAACTAGATGTCGCTTTTACGTTGGTAGGCGATAATACGATATTATACGGTCGCGTGTGTAAAGTCGTCCTAAAAGCCAAACCAGCAGATAAGACGTCCGAGCCGTCACGAGATTCTGTAAGCGGAAAAAAAAGACGTGAAACGCGATCTCCCGCGCTGTCTACCCGTCGAGGCGACCCCTGCTGACGAAACCTATAAATAAAAGATGCCTCGGAGCTACGCAGTTTTGAAATCTACACCTTATTTAGCCGTTTTCATCCCAGCTCGACTTATAGGCTAAGTAACGAATAGGAAGAACAGAATGATCCCGTCCCTCCGCTATCATTCCTCCATTTCGGTTAGCGTTATCTGGTAGTATTATGGCGTATACGTATCGACGGAGACTTTACTTACCGCCTTACTATTAAAAGTGGGAAACGGGCTATCAGGTAACCTCTCCTTCGGTCTCTTTAGTGGTAGAGGCAAACCCCGTTTTCTGATATGGAAAACTAAAGACGGTATAAAGGCGTCATTCGCCTCGGGGTGGCTTCCCCGCGCAACGCCGCTGTAATAGAAGAAAGCCTATTTTCATCTTCGCGTTCGGCTTCCCCGCCCAACGCCGGTGTAATAGAAGAAAACCTATTTTCATCTTTGCGTTCGTTCTACCGGCTTTAGCCGTTATTTCTTTAGCGCTTTAAAAATCGATTTGGTGGCGCTTTTCCAGATTACCCGAGTCTTACTTGTGTCTTACCGACTGCTTTGGAACTCTTCTCCGAGATGGCTTCTGCACGAGGATTCTTTGGGGGGATATTTGAAGGGAGCGGAGGGGATCGGGAGAGGATCGATGGCCGATGGGCCGTAACCATGGCGACACTTCCGGTCTTCGCATCTCACACCTCCGCCTCCACCCTTTTCCTTTTGCCCATCTTCGTTTACCGAAATCTTTTCAGAAATTTAATGAAAAATGAAATGAGTTATTAAGCGTGGACGGTTAATCCTAAGTTGGGGACGTAGCTTTGTTGCGCGCAGACTGTTTATCGTACACGTTAATTCTACGCGTTTTTTAATTCGGGCTTAATTTTCCTATTCTTAATTTTATTTCGGGTGGTAGAAATTTAAATAGTTCTTTTAATTTTATAGCAGCCGATTTTTACCTACTATTCTAGAAGACGAAATTTCATAATTATTTTAACGTAACCCAAAAATTACATTTAGCAGATGATAATCTAAAGTCCAATAACTTTTTTTTAATGATTGTCGCAACGCCCTCTGTTGAAACGTAGCCGAATCAGGTGACGTAAAAGCAGCCACGACACTAAGGTGGCTGATAAAGGCGAAGAATCTCCTTCAAAGTTTGTAACATTGGACTTACAAATAGTTTTTCATTATCAAATTTTAACAGCAATGTTCGTCAATATGTAAAATATTTATTATGCCCGATTATTTTTTAACAACTATTTTTTCATTTTCTTCTACACTTCCAACAAGAGGTGATTGCTTTTCGCCTGTTCTCGGACTAAAAGTGTACTCTTTATACCCTAAAACGTATTATTCGCCTGTTCCGGCGATGATAATTACTCAGGCCCATAAACTATTCGCTCGTTCTGGAGTATCATGGCCAGCTAGGTTGGACAAAAGGCACTAGTCACTTCATTTGACTACTAAAATAAATGCACTGACTACTAAAATAATCGAAATCTGGGGGCTCACTAATCAATTCGACTAGTGAAAAATTTATCTAAATATTCATAAATAATGGAAAATATGGCGTATCATAAATTCATAATTCCTCAAACCCGTTTTATTTAAACAAAATGGTGATCGGCCAAAGTCACGTAACTCAAGTGATAATAAATTCCTATTTTAATTCTGACGGGTAAAGCAAAATGTTGGCTGCCCTTGATTTTATTCCCCCATTTTTACCCCCACTAGTCTGTGACTTCTAAAATAAATTAAGATAGGAGGCTCACTAGTCAGGCTGACTACAAAACAAAATATCCTTCTGAAAAGGAGGTTTAAAGAGAGTAAATCCGATTTTGTCGTCTGCTAGCCAGAATTTATCTGCTAAAAAGGCCACAGACAGCCATTTTGGAAAAACGTTTTTACTCCGACTCGAACTATTCACCACCACAGAACCGCAGTAAAATGACGTCATAGCCTTACTCTTCTTGCCCTACTAGGAAATCCCGGAACAAGCGAAAAGAAACCACCTAAGAATATATATATTTCAAGATGATAATAATAATAATCAGCTAGGCTAATACCCAAGGCACCACCTTAGGCCTAAGTCATCAATTTATTTAAGCCATTAATTCAGGTAACCGGGTTACAATGCGTAGGAGGGTGGTGGCAAGCCCTTCATGCCACGCGAGCCAACAGCTCCCTACACTCACTATTGCCGTTAACCTCAACAAGTTTTTATGGAAGGGGAAACCGAAGATCTCGGGGGAAAACCCCTTTAACCAGTGGGGAGAGAACTTGCAAAATCAACGCGGAAGGAATTGTTCCGAGTTTTCACCCAGTGCCACAAGTTGGGATCGAACCCGGCTCCTCTTGCCGAAGTGTAAGCTCCTCCCCGTTTAAAAAACCCAAATCATCCCGGTATGTCGTTGGTTCTCTAAAATTGACGACTTCCTACGCGACTGAAGTGCAATCTCGTGACGTTTTTCCTTCCCCCTCTATCTTCCACCCCTCCTACGCAATGTAAACCGACCACCTGTTTAAAGGCATTATAAGTGACTAGATGACTCGGGCCTAAGGTGGTGCCTTGGGTATTAGCCTAGCAGATTATTATAAATTCATCGCGACTTTCAGTAATCGAACCCCAAAGCTCGAAATAATCAATAAAAAATAACGGTCCAATTTTGGAGCGAGTAAGGTGGGCCGAATGGAGGCTCCACTATTAGCTTAATTCCCGGCTGTTTGCTGACACTGAGCCTGATCCCCGCGCCCTCAGTCAGCCGCCGAAGAATAGGAGGGGAGGATGATCGGCGGGAGATGGCGCTGGTGGCGGCCAAAAGGGGTTTCGTTCTAATTGCCCGATAAGGCTCTTCTTCGTCTTCCTAAAATCCGCCGCTTCCTTCCCAAATGGATGATCCGGACGCCCTCCCACCGGACACCGGCGACGCGCAAACTCTACCTCCTTCCGCGACTTCCCTCGCCGCTATCCGCTGAGTCGCCGTTTGTCGGGCTGGAGATGACTCCTAAAAAAGGGCTTAAAAGTGGAAACTGGCGTCGCGAGGAAGCCACTCCGGATTCGCGGCGTTAAGTCGGCTTCCCCGCGGAAAGAAAGAGCAGATACGTGGCCCCATCTAGCGGAGCACGAGGAGGGCCCGTAATAAGGCGCCTAAAGGATCGGACGAGAGATTTGAGAGCGGCTGAGCCGACGCTTTCCGCTTCCTTCCGTCGCTTCTTCCTCCGCCCACCGCCCACACCGCCCACGCCACCCTCCTCCTTATTCTTCTTCTTCTCGCTCGGGGGCCCACGCGGGCCCTAGCGACACTTTATTAGTATAAGCGGCGAAAATTTATCAACATTAGTCGTTTACTTTCTCCGAGACCAGTTTCGCTTGAAGACCGATAGTTAATAGTATTGCCATTAAAGGGTCAATGAATCGTTTGGAAAATACCTCGTTGTTGTAGATAGAAACAATCAAATTCTGGGAATTTTTTCAGACCTATTTCTGGGAACTAGTGGAATTCACGGTTGGTTAGCTTAAACCACATTACTTTAAACCAATGTTTAAAAAACCAAAGGATTAAAATCCCTTCACTTTGCTACTATTCACTCTAAATTATTCCCAATAGCCGATAGTATAAATTACAATGTTAACATTGCGTATATACTAATCTCCACCACTCTCCCCCTTTTCGGCTTTTCGTTGCTACGCAACTCGTTTTGAAATTTTTAATATTTAGGCTTAGTTTCTCTATTCGGTGTTATAGTCGCGAGCCAGATTTCCCGCACGGTACTGACGAGTCCAAAATAGAACGAAACCGGTCTACCGTTGGAATTTCTGGCTATTTTATTTAATTTACTTTAGTTTTTCACTCGAAGATCTATTTGGTCCGAGTTTCGCGTCTTTTTGTTCGCTCGAAGACCTATCGGTACGAGCTATTAGTAAGTTTTTAAATTTCTTCAAATTTGGTTAGGGTTTAGCTTTTTTATCCCTTTTCATAATGGACTAATCTATTTATTCGCTAATTTTATCATCCTCGTATAAATTACAAGGTATACTGGGTACAATTTCTTTCGTCGTTGTTGTAGATAGAAGCAATCAATTCTGGCGATTTTTCAGACCTATTTCAGGAAACTAATTGAATTCACGGTTGGTTAGTTTAAACCACATTGGTTTAAACCGAGTATACCAAAGGATTAAAACCCCTTAACTTGGTTATTAGCCTAGCTGATTATTATTAATATTATTATTATTATTATTTATTAATTAATACCAATTATTTGTACATTTTTTGACACTACAAAACTAAAACGTCTTCTTGGCCAAAATATTTGCACATAATCGAAACTAAAACCAAATCGTACTTTCTAGCGAGACTTTTGAAAAACGAAAAAAAATAATCTACAACACATTTTAAAGCGATACTGCTGTTCTATAGTTGATTATTGGCTAAGAATAATCGACTAGGCACAGATAAAGTATCTAAACTTGTGTGTTTGTTTTAAGTCTTTAACAAAGACGTTAAAGAGATTTTAAGTGTAGTCACAGGAAATGAAAGTTAAATTTTTAATCTGTGCGTATAATTTTGGTACTTTAATTTTTTTAACTCAAATTACATTTTAGTTAATTAAAAACAGTATGTACAGTTAAAAAGAATTAACACAAGCGAAAAGAAGTTTAAAAGTAATATAAAACGGTGTTTTAAAAAAAGGGGAGGGGTTTAGCCTAGCTAAGTATTATTATTATTATTAGCTACCAAAAATTCGATATTTTCTGTAAACCTTTAAATGGACTATTTTAGAATCCGTTTTAATTGTCTTTATTTTAATGGTACCGCAACTTGATAATTTGTTTTTAAAGGTCCAGAGAATCATTATAAAAATTAGGAACACATTTCAGCCAGCTCCTCCCCTTCCGTCTAGTGACTTAGACATACTTTCTGATTTAGGCCGCCTTTATCGCTTAACAAAAACACGTGATTCTTTAGCCCCACACTCAAATTATAAAAAAATTATGTCCTTTTAAATTTCGCGTATTTCGATGTTATCTTTTGGGTATACGTCGTTTCAAGATTTTTCAGGAGGGGGCGCAACTTGAATGCCCGGGGATTTGGGAATACAGGTTTTTTTAAAGGGCAAAAAGTAAAAACGCGTCATCAAATTTAATATTTTTTGGATTTTAGATCGAAATAGTTATTGCATAATTCAGGATAATAGACCGAACAAAACATTTTCCCAAGATATAGTTTATTTATTTATTTATTTATACACAAACAAATACCACTAAGCCACAAGCGGCTTATGTGTCGACCTATAACGAACGGATAAATTTATATAAAACATAGACTAAAACATAGCATAGAACAAACATCTAAGCAGATAAACAACGATTTATTTTGAGAGTAATGAAGAGAAACGGAATTATTGTGATCAATTTTGTAAATTAGAGGTTTAACTAATTTAGAAAGTGACCCCTGGTATTGGTATTAGATGACCTAACAAATAGTTCACGAAAAGGTTCATAATATATTTTATTCTGTCTATAGGCGAAACTATAAAGTAAATTTGGTCTTAACCAACTTGTTAAAATGGGAAAAAAAAATCACGTGACTACCATAGCACAGCCAACTTCGATTCGGTAACTCGTGTTCATAGTTGGCCGTGCGACGGTAAAGAAAACAATTATTCCTTCCAGATACTGCAGACAGATAATTAACTTCCACCTTTCTATTACTAGATGTTTTAAATAATAATAATAATTAAATAATTTAGATGAATCGATCTAAATTTAGGCCGCCATTAGCAAAATGAAATGAATAATAGTTCGTAATTCTTAGGATAGATGGCGTTGCCGTTCTCCACGAAGTCACGTGAGTACCATCTTTTCAACCGCCCAGTGGACTTTATAGTTTCGCCTATTTGTGAACTTTTCTAGCTCATAAAATTCAGGGGGGGGGCAATACCCCCTTGCCCCACCCTAATGACGTCCTTGCTACTTCACTACACACAGTTACCTATGAGCAACAAACACAGCACCCCACACCACGATAACGCAACCCGTCAAAAATCGTGCATTTTCTTGTGTACAATTTTCATTGGTTAGACGCTTTAGCGCCTGCTGCCGCCGGAAGGGGAAAATTGTCTTCCCCCTTTCCGTAAAACGTTCAGCGTAAAGGTTCTTCCAATGAAATTTGCTCCTAGCAGTTACAATGTCGACTAACTGACCCATTTAGGGAAGATAGTTATAGACTTATAGTACGTCCGGTAGAAGCTACTGTTGCTTCATTTAAATTAAATTTTGGTGTCATATGCTCTTTTAAAAAAAGCAGATTGCCGGCAAAGAAATCAATCATATTGCTATTCAGAAATTCGACAATGGAGGAAGGAAGAATATTGTTTATTTGGCCACCCTCCTGTTTATAAGAACGCGCCACGCGACCGTCGCGCCTCTTGCGGTGTCGATTACGAACTGCCCGAAACCCGCTGTTCCCTTCAAAAATGTTTTTCTCACGTCGAGAAAAGTATCGACACCCCCGCCTCCCCTCACTTGATATTTCACCGCAAATCTCCGATACGCAGACTTTACCTTAAGACTCAACTTCACCCTACGTATTTTTTTTCTACCCCCGTTTCGTAAACACGAGTGGGCGCATGCGCGGTATCTAGCTGGATTTGTTTGTGTGGGAATAACTAGTTGGCAACAGTGGCGTAAACAGTGGTCGAGTCAGTTATCGAACTAAAGGCGACCCGCGATTGGGGTGCTATAGTTACTTTTTCTTTTGATAGGGGGCGCTGGTAAGGGCGCGCGCCTCGGCCGGACCTTTGACCCCTTTGAAAAGGATTGCGAACCTCTCTCCGGAAGGGGTCACGAGTTGCGTCTCCCGCCTTTTATCCGAAAAAGAAAGCAGTGACTTGCACTACAGCCACACCGTAAGCCTTGTCAGATAGTTTGAACGATAAGAATTTTTACGTGCGAGGAAATTGCCTACTGACATTTTCATTGTGGCGAATCGCGACGGAGCTGTTGCAGCTGGAAAATATTCAGTTACCAACTCTGGGAAAGTCTTTGAGGATTTGATCGAAAATTGACGAAATTTCGATCATACGTTTCGGGGATAGGTAAAGAAAATCGATCGTGGTTCCTTTTATTGTACAATCGGTAATTACCTCGACCTGAATCGATAATTGTTTCGACCTGAATCGATAATTGTTTCGACCTGAATCGATAATTGTTTCAACCCGAATTGATAATTATTTCGAACCGATAATTATTTGTACCCTAATCGATAATTGTTTCTACCCGATAATTATTTCGATCCGAATTGATAATTGTTTCAACCTGAATCGATAATTATTTGTACCCGAATCGATAATTATTTGTACCCGAATCGATAATTGTTTTAACTCGATAATTATGTGTACCCGAATCGATAATTGTTTTGACATGAATCGATAATTGTTTCGACTCGATAATTATTTGTACCCGAATCGATAATTGTTTTGACATGAATCGATAATTGTTTTGACATGAATCGATAATTGTTTTGACATGAATCGATAATTATTTTGACATGAATCGATAATTGTTTCGACTCGATAATTATGTGTACCCAAATCGAAATTGTTTCGACTCGATAATTATTTGTACCCGAATCGAAATTGTTTCGACTCGATAATTATTTCGATCTGAATCGATAAATATTTCGAACCGATAATTATTTGGACGTGAATAGGTAATGGTTTCGACCCGAATCGATAATTGATTCGACCCGAATCGATAATTATTTGGACGTGAATAGGTAATGGTTTCGACCCGAATCGATAATTGATTCGACCCGAATCGATAATTATTTCGATCCGAATCGATACGGAATAAATCACGCTTTTCAATAATAGGCGAAATATTTTTAGATGGCCCAGATCGTCGGTAAAACCGTTACGTAAAAAGCATCCTCGAAACTAATAAATAACAAACCCAACTGAAAAGCCCATCCATATTTGCTAAATCACTTTATCATCGTTGCGAAAAAAGCGTCTGTTGGTCTAAAAGTGATGTCGCGGGATTCAATTTTTGTTTCCATCCATTAATTTTATTTTAGGTCAAGAAATAAATGGACTGACAAAATATGTCGCGGCAATCCCCGGCCCCTTTTCGCTTTTATAAATATAAATAATAATAATAAATATCATGCACCCCGTAAAAATGGTCATTTGTCTCGTGATGAACTCGCCATTGGTACAACAATGACTGACCATTAATTTCTGAAGCATATTTCGGCGGGTGGGGGGGGGGGGATGCGCGTTTGGGAGGTTCACCCTTTCTTGGTTGTAGCGAATAAATGAAAAGAAGGGCCCGAGATAGCGAGAGCGTGTCCGCGATACCCACACTATCTCTCTGGGCCCTCTTTGTCCGGCTGGCTTATTCACAGCGCCCTTATTCTTTGGACAAAAGACGAGATACGTTGAGATCCGCGCGGGGAACGCGACTAGGACCGCGTATCATCGTCACCCGGGACCAAACGCGCTCCAACTTTCACTTGACGTTGGCTTTTTTAACGTCCCTACTGTCTCTTAGTAACTTCGTAGTGTATTCGCCGAAACTAGACGGTCGAGTCCACTCCTAAACTCGGGTCCGGGACTGCAGCGAGTGCCGGAATAACAGGGGTTGGCGGAGTTCGGGAGTCGCGGGTAGACAACCTTCTTCTCTTTGTCCGTATCTCGGCGCGTTTATACTTGTACTGGTATTTTGAATGCTGGCTGAAATATGGTTTTTTTCTGTATGGACAAAGAACGTCGACCTATCTCGACGGAACGCCGCGTGGCCGCCGTTTTAGTCGAACGCCAGCGCGAGCGTCATATTTCTGGACACGCCGTGAAGAAAGAACCGCCCACGACCTTATTTTTGGGGTTGTTTTTATCGCTTGACTTCTATCGACATTTTGGACAGTCGCCGGAGCGGATACAATGAGCGTAGGTTGTAGTAGACTTTCGGGTGAAATGTAGGAGACGGTGTGAAGGGGCCATTCGGTGGTCTTGCCCGTCTTGTTCGCGGCCGTTGGGCATTTTGTAGCGGCGGAGGAAGACGGTGATAAATGATTACGTGTTTTAATGTACTTCACGGACGAGCGCGGAATTTATTAGGCGTAACCAAATGCTGTTGTAAAGAGAGACAGAAC
Organism: Leiobunum rupestre; assembly: GCF_980474605.1. NCBI lineage: Eukaryota > Metazoa > Arthropoda > Arachnida > Opiliones > Sclerosomatidae > Leiobunum > Leiobunum rupestre. The sequence goes on along the minus strand of NC_143392.1, from coordinate 12,594,965 downwards.
GTAACGTGATGATCTCGCTCGCTATTCGACTACTGTTCTTCGGATGCGATTATTTTTTGCTTGCCCCAAGCTGACTACGGAATCGCAAATTCTTTCATTTGGTCTTTGCAAAGGTGTAGATGTAAATTGGTCGTTAACTGACCCTGCCAGTAGAGCGTAGCGCCGATTTCATTTCGGTCGGCGGCGGCGTTTGGCAAAAAACACCCGGCGGCGGTGGGCCCGCCGATTTTTCAAAAATCCTATTCGGCGTTTGTTTTATTTGGCGGCGACGGTGGCGTGAAAAGTTTAATACAAATTGGAAAATGTTTTGGAAAGAAAAAAAAACTCTAAAATTTCGGCGGCAACAAAATTTAATGGCGGCGGCGTCGGCGGCGCGCCGAATAGTAAATGACTCGGAGAAAATATCGGTGCGGCGGCGTTGGATCGGCGGCGCTAGGCTCGACCTGGCAGATCAAAACGATAATTTATAAAATTTCAATTTATTCCGGTTAAGAAACACCGAACTATTGCGAAGGTGGGGTTAGGTACACCGGGCTATAAATTCTGACACACTACCAAGGTGGGGTGGCGGAGTGGTTAGCACTTTCGTCTGGGTGAAAACAACTCCTTCCGCGTTTAGGGAGCGGTTGGTTCGCGTGGCATGAACATGGCCGTGCAGGGGGTATCCTGGGGCCCGGGGCAAACTTACTCGCGGGCCCCTTCGATTTTCACCCCCCCCCCCTTTGAGCTTCTTCGATGTGCCCTTTTCACCCGGGCCCCGGGGATTTTGCCCCCCCCCTCTGCCCCCCTGCCTCTCTCTGCCCCACCCCCTCTGTGCGGCCCTGGGCATGAAGGGCTTGCCACCACCCTCCTACGCGTTGTAACCCGGCCAACTGAACTAATGGCTTTAAAAGTCGCTATAGATGACTTGGTACTTTGCTGATTATTAGCCTAATTAGGGAGATTTGAATATGCACCTTCTAAGGCTCTGATCTATTTTAGAAAAACGTTTGGGAAGAAAATCTAGTGCGGGGCGGAGTAATACATTAACTAAACGTGCAGTCGTGGTGCGGTGATCACATGGCGGGAAATTCACTACCATTGAAATGCTTCTTTACTGGTCATAACAAACAATTAGATATATTTTTAATTTATTTAAATAACTTTTAAAATTATAACTGTTCAAAATTACAGCAAAAAAGTGAAGACAATTAAATAATAAAAGGTATATTTCCTTTAATTTGGAAACCATTCGATTGTTTAAAAATTTGGCCAACCTAGGATATTCTAAAGCTTTAGATTTTTAGCTCTTATCATAAGTACTAAAATACGTATGACACTTCCTATCCTCCGGACGCTATTTTTTAATGATAATTTGTTTAGTCAACAAAAATATAAATATAAATATTAAATCTTTTAGCCATGGTTTATTATAAATTGTTAAATTTTAAAAAAGCTGATACTTCATGACAGTCACTCGCTGAAGAAGGACCACGGTCCGAAAGCTCCGAATAAAATAAAGTTTTTTTCTAAGTCATGAAGTAGCAGCTTTTTTAAAATTTAACAATTTAAAAATATAAATCATTTCGGGGCTGAGGACTAACACGTATCCGCGAGTGCCCAAGAAATTGCCCAACCTTTGGTGTCATACTTTTAAATTTTACGTTACTTATGAAAATAGTGGAAAAAGTGGGAAATAGTGGAAAATTGGCAAATAGTGGAAAAAGTGACAAATAGTAGAAAATTAGCAAAAAGTGACAAATAGTGGCTAATAGTGGAAAAAGTGAAAATAGTGGAAAATTGGCAAAAAGTGACTAATAGTGGAAAATTGGCAAAAAGTGGCAAATAGTGGAAAATTGGCAAAAAGTGGCAAATAGTGGCTTATTAAGAAAAATAGCATTTCAAAGCTTAAAAAAGTAATTGGAATTAAATTTTTAAAAAGTTTATTGAAAAAATGTCTTAGTTTACACTGAACTTACAATGTTAGAATTAATTATTCCTAAAAAATTAACAGATTATTCTAATGTTAATCAGAATCTGCCTAAGTATAGCCCAAATCTGAAATTTCTGTGTTCAAATATTTGTATTATTAATTTATAATTTTCTGTGGTAAAAATATTTATGGTCCACTTTCGGCCAGATTGCCCACTAATTTCACTTTTGTCGAGGCCGGAATATTCCACTCTTTTGTCCACCGGTCATTTTCCGCCTCGGAACAGGGACCCTTAATATTTTTTAAATACGTTTCCTCGCGCAGAGCATGCCGGGAGCGTTCGGTAGTACGATTGCGGGGCTGGTGGGTTTAATCCAAGCACGAAATTTGATCTTTCCTTTATAGAAATCAGAATCCATTAAGTTGGCATTAGGGCGTCCGAATCTCTTCTAACGGGGTGCTTCATTCTGAAGCGCGCCCGCCATTAAAGGGGACAGGATAATTTATACTATTAGCTTTTAAAGTAAGTCTTCTATGAAAGTAACGCGCGGAGAGTAATTTCCTGGACGAAAATCGATCGGCTGACCACCCGACTGACCGTTAAATTATATTCCCCCGCTTTCAAAGTGACCCTTTTCGGAGCCGTCAAAAACGAGAGACAAACAATCAGTGTCCGGCTCGAAATGACCCCTTCTCCCTCAGTCCGAGACTTTGAAATACCCCCCCCCCCCACCAGAAACCTCCCACTGACCATTGAGACTCCGGACATAATGCCAGGGTGAGGGGGGGTTGACTGTCCAGCGCCGTATTCCGTTTGGACTCCCACACGTCTATGAATGGCGGCGATCCGTCGCTGACCGCTAATGGACAGTGGCTAGAGCGGGAGGGAGAGGTCAGTTGGACGTTGCCAATGGAGTTATGGCATTAAAGGGGTAAGCGCGGAAATGATGTGGAAATCCGATGAGGCCGTCTTCCGACCAAAATCATCTCGTCGCCGATGTTCGCCTCTAACCTGAGAGTACGACTAAAGGTAGGATAGAAGGTCAAGTCGGTACCGTTGGTCGTTACTAGGTTGAAACGCGGACGTAACTTGTAAAGAAACGGGTGAAGTTGGTTTGGTTTCAGGGGGTGACTTTCTTTTATGTTTTACGGAGCCAAGATACGAAGGTTGGTCGCGTTTTTGGTGATGGAGAGGGAAACCGGGATCGGATGTTGAAATAACTGTCTACTTCATCCGCGCCCCGCTTCACGAAGGCCCCGGCGAACTCTAGTTTTAGTTAGGCGACGCTCTTGGCCTGGGATGGCTGCTTGATGGAATACGCTCGACATGCGAACCAAATATTCTTCCTTTTACTGGAATTTCTTATTCACTCTTGGATAGATTCATCAAAAATATATTTCTTTATTGACTACTCTATACCAAGAAAAATATTTTTTTAAATCAATTATTGCTTATACGAATTTAAAAAATATTATTTTAATTTATTTAACCTGGTAATTTCAATTTTTAATAACTGATTACCAATAAAAAAGTTTTTTAAAATCAAAATAAATTTAATTTTCAATCATCGCTTCTACGAATTTTAAAAATATTATTTTAATTTAATTTACCTGGAAATTTCAATTTTTCATTTTACCAATAAAAAAATTAAAAATCAAAATTAATTTAATTTTCAATCATATCTTCTAGGAAATTTAATTGATCTGGTAATTTTTAATCACTGATTACAGATAAAAAAAGATTTTTAAAATCAGAAAAAAAATTAATTTTCAATTATTGCTTTTATGAATTTTTTAAAATATTATTTTTTCTTAATTTACCTGGTAATTTTCAATAACTGATTACCATTAAAAATATTTTTAAAATCAAAATAAATTTAATTTTCAATTATGGTTTCTACGAATTTTTAAAAATATTCTTTTTGTTTAATTTATTTTAATTTTTCACAACTGATTACAAATGAAAATCACAATAAATTTAATTTTAAAAATATTCTTTTTGTAGAACTTGAAAGTCTAGTAACTTATAATTTTTACTAACTGATCATAAATAAAAAGATTATTAAAATTAAAATAATTAAAGTTTTCAACCATCTCTTCTACGAATTTCAAAAACTTTATTTTTGTTTAACGTCCTAAATAAAAACTTTGATATCTCAGAAATACATAGTTTGTAAATACCACCAATAAAATAAATAAAATAAAAATAAATCTACAAACATAAGCAATTTTTTATTTGTGTTCAGATCAAGTAGTAAATTGAACCGTAATTAAATATTCATTTTTCTTATTGGTCAAATTCTTGAACCGCAATTTACGGGTGAAAATTTTGCACATTTTTTTAGTTGACAAAAAAGTCGTCAAACATATTTTCTCCTCGGGTCATTAAGTCATAATTTACAATTCTATGACACTTTTATTTCATTATTATTTTCATGAATTACATAGACATTTACGTTTTTTTTTAATTGACAAGAAAATCGTCAAACAGATTTTATCCTCCGGTTATTAAATCATAATTTATTTCATTTTATTATTTTAATTTAATACGTAGACATTTCTGTTAAACTTGGTTACGAACTCGTGATATTTTCGTAGCAATTAAAATGACCGCGTATATATATCAGTATATCTTGAGGAAAGGATTGTATATAGTGGTATTAATTCACGGAGAGTCGCTTATCCGCGTTTCGAATCTGACTGTCCAACGAGGAGATCTCGTTAACCTCGTTATAATTCGGCTGCCGGCTAATTAACTCCGCAAATTGTATTGAACACGCGACTATACGGCTTTTATCAGTACGATCTCGAGGCGAGATATTGCGTCGGTATAATATTCCAGCAACGCGTCTCTAACTCTCTATTGTACGCCCCGTTTCAATTCTGAAGTTGATCGGCCGTGTAATGCAAACAGATTTAAACCCCCATCGACAGACCCCCACTTCGTCACTAATCCCCGGATTATTCCGGGCCTCCATCCGAATCGTTTTTAGAAAAGAACAAACTGTACTCGACACCCAGCCTTTGATTTGATTTTCAGGTAACATCGGGGTTTCCTGCCCCGAAGAAAGTCCCCGTTTTTAATCCAACCTGAGTGTTTATAATGGGGCTTTTTGGGAGCCCACGAAGCTCCCAATCTACCGCCGCATCGCGTTCGTTTTGTAGGGCGTATTATTTGGGGTTCAAAAGCCCCCGGTGTCTGTAAATAAAATGGAGGGAATTATTATTAAAAAAGAATTTAATAGAATGTGACGGCAGAGCGCCGTTCGCGGATGATCCCTTTTCGATATTAAGTTGCCGACTGCGCCCAGACCCGTGTCACGGATAATCTTCCGCGTGGATTTAAAGGAATTGTTCACTTGGTTGTATAGCCCTCTTTTTTAAGGACACCCGTATTTCGAAAGTGGGACCATTTAAGCTGGTCTTTTCAATATATAGCTTTTAGAGAAATAAAGAAACATAGGTTCCGTTCGGTTATTAAGAGTTGCGATTTTTATTACTTGCAAGAATGGTAAGAGTTGCGATTTTTATTACTTGCAAGAATGGTAAGAATTCTGATAATTTTTTTGAAGAATGGTAAGAATTCTGATCGTTTCTTGGAAGAATTATATTATTTTTTCGGAACAATGGGAAGAATTCTGAACATTTCTTGGTAGAATGGTAAAATTTTGATCATTTCTTGGTAGAATGGTAAAATTTTGATCATTTCTTGGTAGAATGGTAAAATTTTGATCATTTCTTGGTAGAATGGTAAAATTTTGATCATTTCTTGGTAGAATGGTAAAATTTTGATCATTTCTTGGTAGACTGGTAAAACTTTGATCATTTCTTGGAGTAATTGGAAGAATTATATTCTTTTTTTCGGAAGAATGGTAAGAATTCTGGTTATTTCTTGGAAGAATGGTAAGAATTCTGAACATTTCTTGGAAAAATGGTAAGAATTCTGAACATTTCTTGGAAGAATGGTAAGAATTCTGAACATTTCTTGGAAGAATGGTAAGAATTCTGAACATTTCTTGGAAGAATGGTAAGAATTTGTATCTGTTTCTTGGAAGAATTATATAAATTCTGATCTTTTTTCGGATTAATGGTAATAATTCTGAAAGTTTCTGGAAAAAATGTGAAGAATTCTGATCTTCTGGCACCGCATTCTTTCAGGGGCAAAGCTTAGATAGTTGAACCAGGTCCAAGTTTAATGTTGGTTAGAAATTTTAGTTTAATAAGCGGATTCCTAAAATATTATTTGGAAGAGGCTCCCCAACGAAAGGTACGTCCCTGCTTTATAAAAAAATAATCCACCTATTTTACACGGCCTGGATACAAATATACGACCCCAGAATATAGAAATCACCCAAATAGTGACCATGAATCTTGCGAATAATTTTTACCTTTAACCACACCAATTGGAAGAGAAAAAAAGGTTTAATAGCTAAATACCGTTAAGTCGAGGGTGGGCGAAGCTGGGTCGCGCGGGTGGGCGAGACTATTCATTGCCACCAACTAAACTTCTGACTTCCGCATCGGACGAGGGAGGCGGCATTCCGCTCGGTCGCGTTCTCTCCTCTCCATCCCCAATCTGCTCTCGGGCTACTTTTTCTCCGCTCTCGGCTATCTGGATCCCCTTCCGCAGCATCCAAAGACAGGAAAAAATTCCCGGAGCATCGAGTTGGGAGCTCGCTATAATACAGGGTGTTTCAGAAGGTTATGCAAAAATGTCAAGGAGTTGTACGGGGTGAGTTGAAAAGTAATAATAATAATAAGGTAGGCTAATACCCAAGGCACAACCTTAGGCCTAAGTCATCGAGCGACTTTTAAAGCCATTAATTCAGGTGGCCGGGGCAAAATGCGTAAGAGGATGGTGGTAAGCCAACAGCTCCCTACACTAACTATTACCGTTAACGTCCACAAGTATGCCTGTTTTTCTTCCCATTTTCCTACGATGAGTTAAAAGAGCGCCAGAGAGCTTCAAAGTGTGGCCTACTAGCCCCTGGGAGTAGGCTGCAACAAGCGCAAAACCAAGCAGCAGGTAAATGCGAAAATTAAGTTATGGTTCGTGTGATAGGTAAAAAAGAACTTTGTAAACAAATCGAGGTCACTAGCGTAAAAAAGTAAACTTAAACAGTATTTAAAGTCCCCGCTGCTTGGTTTTACGCTTGTTGCAGCCTACTTCCAGGGGCTAGTAGGCCACACTTTGAAGCTCTCTGGCGCTCTTTTAATTCATCGTAGGAAAATGAACAAAAAACAGGCATACTTCTCAATTCACCCCTACAACTCCTTAAACCTTTTACATACCCTTTTGAAACACCCTGTATAGTATGACATTTTCTCCAAAGAATGATATGGGTACCGGCTCTTATATCCAAATATAGGCTCTCGTAGGCGAAGGTGTTCGGGGGGGGGGGGGGGAACGCTGTTCTCACCCATCCGATTATTTTTTTCCTCCTCTGATTCTTGGTTGCGTTTCCATCGGGAAGGGGGGGGGGGTGGACCGGCAACCGGCGGTAGAGAGGATATCCTGGGTTCCTTCCTATCCGCATCCTTTCTTCTCCCCCCCTTGCCCCCTTTGCCTGACACCCCTTTTTGTCATTAGCGCCGTGACGTATATACGTGGCGCCCCCATTTCCACCCCCGGTGCGTGATAAAAAAAGGAGCACGCCGGCGATCAGTGAGCGCCTATCTGCGGGAAAACGGTGAAATATAATCCCATCCGAATTGCCCCCCCCCCCCTCCTTTCGGTATAAACAAGAAATCTCTCCTGGAAAAGAGCTTTCCCGCATACTTCGCAGTTTTAAAGTTTGGGATTCCATAGGTGTATCTAGGGCTCGGGTTTGGATAAAAAATATCCCTTTGATTTGTTTTTATCCATAACCAAAAATATTCAAAATAAACTTTTTTTTGCATATTAAATCGTTTAATAACCGCGAATAGAAATCGGCGTTTGAATGATAATTATTTATTTTTATTCATAACCGACAATTATCCAAAAAATGTCAGAAAAAAACGATTATTTTTGCATGCTAAATAGTTGTTTATTCGTATAAAATGTTCGTAAATAAACAATTAACAGTTTTTATGATTAATCGAAAAATTGCCAGTTAATTTATTTGTTCCGCCGATCTCTAACCGCGAATAGTATCCATTAATAAACAGTTAACCGAAATTTTTTATTAATGATCGAAATTTTGGCGGTTAATTTACCTGTTTCATCGAGCTCTAGGTATATTATGGAGTTTTAAATAGTAATATTGTAGCCTCGAGGATTAAATCAGTTTTAGTAATATTGAAATATTTTACTGAGAGTCATTTCAACAGTGACCATTAATTTTTTGGTGAACTTCAGATTAGGTAGGGTACTGTTAGTTTATCTCAAGAGCGTTTATCTTTTTGGGTATCAGCAACTAACTAACACACTTTTTGAAACATAATTATATACTTATGATAATAATAGGCGTAAATATCTGTTTATATATTGAAAGTTAGAAAAAAATATAAATATAATAGGCTATTTTAAAAAAAGCCCCCTAAACCAGGGAAATTTTTCCCAAAACATACTCCAATGTCATTTTTTATTTAACTAATGGCCACGATCAAACTATACCTTGATACCAGTTTTGATTGAGTGAAACTGTCCATTCAAACCGACTTGCAAACTGGTTTTTAAAGTTTAGTGCGATTGTGGCATAGTTCAAGATTTTATCATATTCAGTCTTACCGGATTCCGAAGAGGTATTTAAGAAATGGTAAATATCGTTATGATATAAAATGGGAAAATGGTAAATAATGGTAAATATCGTTATGATATAAAATGGGAAAATGGTAAATAATGGTAAATATCTCCATGAATTATTTACAGTATTTAAAACTTAAACCTACATTTAACATTTATAATATATGGAGATAAAACCTTTAAGATTTAGATGAGACTTGTCTTCTAAAGATCTTCTATTTTTGAATTATTTTCCACTATTTACCATTATTTACCGATATTTTACACTGTTTACCAATATTTATCAATATTTTACACTATTTACAAATATTTTACACTGTTTACCATTATTTACCGATATTTTACACTGTTTACCAATATTTACCAATATTTTACACTATTTACCAAAATTTTACACTATTCACAAATATTTTACACTATTTACAAATATTTTACACTGTTTACCAATATTTACCAATATTTTACACATTTACCCGTATTTACTAATGTTTACCAATATTTTGTGATATTTACCAATATTTAATAATATTTTGTAATATTTACCAATTTTTACGAATATTTTGTAATATTTACCAATATTTAATAATATTTACTAATATTTACCAATATTTACTAATATTTACCAATATTTACTAATATTTACCAATATTTACCAATATTTACTAATATTTGCTAATATTTACCAAAATTTAACAATATTTACGATATGTACCATATTTTCCATTATTTAGCACTATTTAAAATATTTATCACTATTTACAATTATCTACCAGTACAATATTCGAAAAGAGTTTTAATTTTGTATCACAGAGTCTTCGATTTAATTTTTGCGCGAATCCAAAACTGAAATAAGTAATAAAAATTCTAGTTATTTTCCCCGTGTATTTTGGGTTGATTCTCGGACGTAAAGACTAATACCTAAATAATCCGAGAAAATACGTGAAAAGGCAAACAGGCAAAAATAGAAAAGGCGATAAGGGCGAGCCTGATATGCCCGTTTTTAGGAGAGTAGCTATAATCGAACGCGTACGGGCGGCACATGAGAAGGAGAGAGAGGTGGAGGCGAGAAGAGAGTCTTGCCAGATATCGGGCGGAAATAAACGTAAGGTGGAGACCGTGGAAGATGCCTTCCATTCCGGGGGGGATGGAAGAGAAAGTGTAAGGATTGAAAGGCCGTAGCGCGGGGGAGAAAACGGCTCGTATATATTCCAATAATATCGGCTAGATTCGCCGCGCTAAGCCTCGAGAGCGGATCACGGTGAAACAGCCAGTGGCCATTGAAAAGGGCCTCTCGGGCGCCTCTCATTGGTCGGATTAAAGCTAGCAGAAGATACGCCTCCCCGCCAGAGATGTCCGCTTCCCCGCGCGGCTCTCTCCTTTTCTTCCCCCGCGCGCGCTCTCCGTATAAAGTCACCTTCCCAATCAATATTCTCCTCAGAGTACTTTCCCTATATCTCACTAATCGGGCTCTCTCTCGGCTCTCGCCAATGACCCGGACGCGCCTTTAAAATCGTCTTCTCCGCGACGGTACGAGTATATATGGGAAGCTTACAAACGAAGAAGCGATTGGATTTGCAGCGTCATTGGACGGATCTGGTCGTTTTTGGGGTTTTGGCTTAAGCGTAATAAAGGAGTGAAATTGGAGCGGGTGGTATAACGTGGAATATCCATCGGTCCCGACGGCGACCCCCAGCAGCAGATCGTGCCGGTCCCGGTCCCCGACGCGCTCCCCCTTGTCAGTTTCGGGCACGGCAGGCGCGCACCCTTCCCGCTCTCGGTGCTCCTCCGGCGCGGGCTCCTTGTTGGCTGGTCGGTCCGCCTCTTCCACGGTGGCTCGCGAAGGTGACTGTCTGTATCAGCTCCCGTGCCGATACGGCACAGCCGATGTCTGCCGTCTGTGGATGCAATCCGGAACCAACGGCGCATCCAACTTACCTATGCTTTTTACCGGTAATGTCTACCTTTCCAACGACAATCTTAGCCGCCGCGCCATTCCGAAAGAATTGGGGGGAAAACGACGTTGTAGAAAGTGACCTAATGGTGGTTTGTTTCCTTTGCAGAATCTTCGTACAAAGGAGCCTGGAGCTCGGCGACCTCCACGCAGGCCCAAGGTCAGTCACTCGCTTTTCTTATTAGCCGCGTAAATTCATGGATTGTTGATCACTATATTGTAACGCACGCAAGCCCATTCCAGCTGGGATCCAGTGGCGTAAATAAGGCCCCTGCAGACCCCGCCTGCTGGGACCCAGTGGCGTAAATAAGGCCCCTGCAGAACCCGCCTGCTGGCAGTGGCGTAAATAAGGCCGCTGCAAACCCCGCAATGCAGGAAGGCCACAGGGCTACAGAGGCCCCTAAATTCCTATCAAATAATATGCTAGGTACCGACTAAAACCCCGAAAAGAGTTTCGCGGGGGGCCTAGGAGGTCTTAGCTACGCCACTGCAGGCTGCTCGTAAAATAAATTGTAATCTCGGCCGTATATAAGCCAAAATGTAAAGAATCTATATAACTTTGAGATCGTTGCGATAGACGGGTTAATTCCATCCCTGGAAAACGCGTAGGGCAAACTGGTCTCGATGGCGTAGCTACAAGTTCCCTCTACACGTTTACCGGGAGTGAGCTTAACCGGTCATAGTGGTTAAAAGGTTAAAATTTTTCTTTCTCAAAAGATACTAATTTCTAAAGTAACTTGCAATGATAATTTAAGCGTGTAAGAAATTATTACTTAAAATAAAATTACTTTTAAATTCCTTTCGTATTTATAAATCATTTATGTAAATTTCTTACGTATTTGAATTATCGTTGTCAATACATTTTTAATTTGTAAATTTTAGGTTAATATTATAATTTAAAAACATATTTTAAATATTTACATCGCGTGTTAAATTATAAATTATATAAAATATTTACAAACTATATTAACTGGTTTATACATTTGATGGTTGTCATAGCCGCCGAGACCGGCCCGGGCCCCGGAAAAATATTAAATTCGGGCACTAATAGAGCCGTAACTATTGGAGATAGCTATACGTTTTAGGGAAGATGTACACCTCGTTTGTTCCAAATCGGGCCCCCGAGGCTGCATGGGCCTCGGTAATTTTTATCTAAAGATAAAGGTGTACGATTGTGCGAGTACTAGAACTCGACCTCGAATAAGTAATTGGAGAATACTCGTTGTTTACCGAGTACCAGAAAATTGCGTATTCGGGTACCCGATTACTCGAATAAGCTGCTCTCTAAACTCGTCGAGTATTTGGTTTTTCTATCCTCGTTGCTTCAAAGTTCAAAGAGGGGTTTTTACAACGTTTTGGGGGGCAATAAACGGTACCTACAAAGTTGTGGAAGCTGTGGTTCATTTAAATTAAAGGAATGTTTTTCAGCATTGAAAGTTACTTTATACTCCTTTTAAATTTAATTTCATAATTACTTGAATAAACCCAGCTCCTAATCAAGTACTCGATAACTTGACTCGTTAAAAATATTACTCGGGGGTTTTTTTAGTTACTCGACTCAAATAAGAGAAAGTTTCCCCTTAATCAAGTACTCGATTACTCGACTCGACTTCAATATTACTCGACTCGAATACTCGATGAAAATAAATTTGATACTCGATTGCTTAAAACCACTAGTCGCACAGCCCTTTAAAGATATCTTCGAATACTCGATGAAAAAACTTGATACTCGATAACTGACTCAATTGCCTAAAACCACTAATCGCACAGCCCTAAAGATGGCTTCAAATACTCGATGAAACAAAATTAGATACCCGATTGCCTAAAACTACTAATGGCACAGCCCTAAAGATGTCTTCGAATACTCGATGAAACAAAATTAGATACCCGATTGCCTAAAACTACTAATGGCACAGCCCTAAAGATGTCTTCGAATACTCGATGAAACAAAATTAGATACCCGATTGCCTAAAACTACTAATGGCACAGCCCTAAAGATGTCTTCGAATACTCGATGAAACAAAATTAGATAGCCGATTGCCTAAAACTACTAATGGCACAGCCCTAAAGATGTCTTCGAATACTCGATGAAACAAAATTAGATACCCGATTGCCTAAAACTACTAATCGCACAGGCCTAAAGATGTCTTTCTATATTTGAAGGATGAACAGAGGCGTCAACATTAGGAGTTACAATGCCGTCAGTAATGAAGAGCGATTAATTTGAGCTAGCGCTTTCTACCCGGGACATTGTGTTACAATCTTCCCTATAGTTTTTAGTCGCGTTTAACGGGTCCGCGGAGAGATGGCCGACCGAGGCTCATTAGCTCTGTCAATGCGATGATGATGTGGTCGTCCTCCCTCCCAAGGCAGCGCCACTCGCTCCTCCCGCCATCAAGCAGCCCCTGTAATTACCGTCGCCCGACGTGCTGCCGACTCGATCCAATTGATTCTTCCCCACTTTTCGCACCGACTAGTTTGTCGACGATGCTCCTCTTTTATAGGACCTACAATCGATCGATCGGTTTCTTTATTTGCCATATTTTCTTTCGGGATAACTTCCTTTTTGGTGGCGACAAAGTTTACCACAAATTTATCTTATTAAGGGGATATTATTATTTGAGGTTTATTAGTTTGCTGATCTAGCTACTTGAGTTTGCAAGTTCTCTCCCCACTGGTTTAAGGGGTTTTCCCTCGAGTTCTTCGGTTTCCCCTTCCAACTTGTTGAGGTTAACGGTAATAGTTAGTGTAGGGAGCTGTTGGCTCGATCGCGTGGCATGCAGGGCTTTCCACCACCCTCCTACGCATTGTAACCCGGCCACCTGAATTTAAGGCTTCAAAAGTCGCTTGATGACTTAGGCCTAAGGTGGTGCCTTGGGTATTAGCCTCGCTGATTATTATTATTTTATTATTAAATATGGGATCTACCATCAAAGGCGTAGGAAGGGTGGCATAGGATCACGTGTTTAAAATTTTTGCGCCATCTCCCCCCTGAACCAAAATCTACTATCACGCCTTTGTGGCCCTTTACACAATTTTCATAGTTTCAATACCTTTAATTTCTATAAATGGACTTAATAACGATAGTTTAAAACTGGTTACATTCGCAATAATATTAATTTTTTTAAGTCAGTGCTTATATTTTAGCACGCTTATATTATACAGGGTGTTTCCAAAGGTTATGCAAAATTTGAAGGAGTTGTTGGGGGTGAGTTGAGAAGTATGCCTGTTTTTGCCCTTTTTCCTACGATGAGTTAAAAGAGCGCCAGAGGGCTTCAAAGTGTGGGCTACTAGCCCCTGGAGGTAGGCTGCAACAAGCAGCGGGGACTTTAAATACTGTTTAAGTTTACTTTTTTACACTGGTGACCTCGATTTTTTTACAAAGTTCTTTTTTTACCTATCACACGAACCCAAACCTTAATGTTCGCATTTCCCTGCTGCTTGGTTTTGCGCTTGTTGCAGCCTACTTCCAGGGTCTAATAGGCCACACTTTGAAGCTCTCTGGCGCTCTTTTAACTCATCGTAGGAAAAAGGGCAAAAACAGGCATACTTCTCAACTCACCCCCTACAACTCCTTCAAATTTTGCATTATGTTTTGAAACACCCTGTATAGCTAGGTTATTTAGCACAGCTACATATCAATATAGTTTAGATTCGGTGGTTAAAGGCCTAGGTTTTTTTCTTATTATTATTATTATTATAAATTAACTTAGTGGAGCACAAATTCCCTGGTGGTAGGCCAACCGCTGAACAAGTTGGAATGATTTAAAGGGGGACAGGCAGAAGACAATCTAGGCCTTTAAGTCGAAATTTTTGATATGAAAGTGTCAAATGAAACTCAGTTTAGTCAATTGATTGTCTATTCTGCCCAACTCGGAATTCCGAAATTACTTCCTACTTATAAACGTACCCTTCAATTTCGGACGTCAATTTTTTATTAACTATGTTGATATTGCAAAATAATAGACGCCAAATGATTGCCAGGGATAAGGTCAAACTCGTTTCCGCCACTAGGTGTCGTCAGGGTGGACATTGAATTTGACTCTTTCAATAACAACCGGCTTTTGATCTTTTATGGCATCGTATAACGGTAACAAACTGTTGACTTTGGAACAATTTTTTTTATCCATGCCGCGGGTCGGACAAAAGAAATAACAAGGGCGAACGGTAGTTGCGCCCCCTTTCGGCGGTGCCTTTCATTATGTAGCGACACGCGTCTCTGACGGCATTTTCCAGGTGACAAAAAAGTTTGTTTACTAGTCGTCTGGGCCATTTGACGATTGCCGTCTTCTCAAACCAGCGCTACTTTTAATCATATTACTTCGGTGAACCCATAATTATTACTTTGTTACAGTTTTTAGTAGGGAAATGAAAAAGCTATCCCATTCGCTTGGAACATGCTTGCGTTGAGTTTGCAAGTTTTCTCCTCACCGTTTAAAAGCGTTTCTCACGAGTTCTTCGGTTTTCCCTTTCCATAAAAACTTGTAGAGGTTAACGGCAGTGGCGTACCGAAGGGGGGGGGGGGTGCACCCGCCTTGGGCACTGGTGGCTAACGGGGTGCCAAAGTATTAAAACTGATTTGTTGGATTATATATTAAATCAGGAATCCATACCTCTACTTGGAATGCTTATCGCGGCAGATTTTCGTCTCGATGTGGCTGACGGTTTTTTTGACGTCACTATGTTAACTTAATAAACAACAACGTGAGAAGCGAGCGCGTGCAAAAGGGATTTTTTTCTCGTAGGCGGGGCCAAAGCCGTCAGAGTGATTTACCATACGCGATACGCCAGGATAAGCATTCCAAGTGGAGGTATGGATTCCTGATTAAACTCATTATTGTTGAAACTTCAAAAGTACCGGGGGGGGGGCACAAATTTAGGTGTTTTGCCCTGGGCACCAAATATCCTCGCTACTCCACTGGTTAACGGTAATAGTGAGTGTAGGGAGCTGTTGGCTCGCGTGGCATGGAGGGCTGGCCACCACCCTCCTTCGCATTGTAACACGGCCACCTGATTTAAAGGCATTAAAAGTAGCTAGATGACTTTTCGAAAACTATTACTGAAGGAAATTTTTTTATTAGTTAGTACATTTTCCTACGCAGTGTATTGTTAAACCTTTTACATGATTAGGGCAAATACAAAATGAATCCGCGTCGAGCCTGCGAAGGTTCATGTTCATTTTTATGGCCGATATGTATTTTCTTAAGAGAGATATTATAAGCTTTTGGAGTTTTGGTGTCTTAGATGGCGTTATTAGGGAATTTGACGTATACAATGTTTTTATTTATTTATTTTATTACAGAGAATGACTTTGATAAGACGATAAATGCATTCTTGATTTCAATTAAATTAAATATAGTCTATAGCATTAATTTATTCATTTCAACCATGAATATTGAACTATATCAGTACCCTTTCTACTATCTGTCGTTGACAGGGCCGGACTTAGAGATCCTGGGCCCATAGGCACACAGTAAAAATTAAGGGTATAAAAAAAACCTTTTAGGGTATATTCATTTTTGTCAGAAATTCATACCGTAAAGCGTTTAGTTTAAAACCGTTCGGGTGCTGGACGGTGTAAATCCAAACCATGCTTTAAACCGTTTTGGGTATGTTTAAGGTATGAATTCAAGCCATTAACGGTGTATTATTAAACTGTTTTTCGTATTCTTATAGCAGAAACTCGCCCCCTAAACAGTATATTAGTAAACCGGCTTGCATATCTTAAAGGTATAAATTCAAACCATTAATGGTGTATCAACGAACTTTTTTGGGTATTCTAATAGCATAAACTCATTCCCTTATAAGTGTATTAATAAACCGTTTCCGGTAAAATACTGGTATAGAATTAAACCCTAAATTGAATAAAAGAATACCGTAGCGATTATGCTAAAGGTGCCAAGTCAGATAAGGAGTTTGGGCCCCCTTTTCACGCGCTGCATTTACTCTTATCCCTGGAACTAGGCTGTGCCTGAATTTCCCTGATTCAGCGTAGAAGTCTGAGCTCTAAGGTTATATTAC
Organism: Leiobunum rupestre; assembly: GCF_980474605.1. Lineage (NCBI taxonomy): Eukaryota > Metazoa > Arthropoda > Arachnida > Opiliones > Sclerosomatidae > Leiobunum > Leiobunum rupestre. Next base: position 12,578,354 of record NC_143392.1, on the reverse strand, counting down.
TAAATAAAAGCTCTGAAAAATCGTCGACTAAATACGCGATAAGTATGCCACATTGCGATTTAAGGCTGCGTCCGTAAACTGCCAGGCAGAAAGTTTGGTAATTTTAAAACTAAATCTTCTACCTAGGAATTTCTACAATATAAATTACGATTGATATTATAGATTTATGCCTTCGAATACAGTAATTAAGGTCACTAGGGGCCCCTTCCAAGGATGGGCCCCTAGGCCACGGCCTAGGTTGACCTAGGCGGAAATACGGCACTGATGGTTGACTCGATCCACAAAATATTTCTGGGATTGCGCCTTTTAACCGGCGAAGAAAATGACTAGTCATTCTTAGGAAAATACCTGAACTATTACAAAATTACTTGATAATCATAAATAAAGGAATTTATTGTTAATATTCTTACCTATTTTCGTTCAATGAAAAAGGTGTGTATTAAAATTTTAGAAACTAAATTTCGCGCTAAGCCTTGCCACTGAAAGCTAGTCAAGTTTCAAAACGTTGCCCTTGAATACAATTTTTGAGTGGCAGCGCGTGACCGACGTCATAATAACTAAGTCCCTTCCATCCTAACGACTGAGGCTACCTAATACATATCCATGGTGGAAATGAATAAATTCATTCGTTCACCACATAGTAGTTCCAATATCATCCGCTCCCTCATTTGGCTTTTGACATTTTTTGGCGCTGTTTAGTGGTTTGTTACGAGTTAATCTTTAAAATTATTGGAGTTTTCCTTAAAGAAACTTTTGCAGATTCAATTCCCTTTAAAAGATTTAGTTTATTATTACAAATGACCTTACTTGGTAATTAAGTTGTGGGACTTTGAATTTCAATTATTTTTTGAGGTAGAGTTGTTTAAGAAAATGTACATTAATATCAAGCTTAAAAATATACGAACCAAAATAACCCCCAAAATAGTAAAATAATTTAAATGTTATAATTTTGAAAAACGTAGTATCTCACTGGAGGGGTAATTAATTTCACCAGTATTACGGGGGGGGAGCGTATATTGGTAGAATCTGGCATAAAAGAGTGCTATTCGCGACCGAAACGAGTCTAGATGGCGTAACGGCCTACGATCTAGCGTCTGCTACGGACGTTTTTCTGAAATAATTTTATCAAAAAATAAGCAAACGATGCCAAAATTATATTAAAATGCAAGTATCATTATTTATATAGTCAAATTTACGAATAACGACGAGAAAAAATTAATAGCCTCTGCTTTTGCCGCTACCTATCAAGATTTTAATGGCGAACCAAAGGGAGCGTAGCGATAGTTTTCGGTCGCGAATAGAGGAATATAAAGTAGTTTATTTTTATCTGAAACTTATTAGTGATCATGTTTATAGAATGTACGCGCCACAGGGTGGCATACCTCTTTTGTTACGGTCTTCTTATTTGTGATTTCTATCCGCTATACGACCGGACACAGTGACGTCAGCCGTTTTCTCTTTAGTACAGCCGCGTCGTGTCCGGCACGCGCTGACCCCGATGGTTTCTATGGGAACGGGGTCCGATAAGGAACCCTTTGGTCAGTTTATTACGAGTTCAGCCCCCGATGCAGTCGGCCCACGCTAGGAACTGACCATTGTGAATCAAAGCCAGACAGATTAACCCGCCAGATACACGAGTTCGAAATAGACCATTGGGTTTATGTACACGCGATCATATGTGCCTTTGTATCAAATCTTTGTGTAAAAATCAACGCGATCTCAAAAAAATCCAGAATTTAAATATTTATAATTTAGGTAAAATAATAATAATAATAATCAGCTAGGCTAGTACCCAAGGCACCACCTTAGGCCCAAGTTATCTAGCGAATTTTATTGCCTTTATACAATAAAAGGCCACAGGCAGCCATTTTGGAAAAACGTTTTTACTCTGACTCAACTACTCGCCACCACAGAATCGGAGTAAAATGACGTCATAGCCTTACTCTTCTTGCCCTACTCCGAAATCCCGGAACCAGCCAAAAGAAAGCACCTAAGAATATATATTTCAAGATGATGATAATAATAATAATAATAATAATAATAATAATAATCAGCTAGGCATCTAGCGACTTATATTGCCTTTAAACGGTCAAATTTGGATCTGCCCAGTTTTGAATGTAATTATTGAATCAAATTTGATCAACTGCTTTCGTGAGGATAGTTCCTCAGCCTTTTAAAATAAAGTGTATCAGGATGGAATATAACACATTATTGGATGCAAATTTCGATAAAAGTTGTACCCGTAAAATGATTGGGCCATTTTGACCATAATAAATGCTATTATTTCGACAACAAGAGTAATCAAGCAATTCCGTGATTTCTTTCAGGCTATGGACACAATGCAATTCCCGGAATGACGAAACCGGGTCTGGACGCCCACTCGCACCCGCACATCCGAAATATGCAAGGTAAATATCGACATTTTATCTCTCCATCAGTACTCCGACTCCAAATACAAAGTTTCCCACCTGTCTTTCGGTTTCCAAATTAGTGTTTACAAACTCTCGCTTGAACGGAGTGAAAGTTCCCTTAAAAAGACCCCGCATTTATTTAAATAAAACGATTCGCCATCCGCGCATAGCGACTCTTGTTTTCAATTAACAGTAGCATTTTCATTAATAGTCGAAAGGGTGAGGGCCCCACCGTCGTGGTCGATTAGTTGACAGCGGAGATACGGCTAGGAGGGATGGTATAGTCTATTCGTCATTATTGAAGCGACGGTTGATGAGCGGGCCGCTTATAGAGTCATCTCTGGCGAGGGATAGATTTCGTTACGTCAACGAAAGGCTAACCGCTTTAAAATAGCCGCTGCCAGACGCTTAGACTCGTAAAACTGGTCAGCGGAAGCGAAGACAATCTCGCTTCCGGAAATACCTCTCGAGCGCTTCCTGCGCGTCCGGTTCCGGACCATCCGGACACTTCCGGAAAACTTGGAAAAACAAATTCCCGCGTGTCCGCCATGTCCTTTGTCCCCTCTATCGCGTCGAGACAACTTTCAGTTTGTTCTACCACCAACTTGCGCGCCGCAAATTCGTTTATATCTAAACAGTATATTTGAAGCGCCGTCGTCATAGTGTCCTATTATAACTGATAATTTATACAAGCCTATCCGCGGAGATTTCCCGACTCTAATTTGTAATACTTAAACGAACATAGGTTATTATTTAGAAGGGCTTTGGCAAAACCTACGGGAGGGCGTATCCGATCCGGGCAGATTGCCATCTCCGGCAATCGAAACATTTTGAGTGAATTTCTCATCGTTGGAACTTGGCGTTGTTTTACCACGATAAGCCGTTAGCCGCGTATCAACTACTCGAGCGTATCGCGATGCTGATAGAGAGACCACGAGAGCAGGATCAGGATCGACGCTCGTATATACTTCAACGTTTTGCTCCGAGGTCTATGCTTAACGAATACAGTTGGCCGTGATTAGTTTGAGCTCTCGTCCGTTGTCCGAGATTTTACAGACTATCTGTCTACTTATATTTTAGGCCTTGGTCTAATCCTCTTACCGTCTGGGGTTGGGAAAAAATGTCAGACTGACCCAACGAGATTTTAAGCTTCTATAATCTGCGAAAACCGCCATCTGTTGGATATTATTGGCTATTGGGTTTGGTTTTTGAGAGCGGAAGAATGTACGGATGAATTGGCCGAGATTTTAGTTTCTTAATCGAGAATAGAGAATTTTTCTGTAATTAGCCAAAACGTGGCGCCATCTCTAGATCTGTTGCTGAACTATAAATTAGCAAAGCTGACGGGATTCTAGAAATTATCACCGACCTTATTTTTATCAGAGCCATCTAGTGTCTAATTATGTCTAAGGCAAAATATACGACTACCAAGGACGATAACACGCTACCATGGACCAAGGATCAAGATATTTTGACACGATAGGCGTGGATTATTATGGAAGGCTTACTGAGGTACACCCGCTTTGAAGCAACTCGAGAATTCTGTTCATCTACCACTACGAGAATCTTAGTCGGGACTTAGGCGACAGTACGTGCGAGAAAGTTAGGTTAGGCTTAGTTCATTAAATTTTTTAAGCTTAGAAATGAAATTTTTTAAGCTTAGAAATGAAATGGATTCCAATGAATTTGATAAAATAAAAACCCTTAGCCATACGAGGTTTACTGGTTATTTTTACTTAACACAATGGTTTATTTACATTACTTAAACGTTTAAAGAACCAATTTAAAAAATAAAAGGTCTAAAAGTTACTAAGAATAATCATTTGACTGACAACAACTGCGCCATTTTGTCAAAATTGAACGTGAACGCTCCAGCTTATCTCTACGAAACTACATCGGAAATCGACTTCAGCTACGCCAAGTTTGTCCACATTGAACTAAAATTAAACGTGATTTTCCTATTCCCATTATTAACGCGTTCTTATTAAAGACTGAACAGTGAGTCCCCTTAGATTTTTGGTCCGTGAAGTACTCAGTTCGAGTACGTGTGGCGAGAATGTCAGTGTCAGGTTCGGACAGGAAATTAGCATTAAAACAATGGGTAGTGTCATACTTATGGTTATTATACGTTAGGCCTACGTATGAGAAACGAATCTAGAGATTACGAAAACGCGTCTGCTATGACAAAAATTTACAGTAGGTTGAATATCTACAATATTTGCATCAAAAGAAGGTCGGATCAGCTTATTAATCTCTTTAAACTTTCAGTTTTAAATGATAATGAAGTAGTGTTGTTAATTTTCCGGAAAAATTTCCAGAAAAGTTTCTGAACTGCGGAAAATTTTCCGCAAATCGGAAAAATAAACAATTGAAACATAAATTACTTTTTAAGGGTTTTTATTGATTTAAACTTTTAATCGATATAATTTATCTAATAACAGTAAAAATACTACAAAAAATTAATAGTGTTACATTGTTAATCAGTTTTAACTAGTTTAGTGGTTTAGTTTTACTTTTAGATTCGAAAAAATTAGGCGAAAATGCCGCTTTATTTAAATTGGCAAACAATATATTAGACTAATCATGGAATGAAGGATTTTTTAATTTTTTTCGGAAAAATACGGAAAATTTTCCGACTTACAACTCTAGAATGAAGTCTTTGTTTTGCGCGCCGGGAATAAGACCTTCAACAAAAACTTTTCTCCAAGTCCAACAAAAGCGAGATTTGTCAGTAACAGTATTCGGATCACGGCCGCCAAAACCCGAACCAAAAATCCTCGAAACTTAGTCCAGCGGTTGATGCGTAGTTGGCGGTGATGGTTAAGTAGAAGCACTCGAAATAAGCTGCTTCTTCACGGGCATTCGCCTTTTCTATTTGTTCTCTCGGACCTCAGTGGCCACTTTGTCAATCTTAGGTCGGCCTGCCCCTTAAAAACCCGGGAAGAGCGTGCTTTTTGGTCACCGCGACGAGCTCGGAATAAATCAAGAGTTTTTGCGGCCTGCTCTTTGTGTCGGATTTATCCATCGGACCTTACTTTTATTCACGCTTAGCTCTCCACCCAGACTACTATCGCGGACAATTGATACTTTATAACGACTGGCTCTTTGTTTTACAATAGCTGGAATAAATACGTCATGGAGTCGCGTTAACACGTCTGTAAATGTTCTCCGACTGAGCTTGCTGTTTTCCCTTAAGGCTGCTTTTCACGAGGCCGAAATCGCTACTACCGTGAACGTTGACGCAAAAAATCCCCGTTAGGCCTAATGCAATATTTTTGCGTCATGCCGTTTTTTACTTCCGTGATTGACCTATTTCAAAATTACGTTTTTGCGCGTGACAGTACCTTTAGGTATAACAGGCTTATGTATATGCTTTTATACCCTAACATGGCGGCGTATTTTCACGCGAAAAATGAAATTTGAAATTCACCAAATCTGTCGGTTTATAGACTTCAAAATTACGATGCTTTTCAAACCCGTAGTTTTAACAGGTGAAGAATATTCGTCTGCTCTATGCTGTTCGGAGCTACTCCACTACCAACTTTTTATAGTTATTCCCAGAAAAATGTTAGCTCGAAATTGACCTTAAAGCAAGTGTCGGCTAGACGTCAAGTAATCAAAACAAGATAGTTAAGCTACATTTTGACCCAAAAGGCGGGTACTTATAGGTACCCTTCGCGTTGATTGGCTCGTCTGTAAATTTGACGGTAACTTAAATTATAGTAATTTTTAAGTATAAATTTTATATGGGATATATAATTATGGTTAAATTCTACTAAGTAGAGTATAAGTTGTCCAATTATAATACTCTACAATGATTCTCTGACGACATTATTGTTTCGCTATTTTTAAATTTAGTTTCCTTTGCCATTAATAGATGGCACCAGGCTCTCCAGTAAAGTCGTTTTTCCCAAGAATCGAATAGACTCATTGCCATCTCTAATAACAAAGGTCATATCATAAAACAGGTGGCAATGATAGAGCCGACAGTTGCTTTAAACTGCCCGGGGGAAGGATAAAAGTATTCGCCAACTCATGTCAAATAAAAAATGTTCTGACGACACCAATGTTATCTTTAGTCGCAACATTAAATGTAGACAGACAAACTTGGCTCCAATTTTTCAACTCCGAGTTTAGTTCTAGCCTCTCCATTTAAAAAATAATTCAAACATTTACCCACAACAGTGTTTTATTTGAAAGCCTTTATAAATATGATACATTCAAGCCATTTTTAAAAGACCCCAACCCAAATATCATTTTTTTTCACGTATTAAAAGCCGTTCTTTTGTAGGAAGCCCCCCCCCAAAAATGTCGCCAAAGATCAGTAGTAAAATTTGTGACAAATATTCTACCATTTACACCACCAGTTGAAGGCTCTTTTCTTATATAAATCTTTTTCTCGCGAAATGGCGGCAGGGTGGGGCAGGGCGGGACCAGGACGGGGCTGAGGGGAGAGAGCGATACAGATTTTTCTATTTTGGGCGAAAATCGCGTTTAGGAAAGGGAGGGGTGAGGCGGGGAGGGCCATAAACCATCCGAAACAGGGCGCGGAAGGAAGAGAGCGTTTTTAAAAGAGGGAACGCGGAAGAAAAAGGCTCGAAAAAGCCGCTTTTGGGGAAGAGAAATTTAACAAGCAACGGAAATTATTGTCGCCATTTTTTTCTTCCTACTATTTCGTCGGGACCCATCGGTCCGTTTTATTTATCACCGCCGCTTTTTGGACCATAAAGACCCCCCAGTAGCCTTTAGTCTTCCTTCGCTAACGAGTTACGGCGGGGAAAGGCCATTCCAAACTCTTTATTAAGTCAACAGCGACGCGTAGCGACGACTTAGAAAACTGGTAATTTTCGCGTCTAAGAAAAATGGACCGAGGCTTAGTTTACTAAAAGCGTCGAAGGTGGGTGGGGGGTAAAGTTCGCGTAAATGGACCGAGGCTTAGTTTACTAAAAGCGTCGAAGGTGGGTGGGGGGTAAAGTTCGCGTCTTGGGGAAACGCGCTGCGGAGTCGCCATCTATGTGGAAAACTATCATTCGCGGAGGAAATTCGACAGTTTTTAGCCCCACGCATTTTTCGGGCGGAAATTGTCGACTGATGACGGACGAGGCCCCGAAATGGAAAAAAGGAGAGAGAAACCCCCCCTCCATCTCTCCTTTTGCTATTGTGCCGCCCGTACTTTCTTCGCGGCCCCTTTGGGTTGAACCTTCCCTACACTGTGTGAGGTGTTCGGCCTAGTCTCGTTGCATTCGCCTTGGGTGTCAATCGCTCCTGCCTAGCCCGTTTCCTCCACGCTATTAATCCGGCTTTTTTAAATTGTCGTCTGCTATACCTGGAAATTTATTACCTTTATCATAAGTAACATAACACCTCTTACAAGGAGACATCCCGAAGTGTAACCCACCGATTTTGTTCAAACTCGGGGGATTGGTAGACCTTCATGCAACTTGAAAAATCCTTAAGTTAATTTATTCAATGGGCAACCGTTTTGCCATGGCAACGAAAAATGATTTTGACAACAACAAATTAAATTTTCCCATTGAAAATAACATGGGATTCTGAACGATTCCTAGGACCCCCCCCCCCCTGTGAAAAATTTTAACCAATTTCAAAATTTCGAAAATTACAAAAATAGACAAAATAGATATAAATTTACAAAAAAAAACATCAAAACTGATAAACTATTGATCAATTTGAGGTAAAAATCCCATGTTATTTTCAATGGGAAAATTTCATATTTTGTGTTGTCAAAAACATTTTTCGTTGCCATGGCAAAACGGTTGCCCATTGAATAAGTTCCCTTTAGGATTTTTCAAGTTACATGAAGGTCTACCAAACCCCCGAGTTTGAACAAAATCGTTGGGTTACACTTCGGGATGTCTCCTTGTTAGTATGACATTAGGATTTTTATTTACTATAGTTCTTTCTTCACAGTAACGCCAAATAAATTTATAAATAGTGCCACTCGGTAGCGGTGCCATGAAATAATCTAACCTAACTTCCATTACGTTGAAATTCCAGGAATTTGGCGCGCGATTTTGAATACTACAATTTTTAGGCTTATGCGTATATAGCAACAGACGAAATATTTTGGAGTACTATAGACGCATTCACATATTGCCTACAGTGAAATATGCAAAAAGGGGCGAAACCCACCCGAGGTACCTTCCTATTTAATAATGTTTGAGGTAGATGGCGACACTATAAAGTTTATGAAAAATAAACTTTTTTTAAAAAGTTATTTATTAATTACTAAATTATAGTACTTTAAATTCTTATTAAAAATATATAATTTTTGTAATTTAAATTAACAATTAATTTTAACAGTAGTTAACACTCTCTGCCATAGATGGCACTATAATACAATTTTAAACTATCCAATCAGGGAAGATAATTTTGTATTTTAAATCCAGACCAAACCGTTCTCCACTAAAAACTGAAAACTTTCAACCAATCGTTGAAAATCAAAATTATGACGTCATGTTGCTATCGGAACGCCATCTACTAACAAATAACGCCATCACCACGTTACCTCGGATGAATTTACCCCTTTAAAGTGGTCTCTGCCCCTTAAAAATTGTAAATCGATCTATATGATTGTCTGAATTTTAACTTTGACTCCTTTTGGATGACGAATAGAAAAATTGAAATCATGAAGGTTTAACTTCCGGGTTACAGAGATGCTAGTCGTTTTACTGATTTATCTTTGGAGAAGAAAGGATTTAGTAATTAAAAATGCACGAGCAAGGCTACAAGGGTCATACTTATTGGTTTTCTGTTACTTATGCCTTTATGTATATTATTGTATTGCCATTAAACTATAATTTTATAGTTTCAATAATATGACTGAAAGGAAAGGGAAAAACAGGTCATGAATGTGTGTTAATTTAGCGCACTCCGCAGTATCCAGGACGTATAAAGTATTTATTGCGAGATACAAAATATAATATGTTTTAAAAGATGTCTAAATTAAAGTGGTTTATTGTGGAGATGTCTTGGCGGTAAATCTTTAACCGTGAATTTCCGTGATGAAAAAATATATTCAAATTGGTTCAATCTTTACTGTTACATAAATTAAAATATCTATATTAGCTTTGCCCAATTTCCGAATTCCTGTGCCAATTTCGAAGGCAATATTTAAATAAACTGTATACATTTGAAAAACGTTTTACTTGTCAAATTGTTGATTTTCGTTGATATAGAGAATGGGAACTATACAAACATAAAGTTAGAAAAGACTAAGCTTTTTTTCTCAATAAAACCTAATTTGTTCCTCCAATTTGATGTTAATTTCTAACTCTTCCCGTTCTAGCGTTTATATCGTATCCTTTTAACTAATTAAAGGTAAAACTTAACTTTATTTTCCTCAATAAAAGGTAGTTTTTTCCTCCAATTTGTTGGTATTTTCTAACCTTTCATGTTTTATATTGTTCCATCCAATTTGTTGGTCGTTTCTAACTCTTTGCGTACTAGCGTTTTGTATCGTATCTTTATAACAAATTAAAGGTAAAACTAAGTTCCATTTTCCTCAATAAAAGGTAGTTTTTTCCTCCAATTTGTTGGTCTTTTCTAACTCTTCGCGTACTACCGTTTTATATCGTATCGTTATAACAAATTAAAGGTGAAACTAAGCTTTATTTTCCTAACTCAATAAAAGGTAGTTTTTAGTCTAATTTGTTGGTTTTTTCTAGCCTTTCATGTTTTATATCGTTCCCTCCAATTTCTTGGTATATTCTAACTCTTCGCGTACTAGCGTTTTATATCGAATATTTATAACCAAGTAAAGGTAAAACTAAGTTCCATTTATCTCAATAAAATGTAGTTTTTCCTCCAATTTGTTGGTATTTTCTAACCTTTCATGTTTTATATCGTTCCCTCCAATTTGTTGATCTTTTCTAATCTTTCATCTTTCATATCGTTCCCTCCAATTTCTTGGTATTTTCAAACTCTTCGCATTCTAGCTTTTTATATAATATCGTTATAACAAAATAAAGGTAAAACTTAGCTTTATTTTCCTCAATAAAACGTAGTTTTTCCTCCAATTTCTTTTCTAACTCTTCCGGTTTTATATTATTCTACATTTTCGTATAATTACCAACCATTTATCATCACAATTTACTCTCTGAAAAATGGGCGAATCGCGGCTAGAAAACATTGTCGGTTCGAAGTTCTAAGCAAAGGTAAAACGCCTCTAACTACAATCAACATTTCCAGTAAATCCTATCGATAAATTGGCTCGAGTTCGCTCAGAATCGGGATTAGGTAATGAAATTAGGGGGGCTGTTTGCAATCGCTCGTTGGCTAGTCCCATATGCGTCCTTTCCGCGTCTACAAACTTCGTCTATACTCTATATAGTAAGCTACAAATCCCCCAAAAGCGAGGGCACCCCGCAAAGTTGGAAACGGGGCTTTATATAGTAAGTCAAGTTGATCGCCGCCATTCGGGAAACAAGGCAATGATCAAAGGCCCAATTTGGATCCCCTCTCGCCGCTCTCGCCCCCACGCCACCCCATGTGCCTCCACCACGCGTGTACTCAATCAGGACTTTGGGATTTAACTTTCATCGTCCCATATACGCACTCTTCTCTCTGTACTCTATATAGTTTTATCCGAATTTTGGAAGGTTTTGGAGGGGTGACTCTTCGACTCTGATTTTTTTTTGGAATAAGGAGGACCACGAGGGAATTTTCTATAGGTTAAATATAACCTTTTGGGAAGGGGAATCGACGCTTTTTTATTTGGGATTGAAATTTTACCCGTTTCGAGAAGTTACCCTAAAAGTTAACCGAGTAATTGCCCCAAACGAGGCGGATTGTGATTTTGTATTTAGATTTGTGGCATTTACATGTTTTTTCCGCTTTTATTTGAGGGAAGCTAAAGTTTTAAAGATTACAGTTTTGTTAAGGTTCGGAATTTGTTAAAGAAACGATGTCGTTACTTTGTTTTTAAATCCATCTTAAAATTATTCTTTAAATGTCGTTTTGATTCTACTTTCTTAGCCTTGTTTATACAATTGTATATTTTCTATTGTTTTATCATTTTAGTGTAATATTGCCGGGTTGCCACGGTACCTGGAAAACCTGGAATTCCTGGAAAAGTCAGGGAATTTCAATATGGGTCTAAAAATCAGGGAATTTTAAGAATTAGTCCAAAAATCAGGGAATTTTAAGAATTAGTCCAAAAATCAGGGAAATGTCATTGAATTTAATTCCGGTTGTAAATAGGAAACGTTTACTAAAATTTAGGGTAAACAAATACAAAATTTAGCCACAAAATAACTCAGGGAAAATCTCCGGAGATAGCCAGGGAAAACCTGGAAAAGTCCGGGAATTTGAATAAGAAAAAACTGTGGCAACCCTGTATTGTATTGTATTGTATTATTTTATTTTCTAACTTACCGGTAGAGTAAGTTGCAAATTATTTTTAACCACCTTAATTTTGTTATAAAATGAACCGCTTACGTTTAAAATACTCGTTTCGTAGTTAATTGGAAATAATTAGTAGAACGCCAAAACAATTTCAAAATTTAGCGTGGTGATTGACGTCATTGACTACAAGTTATTTCTCATTGGCCGCTATCCCCAACATAGAGTTAAGGCTGGTTTTTAAAATGTAGATGCTACTGATACCTTAGTCGAAACTGAAAAATCTCCTATAGAGTGCTAGCAGTTGATGCGTTTTTAAAAGTTAGTGACGTCACAGCCGTAGCTTCCGCAGTGGTTGTCATGAAAACTCGCTTTTTTTCGCAATAGACGTTTAACATTGGTGACGTCGCAGGGTTTCAAGCTGCTGGCACTCTATAGAACCATGGGATTCTACTCTTGAATTTAGTTTAAAAAACACGCGCTCGCGCTTATTCTTTAGAGCGCGCGCTTAATTGGCATCGCCATATCGCCCAATGATATTACAAGTATGATCTGGGTTGGATAGTGGCAACTATATAATCCACCAGATCGGCTGTCCCATGGCAAAACCTTTTAACCAACACGATCATAATTTTGAGATATTTGACTTTTTCAAAATCTAAGTTAAAAGATTTTAACGTGGTTTTTAATGCGAAAATTATAAAATCCCAAACCATTTTTTAAGTCATAAATAGTTAAATATTTATGACTTTTACCTGAAACCTTTACAGTACTTTTGTACATGCCTTAGTAATACTGATGCATAAAAATCTAATTTTTCCAAAATTTGTTGGTTAGAAGGTTTTGCCATGGGGCAGCCGAGATGCAGTGGGAAAAATTTTGACAAAACCGTAGTCAATAACGTCACAAACTAGGCGTGATAAAATTATCGTTCAAAATAAAAGCCGCAGTGGGTCGCTGCGAGTAATTTTAATTATAATATGAAATAAACTTAACGACGGTATTTCATCAAGTGGGTAACATTTTCGGAAAGTCTATGATCAAATGAACAAGAAAAATATAAAATAGTTAAATTTATATTCCGAAAATCTATTTGCAACTGCGAAAACACCCTGGTAGTAGGCATCACGCTGTACATCGGTGTACTGAGAGTTGAATACTTCTACAGGCGTTTATAGGTCAATTTTAGACTAAAATCTAAGCTCTAGGAAAAGTAACTTCGAAATCAAATCAAACCATATTTTCCACCATACTCTATACGGAGATCAATATAAAATGAAATGATTAAAAAGCCATTTTCCGCGGTCATCTCTCAGCTAAAAACCTAGACTAACGTCCGCGGGCTATTGATATAGAACTTACTACAAAAAAAACCTCTAAACGAACTGCGTATTGCTCTTCTAGCGAGCCAAGAGCTCGGAGTAAAAAATAAAAAAGGCGAATGGGATAGAAAGTATATAGCTGGGGCCATTTCTGTCTCGTTGTCTCCCTTTACATAAGGACTGCGGGCGGCTGAGTTTCTGCGCAAAGAAAATATTGAGGCGTGAGAGTTATTAAAATATTCCATGACGTCTGTTTACCTGGCTCTCCGAGGCTGCGACTTTGATGAGCTCACTTCCGTTCTCTCGCTTCCGGTTTGCCAAAACGAAAAGGGACTGCTACGAAAAAAGGGCGGGTTGCGCTATACTACTAAGAGCTCTACGTACGTAATCAGCCTGGCCACGCTACGGAATATATGGATTACGTTATCTCCTTCTCCCTCCTTATATCGTTTTAAGACTTGTTTGTTTTGATGGCTCGGCCAATTTGGGGAAGAATATTGTGTCGCTTTTTTTAAAGCGGGTCTATTATTGCGCTGACTTTTGACGTATTAAAAGAAGTATGGTTATAATATTATTTTCCGCTTTGCTTTGCAGATCCATATCAAGTGTTCGGACCAACTAGCAGTCGATTAGCCAGTTCAGGTAATTGTTGATTGATTTATTAATATTGGTTTTATTGCGTTTTGTGGGGTGTAGTTTTGGAAATTTTAAAGGGAGTTAGTACTAGTCGAAGCTAAAGTTATACTCCTTTTAAAGAAAAATATTGTTCACGCTAGCCAGTAGCTGGGAAAAACCCTTAAAATCAGCTGTAGCTTCAAGAATTTACAACAATCGGCTTCTAGTTGATAAGTAATGTGTTCAACTGGAAATTAATGGATGCAGATTTTGAGGATTTTTACCCATTACAAACGAGCATGAAAATAGGACTTTACGTTCGTAGTAGCAAAAAATGAAAGCAGATTTCTAGGCTTTTTTACCAACTTCAAACGAGCATGAAAATAGGGTTTTACCTTCGTACTAGCAAGTAATGGAAGCAGATTTTGAGGATTTTTACCCAATTCAAACGAGCATGAAAATAGGGTTTTACCTTCGTACTAGCAAGTAATGGAAGCAGATTTTGAGGATTTTTACCCAATTCAAACGAGCATGAAAATAGGGTTTTACCTTCATACTAGCAAGTAATGGAAGCAGATTTTGAGGATTTTTACCCAATTCAAACGAGCATGAAAATAGGGTTTTACCTTCGTACTAGCAAGTAATGGAAGCAGATTTTGAGGATTTTTACCCAATTCAAACGAGCATGAAAATAGGGTTTTACCTTCGTACTAGCAAGTAATGGAAGCAGATTTTGAGGATTTTTACCCAATTCAAACGAGCATGAAAATAGGGTTTTACCTTCGTACTAGCAAGTAATGGAAGCAGATTTTGAGGATTTTTACCCAATTCAAACGAGCATGAAAATAGGGTTTTACCTTCGTACTAGCAAGTAATGGAAGCAGATTTTGAGGATTTTTACCCAATTCAAACGAGCATGAAAATAGGGTTTTACCTTCGTACATACTAGCAAGTAATGGAAGCAGATTTTGAGGATTTTTACCCAATTCGAACGAGCATGAAAATAGGGTTTTACCTTCGTACATACTAGCAAGTAATGGAAGCAAATTTTGAGGTTTTTACCCACTTCAAACGAGCATGAAAATAGGGTTTTACCTTCGTACTAGCAAGTAACGAAAGCAAGATTTTGAGGCTTTTTCCAACATCAAACGAACACGAAAATAAGGTTTTAATGGCTTAAATTTGCCCAAAATTCCAATAGAGTTACTGATCGAAAAAACGTAGAAAATAATCTTGAAAAGGGTGACTTTTTAAAGCGCTATAATTTGAAACAGCAAGGAATAAGGGAACTATAAGCTCGGAATGTGGCAAGAAGTGCTAAAGAGTTGGAGCAATAGGGCGTGGAGGGGGGATACGGATGCTCGGGGAGGGAGGAAAGCGGGGAATGGCGTCGGCGTCGGCAGAGTGTAAAAGGAAACGGGTAAAGTGAGCGTGACTTGGCCGGAAGTCCGAGAAACCCGTGGCCGTAAGGGACTCGCTTCCTCGCCGGAGGAGAAAGCGACGTCACTTCGGCGCGAAACACAGTCAGTGGAGAAGAAAACGAAAGGAGCGGAAAATAAAGAAATAAACTAGCGCTTCCCCCCCTCAGGATACTTTCTCTTTGATTTTGTTTTCTTCCCGTCTAATTCGCGAAAAGGAGGAGCTCTTGTTTTCCGCGAAAGAACCATTCTTTATTTAACGTCTATTCTTTCTTCGTCCGTCCGCTATGGACTACTAAAAGGATTTAGCGTAATACGCGGCTATCTGTTTTGGGCGCGCGCGCTCGCGGTCTATCCTGTTTACGAATACGGTTCGGAAGGTGGACGTTGGCCGACAGAATGTAGAAGGCTCGTTTCCGTGTCTCGGCGCGGTCGGCGTCGCGGACTTTGATCCGAGCGCCAGAGAGAGAGAGCGTCGGTAGCGCGGAGTGAGCCGGATGGGAGTCGCGGAAGGACGCCGCCGACTGGGCCAGTTTCCGAAGAGAGAGGAAGATGGCGGTTTCGCTGTCGGCCCTTTTCTTCCGCGCAGCTTTCTTCTCATTGGGAAACGGAAAAGCAAATAAGCGCGCTCTCAGAAGGAGGGATAAATCTCTCCACTTTGAGAGCAGTGTTCCTATAAAGCCGCCTTTTTCGAGAAAAGTCCAGGCCAGTGGAAAATAGTGGAAAATTGGATAATAGTGGCTAATAGTGGCTAATAGTGGAAAATGGGCAAAAAGTTACAAATAGTTGAAAATAGTGGAAAATGGGCCAAAAGTTACAAATAGTGGAAAATTGGCCAAAAAGGGAAAATAGTGTGAAAATGGGCAAAAAGTTACAAATAGTGGAAAATTGGCCAATGGTGGAAAATAGTGGAAAATTGGCCAATGGTGGAAAATAGTGGAAAATGGACAAAAAGTTACAAATGGTGGAAAATTGGCAAATAGTGGAAAATAGTGGAAAATTTTCAAATAGTGGCAAATAGTGGAAAATAGCAAAAAGTTACAAATAGTGGAAAATAGCAAAAAGTTACAAATAGTGGAAAATTGGCCAAAAGTGGCAAATTGGTAAAAAGTGGCAAACAGTAACTAATAAAAAAAAATTGCATTTCAAAACTTAAAAAAGTAATTGGAATTACATTTTTAAGAAGTTTATTGTAAAAATGTCTCAGTTAAATTGAACTTACAAAGTTATAATTCATTCAGGGTTGCCACACGTCAGGGAAATTAAGGAAAAGTCAGGGAATTCAATTTTACCTTGACACTTTAATAGTTATCTGACAAATTCTATGTTTATTATTTAGTTCCTTTAACGACTATTCTAATGTTAATCAGAATCTGACCATTCCTTTGCCTTAAGTAGCCCAAATCTGAAATTTCTGTGTTAAAATATCTTTCATTATTATTATTTTATAATTTTTTGTGGTAAAAATATTTATGGTCCACTTTTGGCCAGATTGGTCACTAAATTCACTTTTGTCCAGACCGGAATTTTCCACTATTTTCCACTATTTTCCACCCTATTGTCCACCTGGCATTTTCCACGGTTCCACCTCGTAGCACTGTTTGAAAGAAGCTAATTTACAATTATTGCTGGTATATTTTAACCACGAATTTCTTATAATAACGCTTAATGCGTTATTGAAATCCTCAATCATTTTCACGTTCAGTGGGTATTGACTAAATGTTTGATAGTATATTTTAACCAAATACTGATGGAAGTAGGATCCTATATAGACTAGTGTTTTGTACGTTCTTAAAGGCCCACTATGTTGTTGTTCGGTTTACTCTGAATTTTCACTGGAAGTTGACTGTTTGCGTAGCTCAGGTGCCTTGCAGCCAGCCAACTTCCAATGAAATGACAGAGTAAACCAACAACTATGTAGTCGGCCTTTAAGAAACTCCTATAACAATAACTGTTTTCTTTTGAGTATTTCGTAACATTTTTCCTAATTACTAATATCAATAAAATATATATGTATTCACTCGGAATGTCTAAGGAAGACTATGATGACCCTGCTGATTCTCATACGGCGGATAATTTCCTTAGGGGCGGCGGTCAGTCAAGGATTTTGAAAATACGCGCAACGTCTTAGATTCGACGTTTCATAAGACGCATTCGCATCACGGTGGCAATGGATCCTTAGAGCAGCGGTTCCCAATTTTGGTTTTACTCTGGAACCCTAAATTACCCACCTAATTCTGGCGGAACCCCAACTCATTTTTTAACTTATCTTAAAAGACTCTTGACACCAACAAAGATGGCCGCGCTGCGAATTCTCGGAACCCCTGTGACCCTTCCACCTAGGAGCAACAAACGCAGCACCCCACACAAGGAGAATCCGGCCACCTGAATTAATGGCTTCTAAAGTCGCTTGATGACTTAGGCCTAAGGTGGTGCCTTGGGTATTAGCGTAGCTGATTATTATTATTAACGCAACCCGTCAAAAGTCGTGCATTTTCTCGCGTACAGTTTTCATTGGTTAGACGCTTTAGCGCCTGATGCCGTCGGAATTGGAAAATTCCGAAATTTTCTTCCCCCCGCCCGTAAAACGTTCAGCGTAAAGGCTCGTCCAATGAAATTTGTACACAACACTGCGTTAGCGTATTTTAAGGCTAGATGCATTGTGTTTGTTGCTCCTAGCTTTTGGGAACCGCTGCCTTAAGCCCCATTTTCATGGTAGCGGATAAAAATCGTCAAAATTCGCTTCCGCCACTCGCAAGCGTGAAAATAAAGCTAAAATATCTGTTTGAAACAGATCGACGCGGAAAATGAAAAAGTGTATAGCTGAAGCGGATTTTGTCGATTTTTACCCGCTACCAGCGAGCATGAAAATGAGAATTTAGACATTCCAAATGTATACATATGAAGTCTCCTGTTAATATATATTTTAACGAAACTAACACTAAACTGCGTGTTTCTATTTTCTCTTTATCTCTTTCGTCACTAACTCCCATTGGACTAACCTTTGAACTAACAGGAAGCGGGCAAATTCAGCTGTGGCAGTTTTTACTGGAACTTTTGTCCGACAGCAGCAACGCCAACTGCATCACGTGGGAGGGGACCAACGGAGAGTTCAAGCTGACCGACCCGGACGAGGTGGCCAGGCGCTGGGGCGAGCGCAAGAGCAAGCCCAACATGAACTACGACAAGCTGAGTCGGGCCTTGCGCTACTACTACGACAAGAACATCATGACCAAAGTGCACGGCAAACGCTACGCCTACAAGTTCGACTTCCAAGGCTTGGCTCAAGCCACGCAGCCCGCGGCGGCGGATCCGGCCGCTTACAAGTACCAGTCGGACTTGTTCATGCCGAGTTACCACCACAGCCCCAAGTTGAACTTCGCGGTCGGCCCTCACGCTGGCATCCCCTCTTCCACGGGGAGCATCTTCCCGTCGCCCACCTCTTACTGGACCAATCCCAGCGCCAACCTGTACTCCAACATCGCGGCCGCTTCGGCCGGACACGGCATGTCCCACCACGCCGGACACGTCACGAGCCACATCGGCTCCTACCCCCACTACGCGTGACCTATGGTGTACCCCGTCATGGGCGAAGTCACTGAACAAACCGAGTGACTGTGGTGATGGTGGCGCGAAGACACGTTGTCGCGGTTGAGTCACGGATGACGCCGGTAATGCCGTCGTGATTCGCTTTCGCGTCACCACGCGCCGCCACGTCACGAAACGCGAAGTTCGGCGCGATGCGAAATAAGTGTACATAAGTGTTATTACGAATGAATTCTCGCTTGTCACTGGAAAACATTTGAGACACTGCGGCCCCAATTCGAAATAGCGTATCGGTTTGTTGGTCAGCTATCTTTGTACTTTTACCGGTTAAAACAGGGTTTTCCAGAAATTGAGAAAAATTGCAAAGGTCAAGGGGAAGAAAATTACGTTTTCGGGCAACACTCGAACATTCCAATTTCGTTCAATATCCAAATAACTTCAAAACTACATCGATTCGTTTTTACGTCATTTAAATTACAGTTTTATTTCTTAAAAACTACTCTTCTTTAAATACTCGGTATAAATATTTAAAATTAGTTTTGACGGTGCTTAGTTTTAAATTTTGAAATTCTCAACTATGTCTCAGGGTATGTAAAACGCACGAAGCGGAAGTTATATGAAATATAACATTGAGACGTACATAAAGCCAAAAAATTATTTAAATTGATTAATAAATATCTAGTCACCACACACTAATTATCAATCTAGTCATTTAATTCTCGTTTTGCGTTATTTGTTTCGATTATTTCGTGTTTCCAAAAAAATATCAATTCAAATTTACAAAACTGAAATTGCCATTGTATATCTTCTACGTATAGTACTTATAAATATATTTAAAAAATAATTTAGATTAAATCGTTGTCTGAAAGGGAAATCCACGTAGCTGCTATATGGGCGGTATCATAGTTTCACGAAGAATTTAATTCACTCCTTCAAATGCAAAATCTACGTAAATCAAGTTACGTGGTTATTGCTTTCAGATCGACGAAATACGTAATAAACACCAGAGCCCATTATTATAAAGTCAAAAAATGTACAGATACTATAATGAAAACAAATATTTGGTAAATAAAATACGTAAATAAGTCGAAATTGTTTGGCTCGTTCATTGAGTTTTGGGTAATATTGCGCATTGGTCTGGCAGCCATGTCCTGATATATCACAAAAAGTTTTGAGTTTTAAAGTCGTTTTTTGAGGTATATTTTAGTATAATTTCTGAGGGGTACAACATTTGCAAATTTAGCGTACGGGATTATCAAAGTTATTTTGAGATTTGGGAGCATAATTTTCTTGAATTGATTTCTGGTTATTTAGGCTGATTTAAAGTTTTTAGAACTGATTTTCAATATGATTTCAAGATTTCGAAAATCATTTAGTCAAACGAGTCTAGGTGGCGTAACGGCGCTAGCTTCTCTGAGGTACGCCTATGCGTTTTTCTGAAATAATCTTATCAAAAAATAAGCAAACGACGCAAAAATTATATTAAAATGCAAGTATCATTATTTATAAAGTCAAATTTACGAATAACGACGAGGAAAAACTAATAGCCTCTGCTTTTGCCGCTACCTATCATTAAATAAAAAAAATTAAATACCTATCTAGGTTTCAATGGCGAACCAAAGGGGGCGTAGCGATAGTTTTCGGTTGCAAATAAAGTGTACTGGATTTGTACCCCTGGTAATTTCGATCTAATTTTGAACGCCATGCATTTATTCATAGAAAATATAGATAGAATAGCAACTGTAGCTCTGACAAGACTTAAAATACGCGTTTGTACGGCTTAAGTCATACCGGAAATACTTTAAGTACACCCAAGATTATAAATCGTCGCGAGTTGCTTTTCCTCTTGTATATTTTCTATGATTTATTTTGGAACGAAATGGAACTATATCGCCGGATATCACAAGGATATCACAAAGATATCACAAAGGTATCACAAAGGTATCCCAAAGATATCACAAAGGTATCACAAAGGTATCCCAAAGATATCACAAATCACGTAACATTAATTTTTTTTATAATTATTTCCTCACGTACAGATGGCGTTCTAAATTGACTTCCCCCTAGAATTATCGCTTTCCTGTAGAATTGCGAATCAGCCCTACTACAACAGCGCCGCCACGTGTCGGGAGTTTAAAACAGTTTAACGTTTTTGTGAGTCATGTTTATTAGATGACAGTCAAGTCCATTTTTCTATTAGTCCCAAAATCGAATCGTCCAAAAAAATAATAAAATTGTGTTCCCCCGTACGCATCACTTTTTTTATTACCGAAAACTACGTAGTTGCCTAGGTTTAATAGATTTCGTAGAATGCTAGACAAGAACGATTGATAAAGGAAACTGCATTTTGGGATGAGTTATCCATTTAGCGTGTACCTCAGTTCATTTATATTTTTTATTGAAAAAGTGCGCTTTCGTGTTCCAACTACAGCGGAGTTTTGTGGGAGCACTTTATCCAACCCGTGTTTGATCCTGTTCGCTCGTGATTTTCCCGCCACCTTTTCGACGTTCCAAAATATCAATTGCCGAACTATGCAAATGCGACGTTCACCCTCTGTACTACCCCTTTTTTGCATCGAAATATCGTTAAGGTGTTTTATTTGGTCACTGTTCTCATTACGTATGGATTTTAGCCATGGATTTTATTGATATTTTGATTTAGATATCATACCAACTTGCCAAACAATAAATGTAAGTTTTAGTTTCAACAGATGTTCACGGCCGTGATGAAATCAGCGTTGCTAGATAGAGGGGAATTTAACAAAATCGTAAACGTTAAAATTAATTCAATATATTTAGGGAAATCAAATTGAAAATTAGGGAAATTTTGGGAAATTTTCGAAGGAGATGATTTTGAAGTCTAATAATAGCAACCGTCAGTGATACCAGATTGAGGGAAATCTCATCAAATTAGGTAAATCAAACTGAAAATTAGGGAAATTCCTGGTGGAGATGATTATAAAGTCTAATAATAGAAAACGTCAGTGATACCAGATCGAGGGAAATTTCCCACATTTAGGGAAATCAAATTGAAAATTAGGGAAATTTTGGGAAATTTTCGATGGAGATGATTTTTAAGTCTAATAATAGCAACCGTCAGTGATACCAGATTGAGGGAAATCTCATCAAATTAGGTAAATCAAACTGAAAATTAGGGAAATTCCTGGTGGAGATGATTATAAAGTCTAATAATAGAAAACGTCAGTGATACCAGATCGAGGGAAATTTCCCACATTTAGGGAAATCAAACTGAAAATCCGGGAAATCTAAAGAAATTCTAAAGCTAAACTAAGAATTAAAAAGTCTAAAGCTTTGATAAATGGATTACACTTGAACAAAACAATCCCTAATTGTAGCAGTGATCTTAAGATTTTGGTCGAATTCGAATTAGCTGGTACCCTTGCAATCTTGCTTTGGTATTTTAGTCCTAATTAAAGAACTTAACTGAGAACTTATAAAGAAAACCACATTAGAGTTGAATTAAGTGTATTTATTTCGATGTTGCTATATTTTCTATAGGTTTCGTGCGTATTTTAAATTTTTGGTATCGCCGCTTATAAATTGAATATATGAAAGCTGTCTGCACGTTCAAAATTATCTCGGCACATCCGCTGAAAGTTCAACCAAAAACATGTCGCCTGCTATTTCTTCTCATATTTAGTTCACGGATATTAAGGCCAATGGCGGTATATTTCCTAAGATCGAAGCCTTTATTAGGAGTCTACAAAGATAATTATTCCGGAAACAATAGACGGGTTAAGCGCGCGCTAGAAAACGGGGAAACTTTTAGTAGCGTAGATGTAGCTTTAATCTACACTCCTATAAGTTCCCCTTAAAGGTTTTCGAGAGGTTGCTTAACCTGACTAATGAATGCCTACTTTTCCCAGGGTTACAAAGATTTTCGTAAATATGATTGTTACTCGGTTTGGGGAAAAACAAGTTACATTTTGGTTCGAAATGGAAAATTTTGTTTTCTAAATGGGAATTTCTGTTTCGAAATGGGATTTTTTTTTAAATTGGGACCTTTGGTTTGAAATGGGGAATTTTGTTTTCTAAATGGGAACTTCTGGTTCGAAATGGGGAATTTTGGTTTTTAAATGGGAACTTCTGGTTCGAAATGGGGAATTTTGGTTTCTAAATGGGAACTTCTGGTTCGAAATGGGGAATTTTGGTTTTTAAATGGGAACTTCTGGTTCGAAATGGGGAATTTTGGTTTCTAAATGGGAAATTCTGGTTCGAAATGGGGAATTTTGGTTTATTAATGGGAACTTCTGGTTCGAAATGGGGAATTTGGTTTATTAATGGGAACTTCTGGTTCGAAATGGGGAATTTTGGTTTCTAAATGGGAACTTCTGGTTCGAAATGGGGAATTTTGGTTTAGTAATTGAAACTTCTGGTTCGAAATGGGGAATTTTGGTTTATAAATGGGAACTTCTGGTTCGAAATGGGAAATTGTGGTGTCTAAATATGAACTTATGGTTCGAAATGGTAACTTTTGTTTCGAAACGGGAAATTTTGGTTCGAAAAGGGAAATTTAATTTCCACGAGATGGTATCACTGTATGAAGTCAATTTAAATTGCGTCATTCGATAAGGATGTAAAAGCCTTCTCTTAGTCGTTTAAGGGCGGCCAGCAAATCGCGAATGGATGACTGAAGTCGACGCATAATGATGAGGCCTATTTAAAGAGTATATTACGACGGCGGGTCAGAGAGAGGGCTGCTTCTTCACCCGTCTCATTTTGTAGCGGGTGTAAACACAGTCATCGGGTTCTGACAGAACACTAGATTAACTCAAAACGTCTCTGTTGACGCAACGGCTCTCCTCCGTCGTTTTAATCCACCTTCGCAGAGTGTCCCCCCACCCGGGACGGGACGGGACGCGGTCTCAGCCATCGCTCTCCCCATTGTTTGAGCGGGAGAACTCTGACGTAATATTTGGCTCTTTCGTAACCTACACCGGAGCAGCGGCGTTCGGGGCTGCGGGCGGATTCTCGCTATCAACGACGGTCTTAAGAGCTCTTCGAACGAAGGGACCATTTTGCGCGCCTGCTAATAGAGATCAGGGGTTCCATATTTTCTATACCTATTTTCGGGTTTTTTTTTCGTATTACGCGGTAGAACGGGGAAGTATATTGGAAGGCGCTTCTATATGAAAAATGGCTCCCCCTGGCGACGTTAAGAGGATTTAATAGATCTCTTGTTTGATCTGGGGTTTTAGTCCGCTTTAGTAATTTAATACCTTATAATGTATGGACACGCAGTCCGATTGTAATATGAAACACGTTCTTTTCCATTTGGGAGTTTTGGCGATATTTTCGTCTTCGGAAATAGAGAAATTGGTTTAACTATTTTTTGTGAATTCGTAATTATCTCGAGAAATATAGTGATTATGCCTAATTTAAGCTTATCTCTAATTTAACGTCATTTTAATGGGACCCAAATATCGGTAGTTAAATTCCATAATAAAACCTAAACCCTAACAAATTTAAAGTCGCCAGTTGTTATCATGACGTTGGTCACTCGCCGCCGCTACACGGGCAACGTTTACGTTTTGAAACTTGACTAACTTTCAGTTCCAAGGCTTAGCGTGAAATTTAGTTTCTAAAATATAAATACACATCTTTTTGATTGAACGAAAATAGGTAAGAATATTAATATTCAATTTCCTTATTTATGATTCTCAATTGATTTTGTAGTAGTAGAGGTATTTTTCTAAGAATCACTAATAATTTTCTTCGCCGCTTAAATGGCACAATCCCGAAAGTGTTTTGTGGATCGAGTCAACGACCAAAAGGCAACGGCCATCTTAACCCCAGATGGTAGAAAGGGTAATAATATAGTTCAATATTCATGGTTGAAATGAATACATTCATGGCAATGATAAAACTTACAAAATACTCGAACCAATAGGTCTTCGAGAATAAAATTAAAACGTGAAACTAGGATCAAATAGATCTTCGAGTAAAAAACCAATTAAATGGAATGGAAATGGCCAGAATTTCCAGTGGTAGAACGGGTTTCGCCCTATTTGGAGCTCATCATTAAAAGTTAAATAAACCGAAAAGATAAACGAAGCCTGACATTAAAAATTTCAAAACGCGTTTAATTTTATTCTCGAAAACCTATTGGTCCGAGTATTTCGTAAATTTTATCATTACTTTCGATTTGTTATGGTAAATCTTTTTTGACCCCTTTTTATTATGAACTTTTCTACCTTTTCGTTTAATTTAACTGCATTATTAACCCAAATATTGGTATCTTAACTTCAAAATCTGTCTAGGATCTTTTGAAAACACTCATCCAAGATGACCTTAGACGAAATTTGTTATTCTTCGGGTAAGACAATATAATCTAATATATAAAGATGGGTGTTTGTTTGTGTATATATATGTGTGTGTGTTTGTTTGTATATATATATGTGTGTGTGTTTGTTTGTATATATATATATATATATATATATATATATATATATATATATATATATGGGTGCTTGTTTGTATATATTTATATATATATTTGTCCGCTATATAGGAATCTACAGTTTTCAACTTAGGTCGACCACATTTGGTATACTATCTCATGGTACCCTCACTGTAGTTTTCGACGGTTACGGTTGGAAAAACAACTTTAATTAATTTAATTAATTTAATAATTAGGTATATCCGCTATATACTTTGATCTTAGCCAAAAGACCGAGTTTCTTAATTCGGAGTTTCGTCACTGGCGCTTTTTCCTTGGTTATACAAATTGGCATATTTCCCTGGAAATACCGGGTATCCCAGCTAGTTTCTTATATAAATAAAACTTTAACACCATGCTAAATTATAATTCTTTATGAAGGTTTTTTAACATTGTTCAGCAGTCTATTACAATTTCTAAATTGTTTTATGAAGTACAGCTACCCCACAGTACGTCACTATACAGTGTGTTTCAAAAGGTTATGCTAAATTTTAAGGAGTTGTAGGGGTGAGTTGAGAAGCATGCCTGTTTTTCCCCATTTTCCTACGATGAATTAAAAGTGCGCCAGAGAGCTTCAAAGCAGCACCGTAACCAGGATTTGATTTCAGTGTGGGCACGCAATGGAAACAAATAAAAAAAAATAAAAAAATTGTACATACAACCTTACGGTCCAGGGTGGGCACGGCCCGACCGCCCCCCCCCCCCCTGGTTACGGCCCTGCTTCAAAGTATGGGCTACTAGCACCTTGAAGTAGTCTGCAACAAGCCCCAAACCAAGCAGCAGGGACTTTAAATACTGTTTAAGTTTACTTTTTTACGCTGGTTACTTCGATTTGTTTACAAAGTCCTTTTTCACCTATCACACGAACCCAAACCTTAATGTTCGCGTTTCCCTGCTGCTTGGTTTTGCGCTTGTTGCAGCCTACTTCCAGGGGCTAGTAGGCCACACTTTGAAGCTCTCTGGCGCTCTTTTAACTCATCGTAGGAAAATGGGGAAAAAACAGGCATACTTCTCAACTCACCCCCAACAACTCCTTCAAATATTGGTATCACCTTTTGAAACACACTGTATATCTGCGAGAGCTTTTTCTGCCGATTTCTTCGGCTTGAAACAAATAGTGAATAATGTCTACAAAGTCTCTCTCGTGACGGGGTCCGCCCTCTGTTGTTGTCTTTTCGCACTCCGCGCCCGGGGAACGCTGTCCCCTGGTCAATGGCGGTCCACGTGTCGTACCATTCGAACACACGCGCCTCCTAGATTCGATTGTTCGTCTCGCCCCGAATTCAATCTAATTCCTGGGACTGTTTACCTTTCCGAGCGCGGAGTGTCCGAGACTTATACAATGTTGCGCAATAAATAGGAGAGACAAATTCGCGACAACGACTCTTGGACGGCGTTATTATTTTATTTTAGGTTTTTTAATTACTCCGTCCTCGTCGGTGGTAGGTGGTCGGTCGGTCGGAGGTCGGTCGAACGGGGCGACGCGGCTCGCGTGTATTTCTCAACTGGGTAATTAGGGTAACTCTTCGATCAATAGTACGTTCTCCTCACGCGACGAAGCGCCCCACCACGTCGTTAATAAAATTATTGACAACTATAACGTTATTTGTTAAGCTATTTCCCCCCTTTATGTCCATACAGGGTAACTTCTCACCAACTTGGACACTATTGACTTTTTGTCCGGGTTATTTACCTCTCTGATTTCGATAAACATTGTTTTACGCTGATGCGGGAGTTAATGTAGTTGAACATTCTGTGTTTGTCGATGTAGGTGAGATATTATTTAATTACGAGTTATCAGAAGTAAATGAACCGTAGTTATCAGACTGCTATACTCCCCGTGTCGGAGGCGTTTTCCTTAGGCCAAAACTATTCGCTCGCTTTGGGACGAAAATAGTACACCTTTTACCCCAAAATACCAACTTCTTCCATACTATAACAGCCAAACTGTATTTTGAAGTTGCTCGCACTCTCCTAGGCCGAAAAACAAAACGCTTTTGCTTTTATGAAACCATTTTTTTATACATAGAAATAGCTATACCCACAATTCCCAAGCGCAATTTATCGCGTCAAAAGACGGGGATGGAAATTAGCTTTTATTTGACTCGATTTTCTCATCATTTTCATAAGGAAAACGCCCTCCGATTCAGAGCGCTATTTCGATAACTTCGGTTAATTTACTTCTAGTGTTAAATAACAAGATTTAATTTATATATTTATGTACTTGTATGACAAAATGAAGTACAAATAGTAAATATTTATACGCGTACAAGGACGTAAGTTGTTACTTGACTTTTGATTTCAACATTTTATCGTCAAAATCACCACCTTTTAGAAAAACTGACCTCCATTTCGGTATTATTTTTGTTTTAATTATTTAAATGTACTTTTTAATATTTGCCATGATGTAAGCGGTCAATAAATCTGTAACGCTATAGTGAAACTAAGTAAATCGAACCACTATTTAGATGGTCTTTACACTGCATTTTGCCATTTTAATAATAATAATAATCAGAAAAAACTAGGTTAATTCTTTAGCTTGATACAATATGGTTAGGTTGAAGACTGTTTTTAATCTCCCGAAAGGCGTTGTAGGATTTATTTTAGTTACGACAAGCTTGAATTAATTAACGCCAGGAATCCATACCTCTACTTGGAATGCTTATCGCGGCAGATTTTCGTCTCGATGTGGCTGATGGTTTTTTTGACGTCACTATGTTAACTTAACAAACAACAACGTGAGAGGGGAGCGCGCACAGAGGGGGTTTTTTATCTCGTAGGCGGGGCCAAAGCCGTCAGAGTGATCTTACCATACGCGATACGGCAGGATAAGCATTCCGAGTAAAGGTATGGATTCCTGGCAAAACTAATACCCAAGCGTGCACCTTAGGCCTAAGTCATCAAGCGACTTTTAAAGCCATTAATTCAGGTGGCCGGGTTACAACGCGTAGGAGGGTGGTGGCCAGCCCTTCATGCCACGCGAGCCAACAACTCCCTACAATTACTATTACCGTTAACCTAAGCAAGTTTTTATGGAAGGGGAAGAACTCGAGGGAAAACCCCTCAAACTCAAAACGAAAGGAGTTGTTTCGAGTTTTCACCCAGTACCACAAAGAGGGATCAAACCTGGCTTCTCTCGCTGCGAGGTGAGAGTGCTAAAGACTCCGCCACCCCACTAGGGCCTAACACGACAGTGGCTGTGGTCGAGAATATACCTTCGTACTCTTCGGACTAAGTTTTAGAGGCGAACCACCTAGTATGACATATGAGAAAGTTATTCCCCGTCACAGACGTATCAAATTACGGAGAATGTAAATGGAAAAATGCTGCGTAATATCGCGTCTGTTTTCTATAGGACGCTAACGAAGAATCATATGCGCGTTCGTGGAAATAGAATGAGAGCGGGAGAGATAGTCGGCTCGGGGCTAAACTTTTACAAATTATTATATCAGCGGCAGTCTTATTTCTCAGCCTATTTGCGTACCATTAACCCCAAAGGGGCCCAGCCTCCGCCGCCACTCGCCGGTTAAGTCGTCCGGTCCGCCACCTTCTTTCTCCGTCTCTTAGGTCAGTCTATCCTGACGGCGGGCTCCGATATTGATCCCCTCTTGATTTCGCCTCTGACCGGAACCGAAGTGTGTCTAGCGCTGGCGGGGGACGCTGCTTTTCCATTATGGCTTTTGATGGCCGCCCGGGATAGAAAAGAACGCGTGTCATGGTTACCGATGAAAAGCCGCGCTCCTCCGATCCATTCCGCAGCCTCTTCCCGAGACCATCACCGTGATTTAGCGCTTTCACTCCGCACTCTCAGCGCTGGTTTTTATGCCTCTTGGTGTGAATACAGTCGCGGTGATGTGGCCCGCGGATCCGACGGCCAAAGGGAACCGTGAGATAATAGTGGCACGTCACCACAATGACGCTATAAGAAATACGCCTTTTAAACTATTATTATTATTCATTTCATTTATTGGTGCATTTTCTTGTTTTTACAGTTATAAATAAGGTATACTACACCGCTAAAATAAACATAAGTTAAGAAGTGGTGGGGATATAATTAAATTAATTTAATAGTAGTAGCCTTCGAAGAGGCAGTATTGAGTTGAATTGAAATTTAATTTAATTGATGCCCATTTTTCCAAATTTTTACATTATATTGATTATTACATCTAGAGGTCGGTGATGGTTAACTTTTATTCAATAGATAAAGCTCTCAAAATTATTCGTAAAATGTTTTGATCAAGTAATTTATATTTCTGTATTATTCGATTAATTTTTTTGATAAATTTGTAAAATTAATCGGAAAAACGACGTTTTTTTCGATAAAAAGCTCAAATTTTACGAATAATACATGTTTTTTAAACATTTTCCGAAATATTAACCGGTAAATTTCTTTGTTTACATTTTTATCCCGAAAAAAATCAATTTAAACATGATTAACCGTTCCCGACCTCTAATTACATCTATTCTTGCCAAATCAATCAAACACTTCTACAACAAATGAAATAATTATACAATTTTCAGAAAAGCATGGACCTCGTACAGTTTATAAACTTATAATAAGATATTAATATAAGTTTAATAGTCTTTTTATCTCGTTATGACATTTTTCAATTAACCACGTTAAAACTAATTTTCCAATGAGTTGTTATTTTTTTATAATTTGAACATTCCTTTCAATGTAGAGTATGATAAAAAGTAATTAGATTTTCTAAACCATAATTGAATAACCATTTTTGAATTTTTTTAAATAACTGAACATTTATACAGTTTTTGATAACGACTCTTAGAATATTATTGGAAGTTATTTACATTACAAATAGAAAACAAGCCCTTTTAATCAAATACATTTCGATAAACTGCTCTTTTTTTATTAATTTTTTATGTTTATTTTTTAAGTATATTTTATATTTGTTTTTTAAGTATATTTTATATTTTGTATTTTTTAAGTATATTTTATATTATGTATTTTTTTAAGAATATTTTATATTTTGTATTTTTTGTATATTTTAATATTTTTTGTATTTTTTATGTATATTTTAATATTTTTTGTATTTTTTGTATATTTTAATATTTTTTGTATTTTTTATGTATATTTTAATATTTTTTGTATTTTTTATGTATATTTTAATATTTTTTGTATTTTTTATGTATATTTTAATATTTTTTGTATTTTCATGTATATTTTTATATTTTTTTGTATTTTATATGTGTATTTTATTTAATCGATAATTACATTTCCCCAAAAACTGGTACCGTCACAACCCGTGTCTAGATTAGGATGACCATATTTTTTAATGTAAAGTTCGACAAATTTTCTACGGGAATAGTTATTTAGAGGTCGGGGACGGTTAATCATTATCCATGTTTAAATTGATTTTTTCGGGAAAAAAATGTAAACAAAGAAATGTACCGGTTAATATTTCGGAAAATGATTAAAAAACATGTATTATTCGTAAAATTTGAGCTTTTTATAGAAAAAAACGTCGTTTTTCCGATTAATTTTGCAAATTTATCAAAAAATTAATCGGATAATACAGAAATATAAATTACTTGATCAAAACATTTTTCGAATAATTTTGAGAGCTTTATCTATTGAATAAAAGTTAACCATCCCCGACCTCTATAGTTATTATCCATTCCAATGAAATTGTGCGGGTTGAAGACTGTCATACATTGATTTTCTAATACTATTTAACCGGGAAAATATGGTTTATCAGTAAAGAAAAATCTCTACAGTCTACACAGTTAAATTTTTACATTTTAGACCTTTAAGCGAATTAATAGACTCGTTTAATTGAAAGCCATGATGTGTCAGAGACATAGTACTAAAAGTACAGTGACTTCATATCTTTTATTTTAAAAGACTAGATATCATCATAAGTAACATAATTCCAATAAGTAGGTCAATTAGGATGTCTAACTATACCGAAGGCGAAATATACTCCTACCAAGGGAGATAATATATGGCGAGATTGTCAGTGTCATACTTATTGTTATTATGTTACTTACGCTTTTACGATATTTATTCTCAGTTGGAGTTTAAGAAAGGCAAAATATATAGTTTATTTGGCGGAAAAACACTACCACGAATTTCCGATAAATTGGCGGCGGGAATTTCGAATTTGACCTGTTTACAGTTGAATTTCTAAGCATACCTACGCGCGTTATATAATTTTTGAAAATACAGTCTACTGCGTTATATTTCAAAGTAATAATTAATTAACATAGATAAGTTTTAAAAACAGTTGTAATAATTTAGATTTGGTACTACAAGTGAGGCATACCTAAACAAATTACGTTTTGCGAGTCCAGGGTAACTATAGAACAGGTAATGCCGAGATTACCACGTTGACGTAACTACATGTGTTGATTGCTTAGGAGCATAATTTTAAAAATAAGCTATAATATAGCTTAATAATAACAATATGTATTAAATATTTATCGATCACTTTGAAATTAACGCAATAGACATTTCTAAAATGGAATTCAACAGACAATAGGAGAAATTCGAAATTCCCGCCGTTGATTCCCGGAAAATCGTGTTAGTATCTTTCCGCCAAATGTACCAGATATTTTGCCTTCCTTAACACGCAACTGACAAGGAGACTACCCGAAGTGGTTATCTCCGATTTGGTTCAAACTCGTGTGGTAAGTAGACCTTCATGTAACTTGAAAATCCCGAAAAGGGTGGACAAGAATGGGCTTTCGTTTTGCCATGGCAACCAAAAATGTTTTTCACAGCTTAAAAACTGATTACTCGTATTTAGCCAATATATGTATATTTACTCATATTTACCAAAATTGACGTATATTGGTCCAAATGTACCAGATTTAGCCGTGATCTGAATTATGTATCTAATTGAAAAATATTGTTAATTTTCATAGAGAAAATCAGTTTTTAAGTTGCGAATAACATTTTTGGTTGTCATGGCAAAACGAAAGCCCATTCTTGTCCACCCTTTTAGGGATTTTCAAGTTACACGAAGGTCTACATACTACCCGAGTTTGAACCAAATCAGAGATAAACCACCTCGGGTAGTCTCCTTGTGAGTATAGTTGGTTTATTCTGTATTTTACTATTTTTGTAAGAAAACGATAAAACTCATTTTAAACTTAGATACTAAGACACCATTGAAGTAAATACAATTTTTTTGAACTTAATGGTTTTAATCGCTCCATTCGCAATTGAACTATGTGGAAGAACAACCCGACGTTATATTTTTGTTTATTAGTACGTAAAGTTAATGGAAACTAATTTAGTCGCGCACCCGAACACGCGTTTCTAACATTAACGCGGAGCAGTTTCCAGTAGAAAGTCTATTCAAGGAGACATGGTCCATTTTCCTCCATTTTGCAGTAATATTATTCGCTCTCCATAATTGCGCCGTGAGTGAAACGTACTTCCGTAACTCCACCTTCATAGAGCGCTGTTTATTGGAAGAGGGGAAATTTGTATTCACCCTTTTACAGTTTTTATTTGGCAAATTGTCCATTCCACGGAAGCCATAACCGGAAAAACCCATTTATAAAATCGTTTTATATTTTCTCCCCGTTTTTAGTGTATTTTATTTTGTTGCCGCGTTTATGGGTTCCTGTGGGAAAAACAACGAACAATTTATTTTATTACCAGACAGTCGCTCCAGTTCAAAGCGGTTCAGTTTTATTTGAAGAATTTCGTGTTGATACAAAATTTCGGACCCCTGTTGTGGTGGGGTGGCGCTACCGCCTCGCAGAGAGAGAAGCCGGGTTCGATCCCAGTTTGTGCCACTGGGTGAAAACTCGGAATAACTGTTTCTGCGAACGTTGAGTTTGCAATTTATCTCCCCACTGGTTTATGGGGTTTTCCCCCGAGCTCTTCGGTTTCCCCTCCCATAAAAACTTGTTGATGTTAACGGTAGTAGTAAGTGAAGGGAGCTGTTGGCTCGCGTGGCATGAAGGGCTTGCCACCAGCCTCCTACGCACTGTAACCCGGCCATCTGAATTATTGGCTTTAAAAGTTGCTTGATGACTTAGGCCGAACGTGGTGCCTTGGGTATTAGCCTAGCTGGTTATTATTTATTTATTTTATTAAATAATTTTGGTCTTTAATTACCAGTCAATCAGTCCAGTTCAGATCGGTTTAGTCTGATTTGGACCAGTTCGTGTTGATACAAAATTTCGGGTTCCTGTTGTAAAAATAATTTTCGTCTTTAATTTCCAGACAATCAGTCCAGTTCAAAGCGGTTCAATCTCATTCGAAGCAGTTCGTGTTGATACAAAATTTCAATATTTATTTTTAACGAAGCGGTGTATATAAAAAAATCGGGATAAAGATCGTCTGCTTAAATTTGACGAAGGGACCGAGTCGTTCATCAACAATTTCGTTCCGCGTTAACGCTCTGTGACGTCATTTTGCGCAGCCTTTCATTTGACTAGTCGCGGAGGAGGGAGAGGGGCTAGAGCCGATGATGGCCACGAGTCATTCATCTGTTTCCTGTCAAAACACAAACGCCGAGGCGTACGTGGAAGCGACTCTTCTCTACACAATCACAATCGCCTACTAACTGAAACTCATTAATAATTGATATCCCCCGCCATCAAATATCCATAGATTTAGCCCCGCGGAATCTCCGGCTCTAGTAACGCGGTTACGGTGGTGACCTTTTTTCCCCTTCTTCGCAGTTTGAACAATGGCCCCTAGAGGGCAGGATTGGATAAGGTTCTTCCACCCCTTCGCGAATTATTCTCCCCTTCCGAGTCCCCCGGGGTCCCCAGCCTGGATTTATAAAACGAAATAAGCGGCCTTTGCTCCTCCGGGTCCCGAAGTGTTCGCCGACTTTAGCAGATCTCCGCTTCGGATATTATCGAGCCTTAGGCCTTGGCTTAACTATAGTTTGAGGCTAGAGAGGGCCGACTTCTTTATATTAGCTCCCGTATTGTAAGCGATTAGTTTACGCTTTGGCGACTCTTCGTTGAAACAGACGCTCTGATTTCCCACATCAAGATTTACAACTAGATACGGCGTCTCCCTCTCGTGTTAAAATCACGCCTACGTAATTCCCCCTCGACTTAATATTCGCCGTTCTTTCCGCCTTATGATTTTTGATTGCGACATTTTGAATATACGTAATATTTTGACGATTAGTTAATGAAACGTTAACCTTTTTTTAATTCTTACCAGAAACATTATTTATGATAGTTTCTGTTGGTCTAAAATTGACCTACTTACTCCTGTAGAAGTATTTGACACGTAATTCACTGGTGTTCAGAGATAGGTTAATTTACAGGGTTTTAAATGACGTTTAATTAATGAAACGTTAAGGTTTTTTTAATTATCACCAGAAACATTATTTATGATAGTTTCTGTTGGTCTAAAATTGACCTACTGGCGCCTGTAGAAGTATTTGACACGCAATGCACCGGTGTTCAGGGAGAAGTTAATTTACAGGGTTTTAAAAATTTATATTACATTTTCTTTCTTATACGAGTCCAGCGGCGCCTTTGAGGTGGAATCGGATGAAGATAAATGAGGGGGCGTAGGGTGGGCGGCCGTCCCTTACTCGGAAGGGCCACTGTTTCGCGCCCCCTCCATCAGATTCCAGTCCAAAGACTAGCCCTCTCGCTTTCTGGCATTTTTGAATAGAATGCCCGCTCCAAGAAGGGAAGATGAACAGCCAGGGGACGCCTCCGCTGGATGTTGGCAACTGACCTCCATATCGCTTGTAGTATCTCATTTTACTCGCTCGTCTGTCTCTCAAACCCAAAATGTTCCCGCCCCTTTCATTGCCCCTTACGTTTCGTAATCGTGGCTTATTCGCACTATCGGCCACTGATTCTATTTGAGGCTATTTAATATATAGGGAGCTAACAGTTCTACGTCACACGACGTCACCCATGCTTTTTCCTATTGAAAAACAAATTCTACCCAACATGGCGGTCAAAGCCAAAGCTACGGAGTGTTAGCTCCCTACACTCTTAAAACAAAGGGTGTTTTAATGGTATATTAAGGGTGTAATATCTGTAAAAAACACTCTTTAATGTTAATTTAAACGATCTAAAGGGATTTTTATTGTCCCAAATTAAAAACTTGAAAAGGTGTATAAAGGGTGTTATATTACCCCGTAAATTGAGTGATTTAACACCTCGTAAGGGTGTAGCTCCCTTAAGGCAGTAGTTTAGTACCCTAAAAGGAGTATTTTAACACTTTAAAGGGAGTATTGTAGCACCCTGAAGGGAGTCGTTTGGTACCCTAAAAGGAGTAGTCTTGTACCCTGAAGGGAATAGGTTTATACCACAAACTGTATGAAAAAGTAACCAAAACGGAGGCCCTAAGCATCCCAAACAGTGTAAATAAACACCCTAGCAGGAAAACTGATTTTTAATGTGTAGAATAACATCCTTTATAAACCTGTTAAGGTGTTAAATATGGGACAAGAAAATACACCTTTTGTTTTAAGAGTGTATACTTATATTTTTCGCTTGTTCTTGAATTTCGGAGTAGGTAAAAATAGTAATATAATGACGTCTTTTTATTCCGTATCTGTGGTGGCGAATAGTTCTAGTCAGGTAAAAAATATTTTCCCAAAATTTCTGCCTGCGATAAGTGCACAAGAAAAGTTTATTTAAAACGAATAAATATTAGACCCGACAGAATTTATCTGGTAAAACCGTCACAGGGAACCATTTTCTGAAACCTTTTAACCCCGACTTGAACTATTCTCCTCCACAGATACGGAGTAAAATGACGTCATAGGGCTACCCTATGTTGAAAATTTCAAAGTTTTGTGTGTGAAACTACGACACCTATCGCCGAGGGAGCAGCTACTCAAGAAATGTGGTTTACATTTCGACCAAAATCAATTACTCGATTTCTTAAATTGAAAAAATATACAAAATTATTTCTAAATCTTGAGAAATTCTGATAAATTATAAAAATAATCAAAAATTATCATAGAAAATAAAAAACCTTAAAAATCGGTAAATCTTTAAAGCGTATCTTAAATCCTAAAATCATTCGGTATCGAAAAAAATCCTAAAATCATTAGGTATCGAAAGAAATCTTTAGAAATCGAGGAAATATTTGGCAATCTGTAAAAATCCTGGAAAATATGACTTCGAAAATTAAAATCAGGAAATTTTTAATGGAAATCTATAAAATTAAACATGATTTATAATCAAAAGAAATCTTTATAAATCAAAGGAAATCTTTGGCAATCTGAAATCTGGGATACAATATTTACTTAAGTGTCTTATCTCAGTACGCAGATTTGAGGTAAAGAAATTAAATAAATAAATATTTTATCAATTTCACATGATCCAATTGGGAAATTCCATTAATTAAAGACAATTTATCATTAATGTGATCCAAAATAATTTTCCATTTTTTTTTAATAAAATATCAAAATATATTTTAATCCGAATGACGATTTTCTACAGCAGGGATGCCCAAATGGATGTTTCTATAAAATTAATTGAATAAAAAGTAAAAAAAAAAGAATATGTTGCTCGGCTTTATTAGTATATTCTTGGCACACGCGATTTGCACGCGCACTAGATAAACCTATATTCCTCGTGTCGCACGCTCGTAGACTTGTAAAAGCATGGACCAAGAATCTAAGGGCCGGGACTCGCTGCTCAGGCTTTAAAAAGTACGCGTTAATTCTGGGAATAGGAAAATCACGATTAATTTTAGTTCAATTTAGACAAACTTTGGTCGCTGAAGTCGATTTCCGGCGTCGTTTCGTAGATAAGCTGGAGCGTTCACGTTCAATTTTGACCAAATGGCGCCGTTGTTGTCGGTTAAATTATTAGGCTTAGTAAGTTTTAGACCTTTTATTTGGAAATTGTGCCTTTAAGAGTTTAAGTAATGATAATTAACCATTGTGTTAAGTAAAAATAATAACCAGTAAGCCGCATATAGCTGAGGTTTTTAAACTAATTAACTGGAATTCATTTCATTTCTAAATTTAATGAACTAAGCCTAACCTAACTTTATCGCACGTACTGTTACCTAAGACCCGACTAAGCCTCTCGTAGTGATAGATGAACAGAATCCTTGAGGCGCTTCAAAGCGGCTGATGTACCTCAGTAAGCCTTCCGATTTAGGCCACTCTTACCGTGTCAAAATATTGGGAACAGTGAGTCCCCTTAAATTATTGGTCCATGGTAAAAGTAAGAGGCTGTGACGTATAGTCAACATATTATATTTTTTACTTTTTATTCATTTTTTTATAGAAACATCTACTGGCTATATCAACCTTGAAAATTCCAATCTCGAAAATATATTAAAATAGTAATAAAAAAATAACTACAAGAAAACAGCGCGATGTCGACCTTGA
Source organism: Leiobunum rupestre (assembly GCF_980474605.1). Lineage (NCBI taxonomy): Eukaryota > Metazoa > Arthropoda > Arachnida > Opiliones > Sclerosomatidae > Leiobunum > Leiobunum rupestre. The sequence continues at coordinate 12,540,905 of NC_143392.1, read as the reverse complement.
AAATAACCATTTCGACCTTCAAAATATCGGCATTTTAAATTGTAATTTGTTCATCAGTGAGTACGAACGGATCGTTTTTCTTGGGAAAGAAACTGCGGGAGCATAATGCTTTTACGGTGCGCTGCTCTTTTCAGCCGCGATATTTTTGCTCGATGTCTCGGTCCCTGTCCCCTTTCTCGGTCCCTGTCCCCTCCTCGATAGCCAGTGGCTGCGGAGGACTCCATTCTCCCGCACTTTTCTTACCGCGCCCATGTCGTCTTCAATTTCTCAGCCAGTGGAGAAAACATTTCTTCTTGCTATTTTGGGTCGACCATCGGAGGAGGGTTTTTATTGTGAGGGATGGCCGCTTATTATTGTAAAAATGGCCAGCGAAATATTTCAAGTGGAAGATGGTAACGAGATATTTCCGTCTGAAAAAACTCCTTTTTTCGGGCGGGGGAGCGGCGTCATGACTTATATGACGTCCCCTCTCCCAAAATGCAAAATAGTCTCCACGATTATTCGCTAGTTCATGTTTTCCAAAAGTTTTCCAAATTTAGAGGAATTGTGTTGTGACATATTTTGAATTGCGCATTGGAAATATTTATTACAATTTTGAAGCCCTTTTTTGTATCTCATCGGTTCTCTAAAAATTATATTTGCCACGGATGGTTTCAAAATGGTCATTAACTATAAATAAATACATTTTTGACCTCTTTATATCACTTACAACTCGGAATTAATATTAATAAGATTATTGGCGGCGTTGGGGGGCAGGATATTTTAAAGGGGCCCCATAAACCTACGACAATGATCCCAAATAAATGATAATTAGTGAAAACTTGGAGGGATAACTTTTTAAATTCATCGAATTTCTACTGAAATTTATTACAGGGAACATAAATTGAAATTTAAAAGGCTTTAAAAGTCCCTCGATGACTTAGGCCTAAGGTGGTGATTATTATTATTACTATTAAATTTTGATGAGCATAAATTGAAATTTTGATGAGCATGAATTGAAATTTTGATAAGCATAAATTGAAATTAAAATTTTGATAAGCCTAAATTGAAATTTTGATGAGCATAAATTGAAATTTTTTAGCATAAATTGAAATTTTGATGAGCATGAATTGAAATTTTGATGAGCATGAATTGAAATTTTGATAAGCATAAATTGAAATTAAAATTTTGATAAGCCTAAATTGAAATTTTGATGAGCATAAATTGAAATTTTTTAGCATAAATTGAAATTTTTTAGCATAAATTGAAATTTTGATGAGCATGAATTGAAATTTTGATAAGCATAAATTGAAATTAAAATTTTGATAAGCCTAAATTGAAATTTTGATGAGCATAAATTGAAATTTTTTAGCATAAATTGAAATTTTTTAGCATAAATTGAAATTTTTTAGCATAAATTAAAATTTTTATGAGCACGAATTAAAATTTTTATGAGCATAAATTGAAATTTTGATAAGCATAAATTGAAATTTTGATAAGCATAAATTGAAATTTTTTAGCATAAATTGAAATTTGATGAATAAACATCATATTCTGCTAGCAGAAAATAGGGTTAACAAAAATAAAAATAGGTGGTGCAACGTAATCGGCCTACCTAACAAAATAATCCTAACTCCACCACCGCGTATTAAAATTTGATTAGCCTATTTAAATATCCCAAATTATTTACTTTTGATATTAATAAAAACAATTACAAAAAAAAATTCAAAATTCGTTTAGTAAATATCAAAGGTTCACAACTAGAAATTTTCGAGGAGAGTAGCGAGTGTCCATTTTGAAGTCCGTCTTAAAAGCAAAAGCCTAAAAGAATTGGATAAAGAAAGCTCATCAAGTCCTTTGTGAAGGCTTTAGGAAAAACGCTGCGGGTGCCAAGCTCTAATACCGCGGTTAAATTCTAATAAGAGGCAACTAAATCAGGCCTTCATTGTAAAGAAGCCCTAAACGCGGGAAAAGGAGGCGTTTTTTTATATCATCGCGGAGAAGCCGAAGAATAGGAGGGAGAAAAGTGGAAAAAAGGGCTTAATCTTTCCTCTCTCCGTTTTTGGCCGAGTTCTGGAACTTTCCGGGGAGGAAGTCCTGTAATGTTTCCGGTTTCCGATTAAAGGGAGAGGTGCGCGAGGCCGCTGCCACGAATAAAATAAAAACCGAAAAAGACTCAAAAAAAAGGACAGAAAATGGTGGACTGAAAGCGCGCTCGAGAAACGGGAGTTTGGAAAATGTCCGAAAGGTCGCGCTTTTCGTTAAAACTTTTGAATTATAGATTATATAAAAAAGCTTCGAGTCCCCGGCTACTAGGCCTTCGCGAGGGCCTTGGCCTCGGCGCAACCAGAGTGCTCCGGAAACCGCACTTCAGGCCAGACCGGATACGGAGCTTCCGCCATTTTTTCCGACCTTAAAATAGCCAATTGGGAGTCCGCGCGTCACGCCAAGCCTTCCAAACAAGCTTACCGACTCGCCACCGACAGACTTTGCCGACCCTTTTGGACCAACCTCTCACCTTAACCCTAAACTGTGGAACGTAAAGAATGAAACTAATAAATATCATCATTAGTTCACTGAAAAAAATCACTCGATTTATATCTTTTAATAAAGTTTGTAAGTTTGACAAAGAGATAGTACTTAAAGACCTAAAAAGAAATTCTACCTTTGTTTTGAATGTAGTTTGATCCGTCGCCATTTTGGTGGAGCGATGTAAGAATCAGATTTAATGAAGACTTCTTAGCTATAATACTAATGGTAATAGTGAGTGTAGGGAGCTGTTGGCTCGCGTGGCATGAAGGGCTTGCCACTACCCTCCTACGCATTGTAACCCGGCCAACTGAATTAATGGCTTTAAAAGTCACTTGATGACTTAGGCCTAAGGTGGTGCCTTGGGTATTAGCCTAGCTGATTATTATGATCAGGAAACTATAGAGGTATACACTTGGAAGGTCTAAGGTTCCATTGGGACGGTGATACGAACGCGCGTCGAGAAAAAGGCGGGGCTTAACTACGTCAAGTGTAAGACGTAACACGACATTTCTAATTCATTGGCTCGAGGTTTGACGCGAAAAGAATGCGTCGTCATGGTAACAAATAGGCGATCTTCCCGCGCAAAAAAGGCTTATAAAACAATGGATTTAAAAACCTCAATTTGTTATCGTACTTAATATTTTAAAGTAATTATAATGTTCTTCGCGAAAGAAGTGTAGTGATACCTAATTTCGGGTATTTGTATGGTTATAAAAGAGATAATCAGGTAAGCTAATAATATAATAACCATGACTAGGCTTAATGACGAGTTTCCGTCGAATGAGGGTAGCGAGGCGCCAGAGTTTTTCTCGTGAGTTTTCCCGCTTTAAGACACGCCCATTTCTACGAACTTCATCACGGCCGTAAAAATCTTCCTTAGACATTCCAAGTATAAACCTATATAGTTTCCTGTTATAATATAGTTAACACCTTGAAATTCCGATAAACCTTTTCTTTGGTAGTAATTCAATTAAAACTCTAAAATATCTTAAAAATCTTAAAAGGTACACATTTTATTTGGACTCATAGAATCTCCTTAATATTTTCAAATAACGCGACGTCACTACCCCAAAATTAGTAATACAAGTCTGTGAAGGGCTACATGGTCTTTCGTGGCACGCTGCCGTGCAAAGCACAAAAGCATTAACGACCAAAACCAAAATATGGAGAAAACCCGCGAAATTCAAACTTACTTCTTTCAAGTTTATATAGTAGACTTGGATTTTTCAACTTAAATTATATTCTGGTACTAAACAATTTACAGGCCAAACGATATTTCAGAAATATCATTAAAATCATGTCCTAAAACGCGAAAAAAAAAGCGTTTTGATTTGACTTTTAAAGAAAATAAACACATTAATGCGTTTTTGGTTTGAAAATAATGCAAAAACCTAAAATAATGCGTTTTGCAACGAGTCATTTCTCTAAGAACAAAAATTTTAAATTCGAAAATTAGTTCAAAATTGAATTTAACGTATAAAATAAGGAGAAATAAAACCAAAATCTGTAAATCGGAAATTTGGTCGTTAATGCTTTTGCGCTTTGTACGGCAGCATGGTACTGAGCGCTGGGACCATGCAGAGGTCACGGAAAGGGTCATATCAACCTTGGTATATTGAATTAGCGTTATACAAAATTTTATTAATTAATAATTCCGCTGGGAACTCCGTCGAAGTACTAATGATTGTAACGCGTAGAGAGTACACGCGTTTGCGCGTCGACGCTAGGCCTCTTTTCGATTAAATTGCGACTCATTTTTTAGCCATTCTCTTCCTTATTAGGCGGCATTGTGTCCGCTCTCGGGGCCGCTTTTCCGCGTGACACGATGATTCCGTGACCATCGACACGTGTATTGAAGCGACGCGAGCTCCCCCCCACGACGCAATTGCGTAATAAAGCCTCCGAAATTAATTCCCCTGACTCATCGGTATGTGTACGACCTCTTTTGTACCACGAACGTGTCCAGTAATTGCCTTTTTTGCGACATTTTTAACCGCTTATTAATAGCCCTATAAATAAGGGTAAATTTTTTTAAATTTACGCGGATAGTATTTTGCTCAATCCGAGAATCTAAAAAGGCCGCAATGCCGTAGTCCTTTTGATATATTCCAACATAAACGCCTACGAATTCCAATATGCATTTAGCCTACAGGGTGTTCAAGTTTTCAAGTTTCAAGTTTTTTATTGATATTTTATGCGAAATTTACAATATGTGGTTAAGGGAAATGCAATAGTGCTGAAAGAAATATACAGGGTGTTTCATAAGGTTATGCAAATATTTGAAGGAGTTGTAGGGGGTGCCTTTGTGGCCCTTTAAACAATTTTTATAGTTTTCAATACCTTTAATTTCTATAAATCAACTTAATAACGATGGTTTAAAACTGGTTACATAGCAATAATATTAATTTTTTTTAAGTCAGTGCTTATATTTTAGCACTGCTTTATTATACAGGTTGTTTCCAAAGGTTATGCAAAATTTTTTAAGGAATTGTTAGGGGTGAGTTGAGAAGTATGCCTGTTTTTTGCTCATTTTCCTACGATGAGTTAAAAGAGCGCCAGAGAGCTTCAAAGTGTGGCCTACTAGCCCCGAGAAGTAGGTTGCAACCAACGCCAAACCAAGCAGCAGGGACTTTAAATACTGTTTAAGTTTACTTTTCTACGCTGGTTACCTCGATTTGTGTACAAAGTCCTTTTTTACCTATCACACGAACCCAAACCTTAATGTTCGCGTTTCCCTGCTGCTTGGTTTTGCGATTGTGGCATCCTACTTCCAGGGGCTAATAATCCACACTTTGAAGCTCTCTGGCCCTCTTTTCACTTATCGTAGGAAAATGGGGAAAAAACAGGCATACTTCGCAACTCACCCCCTACAACTCCTTCACATTTTTGCATAACCTTTTGAAACACCCTGTATATTTCTTTCAGCACTATTGCTTTTCCCTCTGTTTTTATATTCAACGTGAATTTTTATCTCTCTCGGGAGCTTCGGTTATGGTGAAGGTATCCTTAAAAATCCAAACCAAAGTCGGTGGCGGTACGGTGTTTTATCCGCATCTCCGAATAAAAGGATGGAACCCGGCGGGCAATCTGTTAATTCGCTACGCTGACAGCAATCACGGATAGAGAGAGGCGCAGGACGGGGTTTTCTCCAGAGACGGGAGCGCGTCCGTCGGAAAAGACTGGCTCTTTTCCTCCGCGAAGCTTCGACTTTCTCCTCCCTGAAAGAAACGGGAAAGGCTAGAGGGAAAGCCGCCTTCCTCGTTCCTTCAACGTCCAAGCTATTCCTCGCGGGGGTTTTACATAACGTACGAAACGCGCACCAATCAGCGTATCGACAATTTCGTAGAGGTACTTGAAAAAAACGTAATAATTGGCTACGAAGGAGTTGAATTTTGTATTTATTTTTCCCAACTAATAATAATAATAACATAAGTAACATAATAACAATAAGTATGACAATTAACGAGATTTACAACCAAACTGATTTTCATAGCTATTACGTAATCAAGATGTTTTCTCAGCACAGAGCCCTCTAGCGTCTAAAATACGCGAGACTTCCGCTAAGCCGAAATATCCGGTTTCCGATAGATAGCCGGAATATTTGGCTAAAATGATAAAAATTAAAAAAGTTTTTCTCGGCGCCACGAGCTCGTGTTTTTTTTATCACGCGTGATTCGCACGCGGGCTTCAAAGCAAAACCAGAGGTGGGGTGGCTGAGTGGTTAGCACTTTAGCCTCGCAGCAAGAGGAGCCGGGTTCGATCCCAGCTAGTGGCACTGGGTGAAAATTCGGATCCACTCCTTCCGCGTAGAGTTTGTAAGTTCTCTCCCCACTGGTTAAAGGGGTTTTCCACCGAGATCTTCGGTTTCCCCTTCCCATAAAAACGAGCTGAGGTTAACGGTAATAGTTAGTGTAGGGAGTTGTTGGCTCGCGTGGCATGAAGGGCTTGCCACCACCCTCCTACGCATTGTAACCCGGCCACCTATTACTTGATCACGCACAAGCAACATTGCTTATGTGGTCGAAGGTGGTGCCTTGGATATTAGCTCTATTTAAAAAAAAAAAGCCCCCCTCGCGACTCCAGAACGTGCTCTCCTATATTAGGCGTAAATTTTTATCAAAACGTAGTCATCCAAAATGGTAAGTCGCGAGTCCAATCACAGCTTGAAGAGAGTATCAGTGCCGAAAAAAGGTTCGGTTAGAAAATTAGCATTAAAGCAATAGGAAGTGTCATACTTATTGTTATTATGTTACTTATGATAATACTAATAATTTATTGATGGCATTAATACATTGTGTGTTACAAATTTATTATAAATTAATTACAATTAAACAATGAATTAAATATAATTAAGAAGGATTAAAAAGAAACAAAATAAGAGAACAGTTAATTAAAACCTAGGAAATCATACAAATTTTTGTATCGATAATCAGTCAACCGTATAGATATTTTTTTATACAAATCAATATTGTTACAAGATTTAAGATTTTTATCTAAAATATTATTGAGTGGATTTTTTTGGCCAAAATATTTTGTTTTTCTTTATAAAATTAAAATGAACAATCTAAATGTGTCCTTCTAAATATAGAGTGGGAAATTTGGAGTGAAATAGACTTTTATTACGATTTGAAATTTAATGGATTATCCCTTCGGAGTTTCATTTTGTGCCTTGAGGGATTCTTGCGGGACAGGAAAGACCCGAAGGACTGTCCCCGTCGGCACCCGTAGTCCCTAGGGACCTTTCGCATTCCCTGTCAATTGAAATACAAGGGCCGTAGAACGAGAGTGGGCTTTTTAGCTTCTACCTTATTTATAAACCGATGAAGCGAATGAGAAAATTCGGATTTTTGACCTCGTTGAAACCAATTACTTCAATTGAAAAGCTGCCGCAGAATCCAGTTATTTCTTTAAAACTTTTGGCGGTCGTGTGATATCGATTTATAAGATCAAGCCAAAACTGCAAAAAGAGAAAGGTTAATAGGTATATATTTTTTCAAGTTTGATAAGAAAGGCTGGGATATCGTATCGTGGCTGCAGAAACTCCGGTTTTCGCGACTTCTTAAATCGGGCTTCCCGCCTTCGCGCGGCGTTTGTCGCCGTTCGAAGTTGCGGCCGACGACCTTCCTTTAGTTTTCTCTCGCCGGAAATGCTGAGTCAGCGGAAGTTGGGCGATTCCCGACCCAGAATAATATAGTTTTGCGTTTCACCAACACCCTCCCATTATATGATCGCCATAGGACCCTACGCGTCTTCAAAAAAACGACATCAACTCGCGTTGGTGGCCGATCAAATTGAAAATATACTTTTTAGATTCTTCAATAAGTTCTGGGCTTCTAAATCCATTTTCAAACGTTGTTGAGATTTTACTGGCGAAGAAAACGACTCATCTTCCAAAAAAAAACCTATTCTACCCCAAAATATGTTAATTTATATTAATAAAAATATTTAACATTAATATTAGCGTTTAGGTTTAACAGTTGAAATGATGCTGGGTGTTCTTGAGAAGAAAATTACTCGTAATTTAAAAAAGAAATACCTGTTCTACAACAAAATAAATAATTAATATTAATAATGGGTTATATTATTAATATTATAATTTAGTTTTGCGTAATTAAAAGGATGTTAACGAAAATTATGAAATTTAAATATTTGGATCTAAGCCTCGGTCTTAAAAACCAAGCGTTCTTCAATAGAGTAATATAACATGTCTTGATTGAAACGTCATCATCTGACGTAATAGGGGAGGGGGTAGGAAGCGATAGTATCGCCATCTATGACTCTCTATTTTTCAAGAGGCAGTCCGCCATATTAGGCGCAGATTTTCGTAAAAATGGTTCGAAAACATAGACGTTGTTGCGTAAAAAACTGTTTAGGCGAAAAAACTAAAAATAATTCGCTCAATGACTCGCGCGATATTAGATTTTTTTGTATTCCTGCCATAATACATAACCAAGGGCCTCAAACCGAAGAGCTATCTGCTTATAGGCGCAACCAATGGATCATTAAGCTAAGGCTTAGAGATGTAGAGGAGTCAGAAGGCAAGTTAAGAGTTTGCTCTAGGCACTTTTACTCAGGTAATAATTTTTGTTTTATTTTGTTTTATAATATTTCATCATATTAAATTAAAGATGCTTTCGTAGGTGTACCTTCCAAGCTTTATGACAAAACAAATCCAGATTGGTTGCCCTCATTCAACGATACTAGTAGTTCGTCTGATGTATCTACTTCACATACTCCGGGTAATGTGGGAAGATACAATAGGAGAATGAAAAGGCGAAAACTTAATTACTCTTCAGATAATATAATGACATCAACGCCATCTGAAAATCATTTACAATATCATGGTACTTTTCAAGATGTATCGTCTATTGGTAAAAGTAACAGTAGTGATGTTATTGGTAATCTGTCTATCATTTCTGAAGCCAACTCATTGCTTGAAGATAATGTCTCGAGGTCAGAAATTAGTATGCCAAATGAATCTAATCCTACCACAAAAACTGCTGATAACGTTGAAGCTGGAGATGTGGTTCGATGTTCTGTCACAACCAAAATAATTGGTATCGATTTCTCGGGACAAACTGATTTTAGTAGTGTAGATTTTGGTGGGCAAACTGATCATAGTGTAACTGATTTTTCTGGACAAACTGAAACTACTGGGATAGATTTTTGCGTACAAACTGAACCACAAGTATGTAATGTACATTCACAAACTATATTGCGAGTTTGCCCCAAATTTGAAGCTGAAGATTTAGAAATTAAATTAAAAGAATGTGCTGATATGATTCAAACTTTGAGCTCTCAAATTAATGACCTTAATATTGTTATTAGCCATGGAGAGGAAGAAATATGCAAATTACATTCTGAAATAACTCAGAAAAATGAGGAAATAGAAAAATTACATTTCCATCCCTCTTACTTTGGTTGTGACAAAGAAAAAGTGCGGTTTTTCACTGGTCTGGAATGTTTGGAACTACTGAAAGACATTTTAGAGGAAATACAACCTTATTTATTTCAAAATTCCAATTGGTAGCAACACTTTCAAACTTGTGAGAGTTAGGGTAGCAAATTACTGAAATTAGAGATGCCGACGGTTTCTCTGGATTGCTGTGACAGGCTCTGTGAAAATTGGAGGCAGTAATTCTACCAGCTCGAAAATGGTTCCACATTTTACATTTGTTTTGTAATTTACTTCCTAATTCAACACTCCGGGCTTGCTCTACAGTAAAGTCAATTTTGATAGTTTCGCACTCTTTTAAGAGCTCATCTAAGGTTAATCCCTTGGTTTTTTCATCAAACAACTCCGTTAATAATATAGGATATGCTGGGTTAATACATTTTGGTATGAAATTAGCTTGATAGTTCCTATCAATACTGAAATAGGATCCTTTTCCACAGTGCCTAAATAATTTTTCTGCAAGCCTTTTATGTTCAATTTCAGTTATCAGAGGAACTGGTTTTTGAACCAAAATACAGGATTTTTTTTTGGATGAACTCAACACAATTTCATGCTCTTCAAGAATTAATATTTTTTCAAGGTTTTTTTTCCTCGCTGCAGCAGAATTTAGATTCATTTCGGCAATTGGAACATAGCAAATATCTCGCATAACAGGGACAACCCAGTAAGCTTTCTCTCCAGTAACAGTTGTTTTCTCGCTAAACCTTACTGAATAATCAATGTAAAATAGGAGCGCCGCAATATGGGAACATGACTCATCCAAACCAGCCATGCAATTGCAATGAGCACATGTAACGGATGATATATCCTTTAGTACAATGATCCACGGTTTCAGTGGAGGTTCATTCAACCTCTGTGAGTGCATAACCTAATAAAAAACTTCATTAAATAAGGAATTCTTTTGGAAATGAACTACCAATTAAAAATACTTACAGTTGCTTTCACTAAAACGTAGTTATTAAACGATTTAACCAACACCTCTCTTACAAAGCCACTAACAAACTGATTGTAGCCAGTTAAACTTTTGTAGTTTTTTAATTGCTCTTGAGTGTATGGTGATATTCCATCCACCAGATAACAATAAATATCAGCATAAGTAACAGCAGGTAAAAACTTTAATGTCTCATGCTGATCAGGCTTAACAATTTTATAGTCTTTATTTTTAATATAATATGGGTCGGTGTCATTAATGAACGCGATTTTCTCTAAATATCTACTTTTAACGTGAAAATCCAATCCGTTAAAATATTCCGACTTTTCCATTTCTTAGTTAAAATAAAATTATAAGATTAAAACAAACCATTGCATTATGGAAACTGCGCTCAAAATGGCCGACACTCGCCAGTCTTTAAAGAAAAAATTGCAAAGACTATATACGTTAATACTTGTCGGTCCTCAAGTATACTTGTAGTGTCTTTGCATTTTTCATAAGCAGACGACTGACACTACTCTATAGGCTCCGAGCTTAAGAAATATAGCGCCATCTGCCTTAATAACCGTCAACTAAATATGTGAAGAAATAGCAGACGACTTTTGAATTTCTAGGTTTTTTGGTTGAACTTTCAGCTGTTTCGCAGAGATAATTTTGAAGGAGCAGACAGCTTTCATATATATTAAAACTCAGTCGGACTCGGTAGGCGGCGATACTTATGACCAAAATTTAAACTACGCACGAAGGCTGCAACTCGGTTGACCAAAAATCCTTAATAGGTCTCTATTAAAAGGAGGGTAAAAATGTCGACCCATCCAGCAAAATTTTAATTTATATGAAAGACCAATAAGAAACTGCTATTTCTGAAACGCAGGCGATTTTAAACCGAAAACACGAAACTACGCAAGACAGGAAATTCGTTTTCATATAAATTAAAATTTTGCTGGGAGGGTCGACATTTTTACCCACCTTTTTATAGACTACAGTGGCCATTGTCTACTTTCGCGCTATTTCAAGCTGAACTCTTTTAATTTTGTATTTTAACTTATAAAATTAATATTTAAGTGTAGAACAGCCTCTTGTTTAGTGACTAAAATAATTTTGACAATTTTAAATTTAAAAGTAATTAAGTTATTACGTTTTAATTCGGACCCCCGGAGCTAAACAAGTTGGGTAAGTGCCCCAACTAACCTTTAGTTAGGACCTTATATCTCATTAACAATTAATTATCAAAATTATTTTAAGCACTAGAGAAAGGTTCAGCCTAATAAGATAAATATAATTCAATTATGTAATTGTTAAAACAGAAACGTTCAGCTTGAACGAAAAAGAGGCTTTTACTGTATTCTTCCCCCTTAAATTATGAATTCTGTATAATTGTTTATTAAATTACTGTAGAATGATGGGTTTGAGAGACGCAGAGAACGTCGAAAGAGCGCATGAGAATGATTGATTTGCTGGTTCCGTGGTCGCTGATCAACCGTTATTGGTCCGTTTCCGCGTGAGCCACCCTGGAACGTCCGGTTGACGGAATATAGAACTTACGCCGCGACCAGTTTCGAGCTTAGGAAATATAGCGCCATCTGCCTTACAATCCGTGAACTAAATATGTGAAAAAATAGCAGACGACTTTTCAACTTCTATGTTTTCCGGTTGAAACTTTCAGCTGTTGTGCAGAGAGAATTTTGAACGAGCAGACAGCTTTCATATATTCAATTAAAAACTCGGTCGGTAGGCGGCGAAACTTATTACCAAAATTTAAACTACGCACGAAGCCTATATGCAGAATTTTTAGGGTCGTGCACGTAGAATGTTTTTCAGAGTAGTAGAATCCCATTCCGTTGGTTTTCTAACTTTCCAGACTTTATATACTTAACAAAATAAATTCAATTTGCCACATTTAAAGGGAGTAGAACCCTCCTTGTTTGGTAGAGTAGAACCCTCCTTGTTTGGTAGAGTAGAACCCTCCTTGTTTGGTAGAGTAGAACCCTCCTTGTTTGGTAGAGTAGAACCCTCCTTGTTTGGTAGAGTAGAACCCTCCTTGTTTGGTAGAGTAGAACCCTCCTTGTTTGGTAGAGTAGAACCCTCCTTGTTTGGTAGAGTAGAACCCTCCTTGTTTGGTAGAGTAGAACCCTCCTTGTTTGGTAGAGTAGAACCCTCCTTGTTTGGTAGAGTAGAACCCTCCTTGTTTGGTAGAGTAGAACCCTCCTTGTTTGGTAGAGTAGAACCCTCCTTGTTTGGTAGAGTAGAACCCTCCTTGTTTGGTAGAGTAGAACCCTCCTTGTTTGGTAGAGTAGAACCCTCCTTGTTTGGTAGAGTAGAACCCTCCTTGTTTGGTAGAGTAGAACCCTCCTTGTTTGGTAGAGTAGAACCCTCCTTGTTTGGTAGAGTAGAACCCTCCTTGTTTGGTAGAGTAGAACCCTCCTTGTTTGGTAGAGTAGAACCCTCCTTGTTTGGTAGAGTAGAACCCTCCTTGTTTGGTAGAGTAGAACCCTCCTTGTTTGGTAGAGTAGAACCCTCCTTGTTTGGTAGAGTAGAACCCTCCTTGTTTGGTAGAGTAGAACCCTCCTTGTTTGGTAGAGTAGAACCCTCCTTGTTTGGTAGAGTAGAACCCTCCTTGTTTGGTAGAGTAGAACCCTCCTTGTTTGGTAGAGTAGAACCCTCCTTGTTTGGTAGAGTAGAACCCTCCTTGTTTGGTAGGGTGCGCCCCTTTATCAGGGTTGGAAAAAAGCCGGCTTTTGTTGAAAAAATCCAGACCAGTGGTTTTAATTGGCTATACCGTTTTTTTTCGATTATAACCGGCTAAAATATAAACAGTACCTTTTACTTATGTAAGTAGAAATTGTCTGCAGTTATTGTCGTAAATAAGAAACTAAATAAATAAAGCGAAATAAATCAAATAACTGAATTCTTTGGATTTCCTCGGGAAATTCTCCCTAGTTTTTGTGTATGACAGAAGCGAGGAAGCGAACTTTGGAACTTTAAACCTACCGAAAAACTGGTAAAAGTAAACCGGTTTCTAAATATGAAACAAAAAATAAACTAAATTTCTAAATAAAAACTATTAATTTACTAAAATATTCATATTGTAATTTTTTTAAAAAAAGCCAAAAAAATCTGGATTTTTTCAAGTGGCTATAACCGGCTTTAACCAGGTGGCTATAACTGGTATAGCTGGTTCTATTCCAAAGCCTGCCCTTTATCCAGTGAGGAGATAACTTGCAAACTCAACGTGGAAGGAGCTGTTCCGATTTTTCATTCCAATACTTCGGAACTAACTTTTTTTGTTCGTATTGTCGAGAATGCATTTCGAATTGAAAGTACCGATAGTTCTGCATATTGAAATCTACTTTTAAGTCACAAAAATTTGCATACCCATTTTTCGTCAACAGCAATCGGTCTAGAAGTAACTGAAAAATTAATATTCGTAATAATGAAATGTGGTAGATAGTGGCTTCCAAATGAAGTTTTTATTTCATTTTTTGGAAAAAGAATAGGAGATTTTTGGACAGGGAGGGTTTTTACTCGGGGTGGGGGGGGGGTTGTTGGACGAAGTCATGATATAGATAGGAGAAAGTGAGAGAGAGAGAGCGAGCTCTGCTAATGGAGGCGCATCCGGTGACACACCGCTAACGGAAGCGCTCAGACAAGCCGCGCCACTTTACGACCATTGCCGCCGCCGCCAAAACTAGGCCTGCGAGCGGGCAAGAATATATTCTCTCCTCTATGCTCGAACAAGAGATGGTGATGATGACGGCAGTCAAAGAACAACGGAAAATATCACACCCATCTCTTTTAGAAACTGCTCCGCGAACAGCTTTGAAAACCATACAACGCTCTTCTTCTATATCACTCTATCTACGCCGCTTTCGTTTGGGGGAAATTCACGTAAAAATACTGAATCTGCTTCTAATTTGGTTTTTTTTTACCTCACGACTAGATAATAATAATAATAATAATCAACTAGGCTAATACTCAAGGCACCACCTTAGGCCTAAGTCATCAAGTGACTTTTAAAGCCATTAATTCAGGTGGTGGCAGAAATTCCAACTCTAGACCGGTTTAACTCTTTCGTATCTAATCACACAACGAAGGAATTGAATTTTTTAAAAATCCGTTTAAATTGAAGGTTTTTCAATCTGGTCTAAAATTGGCCTACTAGCGCCTGTAGAAGTGTTTGACTAGTCGATCACCAGTGTGCTGGGTGAAGTCAACTACCAGGAGCTAACGGCAAATACTCGAAATCCCAGTTACTTCCGATCTTTATAAACTGATTTGGAGATCCCCGAGATCGAAATGTATATAGGATGTGTATTGTCTCGAAATCTGAGCATTATACCAGGAACTCGGATGGGGGGAGTTTTGGCGGTCTTCCGAGAGAGATTGAGAGGGTAAGAGTTAGGGAAGTTTGGGGGGATTCTTCGAGACAACAATTTGGTCTTCGCGCCACTCGGATTGAAAAGGAAGCGAGACATCCGAAAGCGATCGGAAGGAGCCAAATCCCCCTTTTCCTCATCATGCTTCTCCGCTCCTACACACTCTCAGGCGGTAACTAGCCGAGCACATATATTGGATGTGCGTGTCTATGTGTGTACAAGAGATCGCTTTCACTACAAACGCCTTGCGCACTCTTTTGACTTTTTGTTTAGTAACCAGACTAGATTTTTTTTCGAGAATTTATTTCGCACTCCGAATCGATTTATTGTTGGTGATAAATTAAAATTGATAAAACGAAATGGAAAAGTTCCCAGACCATTATTTTAATTAAGAATCGGGTTATTAAGCATCCGCTGATCGTTAATTTCAGCTCGATGAACGCTATAAGGAAGTCAATTCCATTGACGCGTTTCTGTTCCAAATTTTTATTTTATTTTGTTTTTTTTTTCATCAAAAACTTTAACCTTATAAAAGTATTGATAAAACATTCCAGACAAAGGAATGAATTTCAATTAAAATGAAGTGTACTCTTTTGAAAGTGTATAAATAAATAAATTATATTTTTATCTTATCTGGCAATTTATTTAAAGAATCAATGACGATATTTACACGAATTTTAGCCTCTAAGCTAGTAGGCTCTTCCCCCTCTAAGCAATCGAATCAGCACGGTATCTTATTGGTTCCATTTGAAGCACAAACCAGTGACGTTTTCTCAACGTAGTCTTTCACCGTAAACACATTCTTGTTTATATTTAGGGAATAATTTGTTGATAAACCGTGAAGTGGATTGATAGTAATGCTATCTCAACTCCCTCATTCTAAATATAAATAAACACATTCTATTCGCTATAGTATGGAATTTTGAGATTATTTGATTGAACTTTGTTCTGCACTTGTTAAAGGAAAGTTTGATTATAGTTTGTCCTCCCAACCATAATTACCCGATATTAAAAACAATGTAGCTTAAAATTTCAAGTTTAGAGAAATTAAGATTTGTGGTTTTAAAATTTTTAAAGAAATATTGGAAACCACATTTTAAAACATGGTTATCTTAAAATTGATGGAATGTATGATGAAATAAAGTATATTATGATAAAGATCCACCAGATATAAATTTATATTTAACTTGTTTTTTAAATATCAGGTTACTCTAGAAATAATTCCACTAACCTTTCCCGTAGAATTATTATCTAAATATCCAATGAACAGGTGTAGGTAGTTTATAAATTAAGGACAATAATAATATATATTTTTTATTCACAAATTTTGTTTTTCAAAAACAATGAGATTCTATGTTAGCTTGAGAAAATGGTATTTCCAATCTAATTGTGAATTTATAAATGGCCATTTATTTTGCTTTAAGCATAGTTACGTTTGGTCCATTTTAGCTGTCAAGAATTTTTCTGTGCCTATATTTTGGATTAGGCACAAATTAAAAGAAATCTAAAGGTTCCAACAATGAATATCAAGGGTTGACAAAATATTACGTTGTTTCAGTTTAGTAGTATTTTTAATATTGTATTCATTGCTCAATTTTTAAAATAAAGTATTTTTCGCATTACAAAATTTTGTTTTGCAAACTCCAGTGATATATTTTTAATATTTGTTCAATTTTACGATTCCCATTTCACAAACTCCTTTCAAATGATATTTTATAAATGTAAAATAATTTCTATAATACCATATATACGAGTGTTTAAGATTGAAACTATATATTAATATATTAAATTAAAACAGCTGTGTAACTCATTTTGCATGACTTGGAATGAGTTAATTGAACTGTCCTTTGGTACTTATTTAAAAAAATAGTTAAAAACTTAAAAGTGTAATACAAAAATTAATCTGAAATTTAAAGCTAACTAAAATGAGGGAGTTTAAAGATACGTTTGGCAAATTAACATTTAAGTAATACATTTCTTTCCAAGAGGTTTATTATGCAATAAAACTGAGTAAAATGAAAGCACTGAGGTGATATTGAGAATAATTAACGATCAAGGCGACGAGGCTATTTAAGACCGATAAGTTTATGAGCAAACAATAGGTTACGGGGGGATTGCATTAAGTCCGTAGATCAGGTCTCTAAGAGTCAAGCTGACTGACAACTATTTGCAGAGGGTGGCTCTTTCTTCAAAACTAATTCTAAAAGGGTGGGTGGGGTAAGTTTAACACCTCTCTTTCTCATAGCCTGAACCTGTTCCTCTAACTCCCGTTTATCTTTCCCTACAGCCCACCATAACCTAAGACACAAAACTAATAAAGAAATAGTTAAATCACTGCTTTCGTGTTTATGAGACTGTGCCAAGGCCAACTCGGCATATTTCTGAGCTTCGCTAACATTGTCAACTGCATTTAGACAAGCTATTAGATTACAAACTGTCGAGTAAGTTAGTATATGGCCTTCCCCGAGAACTTTTTCTTGAACGAAATAAGCATTTTCATAGATAATGGAGGCATCTTCGAAATGTCCCGATTTCATTAGGCGGTGAGCTTCTTGTAGCTCCCTGTTGTATAGAAATTCGGCTAGTTCGTCAGATAGTCTCATTTCTTTAAACGAAAATGCGTAAGCCAACAAATGCTGAAAAGCTACACTGCGTTCCGTGATAACTTCGGCAGTGAAATTGCCAATCAGGGTTTTTCTTGGGAAAGGAAAATCACTCCAAGCTGATGGGTAATGTTTTTTCAATGATTGATAAAGGTTGAGGAAATCTGAATAACGCCTTTCTAGCACACCCGGTTTTCTTTCTAATCCTGGAACTCTTTTTACCAGCAAAGTATAAGTCTAAAATAATTTGGGGAAATTAAAATTCATGAGTAATCGAAGAGATTTTTAAAATTAGTATAATATTTACCACAAACTTCTTCCTTCCCTGCGTGACAGTTCTGGCCGATATTATTTCAAATGTTACTCTTTGAGGCCCTCGTTTAGGCGAGACAAGATCATTAGATGTAGCAACTGGAGTGTTTGGTATAGAGCATTTTGACCAAGATCCTATAATATAATAGATAATTTAATTTTTTTTGTTAAAATTGGACTGAAACAAATCTTTAAACTAACTAATTGTACTAGATGACGTAGCTCCTGACTCTGAACCTGCCTCTGATGAAAAGCTAGTTCCAAGCATAGCACCTTCTGAGTTTGGTTCCGAGAATCTTAATGTACCACCAACCCTTGATGAGACCATAGTTTCATCTACATCATCAGCCAAACTGGTAGTAGATAACTCATCCATTTGGAACAGAGGGTTTTTTTATAGGGCAAAGAATTAAGGAGGGATAATAATCCTAGAGGGGGAAAAGCAAAACAAAAACAACCAAGGCACATATTTAACCGGTTAAAAATATCAAAAATAAGATAAACAAGTCTTTAATTAGAGTATTTAAAAAAAGACTTACATTATGAAATTTATAATACAGAGGTCAGTGATTTATCATATTTATATTTTAGATAAGATAAGCAAAAATCTATTAACTTTCGACAAAAGCTAAATAACAAAATTTATTTAATTTCGGCCATTTTGGCAATGAGCTAGCTTCCGGTACAATAAAGTCACATGCTCCAATTCCATTTCGTACTTCCGTGGATCAGCCATTTTGAATAAAATTTTGATTTTAACAGTGAGCGGGAAAGTGTTTACCGGTTTTGGATTGCATCTTCTTCAAATCATTCGTTAATTGGTTATATATTTGAACTTTTACGGATTTGTTTGAAGCTACTTTTCCTCGTTACTGAATTATAAACTGAATAAATTGACAAGATAAGGAGGTAACTATTAAAAAAATTATTAAATCTTTGGGTATGCATGGGTTACTGTGAAATGGCAAGGCCTAAAAGCTTTGCGTCTATAAACTATGTCCCATTCTCCGGGGCCGGGGCCCGGGTGTCGCTAAAACAAATACAAATGGGTGTTTTTGCAACCCTCTTTCTAAGATCCTTGTGTTGAACTCTGGTGATGTTATATGTTAAATTAATGATTAGGAAACGTGCCGAACCTGTATATTTTATTTAAAATAGTGAAATATGGTATCAATGGTTTGAAGTTTTATGCATGTCACATTTGATAAGCTGGGCTTCATATGTTACCAGATTTTATTTATGATAGTAGTCCAGTTAGTTTCTGAAGAATTCTATAATTTGAAACACAGTTTCGGTGTCGCCATATTGATTCATTTGAGCACTTGCTACACACCGATATACACCAAAGTCAACCGGCCTGACATCTCTGATTAAAACAACTGATGAGCCTTGAAATAAGTGATGCGTGAATCTGACATCATCAAAATCCAAAATTTGATATCCAGGTTGATTGGGATAAGGATATCCGCCTTCGATTTTGCTCCAAACAGGATTCTGGTTAAAAATATATGACAATCACTATTTGGCAATAAGACATAATCATAAGAAATTTTATTTCAATGTTCGTTGCGAGTTTGCAATTTTTTTTAAAATTTAACAATTTGCAAATAGAACTAAACTAACTAATATTTAAAATGATTAACAAAGTTATAATTTTCAAATAGTATTAATACAAAATAACAACTTACTGAAACTACATTAGCTCCTGTTGGTAGATTGCATATCAGCTCAGCATCTCTTCCTCCAAACAACAGATTAACTCTTCCATTTCCTAAGAATTTGCCAGGGAAAATTTCTGGCCCGATGTATTTTGGTCCATGGGGATCATATCTATTTTCGGGTGGTGGTGGTGGTCCTGGATAGGGGTAGTACCTTTCAGGGCGGTAGGGATCGTATCCGTATCTATCAACATAATTGTTATAAAACTCGTTATATCTATCAGTATCACCGTAATAATCATAGGGAAATTGGTAACGGAATGTTTTCTTGCTGAGAGTGTTCCTACTATTACTATTACTGCTACTAACAAACATTAAAGTTAATAAAAATTGAAATCCTAGAAGAGAAATAACTCGCGTCATGATGGCAAAGAGGATAAGCTGGGTATATCAAATCCTCACTTAAGACAGTCCTGAAGCCGGAATGAAACTTTCAACTTTCTCATCGCGAAAGTCATTTAATATAAATTCTTCACGGTTTCTTAACTCTGGACAAAAAAGGAAGAAAAGCTTATTTTTAAAGAGGGGGATGTCAATTTGATAACTGTGAAGGGAAGGTATTGTATTGAGGAGGGGAGAAACTGAGTGACACATCTGGGTTTAACATTCATGCCAAGGTTGGGAGGAAATTATAGACGCCATCAAGTTACGCCTAAATATATGGCATAACTCGGGGATCTTCGAGCGTGTATATCACATGGTCTTTTCTTGATTTGCAAGTTTAACGTACTTACACCTTGTTATTATTATCATGCTGAATAATTTCCCACGGTTTTTTTGACATTGCTATGCATTCTTTTGGAGTTTGTTAACCGTACAAATAGATTTTTATCAAAATAAACAAAGGGCTGCAGAAGTATATTGAGATTTATCAAAGAAAACATTTAATCCATTCCGGTAATTTTAAGGTTTTCCGATTTAAGAATGTTTTCATTTGAAGGCCACATTGATGTAATGAAGGGTATTTAGTGGATAAAAGCATGCGGAACATGCTTTTAATCAATGGGGATTGAGGGACCTTCCTCATCCATATCCATAGAATGAACCCTCATGGTTCTTTAATTGAGGGAAAGACCTTGCATGTGGTCTTTTGCACAATTATGGTGGGGAAATATGAAATATACCTGTAAGTTTATTTATCTTGGGTGTAAACAAGTTATTGGCCTATTCATTTTAATGTATGACATATTTGACAGAAGAGATCATTTTCTAGGAACTTTTCCTTTACTGATATTTAATATACTCGAAGAATTAATAGTAGCTCCTTTAAAAGTTTTGTTTTTAAAATATTATGAATGTGGCAATTTAATTGTAGATGGAGGCACATAGCCTAAGTTTTTAAAATGTGTTTTTGAAACATCACGCTTGGGTGCATTTTGTTAATTTTGTGCTTAGTGGTTCGATGGTTTTGATTAGAGCTGTTCAGATATTTTTGAACTGAGGTAAAAGGTTGAAAATAAAACTTACATCCTGGTTTTAAAAAATTGCTTTATTTTCCAATTTTATAAGCAAAAAAAGAGGTGTTAAAAATCTTGAAATGGCACAGTAAGATTAAAATGAGAGAGAGAACAACATAAAAATGTATCTAGCAGATATTCTGGGCTTAAAACCAAAAATACATGTACATTAATTTCACACATGAAAGGCCATGGATGCCTGCATCCACTTCCACTACAATATTTTCCCACAACCTCCGAATCCTGAATTAGGCTACATTACCTATTACTTTTAGGCTTTTTCTAGTGCAATAAATTTACATATTCAAGATAAACGTACATGCCTACAACAAATTAAAATTTGTTCAAAAATACAGTGACTAGCAAGAAGTATCTTTTGGCTTTCTTAACAGAAATATAGGTACAGTAGCTGTATATTAGATTCTTTTTTATGATAGTTATGGTTGGAATGATTTTTACATATACATACTTCTTAGGGAGGGTGATGGAAAGGCTAAATGCTGGTTTTTTATTGTAGAAAAACTAAAATAATGCCGTGAATGAGTAGTAAACTCAGTAGTTGATGAAAACTTAACAAACATAAGGTAAAATGGGCCCTTAAAATTATTTGGCTATAAAAATCAGTGTTGCATAAATTAAATATTTTATATATACACACATAAAAGGTGTATCGGGTAGTTATGATACTATTTGAATATGCAAATCACTACTAAAACTATATTAAGTTAAATAAATATCACAGTTGATTTTATAATCTACAACAAAATGGCCCATAATGCCTTTATCCTTACGTGTCAGTTTGAAACTAAAAAGTTAACAAAACTAAATTTTTTGGAGGTTTTCTTTTAAACTAATCATTGAGAATTAGTTTCACAATGAGTATGTATTCCTTCTAAGTAGAGAAGAAAGTACGGGATTTGGATCTATTTCCTCCATATGTAGCTCAACTTTGATCCAACTCCGAGATTCTGATGATTCTCTGATGGCATCAATTACTAAAAAAAATATCAAAAATATAGCTTATATTTCAAGATAGAAGATTTTATATTTACCAGCCTGAATGTAATGACCATCTTCGAATGAAGCTGCCATGGCTACCGGTTCTTTGATCCAGTTGTTGCGATCCTCAGCCGAAGTGAAAGCTTCTTTGAGTGCGGAGATCAGTTTAATGAGACCTTTCATGTATGGCTTTGGAAGAATGACATTCAGTCTATTTTGAATGTTGTCAGACATCATAGAAGCCAAAGTGCTTTGAGAGCTACTTTTAGGGAGCATGGATGAAGAATATTTCAAATCTTCTACATCCAAATAAAGAGCGTCCTCCTTTAGACTGTCATGGCGTCTGCCGTATAAGTCTCCTCCTTTTACCACCACATATCCAGTGGTACCACACACCAAAATTTCTTGAAGGAACTGACCCGGAATGTGATTATTAAGAACAACAGTCGCGCAAGAGCCTTTATCCAATTCCATTTCAAAGGAACAAAAATCATCACTGGTGATCTGGCGGATTCCTTTTATAAACTCGTTGGTTTTTGCAAATGTGCGTAGCATGCCGTGTACCCTGATGGCTCTTTGTCCCGTAACGTACGTGAGAATATCAATTATGTGGCTGCCAATGTTTGACAGAAGTCCACCAGCCATAGTTCCATCGCACATCCAATCGTAATGGTCCATGGTTGCCGTTGTACCGCATTGAACCTTCACGTCGCACACTGTTACGGTACCAATGTATCCATCTTCTATAACTTTCTTCATTTGTACAAAGGCTGGTAAAAACCTCAAACTGTGGCAAATTACGGAGATCAATAGAGGATAATATTGAGCTGCCCGAACCATTTTCAACACTTCTCGTTGACATAGCCCAGCTGGACGATCACAAATAACGTGTTTCCCGATACCAAGAGCTTTGGCTGCGATTTGAGCGTGTAAATGAGGAGGGCATACTATGTACACCAAATCTACCCCTTTTCTAAGTAAAAGGTCGTCAACCACGCCTGTGTAAAAGGGTATCCCCAGTTCGTGAGCCACCGCTTCAGCCGATTCAACAGTTCTCCCCCAAATAGCTTCAACTCGAAAGCCTCGACCCCTGAGACAAGGCACGAGTATTTTGACGATCTTACCAGTGCCAAAAACACCAACGCCGGGTAACATTCTCGCGGTGTTTAATATTGGCCTAAAAATAACGCTTTTTCAAAGCTACGAGTCCGAAACTTTTAAAAAATCGAGAGCAAAACGCAAACGACGAGGAGCATGATTTTTTTTTCGACAAAATTTGTAACGAACGTGAAAGACGTAATTGTATTGGGAAAACCTCGTATTCTCCTATTGGTCTAGTTTTTGAATAGAAAGGTGAATGCGGACTCTGATTGGTAGCGTAATAAAATCCACCTGCAGGTAAACCCGCTTTCTAAAACCCGAGGGCTTATTTCCTAGCCCCCGCTGTCCTCATTGCCCCTTTTTCCAAAGCAGCGGGAATTACCGTGGAGTCCTGTTTTCTCGCAAAAAGGAACGTCGAATTGTTGCGAAATTTCCTATCATAACCGTGGGGAGTCCGGAGCCGACGGGTTTTCTCGATTACAAATTCACTGTTGCGCAATATTTTTCGTCATTGAGCGGATGAGGTGCCCCCTTGACAGTTGCCGTACTAATGAATACCTACTTGGGAGTACGCAGATTTTTCACTTACTATCTGTCACGTGGTCTGGTAAGCGTTTGAGCATAGATATACTATCCCTATGGCCTTCATTTTGTTTTTATCTGAGGGTCTGGCAACTATACGAAAGTTCTGCATTTTCTTGGGAAGGTAGTTATTTACTTTTTCAAGCTTATGGGTCAACTTTTAGGAAGTCAAATTGTTAGTATTTTGTGCCTGTTTGAAACGTACTCTTAAGGTTTTTTCTTTAGTTTTTTTAAACAAATTGTTTGGCGCCATTTGTTTTTTATAAACGTTTTATCAGAAGTTTATAATATATAATTTGAGAGAAGTGTCAATCGCCGCCAAATCGCATCGACTCGCAATTTACTGGGAAATGTGAAAATTGGAAAGCACGGTTTGTTTTGAAAAATCAGTGGCAGTCTGCAAATATAGGGAGCTAAGTTCTACGCCACACGACGTCACCCATGCTTTTTCCTATAAAAAAAAATTCCACCCAACATGGCAGGCACAGCCAAAGCTCTGGAGTGTTAGTTCCCTATAGAGTAATATCATTTTGTAACTTTGGCCATTGCTGCCATTTTAGGCGTATTTTTTTCTCTATGGAAAAATCATGGGTGACGTCACACTGATACTATACACTTTTACAGAAAATAACATTTTGTTAGGGATATATTATATGCTTCTGTTTTTATTTGTTATAAGTGGTAAATAATTGCTGTTTTCTCAGAGTTATCGTAATATGAAGTTATTCGAACCTGATGTAGAAACTAAGAAGGCAACCTTTGCCTTGGGTTGCTTTTGGGGTTGCGACGCTCATTACGGCTGTACACCTGGAGTAATTCGCACCAAAGTCGGTTACACTGGTGGAAACAAAGTGAACCCTACTTACCGGGATTTGTAAGATTTCTGAATCTTGCGTAAATATTATAATTTCAAATACCAATTTCAAGACACTAATGTTTCTTCAGAGGTGATCATACCGAATCTATTGAGGTTGAATTTGATCCAACTGTGACGAATTTTGAAAAGCTGTTGGTTGTCTTTTGGAAAACGCACGATCCATCTTGCAAAAATAAGACTCAATACAAGTCTGCTATATATTATCATGATGATGAACAAAAAAATATCGCTGATACTCAAATGAAACAAATTCAAAGCGTAACTAATAAAACAATTGTTACTGAAATCCATAAAGCTGGAACATTTTACGCGGCAGAATTGTGAGTGCATTGATCAAGAGGGCACCTTTTGATAATAATTAATGTTAATTGTGTATGGTTTTTACAGATACCATCAAAAATATGTGCTCCAAAATCATCCCAATTTATTTGAAAGCTTGGGAATTAAAGGGTCGGACGTTATTTCTTCTCACGTAGCTTGCCGACTAAATGGCTACGTTGGAAGATGTGGTACCACGGCAGATTTTGAAAATGAGTGGGCCAAACTTGGTATCAACGAAGAACAAGCCAATTATGTCCGTAAAGAGATTGTTAGTGGCAATGGTCCTGTTTGCCATTAGCCATTGAAAATTTTTGTTTGAGAAATGTTACCATACTCATTAAGTTTTGCATAATACAAAAATATTAGTTTTATTTTAAATTATTATGAATATAAAATATCTTATCAAAAAGTTACAAATTGAAAATTTAAAATAAATTATTTCTTTTTTCTCTGCAAAAAAGCTTCTAATGCATTTTTGAAGAAATCAGAGTTTTTACATTTTATTACATTTTCAATTTCCTTTTTATTAGTTTTGAGTAGAATTTCTTTTTCCGCTCCTTGTAGTAATTCTTTGGACAAATAAAGAGACTAAAAAAAGCAATAAAATTGTTTTAAAAATATTTTCTTAATTTTCTTTCAATACTTACTAATTTTGATAATTTAGTCATGTTGAAAATTTGCTTTTCAACTTCTGCATCAAATGAATCTGTGTTGTACACTTCAGTTACAAGATTATAATTGTTCTTAGCTTCAATCGCATTGATTTTCTTTCCCAAACTTAGCATCTCATAGGCCTATAGAAATTGCGTAAATAAAAGTATTTGTTACGATACTTTTAAAAGCTAATTTGAACCTTTCTTTTTCCCATTAGACGTGGAAACGTATAAGAAGAGCAACCTTCAGGACACAATCCCAAACTGGAAAACGGGGTGATAAAAGTGGCCTAAACAACACAGTAATTATTATTTTATCATTAACTGGAAGTTATTATTTGAAATTTCCTTTACCGTTTCTATCGCGTACACCGCATCACAAAGTCCCAATATTGTAGTACCAATTCCAATAGCATTACCGTTCACCACAGCTACCATTGGTTTGGGAAAATTAATAAATGATTCCACGTAATTTCTAATAACAGGATTATATTATTACATATTTATAAAATTTATAACCAAGAAAACATACTTTAAAGTGTTATTATCCTGTATATCTACGTTTTTGAGATCAGTTCCGCTACAGAAAATATCCCCTTTACCTGTTTGGGAGTAAATTATATACTTTCGTACTATCGTGAAATGTTATTATATTACCTCTAAGGACACATAATAATATCGATTCATCTTTAGCGCTTTGATTTATTACATCTGTAACTCCACAATACATCTAAGTTTTACAGGACATTTATTATTAAATTATATGGAGAGGTAAAATATAAACTTGCCTCTTTTGTCATAGCATTTCTCTTGGCTAAATTGTCCAGCCAAATTGTCCGTATTTCACCTTTAGTTTCAACTTGAACACCATTAATGTTAAATTCGATTTGATTTGTACTCATTTTAACTTTTGATACGTATGGCTTCTGGTAAAAACTAGGATTAAAACGTGCACAGTTAAATGTTTTTGTGTCTAAACGTAATTTCTTGATACGTATTATAGTAGAAGTATTAGAATGTGAAAATTGAAAACACTTCAGGTGGTTTTCAAATGGTCCTATTTTCGCGACAACCGAGAAAAATTTACCGCGATGTATATCGTAAAAATTTCACTACCTAGAAATATTTATGTAAACCATACCATGTTTCTTCTATAAAATAGTTTTAAAAATTAATATATTACGATTTCACTAGGGACAAAATTTTTCTTCCGAAAAATAGAGTGCGCGTGCAAATAACATTATCGGGAAGTTAAAAACTTATCTTCTCTGATGTATCATATACTTCTGATTAAAGTAATAATTTCGATTACCATTTTGATGAAGAGTAATAAGATTCAAATATTTTGGAACATTGGGAGTATTTATTTTTTAATCTCAGCATTTTGATATCCAAGTGTAGCTGAAGTATTTAAGTCAACACTATTTATATTCGTACAGTGGACTATGTATTTAAAAAAAAACCTGTTAGGGCAAATGCAGTTCAGTTTTGAAACACCAATTAGTACGCTACCCAAGAGCAAAATTCTAGCACGTCTAAAAATCCATATTTGGAAAAAACCAACTTTTGTTTCAAATCTAATGGCAGTTACCCGGTTGGCACTTTTTTGATATTTTTTAAATTTAATTAAATTAAAATCAAATCAATCAAATTTTTTTTAAATCGTATTTTTTTGATTTTATTGAATTAATTAATTTTTAAACAATGGCTCTTTTCCTGTATAATTAACGGATATTTTACTTTTATCAGTAATTTAATTATTATTTGCTCAGTGGCGTCGCTAGGGTGTTTTAGGCGGCGCTTGAGCCACCTGAAAAATTTCTGAAGCGCCACCTAAAAATTCCGAAAAGCGCCTCCTAAAATTCAGAATTTTTCCAATTCACTTGGTGAAAAGTTTCTTCAAACTTAAAGATGGGCATCAAAATTTCATTTTTCCAAGTCGGTCTCAATGTTTCAACTTTACAAACCTTTTTGGGAGCCCCCCCCTCCCCCATATCACTCAATGAGACGCCCCTTTATGGCTTAAGCGCCACCAGTTTTGAAATCCTGGTGACGCCACTGTATTTGCTCAGATTTTCTATATATTTTATTTTTTTGAAAACCTGTTTTTAGCAATTTTTTATTTCTTCATTGAAATATACATTGTGTGATTTAAATAAAGATTTTTTTCAAAAAACACATTTAAGTTAAAAAAGTGTAAACATATTAAGGAATGAGTCTGTTTTATGTGAAAGGCTTTCTATATATTATTAAAAAAACCCTATCGAAGACTTACTTGACTTTTGCTCTCAAGTGCGCTCTGCAACTTCTGCTTGTACATCGACCCATACAATCACCGCCCGCACTTTTTAGTTTTACCTCGAAATATATTTTTAGTGAAACTATTGTTTTGACCGAAATGTAATAGTAGTAGTAGTTGTTAATTTTCCGCCAATCGGAAAAATAAAAAATTGAAACATATGTTCCTTTCTGAGGTTTATTTTTATTTTCCGACTTACACCCCTAAGTGGTAGTAATAGTAGTTAGTCGTTTTCATACTGCCGCGACAGCATAACAGCGAAATATAATTTGAATGGGAATATTTTGCTGACCGAAATGTAGTAGTGGTAGTAGCAAGTTTATTAAACCAGAAAAAAAACACGATTGTGCATCGCACCAGGCTTGAAAATAATACAATATATACATTATTTAAAAGAATTTTTACCGGCTCGCTTGTACATACAATAAAAATAAAAGAGTTTCCACTATTGTACAATTAATTAATTAATTTTACAATAGTGGAAACTCTTTTATTTTGATTTTATATATACATTATCTCATAAGTAACATAGTAGAGATAAGTATAACACTTCCATTGTTTCAATGCTATTTTTCTAACCGAACCTATTTTCAACACTGACTTGGACTTGCAACCGCACGGAGTAGTATATTAATGTTCTTGGCATTAGTATATATGTGGGCACATTTTAGACACTAGGGGGCTCCGTGCTGAATAAAACCTGCATTGCGCAATAACTGTGAACATCAGTTCGGTAATAATCTAGGCTATTTGTCATACTTATAATATTATGTTACTTATGGTTATATACAGAGATAAACATCAAATTTTATTTATAAAGTTTATGGTTGAAAGGATGTAAGCTCCACGGCAGGAATCGCTCAGCAATTCCATTCTTTCATCTTATTGATAAATGTATCAATACGTGTAGGGAGCTGTTGACTCGCGTGGCATGATGGGCTTTCCACCACCCTCCTAAGCAGTGTTCCGGGGTGGTAAATACCACCTGACATTTATTGTGGCAAAAAGTGTCATGGTAAATAATGATTTTTAGTGACAAATTGACATATAGTGGCAAATATTAGAAAAAGTAAAAATACTAATAAATGTTTCGTATGAAATACCATTGGGCTATTTTTTATATTTTTCACATAAATATATAAAATGTTTGGCTATTTTGAAACATTTGTAAAACACAATTAAATATTTTTATTTTATTCATTGCTAAAAGTTATAGCAAATAAAGTGTTCTAAGAGTACAAAATAATTTTTTCCCCTATTTGTCATTATATGCCATTATTTGTCACTATATGCCATTATTTGTAAAATTTGCCATTACTTGTCACTATTTACCAGTGACATGGCCTATATTAGAAAAAAGTGACATTTTAGGAACACTGCTCCTAAGTCCTACGCAATCTAACCCGGGCAACTGAATAAAGGCAATAAAAGTCGCTAGATGACTTGGCTATGATCCTAGCTGATTATTATTATTATTATTATTATTTCCCGCCCTACGAGACCAGTCGGCCGATTATTGCTGAAAGTATCTAGCTAGGCTAATACCCAAGGCACCACCAGTCCTTAGGCCCAAGTCATCTACCGACTTATAATGCCCTTAAACAGGTGGTCGGGTTACAATACGTAGGAGGATCACTATTCTAATGATTTGGGAAAAGCTTTCTCCATCAACACCGATGTTAGCGTGTTACCGGAAAGTGCCTTTTTTCAACGACTTCTCAAAAACAATACTCATGGAGGCCTCGATAAAAAAACTCTTTGACCCTCTTGTACAAACTTCATATCAACATATATTTTCTGAACCAAACAACCCACTCTTCCGAATCTCCGTACGTAATCACTATGAGCAGCCCTTGGCAGCTTTGGTACTATCATCCAAGAAGAAGATGATACTCGGGCAGAAGGAGAACTTCTGGTCCTAGTCCTACCGAAGAGGAGCGTCCTTGTGCCACATGGACATGCCTAGAGACAGGAGTGAGCTTAAAAACTGCCAAACTGGGTCTAAATCGCACCACTGACGCTGTTCTCACAGTCATAGAATGGCATGCTCTTAACCAATCTTTCAGCCTTTCTCTGCCCGCTCTCATTGGGATTTAGTGTACCTCCTGTGGAACATGGATCCCATACAGATGAGGAACAGCAGTGAATATTCCCAATATATGGTTGGCGAAAAATGAAGTATATTAGCTTACGCACTTATGACTGGCAATTAAGTAATATTACAAAAAAAAGTTTCACTTTGTACTTTTACCTATGAAAACAAGAAAATTAGTAGGAATATTAACAAAAAAGTCACGGATAACCTGGATAAGTCAAGGATTTGCAACCGGAAAATTGAGTACGAACCCACGTATAGGCGCCTGCGAAGAAATCAAGAGAGCCAATGGCCTTTGAGGCAATGTTTTGAATATGCCTGTTCCAGGATAAGTTAGGAGAGATAACCACACCTAGGTACTTGTGAGTGGCAGTACGCTTAATGTCGATATCACGAAGGCGATAAACTGGATTATCACTGTATGGTACTGTGCCAATACGCAGATGCGCAGTCTTTGTCTCGTGTAAGGCATTTTCCATTTAACAGCCCAATTTGTTATTTCGTAGGCATGACGCCTCAGCTCGGAATATAGCAGCAAAGAGTTTTCCGGGTGTCATATATATAGAAAATCAACAGCAGAGGTTCAAGAACAGAACCTTGAGAAACACCTGACGGGACTGAATAACAGCTTGACTGTTCCCCTTCAAGAACCACGGAGAAGCGGCGTTCGTCAAGGAAGGAAGAGATCCATTGTAAAAGTTTGGGTGATAATCAAAACTTCTCAGCTTGGCTTTCAGTAGTTCACGAGGGACTTTGCCAAATGCTTCGGCCAAGTCAAAGAAAACCACATCAGTAAGTAAGCCCTTGTCCACCAATCCTCAATACAGCTAATGAGCTTGATCTCAGTTGAGTGGTTTATTCGAAAGCCATGTTGCGTTGATGCCACAAGCTGGTGATGTGCTTCAAAAGCTTACAGACAATGCAAGTCAAAGAGACTGCTCTATAATTTCGTCTTGATACGGTACCTTGAGGGGTAGCAATGGCACTGTAATCAAAAGATCCGTCGTGTGGTCCGGTGGAAAATGCGTTGCAAGAATCTCCAATAAGGTAGTTTCTTCGGTGGGCGTAAGAGACGGCAAAAGGTACGGCTTCTTGGGTCTTGGCGTAACGCCTTCGAGAAATATTTTTTTCGCGATTGTAACGTGTGGGACAATACAGTCCGCTCGTACATCTGATTAATGAGGGCGAGATATGTGCCAACGTGGGGACAGGGGTAAGGACCACCCGTTGGGGGATTTGTGGTCGTCCTCACACGGCCAGCCACAAACTCTGCCTCCCAGACGGGCCCTAATTGGGTTAGAGTGTGCAATAACTGGTGGCTTTACTGGGGAGTCGGGGTCCGGCTCTGGTAACCCATAAGGGCGGTGGCGCACTTGGAGATGTTAGCTCTGATCAAATGGTCATATCTCCACCTCCAACTTCGGTCAGGTTTGGGCTGGAAACTGAGCTTTGGCTCAGGCTAACGGAGAGGGTCCAGGCAAACTGGCCGCCTCGGCGGATTGGGTAGCCTGCTGTGGGGCGGCGGGCCTCCGTATGAGGGCACGGTGGGGCACACCGGGATCTCCGGTGCCAGCTGTGCCGGGTTATGCGGATCGCTGTGAGCCCGTCGCTCCCCTTTAGACACTCTGGAGTTGCTATAGCATCCGCTCTTAATCCCACTGCTGTGTGCGAAGTGAGGGGTTGGTCGTCCCATTGTTGCACCTTCTGCTGGGTTGAGTGGCTTGCGTCTAAGGTGAGACCATCAGTAGTAGGGTACTACTACCCATGCTGGATTTGTCACCTGGCTGTGGACGCTGGTGTAGGGCACTATGATGATAGACCTCCGGTGGTGTGGTTTTAACCTTACCGATACACCGGGCTATAAATTCTGACACACTGCCTCCCAGACGATTGGGATTACAGGAGTACGCCACTACTCCCGGCCTTTGAGAAATATAGGGTACGAGTAATAGTAGTTAGTCGTTGTCAATAGTGCCGCGATAGCATAACAGATGGTTAATTTAATTTTTTTAATAACTATCGACCCGTAGTTTCTCAGCAACGGGTGAACAAATACGAACGATAGGGTACAAATATGTCTCTCGAAACACCTTTGGGCCCGTAAATCATTACGTTGATAAATGGGGTATGAAAATGTTTTTCATCGTGATAACAGTTGTGTGACACTTCCTATTCTTCACATGCAAATGTTTTACTGAGAGCTGAGCTATTGACAAGAAAGACTGCATTACGGGCTTCGTCGCCGTTTTGCGTCCGCTTGTTGATGACGTCGCTCGGTTACTAGCTCTCAGTAAAATATTCCCCAAAGTGACAAACTTATGGAATAATATTATAGACTCATGCGTCTGTAGCCTATTATTTCTCAGCAACCACTTAAGGGACCCATCTAAATTATTGGTCAATACGAATTTGATACCTTATAGGTCGTTAAAATGAGATTTGTAATATCATGTGTAAAGTTACTAATATCCATGTCCTCTCAATGTGGAACTAATATTACGGCCCGGCCGCCTTGTTAATTTTGTCAGAAGTAATCTAATCATTTGTAGGTACATGCAAAAGCCTATTATTAGGTCCTTATGATAGGCTTATGGTATGTGTAATGTCTATTTTTTTTAAACGAAATGGTGGAAAAAAAGTACACCTTTATATAATCATTTTATTAAAATATACAAAAGTAAATATTTATATCCCATAAATCAATTTTAGGAAAAAGTATATTGTATAACTAGCAATTTTGCTTAAGCCCAACATTTTTTTACAATTCTCTTAATATTTAGATTTCCCCTGGAAAAAAGCCATTATGGCTTTTTTGCAATCCTCCGAAACCCACCTTTCTTTTAATCGCTCACATTCTTCAAAATTCACTTTGCGTAAAAGTTCAATTTCCGAATTACGAGTTAGCTGCTTTGCATATGCTAAAGACTATAAAGAAATTAAACATGTGTTGTGTGGAGTCAGATGGTTACCTATATTAATCCTAATTTAAGTATTACATACCAGCTTCGGTAAGGCTGCAATAGTGTCCAATATTTTCGATACTTCTTTTTCAAAACTGTCTCCGGGAAACACTTCAGTTAATAAGCCCAATGTCTTGGCCTCAGCAGCTGTGATTTTCTTATTTAGCATTAAAATTTCATTTGCCTGGGATGGAATGTTTATTAAAACCTGACGAATTTATAAATTAGGAAACTAATAAGAGATGCAGACTTTAGCGCTTCCCATAATCTTGGGGAAGGTGTACGAAGAGCAGCCTTCGGGTGATTGCCCTAAAGCACTGAATGGAGTATGA
Organism: Leiobunum rupestre; assembly: GCF_980474605.1. Taxonomy (NCBI): domain Eukaryota; kingdom Metazoa; phylum Arthropoda; class Arachnida; order Opiliones; family Sclerosomatidae; genus Leiobunum; species Leiobunum rupestre. The sequence goes on along the minus strand of NC_143392.1, from coordinate 12,507,823 downwards.
AATGTCGCCTAAAATATAAATTATTTGTAAAAATCATTCCATTTATATTTACATTGTAAGTTATACTTTGTCCGTTGCGTATACAAAGTCAAATAGTCCTAATACTGTGACTGCAATTCCAACTGCGGGACCGTTTATGACACCTATCAATGGCTTGGAAAAATTCACAAAAGCATCTACATAGTTCCTATTAATACAGAATTATTACCAATCTTATTCAATCTAAACTGAATCCATGATAGTGTAATACTTAAGTAAAACTGCACTTTTTGCCGCAATTTCTTCTAAATTTACATCACCCCCACCGAGTTTTATAAAATTACTCAAATCATTGCCACTTGAAAAATAATCTCCTGTGCCACGAAAAACTATTGCCGCTACAGTGCTATCCTTGTCACCTTCATTCAAAATTTCAGTAATACTCAGGTACATCTAAAAAATTGGTTATAATTTGATCATTTTACAATTGATGTAATTAGAAAAAGCCAAAATGTATTTATTTATTAAAATCAGCGCTAGATCACATTGGTCTTTCGACTCTATTGAAGCGTACATGCTGGTGACTTTTTGCTTTGCTATCTTGGGCTGGGGGAAAATTTGACCCTCCAATCATCTCAACATAGTCACTCTCCCTAACTATAAATAAATACTTTCTGGTAAAAGTATATTTACCTCTGCTGTTATGGCATTTTTCTTTTCTGGGCGGTTTAATTGAATAGTTAATATGCCATTGTTTTTGATCACATTCATTCCGGGGTATTGATTTGAAGTTGAAGCACTGGTCTCATCAGTTGCGCTATTTATATTTTGAGCGTTTAAAAGGCTGGTCACTGTCTCAATATATTGACCTCTCGCATCATCCTGCGTAATATAAGTATATTTAGGTATTAAGCTAATTTTAAATTGTAAATTTGTAATGAATTTTAAATTACTTTCGATAATTCACCCAATGCAGTCCATGCTTGCCATTTGGCTTTTCCAACAAAATCTAAGGCACTAGGTTTTGCTACGTTACATTTTCCCACTGTTCCCTAGCGAAAATTTTAAATTTTATCAGTTCTGATGGCAATAGTTTAAGTACAAAGATTATTTACTTGTTTGAATAGAGCGTAAAGTTTAAGCTTCACATCATTGTCTGGCTCCTCATTTAGAGTAGTGACTAATTTCTGTGATTCAATAAATTTTTGTTCCATCGCAGAACTGGAAAGGCTTTGTTTTGGAACCATAGTACCCGCAGTTTTGTAAACTGGATTGAGTATTCTAATATTCCTGAGTGAACAGGGAAAAAATCACAATTATAACCGATAACCTTGGCGCCTTTACCAGTACATGAAGATGATACTAGGGTTTAATTGTTTATTTATTAACTGTTGAAGAAACACTTGTCATACAAAACATCAATTATAGTTGTATGTTACCTTGTAGTTAAAGAAGATCCCCAATGATAGGGCTTTATCCAACCAAAATATAATGGTTTTACTGATTGGGCACCAAACCTAACGAATTTCCTCAATGCCCCAGCCATTCTATCACAGCTTTAAAATCTGGAGGAACTAAAAAGAGTTTATTATAATAATCGCCTTGGGGTCCGGTCTAGCCTCTTTCATATAAATTTTTAGTTAAGTTTTTTATCTTGTTTGTCACTTTAAATTACGATCATTGGTTCTTGGTAGTATAAACGTCATTATTGACGGCGGTATTTGATTGGTGTAGTAATAGCGGGATGAATGTTTATTGGCTACTTCACTTTTGAAAGATGTAAAAGTGGAAAAAACGAGATAGAAGAGCACCGGGAGCGAAGGTACTCCAAAAGTATCTCAAAATGTTTTACATCTACTTCACTGTCTTCACATGACAGCACTAGTTACATTTACTTTGTTCTAGATTTTTATTTTTAACCCTAATTTTTAAATTTGGAATCAAGAAGGAAAGCGACCATTTGATGAAGTAAGGAAAACGATATTATAGTGTTATAGTTTCGAATTTTTTGTGATCGGCTTTCGAAATATGGTTGTGTCAAAAGAGAAGTTCTAGCATGGAACTAGGCTTAGGAATTTATAGAAACCGTTGGGGGAGGGTAAAATTACGTCACTAGGGGAAAAACTGAATGCAATAAACTGGACAGTCACCTCTTTAAAAAAAAATTGCCCCCTTCTAATCATCAAAATCTGGGAAGGGGTTAAACAGGTTTATAGGAAAGTAGATTTAAAAAAATTTCCATTGCAATAAATACCAAAAGACTTTTGTATTTGTTTAGGTACAATTTGTGTATTTAAATAAGTTATTTATTTTGTAGATTATTTGATGGCTATGGACACTTTGAAAATATGTTTGGGAAGTGAGAACATTGTTTTTGGACATGAAATCTAAGAAGCCTGCAAGTGTTTTGTCGTATAATCTTCATTCTGAATTGGATTTGTTGCCAAAGAAAGTTATTAAAGTCGACGATGACATAGAAGTAATTGTTAGTGACATTTCTTTACCAGATTGTCATGATACCTCATCTTGGAACTCTTCTCTCGCATTAATACGGAACACCAACCCCGAATGGTTAAGTAACTTCTCTTTGGTTTTAGCTGGAAGTCCTTTAAAGAGAGGCAATGGTGTTTCGCGTAAAGTTTACAACTTTAATAAAACAAAAACTAAAGCTAGACAAGGAAAAGTAAAAGTCCCTCCTAAACCTCATAAAAACAGTTGTAAAATGGTAGACAATGGAATGGAGCTACCATCTTCTCTCAACATTTCTTCAAAGAAGTTAGAGGTTATTTTACAAAAAAATGAAGCTGAAGAAAAAAAGTGTCTTTTGAAAACCAGTGACCTGGTCACAATAAAAGAAGAAATTGACAGCTCTTCCAAACGGTTTCTTCCTGAGCCATTTAAGAGTGTGAAAGCTCAATACTCAGATAAAGGGTCTTCCCAGTGTAATACGTTCTGCAATGGCCACAACACCTTTCCTTCATCTGTACAAAATTGTGATAAAACGAAATCTTCCCAGAAAGTGACTGTTTTTAATTTACCACAAGATACTTATTTCCTACAAAAAAAAATTAAACAGGAGTTTAATTGTGAAAATACTGCTTCCAAAGTATACAATCCAACAGTGACTGTTCAAAATAACTTAAACCTTACAAATGGTAGTTTGTTTTATCCCGATTCGGATTTAGAAAACAGGTCTCATTCTACATCTCCGTCATGTAGCACTAACGCCTCGATTTCTTCATTAAGTGACGAGCAATCTGAAAAATGGAATAATTTGAAAGGTAGTAGAGAGATGAAACAACTCTACACATCTTTGAGTGAAATTCCATGGGCGCAACATTGGAATCCTGATATGGTTTTGGGTGAAGGTAGGAAACCTCGCCTATTAAAGAAACGATTTTCTAAACCAAAGACTCCAGTCAAACTGTCCACATTAGCCAAGAAAAGGGCAGTTAAAATTTTATCAACCAAATCACCAAACAAAATTCAAGAAACCAAGAATAGTAAAGTTGCTTGTCTACAGACTCTTACCTTTAAAAAGAATACTGAAGATAATTTGCGTGCAAAACCTAATTTAAATGCAAAGTCATATTTGGAAAATGGAAAACCTGAGAAATTGAAGGTCAAGCCATCTGCGAAGAGTAGAACTGATAAAAAGGAAAAGTTTGCCATTCGGTTTGATTTCATCAATTCCAAATCCAACGAGAAAACAAATTCAAAAGGGAAAAATGTTTCCGTTTCTCAAAACAAAGTTTTATATCCTGTCAATGGTTCTTACAAATTGAATGGATTAACCAAGAAAGCAAATATGCCGGAGTTGAAGGTGAAACTGGAGGCTGTTGATGCTAAAAAAGAAGGTAAAAAACTAGTTTGTGGTTAAATACTGAACACAAAAATTCAGTCACTTTTATAAATTTTTTTCAGCCGTTGATATATTGAAAATTGGAGAGAACTTTAGTAAATCCAAAATCAATTTTGACAACGTTCTTTCTTATCACATGGACCATATTCTTCAGCGGAACCTTACTTTTTGTCTCAATGGAAAAGATGGAAATTTTTCCGAAATTGAAGGCTCCAAATCAAAAAAGCTACGTAAAAATGAAGATGATGGGATGAGATTCAGCGTACGTCATACTGAGGGTGCTTTTAGATACAAAGAAATTGCTGTGAAAAAACATCCAGGATTCATTCAGATCATTCTCATTCCCAATAACAACAAACAAAATGGCTTAGCTATTGAGGTGATTATATTAGCCTCAAATAAGTGCTATTTTAAATATGTCTTAAGCTCAATTTTTTGTTTCCAACAGACGTTGATTGAATTGAAAGACGCTTTAGTCACTGCTAGTAAAGACTCGAGCTGCAAACTCGTACTTCTGAATAGTAGTGGAAGCGTTTTCTGTTGCGGAATTGACTTGGGTCCTTTGCTAGGCTCTGATAAACTAAAAGTTGCAGAAAAAACAGCTAATGCGATACAGTAATAATTATTTATTTATTTTTAACTAAATGATTAACTTTAATTTATACAACAAAATTTTACAGAGATTTGGTTAAAATATTGGCATTATTCAGCAAACCTCTGGTGGCGGCGGTAAATGGAGCTACAGTTGGTTTTGGAGTGGCAATTTTAACCTTTTGTGATGTAGTTTTTGCCAGTGATAAAGCTATATTTTATACACCCTACGCTAAACTTGGCCACATTCCTGAAGCGGCTCTAACTTTGACCCTACCCCAAGCTGTTGGGACCATTATTGTAAGATATATGAAGGCTTTACGTACTTGGTCAACAATTATTTAACTAATTGAGTAAATTTATTTTATTTTTAGTCATCAGATATGTTGTTGCGTGGTTATAAGCTAACTGCTCAGGAAGCTAAAGTTCACGGCCTGGTGTCGGAAATCATGTGGCCGACTACTTTAATGGAGGAGGTCATTCCCCGAGTGAAGAAAATGATTAGTCAACCCTTAGCTGTGAGTGGTACCTTTTTGTTAATAGTCATAAGGAAGGCAATAGCCTCGGTAAACAGGACCTTCGTATAATGGTAAAGCTATCCTATATGTTTTGCGTTCCTTCCACATGCATACTTGATTTCGAGCACATTCGCAACTTTTATAAGTTTCATATTTGCGATAGGTGATGTGTCCGCATAAATCATTTTCTCTACATTTCGGTAACTAAATTTAGAAAATGTAAACCTTGTATTATTTCTCACTTTTTGATGAATACCGGGTTTTCACTAAAAAAGTTTCAAGAGCTACTAATTATAAATCTTTTGGGTGACCTTGAAAAATGTCACAAGGTCATTCAATTATTATCTTGGTTCCAATTAGAAAAGTATTTTCCATTACATTTCATATTCAATTAACTTATCATTGTGTAAAGGAATGTTTTTCTAATTGGAACAAATTACTAATCTTTATAGCTATTGTGATTATTTTTGAATGAACTTGGAAGACAAAGTTTATGGTCATCCAAATTTTGATTGCAAAATTTACCTCTGCTCTTACTCTGGATAATTTTTTAGTGAAAATCATGAATAATTTTGTGGTATACTGACTGGATGGCAAAAATATGTTTGTTGTCGTTGGGTATACCCTGGTGACTCTCCCAGATCAGTTTTCATATCCTTAAAATAGTGCGTTTGTGTATCGCAATTGCAACCCACATACGCTTCCCTTTTGATTAGGCCACTTTTGAGGTGTTTGGCCATTCCTGTTTGCAAAGCAGGCTCGTTCCTTCCGCATTTCGGTAAATCTCCCACTGGACTGCAAAACTATTTGCCACACTTTATATATTATTCTTAAATTTTTGGTTATATTATATAGTTTTTACCTTAAGTTGAATCCGACTGCTTACATTCACTGAATGTTTGTCTTTTGATATCCAATTCCACGGACATTCTGAACGATCTGCGCATTTGCACAATCGAACCACTTTTGGTGATAGCCAAAAACGCCTATAGATGATATTGCATGCCTGGTGTGGATCTGGGCAAACGGGCAAATTCCTTTCAGACTTAACCTTGTTGGAATATTGATAATTAGTATTAATTTGATAATAAAAGTTGAGTACTTATCTTACTCCATTTCCAAATGTTACGTATGATTCTCGATATTTGGCATTGATCACTAAATATTTCTGAGAAATGCACCAAATTATGATAATTAACAAAGTTAATATAGTCATATCGTCCTTTTAAAAAATTTTGCCTTTCTGCTTACGATGTATTCATCAATTGGCTTTTTGCGGAGGTTTCTTTTTTCTGCCTTATCCAATTATTTTTTCCCCCTACTTGGACTTTCTCAATTCCCAGAATGTATATAATTTATAAGGCTTGTGGGTGTTGGGTGGAGAATCAAACTAGCTTTGAGGAAAGCCACATTGCTTATGAGAAAGAGAGGAAGAGAATATTAAACGTGGTTTATCACAAACTTCATTTCTTAGAATAATTTAGGCCATCCCTGGTTGCTATGTAGTTGGTTTGCTTCTTTTATTTAGGACTGTCATCTTTTTATCTTACAAAAATTCTAAATTTTTTTAGTTTTTCTTTCTTGGCTATTGCAAATTGTGTTTTCTATTTCCTTAATTTTTTTTTAACATTGTTTAGAATATGCAGCTAATGAAGATGATGTGGAGATCGAACCAGCTGGATCGATTAAAGTTCACTTTGGAAAACGAAACTCGATTGCTTCCGAAACAATGGGTGTCTGCCAATTGTCAAAAATCCATACGCGAAGTGATCAAACAAGGAGGATATTGTATCAATTGACCCCTTTGACCCCCGTCTAACTCTGCTTTTTAATTCCAATTCATTGATTCTTAATATATTTATTTATGAAATATTCATTTGAGCTTATTCCGCCTTTAACAAATGACCTTTGGTAGTGCTGTTTAAAAATAATTTTTCTGTTCATTTCTTTAGTGTTCCTCGAACGTACTCCACTGACCACTTAATTTTCAGTTTTAGACAAAATATAGTGGCATTTTGTGTTTAGTTTTTTTTGCGTAAGCTTACTTTTTTTGTCATGGAATTTTATTTTATTTTAAACTTAGGATTTAGTTGATGATGATCCTCTTATTACCTCTAATTTAAGAGATGTAAATAATTTACCGTTTTGGCCTAATACTTTTACTATTGGGAAAAAGGTACCCCAAAAAACTCCTAAGAAGTAAGAAGAAAATTTTGGCTTCCTGTTTTACTACCCCAAAGTTAGGGTTTTATTTTAAATCATTGTGGCTTCCTTTAGACTTTTTTACATTACAATTATTTAATTTTGGTACTTGTACGAATGTAATTTCAATTGATTCCCATTAAATGAATTTGGTTCCTTTACGTAGCTGCTTTAGAGAAGATCTCAATTTTATTTCCCATCTGTAATATTTTGTTCTTTGAATGAATTAGTCGTGTTTTGTTTTTATTGTTTCATTTCAACTGTATATTTTTTCACCCTTTGTTAGGAAAGGTTATTAGTGGTGACGAAATATATGGTGTAGATTAGCTGAGACGATGGTAAATATTGTTAATAACTTGGTTTTAATAAAATCTTGTTTATTTTAATACGTATTCCTTCGGGTAGTTTTAAATAATTATACTCTTATATTATTAGTAATCCTCCAAATGTTTAGTAATAAAAACTGACAAGGTACAATATTAAACTAATTTTTTACAAACCCAATGATATTGAATATATTTTATAAAAAATCCCTCATTTTAATTGTCATTAAAATCATCAATAGACTACACCATACTTTAATATCTTATTAAATAAAGGGGGGTTTCATTAAAAAAAATTTTAATAATGTGGCAAAAATTTAAACATAAACTGGTTTTATTTTTTTTCTTGTAATCCTAGTTCATAGCGAGTTTTATTAATAAAATGTTATAAAAAAAATGCATTTGTAATATTAACCTACGCGAAATTTTTTAGGGTGTTCACTGACATTATAGAATACATGTATACAGGGTGTCTTAATTTGATCAGCCCAGGCGTTTTTCTCAAAAACTGTAGTTGCTAAAAATGTGAAATTATCAGGGTATACTCTCTCGGGGAGGACCCTTTTCTTTTGGAATTTTCAGAAAAATCTTGAAATCTTTCCCCGTTTTGAAATTTTTATTTTTTGAACGATAGGTCATAGACGAAAATTTTCAATCAACAAGTTGTAGAGCGTACTCGAAAACCTTTAATGAAATTAGTTTGGTCAAAAATGGACAATTTTTCATGGAAATAATACGTCATAAAAAAAACAAGTTGGTACTACCCAAAAAGGTTTACGTCTCATGAAAAAGAAAGAGAAACCTATCTAATTTGAAATGATCGTATGTTTGTTAAGATAAAAAAGGACTGTTTTTTAAGCCAAATCATTTTAAATAATTTCTTAGAGAAAATACAATCAAGATAATTTTGAATGAGCAGACAACTTTCACACATTCGATTTAAAACTCAGTCGGTACGCGGCGATACTTCTGACCTTATTTCTATGATTTCTATCTCTATGCTTCTGACCAAAGCGATAGCTTATAAAGTCTTTGCTTCTGACCAAAGTTTAAACTATGCACGAAGCTTATATTTTTGCCACGCGCACGTGAAAATCCGAGGTGTCGTATAATCTTGGAGTAGAGAAGTTGACTGGAGGGGAAATTCCCATAACTGTAGCATTGAGTCTCTTCCCAAATCAATTGGGCCTAAGCCCTCCCAGCATGCAGTGCGTTTTTGGTAGGGGCCTTCGTTTTACCTTACTCTAGCGACGAAAAAGAGAGTTATTTCCAAATGTGTTGTGAATATTTGATCTTGATTTTATAGAACCAAGGCCGAACAAACCGTCAAAGGTTTGAACTTAGAGGTTTGAATGGAAAATTGGTAACAATCAAAATCATGTTTTAAAGACGGTATTATATAGTTTAGCCATTGACTCTACTTCTCTACTCCAAGGTATAATTCCTATAAAATCCTATATTTTTAGCAAAATCCCCCAAAAGTCCTATAAAATCCTATAATTTTGATATTTTGCCCATTTCAAATCCAACCACTCGGTGAAATTGCTAGATTTAGCTATAGGATAAATTCCTATACCAAGTCATTCTAGTCTATACTTTTGTTCTTGTTAACATGGTTAGCTACTATTATATTTTTGTGATAAAATGGTTAAATAGTTTCTATTTTTTAAGTGAAAATCAAAGATTTATTTTACTAAATAGATTTGGTTTTTAAATGAAATAGCATATATAGTCCTATAAAATCCTATAATTTGGTAAAAATAGTCCTATAAAGTCCTATAATTTGGTAAAAATAGTCCTATAAAGTCCTATAATTTGGTAAAAATAGTCCTATATTTTTAGATATATAATCCTATTTTTCCTATAAAAAAATTGAAGATTTGAGTGGGGGCCCTGCCAAAGCTAAAGTTGCGACGTAGTAGCTACATTCAAACAAGAAGGCCACGTTAATTTATAAATACACTAATTCTAACATCTGGAATTCTGGATATCCATGTTCAGACGCGACGAAAATAAATAAATTTGGCCAACATGTGCAAGGCCGTAGCTGGGAAAGGGCGGACGCGACTGGCGCGTTAGGGTCTAGGGGTGCCAAAATATCATTTTTCTATAGGCTTCGTGCGTAGTTTAAATTTTGGTCATAAGTATCGCCGCCTACCGGCCGAGTTTTTAATCGAATATATGAAAGCGGTCTACTCGTTCAAAATTATCTCTGCACAAGCGCTGAAAGTTCAACCAAAAAACATTGAAATTTCTATTTCTTCACATATTTAGTGCACGATATTAAGGTAGATGGCGCTTGATTTCCTAAGCTCGACGCCTATAAGCGATTTAAGCTTATGGGGAGACGCCAAATTTTCACTCGCCCCGGGCGCAATAGACTATTCTATAAAATACTACTTATGTGTTTATTTACTTTTGTGTATAGAAAGGCCGAAGGCTTGGCCCGATTTTTCATGAACCAGGGAGGCTCAAAAAAGGATTATCTGACAAACCTGCCAATCTAGTTGTCTGGATAGATAGTGGAATTTTGATAAAAATCCTACTTATTTAACGGTTATAGTTTTATAAAAACCATTATAAATAGTTAATTAACTATATGTCATTAATTTTGTAAATAGTTCAGTTATGGACTTACTATAATTTGAAATACACTATTTTCACGTAGGCTACCTTAGCTATATTTTTAAAATCGACTTTATGGGTGACGCTTCAGAATATTCCAATCAAATAGGAATGATCATAAGCAAAATTTTAAAAACCAAAGAATAAATAAGTTGGTAAGTTCCACTGAAGTAGCGCTATGTTGTGTTTGGCCGGTTTAGCTTAGAATTTTCAGAAATGTCTATTTTTGCTAGCTAAGGCCTTGTACATTTGCGTGTTGATAAATCAAACTTAATATGTTCTAGCGTAGTAAGTAAAAAAAGGAGGGGCCGAGAACATGTAACTAAAAGAGCCAATATAATTGCTAAAAACTCATGCGTTTAAAAAAAAACACACACACATTTTACTAATTAAGCGGCTTCTGCTTAAGAAATTTAGCTACCAATAAAAAAATACGCAACAAAAATGCCGTAAAAATTTAATGTAATTTTTAAACACTTAAAAGTTTAGTTTTGTTTTATCGGTCGATCTCCAAATTCATTTGCGCCATGTTAGGGTATAAAAGCGGGTAAATAAGCCTACTAGATAATGTGGAGGCCCTCGAACCATGTAGATTGTAGACAATTCGCGACCGAAACGAGTGTAGGTGGCGTAACGGCGCTAGCTTCTCCCAAGTTTCGTCGAGAAAAATATACACTCTTTTTCGCGGTCTTTTCGACCCCTCTTTTTGGCCGCCCGCTAGTCGGCCATTACCTGGAACCACCGGTGGGGGGTCTAGGCTCGGGTCTTTGGTCCCAGGATATGGAGAATGGGGGTTAAGGGGGGTAAACGCAACATGGACGCGCCCAGCAAAATTCCAAAAAAAAAGAGTCTATACCAGTGTGAGAAATAAGGCACTATCACCTTGGATTAATAATAGAAGCTAACGCTTCTATTTTCAATCCAAGCTATCACAGACCAATCGCGAGTTTAAAAATTAGCTGGGCCAGTCTAAAAATTAAATGCTTGGGGTGTTAGTGGCCCTGGTGACCACTTAATTAATTCAAAAGTTTTTTCCCTTCAAGATTTTAATTCATTAAAAAAATACTATATTAATCCCTAAAATTGTTTGGTCTTTGCTTCTATGCTGTGTGCTTGGCCTTGTTTCAATTGTGTGAAAGCCTGATTTTGAAGGTTAAAAATGGTAAGTGGCCAGTGTCCAGTTTTTTAATTAAACTACTTAGGCTCTACTGGCCACAGGTCCAGTTTAAAAAAATTCCTTATTTCTCAGCCTGAAAATATACTATTAGCTTCTCCGATGTTGCACCTATATATCGCTACCTTAGAGCAAGAGTCAAGCAAGTCTGAAAACCCCTATTTGAGAAAAATTAGTTTTAAGTTCAAAATCTAGCATAATAACAACGATAATCTAATAATGAAAATGGATAAAAATAGAATGAAAATATATTTTTGAAAATTTTGTACTGAGTCACCTTTATTTAAAAACACTCAAGGGGTCTTATTTTGAATTTCTTTCAATAGTCACGTATCTCGACTTACTTGACTTTTGCTCTCAGGTAGCGATATGATCTAGCGACTAGCGTCTGCTACAGACAAATTAAAAAGTCATAAGAACGTTTTTCTTAAATAAACTTATCAAAATATAAGAAAACGACGCAAAAATTATATTAAAAATGCAATTGTCATTAATTTTAAAGTCAACTTTACGAATAAAGATGAGGAAAAACTAATAGCGTTTTCTGCTTAAGCCTCTACCTATATAGGTTTCAATGGAGAACCAAAGGGGGCGCAGCTATAGTTTTTCGGTCGCGAATAAAGCTACGGTTACGCCCCTATAAAGTTCTTTAAAGCGTCAAAGGGAAGCGAGAGGGGGCCCAAGAATCGTTTGAATTTTGAAGGTAGAGTTTTGAGAAGCGGAAGGGGAGAGTAGCTACCGGAAATTAACCCCGAATTTTTCGGATGATTCTGTCGACCTTAAATTTAAGTTAAAAAATGTTTCCAATTTTCCGACTACAAGGGAAACTAAATTGGAAACACTAATAATTTTTCGACTACAAGGGAAACTAAATTGGAAACACTAATTAATTAGTAGTACCAGTTTATTAAAATTTGTATTCACGTGCGGCTTAAACCGTCCAAATATCAGACCTCATAAATTTGCAAACCGCAGAAAATCTCGTGAAAGGCGTTTTCCCCTTCGTTATATTTCTATTTTGGGTGGATCTATAACTTTCTTCGCCAAAGATTTTGGCGTGCCCAATGGTATTCGTGGTCATTATATTTTGTAAAAATATATACCTCTCTTGTTCTACGTTAGAATATAAAAGAAAATTTTCTAAAAGGGCGGTTTTAGAATTATCACCGAAAATCCCTTATCGTGTGTAGGATTCTGGGCGAAAGTGGCTAAAAATATCTCAAATTGAATCACCCGACTAGACACCTAATTTGAAACGTTTTTGTGATTCCGCGAAATATCTTGGGAAATATTATCTCTTCCCACGTCATTCTGAGGGGCTAGTATCTTTCCTGTATTCCAGTTAATTTCATTCGTGGGGTCTAACAAAAGTCGAGACGCGATATTTAAAGTATTAGACCAAATATTTCTGGCGAAATTTAGTAAAATTCCCAAAATCCTTTAAATACATAGTTTGCACCGAAGGGAGGGGCCTATGGTCTCCAAGGAAACTGGGAGGGCGATCAAAAATTCAAACCATTTCGCGCGTAGCTACTAAATAGGTAGCCATTTTGTTGGTAATCTCGTCAAAGCTACAAAATGTATTAGATTTATGCTTTAAAATTTTAAATGGGCCCTAAACAAAGCCAGATAAGATTCTAAGGCCGGGTTATTTAAATAAAATATAAAATTACGACAGAAATATCTACGAAAAAAAGTTAACAAAGCTTTTCAAAGTTAGGCCTTTGCGGTCATCCTTTTTATAATTACCTTCGCTATCGAATAAAATAAACAATTTTCGCTCTTCCTTGGTATTTGAACTACTCGAACAATTTTTAACCAGGCAGATAACCATTTTTAACGTGAAAATAATTTCTTAATCATTTGAAAATAATTAAAATCCGCAAACAGACGATTGAAACTGTTAACCCTCCCGTTTTACTAAGAAATCTACACCGGCAAAATGGCGGCATAGAACCGTTCATTCTTGCTCAAATTAAATATTTATTCTTGGTTCTTATATCTATACTTGGAACTGCGTCATTGATGACGTAGGGATGCAAACTATGTATACTTAATTTTTGAAAAATAACTTCATTTTCCTTTTTTCCCTCTCTTCCAAATTAAAATCCCTAGCACTGTCATCTAGGAGCAACAAACACAGAACCAGTGGTAGCCTAAGGGGGGGGGGGCGGTCCGCCCTGGGTACCAGGGCAGCAGGGGGTGCCATCAGAGAAGCTCGAGGGGGGGGGGGTGCAAATCAGAACGATTAAACTTGAAGAAGACGGACCAGTGAAAACTTCTGCACGGTCCTGGGGGGTGTCACAAAACACTGCCGCCGCCCCGGGGACCCAGCCTTCTTAAGCCGCCACTGCACAGCACCCCACACAAGGAGAACGCAACCTGTCGGAAGTCGTGCATTTTCTTGAGTACCGTTGTCATTGGTTATACCAGGAATACATACCTCGAGTTATGAATTCCTGGTTAGACTCTTTAGCGCCCTTTCCGTAAAACGTTCAGCGTAAAGGCTCGTCCAGTGAAATTTGTACACAACACTGCATTAGCGTTTTTAAAGGCTAGCTGCGTTCTCCTCATAGACTAACCCAACGTATAAATCAAAACAAGTTGAGGAAGCGTCAAAATCTAGCTTAAAACGGGTGGAAAATTGGGAACTTCTCGCGTTGATTGGCTTTTAGGAATCACGTTAATTAGCGAAAACTATTCTCTAGTTTATTTTGGAGTAATTTTTAGGAAATAGCGAGCAACTTCAAAATACAGTTTGGATGTTATTGTATGAAACAAGTAAGGTAGTTTGTGGTAAAAGGTGTACTCTTTTCGTCCCAAAGCTAGCGAATAGTTTTGGCCTAACTTATTAAACTAGTGGTTTCGTGTAGCCAATTTATAGATCTCGGACAACTCGCCTTTGTTTTAAGTACCTGGAAGGTGCTGCCACCTAAAAGAGCTTTTAGAAGCATTTGTGTAAACTTTTTAATCTTTTTCTGATAGAGGCCCCACTTGAAGCAAGTGGGGGATTGGAAGCAACTCTAGAAACCGCCGTCACATAGTTATCTGAATTCTAAGCAAAAAGCTCATTGTTCAAATTGCAGTGCCTCTACTGAGAGAATTGTGAAACTATTCCAGACACAAATACGAAGTGAGTAAAAATATTAGATGTATTTTTCAAACATTAAAAAATTATTTTGTTACATTTTAGAATAAGTCTGATAATAAAAATAAGAAATTTAACTACAATATTTGTTGTAAAACCTGTACGAAATGATTATATTATCTCAAGCGTGTTTCTAAAAGCATTTGGAAGATATATCCATATTTTTTTCTGCAATTTTATTAAGAAATATTACTGTCTACAAGCTGAAGTTAAAAGATATCAGGCCTAACCTCGTTTGTTCAATATTTGGGTGAAAATCTTTTCAATATTGTCCACAAGCGAAACTTCCGTAAAATAACCAAAAGCGCAATAATTTATTCGTGTCTTGGGGTACGTCAAAATCCTAAGAAGTAATTCTTCGCTTGAGAAGATTCTTCTAAAGATGGCGGCTTACGAGAATGTCACGAACGTTGTAATCTAAGCCTTTGACAATAAATATTATATAAACACGATTTCACGACAATATATGAAGGGAGAAAACATTTTATTTATAATTTGAAATGAAATATTTCATCGGAAATTAACTTAACATTCGGTTTTCTCTGAAATTCATTTTCGTCCACAAAATATCATACTGTTTATTTTCTTCGGCATCAAGTAAACTGGTTAGAATTAGAGAACTCGCGAGAAGAGATGACGTCACTTCCTGAGAGAAGGACCGTCAAAATTTTGAGAAGTGAGAATTCTCACTATCAAGGGAAGAATTCTTAGAATTTTGACGCATCCCAGGCGTTTATTCGTACAATCATAAGTAAGTTTGAGCTCCGTATCTCAAATCCAATAGGAACTACGAAGAAAATTCGTGGAGGATCTATAAGCCTTGGCGCTTGTTAATATGGTTAAGCATAGTGCCAAACGTAACCACCTTTACCTATATTCAAAGTTTAAGCCCCATATTTCAAATCCAATAGGAACTACGAAGCTTATAAATGTTTCTCTAAGCCTTGGCATTAGGGTTAAGCATAGCGTCAGACGTAAGCTTCGTTATCTGTATTCTAAGTTTGGGTTCAGTATCTCAAATCCAATAGGAACTAATCTATTAATAACGCTTTACCCGGGAGATTTTTGGGAACTTTCGTACTCTGCGTAAATCAACGCTCAAAATAGGAAAAGGGGGGCTGTTGCACCCCCTGTTTACCTGACAGAGCTGAAACGTGCACACAGAGCAGAGGTATAGCAGCAATATAGATTAAAAATTAAACGGAATTTATAAGTCAATCGGATCCAAAATGATAAGACTGCGTAAAAATGCTTAATTTCAAATTAAGTCTGGTAAAATATCCGCAATACCATCCCAATAACTACATCAAGGTTTCAAATCGCACGCGAATAGCGTTAAAATTAGGCCAAAACAAGCTAAGCCTTGGTTAAATTAAAATGAAGTCTAGTAAAATATCCGCAATGACCATCCTAATAACTACATCCAGTTTCGAAGTTATATCTCAAATCGCACCCGAATAGCGTTGGCCATACACGGCTCCGTTAAGTAAATGTCAAACTTATTTGTTATTTCTGGCCATACGCGGCTTCGATAAGTAAGTGTCACACTTATTTGTTACTTCTGGCCATACGCGGCTTCGATTCGTAAATCACGCACTCTAAGTGTCACACTTATTTATTTCTTCTGGCCATACACGGCTTCGATAAGTAAGTTACGCACTCTGCGTAAGGCAAAAACGAACGTCAGCGGGAATGTGGTTTATGCGGCGCCCAAGGGCCCCTAATTTTTCTAGGGCACCGAAACCTGGCAAACCATTAGAGCTAAAGTAAATACGTAATTTAAAAAATAAATTAAATTTTTAAGTCACTCAGTTGGGTAATAATCAGCGTGCGTAAATCAACGCCCACAATCGGAAAAGGGGGGCTTTGGCACGCACATTGTAGAGGTACAGCGGTTATATAGATTAAAACTTAAACGGAATTTAAAAGTCAATCGTATCCAAAATTATAAGACTGCGTATTTTTTTTAGAAGTGTCTAAGGGGGGTCGGATAGAAAGGGATGGCAAAGCGCCGCTAACTAAATTTAACCCGTGAAACTTGGTTGTGCAGATAGTGGCAACTAGGAGCAACAAACACAAGGAGAACGCAGCTATCCTTTAAACACGCTAACGAAGTGTTGTGTACGAATTTCATTGGACGAGCGTCACGAACCTTTACGCTGAACGTTTTACGGGCGGGGGGAAGACAATTTCCGAATTTTCCCCTTCCGACGGCAGCAGGCGCTAAAGCGTCTAGCCAATGAAAAATGTACACAAGAAAATCCACGACTTTTGACGGGTTGCGTTCTACTTGTGTGGGGTGTTGTGTTTGTTGCTCCTAGGTGGCAACCATATTAAGCATTCTTAGAAAAAACGGCGGGGTTATGTCACCCCGTTCAAAAGATATGGAAGATGTTTAAAAGGTGGACGACGACCAAGGTTGGTAAAATACTGCGTATAATAAGGTTAGCTCTTTCGACGGGGTCTGTAGAGAAGCGCTTCAGCGGGTATGTTGGGGGGCTTGGAAACTACCGGCCCACCTTCAGTGACGTCGCTGGTTGACAGGAAACCAGAAACAAGCCGCGGGGAGGGTAGTAGAGCGCGAAGAGAGGAGAGAATAGAGAAATCAGTCGAATTCCTAATAAAAGAAACCAGAAAAAATGTGGTATAGAAAATAAATACGTGCGGTCGTTTTCCCTTCAATTTTACACTTGTTTTTGGCACTTAATATAAATTTCTGTAAGTATTATATTCTCTAAATTATTAAAACTTCCAGTATTAGCTGACATTAAACCCCGAACTTTTATAAGCTTATAGCATAGGGCCTAGGCCTAATATTATTATAAATTAATAGTGAAATTGTAAAAGTGATAGTTTTAACTTTTAAGGTAAAGTTGGAAAGGAAATTAAGATTTAAATTTTTATCAATAACCTAACAAATGAACGTATGCCATTATTTTCAAAATATCCAAGAAAGATTGTTTTTTGTTATTTAAAAATGAGAACTAGAATTAAATATTTAAATTCAAAAAGTATTACTGAGGCCCAAGACAGGAAAAAAAGATAAGAAAACTAAAAAATTAAGTAGTTAAGTTTAAAAAATAAGCTGTTCAGTTGACAGATTTAAACGGAACAATATAATCCTTTTTTTAATGAATTTAAAAATGTGCCTTTTCAATATTAAAATATTCCTATTTTTTATTTTAATAAATATTTATTAAAAAATATAGTTCTTTTTTCTGACCACGTCCGACCACAATAATTGAAAAACCCAAAAATAATTCCAACGTTATTTATATTCTTTCACATTCACCCAAGATTATGCAATTTCACCACATTTTTGCACAGATTTCTTTTACCCATGACAGACAAACTACACGGTACTTATAAGACACCCTACTCTCCGTGTCTACGGGAAAACCGTCAACCAGCTACGTCACTCGCGCGGTAGAAAGAGAGCTAGCGAGTTTTCTCAAAAGGAACGCCGGGCAAAAACGGGAATGCGCTCCCCTTGGACGACGACGACGACACTTCACAACATTCTAACGAAAACAATAGTCCCACTCTATATATATATATATAGATGTGGAACTAAAAAGGGAAAATTCCAGCTACAGGTCTTTCAACTTATCGTTATAGTAGCCCAATTTAGCACTATTTTGTTCGTTGTTCGTATTTTCGAAAAATGCCTATATCATTCTGTATTTTTAAACAGATTATTTTAAGGTAGTAGAGCGAAACTTTTATTTTAATTTATTTCATTTTCTTTGGCGGTATTTATCATAAAAGGCATTGGGCTCAAGAAATATTTTTCACCCGGGCAAGGGGGATTTTTGGCGCCCCTCTTATTTTGAGACTAAATAAATTATAAATTTACCGTTTTCCTAACAATAAATAATCCCTTTAATCCCTTTCTAAATACTTTGTGTAAACGTATTTAATACCTTCTTTATGGTACAGGGTCATATTACATGGAGCTTGAAACACTAGGTAAGGTGGCATTAAGTACATTAATTATAATGTCCATACTGAATAGTATCACGGTTAATATGTGAAATAAAAGAATTAAGTTTACGAAGAACCCGTGAGTTAAAGATAAAAATAATGAATATTTTTATTTTTAACTCACGGGTTGTTCTTAGTAAACTTAATTCTTTTATTCATTACATTAATTGCTTTAACAACTTAATTAAGAAACTTTTTACGGGTTTTTTTAAGGCCGACACTTATGAACTTTTTAAAAGCTGTCGCTTGCTTTTCTGCTTTAACGGCTTCTCTTCATTTACTTTTTTTTTATAAAAAGAACCAGAATGCTTCTATTTCTCGGACATCTTAATTCAATTCAACGTGACTCTAATTAATATCTATCTAACAAAACTATTTAACTGAAAGTAATAAATGGCTTTCTGCGCGTGCGCGTAAAATAGAAGAGACTAACGGTAACCACGGCCACACGACAGATTAAATCGTACCGATAGACTGCTTAAGAACTAGCCATCGAAAACGATTTAAATGCATTTTAGAATATTAAATGCAGGTTCATAATAGTCTAAGAAACAAATAGAATTCTTGAAAATGGCCTGCTAGTTTATTTATCATAAAGCTGGATAAATGACAACGAAATAGCAAGCAAGTACATACTTTGGGCTTCCTTCTATTCTTGTGGCCCTAAATTGGTTAGAGTGTGCAATAACTGGTGGGTTTACCGGGGAGTCGGGGTCCGGCTCTTGTAACCCATAAGGGCGGTGGCGCACTGGGAGATGTTAGCTCCGTCCAAATGGTCCTATCTCCACCTCCGAATTCGGTCCGGTGTGGGCTGGTAACTGGGTTTCGGCCCAGGCTAACGGAGAGGGGCCGGGCAAACTGGCCGTCTCGGCGGATCGAGTTGCCTGCTGTGGGGCTGCGGGCCTCCGTATGAGGGCACGGCGGACCCATCTCCCGGCCTTTTGGGGTTCCACCGGGATGTCCGGTGCCAGCTGTGCCGGGTTATGCGGGCTGCTGTGTGCCCGCCGTTCCCCTCTAGGCGCTCCTTCCAAAGGGCTTGGCTCTCTACCTTTCTAGGTTGGGTGTCGGCTTACGTTGCCAGAGCATCCGCTCTTATTCCCACTGCTGTGTGCGAAGTGGGGGCTGTCGACCCATTGCTGCACCTTCTGCTGGGTTGAGTGGCTTGCGTCAAGGGCGCGACCATCAGTAGTGGGGTTCTGCTACCCATGCTGGTTTTGCCGCCTGTCCGGGTCTGTGGACGCTGGCGTAGGGCATAATGATGACAGACCTCCGGTGGTGTGGTTTAAATCTTACCGGATACACCGGGCTATAAATCTGACACATGTCCAGCCTGCTGTGGGGTGGCGGGCCTCCGTGTGAGGGCACGTTGGTCCTGTTTCCCGGCCTTATGGAGTCGATCTCCGTGGCCAGCTGTGCCGGGTTATGTGGACCGCTGTGTCCCGTCGTTCCCCTTTAGGAGCTCTCTACAAAGGGTATGACTCTTTACCTACGTAGGTAGGGTGTCGGAAGGAGTTGCTATAGAATCCACTCTTACTCGCACGGCTGTGTGCGAAGTGAGAATTGGTCCACAAATTGCTGCATCTTCTGCTGGGTTGAGTGGCTTGCGTCAAAGGTCCGACCATAAGTAGTAGGGTACTACTACCCTAGGGGCTATCGACTTCCCGTTATCGGTGTACACCCTAACTGTAATGATTACGTATTCTTCTGTAATCTTTTGTACTTATTTTTAATCCCGTTATCATTTGTAATCTTCGTACTCATCTGTAATCACCGTAATCATTATGAAATAACGCGTACTCATCTGTAATCACGTGTAATCATCTGTAAAGTGCGTAATCATCTGTAATCACGCTTATTCATTGGAATTATCCTGTACTCAATTACTCATCTGTAACAATTTTAAAGTTTTGGGTTGCCTGTGTACTCATCATAATCATTCTGTACTCATCGTAATCATCTGAACTCAGTAATGATTACGTAATCGGTGTACAGGCAAATTCTTACTGGCTAGCCCCACGCTACTACCCATGCTGGATTTGTCACCTGTCCGGGCTTGGGGACGCTGGCGTAGGGCACTATGATGATAGGCCTCCGGTAGTATGCCCCCTGTTGCTAGGTACACCGGGTTAAAAATTCTGACACACTTATATTCTTGTAGTATGATCGCCCAACCACTTTTTTCTTCTTCATATTATATACCCTGGTTTATAATGAAAATCCCATTAAAATGCTTTATCCGTCAGAACTATGGACCGTAATTTTATGGTTTATTTACTATTTTAAAATAAATAGTCGCAAAAAAAAACGATCATCGACGATGTTGGACATTTTGGTTGGGAAAACGGTTTGTATTTCTAATTAGCTCAAGATTTTTCAAATTATGTTATTAAAAATTTTATAAACAAATTAAATTCTTGGTAAACTAAAAAGGCGCAACTCAATTTTGGCGCCCCTCTCAAAACGGCGCCCCGGGCAGTTGTCCGGAGTGGAGCTCTCACTGTGGTGACTTCAATGGGAAAGTTGGCTGTGTGTGTGTGTGTGTGTGTGTGTGTCTGTGTGTGGGTATGTGTGTGTGTCGCACTTGGGGGAGAAGAGAAAGGGACTCTGAACGAGACGGAGAAGAGAGAGGGAAATTCGCGGTAATGTCCGGAAGAGAGGGGGGGGGGGGGTAAGAAGAGAGAGAGGGGGACAAGAAAAGAGAGAGGGGGACAAGGCACTGCCGTTCAGGATATAATTTAAGCGAAAAATGAAGAGTGGACTTATTATTATTATAAAAAAGATTGGACTAATAAAATATTATTTAGGAGAGGGAGACCTTCACCGCGAGAGAGGGGGGGGACAAGAAAAGAGAGGGGGGGAGCGGAAAATAAAGAGTGGACCTATTATAAATTATAAAAAAGATTGGACTAATAAACTGCTTGTTTTTCCGCCAAAAAGGAACTAAAAAGACTTAAATGACTAATGTTGTAATTGTACTATTTGTACTAATAAACTGTTTGTAGCTTAATAAAATTCGTTTAGTTTTCTGTTGGTATTAATGTTCAATTAACATTACGACATTACTAAAGTTATGCAACTCTTCGACAACTCCGTAATTCACGATTATCGTAACGCCCACGCTCCGCTCAAGTCTTTGTCGAGAATGCCGACTCCGGGTTTTGAGACGTCCTAGTCATATCAATGCTGTATATTAGGCCGTATTCTCAAACTAGCTCAATTCATAAGATTTAATACTTAGAATGTTGGTAAAATATACAAAAAATTATGTATATAAGTTTATGTACTATTCTAATATGCATACACAATATATGCATATACATACATACATATATATATTAGGCCGTATTCTCAAACTAGCTCAATTCATAAGATTTAATACTTAGAATGTTGGTAAAATATACAAAAAATTATGTATATAAGTTTATGTACTATTCTAATATGCATACACAATATATGCATATACATACATACATATATATATTCATACATATATATACCAAATACTATGTATATAGTCTTTGATATATACATATATATGCAGACATATACACATACATATATATAAATATATAAATGAAAATATCCAAAAGAAACTATTCTATCTCTGTAAAGTTCTTTCCAACTTAAAATTATATCGATTTTCTAAATATCTACAAAATTAATAATACTTCGCATACCAGAATGAAACGCGACTTAAGAGACAGACGAAGATAGAGACAAACGTAGCCACCCTATAAATCGCTCTCTTGAAAATCTAGCCAGTGACGTCACTGGTCAGATGGCTCGCTACCTCTCTCTCTGCGTTTCGACTACTTAAGGTTAAAGATAAAAACTAGACTAAATAGCAGGGTTGGAAAAAAGCCGGCTTTTATTGAAAAAATCCAGACCAGTGGTTTTAATTGGCTATAACCGGTTTTTTTCGATTATAACCGGCTAAAATATAAATAGTACCTTTTACTTATGTAAGTAGAAATTGTCTGCAGTTATTTTCGTAAATAAGAAACTAAACAAAGAAAGCGAAATAACACTATAAAATAACTGAATTCTTTTGATTTCCTCGGGAAATTCCCCCTAGTTTTTGTGTATGACAGAAGCGAGGCAGCGAACTTTGAAACTTTAAACCTACCGAAAAACTGGTAAAAGTAAACCGGTATCTAAATATGAAACAAAAAATAAACTCAATTTCTAAATAAAAACTATTAATTTACTAAAATATTCATATTGTAATTTTTTTTTAAAAAGCCACAAAAATCTGGATTTTTTCAAGTGGCTATAACCGGTTTTAACCAGGTGGCCATAACCGGTATGGCTGGTTCTATGCCAACCCTGCTAAATAGCCATATTTAAAACGGGTTTATTTGTAACCACAATTTATTTTTATTTTTTTTCCCGGGTTTAATTATTTTGGGAACCTGGCAATTTCGTTGTTTCGTTCTATCAAGGACGTTCCCAGTTAGCCGTAAAGCAAGCTATATATAATTCGCGAAGGGAGGCGGGCAGTGCTGTCACAAAGTTTCGCTGTTTTCCCCCTTTCTGCGCGAGGACTAGTACATTCGCTTTAGCAGTAAAATACTCCTCGGTACAATCCGTTTTACGAGCGGACCATAAAGCCGTAACGAGGTTTTCCTACCCCGTTGCTCCCCCCCAGCCTGTATGTATATCTAGAGCCTAGCGCCGCCGATACAACGCCGCCGTCGCCGATATTTCTCTGGCGCCGAACCGCCGCCGCCCAGTCATTTACTATTCGGTACAGGGGCGTAGGAACCGGGGGCAGGGGGCAATGCCCCTACCTAGAATTTTGCTGGGAGGGGCAACTAATGTTATTGCCCCCTCCAACCTTTTGGTCAGTTGAAATCGAGGTTGAAATCTTCCAAAGGCTCAAAGTCTCATTTTTAAAGCATAGAAATTATAAAGCTTATAGAACCTCAGCTGTGTTAAAATTTCAGTCTTTTCCCGCCAATTTACATAGTAGTAAAAAGTACACATGCATTCGGACATTGATTCGGAGAAGCTACACTCCATTATGAATTCTCGACGACTTAGGCCTAAGGTGGTGCCTTGGGTATTAGCCTAGCTGATTATTATTAACCATACATTTTGTTCCCGCCGCCGAAATGTTTTGAGTTTTCGTACGTAACTTTATTTTTTTCTTTCAAAAACACTTTGAATTTATTTTTGAAATTTTTAAAGGAAGGGGGGGAGACATTATTTCCCCTTCACGCCGAATAAAATCAACGCCACCGTGATTTTTTTAAAATCGGAGGACCCGCCGCCGCCGGGTGTGTTTTTTTTATTGCCAAACGCCGCCGCCGAATAAAATCAACGCCGCCGTGATTTGTTAAAAATCGGAGGGCCCGCCGCCGCCGGGTGTGTTTTTTTTTATTGCCAAACGCCGCCGCCGAATAAAATCAACGCCGCCGTGATTTGTTAAAAATCGGAGGGCCCGCCGCCGCCGGGTGTGTTTTTTTTATTGCCAAACGCCGCCGCCGAATAAAATCAACGCCGCCGTGATTTGTTAAAAATCGGAGGGCCCGCCGCCGCCGGGTGTGTTTTTTTTATTGCCAAACGCCGCCGCCGAATAAAATCAACGCCGCCGTGATTTGTTAAAAATCGGAGGGCCCGCCGCCGCCGGGTGTGTTTTTTTTATTGCCAAACGCCGCCGCCGAATAAAATCAACGCCGCCGTGATTTTTTAAAAATCGGAGGGCCCGCCGCCGCCGGGTGTGTTTTTATTATTGCCAAACGCCGCCGAAGCCGCCGAATAAAATCAACGCCGCCGAAGCCGCCGAATAAAATCAACGCCGCCGTGATTTTTTAAAAATCGGAGGGCCCGCCGCCGCCGGGTGTGTTTTTTTTTATTGCCAAACGCCGCCGAAGCCGCCGAATAAAATCAACGCCGCCGTGATTTTTTAAAAATCGGCGTACCCGCAGCTGGGGTTTTTTTGTCCGAAATGAAATCGTCGCTCTGCTCTATGTATATCATACTATAATCTGGTGTATATAACACGCATCAGTAGGTATAATTAAAATGAATGTATAGACTCCCAAGGTCATTTTTATTTATTAGTATCTTTAAGGTACAATTTTGAACTTAATTTAGGCTTATTACGTTACGCGGTTAAGTTTATTACTTCTATAGATCGGTAACTTTGGTTGGAAGAGAAAAGCTTGGATCTAGAAGGGGGGTATACTCGTTAAGGGCTTAAGCCTCGGCGACTAGTTGACGCGGAGAATAAAGTGCTCTCAGCGCAGTTGCTAATGCTTTTTCCAGACTTTTAATGAGCTCCGGTTCTGGGTTATTTGTAATGGCGCTGTTTCTAATGGACTCGACGCCTACCAGCCCAGGACGTTTTATCCCGATGAAGCGTAGCTCTATTACGATCCCCAGCTCGCCAAAGTGCTGTACTTCTATGCCAACTATAATCCTTTCGTTTTATTTTTCCAACAACTATAGTTTGTAGAGGAAGCGAGCCACGCGATGGATCATGGATAAAGGGACGCACTTTGATGTTTTAACCTCGACGACTTATCCTCGCTAGGTGGAAACATTCAACCGTGACCTTTTGGTCTAAGGATCTAGAATCTTAGATCTATGGTCGCGTACGATTATAATTCACCACCAAGATATAACACTTTCTTCTCTTCGTGTCTTTGAGGTAATTACCCTCGTAGGTCGAGGGCGTTTTGGTGGTAATTAAGGCTTGGACATTGATTAAATCTCTGTTCTACATATCACCCTGAATTTATTCATGGTCTAAGGTTAATTGTTTAGCTTGATGCATTATGGTTAGGTTGAAGACTGTTTGTAATCTCCCGAAAGGCGTTGTAGGATTTATTTTAGTTACGACAAGCTTGAATTAATTAACACCAGGAATCCGTATCTCTACTTGGAATGCTTATCGCGGCAGATTTTCGTCTCGATGTGGCTGACGGTTTTTTTGACGTCACTATGTTAACTTAACAAACAACAACGTGAGAGGGGAGCGCGCGCAGAGGGGATTTTTTCTCTCGTAGGCGGGGCCAAAGCCGTCAGAGTGATCTTACCATACGCGATACACCCGGATAAGCATTCCAAGTAAAGGTATGGATTCCTGCTTCCACTGAATAGGCCGATAAAAATATTATCCTACGAGGAGACTTCCCATCAGTACTTCCCCCGCGTAAACCTGCGAAAAAGAGGATTTCTCTGATTGGTCGGAATTTACGGCCAACTTCGACGATTTTTTTTGCAGTCTAACGAATTCGCAATTCGCGAATCGGCAAGTTTGAAGCGATGGATTCTCCAAAGAAAAGGTTTGTTAATGTTTTTGATAAATGTAAATTAAATAGCAATTAAATAAAACAGCAAACGATCCTAAAATTCATTTTATATTTTTAACTTATAATTGACGTGTGAATCATAAGAAACGTTCGCGTAAGGCCACGATTCTTGCTAAGGCTTATGTTTCCCACAAAAATACTGCAGCAGACGAAATTTGTTTTTAACGTTTTTTATAGTTTTGATATCTGTACATAGATGGCGCTGCTGATGAACATACGTCACAGACTTACTTCCCCTTCCTACCCCCTTTCCGAAATCCTCTAGTAGTTAGGGAAAGAGAACAACTTAGGCGAAATATTTTTATCGGCCTATAGGGCTTTCTGTATAAAGCTAGGCTAATAATAATCAACTAGGCTAATACCCAAGGCACCACCTTAGGCCTACGTCATCGAGCGACTTTTTTAAAGCCTTTAATTCAGGTCAGGCTCCCCGCCAGCAATAGGCACAAGTAGGCACGTGCCTACGTTGAAAAAGTGTAGGCCTACTTGGGGGCCTCCAAATTTTTAAAAAGGTGCCTATGATTGGGCCTCCAAAATCGAAATAAACTTTTAGTTCGTAAGATTTTTACATTTGGGCCTTCTAAAAATGCTTATTTAGAAAGCAGGTTTCTTTGCCAATGACCGCTATTCCAGATTTTTCCCTTAAAAACTTGATCTTTTGAATCGACTGAAATACTACATGCTAGGCAGAAAGGTGCACCTGACACCTGTTTGCCGTGGTGTCAGTGAGAAGGTACAACACACTGTGTTACACCGATAAGCAACAAACACAGCACCCCACAAAAGGATAACGCAACCCGTCAAAAGTCGCGCATTTCCTTTTTCAAGACTACTAAGCTATTACAAACAGTCTTTTTCAAGACACATTGGATTTTGAGGTGTTGAAGGATAAACCGGAATTTTTTGCCAAGATTCAACTTTAGAGAGATCCTGTTGTAACTCAGCGTTAGATGTGTTTGTACTAAGAATTTTGATAAGTTTTGTGTCATCTGCAAAGAGACTGGGGAAAGAATGGTCGACAGCTGAAGGTAAACTATTGGTGTATATTGCAAATAAGAATGGTTAACATTAGGAGCGCACAGCTATGAAATTAGATATAAGAAAGGTATAAATCATTCTAACACCAGGGAATGGTGCAAACAAAGCGATTAGCCAGGAGCAAAGTTTGGTGGCCAGAATTGAACACCAACATTGAGGACAGAATTAGAGCACGTTCAAGTTGTCAGCCAAATGCAACCATGCCAAAGGCTGAATACTTGAAGTGGCCCGAGGAGATCCAACCGTGGACTCGTGTCCATATAGACTTTGCCGGACTGGTAAATGGGAAATATTTATTAATATTAGTGGACTCTACCTCGAAATGGATTGAAATCGGAGTCACTTCAACAAGCAGTTCAGCCGTAGTCATCACATTCTTACGACAAAATTTGGCACGTTATGGAATTATGAAGACCCTGGTGAGTGATAATGCCACAAGTAACGAGTTCCAAATCTTCACGCAGAATAACGGCTTCAAGCATTTGACCATTGCACCGTATCACCCTGCTTCAAATGGTCAGGCTGAAAGGGTGGTGCGTACCGTGAAGACATCATTAAAAAAAATAGATGGTACTTCTAACTCTGCCACTGATGTCATTGACGAAGGTTTAAAAAAATTCTCAAATGGATCTCTAGACGTAAGACTAGCAAGATTTCTCATAAACTATCGCCGCACTCCGCAAATTAGTGGTAAATCTCCAGCGGAAATCATGTTTGGAAGAGAAATCCGCACCAAACTTGACATGGTCCATCCAACGAACGTTAAAGAGGAGAGAGGTAATGAGAATATCAACATCGATAAACCTATAATTGAAATGCTAGAAGTAAATAATAATAGCTAAGGAGTGAAAAGTTATTAAAACCAACCGTGTCTGAGACATCAACAACTGGAGCCAGTAAAATGAATCCAAATCCAGATGCAGGGTACAGATCAGTATTACAACCACTGATCCAGAGTCATCAACAACCACCGATCCAGAGTCATCAACAACCACCGATCCAGAGTCATCAGCAACCACCAATCCTGAGTCCTGACAATGAATCTCCAAGCTGGAGTAGCAAATCATCACCAAGTCGATCACCGAGTCGCAATCCTATCTTATTACCACGACAAGACTCGAGACCAGAGCAACAGCCTACCACAAGCATCTCTATTCCTAGAGTAGCCACATCATCAGAAGGAGCCCGATCAAGGATACTTATTAGACAAGATTTCGACAAAGAGCCTCAGTCGAGTAGACACAGACCACACGTACGAAGATCCAGTCGAAGACGTAAATCAATTAAAAGACTTAATTTATGAACTGAAATGTTTAATCGTTAATGTAGTTAAAATACACTATAATCAGTCTATTTAAAAAAGAGGTGATGTTATGAACTATAATAGCCAGGGGGCGCCAATGGGTGGGGAAGCTGAGGGAGCTCTAGTTTTATGACCACCTAAACAGTGGTCTACCGGCTGCCGACATGTTCGGTACTCTTACTTAAAACTTCATATGTAAAAATCATCATCATCATGGAAATAAATCTGATAGCTTCAATAGAGAGTGTTTAATTAACAAGAACAAACACATCAGATTGATTAAATCTAGATTAGATTTTTTAATCTTGATTACCCTGATTTAATCTTGATTACCCTCATTTAATGACGATCACCCTGATTTAATCACGATTACCCTGATTTAATCACGATTACCCTGATTTAATCACGATTACCCTGATTTAATCATTTTACTATGATTAAGACGCAGCCAAAATGGAAGTGACCTGCCCCTCGGAAAAATCTAATAGACGAATGTCATTCCTTGATTAAAATGCCTTTAAAAAAATCCATTGCAGGGGAAACTTTTAGAAATCATGTCAAAATTTAAAAACAATCGTTAAAAGTCAGGAAATTTTTGAAATAAACATTATAGATGGGGCCTCTAAATCAGGCTGGGCCTATGTGCAGAAAATTCTTGGCGGGGCTACTGATTCAGGTGGCCGGGTTACAATGCGTAGGAGGGTGGTGGCAAGCCCTGCAAGCCACGCGAGCCAACAGCTCCCTACACTCACTATTGCCGTTAACCTCAACAAGTTTTTATGGAAGGGGAAACCGAAGATCTCGGAGGAAAACCCCTTAAACCAGTGGGGAGAGAACTTGCAAACTCAACGCGGAACGATTTGTTCCGAGTTTTCACCCAGTGCCACAAGCTGGGATCGAACACGGCTCCTCTTGCTGCGAGGCGAAAGTGCTAACCACTCCGCCAGCCCACCTTTTACTCCGCCACCCCACCTTTTCAAGTAACATTGGCCTTCTTGTTCTTATTTATAGTTAGGGATAATTTATTAATTTTGAGAACCTTTCGTTTAGGAGCGTCGTTAGAAGACTATCTGTAAAATTTAACCTAAATTTTTAATTTTTAACATATCTTTTTCTAAATAAATCAAATTCGTAGCTTGCTCGAAGGAGTGGCTCGCGTTCGTTACCATGGTAACGCGTATAGGGCGGCTATGAAATTAAGACGCCCATGGTGGTCACGTGATTATCGTGTGGCGTTTAGCCTCGTGATCTGGGACGTGAAATTAATGTTATGGCGGCCGTTTCAAGGCGGGGCTTAATTATGACGTATGCCTACGAAGAAACCAGGATCCTTGCGAAGAAACTCCCAATGAATATACGTCTGTTTCAATCGCGCCACAAGACGTAAGTGTTAGGTAACCAATGAGATGCGATGCCCATTTGATTGACTTTAAGGGGAGGAGTCTGCTCACAGAGAAATTACGATAATCTTGTCAACTTGAGATCTTCAGTTTTCCCGTTTTTATAAAACATTGATAAGGTTAAGGGGGATAGGGAGTGCTGGGAGCTGTTGGCTCGCGTGGCTTGCCGGGCTTGCCACCACCCAGCCACCCTCCTACGCATTGTAACCCGGTCACCTGAATTAATGGCTTTAAAAGTAGCTTGATGACTTGGGCCTAAGGTGGTGCATTGGGTATTAGCCTAACTGATTATTATTATTATTATTATTATTATTATAGTCATTTAAATAAAGCTTAAATTGGTTTAAGCTAGGACCAACAAACACAAGGAGAACGCAGCTAGCCTTTAAACACGCTAACACAGTGTTGTGTACAAATTTCATTGGACGATCCTTTACGCTGAACGTGTTACGGAAGGGGGGGGGGCAGAATAACAAGAATGGATATAAGTTGGTGTACATAGCAAATAGCCTTCACACCATGCGCTCCAGATTCAAAATAAAACACATGGAAAATTAACAAATACTGATAGCGAACAAAAGATTAAAATACGCGACGAAACAAATAACAAAACAAAAAAGAAACCAGTAATAATGGTCCGAAAAAAGTCATCAGGTCCGAACAGCGTTGCGAAGTAGACAATTTCCGAATTTTCCCCTTCTGACGACAGCAGGCGCTAAAGCGTCTAACCTTGGAATGAAAATTATACGCAATAAAATGCACGACTTTTGACGGGTTGAGTTCTCCCAGAGAGAATTTATAATATTATAAATTCTCTCTGGTTCTCCTTGCGTGTTAGTTCAATGCTGCTCCTAGGTTTAAGCATGGAAGAAGTCTTCCATAGTTTAAGGAAGTATGAATACCCAAATTTATGTTGGATTAACGAATTTCGCTAGGGGTTATTGGCGCTAGTTACGTTGACAACAAGTCTTACATTTATAAAGAAATAAAAAACGATTAGCTTTTTCAAATTTTTATTGCACGAATTTCGACAATATAATATTTGTCATCAAAATAATTTGTGTATAGAGAGAACGAGACGATTTCAAACATAAAACAACGTGATTGGCAATTATATACAAAATAGTATTTCAAGTTCATTTAGAGCCAACTCGGCGGATATGATTTGGTAGTGTATCATTTCATTTAAAACACCGCTTTAAATCGTTTTCCGCGTTAAAGATAAGTTTGCTCTCTTCAAAATCGTGATTTATACAAAATCGAATTTTGGATATTTAATTTTATCATCGGAGGTTATGGGCGGCGTCACGGGAAATGTAAATTTTATAAACGAATTAATTAATTAATCCAATCGCTTTTTCAACGAGTCACGTGGTTTCTAAATGCGGTGCTTAAGCTAAAAGATATTTCGCGATGAAAAAGAACAAGCGATTTCATCTTTTACCTATTTTGTTAAATTTGTAAAATTTAGAAATTTATGGCTCAGTATATATAGAAATTCAATTTTTTAGTATTCGTAATTGAGAAATTATTTGCCTCTTTTTTTAAAGATATTTATAAAATTTAGAATATATATAGCTGAGATTGTAAATAAATTTTGGGATGTTGAACATTTTCAATTTTCTTAGATATGGATTTTCGTATGGTTTTAGTGGCAGGAATTTTTTTTTACGAGATATTTTAACCTTATTCCTTTTTTTTTACTTAACAAGATTGTGTGATATCGCAGCCAAGATCTTAAGTTATTTATTTCTTAAAGTTAGAAAATGGAAAACATTATTCTTTGCGCAGAGCTTGGCGTTTTTATGGGCCAAAAAGGGCAACTTAAGAAAAAAGTTATTATTTTTCTTTGGGCCAAGTTTGGAAAGAAAGTACTCAAACTTATAGTATGATCTAAATGGTCTTTTTTCTTCATATTATTAGATCGAAATATATAAAAATAAGTGCAGACATTGCCAGATAATTTGATCAAAAAACCCCTTAGAATTATTGATTCAGGTTGTTTAAAATTATTTTACAATAGAAAATATTTCAATATTTAATGATACATTACTGTTTTTGAAAAAAACGTTCATAAATTTCGTGTAGTAAATGTTACGTTATATATCATAATTATAACTTATATTAAGGTACGCTAGCAATTTAATACATTAATTAATAGTTTTCTAGTTGTAAAACAATAAAAAAATTAATAAAATTTTTGTTATTTATTAATTTTAATGTGCTGTTGTAATTGAGGGGGCTTTTATGAACGGCCATGCGTAGTATCATAAGTAACATAATACCAATAAGTATGACAATTATAAAAAATAATATCTCGAGACTGATTTTCAGAGTTATGGCGCAATCTAGGCTTAGTTCTCAGCACAGAGCCCCCTAGTGTCTAAAAACAGGCGCGTAGGAACGGTTTTGATTAAGTGGGGTACAATTTTAATATTAAATTTGGCGCCCACCTTAAACGTAATAAAAAATAAGCATTTGTCGGGCGTTTATAATTTGAAGGGGGGTACATTTTACCCCTGTACCCCTCGTTCCTACGCCACTGTTTAAATATGCCCAAGGCAAGGACGATAATATACTACTTACTTCGGTTGCGAGTCCAAATCGGAGCTGAGCGAAAAAAGTAGAGTTGTAAGTCGGAAAATGTTTCGGAAAATGACCGAAGCCTTTTTTCCGGAAAATATTCCGTATTTTTCCGGAAAAAAAATTATTCCATGATTAGTCTAATATTGTTTGCAAATTTAAATAAAGCGGCATTTTCGCCTATTTATCAAATCTAAAAGTAAAAATAAACCTCAGACTAGTTTAAACTGATTAACAATGTAATTTTTTATAGTATGTTTACTGTTATTAGACATTTTATATCGATAAAAAGTTCAAAACCCTTAAAAAGTAATTTATAATGTTTACATTTTTTATTTTTCCGATTAGCGGAAATTTTTCAGCATTTTATTTTTTCGGAAAATTAACAACTCTAAAAGAAGATTCAGTAATAAAATGAATATTAAAACAATATGAAGTGTCATACTTATAGTTATTACGTTACTTACGGCTGGATTGTTGCCTATCGTTTCCATATATAAATTAATTAAAAATATCCTACACTGAAACTATTTGTTTTTTTTTAAAGATATTTGGAATAGTTATAGCTTGGTTAGGTTTTAGGATTTTCATACCCTGGACTGCAAGATTTATAAAGAAAGGGGGGTTAGCGGGGAAATCCAATTTCTCTAGGAGTCTAGAGCGGGACATTCTTTTCAATTTCGGGGCCATTCTGTAAGCTGAAATAAGCCTAAAATGTTCGGCGTGGTGTTCCCTTGTAAATAGGATATTTCCAGGGATGTTCCCTTGTAAATAAGAGATTTTATTTTCCATTTTATCTCCCCCCTCTGCGCCGCTAACTCGGGGAATAATTCTAAGAAAAGCAACATTTTATCTCAAAGCGAGAAAGATAAAATTTCGAAACATTTCTCGACTTTTCTCCGATAAACAGCGAAAAGGGCACTTGAATTAGTGATATAAAACACGGGGACTGTTGGTTATTTCTTTGACAATTGAAGAATAAAAATGTGACTAGTCTCGAAGAATGTCTTAAGACTTTTTTACGTTTGATATACTTTGTTTTGGTAAGTCTACAAAACGTCGTTTCCCGTTAAAGGTCGGAAGTTCCTTTGCAGTTTTTGGTCGAAACAGTGCTGTTCGTTTCCTTGCGCTGGGCGTAAATGTTGAGGCCAGGAATGATATGAACCCGTAAGCCGATGCCGTCGGCAGTTCGTCTGTTTTCGCGTTGTCGCCTCGAGAAGGTGACGTGGCTCTTGCAGCAGCAGTAGTAGAACAGCTTATTGAAGGCTTCGCGAAAATCTTTGTTGGTGGCGGCGTACACGTAGCTGTAACCGCACGAATTGGCCATGGCGATCCACCAAGAGGCGTCCATCAGGTCGCGGGAGACGGGGCGGGACATGCTGATGGCCGCCACCACGGTGCCCGGGGTCCAGCTCAGCAGCAGGAAGGCGAAGACGGCGATGTTGCTCCGGAGAAGGTATTCGTCGGTCAAGACGTAGGCGGTCGGATCCTCCAGGGTCTCCACTTGGACCTTGAAGCTCTTCAACTTGAAGACGCTACGCGTGAAGTACCAGATGGCGATCAAAGCCGGAAGGACGATCAGCAGGGAGGCGGTGCTGGCGTGGTAGGGCATCCACAGCTTGGAGTGCGCTCCGCTGGCGCAGAAGGAAGGCCCCAGCCCCAGGACGTACTGGCTGACCGCGAAGGCCACGGACACGGACCAGATGAAGAAGATGACGAAGAGAACCCGAATCTTGTGGCAACAGACTTCGTAGGTGACCATGCCGCCCAACCCCAGGAAGTTCTCGACCGCCATGAACATGAACGAAAGGACGGAGACCAGGAAGCAGACGACGCTGGTGTGCCATTGGAAGGCGCAGATGGCCGGCTCGTGAGGGATGCTGGCGAGAATGGCGATGCACGAGGAAGGCAGCACCAAGGTCGTCACCAGAAGGTTGGCCAGGGCCAGGCTGACCAGGTAGATGTTGCCGCGCACCTGCAGCGGCTCGATGACGACGATGGCGCTCATGATGAAGACGCCGCCCATGCTGCCGGCCGTCGAGACGCTGGACAACATGATCAGCCGGAAGACCGCGTTCCAATTGACGTTCTCGTCGTCGGCCGTCTTGGCCACTTGCCCGCTGGCGATGG
This sequence comes from Leiobunum rupestre, assembly GCF_980474605.1. Taxonomy (NCBI): domain Eukaryota; kingdom Metazoa; phylum Arthropoda; class Arachnida; order Opiliones; family Sclerosomatidae; genus Leiobunum; species Leiobunum rupestre. The sequence continues at coordinate 12,473,644 of NC_143392.1, read as the reverse complement.
GATGCGCCGAGAACACTCCGGAGTAGTTGGAGGAGGAATACAATGGCGGCCCGGTGTCGTTGCTTTCTTCCATAGCTCACTGTGGCGGGTGTCTTCTCTCCGCGAGGACTCGGCCCTCCATCTGCCACCGAGAAAGAGACAAAGAGAGCTTATAATGAGGAAGGAACTCGCGTTAATCACTATTCCCGCGTCGTACCCTCCCAATACGCTACAATTATTATCGAAGCCCACACCTCCTCCGTTGATAGTTTGACACGGTTTCGCGTCAAAGTGGTCACCCGCTGCCAGGTCCTCTCGATATCAGAGGCTCCGAGACCCCGGGAAAGGCGCGCTGATATTGAACGGAGTTGGCAGTGAGCTGACCGAAGGATATTAGGGTGGAGACCTTTCTTTCTCAAAACATTTTTAATCGATTCTTTGGTTAATCCGTCGATCCTCCCTCCACCCACGCGGCGTCACTTGTTTGATGGATTGAAAGTAATTCGGGAATTCAACAAATCAATTCGAACAACCAAAGCTGTTGCCCACAAAGAAAAAAATCGCTCGTCTGCCTTTATTTTTAGTTTGCACCCTGATAAACATCCTGGAAACTATTACATTGGGGTTATTATTAAATTTGGAGTAGGTGTCTAAAGCGGCTGTCCCACGCGGGGTCGTACAGAGGACATGCTTTTCAGGGGCCCGGTACCAGCATCGCCCCCCCCCCTCCCCGTCCGCGATGACGTGAAATTAGAAGCTTACACGTACAACGGTCATCTATCCTTTGATAGTAGTACCAATTAGGGTTCATTTATAACAAAGCAATTAAGATTTTTTCAGTGGAACAGCTGACATTAATGTCTATACGTAGTAACATAAGTAAATAATATACTCTAAGAGAGGAGTATTTATTTTCCTCGGTAATGTTATTCGCAGGCTCCCACTGCTTTTTCAAAACACGTTTTGAGTTTGAACATCTAAAAATTTAGCGCTGTAAATTTGAATCTCAAAGTTTTTTCAAAAATCCTGATTTAGAGATTTTAAAGTACGATTTTCGTGTTCATTTAGGTTGATTTCGAGATTTCAAAGTACGATTTTCGTGTTCATTTAGGTTGATTTCGAGATTTCAAAGTACGATTTTCGTGTTCATTTAGGTTGATTTCGAGATTTCAAAGTACGATTTTCGTGTTCATTTAGGTTGATTTCGAGATTTTGTAACTAATTTTCTATCAGATTTTGGTATTTTCAACTTGGTTTCTTGTTTTCTAAATTAATTTTTTCTCTAGAGTGTACGGTCTTTTACGAATGTTGGACCCCTCGAAAATATCCCTACGCAGTACAAATTATTACATTTAAAATCATTAGGAAAACTACCTACGTTTTATAGTTGGAAACTTAAATCGTCGAATGTCTATAATGTACTTCTGGCAGTAAATATCCGCAGATCGATGTTAATATAACTGCGTTTTTATATCAAGAGGAACGTTAACCGCTAACATTATAATCTCAGTACTATAACTCGCCCAACTTGCTCGTCGACTTTCTTTTTACAAAAACCAACTCCGAGAAGCAACCTGACAATTCTTCCCTCAAATTAACCCCGTAAACTTTACTTATTTGCTTGGGCTAGACTCAAAGTATCAGGAGAATGCGGGGCTATTTAGCGGATGAAAAATGGCTCGTGAGACTCTGCCACGCTTTTGGTCCGCAACGTAAAGAAGTTGGAGTTTTACGCGAGAACCATTTTTCTTCGCCCGAAAGACTTTATGGGCTAAAGAAAAGTAGGCGGAATCTTGGCTCGAGGGGAGAAAATATTTGAGGCTGAAATGGGAAACCTCCTAGAATAAATGTCGGTTAGGTCGAAAATCAAAACCTTTTTATACCGGGAAGCGGTCGAGGGGAGAAACTGTATTTATTTTGCCAGGCTCGAGGTCTTATCGTCTACGTGTACGTATACGTGAATACGGGATGCTGTCGGTATTTTGATGCAGCTGGCGTCGTGCTCCTCTGATTTATACAAGAAGGAATTGAAAAGAATGATCCTTTGAACTGGGCGCGCTAAATCCGCGCAACCCTCCGTCACCCGCCAACGATAACTTTAAACTATCGACTTTTTTAGGCCCGCCATTTACATAATCAAATTTGCTTTGTTGAATTTAGAAGGCTCCCCCTCGTGCTGGTTTTTGTTGGATGTATGTGTTCTACGTGCATTTCGAGTGGCTATTTTGTGGGTAAAGTCAGAAGTATCCCACTAGAAGGAAGAAAAGGAAACGTGTATCTTCGCGGGTTTGAGGGACGCAAAAATGAAACATTTAGCTTCGCGGGTTTGAGGGACGTGGAAATGAAACGTTTAGCTTCGCGGGTTTGAGGGACGCGAAAAGGAAACGTGTACCTTCTCGGGTTTAAGGGACGCGAAAATGAAACGTGTACCTTCTCGGGTTTAAGGGACGCGAAAATGAAACGTTTAGCTTCGCGGGTTTGAGGGACGCGAAAATGAAACGTGTACCTTCTCGGGTTTAAGGGACGCGAAAATGAAACGTTTAGCTTCGCGGGTTTGAGGGACGCGAAAATGAAACGTGTACCTTCTCGGGTTTAAGGGACGCGAAAATGAAACGTTTAGCTTAGCGGGATTGAGGGACGCGGAAATGAAACGTTTAGCTTAGCGGGATTGAGGGACGCGGAAATGAAACGTTTAGCTTAGCGGGATTGAGGGACGCGGAAATGAAACGTTTAGCTTCGCGGGTTTGAGGGACGCGAAAATGAAACGTTTAGCTTCGCGGGTTTGAGGGACGCGAAAATGAAACGTTTAGCTTCGCGGGTTTGAGGGACGCGAAAATGAAACGTTTAGCTTCGCGGGTTTGAGGGACGCGAAAATGAAACGTTTAGCTTCGCGGGTTTGAGGGACGCGAAAATGAAACGTTTAGCTTCGCGGGTTTGAGGGACGCGAAAATGAAACGTTTAGCTTCGCGGGTTTGAGGGACGCGAAAATGAAACGTTTAGCTTCGCGGGTTTGAGGGACGCGAAAATGAAACGTTTAGCTTCGCGGGTTTGAGGGACGCGAAAATGAAACGTTTATCTTCGCGGGTTTGAGGATATTTTTCCCAATTTAATAAATAGTAAATCGATCACTATAAGACCAGAAGTTAATTATATATCTCTTACGAGAGGAAAATCCGTTTAATCCGTTAAAATGAAACATGTATCTTCGCCAGCTTGACGCGGATTGAATTGTACGCTAATTTCTGCTAATGCTAAAAATTTCCCAAATTCTAAAATGTTAAAATTACACTGCGTAGGGATATTTCCCTATTGATAAATCATATTTTACCCATGGATAATTATTGAAAAATCAATATTTTTTCTTCTCAAACGTTTTTTGATAAATCAGCGGTAGCCTACATATTCAAGCGAATGATACTAGCAAAACAGATATTTATTTGGTAATATATTATAAATATCTGGTAACATTGATTCAATAGATTAAATAGATTTAGATGTTCATTTCCTGGCGATTACCAACAGTGTATTAAGTTCACGGTGTTCTCATTAAATTCTAAACTAATTAACCCGCCTCACTAACTGACAAACGTTTCTTAATACGTTCCAAGGCTACTGTTAAGCGTTCTAAGCCTCGGAAAAGTCGAAATCCGTAACGTTTTTGGTCATGTCCCGCATTTCCGTTTTCGCGTCGTTAAGCCAACGTAATTCTACCCTTAATAGCGTACAGCTCCGTTTTTCGCGACATCTTGCGGGCGGCGCTATCTTCGCCGCGGAGGCGGCCATAGGGAAATCTTCCGGCCCAGAACAAAATGGCACCCCCCGTTAGATAACCCGACCTTATAAAAGGCTCCATTGGCGGCGCCAGGGGACATAAAGGCGACGCTTTGATTAATTCCTTTTTTCCGGTCCCCCAAATCGCGGGAAAATGGTGTCGCCGACCGAATGATTTGTTTCGGCCGCTCGACGGTGCGGTGTACCGCGGCGTCGGTAAAAAGCGACCTCTGGATTGGTGAATGGTCGATAATATTTGTTCGCCGATATTAATATCCGGCCATAACAGGTGATTAATGCGAAAACGTAATTAAAAGTCTCTGATTACCCCTTCTGAGTACCGAGGCATCGCCCAATCTTCGTGTCTCCTCCAATGGCAGCGTTGCCAGATCCTTAAAATTGAAACTATCTTACCAAAATTTTTAAATTTCCGGAAAAAGTATCGTGCGCCTAAAAATTGGTCGTAAATCTGAATTTTGTGGGAATATTGATATTGAACGTGGTCGAAGTGATGTTTACAATAAAAAAATTAATAACGCTTAAATAAAGTTTAGCCTATAAGCTTCGTTCGTAGTTTAAATTTTGGTCACAAGTATCGCCGCCTACCGACCGAGTTTTAAATTGAATATATGAAAGCTGTCTGCTCGTTCAAAATTCTCTATGCACAACAGCTGAAAGTTTAAACCGAAAAACATTGAAATTCAAAAGTCGTCTGCTATTTCTTTAGATATTTAGTTAACGGATATTAAGGCAGATGGCGCTATATTTGCTCGAAGCCTATTGGAAAAACAAAAATAATAAAATTTTGCAGTTGACCGGTATTCATGTCAAATTAAAATATTATCGTACATTTTCGTAGCTGAATTGTCGAAAATAACGTGCTATACAGTACGCCGTTGAAATTATTGTACGGCCCGAATATTAACTCGAAATTATCGTACGTCTGGCAACGCTAGGAAACGGGAATTTTGTCGCGCGTTAGAAAAGCGGATTTTGGGGGTGATTCTCTTTTGGGAATTCTTTCCCTGACCGTACGCACCAAATATCTTTCTCTTCTTTGGTGTCTCTCCATTCGAAGGAAGGTCGTGTTTACCCAACGAATCCAAAGCCTGTAGTCACTTCATTCCCGTTTTTACCCTTAACCCCAATATTTTTACGCGAAGGAAACATATACATAGTTTATTTTGGCAATTGACGGCTTTTAAAATTCATTTTGTGCGTGAAAATAACTCTACATGTTATGGTCAAAAAAGCACGCAAAGAAGGCTGTGTGCCCAAGACATGTACCTGTAGTGTCACGCGCTAAAACGTCATTTCAAAATCCGTCAATTATAATTGTAATAAAACTTTGAGCGTAACAATTTAAGCCTAATTTCGCAGTCAACGGAAAATGGTTTACGAGAAATAAAATCGATAAAAGTCGCTAGATGATTTGGGCCTAAGCTGGTGCCTTGGGTATTAGCCTCGCTGATTATTATTATTTTTAGAGATTGTTTTCACTAGGGTGATGGTGAGCTTTGACGCAAAAAAAAGGTATTAGGCCTAACGGTAATTGTTTTTGCGTCGACGATGGCCGTGGTGGAATTTTCGCCTTATGAAACACGCCACGATGGTGAGCTTTGACGCAAAAAAAATGTATTAGGAGTAAAGCCTGGTTTTCACTAGGACAAAAACGCCACAACGGTGAGAGTCGACGCAAAAATATTGCATTAGGCCTAACGGGAATTTTTCGCGTCGACGTTCGCCGTCGGGTCGTTTTTGCCCTAATGAAAACAAGCCTTAACGGTAATTGTTTTGGCGTCGACGATTGCTGTGGTGGAATTTTGGCCTTAATGAAACCCGCGAGCTTCGATCTAATACAGTTTTTTGTTTGCGCTGGCGGTCGCCGTTGTGGCGTTTTGGCCATAGAAAAAACCAGATTTAATCGTCGTCTTTTAACGTTGTTTTTCCGTCAATTGTGGAATAGGGTGGTTTTCACCAAAACAAAAAACGGTGATTTATAATTTATACCTAAAGGCTGGTTTTCACATCACCACAATCACATTTTTAAGGCTATTTTCACTAGAACAAAAAACCACAACGGACGCAAAAATTTCCCATTAGGCCTAATAGAAAATCCGCCTTTAGGCCTAGCCAAAGATAATACTAGGTGAATTCTTTACGCTTGTTCCGGGATTTCGGAGTAGGGTAAGAAGAGTTAGACTATGACGTATTTTACTCTGTGGTGGCGAATAGTTTGAGTCGGAGTAAAATAGTTTTTCCAAAATGGCTGCATGTGGCCTTTTTAGCAGATAAATTCTGGCTAGCAGACGACATAATCCGATTTACCCCTTTACATCTTCTTTTCAGAAGGAATAAAAAGAGTAGCCCTAATACTCCGGAACCGTTTTTTAATTCAATAAAAACTATCAACTGATATTTAGTATATGGTATTTAATCTATAAAAACGTGAAAAAATACCTTTTGGCGTAAAAATGTACTTCGTGTTTATCTTTTTTCTTTTTTGGAACAGTATCGTCCACTCTTAGCGATACTTGTTTTTTTCAAATAACCTTGGACGACTCCCTTAGTGTGATTGGCTTACGGGGGCTAAAAACAGGCTTTTTACCGATCCTCTAAAATCTACTATCCATGAGTCCGAGAACAGGCGAAAAGAAACCACCAAAGGGACTTTTAAAAATGTAGGGTGACCACAGTTTTTCCTATTTTTTTTTCCTATAATTTAACGTCTTTCCTATTTTATCTTATAATTCCATTAAATTTCCCGAAGAAATTAAAATAGTTGATATTATACATTAAGCTTTATATACATTCGTAAAGTTGATATTTTTAAACAATAATGTAATAATAAAGATGGTTCTTACTTTTAATTAATTTATTTTTTCGGTTATCAACTTTATTTTCAAGGTTATACCCCTTCGAATAATTTTGACAACCGTTTTCTCTTGTTAATTTTCTCCTATTTTTTATCCCAATATTGTTCCTATATTTTAATTTCCCCCCAAATTTTCTTGCTATATTTACCTAATAAATTTCCTATAATTCCTTTAAAGGATTTTAAAATATTATGTGGTCACTCTGAAAATGCAAATCAAATACGATCCATACTGCGCTTATTGGATGCCAAATAATAGAATTAATTATACCATATGTAACATAATTACTCATAAGTATGCCTCTGTTTAACATCTCTGTATTAAAAATTTTAATGAGACCTTGTTTCATAGCCACCGAGGGGCTGATCACTCCGTGTAATCAGTGTACAGAGCCGTACCTTTGACTGTACTAATGGGATTACGAGTAATCTTTGAAGTCCCTGCCTTTGGCAGTGCTAATCTAAGCGTAATCCGGTGTACAGATTGTCGAAGAGTGGTTAGCCCCTCGATAGCCACCCAAGAAAATACGGACTAACGTCGCGTAAAACTGGTTTTAACTTCCTTCCCTCCCCGCCAGAACTAGTTTTGATGACGATAAAACCGTCATCGACTGGGAAGTGACGTCAATTACGTCATATCCTTGCAACAAGGTCTCATTGGGAAAAAGTTCTTTCTGGCACATTATACTTGTATTAAAAAACCCGTGAAGGCTTATCAACTCGCGTTAATCAACTTGTTTGTACTCTTAACCACCAAATCGGAAGCATTCGTCCATACGAAGTTTTCCGGGAAAACGTGGCTTCCGCGATGGTCTCTTGACTGCTTTAAGGAGCTAAAGGGTTAATGAAAGTCGCAAACCCCCTCTTGTACCCTTCTCTTCATTATTGCGCCTCAGGAAAACTGTACCCTCTCTCTCTCTTTATTCGGGATGGTAGTGGACGATTGGTCAGTTAGATAAACTGTTTTCTTCCAAGCCCGAAAATTAGTTTGCCTAGTTCTTGATCGGTTATCTCCGGGTAGGCGTCGACCTACGAATTGATTGTGTACGCGGAGAAGACCTTTTCACTTATTGATTTTGTCCCTGTTGTAGCTACATGTACCTGACATATCACCTCCCCTCTCCAGGGACTCTTCTCTCAAGAAACCTGTTATGTTTATTTCCACAATAAACTCTTGTCTTCTTCCTAAAAATAGCTCCCGGAGGATTACGGAAAAGACATTTTTTTACTGGAAACGTAGCTACACGGATTTGCGAGAATATTAACAGCTCCCTGGACACCAGTGTGTAAAACTCTTATGTGTATACAAATGTAAATGTCCAATTGTAAATAATGTAAATATTTTTATTTTTCAATGTAGCTGAGAATCTAATTTTTAGACTTATCCCTGTTACGAAATGGATCCATGTAATGGAAAGGTAAATAAACCTTCATTCGCGTGTACAACACTTCTACAGAGGTTAGTAGGTCCAATTTGTATCCGCCCTTGAATGGTTTAAAATAGATTATTTGGTTAAATTATCGAGAAACGGAACGCATTATTAAGCGACGGTTAAAGATATAGTGCCAACTCAGATTAATTGAAAATTTTGTTCTTTATCTTACACGTTATGATAGATTTTTAAGTCCGGAATCAGAATAAATATACATATTAGCACTTTCAATTAGTATTTAGTTTTATATTTTAATGTAAAATAATGATATTTCAATAGCCGCGCAAAACTTTACAGATTGTTGACGTCATGAGTTTAGTCGATTTCGGCGCGCTCGACCAGCGAGGAATTTTCAGTAGTCTTTTTCTACTATCGCTTAGAGGATTTTGTAAGCGCGTTTTTTGACATTCTTCTCGCGGACCACGCGGTTCGAGATTCTCGAATCACGACTTCACGAGCCGGCTACGTGTAAAAATATTATTTTCAAAGTGGAAATTGAAGAAAAAAATCGATAACAAGGTATTGTTTATAAATTTTATCATTATTTCTTATACGTAGTCATTATAACAATATTTATATTCTACGGAAAGATGCTACCGAAAGCACCGAAGACCGCAGGCGCCATAGTGTATTGCGCAGTTCCTTCCTGCAGTAAGAATAACAACAAAAGTGGCTTATCTTTCCATTACTTTCCATCGAATGAGGGTCTTAAAGCGTGCTAAAGCGGGAAACTCGGATCAAAAGAAAGCGACGGGAGTAAAATTTCCTCCTGTCATCCCCTAAAAATTCTATTTCCAGCTTGCTCTAGTATCAACCAATAAACATCAACCTATTTATGACGTAGACAGTATGTGATAAAAAAAAATTTACGCTATCTTTCTATTTTAAAATTTGAAATTAATCGTGAATATTTATATTTATACCAAATGTTTTATAGCTATAATTTTCTTTACTATATTTTTAAATAATTGATGGAAAACTTCATATACGTAGAAAATTCTGCCACTATCTCTTTAATAGCGTAGAATCGTTGCAGTTGAATTTTTTTTTCATCACTGGTGGTTTCTATTCATTGGGAGTGGAAACGTAGACGGAAACGTAGTCGATTTTATAGCGCGGTAATTGGCTATTGAATGGCGGACTCTCAGCCGATTACAATCGTTATAAGCCTGTAGAGATTCCAGGGCGACTGTAGAGACTCTCCAAATTAATCGTGAATATTTTAGAAGGTGAACCGGCGTACGGAGGTAGAACCTAATATAGATTTGTGTATTTAGGCTCTCTCTAGGAAGCGTAATACATTACGCCCCGAATTACGAAGAGTCTGTTTGCTCGTACTTCGAATGCATTTACTCGCCCCAAATGAACGTATGCATTATTTAAGATAACGCCAGCCTCCGGGAATTCATACAGACTATTAGGAATCTATATTCGGGTGTACGAACTTTCACTGGCCGTCTGATAGAAAGATAAAATAGAGAAACCCTCTCATTCGCTGACCCTCGATCACGTGGCAAAAGGGTGGGAGGAGCCGAAACCTTCTCTCTCTTACATCCTCCCAACAACGTTCCACCAGATAATCATTCTTAGTACCACGTATGAGTTCCTGAGAAAAATATTAGATTGAATTTTTCTACATTCCCGTCTACACGCAGCATTTCGTTTTAAATATTCACATTTATTTCCAAAATTATCTCGCATTTTCCATGTTAATGGTCGACTTTTCAATTAGTTCAATCAAAAATGTTTGGAGGTTAACGGATGATACGGAGCCGCAACCACAGCCTCTGCGTTCATGATTTCTGGGTGCTATTTTCCTATAGGCTTCGTGCGTAATTTAAATCGCTGCCTACCGACCGGGTTTTAAATTGAATATATGAAAGCTGTCTGCTCGTTCAAAATTCTCTCAACAGCTAAAAGTTCAACCGAAAAACATTCAAAGGTTGTCTGCTATTTCTTCACATATTTAGTTGATGGATATTAAGGCAGATGGTGCTATATATGTACATAAACGTAAAATAATAATAATAATATATTATTTATAGCATGCATTGGAAAGAAGTATATATTTCACAAAATATTATAAAAATAACAAATAATATAATAATAACAAGTAATATAATAATAACAAATAATATAATAATAACAAGTAATATAATAATAACAAGTAATATTATAATAACAATTAATATAATAATAACAAATAATATAATAATAACAAATAATATAATAATAACAAATAATATACTAATAACAAATAATATAATAATAACAAATAATATACTAATAACAAATAACATAATAATAACCAATAATATAATAATAATCAATTATATAATAATAACCAATAATATAATAATATAACAATAACAAATAATATAATAATAACAAATAATATAATAATAACAAATAATATAATAATAACAAACAATATAATGTATATACCTTGGCTTGACGCCCGAAGCATTCCTTGATTTAGCGTGCGCTAACTTTTAAATTGAGTTTATATTTGTTGGGCAAGTTTTCTATAACTTAATAATTTGTTCGCGTACGGCATTTTATCTATATATTATTAGGAAAATATATAAGTGTACTTGTAATGCCTAAGGATGTTTGGTTGCCATAGAAATGACGGCCAAAATTTTAGTGCGATGAACTCGGTATACATTCAAGATTAAGCCTTGGCTAGAATAAGAGCTCACATACATCATTTTATCTTTTTTCAACAATATGAATACGTGACTTTATGCTGAACTGGATCAATTTCACAAAGAACACCTAAAAATCTCCGAGAATTTCAACGAGCGAATAAACAGGGGTTTCTTATATCCATTTTCCGAGGTAACGTTGCAGCTAGGAGCAACAAACACACCACCCCACACAAGGAGAACGCAACCCGTCAAAAGTCGTGGATTTTCTTGTGTACATTTTTCATTGGCTAGACGCGCCTGCTGCCGTCGGAAGGGGAAAATTCGGAAATTGCCCGTAAAAAGTTCAGCGTAAAGGTACTTGACGCTCGTCCAATGAAATTCGTACACAACCCTTCGTTAGCGTGTTTAAAGGCTAGCTGCGTTCTCCTTGTGTTTGTTGCTCCTAGGTGGCAGCTAGGAGCCTAGGAGCAACCAACACAAAGAGAACGCAGCTAGCCTTTAACCACGCTAACGCAGTGTTGTGTACAAATTTCTTTGGACGAACCCTTACACTGAACGTTTTACGGGCAGGGGGGGAAGACAATTTCCAAATTTTCTTTTCGCTTGTTCTGGGATTTTGGAGTAGGTTAAGAAGAGTAAGGCTATGACGTCATTTTACTCCGATTCTGTGGTGGAGAATAATTCGAGTCGGAGTAAAAACGTTTTCCAAAATGGCTGCCTGTTGTCTTTTTAGCAGAAAAATTCTAGCTAGCAGACAACAAAATCCGATTTACTCCTTTACATCTCCTTTTCAGAAGGAGTAAAAAGAGTAGCCCTAAAACTCCAGAACAAGCGAATAGTTTATGGGGCGGAGTAATTCTCATCCCCGGAACAGGCGAATAACACGTTTTAGGGTAAAAAGAGTACACTTTTAGTCCGAGAACAGGCGAAAAGAAACCACCTTTACAATCGATGTAGTTTAAGCCACGCCCATTTCGTCTACTGTGACAATATGGCCAAGTGTTTACGTATAATTTTCTTATATTATTGTTCAATATTTATATTTATTTAAATATATATGTAGCATTAGGCTGTAGAAATTCCAAATTTCAAATGGAGTTATTTTCATATTCAACTTTCGCCTGGACGTAATCTTATCGATCCACATTATTTAAATTAGTCTTTTATTTCCTATTATTCTGGCAAAATAGCCGCAGTGAAATTCGACACAGTCTGTTTGCTTTTGCGTTTAATTTATTTTGAAGATGCTGAAATCGTTTACTGCGCATTTTCGTTCGGCCCTGCTCACTCTCAATCTTGGAAAAGATCATCCAGTTTCTTCTACTGACTACACTCCTCTTTGGAGAGCCTCATATTTTAAGCGAAGGCTATTTTATTCCATCGGGAAGAGAACTCCATCTCGAAATGAGCACCCCAGACATGGTTCTTTATAAAAGAACCATCCAGTCCATCATTCCATTTTATATATTATATTTCATTACGTGACCTTATATTACATTATATTACGTTATATTACATTATATTATGTTATATTACATTATATAACGTTATATTAAGTTATATTACATTATATTATGTTATATTACATTATATAACGTTATATTACATTATATTATGTTATATTACATTATATTATGTTATATTACATTATATAACGTTATATTACATTATATAACGTTATATTACATTATATAACGTTATATTACATTATATTACGTTATATTACATTATATTACGTTATATTACATTATATTACGTTATATTACATTATATAACGTTATATTACATTATATTACGTTATATTACATTATATTATGTTATATTGCATTATATAACGTTATATTACATTATATTATGTTATATTACATTATATTATGTTATATTACATTATATAACGTTATATTACATTATATTATGTTATACTACATTATATTATGTTATATTACATTATATAACGTTATATTACATTATATTACGTTATATTACATTATATAACGTTATATTACATTATATTACGTTATATTACATTATATTACGTTATATTACATTATATAACGTTATATTACATTATATTACGTTATATTACATTATATTATGTTATATTACATTATATAACGTTATATTACATTATATTATGTTATATTACATTATATTATGTTATATTACATTATATAACGTTATATTACATTATATTATGTTATATTACATTATATTATGTTATATTACATTATATAACGTTATATTACATTATATTACGTTATATTACATTATATAACGTTATATTACATTATATTACGTTATATTACATTATATTATGTTACATTACATTATATTACGTTATATTTCATTATATTATGTTATATTACATTATATTACGTTACATTACATTGTATTACGTTACATTACATTATATTACGTTATATTTTATTATATTACGTTATATTTCATTATATTACGTTATATTTCATTACATTACATTACATTATAGTATATTACATTACATTACATTACATTCGACTTTACATTACATTACATTACATTACATTATAGTATATTACATTACATTACATTATAGTATATTACATTACATTACATTACATTACATTCGACATTAAATTACATTCGACATTACATTACATTACATTACATTCGACATTAAATTACATTCGACATTACATTACATTCGACATTAAATTACATTCGACATTACATTACATTACATTACATTCGACATTAAATTACATTCGACATTACATTACATTACATTACATTATAGTATATTACATTACATTACATTACATTATAGTATATTACATTACATTACATTCGACATTACATTACATTACATTACATTCGACATTAAATTACATTCGACATTACATTACATTACATTACATTATAGTATATTACATTACATTACATTACATTATAGTATATTACATTACATTACATTACATTATAGTATATTACATTACATTACATTCGACATTACATTACATTACATTCAACATTACATTACATTACATTACATTACATTACATTACATTACATTACATTACATTATAGTATATTACATTACATTACATTACATTATAGTATATTACATTACATTACATTACATTATAGTATATTACATTACATTACATTACATTATAGTATATTACATTACATTACATTATAGTATATTACATTACATTACATTATAGTATATTACATTACATTACATTACATTACATTACATTACATTCGACATTACATTACATTCAACATTACATTACATTACATTCGACATTACATTACATTACATTACATTACATTACATTATAGTATATTACATTACATTACATTACATTACATTATAGTATATTACATTACATTACACTATAGTATATTACATTACATTACATTATAGTATATTACATTACATTACATTACATTATAGTATATTACATTACATTACATTACATTATAGTATATTACATTACATTACATTACATTACATTACATTACATTCGACATTACATTACATTACATTACATTACATTACATTACATTACATTATAGTATATTACATTACATTACATTACATTATAGTATATTACATTACATTACATTACATTACATTATAGTATATTACATTACATTACATTATAGTATATTCCATTATATTATATTATATTAATAATAATTAGTAGAATGTATTCAGAAAATAATTTACTGTAAAATTTTTACATTGGATTTAAGGTAAGCTTGTAAATTTGAAATATAATTTTCTTCGAAGCATGTATTTATTCATAACTATAAATATCGATAAATTTATCGTTAAACGGCCATGTAAAGGCACCTTTCCCTCAAGGACGTTTTTCGGGGGTTTGCTATCGAAACGTGACTTTTCTTTTAAGTAAGTGGCTTTAAATTCAAAAAGAGGGATGAACAGCTTAAACCCCACCCGAAATGAAATTTTGGAAACGCCCTTTTACGTATAACAATAATTGAAGCGAAGATTCTTTATCAACGACTCAAATGGCAAAATGTTTGTCGTCGTCGTAGGTGTGGTAAAGGTTAACCGATTTGAATTAAATTTGGAACGTAATTGGAACTAAATCGTAACGGAATCCAATTCTAAAATTTCCATCTGTTGCCTGAAAGTCTATGGAAACCTACGTTAATCAGCGATGTGACTGACATAAGTCCCGTAGAGACCAACTAGTTATTAGCGGGATAAATAAAATTATCACAGGTAGAGTTGTTAATTTTCCGGAAAATTTAAATTCGAGAAATTTTCCGCAAATCGGAAAAATATTTTTTTTTAACATATATTACTTTTGAGGCATTTTTATTGTAAACTAGTCTAGAGGTTTAGTTTTACCTTTGTATTCGACAAAATGGGGTGAAAATTCTGCGAAATTTAAATTTGCGAACAATATTAGTCTAATCATGGAATAAAAACCTTTTTTTTTCGTATTAAAAAACTACGTAATATACTGTGATAGAGTTGTAAGTCGGAAAATTTTCCGTGAAAAATTACCGAGGTCTTTTTTCCGGAAAATAGACATCGGTAATTTTCCGACTTACAACTCTATCACAGGATATTACGTAGCTTTTTAATACGGAAAAATAACATTTATTTTGAGAATTTCCTAGTAAATTTTCTAGCGTTCGCTAAGATTCTGACTACTTTGTAAATGAATAGTCAAGACTAACCCAAATTCTCGGTACATTTTAGAATTCAGAGCCTTCATTGATGAGACGTTAAAACGTAAATGGAGCGAAGAGCGAGTTATCGCTCGGAACTCTCCTATTCCCCGGACGCCAGTTTACATTTCCATACTATAATCACTTCCAAGCTCGCGATAAAATTTCCCAAATCCAGGCGCGCCTGGATCCAACGATAGGTGGTCCCACGGCGCACCACCAACTCGACGCCCAGCTGGTTGTATGACCAAGAATTCTGACAACCTCCTAAATTCAGATAGAAATTGATCCGGGGAATTTGGTGGTGATCCGCGTGGACTCCGGGATAAGGCATAGAGATGAAAACGCCGATTACAGCATGGATAGTAGATTTTAGAGGATCGGTAACAAGCCTGGTTTTTAGCCCCCGTAAATCAATCACACAAAGGGAGTCGGCCAAGGTTATTTGAAAACAAGTTGGCAAGCCAAAATATACCTCTCCTCGGAAGAATGGTCCCTAGTGGTATTAATTTCTCGACACGACCCCCAAAGATATCTCCGCAATTCAGAGTTATTTACGAAAAACGTATTCTCGGTTCAAACCCTGCCCGGTATAAAATTTTAATTTTAATTTAAATAATTGAGACGAAACAATCGAGTTTAATTTATTCAGAATATTATAAATTAAGTAGTTACAACAGCGAGTTAGACTTACTAAAACAATGCACAATTGAATTTAACCCTTTTTACAGTACATGTTTATCAGTTGAATATAATACTAAGCAAATTTTAATGAAAGAAATATCTACAGATGGTATTTGTATTTTTCTCGCTTACGAAATACTTGCCGCATCTTTAACGCTCATTTTATTTCAACGCTCGTAGACTTCCAGTTGACGTTGTGACACATACCGCATGAAAAAGACCAATGCCGTCCAATTTCCAATATCATATAATGACTCGCACACCCAGGAAATCATTGACTGCGTTAGAAATCGTAGATATCCAAATATCCACACCAAATGTATTTACAAGAAGCAAAACCTTACCATCAACAAAGCACAGAGAGCCACTTGACTAACCACCAGCTCTTAAAGCAATTAACGTTAAATAGGTCGTTAAGAATACCCGTAAATAAATAACAAAAAAACTAACAAAGTGGACCACCCACAGGGTCTACCCCTTAACCCTCTAATCTCGGCTGACTGCGCTAAAACAAGATTTAACCTTTAAAATTTCATTCGTAAAAAAACCAGATTAGGCCTTCATAAATTCATTAATAAAAAAAGACTTTATTACCTATTATGCTTACGATGGGTGTCTTAATTTCAGTGAACCTAAGCAGCTATCGGTGGTTCTGTGGTAGAGCGCTCGACTGCCAAGCCGAATGGCCTGGGTTCGAAACCTGGGTACTCTATTAAATACGCTTCCGATAAAGCTGAATGTCTAATTTTCAATAAAGCGTAACAAGTGTCGGTGGTTCTGTGTTAGAATGTCCGCCTGTCAAGCAGGAGGTCCCGGGTTCAAATCCCGCCCGATGCGATCGCAAATTGATACTAAGACGAAAACCGTGTACAACTGGTGGAAACCCTGCCATTGGACGTTGAGAGGTAGCATTACACTCAGCACTCGGTCCGTCCCAAAGTCATTAGGAAGAAGTTGGAGAGTAAACGCCCATACAAACACAACAGACTCAACATGCACAGCCATCAGAACACCAACACAACAAACTCATCACTCACAACCTACGCATAAACATTACAAAAACGTAATACACCGAACCGGCACGACGGTGAGCGAAAAAACACCATCCAAACCAAACCGCAAATGATTCCGTTAACGCTCACCGTCACACGGTGGTTTTGCCAACCCTTCGAGAAACTGCGAACGCAGAGATCTCGAGAAACTGCGCACGCAGTGATTACACTTTGCACCGAAAATGCGAACGCGTTCGCAGGCCTGACAGGCAGACCCACAGACAGACACGGTGATTGTATAACCCCTCCTAGGGGAAATAGTCCCCTCGGAGAGGTAAAAACAAGTATCGCTAAGAGTGGACGATACTGTTCGAAAAAAGAAAAAAGATAAACACGAAGTACATTTTTACGCCAAAAGGTATTTTTATAGATTAAATATGATATACTAAATATCAGTTGATAGTTTTTATTGAATTAAAAAACCAAAATTAAAAATTACTAAAATATAAAGCGCAAAAAATTACGTAACAATATCAACCGCATTAAATTGCCATTTTGAAATTTTAAGATCACGTGGTACAAACGACCTTGCAAGACTCCCTCGGAGTCTCTCGAGCTGATTGATACGCGGGGAGAAATAAAACGCACTGTGGAAGGGTATCGAAAACCTGTCCTCTTAATTTACTGTCCATGATTACAGTTGGCCCTTTTTTTAGGGTGCCGAATGAGCTTTTCGTGAAATTAGACCATAACGATACCTTTACACGAGTATACGTTCGAGGGCGGGCTAAATTTAGACTCTCAGAGAGCTAGCGTTACCCGTTAAATAATTTCGCATTCTTTATAAAAAAAAGTGTTTTATGGCAACTATTTTACTTTTTAGTTCATCCCTTTCTTGTTCAGAGTGAGGAAGCTTATGACCAGGGCCATGCTTCGCCGGTGGTGAGTTGGGCCGTCGCCTAGGATCGCTAAAATAATAGGGTTGTTCAAAATGCTTTTTTTTTTTCAAAATGCAAAATTCAAAATACTTTCTCCATAACTCAAAATGCAAAATACAAATTTATGCATTTTGAAAATTGGTTTTCTAAATGCAAAATGTAAAAGGGTTTTTGCAGCTCAAAAAAAAATACAAATGCATTTTGAAAATGGTTTTTTGAAATGCAAAATGTTTTTAGTTTTTATTAGTCGTATACATTTACAATGAATTTATTGTACACGAGTAGAAAGTTAATTATTTAGTAAAGAATAATAGTTACGTAGAGATTTGAAAACCATCCTCGCAGCCAGCATGAGAAATATTTTTTTTTTGCTCGTTATGAGCCATTGTGACGGGTGGGACAATACAGTCCGCTCGTCCACTTGATTAATCAGGTGCGAGATATGTGTTACGGCCACGCCAACGGGGGGATAATTGGGGATAGGGTTGGGACACCCGTGGCGGAAGTATGACAACCACCCGTTGGGGGATTAGTCGTCGTCCTCACACGGCCTTCCACAAACTCTGCCTCCCGGACGCCTGGGATTACAGGAGTGAGCCACTACTCCCGGCAGCATGAGAAATAAAGCGGTGGCACTGTACGAATGTTCGTCTGCTTCTGAATAAGTGAGTAACTGAGTGTCGCCATCTAGGACTAGATGCAAGTGTAGGTGGGAGTTAGGGTTATGATTTTTATAAAAGAACTGGTTTACAATTCGATTCCACAGGCTTTTATTTATTGTGGCAAAAATATCCAATATATAGTGAGAGCAAAACAAGAACTTCAGTGAAGTGTAGTAAACGGTCTGCCCAAAGATTGAATTCAATAAATCCCGATCCCATCTGTCAGCACAGGATAGGCCCTAAAACGTTATCAGGCCCTTCGCATGGCCTGATAATCAGTATCCCCATCAGAACTAGACGCACCAGGATACCAGGACCGGTCACTATTAGTCGAATGTCGATCCCTGTGCCTCAGGCACCTCTGCCTATGATCGACCTCCCTACTCCCTAGGCAGTCCTCGCCGTCCCCTATCTCGAGATGACCGACCCCCCGCAGGACAAGAGCACGGAAAAAGATCTGCCCATTGATTTGCCACCCAAATGCCAAGGATCATACCCAAGGTCCCAAACACCGCTATGAACCACCTCAATAACAACTAAAATAACTTAAGCAAAAACCCCATATATACTAAAAACGGAGAAAATTTTATTTAACAAATAAAAATAAATGAACGCAATAAAACTAACTTGAACTCAAAAAAGCTTCAGGTCCCCAAAGCTAAACTCAACAGCTCCGGACCAAGCACAGAAAGAAAAAAAACCTTACTCACCACCACAAAAAGATCTCGGCAGTGCCTCAAAGTTATAGTTATTACTACAAGACAGGGCCGTGCTTAGAGGTCTCGCGGCCCCGGGCGAAATGCATTAGCGAAACTGAGTGTAGCGGCCCTCCGGCATATACATCCCTATGGTAAAATTTTAGCGGCCCTGGGCGACCGCCCTGCTCGCCAGCGCCGGCCCTAGCCCTTGGTCAGGGTAGAGTGAGATATTTTTTTCTATTGTTGCCACGCCGCCCCGCGCCTCTCAAAGGGAATTTTGGCGCCCCTTTCCACCTGGCCGCTCCACTTGCTCTACCCTAGGGCCGGTGCTGCTGCTCGCCACCCCCTAAGCACGGCCCTGCTACAAGAGCTGCGATGATGGTACCAGAGTAAAAACATTTTGAAAATGTTTTTCCACATATCAAACCCACAAAATGCAAAATGTAAAATGCAACATAGTTTTTCTAACTGAAAATGCATTTTGAAAAACCTTGGAATTTATTTTAGCATGGTCCAGATGCCTATGTAGAATATTGAGATTTTAGACTTCTGTGTATAGTATGAACATGGATATTTATGAATTCCCTACTGTGGGAAAACGCGGCCAGCAAATGTTTTTCTGCGGTCAGCGCCATCTAGTTGAGGGTTTAATCAAAGGGACGTGACGTCACAAAAAAGAGAGCCGGAAATCGGTAGGGAAACGTTTTTTTACCAGTCTGTCGTCTGCTCGTGAATGATTTTAAAGGTCTCGAATATATTTATGTGTACCACGGCCACAAATGCCTTGAATTTACTAGCCTTGAATTTACTATTCCTGATTTTATTTCACTAGTCAGTTGATTCGACTTCAGTTAAACCGTATATTTAAAAAAAAACCTTTAACCCATGAATTTATTTTCAAGACTTGAAATGAGTAATAACAGCATGCCCTCTACAATAGCTACCACTCCAATCCTGAAATCTAGATCTGGTCGTATTATTAAACCCAAAAAGTTTATAGCCCAATCCGGATTAGAAAAGCAAGTAATATTCCCGCATTCCAAAAATTTTACCTAAGTTCCAAATCTACTGCAGGGCTAAGAGCAAATAAAAAGGTTTTGTCAAAGGCCGAAGGAATCTTGTCTCTAGTTACATCTAGTACAAACTCTACTCTAGTCAAATCAAGGACATGTGCTATAAAGGGAACTTCAATCTTGTCTTCAGTTATATCAAGTACCAACTCTACTCTAGTCAAATCAAAGACATGTGATTTTAATCAACGAATAACGAATGCTTCAAGTCCAAACAATGATACAAGCAACGAGCTTAGCATTGGGAAAGGGATGAAAGTTACTTCTTTCATATAAGGTTTACCCTCATGTCTAGTTATTCTCCTACAGCCGGGAATAAATACACGTTTTCTTTCTTGGTACCAGCATCGTTTAATTTTAATTAAAACTACAAAATTAATTAAAAGCATACACCATCTGAATTCTGAAAAGACCGTTAACAGCCGAGCGGAAACAAGGTTTGAGTTTGATCATGCGCAGAAAATCTAAAAACACGGATTTCCGCCTCACTTCTAAAAAGGGTGTTAGGGGGACGCGTTTTTTTCCTCCTTAATCGGAGAGCGTGGCCGAATGCCTTGAGAAGTTGAGAAGCCTACAAGTAAGAAATCCATAAGCATTATATATATCCATGGTATGAATGTATGTAATCTATCGTTAGTTTCGTCTAACTATCATCTAATCACTTACAAGGAGAGTACCCGTGGTGTTTATTGCCAATTTTCTTCAAAGTCGGCCGTAATGTAGACCTATATGAGATATGAAATTTCCCAAAAGGAGACGTTGCACGACCCATTCGATTTGCCATGGTAAACGAAAATGTTTTTGATAACTTGAATAAAATCGGCAATAAACAACTCGGGTACTCGCCTTGTTAGTGTGTTCTATACCCTACAGTATCTGAATATGAATAATGGAATAGGGTCATTGTAATTTAAAAATCATATTTATCATATAACATCATTTTCCACCAGGGTGGCTGAAGACCTAAACACGGCCCTGGTTATGACGTGATGTAGAACAGTCTTAGATAATAACGCTGTAAGGATGTCCAGCTGGACATTGGACAAATTAACTAATGGAACCGAATCATACGCAAAAACTCCATTCCTCAAATTGGGTCCCCCGCCAGCGCTCCTACCGAAAGAACCGCAAGATTTTCCCACCGAAATACAAAGCACGTCTATAGGATCCTTAGATGACGAGCTAAAGGCATTAGGGCTAACGTCGTTCACTTATAAGTGACTAATTATAGCAACGGTTCCCAAACCATTTTATTGGCTCCGGATTACGATGTCTTGATTCTTGAAAATCGTCAATCGATGAATAGGCCAAGTTTTCCGTGCTGTCTTGATTAATTTAGATTAAGCTAGACTAGGCTAGGTTAGGTTAGGTTAACGTTAGGTTGAAGTTAAGTTAGGCTTAGGTTGGGTTAGGTTACGGTTAGGTTAGGGTTAGATTAGGTTACGTTTAGGTTAGGGCTAGATTAGGTTAGGTCGGTTTTGGTTATGTTAAGATTAGGTTATCTTGAGGTTTGATTATCTTAAGGTAAAGTTATTTTAGTGTTAGGTTAGGTTGGGTTAGGCTAGGCTAGGTTGGGTTAGGTTAGGTTAAGTTATTTTAGTTTAGGGTAATATTCTTTAATACCAGGTTAGTTTAAGCTAATATTGTTAATGTCAGGTTAGTTCAAGGTAATATTGTTTATAGTCAGGTTATTTTAAGGTAATATTGTTTGAATTTCAGGTTAGTTTAAGGTAATATGGTTTCAATTTCAGGTTAGGTTCGGTTGGGTTGGGTAAGGTTACGTTAGCCTAAGTTAATCTAAGGTAATAAGGTAAGGTTAGGTTAGGTTAGCCTAAGTTAAGTTAAGGTAATAAGGTAAGGTTAGGTTAGGTTAGCCTAAGTTAAGTTAAGTTAATAAGGTAAGGTTAGGTTAGGTTTGCCTAAGTTAAGTAAGTTAATAAGGTAAGGTAAGGTTAGGTTAGGTTAGCCTAAGTTAAGTTAATAAGGTAAGGTTATGTTAGGTTCAAGTTAAGGTTAGGTTAAGTTAGGTTACTTTATGGATACTAATGTCTTTTGATTAGAAAATTTCTAAAGAATTTTTGACCAATAAAAATAGGGAACCATTGCTACGTTTAGTCGTACGTTGTTTGTTTTTATTGCGTACGTGTTTCAGATTTGGGTGTAAATCTTTCTAATATAGTATACCGCGGCGCTACAAGTGGCACTGCTGTAAATTAACCAAGTGGTATATCTAAAGTCGGGTTTAGTTGTGTCCAAGGTATGGACCATACTACGACTGAAAAGACTAAAACTGAGCTTTGATATGGTTGATTGGTTTTAAATTAGTTTATGCGATTGAATTAAGTTTGCTGGTAAGGTTTGCAAGTTTACTTGAGTATTGCCCAATGATAAATGTCGAATTAGCGTACCCCGCTTTATCTATAGTCATCTAGAGCTTGGATTAATTAAACACAGGGATATACCGCTCCAGCCTAAAACTGCATTATGAAGCAGAAAAGATGGTTGTAATCCCTCTATCGGAGGAAATCGGCGAATAAACGGAAGTCAACATTGCGCATGCACGAAATGTGTGTCAAAATATTGGCGCATCTTCGCATTTTGAGCCTAGGCTTAGTGACACCCCTTTCTTTTCACCTAAATAATTTGGTAAAATCTTAAATAATATACTTCCAGACTACAAATTTCAGTAATGAAGTTCTTACCAATGACTCGGTTGCTTATATTGCTTGGTTCTGATGGTGTAATACCTAGCAACTCAAATGTATGATCGCGGAACATTTTAGTTTCAATTGCTATGATGGCGAATCGCCATGCCTACGTAGACGTCTCTCCACTTAACGCGCATGCGCATTAGTAATTTCCGTTTGGTCGCCGATTTCACCAATAGAGGTTTCATAGCATACTCGTCTCTTTTCCTATACAATATTAAATGTTGTTGAAACGCTCTGCAATATCGGGGGAATACCACAAATGATATTTGACGTCTTTTAGTTTTTCCCAAATGGAATCGAAAATTGTAACCGGCTATAGCTCCTCAACCGTTGGTGGTAGAGCAATGACAGTGACACTTTCTAATTATGAATCAACCACCCTGAATCCGAAAATACCGGTTTCAGGGGCGGAACACCATTATTTGAAAAGTTGTCAAAAACGACATCTGGCGTTTCCGCCGTAACTATTATCGCTTTTCAAAATACGACAACTCCACTGAAAGGAAATAAAAAAGTATAAAAAATTGCTTATGGTTTCATTTTTCTATCGTTTACACGTTTCGAGAAAATTTAAGATAAATGCAAAAACTCCCTTTGTCAAAGACTTTTGTAACAGACTGTACGGCTAGAATGACAATTTCAATCTGACTTCCGCGAAACAAATTTTTAAAAATTGAGAACTCTATCATTTGTCGGTGGCGCCATCCGCTGTTAGCGGCGGGAACCATATCCTATACAATTGAATTAATAGTACTAATGTACTTTGAAAGTGATAGATGGCGCCACCCGTATAATGATAGAGTTGACGGCTAAGTGCGCCGACTCGAAATTGCAGAATTTGTTTCGCGAAACCACGACTCCCGAACGAGCCTATGTCATTCTAGTGGTACTATTCCCCATTCAATGGTTTTTCCTTCTGTGAGATATCCCTGTATTTCATTAATCCAAGTCTAGAGGGTGTTAAAATTCCAGACTACTTAATTCGAAGAGCCGAGCGAATGGGTTGAAAGACAATAAGGGCCTCTTCGAAGATAATTGACCGGTTATCTAGTATAGTCATAAGCCTATAGCCCCTAAGTTTGAAACGCGCATAGCGCCCTTTGTACCACCACTGGACGGGCGAAAAAGAAAAAATCAGGCGATAGTATCGGCACCTGGTAGAGATAAATTGAAGCTTCTTCCTTCCCCCTTACTCTCTCTACGCACCTCTCTATTACCAAAGCAGCTGGCATCATGCATTGCGGGACGCGTTACGTTTCTCTTTTCCGCCACCGGGTGGATTTAGCGCTGTACTTTCGCCAGTCGTTTGCTAGAACCAACACTGCCTTTCGATTCAAACTTAGGGTTGATAGGCTTATGGTATAGTTGAATGTTTCCGTGTAATCGTATCTAATTGACGGCGTCTTTATTAAAGTTTTCCAAGAATTGATTTGGAATCTCGCGGTGGATTATAAATTCGAGCAAGTAATCGGTTGTACTCGCTTGCTCTTATATCGGAACCTCAATGACTTTCAATGTTTACTTACGAGTAAAACAAAGACATTCTGGTGTTTACCTACTGGCTTAAAGTTCCACTCCCAAGAATCCAATGTAAAAAACATCCCAAGAATAAATGTTCGCATTGTTGATAAATGACCCCCTTAGGCGAATAGGCGCTTAAATAGAACATCTTCAAGGAAATCGCCAAGAAGTTATATATCCGAGAGCCAGGACCTGCAAGAGACTGCTTGTTGAAATAATTGAAACTTTTCAGTTTTCACCCTTAACACCTGTAAACCTAGAAGCAACAAACACAAGGAGAAGGCAGTTAGCCTTTAAACACGCTGACACAGTGTTGTGTACGAATTTCATTGGACGAGAATTTACGCTGAACATTTTACGGGCGGGGGAAAAGAAAATTTCCGAATTTCCCCTTTCCAACGGCAGCAGGCGCTAAAGCGTCTAGCCAATGAAAACTGTACACAAGAAAATTCACGACTTTTGACGGGTTGCGTTCTCCTTGGGTGAGGTGCTGTGTTTGTTGCTCCTAGTGTAAACAGAACGTCATGTTTTTGCTAAGGTTTTAAAAATTCAAAAAAGCTACCTGGTTAAAAGGAAACACTTTTGTTGCATACCGTAGAGGTGAAAATTTTACATTATTTCTACAAGTACTATATAAACAGTAACTTTCAGGCCCTGGTTCTCGGAAATATTATTTCTTGTTTTTTTTAAATGAAAACCCTTTTTAAGTTTTTCAAACTAATTCTATAAACAATTTTGTTTCTGGGCTTTTTGTACAACCCCTTTCGGTTTTATGAATAGCTTGCCTTAAGTACATTTTTGCAACGTTTGAATTGACTTATTCGACGATGTTGGTTTTCTGGGAGCGCGGCTTAGTGGAGCACTAATGCATCTAATGGAGTGTATCTAAAGCCGCGGATCAGGAAAGCGAAGGGGCAGTGATGGTTGGACATTTCGCCGCTTTTATCGCCCAAAATAGCCAACGAGGATTAGACCGGAAATAAAGCTGCTTTTCGATCGTCCCAGCCAGACGCCCCAGAAATGAAAAGCACCCTTTATCATAAATCCTCCTTCCGCTCGAACCACATTTTCTATTTGGAAACGCAGCCTACGTCTCGAACGACCATATGTAGATTGCAAGTTCGAGATTCTTATTAAATTGGACACTTTAATTAAATTTAAAAAGTTATAAGGCTTTCGTAGGATTAGGGCAAAGTGACCTAATTTAGACCACGACGAATTCTGAACCACCTTTTTAAAACTCTTATAAAAATCATAGGTTATAGCTCGAACATTTATTTTGAGTTTTAAATAATCCGCCAAACCTCTTCGTTCTTGTAATAAATAATGTTTCCAAATAGATGGCAGTAAATATGTAGAAAACTCAATATTATTCAACCAACCGAATTTGTTAAAAGCCGTCATGCGCACCTTGGTAATTAAAAACCAGTGTTGAGTTCCCGCCAAATTTTTAGACAGAACTTTCACTTCGAGCTCCAGAAAACCTTGAATGTTAATGCATTTCGTGATAGTAATTTAATGTTACATCGCATTTCACGTTTACGTAAGTAATTTAGTTTATTTTTAAAAATAGTTCTAAGTTTAAAAAAATATAATTCTTTTAAAAAAAATCGTTTTTAAGAAACTATTCGGTTTGCCCTATTCTGAACCTACCCTCGACCTATTGTGAACCAATGTAATCTAATTTCGGACCTAGCAATTGACCATATCTGGACCACTGTATAAACCATTTCTGGACAGGTTCAGAAATGGTTTATATTTGAAAAATGCGGGATATTTAAATATATTTAAATGAAACTAGTCAAAACAGAGGTTAGTCCAGTATTATATTTGTAGTACGATTAAATTTGTATTAATATCTCAAGTAAATGTTGCATTTGTTTAAAAAAAATGTTTGGACACTTTAATTAAATTTAAAAAGTTATAAGGCTTTCGTAGGATTAGGCCTAGTATTTAGCAATTAATGTTTTTGGAACTCCGACACGAGCGGAGTTGCGAAAAATCGCGCCAAAATATTTTGTTTTTGTATTCGTATAAGCCTGAGAAAATCCTTCTATTGTTTTCATCTTCCGGAGATTTATCCAGTCAGTAAAAAGAGGCATTATCATATTATTAAGTTCGACTCGGCTCGAATAATAATAACGCGGCATTAAGAAGAATTGGACGTTTCCAAGGTTGACAGAACCGGAGAATAAAGGGTCGTTTGGGAAGAAAGAGAAATGTCCTTTCCGTTCCTCGAGCGGGGATTCGTTCACTCCGTTTCTGTTGTGAAACCAGAAGAGGCCATCACTTCAATTCCCCGATAAGAAATTTCCGTTTTGCAGCGCTCATACTCGCGTGACCCGCCCGGGGGTTTTCCATTTATAAATGGCTGTCACATTTTAGAAAGAATTGTTGCCTTCGCCGGGAGTAGTGGCTCACTCCTGTAATCCCAGGCGTCCGGGAGGCAGAGTTTGTGGAAGGCCGTGTGAGGACGACCACTAATCCCCCAACGGGTGGTTGTCATACTTCCGCCACGGGTGTCCCAACCCTATCACCAAGTATCCCCCCGTTGGCGTGGCTGTAACACATATCTCGCACCTGATTAATCAAATGGACGAGCGGACTGTATTGTCCCACCCGTCACAATGGCTCATAACGAGCTTCTAAAAAAAAAAAATGTTGCCTTCGGTTATTATCAAGCGTTTAGGGGTTTTAAATAATCAGGCGTATTTTCTACGACCGAGGTATCAGGGTCTTAGATTCTTACAGGATTTGAAAAATACCGGGTTTTTTTCCAAAAAGGCCAACCCAGTGGGTTTTGTAGGGGGTTTTTAATGGTTTTTCTTTCATTTGGATGATTTTTTTATTTTATTATACAATTTCCATGTTTGTATTAGAAGATATGTAAAAGTATACAGATACTGCAAAGCTGAACCAAAGGAAGTTATAAGATTCGAGTTAACAAGTCAATTAACTTTGTAAAGTTTATATCACATTAAAATTCAGTCTAAGATATATATTTAAGTGGCCATTGCACATTGAACAAGTCGGTTTTTCATTTCTGAGGTTGTTTTTTGAGGTGGGTTCGAACACTGGATTCTAGGCGTATTATTTAAGACGGAGGTATCAGGGGTTTTAGATTCTTAGGCGTATTTTCTACGAACAAGGTATCAGGGGTTTTAGATTCTTAGGCGTATTTTCTACGACCAAGGTATCAGGGGTTTTAGATTCTTAGGCGTATTTTCTATGACCAAGGTATCAGGGGCTTTAGATTCTTAGGCGTATTTTCTACGACCAAGGTATCAGAGGTTTTAGATTCTTAGGCGTATTTTCTATGACCAAGGTATCAGGGGCTTTAGATTCTTAGGCGTATTTTCTATGACCAAGGTATCAGGGGCTTTAGATTCTTAGGCGTATTTTCTATGACCAAGGTATCAGGGGCTTTAGATTCTTAGGCGTATTTTCTACGAACAAGGTATCAGGGGCTTTAGATTCTTAGGCGTATTTTCTACGACCAAGGTATCAGGGGTTTTAGATTCTTAAGCGTATTTTCTACCACCAAGGTATCAGGGGTTTTAGATTCTTAGGCGTATTTTCTACGACCAAGGTATCAGGGGTTTTAGATTCTTAGGCGTATTTTCTACGACCAAGGTATCAGGGGTTTTAGATTCTTAGGCGTATTTTCTACGACCAAGGTATCAGGGGTTTTAGATTCTTAGGCGTATTTTCTACGAACAAGGTATCAGGGGCTTTAGATTCTTAGGCGTATTTTCTACGAACAAGGTATCAGGGGCTTTAGATTCTTAGGCGTATTTTCTATGACCAAGGTATCAGGGGCTTTAGATTCTTAGGCGTATTTTCTACGACCAAGGTATCAGGGGTTTTAGATTCTTAGGCGTATTTTCTATGACCAAGGTATCAGGGGTTTTAGATTCTTAGGCGTATTTTCTACGACCAAGGTATCAGGGGTTTTAGATTCTTAGGCGTATTTTCTACGACCAAGGTATCAGGGGTTTTAGATTCTTAGGCGTATTTTCTACGACCAAGGTATCAGGGGTTTTAGATTCTTAGGCGTATTTTATACGACCGAGGTATCAAAAGCTTTAGTCTGTTACACGATTTTGTTTACAACCGCGATACCAGGAGCTCTATTTTGAACTGCGTATTTCCTACGTACTTAATCATTGTGCAAACATAGGGTTTACACCAATATGTTAACGCTTTATTCATGACCCTGGTGTATCGTCTCTGCTAAATACTATTTCTAAGATTAATGTAATTTATATTAAGGGAATTAAAGGATTTAATACTTAAGATAAATTATTCTTGTATAATTATTTCGGAAAAATGAACTTTGACATTTCACTTGTGTACTAGCGTCTCGGGTTCATTCCCTTCCTTTATTTAAAACTTAATCAAGCGCGTCCCCCGTTGAGAGATTCAATTTGAATTTATTCCTGGAAATAGTGCCTTAGAGGACCGAACCAACCAAATCTTGCAATTAAAGCATTCAGCTTTTCACGAACCACTTCGCTTTGATTTATAATTTAAATTTGCAAATAACCGTCGACAAAGTTTGTATTTACTTATTTATAGACATATTTATATATATATATATATATATATATATATATATATATATATATATATATATATATATATTTGCTGAAGTAATTTCAAAGGATGGTTAGGAGAGATTCGAAAGAACAAAACTCTAGATTAATTGCTGGTTTTTGATTAAAAATCACAGTTTAAATCACAGTACAGCAGCCTCCAAAATGGTCTTATTCGTTTTATCAATGTACTTCGAGAGAAAGATATCTAATTTTCTCGAAACACTAATTTAAGAGTCAAGTTAAAAACTAAATTCGCCTTGGTTTTGAAATCACTATTACTATTACGTTAGAGTTAGGTTAAACATATTTTCTGACACTAATATAGACTTATAAGTATTAAAAAATAAAATTTAAATTTTTTTTTAAACTTGAAATTCAAATTGAAAGCAACTGTCGGCTCTATCATGAGCCACGTGAGAGCCAAAACCAAGCAGCAGGGAAATGCGAACATTAAGGTTTGGGTTCGTGTGATAGGTAAACAAGGACTTTGTAAACAAATTGAGGTTTCGCGCTTTTTGAAGCCTACTTCCAGGGGCTAGTAGGCCACACTTTGAAGATCTCTGGCGCTCTTTAACTCATCGTAGGAAAATGGGGAAAATACAGGCATACTTATCAACTCACCCCCTACAACTTCTTAAAATTTTTTGCATAACCTTTTGAAACATCCTGTATAACCCATATAAAATATATTGTTAAAAATTACTATAATTTAAGTTATTGTACAATTTACAAAACGAGCCAATCAACGCGAGGGGTACTTTTATGTCCCGCCTTTTTAGTCAAATTACAACTTAAATATCTTGTTTTGATTTCGACGCTAGCGACATCTGTTGAAAGAAGAGCCACTTCACGTCGAGTAACATTGAACATTTCAGCCCTGTTTTAAAGTAACATACAACCAAAGACTAACGATCGGACCAGTAGCTTCGGGGGGATTATAAAAACCAAATACCATTGAACACTTATAGCTGTTCCCTCTCTGATTACGCCTCTGGATTGGACAGAGCTCAAACAATTCTTTTTTTCTATGCAAATTAACACTTTGATTTTTCTTTGTAAACGTGGTTGCAAAGTCCGTTAAGTAACTAGCACCACTTCAAAAACGGCAAACAATTAACACCAGCTATCTGCCAGTTAATGAAGCTCTCCGAATGTGTCTCGACCACTTTTGTAGACCAAGTTAACTTTGGTTTCGAGTATAGAGTAATTCAATTGTGAAATTGTATATTTGCACTCGGCAATCTTGTTTTCACGGTCATGCCTAGACCTAGATTTATTATTTAAAGCTTAAAGAATAGAACTTACCCGGGGGTATAGTAGGATACCTCTAGCGCAGGCAGTATGTACACAGAGGGGGTGGATATTTTGGTCGGACTTACGTTTTAAGTATCATCTAGTGGCGGAAAAAAATATTAAATTGTAGTGGTCGACATCTGCTATTTTCTCCAGCTAGGCTTAGGAAGTTTCAACATTTTAAACGTTCATGATTAATTATGGGGAAATATTGCTGCTATGAAAAATGTAAAAATTATTCTCGATATCACAAAAATATAACCTTTTATCCTGTACCGAAGCCGGAAAAAAATACTAATTTAGAACTTAAAAAAGTATTAACTGAGATAGACTTGAAATTTTTGTTTATAATTAAATGGGCATTTTCTCTTGGAAACACAGGAGTAATTGTGTTCTTGTTAAATCGAATTTAAATTAATTTCTTCTTCCATTTTAAAATTTTAAATAATATGCATATTTAAAAAAAAAATCCTTGGGCCTAGGCGAAATACCATAGTTCAAAGTTCCGCTAAAAGGTGGCAGCACTAAACTGCCGTTCGACCAAAACCAAACCCTCTCGTCCCGGGCTAGGGTACCGAAACTTGACCGTCCAGATAAGTTCTATCATCCAAAGTGGCAGTGGCGTAGCCAGAAATTCGTTTCAGAGGGGAAATGAAACTTTAGCAACGTTAAAGCCACGCACATAAGGGGGAAGTTAATAGGGGCAATTTTTCTCTGGCAGGGATTATATTCGTAATTAAGTTAAGAGGTTCCTCGCGCGGGTTTAACGGTTGAGCCTCCGACATTTATCTATTTGAGAAATTGCGAGAGATGAAAGCCTGGAGAAACATTCAAGTGCCAGAACTAGTTCCGACTATTTACGCTAATTATGCCATTGTTAGAATTATCCGTCGCGTATAGTTCAAATTACCCCGTCAATACCGTAAGTAATATAATCACCCGTAAGTATGCCATAAAAGCATTTTCTTTAATGAAACCTTGTTCACTTCCAACTCCGTAACGAAATAAGCTTCATACACTTTATAGATGGTTAACGGAAGTTAGTGTATTCCTCTCGCGTTTCTTGCTTTGACAATCTATAGTTTTAGCTCGTGCCGCGCGATCAAGAATTTTCGTTTCCATGGTAACCATTTCAATAGCCCAACAATCATCGCGAGAAGAAAATCTCCCCCAAGGGAGGCGCTGTCAAAGGCTACGTGTGACGCGTTTGCAAGCGGACGCAAAACGGCGACGAAGCCCGTAATGCAGTCTGTCTCGTGAATACGGCTGCCCCATGGCAAAACCTTATAACCAACAAATTTTTGAAAAATTAGATTTTTATGCATCAGTATTACTAAGGCATGTACAAAAGTACTGTAAAAGTTTCAGGTAAAAGTCAAAAATATTTAACTATTTATGACTTTAAAAATGGTTTTGAATTTTATAATTTTCGCATTAAAAACCACGTTAAAATCTTATAACTTAGGTTTTGAAAAAGTCAAATATCTCAAAATTACGATCGTGTTGGTTAAAAGGTTTTGCCATGGGACAGCCGAATAGTTCTCAGTAAAACTTTTGCATGTGAGGAATAGAAAGTGTCACACTTATGTCACAATATTATACACTTATGTAATAATTTACCTTTGTTGGTTCACTTAATAGCTGAAAACTATTCGTGAGTTCTGAACCGTTCAACCAGTCCCCATGCGCACTATTCGGCAAAAAAATTCTAGAACTACCCAAATGCAAACTATTCGCAGACAAGAACCTCTTGTTGAACCGTTCGGAACCGTTCTAAATGGTACCTGCTCAAGAGCAAGTACTGGCCGGAACTCAAGGTTGAAATCTCTAAAATTCGTCTGCACATCGGGCTGCGTACGTCAAATCGTACGAATCACAACTATTCGTACAAAAGTTCTGAACTATCCAGAACTTTTGCGTGACGTCACAGCTTAGTCCTAAGCCGTTCTCTTAACGGTTCAGAACTCACGAATAGTTTTCAGCTATTGTTTGTTCCGTGTTAAAATTTGTAATCGGCCTTTACGTCATTCTGACACACAGGGCCGGATTAACCAATAGGCCGAATAGGCCTGGGCCTAGGGCACCAAGCCTACCAGGGGCACCAAGAGGGTTCGAAAAAAATTAAAGTGCAAAACTTTAATCATTTGCTTTTCACAAAATATTTTCCGGAGTATTTTTAGTAAATGCGTCCACCCCTATGAACCAAAAACGTTTGATTGTCACATTCTCTGACGGACTGCCGT
Source organism: Leiobunum rupestre (assembly GCF_980474605.1). Lineage (NCBI taxonomy): Eukaryota > Metazoa > Arthropoda > Arachnida > Opiliones > Sclerosomatidae > Leiobunum > Leiobunum rupestre. The sequence continues at coordinate 12,440,830 of NC_143392.1, read as the reverse complement.
CTAGCCCCTGACGACATACTAAATCTGGCAGAAAAATGAATTTTCCTTCCATTTCTCAATTATAAATTGAGGAAGCGCCTAGCACGCTTCGCTAACTATTGAAAGGGGGCACCAAAATTAACTTGGGCCTAGGGCCCCATAAAGTCTTAATCCGGCCCTGCTGACACAGTATTTTGTTGAAAAGCTAAAAATTTTATATTTAATAGTAAATGAAATTGCTAACGATGAAATTGTTGAAGAAAATAATGGGGAAATAGTCAGTACACTCTTAAAAAGATGGGGTTATTTTCAACCCAAAATGGGTAGAAATTCAGCTAAAACCTGGGTCCGTATTTACCCAGCCCAAAATTTGGGTTGTTTAGACTCAACCCATTAAAGGTTAAAAATTCAAGTGGATTTTGGGTTGAAATCTACACCACCTTGGGTTGAAATCTACCCCACCTTGGGTTGAAAACTACGCCTCCTTGGGTTGAAATCTACGCCTCCTTGGGTTGAATTTTAATCGCGTGATTTGCCGTGCAACTAGGTAGGTAAATTTTAGACCTGAAAATTTTCGTGTGCCTATATAAGAGCAAATTATTATCCCTCTTAGATATGAATCATTTAAAGGATCCATGGAGAAATTACAGGAATAAAATTTCAACAGAGGCGACACATGGATTACTATTCCTCCAAATAATTACAGTCTTGAGCTTTCGACCCGCAGGTCTTTGTTAAACTAATCTGAAAGAAACCAATTTTCTTATATATATCGTTTCGTAAAAAACCTACAAAGTTATCAATTGCTAAAAATAAAAATACATTTTTTTAACGATTGATAACTTTTTAGGTTTTTTACGATACGATATATATAAGAAAATTGGTTTCGTTCAAGTTAGTTAGACAAAGACTCGCGGGTCTAAAACTCAAGACAGTTTTTGCCTTGATAATTAATAATCCATGTGTATCCTCCATTTAACTATTATTCCTACAATTTCTCCATGAAAAAACCTTCATATCTAAGAGGGACGTTTAGTTTTTCGTATACAGGTTGTCATCATTTGATCGGCCCAGGAATTTTCCTCAAAATCTATACTTTCTAGAAATTTGAAATATTCAGTATGTACGCTCTCGGGGGAGATCGTTATTTTTTGTAAATTTCAGAAATATCATGAAATTTTTCACGACTTTAGAAGTGTTAGGTTTTAATGCTACGTGGTTGTACCAGCGTGTTTCTTTTTCATGACCAATTATTTCAGTGACGAAATGTCCGATTTTCACCAGACCAATTCCATTTAAGGTTTCCGACTATGCTCTACAACTTGCTTTTTGAAACTTTTCGTCTACCACGTCGCGTTCAAAAACTAACATTTCTAAAACCGTGAAACATTTCACGATTTTTCTGAAATTTACAAATATGTACATACTGAAAATTTCTATATGTCCGTTTCGTTGTATTATTTTTATGCATTTTTTTTGTATTTTCAACACATTTTATTTTTAATTATTAAAGTAACAAAATATGAGAATCGGTGGGAATAAGCTAACCATTGTTGAAAATTTTGAATTCAAATGAGATTTAAAAAGATTCTATATGGATTTCAACCCAAATTTTAAACCTAATTTTGGTTTAATAAAACAATCCATAAAAAATTAACAAATTTTAAAAAATTAAATAATGTTTTGTTGTTATTAACCCAAATTTTAAGAGTGTAGTGATCGAAATTTATGACAGAAAATTAAACATGGCACGATTATTGCCACAATGTTAATAAATAACACTAAGCCTCGATCCAATTTCTACTAACTCGTCCGCAGTCGAATTCGCCATTTTCTCTATGCCTATGCGTTTTACGCCACGCTAACTAAAAAAGCGACTCTTCGAGCCAATGACCACCATGGCTCATCGATGAGCATCCAGGGCCGTCTTAAGGCACGGGCTAAATGGGCTACAGCCCAGGGGCCCCAGCCAGTTTTACGGCCCCCAGAAAGGGCAGCCATACAGCCTCTACTCTAGGGATTAGGGTTTAGATAGTTAAATATTATTTATGCTCATTCAATATTATGTACCTTTTAGTTTCGTCTTAAATAATTTCACTGGCGTAGCTTGGGCGTGATTTGAGGGTGACACCCGACCGTGAAAAAAATAAAAACTTAGACAAAATTGAGACTAATAAGTAGTACACCATGATATCCGCCCCGGGTGATACCCATGTTAGCTACTCCACCGAATAAATTGACTCATCGCCACATCGCGTATCTTACGGTACCAACAATTTCTAAAACCAAAATCTTATTTTCAGTAGACCTACGCTACACTTTTGAAATTAAAAGTTTTGGTTTGATTATTGTGTAGTTGAATTTAGACAACGGACATACAAAAGCTGACCGTTGGGGATCGCAAAGGTCTTAAGAAATAATTTAGCCCAGGGCCCCAAAAGGTCTTAAGACGGGCCTGTGAGCATCGTGACGTCAAAACCGGAAACATGAAAAAGCGTACAGTAAGAAATCGATGTCTGTGCTTACTCATCGCTCTACTGTACGTACCCATGGTCTCATTGAAGTTTTTCTATAGAATTGTTATACAGAGGCATACTTATGAGTAATTATGTTACATATCTCAATACTAGTAGGTTATATTAAAGTTTTGTTAATTACTAGACTACCCGAATAGAACTCGTCAATTAATCAAGTACCCGAACGATTTTTCAAACTACTCGACTACTCGACTACCCGAAGCGGTTTTTCTGACTACTTGACTACTCGAACAAGGAAAATTTGGAAATAATCGAATACTCGACAACCCGACTCGATTAAAATATTACCCGACTAGACTACCCGATGAAAAATTTATAAATACTCGAAACCCGACTTGATTGCGTAAAACCACTACTCGCGCAGTTCTATTTAAGAAACGTTCCATCTCTTGTTCCAATTCTAGATAAATAAATGAAATATTCCTTAGTTCTTCTTCCCGTTTTCTTGGGAACAATGAAAGAAACATTTTCCAGCAATTTTCTCACGTCTAATTCCTCCGTTAGCTTTCACCTTTTTAGATCGCTTCTTTTTCTACAAAAAGTCCCGAATTTTTGTAGCGCGTTCTCTATCTTATCCTTGGAAACCTTTATTTCTTAGTTGATTTTTTCTTCTCAAAAAGCTTTTCTCGGATTTTCAATAAAAGGACATGTAGCGAACTACATCTGTTTTCGTCTTTCTCCCCAGGAAGAAACAAAAAAAGCTATACTAATACTTTTTTTTTTGTCAGAGCTAAACATTTGCTGTTTTCTTTTCTAAGCGAAAAAGTTCGTGATCATATAATAAACTCGAATTGCTGCACTATCATGATTAAATAAATTATGCTGAAATTATGTTAGAATCAAGAATTTATTTATTTATTAACTCTTAATAAAGGTTGTTGTAGTATATAGGGGAGTTCAAATGTCACACCTTTTTGATGATACAAAGACGTTCCTAAAGGTATACCGTTTTACCCTTTCCGTGTAAATTACAACACTTAAAGGGTGTAAAAATACACCCTATTTAAAATTACAACACTTAAAGGGTGTAAAAATACACCCTATTTAAAATTACACCTTTTGATATAATACATTTAAAGTTATTATTTAACACCCGTTAAATTATTATAAAACACCGTTTAAGTTATTACTTAGCACCCTTTACCTTATTATATAATACAGTTAAAGTTATTACTTAACACCCTTTACCTTATTATATAATACGGTTAAAGTTATTATTTAACACCATTTAAGTTATTATTTAACACCCTTTAAATTATTATATAACACCGTTTAAGTTATTACTTAACACCCTTTACCTTATTATATAATACAATTAAAGTTATTATTTAACACCATTTAAGTTATTATTTAACACACTTTAAGATATACAATTACACTTATTGGAGTTCAAGAAAACACCTTAAAATTTCGCAAGATGTTTTAATAAATATTGAAACAAATTTTTTAAATATGATTAACTTTAATAAAAACATCTCTGAAATTGTTCATGTACCATTTTAGTCAAAATAATATCTTGTTCTAAAAGCCTTGGTTTAAAAAGTAAAGAATTTAAATTAAAAATTATTTTAAGTTGAAAATATTACAATACCCTATAGTTAATATGACGGGTAAAGCAAAATGTTGGCTGTCCTTCTTGTTTTTATACCACAATTTTTACCCCCACTAGTCAGTGACTAATAAAATAAGTTAAGATAGGAGGCTGACTACTAAAATAATATCCTTTTGTGCAACCCTGCTTCTGTATAGTCTGAATTCTAGTCTGCTTAATAAATCTGTGAACTTCTTCTCAGTGGACTAATGCTAAGAAAATTATGAAATAAAGTTATTCGTCAAAGCATATAGTAATCTTCTAAAATCTATTTTATTTCTTTGCGCTATTAATGCACCTTAAAAAGTAAACTAAGAATATTTCCACAATAGCAGGATTCCACGAGGTCCCTTGTATTCTTAAAAGTCTTTGTTTTTACGCTCCCTACAGTACCCTAAAATCTGAATTAGGTCCCTAAAATTGCATATTTTCAATACATCAGCGTAAAAGCACTGTCACCCTAAAACATTTTTATAGTGCTGTTCCAGAACACTTTACAATATGGTCAAATCTAAGGTATATTGATACGCGAGAACTACACTCTTAAAAAAAAAAGGTTTTTAATGGTATATTAAGGGTCTAAAATATATTAATATATACACCCTTAAAGGTTTTTTCTTGTCCTAAATTAAAAACCTGAAAAGGTGTATAATCGGTGTTATATTACACCGTTAACCGAGTGATTTAACACCCGGTAGGGTGCTGTTCTCTTAAGGCAGTAGTTTAACAATTTAAAGGGAGTATTGTCGAACCCTTAAGAGAGTAGTTTAACACTTTAAAGGGAGTATTGTCGAACACTTAAGAGAGTAGTTTAACACTTTAAATGGAGTATTGTTGAACCCTTAAGAGAGTAGTTTAACACTTTAAATGGAGTATTGTTGAACCCTTAAGAGAGTAGTGTAACACTTTAAATGGAGTATTGTTGAACCCTTAAGAGAGTAGTGTAACACTTTAAATGGAGTATTGTAGAACCCTTAAGGGAGTAGTGTAACACCCTGAAGGGAGTCGTTTAGTACCCTAAAAGAAGTAGTCTTGTATACCTTAAAGGGAGTAGCTAAGAACCCTGAGGGGAGTAGTTTTATACCAGAAACGGTGTAGTAAAGGAAGCAAAAACGAAGAACAAAAGTACCCAGACAGTGTAAATAAACACCCTTAAAGAAAAAATGCTATTTAAAGTGTAGAATAACTTCCTTTTTAAACCGGTGAAAGTGTTAAATATGAGACAAAAAAAAACCCTTAAAGATTTGAAAATAAACCTTTTGTTTTAAGAGTGTATATTTACTACACAAGGTCAGAACTAACTATCATTTTTGGGATCCGATAATTTAAAACCAAGTCAGTTTTTGGGATAAATTATTTCAAATAAAGATTTGTTATGGGTCCCTATTTGGTTCCTATTTTGCAAATTTTGTTCCTATTTTACCTACTTCTATTGTGGAAAATCCCTATTTTTATCGAATCATTTTTAAAATTTCGTTGAGAGCCCTAATGTAATTACAATCTGAAAATATCAGCCAGGACAGAAAAGTTCGTTTAATCTAGGAGCAACAAACACAGCAACCCACCCAAAGAGAACGCAACCCTACAAAATTCGTGCATTTTCTTGCGTACATTTTTCATTATTTAGACGCTTTAGCGCCTGCTGCCGTCGGAAGGGGAGAATTCAGAAATTGTCTTCCACCTTTCCGTAAATCGTTCAGCGTAAACGTTCGTCCAATGAAATTTGTACACAACACTTCGTTAGCGTGTTTAAAGGCTAGCTGCGTTCTCCTTGTGTTCGTTGCTCCTAGGTTTAATGAGGGTGCGTGATTGTGAAAATGGTGTAACTGCTTTTTCAAACTACGTTTCAGACATTTTTCATTTCCACGTCATAGAGATATATTATAATAAACTTCTGAGCCTTCTAGAATCTAGATCGCTCTGATAGACATTTTAACGGCACTGATCAAATTTCACGCGTTCCATTTATGGCTTTTGAGCGCTCCGAGATCCTTCGAAACCAATCTGCCGATTTCGACAAAACAACGATTCGAGCAAGTTTTTGCTCTGTCGAGTATTCCATTTCAACTCCGGAAAAAAGGTCTCGAATTCGCGAAACATGCTTCAATTATCTCTCGATCGGAGTGAGACGAGTCATGTATACAGTTTGGGAAACACTAGGGCGAACCAGCCTTTTTACAAACCAATAAAATTTTCTCTATCGAAAAGTTTCTATATATTATTTTCATTTTGGCGTAACATGAAAACTAGATTCGCTAATTTCACTTTTGGGTTAACTCCCTTTACAGCTTGGATTGGTTCTGGTAAAATTTAGTTGTAGTTTTTCGGTTCGGTTTGGGCCGGGTAAAATTCAATTAATAATTTTTTCGTCAAATGACGTTATGACTTCAGTTCATAAGGAGTGGGAATTTACACTCTGACTTCCGAAATCTACCTATGAAATACCAAATTACAAATTTTGATAGAATTATATTTAAAAATTAAAAATTAAGTATATTTTTTCTTAAATAATGGGGGTGCAATTTTGATGTCTTGCCCAGGGCGCCAAGTAGGCTAGCTACGGCTCTGATGGCGAGTAAAGTCTGTACTAATAATTGTACAGTAAGTAAATATTTTTGACTAGAATGTATTAAATTTCCAGTTTCTTTCTCCTCGAAGTCAATTCCGGCATTCCACAAATTTAGGCTTCGTTAAACCACATCAGCTAGAAAATTGTGCTGAGGTCAGGTCTAGACGTATCAGACTTTTAATCCACAAATGAAGTTTCAACTTTTAGGGCTACCATAAGTAACATAATAGCCGTAAGTTTGGCACAATACGAATCACGTTAATGATATATTGTCAGAATTTCCTTGTTGTATTAGATAATAATAATAATGGTAATGACGATTTTACTTAAAAAATACATTTTCACTAGCAGATTGAAGTTTTTAAATGGAAGGGTAGGCTTCCCTGAATTTCTTGGGTGCCTGTTATTGACGTCATTGGCGCGTAGATGTTTATATTGGTTGCTACTAGAGCGAGCCGAGATAATTTTTAGAGGGAAACCCGAAATAAAATAGTAGGACCAAAATTAGTCAAGCCATGGACAGTAAATTAAGAGGGCAGGTTTTCTATAGCCTTCCACAGTGCATTTTATTCCTCCCCGCGTATCAATCAGCTCGAGCGACACCGAGGGAGTCTTGCAAGGTCGTTTGTACCACGTGATCTTAAAATTTCAAAATGGCAATCTAATGCGGTTGATATTGTTACGTCATTTTTTGCGCTTTATATTTTAGAAATTTTTAATATTGGTTTTTTAATTCAATAAAAACTATCAACTGATATTTAGTATATCATATTTAATCAAAAATACCTTTTGGCGTAAAAATGTACTTCGTGTTTATTTTTTTTATTTTTTCGAACAGTATCGTCCACTCTTAGCAATACCAAGGATCCTATATGTTAGAAGGATATGAAGCGAGGGACGAAAAATGGCAGCGCCGTCGGTGGTTCATGCGCGATAGAGAATCCGTCTTTAGATTCCGTCAAGGACAAAATGTGGAGGAAGCACCGCCGAAATTTGTCCTTGAGGCAATAGAAACAAGACGTCCCACGTTTAGAGGCTCTCTTAATATCGATGGCGCTGCCGGCGTTTTGAAAACACGGGCTGCCCGGAGGGCTACCTATCCTTCTAACATATAGGATCCTTGGCGATACTGGTTTTTTTCAAATAACCTTGGCTGACTTCCTTAGTGTGATTGGTTGACCAGGCTTTATACCGATCCTCTAAATTCTACTATCCATGGTCAAGCGTAATATCTCAAGCCTTACTTTGAAATTTTCCAAAATCATTTTAACACTAATACAACATCGGAATTATAATTCTACCCTAAATAAAAGCATATAATCGTTTTACGTATAAGGAATTTCATTATCAATAAACATAAATCAATACCTAATTTCCAAAATAAAGGAACAAAATATTGGTGGTTTTCGCTATTTTCCGATGTACTATTAAAGTTATTGAGTGCGCGTTTTTATTTTTAATTTTTGAAGGGAGCCCGAAAAATCACGCGCCCAAAGAATCAACGCATAATGTTATACGCGTGTTTAATCCTAACAAAAACTATAACGGTAGGAAAAATAAAACATCTTCAAGGAAATCGCCAAGAAGTAATACATCCGAGAGCCAGGACATGCAAGTTACTATTTATATAGAGTGATAAAATACGCGAATAGGTAGAATAGTCCATAATAAAAAGGGACTATTCTACCATTCGCGTATTTTATCACTCTTTACAATGTAGTCCTTTGCTTCGGTTTTTATTAACTGTTTATTTAGTGCTAGTTGAAATAATGGAAACTTTTCACCTGTAAACAGAATGTCGTGTTTTCGCTAATTCTTAATATGTCCAAAAAGCTACCTGGTTAAAAGGAAACACTTGTTGCATACCGTAGAGGTGAAAAATTTCTATTATTTCAACAAGCACTATATGAACAGTAACTTTCAGGTCCTGGCTCTCTGAATATATTACTTCTTGGCGATTTCCTTGAAAATGTTTTATCGAAGCGTCTATTAGGTAGGATATATTTCTCTCTGCATCAATTTATGACGTCAACAATAGGCAAGATTGTAGCCAAGTTATTAACATATAAATATTTTAAAGCTAATTTTCATAACTAAATATTTGTTTTATATGCCACACCATTTATTCTTTAGAATTCTGGACATAAAAAATCCGAACTGACACCTAGGAGCAACAAACACAGCACCCCACACAAGGAGAACGCAACCCGTCAAAAGTCGTGCATTTTCTTGCGTACATTTTTCATTGGTTAGACTCTTTAGCACCTGCTGCCGCCGGAAGGGGAAAATTCGGAAATTGTCTTCCACCTTTCCGTAAATCGTTCAGCGTAAAGGCCCGTCCAATGAAATTTGTACACAACACTGCTTTAGCGCGTTTAAAGGCTAGCTGCGTTCTCCTTATGTTGGTTGCTCCTAGCTGACACTATCTCTTTAATGACAATTAGTGGGCAAGCGATTGTGTCATTGGAAGTTTAAGAACTGGAAACTTGATAACTCGTTGATACTAACGGTAATTGTGAGTGTAGGGAGCTGTTGGCTCACCTGGCATTAAGGTTTTGCCACCACCCTCCTACGCGTTGTAACCCGGCCATCTGATGTAAAGCTATTAAAAGTCGCTAGATGTCTTAGACCTAAGGTTGTGCCCAGCTTATTATTATTATTATTATTATTATTATTATTATTATAATTCATCATAATTTTTCCATAAAATATTTTCAAACAGACCATAATTAAGAAAACTAGCAATAAGACCGTAATAAGTGGCATATATAAAAGTATCTTAAGTAACTTAACATTATAAGTATGACGCAAATTGTTTATTGATAGTCTGTTACTTTAATAACAATATAAATACTTTTGGGGTAGAGGACTGACAACTCTCCGCTGTTACCAGGGCCAGATTAAGACCTTGTGGGGCCCTAGGCCCAAGGTTCGTAAAAATAGTCAGTATAGCCCTAGGCCCAAGCTAAATTTGGTGCCCTCTTTCAGTGACGAGTGAAGCGAGCTAGGCGCTCCCCCAATTTATAATTGACAAATGGATGGAAAATACAATTTCAATGTAGACTTTGCGGATATTTTAGTAACATTAATAAATGATTGCTTTACATGGTATCGAAAAATGTGGACGTGTTTACTCAAATTTTGTGTTGTGAGTCGGAAAATTTTACGTATTTTTTCGGAAAAAATAAAAAAGTTTTCATTCCATGATTAGTCTAATATTGTTTGCAAATTTAAATAAAGCGGCATTTTCGCCTAATTTTTTCGAATCTGAAAGTAAAACTAAACCTCTAGACTAGTTTAAACTGATTAACAATGTAACACTATTAATGTTTTGTAGTATGTTTACTGACATTAGACATTTTATATCGATAAAAAGTTAAAAACATTAAAAACCCTTAAAAAGTAATTTATCTTTCAATTTTTTATTTTTCCGATTTGTAGAAACTTTTCCGCAATTCGGAAAATTTTCCGGAAATTTTTCCGGAAAATTAACAACACTACTAAAATTTCTCCGAAAAAAAATTAAATGATAAAATTTTTGTACTTTTCATTTTTTGCGAAACCAGATGGTGCCCATTGTAGGCTAGGGGCCCAAGGTCTATTGGATAATCCGGCCCTGACTGTTACTACTCTTTGGAAGTGACAGGTAACTCGGTGCCTGAGAAATCGCAGTCGATCAGCCAAGGCTTATGAAAAATTAAACCCTTTCAACGTTAAAAATAAAATAACCTACCTTAAGAATCCAGGCCCTTCGTAAGTGCGGCCCTAGGCTATTCCCCATATTACCTAGTCGTTAACGATGCCCTGTACTTATAGTATTAGTAATATTCTTAACTAAAAGATGAGTAGGTAGGCCTAAATGTCAGTAATGCATCCCTCCATTTAAAGATTAAAAATAATGCCCAAATTATGGATTTTTTCCAATGAAAAAAACTTAAGTAATTCTATTTTTTTTAAGGAAATTGAACTTTGAGATACTTGATTTTGGAAGTGAGGCAACGAAATTTAATCCTCGTGGGCGAATTGAATTCTTTTTGGCGCAGAGAATCTACATTTAATCCTTAAACGCGGATAAAGTTTGGTTCGAAATTTCAACCCGATTTCCAGTTAACGCCCGGGTTTTAAAACCCTTTTAAATAAAAATGAAAATCCACTCTCTCTATCTCACTCTCTCTCGAAGTAATATTAGTAATAACAGCCGCTTGTCTCGTCAAGTCTGAAATAAATCCTTTTTCGTCTGGAAGAGTGAAATTCCGGAGAAATTTGTGGAACGCCGATATATCGACAAAAATAAGCCATTCCAGTGATCCATCCTAATGCACTCTCGTCTCGGAAACACGAAAAAAAAGGATATGTAGTTAAGATTTTTGAGACAGGATGGATGCGTATGAGCGCTTGCAAAATAAAACTCATTCTAGTGTTCGATTATATTCGCATCGATTGGAAATTCGCCTATCGAGATGGGGATAGGGAAAAAGATTTTTTTTGATATTTTTTGTCATTCTACGAGAAAAAAGAGCAAATTTCGAAAGTGGAGACCCTCATTTTTTCATAGAATTTGAAGTACCGTCCCATCTTCTCAAATTAAAGTGACTCTATTGCCCCGATTTGGTCCGTTCGTTTTTAAACAGTCCGTTTTAGAGTTGGTTCTATTTCAACCACGAAACTGGAGCGTTATTAAACGCAGATTTTACCTTCTGGCCGGCTTTTTGGGTACAAACTTTGCTTGAAATGAGGTGGAAAACGCGATTTCATTTCCTGGGGTCTGCCTGCCCCATCAGCGAATAATATGAGGAATAGGCAGATTGACCACTACTTCGAAAGGACGTCACCAGACCCATAGTACCATAAGTATATAATATATATCTTACGAGAAAAGTATCCATTTACGCTATAAAAATGAAAAATGTGCATTTCCAAGATAAATATGTCTAAAATATTATTTACAGTCTTATCAACTAAGATCATTTTAAAGAGTTTATAGTTTAAGTGTGTCTACATAATTTAGTTCAAACAGAAGAGTATAATATCTTTTAGGAGGTAATTACCCATTTACAACGTAAATATGAAACATGATGCTTCGTAGCCTTTACGAAGATACCAATTTGCCTCCTTATTACGGCAGAAAACTGTATTACTTCGCCTTAAGATGTAAAATAATGTAAAAATTACACCTCGTAGGGATCTCCGCTCTCTAGGTCTCCAGTCACCATCCCGACTAGAGGCCTCCGCTCTCTAGGCCTCCAGTCACCATCCCGACTAGAGGCCTCCGCTCTCTAGGCCTCCAGTCACCATCCCGACTAGATGCCTCCAGTCTCCATATAAATCGCTGGTGTCCCATCTTGGAGACTAAAACTGGAGGCCGTAGCCTACAATGTATGGTCGGCAATACTTGTATGGTCTCCAAAGTCCGGTCCTCCAGTCTCCACTGGAAGGTAGGGCTTCTAATCTCCGGTCCACCAGTTTCAAATGTAAGGTCCTCCAATCTCCATCGCGACTAGACTCCTCCGGTCTCCAGGTCTCCAGTATCCATAGTAATCGCAGGTCTCTGGTCTCGGAGTCTGGAGACTGGAGGCCGGAGCCACCTATGTATGGTACTAGGGATATGTACTTATTTTAAACCATCTTTTCCCGATTAAACGGTATTAGCAATATTGCATTTATTTCAACTTATGACGAATGAATAATCTCCTTCCCATAAAAAATAAAATGTACCCGGTGTCTGATTGGTTCCCTATAACTGACGTCATACCTTCCCCCTCTCACGCGGGAACAAATTCGACTATGATGCTAACGGATGGTCTCAACAGAGTAATTCTACCTAAATTCGTAGCTTGCTTGTGGGTGTGGCTCGTGTTCGTTGCTATGGTAACGCGTATAGGTCGGCCATGACATTAAGACGCCATTGGCGGTCAGGCGATTATTTCGCAGGATCGTGTGGCGTTTAGCCTGGTGATCGGTGAAATGAAATTAATGTCAAGGTGGGGCTTAGTTGCGACGTATGCCTACGGCGCTACGAGCCAGCATCCAATATAAATCTAGGTGCAGCAAACACAGCACCCCACACAAGAGCCACGTTCACACTAGAGCCTAAGACCAAGTTTAGATCGGTTTGTATGCCAGTTTTTACCTCTTACGATAATTCTTGGTTCAGACGTGCGAAATCGCTTCACCCCGGTTCGCTTATAGCCAAGGCTTAACTTCATTTCAAATTATGACTAGAATTTTGAAAATACTAAAATGTATCCCAAAACAATTAGTTAATCATGTTTACTATACATATAGTAATATTATTTGACATTATTTAGAATTTTATCCTCATTATTTTTGAAAATACGAGCAATTTGACTTCCCCGCCTTGTCGTTTTGAAAGCGATTCTAAGCGAACTGACTTGGACGAGTTGCTTCCCGAACCAACACGAAGCGATTTCTCACGCTGGTTTTGAAAACCAGTTATCTAAACGAAGCGAATTTAAGGGTAAGTATGAACGTAGCTAAAGAGAACGCAACCCGTCTAAAGTCATGCATTTTCTTGAGCACAGTTTTCATTGGTTAGACGCTTTAGCGCCTGCTGCCGTCGCGGCGGAAGGGGAAAATTCGGAAATTGTCTTCCCCCTTTCCGTAAAACGTTCAGCGTAAGGGTTCATCCAATGAAATTTGTACACAACACTGCGTTAGCGTGTTTAAAGGCTAGCCGCGTTCTCCTTGTGTTTGTTGCTCCTAGATATAAATAAATACATATATTTCTTATTCAGAAACGTATTTCAGCCGGCGAAAGGTACATTGTTTCAATGCAATGAAATGAGAATATATGGATACTTCCATTTCTGTTCAATATTAATTTTTCTGCAGCCTTAATATAACATACAGTGTATAATATTAGGTCTACAGATTTTCTAGCAAAGGGATTAGTTTATGCTATTTCACTTCGTTTTAAATGAAAAATTTTGAATTTATATGGACGCAAATATATAGTTTTGATATTACGTTTCTGTATAACTTAGAATATGAGGAACATAACAAAGCTTTATTTCACATTTATATTCCGTTTTGTTTTGGCAAAATGATCGATACATTGAACGGAATATTGAACGAAAAAGAATGAAATTCGAGACACAAAGAGTATCTGAGACTGCACGAGCCCATAAGGCAGGGTAACAATAATGTCCTAATTTCGATCGGATAGACCGACAGGTCGTTTCCGAATCCTGTCGTATCTCTCCCGCGTGATGGCTTCACTCCAATTCCCTCTCTCATTCCCTCTTTGACTTTGTCCGCGATGGTAACCTGATAGCGAAGATGGTAATTGAAATGCTTTAGTAAACGCGTCATCCGGGCTTCGTCTCAACGGCGACTCGACTTCTGGGAATATCTGTAGAGGTAATTTTTCCACGGGATAGCCAAAATGAAAATGAAACGCGTACCGATAACGGGTAGCCTCCGCCTCGAGGAAAGTGAGGCGAAGTAGTCCGGCTCAAACTCGATTTATCTGGAGGCTATCGAATGACTGAGTGACTGGACTTCGGCGGAACGAGAAAGAGAAAAATCCATTTCCGGTTGGGAGAGACGCGCTGGAAAGGAAAAGACGCGGAAACATTGGCTGTCTGTCGGACTGCGACTGAAAGATTCGATGGGCGGACTGCGAGGTCAATGGACAATCCATTATTTGGGTCTCTCTCGCTGGCCGCCCTGGACCCGGACGAAATCGCATTTTTGTTCGTGTTGCGTTGTTTTTTTTCTTTCGAATGTTTGTTCGCGTATTCCGCGCCATTACGGAAATATATCATTTCGCACCCAGAAAAACTTTTCAATCACTCTCAACTTCTCAAGATGGTAAGTAAAAGCAAAAGTTTCACGGATTCCTGGAAACTTTTTAAGCTTTAAAGGCGTAGAGAGAGAACTATACTCGAAGTCACTGTTACTTTCGACAACTACCAAAGGCGGGGAATTATGGTCCGCTAAATAAAATTATCTATATGAATTATTATTATATAAAAGTTACACTGTTAAAAAAATTCGTTCAGAAGACGTTCAACTTAGAACAGTCTGTTCAAAAATGAACGATAGCGTTCTAAAGGTATGTAACAGAGAACGGTGTGTTCAAGATATTTTTTTTCGTTCAAATAAGAACGAATGCTCTTTCGCCCTCTGGAGGAAGGCTTGTAAACTACACAATAGAATAGATTCGTTCCCCTTAGAACAGGTTTTACACACAATCCTATATGGATTTCTTTGTATTGGTTTCATGTACATGTACTAACATGTAAGCGTGACACTTTCAACGTATGACGAAAAGTAACAAATAAGTGACACTATTTTGCGGAAAACGTCGTAAGGCCAAACGTAACAAATAAGTGTTACACTATTTTGCGGAAAACTTCGTATGGCCAAAAGTAACAAACAAGTATAACATCCATAAAGTAATAAATGAGTGGTTTAGAGTGCACTTTGTTATAGGTAATTTTTTCGTACATTATTATGTTGTTTTAAGTTAGTGTACTGGTTGATTAAACTATTACTCGTAGTAGTTTATTTACAGGGTGATTTAGAACAGGTTGTAATGAAGTTGTTTTTGTAGCTGTATGTGCAGTGTGTTTTAAAATTTACCGAAGATTCAATTTCATTAGCGACTCAAATGGCGTTAGGTCTGTAACGCTGTTTCTCAGAAACTACCCCACCTATTGAAAAGAAACTTCACACAAATAACGACATAAATAACCTCCTAACGAAGTGGAAAACGAAAAAGGGTTGTGAAAGGTCCGATTTTATAGAACACGTACAGTTTTTTTTAAGTATATTTTTATTTAATTGGCAAGGTAGACGAAATTCGTTCGGAAATGTAATTGCCCAAGTTCCAGAATTAAAATTTACAGAAAATATTTCGTAATATACTGCAATTTGGTTTGACGTTTTAGCATAGAAATAAATTCTAAAATCGTTCGTTACCAGTTCTCGGCCTCTCGGCTGAGAATAGAATGTAATATCTTTTGCGCTTTGAAAAGGTTTTATATATGTTACCTAATGTTACGCATATCACTTTCGTGGTAGATATTTAAGCTTAATAAGATGGTTGTAGTTGAGATTGGAACTAAATTCAATGAAACTAGTTTTAGGCCTGGTTTTCCTTTTCGGTGGGCAATGGGTTAGGTTAGGTTACTTTGATTAATTAAGCATGATGAACCGCAGTCCGGAGACGTGAGCTATGATTTTGAAAGCAATTACTTCATGTACTCTTTGTATTGGATAACGATAAAGCATTCCAAGTCGAACGAGAAAGTGATCCACGGTGAATGGCAAAGAGTTCTACCGCGAACGACAAAGCATTCCGCGGCGAACGAGAAAATGATCCACGGCGAACGACAAAGCGTTCCACCGCGAACGACAAAACGTTCTAATTTGAACAAAGGAGGTTTGTTCAATATAGAACATCTAAGTTCAATATTGAACCATCAACCATCGTTCTTTATCGAACGAATATTTTTTGTTCATATTAGAACAAAATGGCGTTCTGTTACAGGGACAACCTTCTGAACGGCAATTTGTTCAAATTAGAACAATTTTTTTAACAGTGTAGGTGAAATTTACTATGTGCCACCTAGGAGCAACAAACACAGCACCCCACACAAGGAGAACGCCACCCGTCAAAAGTCGAGAATTTTCATGTGTACCGTTTTCATTGGTTAGACGCATTATCGCCTGCTGTCGTCGGAAGGGGAAAATTCGGAAATTGTCTTCCCCCTTTCCGTAAAACGTTCAGCGTAAAGGTTCGTCCAATGAAATTTGTACACAACACTGCGTTCGCGTGTTTAAAGGCTAGCTGCGTTCTCCTTGTGTTTGTTGCTCCTAGCTGCCACTAAGATGAATTAGTATTTTCTTACAGATATTTTCCCACTACATAGTTATTTGGTTTATTCTGTCTTTTACTGGAAGCTGGCTCGCTGCAGACACATGGGCTATGCAGGCCCGTCTTAAGACCTTTTGGGGCCCTGGGCTTAATTATTTGTTAAGACCTTTGCCATCCCCAACGGTCAGCCTTTGTATGTCCGTTGTCTAAATTCAACTATACAATAATCAAACCAAAACTTTTAATTTAAAAAGTGTAACATAGGCCTACTCAAAATAAGATTCTTACTGACAGTGACTCGCTGTTAGGTTTAAGAAATTGTAGGTACCGTATGACACGCGACGTAAATAAACGATGCCTCGTCGGTGTTGAACACTTTTCCGCCCGGCACCTCCCTCGCGGAATATCTTTATTGCCTGTAAAGACATTTTTTTGTCCTTCTATGTATTTTGAAACGTTTTATATATTAAATGAATAATTACTAAAACCTTATCCCTAGAGTAGAGGCTGTATGGCTGGCCTTTCCGGGCCCCAAAACTGGCTGGGGGCCCTGGGCTGTAGCTCATTTAGCCCATGCCTTAAGACGGCCCTGGTGCTATGCAAGCAGCCAGCTACCAGTGTAAGACTGAGTAAACCGAATAACTATGTAGTGGGAAAAATATCTGTAAGAAAAATTGTAACAATTGCTCCCACTTTTTCATTTAACACTATACAATTTTCGTGCTTACAATTAGTTGGATACAATTAAGTGGCCCAATTAATTGTATAGTGTGAACCTAGCCTAAGGGCATCTATCTAATTGATCAAATAATGAAGCTACGCGGATGTTTATTAATGTTAAATGCCGATCGCTTTAGTTGTCTTAGGTAACATTGATTGCTAAGTACTGCTATTTTTATTCGCTTGAAACATGGACTCTCCATGATTTTTTCAAATAACGATTTGCACGATAAAATAGTGCCGGGAAAATTCGTTGTTAGAGTGACAATTTAAATTGTTAGGCGGAGTAATACATGCGGTAAATTGCGAGCCGATATGCTGTTTGCTTCTTTGGTTGGATGGGAAAATGGAACTTTTTGTAAAGTACATGTTTCAACTAAATTCTTTAGGCACACTTAAACTATAAACTCTCTTAAGTAATTTAACTATAAACTCTCTTTGAAAATGCAAAGGCTATTTCACTCTAATTTATAAAATTCTGAACAACAAACGAATTCTTGTTATATAAGGACATTGATGGGAATTTTTTTGAATATTAATTCTCAGCTCACAAGCCGCTCATGCTAGCCTGACATATTTGTATATCACGCTCTTCTTAAGAGCAGTTTAGATAATGTCTCTCTCATATCCGCTCATATCCGCTCATATCAAACGCGTTCACTGATAGCTCATCTCTTTCCTTATTTGGATTTTGTAAGGAAACGACCGCTCATTTTCGCTCAGCCCAAAGAATATATATTAAATTTGGCTCATCTCATCAAACACGTCAACAAACGTAGAACACTGAATCAGTTCTTTACCTATATAATCCACAAAAAAAATTCTAGGGCCACCAAAATAATATAAAACTCTGAAAAATCAACGTAAAAGTGTATATTTATTAGTCAAGAATACACGCTTTTTGCGCTAATTCGCTCGTCTCAGTTGGACGAGATTTAAAGACAGCTCGGTTATTCTCTGGCTCAATTTATGACTAAGTGCAGCGCTCATCTCTAAGGTCTCTTTTCCACTCATTTTGAGTCATTTAATCAAGCTCCAATTTAGGTTATCGATAACTCTCACTCATTTGGGGGCCACATCGCGATCGCGTACAAGAAGGGGTGGCCCGAGTGGGAAATTGGCGAATCACTGCCAGTGGCAATTTTTTTTCGAAATATCTTAGTTCTTTCAATGCTTTGTGTAGTAATAATTTTAAACAAATTACCTAAAATCTGAATCGTTAGAATTAAGTAATAAACTTAACTTGTTTAATTTGACCCTTTAAATACACGTAGGGTGGGGGCCCCTTTTTCGCGTTAAACCCTGGGCCCCACGTCAATTCGTTACGCCACTGGTCACGAAATACGTAGAAGTTCCGTTCAGTTTATACTTAAAAACAGGGTGCCTCGTCTAATTTACCCTTACGTCCGGGGCTTTTCGTAGAAAAACGTCATCGATACGTCATCCGTGACGTAGCAGCGACTTTATAAAAAGGCCTATTCTCCTCTCAATTATTTGAAAGTTACCGCTCATTCGACTCCAAATTTCTCTAAAATGAGCGGAGTGCGCCCATCATACTGTATAAGGATACCTTCAAAGACATTTTGTTTGTTTAGCATAAATTAATGGCAGTTTCTGGAATACGAGAGATAACCTAGTTGTCTTAAACGCTACGTACTTCACGGAGCGTTCTTGTACATTTACAAAGCAATTGAGAAACAGAAGAGAACAAAGAAAATTCGGATGAAAAGGTTTTAAGCGAAGTAGGCACTAAAGGCTCCGCTAGTTCCTTCGCCATTTCGCTAAGTAATTCACGAATTCGCAATGACCCTGCAGCCTGGCGTCTTGTCGTATCAGGGAATCTAGCGGCGGAGGGCGTTCTTCGCCCTTAGGGCTATTTCCCTCGAGTACCTCCCAGGCCTTGGACGTTTATTTTAAGAACTACTTTTAATTGAGTGAAAGAACGGGCTGCTTTTTCGACGCGCTAAAGTGTATAAAAGCACTTGGAGGCGGTGAATTAACAAAGGTTAGGTCAGTGTTCCTAAAAAGTCCATTTTATTTGCTGAAAGGTCCAGACCAGCGGCAAAAAGTGGAAAATTGACTAAAAGTGGTAAATTTACAAAAAGTAAAAAATTTACGAAAAATGTAAAATTGACAAAAAGTGGTAAATTTACAAAAAGTAAAAAATTTACGAAAAATGTAAAATTGACAAAAAGTGGAAAATTTACAAAAAGTAAAAAATTTACGAAAAATGTAAAATTGGCAAAAAGTGGAAAATTTACAAAAAGTGAAAATTTACGAAAAATGGAAAATTGACCAAAAGTGGAAAATTTACAAAAATTAAAAGTTTACAAAAAATAGAAAATTTACCAAAAGTGGAAAATTTACAAAAAGTGAAAATTTACGAAAAATGGAAAATTGGCAAGGAAAATTTGCAAAAAGTGAAAAATTTACGAAAGAATTTAAAACTGACAAAATAAATTTAAAACTGACAAAATAAATTTAAAACTGACAAAATAAATTTAAAACTGACAAAATAAATTTAAAACTGACAAAATAAATTTAAAACTGACAAAATAAATTTAAAACTGACAAAATAAATTTAAAACTGACAAAATAAATTTAAAACTGACAAAATAAATTTAAAACTGACAAAATAAATTTAAAACTGACAAAATAAATTTAAAACTGACAAAATAAATTTAAAACTGACAAAATAAATTTAAAACTGACAAAATAAATTTAAAACTGACAAAATAAATTTAAAACTGACAAAATAAATTTAAAACTGACAAAATAAATTTAAAACTGACAAAATAAATTTAAAACTGACAAAATAAATTTAAAACTGACAAAATAAATTTAAAACTGACAAAATAAATTTAAAACTGACAAAATAAATTTAAAACTGACAAAATAAATTTAAAACTGACAAAATAAATTTAAAACTGACAAAATAAATTTAAAACTGACAAAATAAATTTAAAACTGACAAAATAAATTTAAAACTGACAAAATAAATTTAAAACTGACAAAATAAATTTAAAACTGACAAAATAAATTTAAAACTGACAAAATAAATTTAAAACTGACAAAATAAATTTAAAACTGACAAAATAAATTTAAAACTGACAAAATAAATTTAAAACTGACAAAATAAATTTAAAACTGACAAAATAAATTTAAAACTGACTAAATAAATTTAAAACTGACAAAATAATTTAAAACTGACAAAATAAATTTAAAACTAACAAAATAAATTTAAAACTGACAAAATAAATTTAAAACTGACAAAATAAATTTAAAACTGACAAAATAAATTTAAAACTAACAAAATAAATTTAAAACTGACAAAATAAATTTAAAACTGACAAAATAAATTTAAAACTGACAAAATAAATTTAAAATGAACAAAAAAAACGTAAAAGTTCCAAAAAAAAAGTGTAAAACTGCCTAAAAATTTTAAAATTTGCAATAAGTGGAAAATTTACAAAAAGTAACAATTTGACAAGAAGGTGGATAATTTGCATGAAACGGAAAAGTGTGGCTAATAGTGGCTAAAAAGAGAAAATTCCATTGAAAAGCTAAGACAACTAATTATATTTAAGTTTTTAATCAATTTTATTGTGAATATTACTTAGTTTACATTGAACAATGTTAGTATTTTCCAAAGATCAAAACAGACTAATCAGAATCTGTTAATCCCTGTTGTATTTCCTACACCATTTGCGACCGAAAGTTATCGCAACGCCAAAGAAACTTGGATAGGTAGCGGCTAAAGCAGACGCTATTAGTTTTTCCTCGTCGTTGTTCTTAAATTTGACTTTATAAATAATGATATTTGCATTTTAATATCATTTGCTTATATTTTGATAGGTTTTTTCAGAAAAAACGTTCTTATAGCTTTTTAATTTGTCCGTAGCAGACGCTAGATCTTAGGCGCTACCTCGGAGAAGCTAGCGCCGTTGGTTTGGCGCTTGTTGCTGCCTACTTCCAGGGGCTAGTAGGCCATACTTTGAAGCTCTCTGGCGCTCTTTTAACTCATCGTAGGAAAATGGGAAAAAACAGGCATACTTCTCAACTCATCCCCTAAAACTCCTTCACATTTTTGCATAACCTTTTGAAACATCCTGTATATAAATTCAGGGGCGTAGCCTGGGGGCACAGGGGGCAGTGCCGGATTATCCAATAGGCGCACTAGGCGCTCGCCTAGAGCCTATCGTCGTCTCAGGGCGCCTCAAAATTACATAGCAATAAAAAATAAAAAAATATATAAACCACTTTAACTTAAAAGCGCCTTACAAAAATAAATTCCACCTAGGCCCTTAAAATAACTATTTATGATTGTATGTACACTTAATTACTTTTTAATTGCGTGCACTCGCTACAAACAAAATCCAAAACAACGTACTTTTTAAACCACTTATTTTCAAAGAGTCTTATATGACAAACTATTATTTAAAACATTTGGGAGACAGCTAAGCCTAAAGAGTGACAAATTATACATTTAACGTCGATTTTACAGCCATGCATCAAAAACATTTCCACGTTTAACATTGCGAGTACACGGCTTAGAGCAGCTACGATATACTAACATATATTCGTATCAATTTCCAACTTTCAAATAACAGCAAATCCGAAACTCACATAAAACTAACAACCAAGGTATACATTGGAAGATAAAAAAAAAGATGACTTTAATCTCACTCAAAAAAATTGGAAGCGGTTTCGTATAAGGTTTGGAAGAAGAGAGAGAAGATGAATGGGTTTCTGGTCAATATTTTCTTTTGGCTTTATTGGCGGGGGGAGGCAGAGGGGGTGCGATAGGAAAAGGTCCGTCTAATAGGCGAGAGAATCCTTAAAATTGCTATCTTCTCCTTGCATTATTTATTCGGTTCGAAGCAATTCGTAAAATTGGAAATGGGAAACTCTATTTTTAAAATAAAAATGGTTTTTATTTTGGCAAATATTTGTGTAGATATATTTTTTTCCTGGAATTTCCTAAGACATTTCGTTGAAAATTGCGATTAATATTTTATACGGTTTAGTAGGTCAAATAAACAACCCGAGACTTGGGTGCGTTTTAATATTACCCTAATGGGTTTACTTCACCCCTAAATCACCGTGTATCGCGCGAAAGCTCACTCTCTTTTCTTACAATTAGTTTTTAGGCATTTCAATAAATGCCGCTCTCTTTTTCTTACCTTCCCCCTACGCGCATGCGCGAGTCACTGAATAAAATAGTCACGTTTTTTATTTCAGGAGGCGCGTGCGAAATTGAACGAGCCCTTCTAAATGGAAATACTAAGCGGCTTTAAAATGTAACGCTCTTACAAGTATGTCCTGGCTCTCTGTATTACTACTTCTAGGGAAATCGCTGAACCGGTTTTTGGAGAGATTCCAACTGATTTTGCATTGCAAATTTTTCTAACTGAAATGGAGACATCAATTGAATGAAAATAAATATATCCTCCTATAAAATTGGAAATGTCATTGTGTGCGTTTGCAACTTGGGTCTTAGGCTGTCATCTGATTGATTCTGCTGGCGTCGTGGAAACGCTATTGATTTTGGTTAAGACACTGTGTATCTAGGAGCAACAAACACAAGGAGAACGCAGCTAGCCTTGAAACACGCTAACGCAGTGTTGTGTACAAATTTCATTGGACGAACCTACGCTGAACGTTTTACGAGCGGGGGGGGGGGGGGAATACAATTTCCGAATTTTCCCCTTCCAACGGCAGCAGGCGCTGAAGCGTCTAACCAATGAAAATTGTACACAACAAAATCGAGGACTTTTGACGGGTTGCGTTCTTCTGGTGTTTGTTGCTCCTAGCTGTGTATATCTTTACAATGTCTCAGCTGGCTAAAACTTATTTTTTTATTGTTTAAAAACACAATTAATTGATGTAAACTGTTTTTAAATCATACCTAATGTAATGAAAAAATTGGTTCAAAGATAGTACAAAAATAGGGTATGTTAATATTAAAGATATTCAGTGATGGGCGCTCTCCTCTCATTTTGGACGGTTTTTGTCATTTTGAGCGAAATTGAGCGGTAAAATGTCTTTTTAAAAGAGAGCAAAATCGAAATGAGAGGAGCGATATTTTAACCGCTCAATAAAGAGCGAAAAGAGACGGGCGAAGATTTCAATGCTCAAAATTTTGGGAGCGCGAGCGGTACACGAGCTGAGCAGTTTTCTAACAAAAGTGCCCATCACTGGATATATTTGCTTTCTCTACATTGCCATTGGCAATATTGTTTTAAGACCTTCGTAGGCCCTGGGCAATAAGATTTTTGTAGGCCCTATTTCTAAGAAGAAATTTATGAAATTGAATTTTTCATACTCATAGACTTTTGTAGGCCCCTTCAAACCTTCGTAGACCCCTTCAAACCTTCGTAGGCCCCTTCGAACCTTCGTAGGCCCCTTCGAACCTTCGTAGGCCCCTTCGAACCTTCGTAGGCCCTGGGCCCATTTTATCAAACGGCCCTGGTCATTGCTGTCTACTATGTCGACTGTACCACCCCAAAAGACACTGCGTATGCTTCTACGAGCCCAGTGGGAAAATAATTAACTAATCTAAAAATTTGTTCAAAGATCCAACATTTTTGGAACATAGCTTTTAAGTAAACGGGTCACGAAAAGAAAGACAAATAACGCTAATGAAAAATCATTGACTCAACTAAATACAATATGTATGTCCAGACGTTTAAAGAAAACTTCCTCAAATGAAGTATCTATTCCATCCCTTAAAAACGTATAACAGCATTTACGTATTTAAAAAATAACTACCACCTTTGGGGGAATTATTTTAATTTGTTTTAATAATCCATTTTAAATAATGTATAATAAATAATGATAATCAGCTAGGCTAATACCCATGGCACCACCTTAGGCGCCAGTCATCTAGCGACTGGCGACATTTAAATCAGGTGGCCGGGTCACAATACGATGCTGTGTGATCGAAATCCTATTCGACCGAATTCAATATGTTTCCGAAATATAGCCCAAAAGGCGGATTCGGTTCATTGGGACCTTTTGTTTTGGTTTTTACTTCTGCCCCGAGATATAG
The DNA here is from genome assembly GCF_980474605.1 of Leiobunum rupestre. NCBI lineage: Eukaryota > Metazoa > Arthropoda > Arachnida > Opiliones > Sclerosomatidae > Leiobunum > Leiobunum rupestre. The sequence goes on along the minus strand of NC_143392.1, from coordinate 12,416,539 downwards.
CAGGGTACGCAAAAAACGTTATACCTAAACAAAATTGCTACAGGTGTACTAACGGTAAGGTTAAGTTAGGTTAGGTTAGGTTAGTCTCTCACTTCCCTAGGGTGGCGCGCTTTTATAAATATATTTATGCTTTGAACTTTTTATTTATATCAAGAATACAATAATTCGAACAATTTAATTTTTTAATGTGAATGGTTAACTTCGTAGCAATTGCGTCGAGTAAGGCTAACGCGACGAAATTTGATGTACTATAAAAAATAATATAAACGTGCAAAATTGGGTTGTAAACCGCACAATTGGGGTATTTTCGATCGATTGGGACTCAATTTTAAATCGTTTTCGAACGAATGGTATTTCGGTTGAATGGGACCAAAGCGTGAAAAACAAGTCCAAAGCTTAGATTTCTTAATTATAAATTTCGCCTTAAGAAAGATTTTTCTTAACTTTGGTTTTTTATCTAGTTAATTTTCCAAATATTTGGTAATAAATGTTTTGAAAAGTTTGTAACAACACACCCTCATCATTTCAAAAATATCCCAAAATCCAGTGGCGTAGACAAGGGGAGGGTTTCCGTGTTCAACCCCCCCCCCTTTTTGATGCAGCTTGGACTGTACTAAAATTTAAGCCCCTTGTTGAAACCTCTCAGGTATTTTACATAGTTTGAACCCCTCCATTGAAGGATTATTGGCTACGCCACTGCCACAATCCTCCGACAAAGGGGCGTAGTTGAAATATGAATAGTATATATATATATATATATATATATATATATATATATATATATATATATATATATATATATATATTATTTTTGGCCAATAAAATGGTCCCAAATATTTTCAAAAATAAAAGTCTTTCTTATGGCAAAGAAAGCACTTTACCAGAAAGCACTGATCCAAACGGGCGAAGTTGCGTTTGTTGACCTTAAAAACGTAGAATCTCCTGTCATCTGCTGATCTGTCATATTATCTGAATCTGTTTTTTCTTCTTGAATCGCTTATCACGCACGCGCTGAGAAAAGGTTTAAAATATTGACGCACTATTTTTGGATCTTTTTGGGGTCAGTTCAAACGTAGGTGTTACGTTTAAAACGAGTAATTAAATTAGGTACTTTTGCTATTAGATATATTTTATTTATTTATTCCATGGCGTCGTGCCTAAGTGGAGGTTTGGAAACTAACTATATTTCAAAATAATCAAAATCAATTTATTGGCTATTCTCCATTACCATGCAACCATATTATGAAAGCCCTCACGTCATGAATTTCGTGGTAACAATTACAACAAATTTGGTAGTTCAATAAAAACTATAAGCATAAAGCGAGACCCATTTAAACCGCATTGAAGTCAAACTAGCCTTAATCAATTTATTTACCATTGGCACAATATTTTCTCAATTTCCCATCATTATCTAAATAAAATCGGTCGAATCGATATGTTAAATTTAATTAATAAATAATAATAGTTAGTTTACAACGTTTCAAACAAATTTGTGTTTTTTTTAGTGTTGTAAGTCGGAAAATTTTCCGGAAAATGACCGATGCCTTTTTTCCAGAAAATGTTCCGTATTTTTGTGAAAAAAATAAAAAAGGTTTCATTACATGATTAGTCTAATATATTGTTTTGCAAATTTAAATGAAGCGGCATTTTCGCCTCATTCTTTCGAATCTAAACGTAAAACTAAACCTCTAGACTGGTTTAAACTGATTAACAATGTGACACTATTAATGTTTTTTAGTATGTTTACTGATATTAGACATTTTATATCGATAAAAAATTAAAAACATTAAAAACCCTTAAAAAGTAATTTATGTCAAAAGTCATCATTTCAGCCAGATTTTCCAACAGTAGACCGGTTTCGCCCTTTTGGGGCTCATCAGTACTGTGTAGGAACTCTGGCTATCCTCGGAAATCTGCCGATATCAGTAAAACTAATAAACTAATATCGGCAGATTTCCGAGGATAGCCAGAGTTCCTACACAGTACTGATGAGCCCCAAAAGGGCGAAACCGGTCTACTGTTGGAATCTCTGGCTGAAATGATGACTTTTGATATAACTATCTTAACATTGGATTTCAACGGAAGCCCGAGCGTAAAAGATGTCTGCTGAATAGCGACCGCCATGCAATAATTGGTGAAGAATTTCACTATAAATTGCACTGGACTGCTCACATATAGGGCACTCTGATTGTTTATTAAGTAATTTATGTTTCAATTTTTTATTTTTCCGATTTGCGGAAAATTTTCCGCATTTTATTTTTCCGGAAAATTAACAACACTAGTTTTTTTTTAAGTTATTACTTAAAAAATAGTATCTAAAACTTTGATGGAACCTATAAAGTACATTAAAAATACTTAATATAATTCATCTCCAAATGATGTATATTAGTGTTAATAGACAGAATATTTATACGCGTAACGGAAACAAGTGATCCGCAACGAGAAAACGCACGCGTCTATAGCAGTCGCGTCTCCAAGATATTAGCCGTGTTCACACCAGTGCCGTATTTCCGCCTAGGCCAACCTAGGCCGTGGCCTAAGGGCCCATCCTTGGAAGGGGCCCTCCAGTGACCGTAATCGTAATTACTGCATTCGAAGGCATAAATCTATAATATGAATCGTAATTTATATTGGAGAAATTCCTAGATAGAAGATTTTGTTTTAAAATTACCAAAATTTCTGCCTGGCAGATTACGGACGCAGCCTTAAATCGCAATGTTACATATTTAGTCGACGATTGTTACTAGCTTTTATTTAGTAATATAACCGTAGAGCTCAGACTTCTACGCTGAATCAGAGAAATTCAGGCACAGGCTCACAGCCTAGTTCCAGGGATAAGAGTAAATGCAGCGCGTGAAAAAGGGCCCAGACTCCTTATCTGTCTATGGGCCCAGGTTCACACTAGACACTTTGGAACCGTTTTTAAACGGTTTCGAAAGATAAAATTTAACATTTTCGGTGTTAACTGTATTAATAGGCATACGATAAATATATTCGATATAAAAATTTTACAATTCGATCTTTTGAAACCGTTTTAAAACGGTTCCAAAGTGTCTAGTGTGAACGCGGCTCTATTTACCTCCGACTAACTAACCGTTTTCGTAAAAAGATCGGAAAGAATATCTTACTTCAACGGGAGTCTTAGCTCCGAAGAGTGTTAAACTCGAGATCCAGCCTTATCCTCGTGTTCATTTCCGAGTGACAGTTCGACGGAGCGCGGCCCGTGACAATTTTTCGCGATTAGAAAAGTCTCTACAGTTTCTTCGAGCGTTTTGCTCCTCCGAAATGCTTCGATGGAAATTAATTTGGCGGGAAAGTAAGTCAATGTTTGCACCTTCCGTCGATTCTCCGTCGAACTCTTTCGCTTCGAAAAGCTACAGTCAAATTCGCCGCGAAGCTGCTCTGGCAGTTGGCGCGCTCTTGACGATCGGGATCTCCGCTCGCTTTTCCGCCTTTTCAGCGGGTGCCATCCCTATGGCAACAGGCTGCCAAAGTACCCGGATTGGTCTCCATAGTAACTCGGACCCTCTTTTGTGGGTCCCCATCCACTCCCCCCCGCATCTTCTTAAGAAGGGTTAAGCGGGGGTGATCATTTCAAGACAAGATCATCACGCCCCCTTTTTTTCCGGCTGCATTTTTTTTCTCTCTCAGTCTTCGTCGGAAGAGATTTCGCGATGGCTAATAGGATTTTACGCGTTTTTATTTCCAATCTAATAGCATATGTAATATAATCGCTCGTAAGTATGCCTCTGTATATAATTTACATAGACAAAAATTTATTGAGACCTTGTTTCACACAAAATTGGTAATGAATGATAAAATAAGCGAATTAGATTAGCCGATAATAGGTACAAAAAAGCTAAACCCTAAACAAATTTCAAGAAATTAAAAACTTTAAAATAACTCGTACCAATAGGTCTTCGAGCAAACATAAAGACGCGAATCTTGGACCAAATAGATCTTCGAGAAAAAAACTAAATTAAAATAACTAAAATACTCAGAAATTCCCACGATAGACCAGGTTCGTTCTATTTGGGACTAATCAGTTCCGTGCGGGAAATCTTGCTAGCAACTATAGGCTTCGAGCTTAGGAAATATAGCGCCATCTGCCTTAATATCCGCGAACTAAATATGTAAAGAAATAGCAGACGACTTTTGAATTTCAATGTTTTTCGGTTGAAAATAGGCCAAAACTATTCGCTCGCTTTGGGATGAAAAGAGTACACCGTTTACCCCATACTACCAACTTTTTCCATACAATAACAGCCAAACTGTATTTTGAAGTTGCTCGCTAATTGCTAAAAATTACTCCAAAACAAGCGAGTAGTTTTCGCCTACTTTGAGCTGTTGCGCAGTGAGAATTTTGAACGAGCAGACAGCTTTCATATATTTAATTTAAAGCTCGGTCGGTAGGCGGCGATACTTCTGAGAAAAATTTAAACTAGGCACGAAGCTAATTATTGACTGATTTAAAAATTACGTTTTTGCACGCGATAATATCTTTACATTATGAGGTATAGCAGGTTCATTTATCCGCTTTTATACTCTAACATGGCGGCGTATTTTCACGCGCAAAATGAATTTTAAGATCCATCTATTACACCAAAAAGAGAAACTAAGCCTAAACATTAAAAATTTCAAAACGCGTTGCGTAGCAATGGAAAGCCGAATAGGGGGTAGTGGTGGATAATAATATATACGAAATGTTAAGTTATTAAGAACAGATGAGTCCCAAATTGGACGAAATCGGTCTATAGTTGGAATTTCTGGCTATTTTAGGAAGTTATATTTAGTTTTTGACTCGAAGATCTGGTCCGAGATTCTCGTCTTTATGTTTGCTCGAAGACCTATTGATACGAGTTATTTTTAAGAATTTTAATTTGTTCACATTTTTTAGTTCCTTTCATTATAGACTATTTTATCACTCTTTGCAATACAGTCCATAACAAAAATGTAAAATTTTTATAATCCTTGCGCTATTGAAAAGGTTACCATGGAAACGAAATCTCGAGATCGCGACTCACGAGCTAAAACTATACGTGTAGATTGTCAAAGCAAAAAAGTGCGAGAACAAATTCACTAATTTATATAACTTCAATTTCCCTTCTATAAAGTTTGATGACGCGTTTTTCATCACGGTGGTGGAAGTAACGTAATTGACGTCATACCCCGTGAACAAGGTTTCATTTAAGAAAATGCTTTTAGGGCGTACTTATGAGTGGTTATTTTACATATGCTAAATGGCATCTCTTTATTCTGATGGTATACGCGAAGAACCGTGTGATGATCCGTGATTGTATCTTCTCGGCAGGGGATTTTAAACGGATTGCTTCGTAATGCATGGGATGACTATTTTAATTAGTAGCGGGTTAGTGCTTTATTAGCATTTAATTTAATTTGGGATGCAACTATCAAGCCGAGCGTATTTTAATGGTTTTTACACACAATCCTAAGGATTTGTGTGTATTAGTCTCACGTACAGTGTAGCCGTTGCCGCCGATGTCGCCGATGGCGCCGTGTCGCGCATGGCCCTTCAACGGTTAGGGCTAGAAGAGTCAATGATATCTCGTTCGAATGTACATACATTGCCATTGATTGCCTTTCATAAAGTTTTCAAATCGGAGCCCAAGAAGTTGGGCATTTGCCCAATATACTATTTTCGGTGATTTCGCTTTATGTGGTAGATATTTTCTTTAAAATTAAGTCCGATAACGTTAAAAAAAATATTATTGGATAGGTTAGGATTCAGTTGAACTACAACTTCGGTTATATCAGTAAATATTAAATTGAAGTATAGTTTTCGGGGTTATTTACCGGACCGCAATGTTCGTGGTTTTATATTTCCGCCTGAAAGTCGACATAACGTTCCTTAATTTAAGTCCGATTTTCATGAAAGTTATATTTTTAAATAGCTGTGGTTTCCATATAACCTAGAATTGCAATTTCGTTGCTTAATTTTAATTCTTAGTAAGGTTTTTTCGACAGCGTATAAGTACCCCCATCAACTTCCAACATTGGAAATACGTGTGGTTATAGAGACTTTACGCGAATTTCTCTCTGGCATTTTCCAAGGCCGTTCTAATATGACCCAAAGTAACAAATAAGTGTGACACTTATCGGAGGCCGTTCTGATAGGACCAAAAGTAACAAATAAGTGTGACACTTATCGGAGGCCGTTCTGATAGGACCAAAAGTAACAAATAAGTGTGACACTTATCGGAGGCCGTTCTGATAGGACCAAAAGTAACAAATAAGTGTGACACTTATCGGAGGCCGTTCTGATAGGACCAAAAGTAACAAATAAGTGTGACACTTATCGGAGGCCGTTCTGATAGGACCAAAAGTAACAAATAAGTGTGACACTTATCGGAGGCCGTTCTGATAGGACCAAAAGTAACAAATAAGTGTGACACTTATCGGAGGCTGTTCTGATATGACCAAAAGTAACACATAAGTGTGATCAGAAGTAAAAGAAATCTTCGATGCTTTCAAATTATGAATAGAAGTAACAAATAAGTAAATAGGTGTTACTACAATTATTTGTGGCCGTGGATATATATTGGTTATGTCACCGGCGTTGTAGGTTGCTGTGAATAACTCAAACAAACTTAACACATTAGAAGGATTGTGTGTATTCTGACCGTCGTACGTCTTGTTTTGTTTCAATTTTGGGCGGTTTTGATGGTTTGTTTTCGAATTTTGGGCGGTTTTCTGTTTTTTGGAGCTTAGGAGGGTTTGGCGGTTTTCGGAAAATTGTGCAATTGTGTGGGTTTTTTAAAAAAAATATTGTGTTATTTCAGCATTTACAATTTTAAGATCTCGCACGATTTCTCGCGGTACGTTAGAGGTACAAAGACGCTTGATACGTCAATCAATTTCAATTATCTTGACGTCGCCGCCATTGAAAACGTTTTAAAGATCGGGGCCCCAGAAGTGGGGCATTGCCCATTTTAGTAATTGTTGGCGATTGAATTTCTAGCGATTTTCGACTTCAAATGCACGTAACTTTTTTTAAATTAAGACCGACTTTGTTGTAATTTATATTTTTAGTTAGTACTGATTAATTCTGAAGAACGTTTTCGGTTTAATTAAGAAATTTTAATTTTAAGTGAGAATTCTCAGGGCCGTCTTAAGGCATGGGCTAAATGGGCTACAGCCCAGGGCCCCTAGCACAGTTTCAGCCTCTACTCTAGGGATAAGGGTTTAATTGGTTAAATATTATTTATGCTCATTAAAAAATATGTCTTTTAGTTACGTCTAAAGTAATTTTATTCATCGCGTATCATACGGTACATACAATTTCTAAAACCTAACACTGTCAGTAGGCTTAGGTTTTACTTTTGAAATGAAAAGTTTTGGTTTGATTATTGTGTAGTTGAATTTAGACAACGGACATACAAAGACTTACCGTTGGGAATCGCAAGGCCTTAAGAAATAATTTAGCCCAGGGCCCCAAAGGGTCTTAAGACGGGCCTGATAATTCTGACCTATAATTCGCACTACCCCGCGTCGCACTATTGTGATATTTGAATTTCGTATACAGGCGCCATCTAACTCCAAAAAACATTCGGCTTCAGTAAAAATTAATTTAAATTGACGCGTTCAACACGTTCGCATTTCACTACCTTATTTCTAAAACCAGGTAACTATAAAAATTCACGTTCGATAAAATTCCTCTGGGGTTTATTAAGTACATTATGATTGAATTTTTTTTTAAATTGAATATTTAAAATATATTTAATACATCGTGGGAATGTGTGTTTTTTAATGTCCGTGACATCTTTTTTTGTAATTTTCAGCTATTTTGACTATACAGGGTCATGCGGAATAAAAACATTTCAATATTTCTTAATTTAATTTAATTTTGTTCTACATTTACACTAAAAATTGCACCGATTTTCACCAAAATCTAATCATCGCGACCACATCAGCAACTTTAATTACGTTTAAAATTTCAAACCATTTAGATAAAATTTACGGGAGAAAATTATTATTTATTTATAGTTAGTCACAATGACCACGTTGAGAACATTTTTAGCTTTGCTCCCAATGCCCCTTAAAGGCCTAGGTTTTCTTCTGCCTGTCACCCTTTAAATTTACTTTCCTTCCAAACAGTACCCTGGTTGTAGGCCAATGTGTTCTGCTGTTGGCCTACCACCAGGGTATTTGTTTGGAAGGAAAGTAAATTTAAAGGGTGACAGGCAGAAGAAAACCTAGGCCTTTAATGGACGCTTCTTCCCTCTAAAAATAATAAAATCAGCCCGGGATCTCATTGGTTCCCTAAAACGTACGTCATCAGACGCTATTCCAGTACACGTCGGTAACATTTCAACTTCAGCTCTCCCACTCGTGCCGGGGAAAAATTCGATTCAATTAATTCTCGGTGATACTGCTGGAGATAAAACAAATATTGGTTTTGTAACAAATTATACCTGAGATTTACTTTACCTTAAGTGTATAAAAAAATTCGAAAAGGCCAAAATCTGGGGCGTTAGTGGGTGTTCGGTTGTTGACTTTATTTTGGTTAGATACTTTCAAGAAGTTAGTTACTTTGGAGCTTACAATTAGATATATAATACAATGTAAACCTTCGACAAACAAACCCCGGAAATTATAGTTCAAATGTTCTACCCTTCTTAAATTGACCTTTGTTTTATCTTATAGATTCTTGTATTTTTTAATGTGCATATGATTTCTTATTGTTGATTCCAAAGTTAACCTCGTATGAAAAATAAATATTCAGTTTAGAGTCCTTTCAAAGCTAGCGTTTTTTACTTCTTTCTGTCAATACGTTTAATGTATTTCTTGAAGTAACGATTAGACACGAACAGTGGGCATAGGTTTCCACCCTGAGTGTTCGTTAGTGGGAATAGGTTTCCACCCTGAGTGTTCGTTAGTGGGAATAGGTTTCCACCCTGAGTGTTCGTTAGTGGGAATAGGTTTCCACCCTGAGTGTTCGTTAGTGGGAATAGGTTTCCACCCTGAGTGTTCGTTAGTGGGAATAGGTTTCCACCCTGAGTGTTCGTTAGTGGGAATAGGTTTCCACCCTGAGTGTTCGTTAGTGGGAATAGGTTTCCACCCTGAGTGTTCGTTAGTGGGAATAGGTTTCCACCCTGAGTGTTCGTTAGTGGGAATAGGTTTCCACCCTGAGTGTTCGTTAGTGGGAATAGGTTTCCACCCTGAGTGTTCGTTAGTGGGAATAGGTTTCCACCCTGAGTGTTCGTTAGTGGGAATAGGTTTCCACCCTGAGTGTTCGTTAGTGGGAATAGGTTTCCACCCTGAGTGTTCGTTAGTGGGAATAGGTTTCCACCCTGAGTGTTCGTTAGTGGGAATAGGTTTCCACCCTGAGTATTCGTTAGTGGGAATAGGTTTCCACCCTGAGTATTCGTTAGTGGAAATAGGTTTCCACCCTGAGTGTTCGTTAGTGGAAATAGGTTTCCACCCTGAGTGTTCGTTAGTGGGAATAAGTTTCCACCCTGAGTGTTCGTTAGTGGGAATAGGTTTCCACCCTGAGTGTTCGTTAGTGGGAATAGGTTTCCACCCTGAGTGTTCGTTAGTGGGAATAGGTTTCCATCCTGAGTGTTCTTTAGTGGGAATAGGTTTCCACCCTGAGTGTTCGTTAGTGGGAATAGGTTTCCACCCTGAGTGTTCGTTAGTGGGAATAGGTTTCCACCCTGAGTGTTCGTTAGTGGGAATAGGTTTCCACCCTGAGTGTTCGTTAGTGGGAATAGGTTTCCACCCTGAGTGTTCGTTAGTGGGAATAGGTTTCCACCCTGAGTGTTCGTTAGTGGGAATAGGTTTCCACCCTGAGTGTTCGTTAGTGGGAATAGGTTTCCACCCTGAGTGTTCGTTAGTGGGAATAGGTTTCCACCCTGAGTATTCGTTAGTGGGAATAGGTTTCCACCCTGAGTATTCGTTAGTGGAAATAGGTTTCCACCCTGAGTGTTCGTTAGTGGAAATAGGTTTCCACCCTGAGTGTTCGTTAGTGGGAATAGGTTTCCACCCTGAGTGTTCGTTAGTGGGAATAGGTTTCCACCCTGAGTGTTCGTTAGTGGGAATAGGTTTCCATCCTGAGTGTTCGTTAGTGGGAATAGGTTTCCATCCTGAGTGTTCTTTAGTGGGAATAGGTTTCCACCCTGAGTGTTCGTTAGTGGGAATAGGTTTCCACCCTGAGTGTTCGTTAGTGGGAATAGGTTTCCACCCTGAGTGTTCGTTAGTGGGAATAGGTTTCCACCCTGAGTGTTCGTTAGTGGGAATAGGTTTCCACCCTGAGTGTTCGTTAGTGGGAATAGGTTTCCACCCTGAGTGTTCGTTAGTGGGAATAGGTTTCCACCCTGAGTGTTCGTTAGTGGGAATAGGTTTCCACCCTGAGTGTTCGTTAGTGGGAATAGGTTTCCACCCTGAGTGTTCGTTAGTGGGAATAGGTTTCCACCCTGAGTGTTCGTTAGTGGGAATAGGTTTCCACCCTGAGTGTTCGTTAGTGGGAATAGGTTTCCACCCTGAGTATTCGTTAGTGGGAATAGGTTTCCACCCTGAGTATTCGTTAGTGGGAATAGGTTTCCACCCTGAGTGTTCGTTAGTGGAAATAGGTTTCCACCCTGAGTGTTCGTTAGTGGGAATAGGTTTCCACCCTGAGTGTTCGTTAGTGGGAATAGGTTTCCACCCTGAGTGTTCGTTAGTGGGAATAGGTTTCCATCCTGAGTGTTCTTTAGTGGGAATAGGTTTCCACCCTGAGTGTTCGTTAGTGGGAATAGGTTTCCACCCTGAGTGTTCGTTAGTGGGAATAGGTTTCCACCCTGAGTGTTCGTTAGTGGGAATAGGTTTCCACCCTGAGTGTTCGTTAGTGGGAATAGGTTTCCACCCTGAGTGTTCGTTAGTGGGAATAGGTTTCCACCCTGAGTGTTCGTTAGTGGGAATAGGTTTCCACCCTGAGTGTTCGTTAGTGGGAATAGGTTTCCACCCTGAGTGTTCGTTAGTGGGAATAGGTTTCCACCCTGAGTGTTCGTTAGTGGGAATAGGTTTCCACCCTGAGTGTTCGTTAGTGGGAATAGGTTTCCACCCTGAGTGTTCGTTAGTGGGAATAGGTTTCCACCCTGAGTGTTCGTTAGTGGGAATAGGTTTCCACCCTGAGTATTCGTTAGTGGGAATAGGTTTCCACCCTGAGTATTCGTTAGTGGAAATAGGTTTCCACCCTGAGTGTTCGTTAGTGGAAATAGGTTTCCACCCTGAGTGTTCGTTAGTGGGAATAAGTTTCCACCCTGAGTGTTCGTTAGTGGGAATAGGTTTCCACCCTGAGTGTTCGTTAGTGGGAATAGGTTTCCACCCTGAGTGTTCGTTAGTGGGAATAGGTTTCCATCCTGAGTGTTCTTTAGTGGGAATAGGTTTCCACCCTGAGTGTTCGTTAGTGGGAATAGGTTTCCACCCTGAGTGTTCGTTAGTGGGAATAGGTTTCCATCCTGAGTGTTCTTTAGTGGGAATAGGTTTCCACCCTGAGTGTTCGTTAGTGGGAATAGGTTTCCACCCTGAGTGTTCGTTAGTGGGAATAGGTTTCCACCCTGAGTGTTCGTTAGTGGGAATAGGTTTCCACCCTGAGTGTTCGTTAGTGGGAATAGGTTTCCACCCTGAGTGTTCGTTAGTGGGAATAGGTTTCCACCCTGAGTGTTCGTTAGTGGGAATAGGTTTCCACCCTGAGTGTTCGTTAGTGGGAATAGGTTTCCACCCTGAGTATTCTTTAGTGGGAATTGGTTTCCACCCTGAGTATTCTTTAGTGGGAATAGGTTTCCACCCTGAGTATTCGTTAGTGGGAATAGGTTTCCACCCTGAGTATTCGTTAGTGGGAATAGGTTTCCACCCTGAGTGTTCTTTAGTGGGAATAGGTTTCCACCCTGAGTGTTCTTTAGTGGGAATAGGTTTCCACCCTGAGTGTTCGTTAGTGGGAATAGGTTTCCACCCTGAGTGTTCGTTAGTGGGAATAGGTTTCCACCCTGAGTGTTCGTTAGTGGGAATAGGTTTCCACCCTGAGTGTTCGTTAGTGGGAATAGGTTTCCACCCTGAGTGTTCGTTAGTGGGAATAGGTTTCCACCCTGAGTGTTCGTTAGTGGGAATAGGTTTCCACCCTGAGTATTCGTTAGTGGGAATAGGTTTCCACCCTGAGTATTCGTTAGTGGGAATTGGTTTCCACCCTGAGTGTTCGTTAGTGGAAATAGGTTTCCACCCTGAGTGTTCGTTAGTGGAAATAGGTTTCCACCCTGAGTGTTCGTTAGTGGAAATAGGTTTCCACCCTGAGTGTTCGTTAGTGGGAATAGGTTTCCACCCTGAGTGTTCGTTAGTGGGAATAGGTTTCCACCCTGAGTATTCGTTAGTGGGAATAGGTTTCCACCCTGAGTGTTCGTTAGTGGGAATAGGTTTCCACCCTGAGTGTTAGTTAGTGGGAATAGGTTTCCACCCTGAGTATTCGTTAGTGGGAATAGGTTTCCACCCTGAGTATTCGTTAGTGGGAATAGGTTTCCACCCTGAGTGTTCTGTAGTGGGAGAGGGTTCCACCCTGAGTGTTCGTTAGTGGGAATAGGTTTCCACCCTGAGTGTTCGTTAGTGGGAATAGGTTTCCACCCTGAGTATTCGTTAGTGGGAATAGGTTTCCACCCTGAGTATTCGTTAGTGGGAATAGGTTTCCACTCTGAGTATTCGTTAGTGGGAATAGGTTTCCACCCTGAGTATTCGTTAGTGGGAATAGGTTTCCACTCTGAGTATTCGTTAGTGGGAATTGGTTTCCACCCTGAGTGTTCGTTAGTGGAAATAGGTTTCCACCCTGAGTGTTCGTTAGTGGGAATAGGTTTCCACCCTGAGTGTTCGTTAGTGGGAATAGGTTTCCACCCTGAGTGTTCTTTAGTGGGAATAGGTTTCCACCCTGAGTGTTCTTTAGTGGGAGAGGGTTCCACCCTGAGTGTTCGTTAGTGGGAATAGGTTTCCACCCTGAGTGTTCGTTAGTGGGAATAGGTTTCCACCCTGAGTGTTCGTTAGTGGGAATAGGTTTCCACCCTGAGTGTTCGTTAGTGGGAATAGGTTTCCATCCTGAGTGTTCTTTAGTGGGAATAGGTTTCCACCCTGAGTGTTCGTTAGTGGGAATAGGTTTCCACCCTGAGTGTTCGTTAGTGGGAATAGGTTTCCACCCTGAGTGTTCGTTAGTGGGAATAGGTTTCCACCCTGAGTGTTCGTTAGTGGGAATAGGTTTCCACCCTGAGTGTTCGTTAGTGGGAATAGGTTTCCACCCTGAGTGTTCGTTAGTGGGAATAGGTTTCCACCCTGAGTGTTCGTTAGTGGGAATTGGTTTCCACCCTGAGTATTCTTTAGTGGGAATAGGTTTCCACCCTGAGTATTCGTTAGTGGGAATAGGTTTCCACCCTGAGTGTTCGTTAGTGGGAATAGGTTTCCACCCTGAGTGTTCTTTAGTGGGAATAGGTTTCCACCCTGAGTGTTCTTTAGTGGGAGAGGGTTCCACCCTGAGTGTTCGTTAGTGGGAATAGGTTTCCACCCTGAGTGTTCGTTAGTGGGAATAGGTTTCCACCCTGAGTGTTCGTTAGTGGGAATAGGTTTCCACCCTGAGTGTTCGTTAGTGGGAATAGGTTTCCACCCTGAGTGTTCGTTAGTGGGAATAGGTTTCCACCCTGAGTGTTCGTTAGTGGGAATAGGTTTACACCCTGAGTATTCGTTAGTGGGAATAGGTTTCCACCCTGAGTATTCGTTAGTGGGAATAGGTTTCCACCCTGAGTGTTCGTTAGTGGGAATAGGTTTCCACCCTGAGTGTTCGTTAGTGGGAATAGGTTTCCACCCTGAGTGTTCGTTAGTGGGAATAGGTTTCCACCCTGAGTGTTAGTTAGTGGGAATAGGTTTCCACCCTGAGTATTCGTTAGTGGGAATAGGTTTCCACCCTGAGTATTCGTTAGTGGGAATAGGTTTCCACCCTGAGTGTTCTGTAGTGGGAGAGGGTTCCACCCTGAGTGTTCGTTAGTGGGAATAGGTTTCCACCCTGAGTGTTCGTTAGTGGGAATAGGTTTCCACCCTGAGTATTCGTTAGTGGGAATAGGTTTCCACCCTGAGTAATCGTTAGTGGGAATAGGTTTCCACTCTGAGTATTCGTTAGTGGGAATAGGTTTCCACCCTGAGTATTCGTTAGTGGGAATAGGTTTCCACTCTGAGTATTCGTTAGTGGGAATTGGTTTCCACCCTGAGTGTTCGTTAGTGGAAATAGGTTTCCACCCTGAGTGTTCGTTAGTGGGAATAGGTTTCCACCCTGAGTGTTCGTTAGTGGGAATAGGTTTCCACCCTGAGTGTTCTTTAGTGGGAATAGGTTTCCACCCTGAGTGTTCTTTAGTGGGAGAGGGTTCCACCCTGAGTGTTCGTTAGTGGGAATAGGTTTCCACCCTGAGTGTTCGTTAGTGGGAATAGGTTTCCACCCTGAGTATTCGTTAGTGGGAATAGGTTTCCACCCTGAGTATTCGTTAGTGGGAATAGGTTTCCACTCTGAGTATTCGTTAGTGGGAATAGGTTTCCACCCTGAGTATTCGTTAGTGGGAATAGGTTTCCACTCTGAGTATTCGTTAGTGGGAATTGGTTTCCACCCTGAGTGTTCGTTAGTGGAAATAGGTTTCCACCCTGAGTGTTCGTTAGTGGGAATAGGTTTCCACCCTGAGTGTTCGTTAGTGGGAATAGGTTTCCACCCTGAGTGTTCGTTAGTGGGGATAGGTTTCCACCCTGAGTGTTCGTTAGTGGGAATAGGTTTCCACCCTGAGTGTTAGTTAGTGGGAATAGGTTTCCACCCTGAGTATTCGTTAGTGGGAATAGGTTTCCACCCTGAGTATTCGTTAGTGGGAATAGGTTTCCACCCTGAGTATTCGTTAGTGGGAATAGGTTTCCACTCTGAGTATTCGTTAGTGGGAATAGGTTTCCACCCTGAGTATTCGTTAGTGGGAATAGGTTTCCACCCTGAGTATTCCTTAGTGGGAATAGGTTTCCACCCTGAGTATTCGTTAGTGGGAATAGGTTTCCACCCTGAGTATTCGTTAGTGGGAATAGGTTTCCACCCTGAGTATTCGTTAGTGGGAATATGTTTCCACCCTGAGTATTCGTTAGTGGGAATCGGTTTCCACTCTGAGTATTCGTTAGTGGGAATAGGTTTCCACCCTGAGTATTCCTTAGTGGGAATAGGTTTCCACCCTGAGTATTCGTTAGTGGGAATATGTTTCCACCCTGAGTATTCGTTAGTGGGAATAGGTTTCCACCCTGAGTATTCGTTAGTGGGAATAGGTTTCCACCCTGAGTATTCGTTAGTGGGAATAGGTTTCCACCCTGAGTATTCGTTAGTGGGAATAGGTTTCCACCCTGAGTATTCGTTAGTGGGAATAGGTTTCCACCCTGAGTATTCGTTAGTGGGAATAGGTTTCCACCCTGAGTATTCGTTAGTGGGAATAGGTTTCCACCCTGAGTATTCGTTAGTGGGAATAGGTTTCCACCCTGAGTATTCGTTAGTGGGAATAGGTTTCCACCCTGAGTATTCGTTAGTGGGAATAGGTTTCCACCCTGAGTATTCGTTAGTGGGAATAGGTTTCCACCCTGAGTATTCGTTAGTGGGAATAGGTTTCCACCCTGAGTGCTCATTAGTGGGAATAGGTTTCCACCCTGAGTGCTCGTTAGTGGGAGGGCAGATAAAAGAACTTTGAACCCAGGCAATTCTAGAGATTTTGCTAAAATGTTCTTATACTTTTTAGGATGGCCACGATTTGAAATTGGTATCTGTATGTTGCAAAACAAGGATGGAGTGTTTATTGAATAAGCCATGAAGGTTAAAATTCGTGATCCACACCGGGTAAATATTTTTGCATTATAAAATGTACAATACATTAAAAAAGGTTTGGGAATAATCATGGAAATCTGACAGAAATATAAAAAAAAATTTAAAATATAAATAAAATTGCAGTATTTGTATATTAACTATTTATGACTTCATAACCATTGAAAACCTTTAAAAATATTTTATATATTCATTTAATTATACATATTTTATACGTTTTTATTTTCCGCTTGTTCCGGGATTTTCGGAGTAGGGTAAGAAGAGCAATGCTATACTGTCAATCATTTAACTACGATTCTGTGGTGGCGAATAGTTCGAATCGGAGTTAAAACGTTTTTCCAAATTCGCTGCCTGTGGCTCTTTTAGCCGATAGATTCTGACTAGCAGACGATCCAATCCGATTTTTTCCTTTTCAGAAGGATTAAAAAGAGTAGCCCTAATACTCCGGAAGAAGCGAATATTTTGGGTGGCGGAGTAATTCTCATCCCCGGAACAGGCGAATAACACGTTTTAGGGTACACTTTTAGTCCGAGAACAGGGTGAGAAGAAACCACCTATTATGCGAAAAAAATCGAGATAGAATTTAATTAGTCTTACGAGTATTTCTGAGCTTGATTAATGTTAATTTCTGAATTTTTATTAATTTATGATTTTGGACTGAAGTTAGACAAACGCCTAGCTACAATTAGGATAAATGATCATTCGCAATTCGGTACCCACAAAATACTCCAGATATTTGTGTTGTAACCCTATGGCCAGATGAACACGTAGAATTACATCGTGATCTGTAATTACAGCTGACTGATTTATTCTCATTCGAATATTTGTGTAGACATGAACTTACTCTATATAAGGGGACGTCGGGACACTGTATGTTATTCTCTTTGGTTGCGGAGTGCGACGTGGTGGGTGCAATCTTTTATATTCTCTCTTCTAGAGAAATGTACTTGTTGCCACGCCTTGTAAACTTTGGCAAAAATATATTTTATAATAAAAAGAGTATTTTGCAGTTTGACTCTCGTACGTCGTTTAAACATAAGCCGACAATTTCCAGGCTTTACAATACATAATAAATTCCTGGTGCGGTCGATTATAGTTGGTCTTCTTCAATTGATTCTAGTTGGTTTTGATAGCAGTTGCTGAAATCCGTTGATAGTTAAGTGCCATTCACTGCAGTGGCGTAGCGAGGAGGACAGGGGGGCAGTCGATAGATGGCGGTGTGGTTATAGAAACTTGATAATTAACTAGAGGTGTGCAAATACCATTTTTTGGGGATCGAATCGAATATCAAATATTTTTTTCAAAGCACGGCAAATACCAAATCGAATATTTATAACGTCAAATAATTTTGTCGAATATTTTTAGGGCAAAAATTTAGACCAGTTAACTGATCAAATACCAAATAGTATTTCGAATATCAAATTATTCGACGTATTTGGTTTTCAAATAGCCAAATAGTTTACATATTTGTCAAAAAAAGTAATTGAAATCACTGTTCGTTTTACTTGAAAATAGTAAAATATTAAACCAAATACAGTATAGCCTAGAACAAAGTCCCCTGGGTGAAGTTGGTAAATCAGTGGTATAATGACGGGCCCGTCCTAAAAGATGGTCTTTTAAATTTTTAATTGTACTTAGCCTTCTCTAAGGCTCTTAATAAAAAACACTGAAGGGGGTCCATTGTCTCAGGCTGCAGGCCGGCCCAGAATTTTATATTACGCCACTGTGGTAAACTCTAACTTACCATTCAAATTAATTCTAATTGTTGTACAAAATGTCTTTATTGTCAACCTTCCTTCGAACAATTTTTTCGATTTGATCAAAATGAGTTAATCGTAACCTACAAAAATATACTGCATATCAACTTATCAATTATCATACATATTTTAATTGGGTACCATGGCAAAATAATTATAGTTAACCAAGTCTTCTTCTAGCGACTTTTAACCTTTAGTAACTACTAACTACAATTAAAATCAAAGGACATGCCAAGAATGTATTTATTTATACTCAGGGAGAATGAATATGTCGAGATTATTTTTAGCGTTTCTCCAATTCCAGCCGTTGGGGCCCCCGGTATATGCTCCTCCGCTTTAATTAAATCAAATAATACTGCAATCTCATTGGTTCTTAAAAATTACGTTTTGCGACGCGATTAACGCTGCTGCGAGGACGCAAAAAATAAGACCGCCTCCTTTTTCCTCCCCCCCCCCTTAGCGTGACGGGGTTAGGGGCTCAACGTGTCCGTCGATAGTCTCGACATATTCATTTTCCCTGAGTATAAATAAATACATTCTTGGACATGCTACTTACTTCATAGTTTGCAAACACTTAATTAAAATTTCTAGTTTTTAAATATATGTAAAACACGAGGGAGCAGATCTTTTGTTACAAATTAAAAAATTGCATTTATATTAATTTTAAATCAATAATTATTAATTTAGTTAACTCAAAAATTCTAAACAGAAAAATCCATAAAGTTACTTACTTCAACTTTCCTTCCAGTTTTTACACACAATCCTTAGGGATTTGTGTGTATTACGATCACCTACTGTGTAGCCGCCGCCGCCGCCGCTGCCGTACACACGATTGCTCGCGGTACGTTAGTGGTACAAAGGCGATTGATATCTCAATCGATAGGCACTGTTATAGCCTCGACGGGATTTTCGTAATTTTGGGATCGGAGCCCGAGAAGTTGGGCAAATGCTCAATTTACTATTTTTTGTGGTTTCGCTTTGTGTGGTTGATATTTTATTTAAAATTAAGTCCGATAACGTTAAAAAAATATTTTTGGTTAGGTTAGGATTCAGCGGATATACAACTTCAGTTATATCAGTAAATATTAAATTTAAGTATAGTTTCCTGGTTAATTTACGGGACCCCAATTTTCGCGGTTTTATATTTTCGCCTAAAAGTCTACATAACGTTCTTTAATTTAAGTCCGATTTTCATGAGAGTTATATTTTTTAATAGCTGTGGTTTCCCTTAAACCTAGATTTGCAATTACGTTGCTTAATTTTAATTCTAAGTGAGATTTTTTGGACAGCGTATACGGACACCCGCAACTTCCGACATGGTAAATCCGCGTGTCTATAGAGTTCTAAACGCTAGTTTCCCTCTCGCATTTTTCAAGGCCGTTCGCGCCGAGCTTTCAACGTGTTCCCAGAAGTAACAATAAGTGTGACCCCCAACGTTTTACGCACGTTTAACGCCCTTTTTACGCACGTCGTACGACAGGAAGTAGGTAAGTAAGATTTGATCGAAAATCACCAGTTTTGTTACTTCTAGGCCTATTCCAGCTTAGGTTGCAGCCGCGTTGGAAAAAGTTAATTTTAAGTGAGTTAATTAGCATTTCGCGTCATACCTGAATTCTTTACGCGCTGAAGCTATATTCGCATTCCATTGAAAGCCTGCCTGCAATAAGAATAACGTGTGAACAGGCGCGTAAAAAATAAGTGTGACCCTAAATATTTGTTATGCCAAGAAGTTAAGCATAAGTGTGCCACTAAATATTTTTTTGACCAGCTGCCGTACACACGATTGCTCGCGGTACGTTAGTGGTACAAAGGCGATTGATATCTCAATCGGTAGGCACTGGGATCGGAGCCCGAGAAGTGGGGCATTTGCCCACTTTAGTGTTTTTGGTCGATTTTCAATTAAATGTACCCCACCACCCGCGTAGGCACTATTGTCATATTTGAATTTCGTGCCAATTGATACAGATGCCATCTAACTCGTTCGCGTTTTGGTACCTTATTTCCAAAACCAGGTAACTCGAAAAACTTGGTTTTTATAAAAATTAATTTAAATGAACGTGTTCGCGTTTCGCCACCTTATTTCCAAAACCAGGTAACTCGAAAAACTTGTTCGCTACCTTATTTCCAAAACCAGGTAACTCGAAAAACTTGTTCGCTACCTTATTTCCAAAACCAGGTAACTCGAATAATTCTTTTCCGATAACATTCCTCTTTGGTTTATTAAGTTAATACATCAGTGGGATTGTGTGTACTTAAATGTCCGTGACATCTTGTTAGTTTTGTTTTGGACTTGGTTTACGTTTTAGACTCAATTTTAGTTTTACTTTGCTATTCTAGATAATTCCATAACAAAAGAGAACACGCGAGTAATCTAGCCAATAGGCGCTAGAATAAACAGCTTCTGCCTTTCGCTAAAAAGTTTTAAAACAAACGGTATGGATAATGGACGTGCAAGCTACTCTTTATATGGTCCTTGGCGCTGCGGCCTAAAGAGAGGTGCCAGAAAAAAGGACTAGTTCTGAAATTTCACTACGCTCTCCTGGGATGGCCTTGAACTTCAACAAATTAGAAAAAGACCCGCGGTTATCGACCAATTTGCAAACTATTTGAAAATACCAAGTACTTTTTCCCTATCTTTTCGAATATTCGACTATTAGATCAAAAAATTCGAGTATTCGCGAACTTTTCCAAGTGCTATTCGATTTGGTATTCGATCGAATTATTTGGTCTGACCAAATATTTTGCACACCCTATTATCGCAAACTGGAACTGGAGTTGAGGGGGTGCTAGTGGGAGCTTCCTCAGTGGAAATTTTAAAATTCTACCGGGACCCCAACAATTTCAAATATGATCAAATCATTGTGCCTTAGCTTAGCTTCTAAATTCCGTACAATTATACGTAATATTACAGGAAGCATAGACCGCCATCTATCGGCCTTAAAACTAACTATTATGGTGGTACTTGTCACACAAAGGGAAGCCTAAGCTGACGTCATAGGTCACCGAGGTCACGCTGAGATATGACGTTAAAATACCATCTTCGTCTGCATTTTCGTCTAACTGCGCAAGTGTCAGACATTATTGAAACTCGCTTAATTCCTCGAACCCAACTATTCGATATTCGAGCTTATTTGGGAAACCTTCAAAGTTCTCACCAAGCGTAATCATCATTTCCACTTCGACTAACAGTGTATTGATATAAGTTTAACCCTGGCAGTTATATTTGGTTAGTTTTTACACAATCACCGTGTCTGTCTGTCTGTCTTGAAGGGTTGGCAAAACCACCGCGTGACGGCGATTTGCGGTTGGGTTTGGTTTGGTTGGTCTTTTTTCGTCTTTGTTATGTTAATGTGTAGGTCGTGAATGTTGAGTTCGTGTTGTAAATGTTGTGGTTGTTGAGTCTGTTGTGTTTGTTTGGGCGTTTTCTCTCCAACGTTTATGCAACCTCTCAACGTCCAATGGCAGGGTTTCCACCAGTTGTACACGGTATTCGCCTTAGTATCAATTTGCGATTTTTTGGCGCTGGCGGGAATCGAACCCGGGTCTGCCTCGTGCAAGAGATGCACTCTAACCACTCAGCCACCAACGCTTGTTAATTTACGGTGTTTTTCTAAAAAACAGCTTTGGCGAATGTCCTTTGCAAAGTTATAACGTTAAGTACTATAATTTATTCTACATCATTTTAAATATTTATAAATTATATTAATCTTATATTTAATGAAATATTTATAAATTATATTAATCTTATAATTAATGAAATAATTTAGTATTTTAATGTAAAATTTGATCGTGATCAGGAATTGAACTCGGGTCGCATTGTAACAATGCGCATAGTTCACCGCCGAGCCATTGACTTCCTTATGGAAAATATTAAAGTAAAGGAACAATTATGATAAGGCGGGTTTTTTTACTAAACGGATTAATACAATATCTGTATATATTGTTTATTGAACTTTGTTTGTTTATTCTTTGGTACGGTTTTTTTTGTTATACATTTTTGTTAAATTCTTAACAAAATTTCGTTAAAACACAAAAAGTAGTTCATTGTTACCTTTTAATAACGCTTAGAAAAAGGATAATTATTCAAAACTCCCGCGGAAACTATATCAAATTAATAATATAGCGCCACCGTGTGGGGAACTATCAATTAAACCGGGTAAAAAATATAATCTCTTAAATGTTTCGAACTTTAGTCAAATCTCGACGGGTCAACAAAACACAAAATAAAGGTATATAAAGCCGTTGCCGTCAATATAGAAGAAATCGTCTTTCTTAGTTCTTGGCTGTCAGACGAACTACTACAGGACGGGGTCCTGGTGTCGGTCAAAAGTTATGAGGTAACTTTGCGGTTTTAATTAGTATGTTCGGTCTTCGGTCAGCCAAGAAAGCTGTTAAATTGTGTTTCGCGTTTGGAACGTGAGTGAATGGACTTAAGTGTATAAACAGTGCGTGTTTAAGACTGAAAGTGTTAAAGTAATTGTGAACTAACTCAAGTCAGCTGTAAGATAAAATAGATTGTTATTATTTTTTGAATTGGAATAACCTAGTTATACCCTTGAAATTATCAACTCAACCTGTGAGGGTAATTAAGTAGATTGGAAGTAATTAGTAGAGAACAGCTCTCAGCTGTTAATTTAGACAGAGTTTATAGTTAGGTAGTTTGAATTTAGTGTAAGTGTGTTTTGGTTTATGTTTCAATCACGATGAACTAAGACAAATCTAGTCTTAGACACTTGAGTACCAGTTCTGTACAATTACGTAGAAGTTATATATATTGTTGCGTCATTGATGAAAGTTAAATCTAGAACGTTCCATAGACTGTTCTGAATAAAAATAAACATTTATAATTTTGCATAATTCTGGTTGCCATTTTGTTTTCTAATCACTCGCCCACAACGTTACAGTTCTGGCAATCCCGAATCAAATAAATTTTCGATATAACGGCGACGGGAAATTATTCTCGAAAATTTCTCGCGCGGCCTTAGCGAATATTCTTTTAACAAAATTTCGATAATCTATCGTTTAATTAAAATCGGCCCGATTCCGTTAAAATTATAAACCAAAAAGCGAACGGTCGTTATAATACCCTCTGTAGATATTTCTTTCATTAAAATTTGCTTTGTATTATATTCAACTGACAAACTTGTACTGTAAAAAGGGTTTAATTCAATTATGCATTGTTATAGTACGTCTAACTCACTGTTGTAACTGCTTAACTTATGATATTCTGAATAAATTAAAATTGATCGTTTCGTCTCAATTAATTTAATTATAATTAAAATTTTATACCGGGCCAGAGGTGAGATTAGTACTCCGGAGGGAGGAGAGCGCAACTGCCAGAGGTTAGATTAGTACTCCGGAGGGAGGAGGGTGCAACTGCCAGAGTTGAAATTAGCACTCCGGAGGGAGGAGGGTGCAACTGCCAGAGTTAAGATTAGCACTCCGGAGGGAGGAGTGCGCAACTGCCAGAGTTGAAATTAGCACTCCGGAGGGAGGAGGGTGCAACTGCCAGAGTTGAGATTAGTTCTCCGGAGGGAGGAGGGCGCAACTGCCAGAGGTTAGATTAGTACTCCGGAGGGAGGAGGGCGCAACTGCCAGAGGTTAGATTAGTACTCCGGAGGGAGGAGGGCGCAACTGTCAGAGTTGAGATTAGTTCTCCGGAGGGAGGAGGGCGCAACTGCCAGAGGTTAGATTAGTACTCCGGAGGGAGGAGGGCGCAACTGCCAGAGGTTAGATTAGTACTCCGGAGGGAGGAGGGCGCAACTGCCAGAGGTTAGATTAGTACTCCGGAGGGAGGAGGGTGCAACTGCCAGAGTTGAAATTAGCACTCCGGAGGGAGGAGGGTGCAACTGCCAGAGTTAAGATTAGCACTCCGGAGGGAGGAGTGCGCAACTGCCAGAGTTGAAATTAGCACTCCGGAGGGAGGAGGGTGCAACTGCCAGAGTTGAGATTAGTTCTCCGGAGGGAGGAGGGCGCAACTGCCAGAAGTTAGATTAGTATTCCGGAGGGAGGAGGGCGCAACTGCCAGAGGTTAGATTAGTACTCCGGAGGGAGGAGGGCGCAACTGTCAGAGTTGAGATTAGTTATCCGGAGGGAGGAGGGCGCAACTGCCAGAGGTTAGATTAGTACTCCGGAGGGAGGAGGGCGCAACTGCCAGAGGTTAGATTAGTACTCCGGAGGGAGGAGGGCGCAACTGCCAGAGGTTATATTAGTACTCCGGAGGGAGGAGGGCGCAACTGCCAGAGGTTAAATTAGTACTCCGGAGGGAGGAGGGCGCAACTGCCAGAGTTGAGATTAGTTCTCCGGAGGGAGGAGGGCGCAACTGCCAGAGGTTAGATTAGTACTCCGGAGGGAGGAGGGCGCAACTGCCAGAGGTTAGATTAGTACTCCGGAGGGAGGAGGGCGCAACTGCCAGAGTTGAGATTAGTTCTCCGGAGGGAGGAGGGCGCAACTGCCAGAGGTTAGATTAGTACTCCGGAGGGAGGAGGGCGCAACTGCCAGAGGTTAGATTAGTACTCCGGAGGGAGGAGGGCGCAACTGCCAGAGTTGAGATTAGTTCTCCGGAGGGAGGAGGGCGCAACTGCCAGAGGTTAGATTAGTACTCCGGAGGGAGGAGGGCGCAACTGCCAGAGGTTAGATTAGTACTCCGGAGGGAGGAGGGCGCAACTGCCAGAGGTTAGATTAGAACTCCAGAGGGAGGAGGGCGCAACTGCCAGAGGTTAGATTAGAACTCCGGAGGGAGGAGGGCGCAACTGCCAGA
The DNA here is from genome assembly GCF_980474605.1 of Leiobunum rupestre. Taxonomy (NCBI): domain Eukaryota; kingdom Metazoa; phylum Arthropoda; class Arachnida; order Opiliones; family Sclerosomatidae; genus Leiobunum; species Leiobunum rupestre. The sequence goes on along the minus strand of NC_143392.1, from coordinate 12,392,175 downwards.
GTTGTGATTAGTTCTCCGGAGGGAGGAGGGCGCAACTGCCAGAGTTGAGATTAGTTCTCCGGAGGGAGGAGGGCGCAACTGCCAGAGGTTAGATTAGTACTCCGGAGGGAGGAGGGCGCAACTGCCAGAGGTTAGATTAGTACTCCGGAGGGAGGAGGGCGCAACTGCCAGAGTTGAGATTAGTTCTCCGGAGGGAGGAGGGCGCAACTGCCAGAGTTGAGATTAGTTCTCCGGAGGGAGGAGGGCGCAACTGCCAGAGTTGAAATTAGCACTCCGGAGGGAGGAGGGTGCAACTGCCAGAGTTAAGATTAGCACTCCGGGGGGAGGAGGGTGCAACTGCCAGAGGTGAGATTAGTACTCCGGAGGGAGGAGGGCGCAACTGCCAGAGGTTAGATTAGTACTCCGGAGGGAGGAGGGCGCAACTGCCAGAGGTTAGATTAGTACTCCGGAGGGAGGAGGGCGCAACTGCCAGAGGTTAGATTAGTACTCCGGAGGGAGGAGGGCGCAACTGCCAGAGTTGAGATTAGTTCTCCGGAGGGAGGAGGGCGCAACTGCCAGAGGTTAGATTAGTATTCCGGAGGGAGGAGGGCGCAACTGCCAGAGGTTAGATTAGTACTCCGGAGGGAGGAGGGCGCAACTGCCAGAGTTGAGATTAGTACTCCGGAGGGAGGAGGGCGCAACTGCCAGAGTTGAGATTAGTTCTCCGGAGGGAGGAGGGCGCAACTGCCAGAGGTTAGATTAGTACTCCGGAGGGAGGAGGGCGCAACTGCCAGAGGTTAGATTAGTACTCCGGAGGGAGGAGGGCGCAACTGCCAGAGGTTAGATTAGTACTCCGGAGGGAGGAGGGCGCAACTGCCAGAGGTTAGATTAGTACTCCGGAGGGAGGAGGGCGCAACTGCCAGAGTTGAGATTAGTTCTCCGGAGGGAGGAGGGCGCAACTGCCAGAGTTGAGATTAGTTCTCCGGAGGGAGGAGGGCGCAACTGCCAGAGGTTAGATTAGTACTCCGGAGGGAGGAGGGCGCAACTGCCAGAGGTTAGATTAGTACTCCGGAGGGAGGAGGGCGCAACTGCCAGAGTTGAGATTAGTTCTCCGGAGGGAGGAGGGCGCAACTGCCAGAGGTTAGATTAGTACTCCGGAGGGAGGAGGGCGCAACTGCCAGAGGTTAGATTAGTACTCCGGAGGGAGGAGGGCGCAACTGCCAGAGGTTAGATTAGTACTCCGGAGGGAGGAGGGCGCAACTGCCAGAGGTTAGATTAGTACTCCGGAGGGAGGAGGGCGCAACTGCCAGAGGTTAGATTAGTACTCCGGAGGGAGGAGGGCGCAACTGCCAGAGTTGAGATTAGTTCTCCGGAGGGAGGAGGGCGCAACTGCCAGAGGTTAGATTAGTATTCCGGAGGGAGGAGGGCGCAACTGCCAGAGGTTAGATTAGTACTCCGGAGGGAGGAGGGCGCAACTGCCAGAGTTGAGATTAGTTCTCCGGAGGGAGGAGGGCGCAACTGCCAGAGTTGAAATTAGCACTCCGGAGGGAGGAGGGTGCAACTGCCAGAGTTAAGATTAGCACTCCGGGGGGAGGAGGGTGCAACTGCCAGAGGTGAGATTAGCACTCCGGAGGGAGGAGGGGCCACTGCCGGAGTGAAAAACTAAAGAGGGCTGAGGGGTGGAGGGTGAAGGTCACCTATTTTGCCCACGTATGTAGCGTTTCCCGAAATGTTTAAGGGGACTTTGGTTTTCATGTAGCTTAACGTTTAAATTGGTGGATCTTAAGATTAATTTTGCAGGTAAATTTGCCTGTTATACCTGAGGACTTAACGCGGACAAGGCTTAGCTAAGAAACAAAGATTCTTTAAAATGGTTGATTAAATAATAATTTTTATATTTAAGATTTAAATTAAATTCTTCAAATAAATAATACACAAAGTAAATTATCCAAGTCCGATAATCTGTGATGAAATATTACCAAGAATATTATTAGTATTAAACATGGTTTAATTAATTAGGTTATAAATGTTTATAATTACTATTTTTCACATAAAATCGCTCCTTTTTTACGTTTTTGACATTCCTTTACAAAGTTCAATTATTTAACAAGGCAGTCATCTTAAAAACTCCGCGAAATAAATATTGGTCCTAGCCAGAATTGATTTATTTATATTCATTTTCGAAAAGGCCAATCATTTGGAAAATGAATTTCATTTTATTATATTATAATTTTTAACAGGAAAATCTGCTTAGTTAATAGTATTTGAAATATCATAATTAAAAAGTGGGACATTAATATAATTTATATTAATAAAATTAGTCTATCCTAAGAGATGGCACCTTTACAAAAATAGAGTACCCCTTTTTAGTAGAAATCCAGCGAGCAAACCAAAATTAAATCAAATTTCAACCATACATCGCGTTCGCAACCTTTTTTCCTATATTGCATCCCAAAATCGCTGTGGAAATCCCGATTACTTAATTTTTTCACTACGAAAATAAAGCTTTTCCAGCTTCGCTCTCTGAGAATGGTTCCTTGAGATTCGGAAATAAAGCCGATCTATTTCATTGTCTAGAGGTTTTTGATGAGGTACATCTGTCCACAGTACCAGATATAGAACAAGCACGTATATAAGGGGGGGGTTAGGGGGTTTAAACCCCCTCCTTAGGACTCGATTCCTTTCTTACGAAAGGAGCGCAACATTAAATGTATTAAAAAACTTCGTTTGATACACGTGCGGAAATGTCATTGTCACTCGTCCCGAGTCTAGCCAGTACTTAAAATATGCGTTATTGCTAACGAAAAATTTCGCGCTCGCTGCGCTCGCGATTTAATCTGGTTGTTTTATAACCCGCCCCCCCCCCCCTTAGACTTTCTATATCTACGTGCTTGGATATAGACATGATAGCATTGATAGCGCGGAAAGTGAGCTGCTTCAAACCGTGGACAACAGCGCTGTGCCAAATATCATCGAAACCAACGACTGAAGATGTTAGTGACTCGCTTCCGGCGATAGATCGATTTGTCGTTCTTACGTACGACCGTTGTAGCTCAGAGAGCCAGAATAAATACTTTTCGCTAATAAAAATCGGGAAAATGAAAATATTCCACCAACACCGGATGCGCCTTTTCAACATCTCTTAAGAGTAGCGTACCAAGCTGGTAATGTTTGGGGTCAAGCCTCGACAAAATGCCGAATTCCACCTGATCCAATTTTTGGGTGACGAAAATAAATGATTTTTTAAAACCTTTATCTTTAAGGGCAATATTACCTACAGCGGGGAACTTGCCCACAAATGTTGAGATACGGTGGCGTGAAAGAATGTAACCAAAACTATAAATGTGTGAATGCTCAATGACGGTGCACGGCCCGGTGTAAATGTGGCCGATGTAAAGACTCCATTCCTTACAACTCCTAAACACTATTAAATCTGATTAAATACGAAATAACTGATGATTTTCTGTAATAAAATTGGATTAGTTTTCATTTGTGACTGGTACAGTTTACTTTGACATAAAAGGCCTTTAGTAATGACCCCCGCAACAACATCCGCACGGAAAGTCGGAGCTTGACCGGCCTGTCCAATGGCGTGGGTTCGATATGAGGGAAAATTTATAAATATCAAATAACACTTTGTCAATTAGCAGATGGAGAGTAGCTCCAATCGGATATTAATTGGCCATAGCAAAACTATAAACACAAAATGTCGCCCTTTTATCACTAAACGCTCGTTTATTTCCCTTGGCCGCTGAACTGGCCAAGGTCCGGGTTCTCGGAAATATTGATTTTCTTAAATTTATTTTATTTAAGCGTCTATTGTATCACTTTTAAACTGAAGTAGATAATTATTTCGATACCAATTATGACAACGCAGTGAGATAACAATGTGGCATATACTTAGCCAATAGCGTTTCCCAAACTTATCTCCAAAATGTTTTCGTGTAGCTCGACTTTTTATAACGGAGGCAACGAGGACAAGGCTTAGCTACAAAACAAAAACTCTTTCAAATGGTTGATTAAATACTAATTGGGAAAGTAGGCCTTGATATTTAAGATTTAAATGAACTTATTCAATTAAATAATACACAGAAGTAAATTCTCCAAGTCCGATAATCGGTGATGAAATATTACAACAAATAAATTAGTATTAAACATAATATACCTTTATTCATACCTTTAATTAATTAATTAGGTTATAAATGTTTAATTACTACTTTTCACTTCAATCGCTCCTTCGGTACGTTTTTGACAATCCATTACAAAGTTCAATTATTGAACAAGGCGGTCATCTTAAAAACTCCGTGAAATAAATCTTGGTCCTAGTTTCTTCTTTCAGGTCAAAAATGGAGCTGCAACAATTAAACCCGACCCGAAATTATGGCCCTTGTTTAACATTTAAATTGAATTATAACCATAAAAAATTGATCTAGAGAGGAATGTGTTACGCGCTTCCATTCATCAACTTCGCTGCTTCAGCATAGGCTCCAAATGTGGTTTTCAACAGGATAACCACAAACCATTCCAACTCATAAGAGGCACAACAAACTTCGCGGAGCTATTATTGATGAACTTGGCACGTGACATCTTTCGACTACCTCCGCAATCCCGAATTTTCAGCCTCTCGGACGCAAGATTACAGGAGTACGCCATGACCCCGGCAAAGATAATTTAAACTCGTACCCTAGATTCGAATATTGAGAGCTTTCCCATTGACGGTTTTGTTACGAAGCGTTTACCCTTTCCCGGCACGTGACCTCAGAAAAATCGGGCTCCATCGGTTGCGGCACGGCCAACTTCGATCACGCACTGCCTATATAGAGCGGCAGCAGGTGATCGAAGTTGGCCGTGGTTGTGGTAAGGCGCAAACCATGGAGCGAATTTTTTCTGAGTTCCAGCGGGAAGTGGGTAAACGCTATCGGCAACGCGCGAGAGAGTGATTTCGAATCTAGGGTACGAGTTTAAATTAACTTTGACCCCAGCTACCATTATGGCTTTACAAGTTGCCTACATTTTCGCATATTCCAATCATTTAGAATATGAATTTCATTTAATTCTTTTAATAATTTTAACAGGAAAATCTTCTCCGTTAATAGTATTTGAAATATCATGATTAAAAAGTGGTACATTAATATAATTTATATTAATAAAATTAGTCTATCCTAAGAGATGGCGCTAAAAGACGTATTTTTGAATCATACGGCGCGAAAGCAATGAGGTGTGATTGAGATCACCTGGAATTTTTCAAGCGGTGATTTTTGAAGCTGAAATCGCTATAATATAAATACAAAAGCGGTGGTAATTATAAGCTTCGCGCGTAGTTTAAATTTTGGTCAAAAGTATCGCCGCCTACCGACTGAGTCTTAATTCGAATGTGTGAATGCTGTCTGTTCATTCTAAATTATCTCGATATAAAAGCTGAACGTTTCAGGTAAAGCACATTCATATTCATTCAAAGCTTGTTGACAGGTATCAAAGTAGATGGCGCTATATTTTCTTAGCTCAAAGCCTATATTACAAGCAAAGAATTCTATCGAATGAGACAAACTTATCTTTTTCGTTCACTCTCCCTTTAAAGGGGTTGTACGGTGGGGAAGTATATTAACGGCACTGCGTGCGCATAAAAGAGTTCTATCGAATGAGACCAACTGGTTTTTTTCGTTCACTCTCCCTTTAAGGGGGTTGTACGGTGGGGTCGTATATTAACGGCACTGCGTGCGCATAAAAGAGTTCTATCGAATGAGACCAACTGGTTTTTTTCGTTCACTCTCCCTTTAAGGGGGTTGTACGGTGGGGTCGTATATTAACGGCACTGCGTGCGCATAAAAGAGTTCTATCGAATGAGACCAACTTGTTTTATAGGTCACTCTCCCTTTAAGGGGGCAGGTCGGCAGGGGTGGAAATTTAGGCGTTGGGTGCACTTCAAAGAGTTCTATAGAATGAGACCAACTGGTTTTTTTCGTTCCCTTTCCCTTTAAAGGGGCTGGTCGGTGCGGGCGAAAATTAACGGCACTGCGTGCACGTCAAAGAGTTCTATCGAATGGGACCAACTTGTTTTTTTAGTTCACTCTCCCTTTAAGGGGGTCTGTCAGAGGGGGCGGTAATTAACGGCACGGCGTGCGCATAAAAGAGTTCTATCGAAAGAGACCAACTTTTATTTTTCGTTCACTTTCCCTTTAAAAGGGCTGGTCGGTGGGGGTGAAAATTAACGGCACTGCGTGCACGTCTAAGAGTTCTATCGAATGAGACCAACTTGTTTTTTTCGTTCCCTTTCACTTTAAAGGGGCTGGTCGGTGGGGGCGAAAATTAACGGCGCTGCATGCGCGTCAAACAGTTCTATCGAATGAGTGCAACTCGTCTTTTTCATTCACTCTCCCTTTAAAGGGGTTGGTCGGAGGGGGCGGAAATTAACGGCACTGCGTGCGCGTCTAGGAGCTCTATCGAATGAGACCAACTTGTTTTTTTACTTCACTCTCCCTTTAAGGGGGCTGGTCGGAGGGGGTGGAAATTAACGGCACTGCGTGCGCGTCAAAGAGTTCTATCGAATGAGACCAACTTGTTTTATAGGTCACTCTCCCTTTAAGGTGGTTGGTTGGAGGGGGTAGAAATTAACGGCATTGCGTGTTCGACAAAGAGTTCTATCGAATGAGACCAACTTGTTTTTTCTTCGTTCACTTTCCCTTTAAAGGGTTGGTCAGAGGGAGCGGGAGTTAACGGCACTGCGTGCGCGTCAAGTAGTTTTATCGAATGAGACTAACTTGTCTTTTTCGTTCACTCTCCCTTTAAGGGGGCAGGTCGGAGAAGGTGGAAATTAACGGCACTGCGTGCGCGTCAAAGGGATCTATCGAATGAGACCAATTTGATTTTTTTAGTTCACTCTCCCTTTAAGGGGATTGGTTGGAGGGGGCCAAAATTAACGGCGCTGCATGCGCGTCAAACAGTTCTATCGAATGAGTGCAACTCGTCTTTTTCTGTCACTCTCCCTTTAAGGGGGCTGGTCGGAGGGGGCGGAAATTAACGGCACTGAGTGCTGGTCAAAGAGTTCTATCGAATGAGACCAACTTGTTTTTTTAGTTCACTCTCCCTTTAAAGGGGTTGGTCGGAGGGGGACAAAATTAACGGCAATGCGTGCGCATCAAAGAGTTCTATCGAATGAGACCAAATTGTTTTTTTAGTTTACTCTCCCTTTAAAGGGGTTGGTCGGAGGGGGCGGAAGCTAACGGCACTGCATGCGCGTCAAAGAGCTCTATCGAATGAGACCAACTTGTTTTTTAGTTCTATCTCCGTTTAAGGGGATTGGTTGGAGGGGGCCAAAATTAACGGCAATGCGTGCGCATCAAAGAGTTCTATCGAATGAGACCAAATTGTTTTTTTAGTTTACTCTCCCTTTAAAGGGGTTGGTCGGAGGGGGCGGAAGCTAACGGCACTGCATGCGCGTCAAAGAGCTCTATCGAATGAGACCAACTTGTTTTTTAGTTCTATCTCCGTTTAAGGGGATTGGTTGGAGGGGGCCAAAATTAACGGCAATGCGTGCGCATCAAAGAGTTCTATCGAATGAGACCAAATTGTTTTTTTAGTTTACTCTCCCTTTAAAGGGGTTGGTCGGAGGGGGCGGAAGCTAACGGCACTGCATGCGCGTCAAAGAGCTCTATCGAATGAGACCAACTTGTTTTTTAGTTCTATCTCCGTTTAAGGGGATTGGTTGGAGGGGGCCAAAATTAACGGCAATGCGTGCGCATCAAAGAGTTCTATCGAATGAGACCAAATTGTTTTTTTAGTTTACTCTCCCTTTAAAGGGGTTGGTCGGATGGGGCGGAAGTTAACGGCACTGCATGCGCGTCAAAGAGCTCTATCGAATGAGACCAACTTGTTTTTTAGTTCTATCTCCGTTTAAGGGGATTGGTCGGAGGGGGTGGAAATTAACGGAACTGCATGCACGTCAAAGAGTTCTATCGAATGAGAACAACTTGTTTTTTTCAGTCACTCTCCCTTTAAGGTGGTTGGTCGGAGGGGGCGGAAATTAACGGCACTGCGTGCGCGTCAAAGAGTTCTATCGAATGAGACCAACTTGTTTTATAGGTCACTCTCCCTTTAAGGTGGTTGATTGGAGGGGGTAGAAATTAACGGCATTGCGTGTTCGACAAAGGGTTCTATCGAATGAGACCAACTTGTTTTTTCTTCGTTCACTTTCCCTTTAAAGGGTTGGTCGGAGGGAGCGGAAGTTAACGGCACTGCGTGCGCGTCAAGGAATTTTATCGAATGAGACCAACTTGTTTTTTTACTTCACTCTCCCTTTAAGGGGGCCGGTCGGATGGAGTGGAAATTAACGGCACTGCGTGCAAGTCAAAGAGTTCTATTGAATGAGACTAACTTGTCTTTTTCGTTCACTCTCCTTTTAAGGGGGCAGGTCGGAGAAGGTGGAAATTAACGGCATTGCGTGCGCGTCAAAGAGTTCTACCGAATGAGACCAACTTGTTTTTTTCGTTCCCTTTCCCTTTAAAGGGGCTGGTCGGAGGGGGCGAAAATTAACGGGACTGCGTGCGCGATAAACAGTTCTATCGAATGAGACCAGCTTGTCTTTTTCGTTTACTCTCCCTTTAAGGGGGTTTTATCAGAGGAAGCGGAAATTAACGGCACTGCGTGCGCGTTAAAGGGATCTATCGAATGAGACCAATTTGATTTTTTTAGTTCACTCTCCCTTTAAGGGGGTTGGTTGGAGGGGGCCAAAATTAACGGCGCTGCATGCGCGTCAAACAGTTCTATCGAATGAGTGCAACTCGTCTTTTTCGGTCACTCTCCCTTTAAGGGGGCTGGTCGGAGGGGGCGGAAATTAACGGCACTGCGTGCACGTCAAAGAGTTCTATCGAATGAGACCAACTGGTTTTTTTAGTTCACTCTCCCTTTAAGGGGATTGGTTGGAGGGGGCCAAAATTAACGGCAATGCGTGCGCATCAAAGAGTTCTATCGAATTAGACCAACTTGTTTTTTTAGTTTACTCTCCCTTTAAAGGGGTTGGTCGGAGGGGGCGGAAGTTAACGGCACTGCATGCGCGTCAAAGAGTTCTATCGAATGAGAACAACATGTTTTTTTCAGTCACTCTCCCTTTAAGGTGGTTGGTTGGAGGGGGCAGAAATTAACGGCACTGGGTGCAGGTCAAAAAGTGCTAGCGAATGAGACCAACTCGTCTTTTTCGGTCGCTCTCCCTTTAAGGGGGCTGGTCGGTGGGGGCGGAAAATAACGGCACTGCGTGCACGTCAAAGAGTTCTATCGAATGAGAGCAACTTGTTTTTTTAGTTCACTCTCCCTTTAAGGGGATTGGTCGGAGGGGGCGGAAATTAACGGCACTGCGTGCAAGTCAAACAGTTCTATTGAATGAGACTTACTTGTCTTTTTCATTCACTCTCCCTTTAAGGGGGCGGGTTCGAGGGGGTGGAAATTAACGGCACTGCGTGCACGTTAAAGAGTTCTATAGAATGAGAGCAACTTGTTTTTTTAGTTCGCTCTCCCTTTAAGGGGATTGGTCGGAGGGGTTGGAAATTAACGGCACTGCGTGCACGTCGAAGAGTTCTATCGAATGAGACCAACTTGTTTTTTTCAGTCACTCTCCCTTTAAGGGGGTTGATTTGAGGGGGCGTAAATTAAGGGCACAGCGTTCGCGTCAAAAGATCTATCGAATTCGACCAAATTGTTTTTTAAGGTAACTCTCCCTTTAAGGGGGTTGGTCGGAGGGGGTGGAAATTAACGGCACTGCGTGCACGTCAAAGAGTTCTATCAAATGAGAACAACTTGTTTTTTTCGTTCACTTTCCCTTTAAAGGGGCTGGTCGGAGGGGGCGGAAATTAACGGCACTGCGTGCAAGTCAAAGAGTTCTATTGAATGAGAGCAACTTGTTTTTTTAGTTCGCTCTCCCTTTAAGGGGATTGGTCGGAGGGGTTGGAAATTAACGGCACTGCGTGCACGTCGAAGAGTTCTATCGAATGAGACCAACTTGTTTTTTTCAGTCACTCTCCCTTTAAGGGGGTTGATTTGTGGGGGTGGAAATTAACGGCACTGCGTGCGCGTCAAAGAGTTCTATCGAATGAGACCAACTTGTTTTTTTCGTTCACTTTCCCTTTAAAGGGGCTGGTCGGAGGGGGCGGAAATTAACGGCACTGCGTGCAAGTCAAAGAGTTCTATTGAATGAGAGCAACTTGTTTTTTTAGTTCGCTCTCCCTTTAAGGGGATTGGTCGGAGGGGTTGGAAATTAACGGCACTGCGTGCACGTCGAAGAGTTCTATCGAATGAGACCAACTTGTTTTTTTCAGTCACTCTCCCTTTAAGGGGGTTGATTTGTGGGGGTGGAAATTAACGGCACTGCGTGCGCGTCAAAGAGTTCTATCGAATGAGACCAACTTGTTTTATAGGTCACTCACCCTTTAAGGGGGCAGGTCGGAGGGGGTGGAAATTAACGGCGTTGCGTGCACTTCAAAGAGTTCTATAGAATGAGATCAACTTGTTTTTTTCGGTCCTTTTCCCTTTAAAGGGGCTGGTCGGTGGGGGCGAAAATTAACGGCGCTGCATGCGCGTCAAACAGTTCTATCGAATGAGTGCAACTCGTCTTTTTCATTCACTCTCCCTTTAAAGGGGTTTGGACGGAGGGGGCGGAAGTTAACGGCACTGCGTGTGCGTCAAAGAGTTCTATCGAACGAGATCAACTCCTTTTTTTCGGTCACTCTCCCTTTAAGGGGGTTGTACGTAAGGGGCGGAAATTAACGGCACGGCGTGCGCGTCAAAAAGTACTTTCGAACGAGACCAACTTGTTTTGTTTCGTTCCCTTTCCCTTTAAAGGGGTTGGTCGGTGGGGGCGAAAATTAACGGTGCTGCATGCGCGTCAAACAGTTCCATCGAACGAGTGCAACTCGTCTTTTTCGGTCACTCTCCCTTTAAGGGGGCTGGTCGGAGGGGGTGGAAATTAACGACACTGCGTGCACGTCAAAGAGTTCTATCGAATGAGGACAACTGTTTTTTTTCGGTCACTCTCCCTTTAAAGGGGTCTGTCAGAGTGGGCGGTAATTAACGGCACTGCGTGCACGTCAAAGAGTTCTATCGAATGAGACCAACTTGTTTTGTTCAGTCACTCTCCCTTTAAGGGGGCTGGTCGGTGGGGGCGGAAATTAAAGGCACTGCGTGCACTTCAAAGAGTTCTATCGAATGAGAGCAACTTGTTTTTTTAGTTCACTCTCCCTTTAAGGGGATTGGTCGGATAGGGTGCAAATTAACGACACTGCGTGCACGTCAAAGAGTTCTATCGAATGAGGACAACTGTTTTTTTTCGGTCAATCTCCTTTAAAGGGGTCTGTCAGAGGGGGCGGTAATTAACGGCACGGCGTGCACGTCAAAGAGTTCTATCGAATGAGACCAACTTGTTTTGTTCAGTCACTCTCCCTTTAAGGGGGCTGGTCGGTGGGGGCGGAAATTAACGGCACTGCGTGCACTTCAAAGAGTTCTATCGAATGAGAGCAACTTGTTTTTTTAGTTCACTCTCCCTTTAAGGGGATTGGTCGGATAGGGTGGAAATTAACGGAACTACGTGCACGTCAAAGAGTTCTATCGAATGAGGACAACTGTTTTTTTCGGTCACTCTCCCTTTAAAGGGGTCTGTCAGAGGGGGCGGTAATTAACGGTACGGCGTGCACGTCAAAGAGTTCTATCGAATGAGACCAACTTGTTTTTTTAGTTCACTCTCCCTTTAAGGGGATTGGTTGGAGGGGGCCAAAATTAACGGCAATGCGTGCGCATCAAAGAGTTCTATCGAACGAGTGCAACTCGTCTTTTTCGGTCACTCTCCCTTTAAGGGGGTTGGTCAGGGGGGGGCGGAAATTAACGGCACTGCGTGCACGTCAAAGAGTTCTATCGAATGAGACCACATTGTTTTTTAGTCACTCTCCCTTTAAGGGGGTTGATTTGAGGGGGCGTAAATTAACGGCACAGCGTTCGCGTCAAAAGATCTATCGAATTAGACCAAATTGTTTTTTAAGGTAACTCTCCCTTTAAGGGGGTTGGTCGGAGGGGGTGGAAATTAACGACACTGCGTGCACGTAAAATAGTTCTATCAAATGAGAACAACTTGTTTTTTTCGCTCACTTTCCCTTTAAAGGGGTTGGTCGGAGGGGGTGGAAATTAACGGCACTGCGTGCACGTCAAAGAGTTCTATTGAATGAGACCAACTTGTTTTATAGGTCACTCTCCCTATAAGGGGGCAGGTCGGAGGGGGTGGAAATTAACGGCGTTGCGTGCACTTCAAAGAGTTCTAAAGAATGAGACCAACTTGTTTTTTTCGTTCCCTTTCCCTTTAAAGGGGTTGGTCGGAGGGGGCGGAAGTTAACGGCACTGCGTGCGCGTCAAAGAGTGCTATCGAATGGGACCAACTTGTCTTTTTCGTTTACTCTCCCTTTAAGGAGATTGGTTGGAGGCGGCGCAAATTAACGGTACTGCGTGCGCATCAAAGAGTTCTATCGATGGAGACCAACTTGCCTTTTTCGTTCACTCTCCCCTTAAGAAGGCTGGTTGGGGGGGGGAAAAATTAACGGCACAGCGTGGGCGTCAAAAAGATCTATCGAATGAGACCTACTTGTTTTGTTAGGTCACTCTCTCTTTAAGGGGGTGGTTGGAGGGGGCGGAAATTAAAAGCATTGCGTGCGCATAAAAGAGTTCTTTCGAATGAGACCAACTTGTTTTTTTTAGTTAACTCTCCCTTTAAGGGGGTGGGTCGGAGGGGGCGGAAATTAACGGCACGGCGTTCGCATAAAAGAGTTCTATCGAATGAGACCAGCTTGTTTCTTTCGTTCACTTTCCCTTTAAAGAGGTTGGTCAGTTAGGGTGGAAATTGACGGCACTGCGTGCACGTCAAAGAGTTCCATTGAATGAGACCAACTGGTTTTTTCGGTCACTCTCCTTTTAAGGGGGTTGGTTGGAGGGGGCGGAAAATAACAGCATTGCGTGTGCATAAAAGAGTACTATCGTTTGAGATTAATTTGTTTTTTTTTGTTAACTCTCCCTTTAAAGGGGTTGTTCGGTGGGGTCGTATATTAACGGCAATGCGTGCGCATCAAAGAGTTCTATCGAACCAGATCAACTTCTTTTTTTCGGTCACTCTCCCTTTAAGAGGGTGGGTTGGAGGGGGCGGAAATTAACGGCACGGCGTTCGCATAAAAGAGTTCTATCGAATGAGACCAGCTTGTTCTTTTCGTTCACTCTCCCTTTAAGGGGATGGTCGGAGGGGGCGAAAATTAACGGCACTGCGTGCACGTCCAAGAGTTCCATTGAATGAGACCAACTGGTTTTTTCGGTCACTCTCCCTTTAAGGGGGTGGGTCGGAGGGGGCGGAAATTAACGGCACGGCGTTCGCATAAAAGAGTTCTATCGAATGAGACCAGCTTGTTCTTTTCGTTCACTTTCCCTTTAAAGAGGTTGGGCGATGAGGGTGGAAATTAACGGCACTGCGTGCACGTCAAAGAGTTCCATTGAATGAGACCAACTGGTTTTTTCGGTCACTCTCCCTTTAAGGGGGTGGGTCGGAGGGGGCGGAAATTAACGGCACGGCGTTCGCATTAAAGAGTTCTATCGAATGAGACCAATTTTTTTTTTTCATTCACTCTCCCTTTAAGGGAGTTGGTCGGAGGGGGCGGAAATTAACGGCACTGCGTGCACATAAAAGAGTTCTATCGAATGAGACCAACTGGTTTTTTTCGTTCACTCTCCCTTTAAAGGAGTTGGTTGGAGGGGGCGGAAATTAACAGCATTGCGTGCGCATAAAAGAGTACTATCGTTTGAGATTAATTTGTTTTTTTCGTTAACTCTCCCTTTAAAGGGGTTGTTCGGTGGGGTCGTATATTAACGGCACTGCGTGCGCATAAAAGAGTTCTATCGAATGAGACCAACTTCTTTTTTTCGGTCACTCTCCCTTTAAGTGTTTGCCGTTGTTTTAGATATTAAACGTATTTAGTACAGAAGCTATTCACAACCTTAAAATTTCATCAAAAATTTTACATTTAACCATAGTCACATTGGTTTATTTATAATTTTTGAAATATTTTATTAATCAATTCATGTTAGAAATATTAAAAAAAAAATTCAATTATTTAAATTATTATAACAAAAACTTTGCCAAAATGTTTTCATACTCCAATAATATTATCTAATGTGAATTATCATAAATGACTACAACTCTGGTTGATCGTGTTAAGCTCGAGCCTTTGTACTTTAAAGTTATAGGGAAAACCAAAGGAAAGTAAACTATTAACTTAGTTTAAAATTATTAAGCACACGATGAACAAGGGTTGTAATTAATATAGCATTTTGCGTGGGGTGCTACTTTTACAAAAGAGTATACTCTTTTTTTTATCGGATATTATTAAATTTAAAACTAAAATGTTTTGACAAATAAATAATAATTAGTTGTTTTATATACTAGCGCTTGCAACGTGGGGTAAATTTTACGCATTTTTGAAGTAAAACGTCAACCACGGTTTCAAATTGTTAATTTTAATATAACTGTCATTTTAAAAAACAGTACGAATATGAATATTTACAGTCGCCACTGTTTTCTTCAAAATACAGCAGAAAGCTGTAAATATTACGACAAACTGCTCTTAACCCACTTCAACTGCACCTTGCTGTAAATTATAAACCGTATTTGCTGTTTTTTCAACAGTAAGTTTTGAGTGTGCACTCTTCATCCCACTGCTGTGTGCGAAGTGGGAAATGGTCCACCCATTGCTGCACATTCTGCTGGGTTGAGTAGTTTGCGTCAAAGGTGCGACCATCAGTAGTGGGGTTCTACTACTTATGCTGGATTTGTCACCTGTCCAGGCTTGGGGACGCTGGCGTTGGGCACTATGATGATAGGCCTCTGGTGGTATAGTCTCTGTTACTAGGTACACCGGGCTATAAATTCTGACATACTGCCTGTCACCCGTTAATTTTACTTTCCTTCCAAACCAATAGCCTGGTGGTAGGCCAATGTGTTTTGCCGTTGGACTACCACCAGGGTATTTGTTTGGAATTAAAGTAAATTGAAAAGGTGACAGGCAGAAGAAAACCTAGGCCTTTAATCAGAATCAACTAAGAGTACGAAGGATCAATTAGGAAATACGTAAAAAATTGGAGTAGCGGAGTGGTAGAATACGTGAATATTATAATTGCATCTGTCGTTTTTGGTTGTTGAGGCACTTTTTAAATAGGAATCTCAAGCTCGGGGCCCTTTGTAGATTTCGGGCCCCAGCGTGGAAGCAGACATACAATCACGACTTAAAATATTTTTAGTAACCAAACATTTATAAAGTATACTACGTAGAAAATATAGAAGAGGAATAGCAACTCGTCGGGTCAGCCCAGAGCTATTAACTTCCGTTAGGAATCCATACCTATACTTGAAATGCTTGTCCAGGCATATTTAGTGTCTCGATGTGGCTGACAGTCTTTTTGACGGCACTATATTAACTTAGCAAACAACAACGTGAGAAGGTAGCGTGCGCAGGGGGGAGGTTTTCTCTCGTAGGCGGGGCCAAAGCCGTCAGAGTGAACTTACCATGTAGTAACCATGCGCGATACGGCAGGATAAGCATTCCAAGTAGAGGTATCGATTCCTGCTTTCGGGAATGCTATTGTTTTACGTACAAGCGTAACTAAATACAGCGGAAATGCTACGTCACATATCATAATTCCATACCGTCAACTAAAAGTATGATATATTTTAAGGTACACTAACAATTTAATACTATTTTTTATAATTTTTCGTAATGATTGGTTTTCTAAAGATAAAACAATAAATGATTTTGAGTAATTTATGAACAATTTCTTCGACAGCTTCGGTTGTAAATATATTGACATGTTTATAAATTTGACTCTTGTAATTATCCTAGTGATTTTTAAACCATATTTCCGAGAGAGTTTGCGGAGCACGTGTGATTTAAAAAGGGAAAATGGTAGGATTCATAGCAAGCTTTATGAAAGACGCTATGAGTAAGGTTGGGACAAATGTTTTACTACATCCTTTCTTCCCAGTGACTCATAATGAAATTCGAAATAGCGCCACTTGGTAGTGGCGCCATGAACTAATTTAAACCCTATTCCGGTAACGTGCTATTCCGGGAATTTGGCGCGCGATTACAAACTCGACCATTTGTAGGCTTAATGCGTACTTAGGCCAAGGTTCCTAGAAGTACAAACGCACTTTATTTATGCAACACTATGGTTCCGCCACAGACGCAATTTTTTGGAGTACTAATTGATTGGCTGAATTTGAAATTTTGACTGGAATACGAATAGAAAAATTAAAATCACAAAGAGGGTTTAACTTCCGGGTGACGAAGAACGGATAAAGAAAAAATGTTTGACCAGTGCCACAAGTGGCATACTTAAAGGAATTATGTTACTATTGATTACACGTACTAGCCGTTATGACATCCCCACATATATATTCTAAATTTTAAAAACTTTAATCTAATCCAAATTAGATTACTTTTTGCATTATAGTATATATTTGTATTATTTTAAATATGTTTGGTATATTAGTATCGGACAAATAAAGCAATTTCCCTTTTTTTAAAAAATGCGCGTGTTTTGGAATGGGCGTTGCTATGCGGCAAAGCGCGAGATCTGGCTCGCGCGCTTTGACAATCTTCAAATTAAGCCTAATATTTTATCCCAAAATTTCAACATGGCTCCGAAATTGAACGCCACCAAAGAAGCCAGATAAAAGACCATTAACGCCCTGGTCAAACGACACGAGGAGGACAGCGACCAAATAAGAAATGATATCATAAATTGCTGGAAGCCTCTACTGGAAATGGTCGAAACGAAAGGGTGAACATCCAAGCACCTTACGCCTCCCATGGTCCGAAAGGCCCAAGAACCAAACCCAAAGTTGTTTGCCTTATCACACGACGTCAAGGAAGATCTAGATTTGATCTGGAGAAAGAATTGGGTGTTTGTTGGGGAACGTTTAAAAGTCTAGTATTCCGATCTCGCTTTGTTGCAAGCGTTCCTCCAGATAGCCCAAAATTTCAATCTTTTCGATAGCGCCTTGGAGAGAGCGCGAATGATCGGAGGTCCAGGGTCCGGCCACGGACAAAAGCTCCTAGCAGACCACTAAAACTCGGACGCGGGGGACCATCTTTTGAAGTAACGCCGTCCTACTACGGCCCTCCTCGGACTCACAACTGGACAGCGATTACGATCCTTTGGAGGACAACAGTGACCCTTTTGGACGTTGTTAAAGATTACTTCGACGGAGGAAATTGTCGATCGAAAGTGTGCTGGACTCGAGAAGAACAGCTCTCAAAGGTAATTTGTCCTTATATATCCCTTCAATATGGTGCAACAGAAAAACCGACGCCATGGTGACTGTGCGGATCTCCACTCCTGATCAGACTTAGGACAAAAGGAGCCTCCAAGATGCTATCGACACCGACCATTGGTTAAGGGGAAAGTTCGAGCAGGGCGAAAATAGAATGTGATGAAGTAATTTTGTGCTTTTATATCCGAATAGGTTCCAAATAGAATGTGATGAAGTAATTTTGTGCATTTTATACGAATAAGGTCAAAAGAGAATGTGATGAAGTAATTTTGTGCTTTTCCAACCGAATAGGGCCAAATGAAAATGTAATGAAGTAATTTTGTGCTTTTGTATCCGAATGGGGTCAAAAGAGTATGTGATGAATGAATTTTAAGCTTTTATATCCGATTAGCGCCAAAATAGAATGTGATAAATGTATTTTGTGTTTTTATATACGATTAGGGCCAAAGAGAATGTGATTAAGTAATTTTGTGCTTTTATATCCGATTAGGGTCAAAAGTGAATGTATTGAATGATTTTTGTGCTCTTATATCCGAAGTTCAAAAGAGAGTGTGATAAATGAATTTTTTACGTTTATATCCTAATAGGGCCAAAAGATAATTTGATAAATGAATTTTGTGTTTTTATATCCGAAAAGGCCAAAAGAGAATATGATGAATGAGTTTTGTGCTCTTATATCTGATTAGGGCCAAAAGAGAATGTGATTAATTAATTTTGTGTTTTTATATCCGAATAGTGCCAAACGTGAATGTGATAAATGAATTATGTGTTTTCATATCCGAATAGGGCAAAAAGAGAATTTGATAAATGAATTTTGAGCGTTTATATCCGAATAGGGCCAAAAAAGAATGTTATAAATGAATTATGTGTTTTCATATCCGAATAGGGCAAAAAGAGAATTTGATAAATGAATTTTGTGCGTTTATATCCGAATAGGGCCAAAAAAGAATGTTATAAATGTATTTTTTGTTTTTATATCCGAATAGGGCCAAAAGAGAATGTGATGAATGAATTTTGTGCTCTTATATCTGATTAGGTCCAAAAGAGAATGTGATAAAGTAATTTTAAGCTTTTATATCCGATTAGAGCCAAAAGAGAATGTGATAAATGAATTTTGTGCTTTTATATCCGTAAAGTGCCAAAAAAGAATGAGATAAATGAATTTTGTGTTTTTATATCCGATTAGGGCCAAAGAGACTGTGATTAAGTAATTTTGTGCTTTTATATCCTAATAGGGCCAAAAGAGAATTTGATAAATGAATTTTGTGTTTTTATATCTGAATAGGGCCAAAAGAGAATGTGATGAATGAATTTTGTGCTCTTATATCTGATAAGGGCTAAAATATAATGTGATAAAGTAATTTTGTGCTTTCATATCCGTAAAGGGTCAAAAAAGAATGTGATAAATGAATTTTGTGTTTTCATATCCTAATAGGGCAAAAAATGAATTTTGTGTTTTCATATCCTAATAGGGCAAAAAGAGAATGTGATAAATGAATTTTGTGTTTTCATATCCTAATATTGCCAAAAGAGAATTTGATAAATGAATTTTGTGCGTTTATATCCCAATAGGGCCAAAAAAGAATGTTATAAATGAATTATGTTTTTTCATATCCGAATAGGGCAAAAAGAGAATGAATGAATGAATTTTGTGCTCTTATATCTCATTAGGTCCAAAAGAGAATGTGATAAAGTAATTTTGTGCTTTTATATCCGATTAGGGCCAAAAGAGAATGTGATTAATTAATTTTGTGTTTTTATATCCGAATAGTGCCAAACGTGAATGTGATAAATGAATTATGTGTTTTCATATCCGAATAGGGCAAAAAGAGAATTTGATAAATGAATTTTGAGCGTTTATATCCGAATAGGGCCAAAAAAGAATGTTATAAATGAATTATGTGTTTTCATATCCGAATAGGGCAAAAAGAGAATTTGATAAATGAATTTTGTGCGTTTATATCCGAATAGGGCCAAAAAAGAATGTTATAAATGTATTTTTTGTTTTTATATCCGAATAGGGCCAAAAGAGAATGTGATGAATGAATTTTGTGCTCTTATATCTGATTAGGTCCAAAAGAGAATGTGATAAAGTAATTTTAAGCTTTTATATCCGATTAGAGCCAAAAGAGAATGTGATAAATGAATTTTGTGCTTTTATATCCGTAAAGTGCCAAAAAAGAATGAGATAAATGAATTTTGTGTTTTTATATCCGATTAGGGCCAAAGAGACTGTGATTAAGTAATTTTGTGCTTTTATATCCTAATAGGGCCAAAAGAGAATTTGATAAATGAATTTTGTGTTTTTATATCTGAATAGGGCCAAAAGAGAATGTGATGAATGAATTTTGTGCTCTTATATCTGATAAGGGCTAAAATATAATGTGATAAAGTAATTTTGTGCTTTCATATCCGTAAAGGGTCAAAAAAGAATGTGATAAATGAATTTTGTGTTTTCATATCCTAATAGGGCAAAAAATGAATTTTGTGTTTTCATATCCTAATAGGGCAAAAAGAGAATGTGATAAATGAATTTTGTGTTTTCATATCCTAATATTGCCAAAAGAGAATTTGATAAATGAATTTTGTGCGTTTATATCCCAATAGGGCCAAAAAAGAATGTTATAAATGAATTATGTTTTTTCATATCCGAATAGGGCAAAAAGAGAATGAATGAATGAATTTTGTGCTCTTATATCTCATTAGGTCCAAAAGAGAATGTGATAAAGTAATTTTGTGCTTTTATATCCGATTAGAGCCAAAAGAGAATGTGATAAATGAATTTTGGGTTTTTATATCCGAATAGGGCCTAAAGAGAATGTGATAAATGAATTTTGTGTTTTCAAATCTGAATAGGGCCAAAAGAGAATGTATTGAATTAATTTTGTGCTTTTATATCTGAATAGGGTTAGAGTCTTATGTCGTTAAAAAAATTTTTGAGCGTTTTATTTGTTTTCTAATAACGCGCCAAGATATAAAATTAAGATAGCAGAAAACCAAAGTACAATCATAAGAATAAGGTTTTGCGTTCCTTTTGTAGATGTAGACGAACTGGTTGTAATTGTCGAATAACATCTCCCGCTGTGGCTTGTAAAGAAAATTGTGTCCACAAACGAGTTGTTCGTAGCAAAGCAGCAAAACGACGGAAGATTCGAGTCATTTAAGGTATCTAAAAAATAAGCCATTAATAATTTCTTATTTAAATGCTCATTGTTATGATAACTTTCCCTTGGCGGCAAACAAAGACTGTCCAAGTCATTGGCTGCATTCAAACCAGAAGCCAGCGTGGACAACTTAGGTGATAAATTGCTAACGACGTCGACTCCCGATAATTCATTTCTTTCTTTTGCGGTTTTAATGCCGGAACTACCATGGTCGGTCTTTAGTCTTTTGGTATTCGGCGCGCGTTTTTCTGGCAAAGTGCCATTTCCATCGGTACATGACCTTTTTAAAACACGTTCGGCTCTTGTCGGTGAGCAAACACGGTCTTCGTGATTAGATATGTTTAGCAATTGAGTGGAATTTTGCTCGCGTTCAGAAATTTCGTTTCCATTTGGGGTGGTACTTCCTCCAGGGCTACTGTAATCAGCTATTAGTTTTATTCTTTTAGCTGTATTACCTCTTTTTGCTGTATTTCCTCTTTTAGGCATTTCCTGTTCAGGTGGAAATTCAGATGCCGTGTGTTTAGAACCACCTATGAGGGACTGTGGGAATTCCACTTGAACTTCCCGATTTTATTCAAAGACTTGAAATTCGATTATTTTTTAGGCTTAAATTAAAACAAAACGGTTAAGAATTTTTAAGTGACACTTCAAATAAGGTTAAGCCTAACTGATAAACACCTCTATCAAGAACTGGATTTCGTTATTACGCTATGAGAAAATTTGAAAAAGGGATTGAACTTAACCACCTTATAAGGTAAGATAACGTTCGCGTAGAGAGAACATTTTGAAATATAACAATATTATTAAGTGAATATTTACGCAACCGTTGAGGTGTCGTTATTGCACTATTTTCAATGATTTGTTGAAATTTTAATCGTAAATAAAACTTAATAGATTAAGTGGTGTCTCTGCCAGTTGACGAAATCCTCCTTAACATTTCGTCAGCTGAGAGCACAATCCATGTAATTTCTTAAGATTTGTGTACATTGTTACGTGGATTTTGCTCTCAGCCGACGATTTCGGAGTTATGTTTCCGGTAACGGCCGCCTGCACGAGCTCGCGAGCAGCGTGAGCTCGTGAAGGGGACCATTTTCCGGTTATTCGCGTTAGGCCCGTAAGGCTTAAGTAGTGGAATTAAAATCTTCAATGGAAGCGACGACATGGTATCTAAGAAAAGAAACAAATCAGTTCATCTATCAAATTGAAAATTACTAGAAAATATTTTTAAGAGATTAAAAGAATTGCTATATTAATTTTTAATTAGGTTGAGTTTCTAGAATGTCAAACAGTCAAATGTTAACGACCAAGTACTTTACCAAACGGTAACTCAACTTATCTGTTTATTAATAATTCAAGAGCAACGAAGCACCTTCATTAATTTTGTAGAATGTTTAAAGTAAATGAAATAACTAACGTTATTTTAAGCTCTCGTGATTTGACCAAAGGCAATTATGACCACTGTCATAGCGTAATATCTCACCGTCGCACTAGTTAAGTCTAAATTGACACTGCGAAATTGTGATCATATAATATGGGTTTAGTCTATTGTTATGAGGTTGCAAACCCGGTGAAAATAATAATTGTAAGCATCTAGCAGACTCATGGTAGCTACTTGAATGTTCAATTGCCAAAGTAACGTAAAAGATTGCGACAGTGTTGCTTGAACAGCGAAAGCGCCAGTTTGGACACTTTGTTAATAAATAAATACAGCTTCACTAATTGGATATTTCTTTCAGTTTACAAAACTGCTTTACATCGAGGATATTCTCTTGGCGCTAATTTCCATTTGCCCTCCCTAAAGCGGATATGACGCCACAGAGTTGGAAATCATAACCAGTGAACAAGGTTTCTTTAAAGAAAATGCCTTTAGGCCATACTTAAGATTGATTGTTGTATATGGTTTTACCGATTTTAATCATTCAGAATTATTAAACTTTAAAAACTTATTAATTTTTGTAATATTAAATTCATGAAAAATGAATTGTGTAATAAAACATATAAAAAGATAAAACACTCACAATGTCAGATAAAGTTATTTACTTGATATTCCCCGTGAGATACAGTTCGACAGAATTTCTAGTGTTCCTCTCCTTTAATATATTCTCTCGGGTGGTCCTTATTTTGTTTATTTATTAACAGTTGCAATGTATAAAAATAAATAAATTGAGCAAAATTTAGAGGTGGCTCAATAACGCTTACTCTATCTAAAAATCAAGCACTCTGTTTTGTGTAATATGCCTTTAATTATCTCGTTAGCAATTGCCCAACGTTCTATTACCGCAAGTGGCAAGTTATAACTTTAAATGTTACTCTGGAAAAATGTTAAATGTATATCTGTAATTACTTTTAAATTTAACTCCGTAAAAACCTTAAAATCAACTCTATAAAAACCTCAAAATCAACTCTGTAAAAACCTTTTAATTAATTCTGTAAAAAACTTAAAAAATCACCCCTGTAAAAACCCTAAATTTAACTCGGTAAAAACAAATTAACCTTGTACGTTATCAATTTGTTCCGTAGTTTTCTAAGTTTTTTTAGATATCTCTCTCATTCCCTTTTGGTTCTATTGACAGTGATTTTATACTTCAGCTTCTTGTTTTATCTCGTCGTGATATGTTCTGTAAAGTGTACCATCTTAGGTGAAAGTAGTAGCTGACACAAATGTTATTTGTCAGTCTTGTACATTCGGCCCACAAGGGGTCGGAGTATGCAATAACTGGTGGCCTTCCCGGGGAGTCAAGGTCCGGCTCTTGTAACCCACCACGGGCGGTGGCGCACTGGGAGATGTTAGCTCCGTCCAAATGGTCCTATCTTCCCCTTCGGCTTCGGTTCGGTGTGGGCTGGTAACTGGGCTTCGGCCCAGGCTAACGGAGAGGGTCCAGGCAAACTGGCCGCCTCGGTGGACTGAGTAGCCTTCTGTGGGGCTGCGGGCCTCTGTATGAGGGCACGGCGGTCCTGTTTCCTGGCCTTTTGGGCTCTCGCCAGGATATCCGGTGCCAGCTGTGCCGGGTTACTTGGACTGCTATTTATTCCCACTGCTGTGTGCGAAGTGGGGGCTGGTCGCAATTTCAGTAGTGGCGCCACCCAATGGTCATAAAACGAACTAAAGACTATTTGCTGGGCGAAAAACGTTGAGAGGCTCGATAGTCGAGACAGATCATCTGATCAGGTTTACAGTTTCGTGTACTGTTATGTTACTTAATTTAGTTAATTAAGGATACATAAGAGTGTCCAATGCCATTTGTTTTGTCGAGAAAACAGAGACAAGATTTTCGGGCGCCCCCCCTAACGCCGACCCTCCTTACGCTGCACGTTTTACCAAAAGCGATATAAGACCCAAAAGTGTGTCAGTACGGTATAATGTTTAATGAGAGCTTGTCGCGAAGTAAGGAGAGGGATTGGGAGAGGGGGTTGAATATACGTCATCAAAATTTGAAATTTCCTCCACTTCAGCGCCGCCAAGTGAGGCGTTTTAGAACGTATGTCTACGGGAGAATAAATCGAAGAGATAAAATCGCGCCAGACCATAGACTAAATATATAGTTGCTAGTACTATTCCAACTAGTAGGTTATGTAGTCTATTGTGAGACAGTAAATATTTAATGGACGCAAAGGTAGAGTTGACACACTTTTGGGTCTTATGTCACTTTTGGTTTTACGGAAAGGGGGAAGACAATTTCCCAAATTTCCCCTTCCGACGAAAGCAGGCGCTAACCAATTAAAAATGAACACAAGAAAATGCACGACTTTTGACGGGTTGCTTTCTCTTTGTGTGGGGTGCTGTGTTTGTTGCTCCTAGGTGGAGCGATCCGCGGTTTCCCGCCATAACCGCTTTCTACGAAACGGCAAGAAGAAATCGAGAAAGTGACGCCTCACGAAATTTTTTAAGAAACGTACTTCCCGTTATTAAGAGGTAGGTATTCAAAATCTGCACCTCCTAGTGGCTACGTCCTCAGCTCTGCATATCTGAAATAAATTTCGCAATATCAATGCACACAAGCCGTAAACGAACGTTTTTAAACTTACAAGTTGGAACCACGCTGGAGAAATCCCCACCGCGAACCCTTAGCACCGTAACCAAGATTTATTCACAATTTTATCGCTTTCAATCTTAAAATGAACACTTGTATTTGCTTAATAAGAGTTGTGTTTCTGAAGGTATTTATTTTTAAATTTGAGAACAAGTGGCATTTATCAACCTGACCACGGCTGCTCTACCAAATAAAATAATATTTTAGGAGTACAAGTTTTTAAAAAGAAGATGTCGCTACTGCCATATCTTCGTACGTTAAGTTTCTTCACGCGTGACAATGCCGTAAACATGGGGATCTATGATAGACCTTTACTTATGATAGGCTTATGGTAAAAGACAGCGGCGGCTCTAGAGCGGTGCGACCGCACCGGGCACCGTCATAGGGGAATGCGCCTAAAATGCAACGATAGATCGGGACCAATAAGCTGTGACCACAAGACCGAAACGCCTGATCTCGCGCTGTCACGAATAAGCGATTTCATATTGGGGGAGAGGGAGCGCCACAATGAGATCTCGAACCACCTGAAAAACTTGCTAGGGCGGCAACTGATCTCAAGAATCTGGAATCATACCAGAATCGTGGAATCACCTGTAGAATCAAACTCTAGTGATGGAATGGTTTTTGTTGAATCGTGGAGGATATGAATCAGAATCGCGCCACTGAATCTTCGCTTCTTCGTCTATTATTTCTTTTGTTTGCCATGAAGTTTACAAATCCATAACGAGGTCGGTGTGGGGATGGGGCTTAAGCCTCCCAAGGCCCGTGGGGATGGTTGGGGGCCGCGTATGTCTTCCGAAAAAAGTGAAGTTTTACTATTTTAAGTAGTATCATTTTAAAGGGATGTGCAAGCTAATTTACAGAAAAATGGTAAACGTTGGGTGTACTGCGAGTACGAAGTGAACGCTGACGCTGGTGGAGGGATACAAAACATAATTATCAGTCTGATAATTTAAAATGCTACAACGTAGGTTGCGGATCGCTTGAAATGCATAATATTCCATTTCCTGTTCCCTTTAAATATAAACAAATAAATAACTTTAAAGGTCATGATTTTCTTCTGCCTGTAACCCTTGGCCCTCAATGGGTTGGATAGGGCTATAACTGGTTGCTTCATTGGGGCTGCGGGCCTCCGTATGAGGGCACGGCGGTCCTGTTTCCCGGCCTTTAGGAGTCACACCGGGATCTCCGGTGCCAGAGTGCCGGGTAACTTGGACTGCTCGGTGCTCGTCGTTCTCATAAAGGAGCTCTGTCCAAAGGTTTTGACTCCTTAACTACGTAAGTAGGATGTCGGCTGGAGTTGCTACAGCATCCACACTTAGAAAAATATTATGGAAAATTTTACAGTAAGGGTTGGTCGGAGGGGACTGAAATAAACGGCGCTGCATGCGCGTCAAAGAATGCTATCGAATAGGACCAACTTGTCTTTTTCGTTCACTCTCCCTTTAAGGAGATTGGTTGGAGGGGGCGCAAATTAACGGCACTGCGTGCGCATCAAAGAGTTCTATCGAAGGAGACCAACTTGCCTTTTTCGTTCACTCTCCCCTTAAGCAGGCTGGCTGGAGGGGGCAAAAATTAACGGCACAGCGTGGGCGTCAAAAAGATCTATCGAATGAGACCAACTTGTTTTGTTAGGTCACTCTCTCTTTAAGGAGGTGGTTGGAGGGGGCGGAAGTTAACGGCACTGCGTGCGCGTCAAAGAGTTCTATCGAATGTGACCAACTTTGTTTTTTTCGTTAACTCTCCCTCTAAAGGTGTTAGTCGGTGGGATCGTATATTAACGGCAATGCGTGCATGTCAAAGAGTTCTATCGAATGAGACCAACTTGTTTTTTTCGGTCACTCTCCCTTTAAGGGGGTTGGTTGGAGGGGGCGGAAATTAACGGCGCTGCATGCGCGTCGTACAGTTCTATCGAAAGAGTGCAACTCGTCTTTTTCATTCACTCTCCCTTTAAGGGAGTTGGTCGGAGGGGACGGAAATTAACGGCAATGCGTGCGCATCAAAGAGTTCTATCGATGGAGACCAACTTGCCTTTTTCGTTCACTCTCCCCTTAAGAAGGCTGGTTGGAGGGGGCAAAAATTAACGGCACAGCGTGGGCGTCAAAAAGATCTATCGAATGAGACCAACTTGTTTTGTTAGGTCACTCTCTCTTTAAGGGGGTGGTTGTAGCATCGTTCAATCTCTTTTTTCTTCTTCGTGTATCTCGCTTTCAGGCCAGGACTGGCTCCTTTGGGGGCCCTCGCTAGGGACTGAAGATTGGCCCCCTTACCGGGTGGTGTGGTCAGTGGTGTAGTCGGGCCAGGGCGTCGCCCCGGTGCTTTTTTCAAAGGCAGGGCGCCGCCCCGCCTTGGTTTTTCGATTTTGCCAGGGCACGCCCTGCCTCTTTTTTTCAACTTGCCAGGGCGCACCTTGCTTCTATTTCGTAAATCGTTTTTCTCGAATAAAGGGTGTGTGAATTTATTGTAAATTTTGCCGGCAGGAAAATACAATAATAATTTCCAATCGTTACTTGATAGCTTCAATCACAATAAAAATTGAAGTTAGACGTACATTTATAGCGGATGGTACAGCCAACTTCGATCACGCGCGAAATCGAAGTTGGCTGTACCCAGGTAGCGCCCCGGTTCTTTGTTTTTTAGGACTACACCACTGGGTGTGGAGGGTATGGAATATAAATCTAAATGCTTATTTATAGCACAACAAATAACATTTTAAGTGTACTAGGTTCTACGCGCGCAGTAATTTGAAACGTCAAACGCGTCTAAAGGACTTTTAGGAAAAATTTATTATAAGCAATTTGGGGGGCCCTTGAGCCGGGGGCCCTCGGCTATCGCCGACCAGCCGACCTGGGCCTTCCGGGCCTGCTCGCTTTATATATAATTTTAACTAATTTTATTAATATAAATTATATTAATGTCCCACATTTTAAACATGATATTTCAAATACTATTAACTGAGAAGATTTTCCTGTTAAAATTTATAAAATAATAAAATAAAATTCATATTCTAAACGATTGGCATGTTCGAAAATGTTAGCAACTTTTAAAGCTATATCGGTAGCTGGGGGTCGTGGCGCACTCATGTAATCTTGAATCCGAGAGGCCGCAAATTCGGAATTGCGGAGGATATCAATATGTGTTATGTGCCAAGTTGATTAATAATAGCTCCGCGAGGTAGGGATCGTACGGGGAGATATTTTAGTCGGGGACGGGGTCGGGGACGGGGAGATAAAAAACCCCGGAAAACGGGGACGGGGTCGGGGATAGTTTGCATTTGTAATTATTAACAATAATTAAATTTTGAATGTAAATATTAATCTGTAATAATGTAAAATTGTAAATAATTGAATATGTACTTATTTTAATACAAAAAACGTGTATTAGAATGAAGATAGTAGTACACACTACATACACTGAAAATCGGAAATGATCAATTTAGAAAACGATAATATTTGTTTTTTCGAAAAAATAAACCCCGACTTTTTTTTTTAAAAAACCCCGACTAAAATATTTCCCACCCCGACCCAATCGGGGACGGTGATTCCCGACTGTCGGGGTCGAGGTCGGGGTCGAGGTCGGGTTCGGGGTCGAGGTCGGGGTCGGGGTCGGGGTCCCCGTACGATCCCTACCGCGAGGGTTGGTCCGTCTCTTATGAGTTTGGAATGGTTTGTGGTTGGCCTATTGAAACCCACATTTAGAGCTTAAGCAGCGTACTTGATGAATGCAAGTTATGGAACCATGTAACACATACCTCTGTAGACCAATTTTTTATGGTTGTAATTCAATTTAACTGTTAAACAAGGGCGTATAATTTCGGGTGGGTTTTAATAGGTGCAGCTCCGTTTTCGACCTGAAAGTAGAAACTAGGACCCACAATTATTTCACGGAGTTTTTATGATTGAACTTTGTAAGGGAGCGATTTTAAGTGAAAACAGTAATTAAGCATTTATAACCTAATTAATTTATTAATGTTTTAATATGTTTAATACTAATTAAATTTGTTGTAATATTTCATCACCGATTATCGGACTTGGAGAATTCAATTCTGTGTATTATTTATTTGAATAATTTCATTTAAATCTTAAATATCAAGGACTACTTTCAAAACTATTATTTAATCAAACATTTCAAAGAGTTTTTGTTTTGTAGCTACGCCTTGTCCTCGCAAGAAAGATAGGGGCATAGACTAACCCCTCATCTATGGATAGGGGAGTCCTCGTTGCCTCCGTCATTAATGGGAGTATAACCCTACGTGTTTGGTAGGGTGCACTAAGCTTACTCAAAAATCCACACGAGGCGCTACGGTGAAATAGGAGGATGATTTCCAGATAAAACCTCTACAGCACGCTGTTAATGACCTATACTTTATACTAGAAATCTACTTGTATATTTGGGCTTAAGGTCATAACCCTACTGATGTCCCCGTTATATTTTTAAACAAAAGCATCGTAATTAGTTAATTCACTATATCTCAATGATTACGTAAATAGTTATGTCATAAACGTGTTATAGTTTGAAATATATTTTCTTCTTGTAGTTTTCCCTAACTATCTATGAAATATCGACTCGATCCGCATTCAGTCAGAAAAATTCCAGTAACATCCGCTCATTACTCGCTATGAATTAAATTATTAAATTACTCTTAAAATCTTTGTATTGATATATTTTTAAAATTTTAGCTCAAGTAGTCGAGTTTCAAATTGGCTTCGAAAAACACCAAAAAAATTAAAATAATCTTTAACAATTAATAACTTAATTTCTAATAGTAGGATTGACTTTAAACGCAATTTAAGCCTTTTTGAATTTTGAAAAAGTTTGAAATTCTACGTCCGAACCTGCTTCTTGAAAGATGGAAATTCAACAGTGGTATGCTGCTATTTCATTCTAAATTTAGTTAATCGGTAGAGTTCGGCTTGTAGCTAGAGCGTTTGTATATTTTGAGTTTCGATGCCATTTCAGGGTTTAGGGTAATGCGATTACATCTGAGACCAAGAAACACAGGGACGTCTTGCTCATAGCATACCCAACGCTTTATTTTTCGGCGGGGCTTTGTTGCGGCTGCGATAGGGAGAGGGGAGTTAGGTGATACAGATTGTCAATAGGCGCCATCCATGAGAGATAAAAATAAAGTTTTTTAAAGAACTTGAAAAAAATAATCAGCTAAGAGTTACATATTTTTAAATTATTTTATATTTGTTTAATATTTTAGGGACACAAATATTAAAAAGCATATCAGAAATTTCGTTTTTTGAAGCCACGCTGTTGCAGGCCACGTGCTGACAGATTGTAGGGCTGTGCACGTGACTCAAATAGCCAATAAAAATTTACTCACCTTCCCTACTAGCGACACAGCGCGTAATAAATAGGAAATAGGCAGCCGCAACGAAGCTTCGGGCGCGAAATATCTACCGCGCGACGTCCCTGTGTTTCTTGGTCTAAGATTACATAGTCGCTGTACTCCAGCATCTGAAAGCAAAGCCGATCCAAGCAATTAGTACCCAACCTTATTTGAAGCATTAAAAGGAATGTACGAAATCAAACTGAAACCAAACGCCACACCGTATGCGTTGCCCGCGCCACATCGAGTACCAATTCCATTAATGGCCAAAGTTAAAATTGAGTTAGGAGACATGCTTAGCCAAGGCGTAATCAGGGCCGTAGCTAGCAAACGAAATCAGAATTTGTGTAGACTTTATAGAGCCTAATAGATAAATCCTTCGTGAACAATATATCATATTCTTGAGAGATTAGCGGGAGCAATAGTACTTATCTTCATTACTCGATTGCAACAGTGGATGCTGGCAGGTGCCGCTAGACCCGCAGTCCGTTCCTCTCACCACTTTCGTCAAACCCTTCGGCAGATTTTGTGTTAATCGTTTACCCTTCGCACAGTCGGACTGTGTTCTGCATCGGAACATTACCAAAGATGAATTCAGTAGCGGTCCTAATTGATATTATGGAGTCTTAAAACGTACCAAAATGACTTTAAAAACTCCGAAAATGAACTTTTGTACTTGGATTTTGAAATTGTAAATAAAAGTACAATTCGTAACAATTATGAAAACTCCGTGAGATGTCGGAACCACTCTTTAGCGTAAAAATTTACAAAGTGGCATATTCTTAGCCAATAGCGTTTCCCGAACTTATCTCCAAAATGTTTTAGGATACTTTGGTTTTAGTGTAGCTCGACATTTAATAACGGAGGCTCTTTGAAATGGTTGATTGAATAATAATTGTGAGAGTAGACCTTGATATTAAAGATTAAAATGAACTTCTTCAAATAAATAATACACAGAAGTAAATTCTCCAAGTCCGATAATCTGTGATGAAATATTACAACAAATTTAATTAGTATTAAACATTAAAGGTATAATAAATGTTTAATTACTATTTTCACTTAAAAGCGCTCCTTTACCAAGTTCAATTATTGAACAAGGCGGTCATCTTAAAAACTCCGTGAAATAATTCTGGGTCCTAGTTTCTACTTTCAGGTCAAAAACGGAGCTGCACCAATTAAAACCCACCCGAAATTATAGCCCTTGTTTAACATTTAAATTGAATTATAACCATAAAAAATTGGTCTACAGAGGTATGTGTTACGCGCTTCCGTTCATCAACTTCACTGCTTCCGCTTAGGCGCCAAATGTGGTTTTACAACAGGATAACCACAAAACATTCCAGCGGTTTTCTATAGGCTAACCACAAACCATTCCAAACTCATAAGAGACACCATAACCTCTGCGGAGCTATGAGTGATGAACTTGGCACATAACACATATTGATATCCTCCGCAATCCCAAATTTTCAGCCTCTTGGACGCAAGATTACCGGAGTTCGCCACGACCCTCAGCTACCAATAAGGCTTTAAAAGTTGCCTACATTTTCGAATATGCCAATCGTTTAGAATATGAATTTCATTTTATTTTTTTAATATTTAACAGGAAAATCTCCTCAGTTATTTGACATATCATAATTAAACAGTGGGACATTAATATAATTTATATTAATAAAATTAGTCTATCCTAAGAGATGGCGCTAAAAGACGTATTTTTAAATAATACGGCGCGAAAGCAACGAGGGGCGATAGAGATCGCCTGGAATTTTTCAAGCGGTGATTTTCGGAGCTGAAATCGCTTTAATATTAATACAAAAGCGGCGGTAATTATAAGCTTCGCGCGTAGTTTAAATTTTAGTAAGAAGTATCGCCGCCTACCGACTGAGTCTTAATTCGAGTGTGTGAATGCTGTCTGTTCATTCTAAATTATCTCGATATAAAAGCTGAACGTTACGGTTAAAGAACATTCATATTCAAACGTTATCTGCTATTTCTTCATACATTAAGTTGACAGGTATTAAAGTAGGTGGCGCCATTCCTTCTTAGCTCGAAGCCTATATTAAACGCCGGTAATTTTAACGATAGTATGTTATTAATACTTACCATAATTGATCTTTCTAGGCAAACAAAATAGAGACAGGGGGACTTTATTGGAGCTTTTCTCTTCCGGTAATTTCATGACGTCAATATTGTTAACGGAAAGTTTTCAAGTGAAAATGGAAGTAAATAGGGGGAAGTACGTTTTGCATTTGGTTTCTGTAGCTTTGGGCCATGCAAGGCGACCCTTGTCCCTAAAAGCCAGACTCGCGCCAAAGAAATTCAAATTTGGCCAATCAGAGCATGGGAAAACTCTCGTTCGAATTTTCGGTAGTGGCGCCGCCCAATGGTCATAAAACGAACTAGCGACTATTTTCTTGGAGAAAAACTTTGAGAGACCATACAAGGGCAAAACTCCGGAGGGAAACTCCAATTTCGGAGCGAACAGGAGGGAACGTGGAGGAACACATTTTCCCCTCTACACTCCATTCTCACCCCTCCGGAGTGAAAAAATTAACTCCGTTAGCCCTCCACGGCATAAATGTCCCACTCCGCTACTTTCCCTCCAATCTCCGAAACATAAATCCCTCCTCCACGCTTTATCCCTCCACACTCCGGAGTGAAAATATCTTCCGGCTTACGTCCCGCCAGAGGTATGCAAGACTCCGGAGAGAAACTTCAAGATCCGGAGAAAATGGGATAGGGTGTTTGTGAAAATGTTTTCCCACCACCCTCCACTTTCCACCCTCCACCCTCCACCCTCTGTATGAAACAATTTACTCCGTCGGCCCTCCAAGGCATAAATGTATCCCTCCGCTCTATGCACTCCCATCTCCGAAACATGTTGTACTAGGAGGCTGAGCCATTAACGTAAACAATCGTTACTAATCACAACATACATGTTCATTTATTGTAGGGAACTTACGCTTTCAGCTATGTACTGAATATTCTGATCTGCCAAAAGTAATTGTTAAATAAATGATTACGTCCAACACCTAGTTAGACAAAGTAGACAAAAAAATGCGTCTTCCATTTCAACGTGGTTACGAGTAAGATCCTAAACGAAGATTTGTTGCCCAAATTTACGCTTATTTTTTATTTTTTCTACAACTGGGGTAATATCAATCCGAGGTTTCGCGGTCGGGCTCTCCAGGACATCGCCATTGAAAACACCATCCTTGCCTAATACGTCACCTCTTCTCGAGAGAGCGTCAGGACTGCCAGCTTCAACTTAGGGTTGGATCGAATTGTTCTTTGTTTATTTTCGAAAACCTATAACTGAAATGCACATGTTTCCTACAATTTCTTAAAGGCTAGTGCCTCCTAGTACAACTTGTTTTTTCACGGCCTCTAAACTCAGTGAAAAATAGGTCTTTTTCGACCGATTAGTGTCACGCAAAATGTTCCAATGGAAAAGTTGTAGAGTAAACATGAAAATTTTACAATATATTTCATATTGTAAAATTTTCATTTATACTCTACAACTTTTCCATTGGAACATTTTGCGTGACACCAACCGGTGAAAAACTAATTTTTCCAAAACCGTGAAAAATCTGAAATTAAGAAAATATACCCTTATAATTTCAGAACCGCAGGATAAACACCGTTAGAGAAAAATGGCCTGATCTATCAAACTGAGACACCCTGTATAGTATTATTATTACCATATATATAGTACCTTATTATTATATTATATTATATTATATTTATAATATAAGTAACATTTTACTCAGAGTGTTCTAAGGTACATGTATCAAGCAGTGGCGTTGCTACAAATCTCGGGCCTCCACGCAATCCGTGGCAAAAGTCCCCTCCCTTCACTGTGGTTCTTTAGAAATTGAAAAACATGCATAGACACTACGGATTGGGGGGGGGGGGGGCACAAAATGGCCGCGATACCTCTGGGAAACCTGAGTCTCCATCCCCGAGTCAGATTTTCACTAAATGTATTATTAAATGCATTGATTCTGCTCCTAAAACTAGCCACTTTTTCCACACTGCTGGCTCGGCCGTCCTTGTTTATTTTTGAGCCCTGTTAACGGTAACGCTTGAGCAAGTCTCATACTAGGTTCAGGGGTTAGTTCGTAGATTAGGTCTAAAATACTCGACAGCCTTTACTAGGCGGAAATTTTTAACTTACATCGGGACAAAACTTTTACACTTTTTACACCTTTGTAGATTATTCGCTTCCCAGTTTTAGTTTAATTTTATTACACCGTAATGTATTGGTAAGCCTCGGTTTAATTAGAAACTGATCAAAACCTACTTTGAAAGACGGTGAAAGGTGTATTTATGTCAAAATGTTTTTGCGCGCTTTGACAAGCGAGTCTAGTGTTCAAATAATTGTAGCCGAAAGATAAGTATAAGCCACGGTCACACGATCGCTCGAATCCTGGTTTCATGGCGAGATTTTCTGAATTTCATTGGTCAAAACTGGCAACGAAACAGACTTAAACGGACTTTTACGGCCTGGTGCGAGCCTGGTGTGACAGTGTCTTTAGATTTGTTCTGTACACCCTACACCTGGCATTAGTGAGAAGTTTGAAGAACTTCGTTCTGGGCGTAACTTCCATCGTCACGGATAACGACTGCTACAATAGACCCGTGTTGAAAGTTGGGGGGCCGAAAATTAACATTTTTACCTGGCAGCTCAGCATTTGGACGGAACATCCGTTTCCTTACTTCCGCCTGTATATTTCAATGGCGGTCACGTGGTGCAAAACGTCACAAACAGGATGTTCCGTCCAGAGGTCTCCCTTAAGCCTCGTCTGCGGCCCCTCTTTTGTTATGGGTCTATTGACATTATTTATTTGCGGACTACGAAGTTTGAGTTTAAAAAAGAAAACTAAATCATTATAAAACCACTGAAAACGTAGATAGGAAATTTGTAGCTCTGTAGAAGTAGCTTTGTTTTAACGAAAAAAACCAAATCTGATAAAAAAACATTACACAAAATTTTTGAGGTTTAATTTGAGACTTTCCACCAAACTTGTCAAATCTGAAACGGTTTCACATTATGTTATTTTTTTTGACTATTTTAAAGTTTATATTGCACCGAAACAATACCAAAAAAGTGTAATAGACTTAGAAAAATTATCACTTTAATATTCGATTTCGTAAGTAAAATAACTATGTCTCGAGTATAAACCATATTTTTGATATACGGAAATCAGAGCCCAGGATTATCGAAGGGTGATGTTGCTCACCTTTCCCCCCAAAGGCGGTATTTCACAATTGTTATTGTAGCCAATGGGTTCTAAAACATACAATTTTCTATATATGCCTACCTAAAACCATGCAGATACTCCTATCTATTAACATACATACATACATACATACATACCTACCTACATACATACATACATACATACATACATACATACCTACCTACCTACATACATAAACACATACATTTACACACATACCTGCCAAAAAGTACAAATTAAACAACCGTACCTTTTCGTTTCTCTCTACACACCTATCGTCTTCCCTCCACACCCGTACCTACCCACCTACGTATAGACATATTTACACAAAAAAACACAAATTCATTGAATATTCTGGAACGTGATAGCATGTTTCACACGATTCCCTATACATTTAGTACTTAACACTATCTCATTTATAACCCAATCTTAACGTGAGATAATTGAGTCTAGAACAAGCACGCGTTTTCAGAATTGCGAGTTAGACCTATAAAAGGAAGCTACAGTCTAAACTTTCAAATTACCAACTATACTGCTATATGTAACAGGGCGAGCTAAACGCCCGTTATGATAAAACTCTAATACAGCACACAAATATCAAATTACTGAACCAAATCATTATAATATTTTATTAAAATTTGAAATAATAATTGTACAATATTTCTATACAGGGTCTTTTTTTTTGCTCGGAAAAGTGTTTTTTTTCAAAAACTATTTATAGTACCGATTTCAAATTTGGAAGGTCAATTCTCTATACCGGGGGACATCAGTTTGAGAAATTTGAGCGTTTTCGGTAATGTTTTTCACCAATTTTGAAAAATTATTTTTCGACCACTAGGTGCGAGATAAAAATTTTCTATTATAAAGTTGTAGGCCGTCATCGAAAACCCTTAAAAATTGTTCACTCGACGAAAAACAACTTATTTATCAGTGAAAATTCGAGCTTGAAAAATTTACAAGTTGGTGAAGCCAAATTACGATTGTTTGAAACGATAATTGAAAAGGGAACAAGTCTAATACAAACGTAGTAGAGTTTTCACACTTGAAAAAATGTACACGTTTGGTTTTTAAATGCAGATATTTTATTCACATAATTTTTTACAAAACATTTTCAATAATATCACCATTGGCTGCAACACAGGTTTGTGCGCGGACAATTAAGTTCTCAAACGCTTTCTCTACCATTTCTGGTGTGACGTCTCGGCAAGCACTGATTATTCGTCTAATGAGTTCCTCCCTAGTTTCAATGGGCGTGGCGTATACCTTTGCTTTAACGAATCCCCAGAGAAAATAATCCAGTGTTAGGTCAGGTGACCTTGCTGGCCAATGCACTGGACCATTTCTCCCTATCCACCTTTCAGGAAACTCGTTGTTGAGGTGCTCAGTTACTTGCCGGGAAAAATGCGGAGGGGCGCCATCTTGCTGAAACCACAACTGACGTCTTTCAGCCAATGGAAGGTCGTCGATTGCGTCACTCAGTTCGTTCTGTAGAAAATGTAAATACCTTTGGCCGTTGAGGTTCGTCGGCAGGAAAAAGGGACCAATCAAACGGTTTCCAACAAGTCCAACCCAAACATTGACCCGTTCAAATTGAACCTGGTGATGATATTCAAAACCCCAATGTGGGTTGATGTCAGACCAAAGATGGCTGTTTTGATGATTAAAGGGCCCATCTCTAGAAAATGACGCTTCGTCGGAGAACAAAACATGGCGCAAAAATTGTCTATCTTCTTGGACAGCATTTAGTAACCAGTTGCTAAATTCATAACGTCTTTGATGGTCTCCGTCAATTAGTCCTTGGTGGAGCGTAGCTCTGTATGGGTGATAGCGATTCTTACGAAGAATTTTCCACATACGATTTGCAGAACAACCCAAATCAGCAGCGGCGTTAGCGCAACTGTGACGAGGATATGCCACAAAGTACGCGAGTACATTGTTCTCGAAGTCTAAATCCGGTTGACCCAATCCGCGAAACCTAGGTTGCAAGTTACCAAATTGATTGAAATCGTGAATTGCTCGTCTTACTGTATTTACAGATGGTGCTCCATTTGGATGTCTTTCTGCGAAGATTTCAGTCACTCTTCTAAGGTTTTGCGCTGCTTCTCCATAGTAAATGGCAACTATCTCGGTACGCTCAGCTACTGAATAACGAGGCATTGTTCGAAATAGTATCAAACACTGATAATAATCTCCCAAAGTTTTCCTTTAAATACCCAATGCATGTTTAGGATTGACCTATAGCCTCGTGTTTTTTAAATCCGGTCGTTTTTTTAACCAAAGTTTCAACTGGATTAGGTAATTCGGTTTCAATTATCGTTTCAAACAATCGTAATTTGGCTTCACCAACTTGTAAATTTTTCAAGCTCGAATTTTCACTGATAAATAAATTGTTTTTCGTCGAGTGAACAATTTTTAAGGGTTTTCGATGACGGCCTACAACTTTATAATAGAAATTTTTTATCTCGCACCTAGTGGTCGAAAAATAATTTTTCAAAATTGGTGAAAAACATTACCGAAAACGCTCAAATTTCTCAAACTGATGTCCCCCGGTATAGAGAATTGACCTTCCAAATTTGAAATCGGTACTATAAATAGTTTTTGAAAAAAAACACTTTTCCGAGCAAAAAAAAAGACCCTGTATAACCCCGATCTTTGTGTTACTTGTGCAAGTTTATGAATTTGTTTGATTGGCTAAAAAATGGTAACATTTCCATAATTTCATAAAATAAAATGTCATGTATTTTAGGAAGCCTTTATTTCATTAAACACATTATTTGTTAGACGTAGAGAGTCCTGAATAAAACTCCGGAGTTCTGGAGGGAATCGAAAAAACCTCCAGCACTTCTCCCTCCACCCCTCTACCCTCCAGTCATAGTGGCACTCTTTTTCCCTCCGTCCCTCCGCCTGAAGACTATCACTCCAGCATTTTCCCCTCCGTCCCTCCACCCTCCAATCGTAGTGGTATTGTTTTTCCCTCCGTCCCTCCACCCTCCAATCATAGTGGTATTGTTTTTCCCTCCGTCCCTCCACCCTCCAATCGTAGTGGTATTGTTTTTCCCTCCGTCCCTCCACCCTCCAATCGTAGTGGTATTGTTTTTCCCTCCGTCCCTCCACCCTCCAATCGTAGTGGTATTGTTTTTCCCTCCGTCCCTCCACCCTCCAATCGTAGTGGTATTGTTTTTCCCTCCGTCCCTCCACCCTCCAATCGTAGTGGTATTGTTTTTCCCTCCGTCCCTCCACCCTCCAATCGTAGTGGTATTGTTTTCCCCTCCGTCCCTCCACCCTCCAATCGTAGTGGTATTGTTTTTCCCTCCGTCCCTCCACCCTCCAATCGTAGTGGTATTGTTTTTCCCTCCGTCCCTCCACCCTCCAATCGTAGTGGTATTGTTTTTCCCTCCGTCCCTCCACCCTCCAATCGTAGTGGTATTGTTTTCCCCTCCGTCCCTCCACCCTCCAATCGTAGTGGTATTGTTTTTCCCTCCGTCCCTCCACCCTCCAATCGTAGTGGTATTGTTTTTCCCTCCGTCCCTCCACCCTCCAATCGTAGTGGTATTGTTTTTCCCTCCGTCCCTCCACCCTCCAATCGTAGTGGTATTGTTTTTCCCTCCGTCCCTCCACCCTCCAATCGTAGTGGTATTGTTTTTCCCTCCGTCCCTCCACCCTCCAATCGTAGTGGTATTGTTTTTCCCTCCGTCCCTCCACCCTCCAATCGTAGTGGTATTGTTTTTCCCTCCGTCCCTCCACCCTCCAATCGTAGTGGTATTGTTTTTCCCTCCGTCCCTCCACCCTCCAATCGTAGTGGTATTGTTTTTCCCTCCGTCCCTCCACCCTCCAATCGTAGTGGTATTGTTTTTCCCTCCGTCCCTCCACCCTCCAATCGTAGTGGTATTGTTTTCCCCTCCGTCCCTCCACCCTCCAATCGTAGTGGTATTGTTTTTCCCTCCGTCCCTCCACCCTCCAATCGTAGTGGTATTGTTTTTCCCTCCGTCCCTCCACCCTCCAATCGTAGTGGTATTGTTTTTCCCTCCGTCCCTCCACCCTCCAATCGTAGTGGTATTGTTTTTCCCTCCGTCCCTCCACCCTCCAATCGTAGTGGTATTGTTTTTCCCTCCATCTCTCCGGAGTAATCGTTCACTCCTCTAATAGATCTTAAAAGAAATTGATTTGAAAATCTTCATCGGTTCATTGTGTAAATTGGCGCGTGCTTGCTCGGAAGGGATAATCTTATTGGCTAAGACAAATGCAGATAAATATTGCTAAGTCCACGTGATTCTATTTTATTATCAGAATAAATAATTACACGTGCGACGAAAAAATGGGCGATATCATCGAGATTCACGCGTTTTTAATTTAAAAACCCTTCCTTTTGACGGTTTTTATTTTGGAGCGAATAATTTCTTTTGACGTCTATAAATCTCTTGTCACTCTGCAAAATTGGAGGTATTTATCAGGCTCTCCGAACTTATGGAAGTTCTCTCCGGAGTTGCGGAGTTTTTTGGCATTCCCTCCGGATTTCTCGGGGGGCGCGGTCTGGGGGCGCGTCGCGGTTAATTTAAAAATCAAATGAAAACATAGATTTAAGTGTTTTGCGCGGTCAATTTGACTTTGAAACATGGATTTGTGTGTTTTGACGTCATAGAATATTCGTTGTTAAAGTAACGTAGAATGGAAATATTTTTAAACTTTATTTTAATATCATTGTAGTACTTAAATATGCTTGGCACTTGAACCTATATCACGAGTATTTCTTAAAACGACTATACATCTAAACTCTACTTTTAACGCAACGAAATACAATTCCGATATTCAAATATTTAAAAATACTTAGTGAAAAGAGACTTTAACCGTTTTTAAAATTCACAATATATTTATTTAAAAAATCGAACGTTTCGGAGGAACTGTTCCTCCTTCTTCATGGGATTTTTACAAGTCTGACAGTACGATGGTAAAACTTTGGGACGAAAAAATATTTATGCATACATATAGTGGGGGCTACTGTTCTTTAGCCGCGAGCGTTTTTTCTCAAAGGCGAGTCGACCCCCGTCGAAGTGTTATATGGGCTCGATATCTTCGTTCGCGCTCGAGGCTTTTATGTCGGAATGGTGGATTCTGCGAGAGGATGAATTGGTTTGTTGTGTGTGTGTGTGTGAGAGGGTGAGGACCATAAACACGTTTTAAAAAGTGGAGAAAACGTGCCTACGTTAAAGGGAACCATCGTCACGGTTTAAACATTGCGCAGATTTATTTTTTTAAATTTCGATGGATTCGCGTACATTGAAATGAGTTTTATGTAATTTTGGGTTGAGCTAGTATGTCTATTGAGTCCCATCTAGCATTATGGCACCAAAAACACGAAGGTGTTCGCTAAGGGGGAGAATTATTGTACGGGTTGTTTATAATTTTGGGGCTCTTTACGCCTTTGATGAAATGGGCTACGGCATTGCCCCCCCATGTAATAATCACCACAAACACGGGAGATTTTATAAATGATGGCCTTGTTGGTTCTTTGTTATAACATAATAAAGCTGACAATTTGGGCGGTGGGAGATAAATAGGATCGAGACCTACTGATTTAAGATTTTTGGCTATTTTTTGGAGAGAAACCATGATAAAAGGGGAAACATGCTGAGATGAAAGAAGGAGGAACAAGGGGAATCCCAAAATAGGCCTCACTTCAATTTAAATGCACTTTTTGAAACTTAATACTTTCATATGCTACACTGCCGAAACGTTGGATTTTTTAAATATATATATTAAGATTTTTAAAACCGTTTAAAGTCTCTTTTCATTTGGTTTTTCACAATGTGTTTTCTCTTCACTTCTAAAAATACTGAATTAAGTTAGTTTGTATGAAATACTTACTAATACCCGAACGATGGACTTTAGATTGGATAAGATTTGTAAATATCATTTCGAAACTAATAATTTTCACGCTTTATTTAAATCAAGCAATTTCATTTTTAAAAATGAAAGAAGTTAAACAATACACATGTAGTGAGAAAGATATTATAAAAACACTAAAATTAAAATAAAATGAAAAACTCTTTATTCAACTTTAATACGTTACGCTATTTAAGAAACGTAATTTTAGAAAACAGACATAACGTAAAACCAATGTAATGAAAAAGTAGCAAAAATAATCTTAAAACGACTTATATTTTCTTAAACACGATTTTTCGGTACCACACAGCGATTTTGTGAGATTTCACAACGGCGAAATTATTAGGGTCACGGTGAAAATGACAATGTTTAGGAGCACTTATACAAAGAATGGTAGGACAGTCTAAATCCTCGACGTTCTTGACGTTAACTCCTATGAAATCCGATAAAACTTTGGCCTTTACTAAACCTTTCCAAAAAAAACTTTAACCCTTGTTCTTTTATATAATTCGCGATGGCTCCTAGGCTGTTGTAGTCTTCCTGTCCGTCGTCCCAACGGAGATCACAAATGTTCCAATACAACCATCTACAATGCCATTTATCGTCTTCCGTAAGACTGGAATATGGATATGGTGGTTTAAAGGTCCAGACGTTATGCTTCTCCGTTTCCGTATCGTAAATAGCTAACTCTTTAATTATCATTTCTCCATTCACACGGAAAAAGTTTGCCCCCGATAAAACATGTCCTTTTCATTTTTAGAAATAAACTTGTTTTTAAAAAAACTTAGAATATGCAATTAAGACTTCGCTCTGAAAACACTGAAGCTTCCATCAGTCCAGTAACTTTATCTTATGAAAATTTTTCATCAGGTCAATGGAACCCCCAAAAACATTTTCTACGTTATTAGTACTTTGCACAGCTATTCTGACTTGAACCGGGTTTTTTAATGCTTGTTGAATTGAATGGATAAATTACTTCAGCTTTTATATAAAGGATATCGGTTGGATAGAAAAAAATCTTATTCAAAAGCTGAAGTATATTTTATTATATAACACCATCAATTAAAAACCACTTTGCCCAAGTCTGATAAGCTGAGTTTACTCGCTTCTTCAAATGTATTGAAATCCATATCGTTATAAATAATAAAACATAATTAATATAAAAAGTTCAGAAATGCTTATTTTATTTCGTTTAACAGCTTTCATTTTTAAAAATGTTATTGCTTGACTTAAATAAAGCGTGAAAAAACAATTGCTAAGACTAAATTTCTAACTCTAATAACTTGTAAATCAATTATACAATTATCTATTCATAAGTGTTAGAGACTTTATTACAGTGAAATAAAAACATGTAGAAATGTATATGAAATAAATTTAAGAAAACTCAAACATTTGACCGACATACCTTTTCTGGTTTAAATCAACAATTTTATTATTCTTTCTTTTCATTTTTTTGTACAACCATTTGTTTTTATATAGATAACCTGAGGACGGCTATAATATGAACATATACCAAAAAAATCGGGAATTAAACACAAACAACCTTAAGTTTACTATTTTTATATTCACACGTCCTCAATTATGCAAATTTTATATTAACATTTCTACTATACATATTTCATAATTAATTTTTACATAAATAATTATTTTTTATATAAAATCGTACAATTCTATCAGAACTTAAACCGTAAGATTCAGGCATATAATTTCCAAAAACACAAACTACATTTGGAGTACTAATATTTATACTCACACAATTATATTTCGTACTAACAATTTCACCATCTTTTAAACTTTCAAATACTGCCAAGTGTTCGTCGCATATTTTTATACTTCTCAAGGTGTTAAAGAAAAAGTGGTTCACACCAGAGCAAACTTTTTTCAATTGAAAAAGCATTTCACTCCCCGAAACTGTCACTTGCTGACAATGTACAAAGTCGGGCTTACGGGATTTCAAGTAATTTAACATCCACGATTTTCCTTCATTTCCATCTTTTCCTATTACAAATATTATTTTTCTATCTGAGAGAATTAAATGTTCCAATAAACTTTTCTGCCATGGTCTAAGTTCTATATCTTTGTTTATTCGTTTAGGGGTTTTCATTTGTTCCACCCAAGCACTTGTCAAATTTCCAAAAAGATGCGATGGTAGTCCCGATCGAGCAACGGCTTCTGCGCGGACTCGTTGTTTATCAATTTCCGCTTCTACTTTACCCAAGTTTACTTTGTGAGGGCTTAGACTGCACCGTCTAATATGCCGACTCAGTTGTGATTTAAACGATTTATTGCATGTTGTACACGATGTACGTTTACATTTATGGGTTCTTAATCTATAGCCACGTATTCGTTTCTCGCAACTTGGACACTGAATATATTTGTTTCGACCCATTTGGATTATATTCGAAGAAGACAAACACATACGTTTTACTCGAACCGAGTCTATTCATAAACTGCTGTTGATTTTTGAGGGATCTCCGTATATAAAGTATAAAATGTGTGTTCTGAGGGTAGAAATAATATCAGCCCTATTT
The DNA here is from genome assembly GCF_980474605.1 of Leiobunum rupestre. Lineage (NCBI taxonomy): Eukaryota > Metazoa > Arthropoda > Arachnida > Opiliones > Sclerosomatidae > Leiobunum > Leiobunum rupestre. The sequence continues at coordinate 12,348,674 of NC_143392.1, read as the reverse complement.
TGATTTTCTTTCCAAGTTAAGTGTTTCAGATAACGTTTACTTATTCAGCACCTTCATTTGATATAACCCTGTATCTTCCAACAATTCAGTTTTATGTTATGTATAATTCCCTTATTCATTACATCATTCCAAATTTAGCCCAATTCATTCACTGACGTTGGTCTTCTGAAATGGATATTCCAATAAAAACCGTTTCTTATATCTACGCTTCTGTTTAATCGGAATGTTGTCAATATAAAAAACATCATATGCTTTATTTAAATATAAAGAATAAACACTGGTTGGGTTAAGGCTAGAGTGAAATGGAATAATTAAGTAAATAGACATAAATTTTAGATCGCCTTTCCTCCAAAATATCTAATAGCGCTAGTACATTCTCGATATATATACAAGTTCTTGTGAATAAGAGACGTTTTTTATCAAATAATCATAGACAAAAAACTTTGCTCAACGAAAAACTAAATAACGATAAATAATGTACAATTAATTTATTAAATAACGAGAAAATGTCTTAAGGTAATAAAAAATAAAACAAGCGATTAATTAATCATTAAAAATATAATATTATCAATTTGATGATTGTTTCAGGATATCGATTATGATCAATGTTTGTACTAGAGTGATCATACCCAAAATGAGGTTAAATGAAATAATTAAGTAAACAAGCATAAATTTTAGATCGCCTTTCATCCAAAATATCTAATAGCTCTAGTACATTCTAGATAATTATACAAGTTCTTGGAAATAAGAGACTTTTTTCAAAGATAAGCAAATTTTAAAGCTTATTGTCATTGGTTCCATAATAAAAACCGCATTGTAACGTAATAATGGTTACATCTATCTGTAAACTTATCAAGATAAGAAATGGTATATCACTATATAACGATCATTGATAATAAATTTCTAATCGTAAAACGCTAAACAAGGTTATTTTTTTTTACTGTTTTGGTATTTATATTGTCAATACACACACTCAAATTTGCTATATTATATTTATGGTATGTACTTGAGACAATAATGGTATTTAAAATAGCTTAATATAGAAGTAAACACATTACGTAAAGCATATAAAGCATAATTATTTATATAGCTTATTAATTAACTATTAATAAGGTTATTTTTTTACTTTATAAAAATTAATTATGCAGAGAGTTCTTAGTTAAAGAAGATTCGAATGCGACTGTGGGGTGTGGTGGGGGTGGGAAGTCACGTTGATGGAAATATTGTATCCCTTTGTACCGTCAAAGAGAAAAAAAAGTAAGTTTCTATTTTATTATATTTACCAAGGAGAATTATTATCCTCCTTGGTGGAACCACTCTACGGCCTCTCATTGGCTGAAGGTTCAAAACGAACTGGCGACAAGCTCGGCCGTAGGCGGCAGCATTCTAGATACATATGAGATTTCGATGGTCAAGAGGAAATAAAAAAGTACTGCCAACTTTTATTAGTGAAGTTGGCGTTGCGTGACGGAGACCGGCCGTTGAACATTTTATAGAAAAACCTATTGAAATACGCCAAAATAATATTATATCGCACAGCCATTTCCTCTTTAAAAATTCTAGAGCATCTACACACGATAAGATAGTTAAGCAAATTTTAAAGCTTATTGTCATTGGTTCCATAACAAAAACCACATTGTAACGTAACAATGGTTACCTCTATCTGTAAACTTATCAAGATAAGAAATGGTATATCACTATATAACGATCATTGATAATAAATTTCTAATCGAAAAACGCTAAACAAGGTTATTTTTTTTTACTGTTTTGGTATTTATATTGTCAATACACACCCTCAAATTTGCTATATTATATTTATGGTATGTACTTGAGCCCAATAATGGTATTTTAAATAGCTTAATATAGAAGTAAACACATTACGTAAAGCATATAAAGCATAATTATTTATATATCTTATTAATTAACTATTAATAAGGTTATTTTTTTACTTTATAAAAATTAATTATGCAGAGAGTTCTTAGTTAAAGAAGATTCGAATGCGACTGTGGGGTGTGGTGGGGTGGGAAGTCGCTGTCCCTCGTATGTCAGACGATACTGCGGCTAGACACTACAAATACGTGAGTTAGAACTTTTAATTAAATTATTTATACAAGTTGCAGAAGGTAGTTCGTTTCAACCCTTTAAAATGTCGAATTAATTACAATTATATAGATAAATTACGATTTAAACGGATTATATATCATATCGGATTAGTCGTAATCATGTAAACAAAAGTTCTAAATTAAATTTAAATAACTTGTCCTTATTAATTATATTCTAGGGTTCGCCAGCGATAAATAAATTATAGCAATAAATTTAAGGAGTTTAGGGATGGGTGGAACAAATTACGGCTCTTCGTTTTTCCAATTGCAATTCGGATGTACCCAAAAATGGACCCAAATGGACCAAATGTACCCTAAAAACGACCAAAGTCACCATTTTCGCCCCTATGTACCCCATTTCGGACCAAATGTACCCCAAACTGGACCTTTTAGCTTTATTGTAATGTTAAACGCCCATAGAGATCCCCCTAAAAAGAATAATAAACTGGCGGTCCAATTTTGGGTACATTAATTATTTCGGAGAGATAAAACTAATTCTGGCAAACTGCTGCGATTTATAGTGAATGGGAAAAAAAAGCCAATTTCTAGCGATTGGGAGCAATAATAAAACCTTATAATTTGTATACACACTGCTCTTTTTTTCCAAAACACTTTTACCGATGACCACCCGCTATTTTACGGTACCCTTTTACAACCCTTAGGGGCCCGAAAGTGTTTGAAAGTGTTTGTCGGCGAAAACCCATTGAACTATTTATTACCAACTCGAAAGACAGGTGCCAGACATTCACTATGACGGAAACTATTTAATGGCTGTTTGCATAACATCGTGTCAGTCCACACCGCCTGCCGAATAGGGGCAGATAACCTATTGACCTAAAATGGGTTAACACCTGGGTTTTATGGGTTATAACATCGTAAATCATCTAACCTCGTAAATCAGCTAACCTTTTGACCTAAAATGGTGTGCCTCCAGATATTAACTATGACGGGCCCATTTAACGGCTGTTTGCATAACATCGTTGTCCACACCGCCATAGGGGCAGATAACCTATTGACCCAGGGTAACATCGTAAATCATCTAACCTATTGACCTAACCTATTGACCTGCCGAATATTGCCGCAAAATGGGGGCCCCTACAGGGGCCCGTTTCACCCTATTTAACGGTTTATAGCTGTTTGCATAACATCGTTGTCCATACCGGCATAGGGGCAGATAACCTATTAACCCACAATGGGGGGTTACCACCTAGGTTTTATGAGGTGGTATAACATCGTAAATCATCTAACCTATTGACCTAACCTTTTGACCCGCCGAAAAGGTACGCAAAATGGGGGGGGAATGCTTACCCCCACAGGGGCCCGTTTCACCCCCGTTTCCCCCGCCCGCAGGGGCCCCTATCGGTAGATCGCCTCCCTTATCTCTCATGGGGATCTATGATAGACCTTTACTATAGACTCTTAAACGTGCCTTCCCAATCGACCGCCATTACCTTACAGTCTACGGGAAGGGTGATGAAACAAGACGTACGACGGTCAGAATACACACAATCCTTCTAATGTGTTAAGTTTGTTTGAGCTATTCACAGCAACCTGCAACGCCGGTATCGCAACCAAAATATATCCACGGTCACACATATATACATATTTACGCTTATTTGTTACTTCTAGTCATACTTTGAAATCATCGAAGTTTCCTTGGATCAGTGTCACTTTTATTTTTTACTTCTGATCACACTTATTTGTTACTACTAGTCAGACGTTGAGTGTCACACTTATTTCTTCTAGTAACTTATTAGTTACTTCTGATCACACTTATTTGTTACTTATGGTTATACGCCGAAGACTAGGCCGATCAGTGTCATACTTAATTGTTACTTCTGCTCATACGTTGAAAGCGCGGCCCACTCTGAACGGCCTTGAAAAACGCCAAAGGGAAACGGGCGCGTAGACCTCTATAAACACGCGGATTTACAATGTTGGAAATTGATACGCTGCCCAAACAACCTTACTTAGAATTAAATTTAAGGAACGTATTTGCAATTCTAGGTTAAATGTAAACCACAGCTATTCAAAAATATAACTCTCATGAAAATCGGACTTAAATATATAGATATTTAGGCGAAAATATAAAACCACGAAAATTGGGGTCCCGTAAATTACCCTGAAAACTATACTTAAATTTAATATTTACTGATATAACCGAAGTTATAGGTCCGCTGAATCCTAACCTATCCAATAATATTTTTTTTAACGTTATCGGACTTAATTTTAAACAAAATATCTACCACATAAAGGAAATCACCGAAAATAGTAAATTGGGCAAATGCTCAACTTCTTGGGCTCCGATTTGAAAACTTTATGGAAGGCTATCAATGGCAATGTCTGTACATCAGAACGAGATATCATTGACACGTCTAGCCCTAACCGTTGAAGAATTATGCGTGACACGGCGCCATCGGCGGCATCGGCGGCAACGGCTACACTGTACGTGAGACTAATACACACAAATCCTTAGGATTGTGTGTAAAAACCGGTTTTGGGTGGATGAAATTTCTGCGGTAGAGGGCTTGCTCATTAGTTGTCTGTACGATAATGGCGGCGCCCAGTAAACGTTTCTAAAAAGAGTGTATAGGGCGGTGTTACCGCACCGGGCACCGTCATTGGGGCGGGGAGAGGGGGCGAAAATGAACAGCAAAACACGTTGGCCTACCTCCAGGGTATTTGTTTGGAAGGAAAGTAAATTTAAAGGGTGACAGGCAGAAGAAACCCTAGGCCTTTAATCAGAATCAACTAACGTCGTAAGAGTCTTAGGGATTAATTAGGAAATACGGAATTTACGTACAAAATTTACGTATTTGGAATCTTAGCAGAATCTTGAAATCAAGAGAATCAACGGTTTTTTGAAAGAATCCACGGATCGAAAGGGAAATCAGAAAAATCAATTTGGATAACGGAAGAATTAGGATGGAATCACATAATCAAGGCGGAATCACGGAATAAAATGGAATAAATAATTTTGGGAATCAACGAGAATCAACTCTAAGATTCCTTGATTCCGAATCTTGTACGCTTTTTCTTAAGTGGCGGACCCCTCGGTATTAGAGCAAAAATGGTAAAAGGTCACTGTGAACGCCACACGCTGCAAATCCACGGCTATGAAGACGGAAAACGAGTGGGTGGCGGCTTCAGAAGGAAAATTACAAAAATAAGACGCAAAATAAAAAATCTCGATCTTTTCAAGCTACCGTGAAAATCCGATTTTACATTTGGGAATATTATTACCGAGCTATTATTACATTGCTCAGGTGCACAAAATATAAGTTTTCTACATTTGGAAATCTCCGATTTTGCGACCCTTAGAACTAACAACTTGGCGCTTTGTACGAGAGCCCCGGCATACGGCTCTGCGGTTTCAAGTCGAAATAAGAATGCCAAATGCCCCAAGTGTGGCAAGTTTGGTCATTATGCAAGAGTGTGTTTCAATGTTGTATATCTACGGATCACTATTCCAGCATCTGAAAGTAAAGCCGATCCAAGCAATGAGTACCCAACCTTATTTGAAGGTTAAGGAGCATTAAAAAGAATGTACACAATTCAACTGAACCAAAATTGAGTTAGGAAACATGTTTAGCCGAGGCGTAATTTCACCAATTACGGAAACCCTCAAACGAAATTAGAATTTGTGTATTTTTAATTAACCGTTCCATTTTAATAATATGTCGATTTTTTCCAAACTAGGTGATTTAAACAGCACAATTTTAATTAGACAGTTCTTTTAGCAGACGAAAATCCAGCGGCTTATAAACTTCTCACGCTGGCCGCTACGTGGAAGCAGAGGCGGATTAATCCGATTGGAGATCCTTTGCGGTAAAAATTTCGAGATCCTTTTGGTTTTAGCGTTTACAATGTAGAATACGTGAATAATATTGCATCTTTCGTTTTTTTATTGTGTCACTTTTTAAATAGGAATCTCGAGCTCGGGGCCCTTTGTAGATTTCGGGCCCCAGCGTGGAAGCAGACATACAATCACGACTCTAAATATTGTTAGTAACTAAAAATTTATACAGTATACTACGTAGAAAATATAGAAGAGAATAGCAACTCGTCGGGGATATCTCAGGGCTATTAACCTATTAACCTATACTTGGAATGCTTATCGCGGCATATATCGTCTCGATGTAGCTGACGGTTTTTTTTTGACGTCACTATATTAACTTAACAAACAACAACGTGAGAAGGGAGCGCGTGCAAAAGGGATTTTTATCTCGTAGGCGGGGCCAAAGCCGTCAGAGTGAAATTACGATACGCGATACGGCAGGATAAGCATTAAAAGTAGAGGTATGGACTCCTGCTTCCGGCAACGCTATTGTTATTACGTACAAGCGTAACTAAATACAGCGGAAATGCTACGTCATATATCATAATTCTATACCGTCAGCTAAAACTAGGAAATATTTTAAGGTACACTAACAATTTAATACTAGTTTTTATAATTTTTAGTAGTATGATTGGTTTTTTAAAGATAAAACAATAAATAAATTTTAGTAATTTAAGACAGTCCCTTCGACAGTTTCGGTTGTAAATATATTGACATGTTTATAAATTTGACTCTTGTAATTATCCTAGTGATTTTTATACCATAGTTCCGAGAGAGTTTCGGAGCACGTGTGGTTTGCCAACAGGGAATATGGTACGATTCATAGCAAGCTATATAAATGACACTATAAGTAACATTGGGAAAATATTTTACTACATCCTTTCTTCCCAGTGACTCGAAATAAAATTCAAAATAGCGCCACTTGGTAGTGGCGCCATGAACTACTTTAAACCCTCTTCCGGTTAAGTAATATTCCGGGAATTTGGCGCGAGATTTCAAACACGACCATTTGTAGGCTTGATGCGTACTTAGGCAACAGACGCAATTTTTTGGAGTACTATTAGATTGGCTGAATTTGAACTTTTGATTGGATGATCAATAGAAAAATTAAAATCACAAGGAGGGTTAAATTCCGGGTGAAGAAAGGATGTAAAAAAATACTTGACCAGTGCCACAATTGTAATAATTAGAGGTATAATGTTACTTATGATGACACGTACTAGCCTTTATAACATCCCCGAAAATATATTCTAAATTTTAAAAACTATAATCTAATCCAGTTCAAATGTTATGGTCTTCAAAAAAAATTTTTTTGCATTATAGTATATTCTTGTATTATTTTAAATATTTTTGGTATATTCGTATCGGACAAATAATTTTTTTGACTGATTATAAGAAATGCGCGTGTTTTTGAATTAGCGTTGCTATGCGGCAAAGCACGAGATCGGGCTTCTCGCGCTTTGTCGAACTTCAAATTAAGCCTAATATTTTATCCCAAAATTTCAATATGGCTCCGAAATTAAACGCCACCAAAGAAGCCAGAAAAAAGACCATCAACGCCCTGGTCAAACGATACGAGGAGGACCGCGACCTCCAAAATGATATCAGAAATTACCGGAAGCCTCTACTGGAACTGGTCGAAACGAAAGGGTCAATATCCAAGCACCTAACGCCGGCCATGGTCAGAAAGGCCCAAGAACCGTACCCAAAGCTATCCGCCTTATTACACGACGTCAAGGAAGGTCTCGGATTTCATCTGGAGAAAGAATTGGGTGTTGGTTGGGGAACGTTTGAAAGCCTACTATTCCGATCCCGCTTTTAAAAAACCAAATTCTTAATATATATCAACAATACAAATTTGATACTATACATTTTTTATATAAAGACTATCATGGTCTTAAACAAATTGTAGAGGTAAATAAAAAAAATGTCAATACTAGATCAAATAATATGTTTAACATCCCACATTGTAAAAAAACAAAAAATTTAATTCTCTATGGTATAAGGGCATTCAATTATTAAATACCACTCTCAAATATGTTGACATTTCGATCAAAGAATATTTATTTAAGAATAAATTAAAATCCCTAATTTTAAGTAATACAATTTAAATCGTTAATTAAGTTTTTTCTCTTTTATTTTTAAAGATTTGGTATGTGTGATATCTAATATTTTTCTTTCTCTGATCATATAAAAAATTTCGCGATAAGAAAAAGAGAATTTTTTTTTATAAATGTGTATTTTTATTTTTTTTTCACTTGTTTGCTTCTAACTATATTAATCCAATTATGAAAATTTAAACTCAGAAAAATGTTAATTAATATAAACCCCGGGCTTACAAGTCACATAGCTGACTTAGCCCAACATACAAAAGAATGTATATAAATTTAACTATGTCAATAAAACAATTTTGATTTTTGATTTTTTGATTTTTTTGTTGCAAGCGTACCTCCGGTTAGCAAAAGCTCCTAGCAGACCACTAAAACTCGTCCTTCGACGGCACTTTCTCGGACTCACAAATGGACAGCGAATTAAAACCTTTGGAGGAAAACACTGACACTTTTGGACCGTCAGTCCCGGACGTTTTAGAAGGATACCTCGACGGAAGAAATTAACGATCGAAAGTGTGCTCGACCCGAGAAGAAAAGCTCTCAAAGGTAATTTGCCCTAACGAATTCGAAGTGTCCTTAGATATCCCTTCGACATGGTGCAACAGCAAATCGACACCATGGTGACTGTGCGGCTCCTGATCAGTCGAAGGACAAAAAGAGCCTCGAAGATGCTTTCCAAACCACCCATTGGATAAGGGATAAGTTCGAGCAGGGCGAAAAGTGAATGTGATGAAGTAATTTTGTGATTTTATATCCGAATAGGGCCAAAAGAGAATGTGATAAATGAATTTTATGTTTTTACATCCGAATAGGGCCTAAAGAGAATTTGATGAAGTAATTTTGTGCATTTTATACGAATAAGGTCAAAATAGAATGTGATGAAGTAATTTTGTGCTTTAATATCCGAATAGGGTCAAAATAGAATGTGATGAAGTAATTTTGTGCTTTTATATCCGAATAGGGCCAAAAGAGAATGTGATAAATGAATTTTGTGTTTTTACATCCGAATAGGGCCTAAAGAGAATTTGATGAAGTAATTTTGTGCATTTTATACGAATAAGGTCAAAATAGAATGTGATGAAGTAATTTTGTGCTTTAATATCCGAATAGGGTCAAAATAGAATGTGATGAAGTAATTTTGTGCTTTTATATCCGAATAGGTTTCCGGGAGTAGTGGCTCACTCCTGTAATCCCAAGCGTCCGGGTGGCAGAGTTTGTGGTAGGCCGTGTGAGGATGACCACCAATCCCCTAACGGGTGGTCGGGATACTTCCGCCACGGGTGTTCCAACCCTTGTCCCCACGTATCCCCCCGTTGGCGTGGCCGTTACACATATCTCACCCTGATTAATCAGTTATTGTGTGTGTGCTGGTGTCTAAGGCCTCGGGTCGACGCCGGTGTGTGTGTATCTCCCAAAACAAATATATATCCGATAGGGGCCAAAAGAATGTGATGAATGAATTTTGTGCTTTTTTATTCGAATAGGGCCAAAAGAGAATGTGATAAATGAATTTTGTGCTTTTATATATGAATAGGGCCAAACGAGCATGTGATGAATGAATTAGGTGCTTTTATATCTGAATAGGGCCAAAAGAGCATGTGATAAATGAATTTTGTGCTTTTATATCCGAAAAGGGCCAAAAGAGAATTTGATGAATGAATTTTGTGCTTTTAAATCCGAAAAGGGCCAAAAGCGCATGTGATAAATGAATTTTGAGCTTTTTTATCTGAATAGGGCCAAAAGAGAATGTGATAAATGAATTTTGTGCTTTTATATATGAATAGGGCCAAACGAGCATGTGATGAATGAATTAGGTGCTTTTATATCTGAATAGGGCCAAAAGAGCATGTGATAAATGAATTTTGTGCTTTTATATCCGAAAAGGGCCAAAAGAGAATTTGATGAATGAATTTTGTGCTTTTAAATCCGAAAAGGGCCAAAAGCGCATGTGATAAATGAATTTTGAGCTTTTTTATCTGAATAGGGCCAAAAGAGAATGTGATGAATAAATTTTGTGTTTTAATATCGGAATAGGGCCAAAAGAGCATGTGATAAATGAATTTTGTGCTTTTATATCTGAATAGGGCCAAAATATAATGTGATAAATGAATTTTGTGCTTTTTTATCCGAATAGGGCCAAAAGAGAATGTGATGAATTAATTTTGTGCATTAATATCGGAAATTCGGAATAGGGCCAAAAGGGAATGTGATGAATGATTGTGCTTTAATATCGGAATAGGGCCAAAAGAGCATGTGATAAATGAATTTTGTGCTTTTATATCTGAATAGGGCCAAAAGAGAATTTGATGAATGAATTTTGTGCTTTTATATCTGAATAGGGCCAAAAGAGCATGTGATAAATGAATTTTGTGCTTTTATATCCGAATAGGGCCAAAAGAGCATGTGATAAATGAATTTTGTGCTTTTATATCCGATTAGGGCCAAAAGAGAATGTGATAAATGAATTTTGGGCTTTTATATCTGATTAGGGTTAAAGATAATGTGATAAATGAATTTTGTGCTTTTATATCCGAATAGGGCCAAAAGAGCATGTGATAAATGAATTTTGTGCTTTTATATCCGAATAGGGCCAAAAGAGAATGTGATGAATGAATTTTGTGTTTTTATATCCGATTTGGGCCAAAAGAGAATGTGATGAATGAATTTTGTGCTTTTATATCCGAATAGGGCCAAAAGATAATGTGATCAGTGGATTTTTTGTTTTTACATCCGAATAGGGCAAAAAGAGAATGTGATGAATGAATTTTGTGCTTTTATATTCAAATGGGGCCAAAAGATAATGCAATAGATGAATTTTGTTTTTTTGTGATAAATGAATTTTGTGTTTTTATATCCGATTAGGGCCAAAAGAGAATGTGATGAATGAATTTTGTGCTTTTATATGCGAATAGGGCCAAAAGATAATGTGATAAATGAATTTTGTGTTTTTACATCCGAATAGGGCCAAAAGAGAATGTAATAAGTTAATTTTGTGCTTTTATATTCGAATAGGGCCAAAAGCGAATGTGATAAAGTAATTTTGTGCTTTTAAATCCGATTAGGGCCAAAATCGAATGTCGTTAAAAATAATTTTTGAGCGTTTTATTGGTTTTCTAATAACGCGCCAAGATATAAAATAAAGATAGCAGAAAACCAAAGTACAATCATAAGAGTAAGGCTTTGCGTTCCTTTTGTTGATGTAGATGAACTGGATGTAATAGTCGACTTACATCTCACGCTGTGGCTTGAGCTGAATGTTGTGCTAAGACCTTGAGGAATTGATTCTGTTCTCGAGTCAGTTGTAGGTGAGTTGGTTGAAGCTAAATAAGTTGTAGTTGAGTTGGTTGAAGATGAGTAAGTTGTAGTTGAGTTGGTTGTAGCATAGGAGCAAAGCGACGGGAGATTCGAGGCATTCAAGGTATCTAAGAAATAAGCCATAATTAATCTTTTATTTAAAGGCTGATTGTTTTGATAACTTTCCCTGGAGATAGAGCATGGTGGCAAACCCTGAATTCCCAAGTCATTGGCTGCATTCGAACCGGAAGCCGAAATTTCTTTTATTTCTGGGGTGGTATTGATGCCGGAACTACCATGTTCGGTCTTTATTCTTTTGGTATTAGGCGCGCGTTTTTCTGTCGAAGTACCATTTGCATCTGTACTTGACCTTTTTAAAACACGTTTGGCTGTTGTTTGTGAGCAAACACGGTCTGCGTCATTGGATGTGTTTAGCAATTGAGTGGTAACAACTAAGGAGTTTGACTTTTGCTCACGTCCAGAAATTTTATTTCTATTTAGGGTTGTGCTTCCTCCGGGGCTACTGTGTTTCGCTATCAGTTTTATTCTTTTAGCTGTATTTCCTCTTTTGGCCATATTCTGTTCAGGTGCAGTGTGTTTAGAACCACTCTTTCTGACCATAGTTGATGCCTCTGAGGGACTGTGGGAATTCCACTAGGACTTTTTTCTAGCGAAGATCGGTGACAAAAATTCCCGAATTTTTCACAGATTTGAAATTAAATTTCTTTTTTAGGCTAAAATAAAAACAAGATGGTTAAGAAATTCAAAGAGACACTTAAATTAATTTTTAGCCTAACTGAACTATCACTTCTATCAAAGACTGGATATCACTTTAACGGTACGAAAATTTGAAAAAGGGATTGAACCTAACCACCTATCAATAAGGTAAGATAACGTTCGTGTAGAGAGTGTATTTTGAAATATAACAATATTATTAAGTGAATATTTACACAACCGTTTTGGTGTCGTTTTTGCACTATTTTCAATGATTTGTTGAAATTTAAAACTTAAGAAAAACTTAATTGATTAAGTGGTGTCTTTGCCAGTTGGCGATATTCTCCTAAATATTTCGGAGTTATGGTTCCGGTCACGGCCGCCTTCACGAGCTCGCGAGCAGCGTGAGCTCGTGAAGTGGACCGTTTTCCGTTTTTTCGCGTTAGGCCCGTAAGGCTTAAGTAGTTGAATTAAAATCTTCAATGGAAGTGACGACATGGTATCTAAGAAAAGAAACAAATCAGTTCATATGTCAATTTAAAAATTATATAAAAATATTTTTAGGATAATGAAAGAATTGCTTTATTAATTTTTAATTAGGTTGAGTTTCTAGAATGTCAAAAAGTCAAGTGTTAACAACAAAGTACCTTACAAAACGGTAACTGAACTTATCTGTTTATTAATAATTCAAAAGTTACGAAGCACCTTTATTATTTTTGTAGAAGGTTTAAAGTAAATGAAATAACTAAAGTTATTTTAAGCTCTCGCGATTTATGACCACTGTCTTAGCGTAATATCTCACCGTCGCAGTCGTTAGGTCTTAATTGACACTGCGAATTTGTGATCAAATAATTTGGGTTTAGTTCATTGTGATGAGGTTGCAAACCCGGTGAAAATAGTAATTGTAAGCATCTAGCAGACTCATGGTAGCTACTTGATTGTTAAATTGAAAAAGTAACGTAAACGATTGCGACAGTGTTGCTTGAACAGCGAAAGTGCCAGTTTTGGCACTTTGTTATTAATTAAATACAGCTTTACTAATTGGATATTTCTTTCAGTTTACAAAACTGCTTTACATCGAGAATATTCTCTTGGCGCTAATTTCCATTTGCCCTCCCTAAAGCGGATATGACGCCACAGAGTTGGAAATAACTCGTGAACAAGGTTTCATTAACGAAAATGCCTTCAGGCCATACTTATAATTGATTGTTGCATATGGATTAACCGATATTAATAATAATTGATTATTAAATTTAGATTAACTTATACTTTGTGTATTTCTAATATCATGAAAAATGAATGGCGTAATAACAAATATAAAAGAAAAACCACTCACAATGTCAGATAAAGTTAATTACTTGTCATTCCCCGTGATATACAGTTCGACAGAATTTCTGGTGTTCCTTTCCTTTTACATATTTTCCTTTTTTTCTAAAGGACTAAGTTTTATAGATATTTATCTCATTCCCTTATGGTTCTATTAACATGTCTAGAAGCACTTCGTTGGAGTTATTTTTATACTTCAGCCTCTTGTTTTTCTCTCTTCGTGATATGTACTGTAAAGTGTACTATCTTAGGTGAGAGTAGTAGCTGACGCAAATGTTATTTGTCAGTCTTCTACATTACTCATCGTGCTGGGTGCCAGTTCTCCACCATAAACAGCCTCTCTCTCTTTCTTCTCCGAACTGAACTACTTCCTCACCACGAGTACCCTTTCAAACATTTCATTTGTTAAAATAATCTAAAAGACTAAAGCTGATAATAAAGATATGCTATTGGTAATTTTTTCATGTAATATCAAATTATGTTACGTTTTGATTAAATTAGCTTAAAAAATAAACAGAGCCGTGCAATGACAATTCGGGCCCCGGGGAAATTTATGTGCTCACGGACCCTTCTAATTGATATTTTCAATTGGGTGCTTGTGAAGGGCAAACCGATGGGTTACTAAAAGCCATGCTTCCGGGTAGTGTTGCCGAAATTCCCGGTTCGATTCGGTTTAGGTTTCATGTAGAACCGAACCGGACCAAACCGAAAGAACCGAATACTTTTCGAATACTATTACTTTTGAAAAAGCCGCGAAAAAAAAATAAATAAACCACTGTTAACAGTGACAAGTGACAAGGACTATTATGTCTATTGTCTCAATTGGAAGGAAACACCGTTGTATTTAGAAATCTCTTAATTTAGTTTTGTCCAAACTTTTGGTTTTTATTTCACCGCGTGTTCTATGTTACTTCCAAATATGTGGAAATAATCGAAAATAGTATCGCCGCCTGCACGAGCTAGTTTTACTTTTAGTTATCGATAGTGGCGGACTGGCCATAGAGTGAACCTACCCGAAGGAAAGTGGACCCCACGGACCGTTCATGAAGTACTCTCTTAAAAAGGTTGGGTTGTTTTCAACCCAAAATTGGTTAAAATTCAGCCCAAACCTGGGTCCGTATTTACCCAGCCCAAAATTTGGGTTGTTTAGACTCAACCCATTAAAGGTTAAAAATTCAACTTGATTTTGGGTTGAAATCTACCCCACCTTGGGTTGAATTTTAATCGCGTGATTTGCCGTGCAGCAAGGTAGGTAAGTTTTTGAACTGAAAATTTTCGTCCGCCTATATAAGACCAAATGAATGTCCCTCTTAGATATGAATCATTTAAAGGACCGATGGAGAAATTACTAATCTGAAAGGAACCAATTTTCTTATATATATCGTTTCGTAAAAAACCTACAAAGTTATCAATTGTTAAAAATAAAAATAAATTTTTTTAACGATTGATAACCTTTTAAGTTTTTTACGATACGATATATACAGGGTGTCCACTAAAAAATGAACCAGGGCAAATATTTCAAAATCTGTTTTAGGTAAGATTTTTAAATTTTCAAGTCGTTTACAAGATGTAGGGGGAAACCTTCTGCGAAAATGTCGATGACCTTGAACCATGTCTTCAAGGTCAATCAAAAACTAACTCGAGAACCGTAAGTGATAGAAAGTTGGTTCCAATTAGAAAAGTGTTCCACGTGACTTTTTAAGTACAAATAGCTTTGACCTGCTCGGATTTGACCAATTGGAAGCCGAGAAATGCTAGATGAAAAACAAGAAGGTCGTTAAGTTGATAACGTGTCGAAAGCGAGGTTCAGGAGCTGATAACTCTAAAGATACTCGTGTTAGAGTACTGAAATTTGCTACACATCCTCATCAGGATTGAGGGTCTTTAGTTTAAAAATTTCAATGACCTTGAGCAATGTAAGTGTTAGAAAGTTGGTTTCAATTAGAAAAGTGTTCCACGTCACATTGTAGATCTAATTAGCTTTGATTCGATCGAATTTGACCAATAGGAAGTCGAGGAACTCTTTTTCAAAATCACAAAAGTCGTTAAAATTAAAATTGAAAGAAAACGCACAAAACTCGAAACCAATTCGTGTTATATTGAAATTTCCTAGACAAACTCAATATGGTGGGAGTTTTTTAAGTTTGTAAAATTGGATGACCTTGAAGACCTGGTTTAAGGTGTGAAAACATTATCTCGCGATCCATTGTCTTTAGAAACTAGGTTTCAATATGAAATTTGTGAATCACCACTTTATCATCAAAGTAGGTTTCAACCATGTCTTCAAAGACATTCAAAAATTACTTTGACTTCCTTTTGGTCAAATCCGATCGAATCAAAGCTAATTAGACCTACAAGTGACGTGGAACACTTTTATAATTGGAACCAACTTTCTAACACTTACGGTTCTCGCTTTAGTTTTTTGATGACCTTGAAGACCTTGTTCAAGGTCATTGAAATTTTTAAACTAAAGACCCTCAATCCTGATGAGGATGTGTAGCAAATTTCAGTACTCTAACACGAGTATCTTTAGAGTTATCAGCTCCCGAACCTCGCTTTCGACACGTTATCAACTTAACGACCTTCTTGTTTTTCATCTAGCATTTCTCGGCTTCCAATTGGTCAAATCCGAGCAGTTCAAAGCTATTTGTACTTAAAAAGTCAAGTGGAAGACTTTTCTAATTGGAACCAACTTTCTAACACTTACGGTTCTCGAGTTAGTTTTTGGTTGACCTTGAAGACATGGTTCAAGGTCATTACTTTGACTTCCTTTTGGTCAAATCCGATCGAATCAAAGCTAATTAGACCTACAATGTGACGTGGAACACTTTTATAATTGGAACCAACTTTCTAACACTTACGGTTCTCGCTTTAGTTTTTTGATGACCTTGAAGACCTTGTTCAAGGTCATTGAAATTTTTAAACTAAAGACTCTCAATCCTGATGAGGATGTGTAGCAAATTTCAGTACTCTAACACGAGTATATATAGAGTTATCAGCTCCCGAACCTCGCTTTCGACACGTTATCAACTTAACGACCTTCTTGTTTTTCATCTAGCATTTCTCGGCTTCCAATTGGTCAAATCCGAGCAGTTCAAAGCTATTTGTACTTAAAAAGTCACGTGGAACACTTTTCTAATTGGAACCAACTTTCTAACACTTAGTTAGTTTTTGGTAGACCTTGAAGACATGGTTCAAGGTCATCGAAATTTTCGCAGTAGGTTTCCCCCTACATCTTGTATACGACTTGAAAATTTCAAAATCGCACCTAAAACAGATTTTGAGATATTCGCCTTGGTTCATTTTTAGTGGACACCCTGTATAAGAAAATTGGTTTCGTTCAAGTTAGTTAGACAAAGACCCGCGGGTCGAAAACTCAAGACAGTTTTTGCCTTGATAAATAATAATCCATGTGTGTCCTCCATTTAACTTCTACTCCTACAATTTCTCCATGAAAAAATCTTCATATCTAAGAGGGACGTTTAATTTTTCGTATACAGGTTGTCATCATTTGATCGGCCCAGGAATTTTCCTTGAAATCTATACTTTCTAGAAATTTGAAATATTCAGTATGTACGCTCTCGGGGAGATCGTTATTTTTTGTAAATTTCAGAAATATCATGAAATTTTTCACGACTTTAGAAGTGTTAGGTTTTGAACGCTACGTGGTAGTACCAGCGTGTTTGTTTTTCATGACCAATCATTTCAGTGACGAAATGTCCGATTTCCACCCTACCAATTAAATTTAAGGTTAACGACTATGCTCTACAACTTGCTTATTGAAACTTTTCGTCTACTACGTAGCTTTCAAAAACTAACATTTCTAAAACCGTGAAACATTTCACGATTTTTCTGAAATTTACAAATAATAACGATTTCCCCCCAAAGAGTGCATACTGAAAATTTCTATATGTCCGTATCGTTGTATTATTTTTATGCATTTTTTTGTATTTTCAACTCATTTTATTTTTAATTATTAAAGTAACAAAATATGTACTTTTCAACAAATATGAGAATCGGTAGGAATAAGCTAACCATTGTTGAAAATTTTGAAACCAAATGAGATTTAAAAAGATTCTATATGGATTTCAAAACAAATTTTTAACCTAATTTTGGTTTAATAAAACAACCCATAAAAAATTAACAAATTTAAAAAAATTAACTTATGTTGGGTTGTTATTAACCCAAATTTGGGTTGCAGTGAGACAACCCAATTTTTTTAACTCTTCATTTTTAAGAGTGTAGGCCCCTCAAACATGATAGCGTTATACATGTAGTTGTTAAAGCTGCGGCCCTTTGTCTTCTGGCAGCCCAAAATATTAGACGAAGTCCGCCACTGGTTTTCGACATTCTACTCGGCCAGGGTCCGAAATTGAGTTCCTATAATTTATCAAGTACTGGTTTAGGAGCAACAGAAGGAAGAAGTGCAAATGACAATTACCTTGAAGAAATTATAGTCGATGAAGATTTGGTTCCAAGTCTAACGAAGAAACGAAAATCATCGGTATATGATTGCTATCCCTTCCCAAAAACGAAGTTGTAACTTTTTAGTATCAAATCAGACTCTTTTTAAGCTGTAAATGTCCCAAATACGATCTGGTTTCAGAGTTAATTCATTCTTATTTGGATTGTTATTCTTAATCAAGAGGTCTCCGTAGAATTTTTTATTAGTCTTTTACAGAAGCTTAAAGACGAAAATGTTACTATAGAAAATTAATTTTTGGTTATGTGTACCTCGTTAATGTTTTGGCTGACAAAAGTAGCTTAATTTTTAACGATTTGTTGGAACACTGGGAACTTTTTGAAAATAAATGTGTCCAATGTCAAAATGAAGTGAAAGACCGTCGAACGACATTATATTCTTCCAGTAAGTATACTCTTTCTTAATCTGGCGAGGTTTTCTGATAGAGGGGCTGAAAGGTTTAAAATTGACACTCCAATAAAAGGATTCATTTCTGACAAAGTGAAAAATTAATGAAATCTTTTTTAAACCTAAAGCCGCTGTAGTTCACAAAGGAAGTGACTGCGAAAGTGGCCACTACATAGTTGCTCTAAAAAACCCTGTTATTGGAACGGAATGGACAGTTTGCAACGACAGCGAAGTATCTTCAAGAAAGGTTTTACAACACTTTAACTAACGTTTATGGTTAATTTCTAGAAAAAGAGTAAATTTGCGAAATATATGGAATTGCAAATACCTGAGGTCCTTAAGGAAACACACAGCGGAAGAAGGAATATATCACTATTGTGCTGACATAAAGAATACGCTAAAAATTATTCTTGGCTAACTAATATATATTAATTGAGAATAAGAGTAATATACATGTATTGCCAAGAGTTGCAAATGATCCAGATAATTAATGGTAAACTACTCTAATTAGTCCTTACACGATATTGACAGAATATTCGAATCTTTTAAAACCAGCTAAAGGGGAGGTTATCTCCAAGGCGATCTTTGTCGTAGACCCTATAATTTTAGGGATTTTCTAGCAGTGCCGTAAATATCTTAAGGCAAAGCGGGAGCTGAAAATTTTTAACCCTTTCGGGGCGACAAAAATACTAAGGGTGAATTTGCCTTTAATTAGTTTTTATACTATTGGCAGGACATCGATACCCTTTAACAAAAAAGGCTAAAATAACGAATAATATGTTGGAGGCCAACCGCGCCTAAATAATTTGGACAGTATTTTTGACACAAAATATGGACAGTCTGTCCTTAATTTTGTTATCAAAATACTGTCATAATATTGCAAGAACATGCATTAACATATTGATTTTTCTCATTAGAATTTAAAACGATTGTATTTGCTCTACTTAATAAAAATTAGATTGAGTATAGATTTACGTCTTCCTAGTATATTTGTAGAGTAGCTGACATTAAATCCCACGCGTTTTGTAGTAGAAGTCCCATTTATTTTCGTTCCTTATAATTTAACACATGTCCTTTAAGTATATATTTTCCTTAAAGCTAGTTTCACTTAGGATATAGAGTACGTTGTTCGTATTAAATTCAAAGTATCTTAGGGAAGCCAGCTCTAAATGTCTACACAATAGTCAGGAACAATTTTCGTACCTTGGCAACAAATGCTATTTAGTATGAAAAGTCAAAAATCAAATTATACAGCTTGAATTTAATTATGTTCATCATAAAAAAACCATATTTAATATCATGGATTCGTCAAAGCCACTGAACTTTTGGAAGCAGCGTGTAGTTACCCTGCTAAGTTAGCATATTGGTTGAACTCTTCGCATATTCCTATAATTCCATTCAACTGGACTGATAATACTAAATTTGAAAAAATCTTAAAGATCAAGATATATTACTTGATAAAAATGAAGAGTTACGAAATCTTTTCAAAGAGTCTGAAAGACGTTTGTCCAACAAAGTATTGGAGACATGACACTGTAAGGACAAGACGCAATTCTTGTAAAGTTCCGAAAAATATTGACGAATTTGTTCTAGTGTTTTTCTCTAGTTCCTCGAAGTACTTAGGTCCTGATGGGAACTAACCAAATAAATTTGGACATTCATCTAAAGGCGTGACTAAATTCAAACGCTGTTGTTGTCCTTCAGCTTCATGTGGCACCATCACTTTTGGAATAGTTAACGTGAATGAACTAAAAAACTGTTGCTTTAAAAAAGGTGGCGAAATGTCTAGAGCTGGCTTACTACCCGAAGTACACTCACCATTTGAAAAAAAACGCTTGACCTCTCATTTAGTATTTACTTAAATTAAGTTATTTGTTTCATGTGACCCGTATTTTAGTTTCCATTTAAATCAAGGGTGTTTTCTCGTTTCATTTATTTTCTACTAAGAAATTCAGGCTACCTAATACGGGATTTTAAGGCAACTGAAAAGATTAGTGAAAACCATTCCATAACTAAAAAATGTAGAACAACATTACTAGCTGTATTGTACTCACGTGAAACTGTTTTTGAAAAATATAATTTTGTACTACTAAAAAAAATATTATAAAGAAGGATAATTGGAGAAATATGTCTACGATTCTACTAAACAGTATGATAAAGGGGGAGCCCTAAACTTTAACATTTACTATTTATCGCCACTAGGGGGCGCCTGTACAAAATGCACACATTCTGATTCTACTCTGCTCACTCTCTCTCTAACTCTAGCCCACATGAGAGGCCGCTTAATTGTCAGTGTTGTTTTATACCATCATGTTTTGTTATTATTAACGAATTAAACTGTTATTATTAACGAATTAAACTGTTATTGTTAAGGATACGATAGTTTAATTATTTAACCCACTTCAACAAATGGCATCTCTGCTGGGGAGTCAAAGGGTTAAATTAACAAATAGAATAGTGTGACGACAACGTCAGCAAAGGCCTGGTTTCATAACAACGCAGTTACGTAGAATAAAGAAAATGGCGGACGGCAGCTTAACGATGTTGGGGCAAGTCAGGAAATTACAATCAATTAATAATTATCGGAGCTGGCGGTTTGAGATGGGAATGCTGCTGAAAAATCAAGGATTATGGGAGATCGTGGATCAAACAGAATCTCCACCAGGAGCAACAGCGGCAGCTGAGGTACAACAGAAATTTAAACTGAGAGAAGCAAAGGCTTATTCTACTATCGCCCTTAGATTGTCTGAAGACCTTAGAAGCCTGATAGAGGGATAGAAAACAGCAGCAGGCATGTGGAAAGCATTACAAACCGCTTTTGAACCAATTTCCAGAGCCCGCGTTGGCATGCTACGAAAACAATTCTACAACATAGAATATCAAGATGGTGAAGGAATGCCAGCTTTTATTGGACGAATTTATTATGCAAGACGGCAATTAGAGGAAGC
The DNA here is from genome assembly GCF_980474605.1 of Leiobunum rupestre. Taxonomy (NCBI): domain Eukaryota; kingdom Metazoa; phylum Arthropoda; class Arachnida; order Opiliones; family Sclerosomatidae; genus Leiobunum; species Leiobunum rupestre. Next base: position 12,327,471 of record NC_143392.1, on the reverse strand, counting down.
AGGGGAGACTGTAGCTGATAAGGAAGTTTCATACCAAATGATTGGATCTTTGCACGAGTCCTATCAAAGTTTAGTCTCAATTATATACGATGCTCCGGATGCAAAGTTCGTACCAAGCGTAATAAAGAATCAACTCATTGCAGAACATAGCCGGCAGACTTTACACGAAACTTCATCGCAAGCATCAAATGCTTTCTCAGCGCAAGTGAAGAAAGATTTTGGTAACACAAAGCCAAGTAGAAGATTTCAAGGTCGATGCAATAGCTGCCATATATGGGGACATCGAGCCACAGATTGTAGAAATAAAATGTCTCAACCAAAAGAGAATAAGAAAGATGATAGACTGCAAACAAAAAAGGGAAGCAGAGGAGCTTTCATTGCGTCAGCCCTTATAACAGATACAAGTGCAAATGAATGGATAGTTGATTCCGCTGCAACTCACCATTTTTGTCGATGTAGAGATTGGTTCCACACCTACTCACCTTTTGTTACGGAAGCAGCCATGGGAGAAGGCAAGTCTGATGTCATTGGTCGTGGAGATATATGGTTGCAAATGGAGAAGAATATATTTAAGTTACGAGGAGTAATGCACGCACCCGGGATGCGCAGAAACCTGATATCTGGCCGCCTCATTGATCAAGCTGGTTTCAAGTCCATAATAGAGAACTCACGTTTTACTGCATATTTTGCGAATGGAGTTTTCGGTTTTGAAGCGCCTTTAACCAATGCCAATTTCTACTCTGTCAAAGCTGTTGTCTTACCGGATGGACCTCAAGATGTAGATGAAGAGCAGGAGATAGTAGAAAATTTATCAATAACCGCTTCACCGGACTGGAGCGAGAAGGTTAGCGGAACTCACTTATGGCATGCACGTTTTGCCATATGAACGAAGAAGACCTGAAATACATGGCGGCACATAAAATGCTCGAAGGTCTGGAACTATCAAAGGGCAATCTTGGAGTTTGCGTTCTCTGCAAGGTGGCGAAAAGCACACTTGAGAATATACGAAGTACAGAACTATTACAACTTGTTCACTCTGATGTTTGGGACCCGTCACCCGTTACTTCATTAGGGTACTACATAACGTTTATCGATGATAAAAGCCGATATACAAAGGTATACATGATGAAGCATAAAAGCGAAGCATTTGATAGGTTCAAGGAATTTAAAGCGGATGTGGAGAATCAAACAGGGTTTACAATCAAAGCGCTGAAAACTGATAATGGACTGGAGTATTTAGCAGATCGGTTCACAAGATATTGTAAGGATGCTGGGATCAAACATGAACGCACCAATACGTATTCCCCTCAAATGAATGGCGTCGCAGAGCGCATCAATCGAACTCTGCTTAATACAGTCAGAGCGCTAATGGACGATGCCAAATTGCAACATTTCTTATGGGCTGAGTTAGTACACACTGCTGTGTCACTGAAGAATCGCTCCAGACATGCAAAGTTGGGGAATAAAGTACCTCTAGAGCTCTGGCGAAAAACGAAACCGAGTGGGAGATTTCTGAAACGCATTGGATGTATAGCATTTCTACACGTTCCACCACAACCCCGTAAAAATAATTTTCAGAGAAGAGCAAAACCTGGTGTGCTCGTCGGATATGCCATAAATACAAGAGGGTATCGAATATGGTTGCCTGAAGAAAGAACCGTAATAGAGTCGAAACCGTACGTTACATTTGCAGAAAGCAAGATTGGTATTGACAATATTCGATATACTACCCAAGATGAGAGAGATCTTGTAATTTGGCCAATTGAGGAGGAACCTGAAATACCAATGGAAGTGAAGCCAGAAGTGGAACCAGTACAAATAGATATAATTGACAACAATACAGAAAATCCAGTTCAAATAACCATGGAGCATACAGGGAGACAACCAGTTATTGGATTACCACCGGGTTGGACAAGAGAAATTAGAACCCGTAAATCAGGGTCAACAGCAGGTCAGAGAGACGTATATTATTACTACCCAGATGGTATTCAGCTCCGATCAAAGCCTGATATAACACGATACATGCAGGAAAATAAGATGAATTATGACTTAAATGTTTTTGATTTTTCTAAGACCCTCAAGACTTCAATGATGCTATCTGGTATTACTCCGGCAGATGTAGCAGAGGTATTTGAAGTTTGTTATATGGAAGTTAAGATACCCGAAAATTACGAAGAAGCTCTCACTTCACCTCAAAAGAATGAATGGCAAAAAGCCATGGATCAAGAAATGAAGACCCTCGAAGAACGACAGGTAGCAGAAATAGTCCAGAAACCAAGTGGTAAAATAATGGGATGCCGATGGGTCTATGCATTGAAAAAGGACCATAATGGAAAAATCGTCCGATATAAAGCCCGGATTGTGGCACAAGGATTTGGATTAATTGAAGGCGTCGATTATGATGAAGTCTTTTCTCCAGTCGTAAACTTTTCACTTATACGACTATTTATTTCACTATTTGTCATGTGTTTCGGATGGGTGCATAGTCACGTGGATGTGACAAATGCATATCTGTATGGCAACCTTGATAAACCCGTATATATGAAACAGGTGCCAGGGTATACTAAGGCAGATCCTACTCAATATTGTCTAATCCTCCAAAAGTCACTCTATGGCTTACCACAAAGTGGCAGACAGTGGTTTCGAGAACTTGACAAAAGGTTCACTGACTTGGGTTTTTCTAAGTTGAGAGGCACAAATTGTATTTATTACATACCTTTCAAAATTATCCTTATGGCTTATGTTGACGACCTCATAGTGTTGGCGAAAGATAACAGCTACATTCAAGAAACTCATGATATATTGTCTACAAAGTACCACATAAAATGTCTGGGACCAATTCGTAAACTATTGGGAGTCATGTTGGAGTTCAAGGAAGGAACCTTAAAGTTACATCAAACATCCTATATCAACAAAATAGGGATGAAATTTGGAATATGCCTGGAACAACCGGTGAGCTTACCAATGGTACATAATACCATATTGACAAAACAGGATTGTCCTGTCACGGAAGAAGATATGGCTCTCATGAAAAATGTTCCGTATCGTGCTTTGGTTGGAAGTTTAATGTTCGTCGCACAGAGGGCGCGCCCGGACATTCTATTTTCGGTAATTGCATTATCGCAATTCAACTCAAATCCCGGACATACTCATTAGTATAGACTAAGTCAACTAACGCGCTATCTAATCACAACAGCAAATCATGGGCTAGTTTATCATGGTATGAAAAATCCAGAGTTGGTGATATACAGTGATAGCGATTGGGGAGCAGACAGAGATACCAGACGTTCTCATTGCGGTTATGTTGCTTATCTTGGAAAAACACCAGTGTCATGGAGATCCATGAAACAGAAGTCCGTGGCACTCTCTACGACAGAGGCTGAGTATGTTGCTTTGACTGAGGCTATAAAGGAACTTTTATGGTTGCAGCCGATTATCCATGAGCTTAAAACTTTTAATGCACATATTGACAAACCCCTAGTATTATGTGATAACCAATCAGCCATCGCGTTTACCAAAAATAATATCGAAAACCAACGCACTAAGCATATTGACTTGCGATACAATTTCATAAGAGAAAATATTGATAAAGACAATTTTACCTTACAATTTGTAAAAACCTCAGATAATGTTGCAGATATCTTAACGAAATCCCTCAACAAAACTGCTTTTGTACATTGTGTAAATTTATTGAATATTCATGATTGATATAGAGTAACGTTTAACCAAAAGTAGCATAAGACCCAAAAGTGTGTCAGCTGTACCTTCGCGCCTATTAAATTTCTAGTAAGACCTAGTCACACTATAGACTACATAACCTACTAGTTGGAATAGTACTAGCAACATTATATTTAGTCTTTAGTCTGGCGCGATTTTCTCTCTTCGATTTACTCGCCCGTAGACATACGTTCTAAAACGCCTCACTCGGTGGCGCTGGAGTAACTCGATTTTGATGACGTGTTTTCCGACCCCCTCTTCGTTTCCCTTTTTACCTCTCCGAGGGGACTTTGTACCCTAGGAGGGGTTATACAACCACCGTGTCTGTCTGTCTGTCTGTGGCTCTGTCTGTCAGGCCTGCGAACGCGTTCGCATTTTCGGGGCAAAGGGTAATCGCTGCGTACGCAGTTTCTTAGAATTAGGGAAAAGGTTTTTCCAAAAGGGCCCGTTTTTGTTGTCATTGGGTGTAGTATAAATTTTTTTCAATTTGCGTTAGTACCGGGCGGGATTCGAACCCGAGCCCTCCTGCACGTCAGGTGATCATTCTACCACAGAACCACGGATACATTGTACACTTCACTGAAAATTAGAAACTCTTCCGAGGATAGGTATATTTTGGCTTGCCAACTTGTTTACTTTGCAACAAACTCTCATTAAAAACTATACCGTTCTGACACACTTTTGGGTCTTATGCTACTTTTGGTTTAACTTATTGTAACTTAATGCTGTGAATGTTAAAGAGGGGGAGTGATAAAGGGGGAGCCCTAAACTTTAACATTTACTATATATCGCCACTAGGGGGCGCCTGTACAAAATGCACACATTCTGATTCTACTCTGCTCACTCTCTCTCTAACTCTAGCCCACATGAGAGGCCGCTTAATTGTCAGTGTTGTTTTATACCATCATGTTTTGTTATTATTAACGAATTAAACTGTTATTGTTATGGATACGATAGTTTAATTATTTAACCCACTTCAACACAGTAAGCCTAGTGGAAAGAAATATAAAAAAATTTGTAATGTATTTTTAAATGTTCATTAATATACTTTTGGTATGATAAGTGTCAATGTAGGCTTTAAACTATTCACAATTTTCATTGAAGTCAACGTTTTGCAATACACTATAAAAACTTTTATTATTATATACAAAATATACAAAAAGTCACACGTTACATGTTTCGGCACTATGCGAGTACGCCGCCGTTATCAAACGTTAAAGCAAATCTGAAGTTCCAACTTTGGTCCGCGTATCATCGAGGAAATCCAGGGTAAGTATGAGTCGTAAAGTTACACAATTTTAAGAAAAAATTAGAGTAAATATGAGTCGTGGAATTACACAATTTTTAAGAGGGTTATACGAATTATATTAATTTTGTTAGTACAGTATAGAATTCCAAATTTTCAAAATGTCCGGTCGGGGGCCTAAATCTCTGTTTAGCATAATGTTTTTATTTAGGGCGATATTGTATGATTCCACTATGTTCAAGTTTTCTTCGATTTTTGATATGAGTTTCACCGATTCATTAAAGTCAATGACGTGAGATGGATTTTCCTTTAAGTGTGAGGCAAGGGCTGATTTTTCGGTTTTTTGGTGACTTATATCTTTGATGTGTTCATTTATTCTGGTCGCTAGGCGTCGTTGCGTTTGGCCTACATAACATTTTGAACAATTGCAGGTGATTTTGTAGACTCCTGGGTAGTCTAAAATTTCTCGTTGGTCTTTTAAGTTCGTAAAAAGGCTAGATATCTTATTCTGTGGTTTTAGTGCTACTCCCCAGTCCGTTTCCCTGGTTATAACGTTACCTATGACCGAGGAGTAACCTGGGTAATAAGGGAAAGTTATTCTGCGGGAAATTGTTTTTTTTTCTGGGACAAGAGTGTAGTTGAGTTGGTTATCGTCATTCTATTATGGTATTTCGTTACAGCTCTGTCAATAATGTCGGTGTTGAAACCTCTATCCGTCGCGATTTGTTTTAGATATCCAAGTGCTCTTTTAATATTTTCATTCGTATTGCATATCTTATACGCTCTAAAAACAAAGGAGTAGAAAGTAGAAGTCTTCTGGCTTCTGGGGTGTGCTGAGGTGTAGTGGGGTGGAACACATACCGAGAATGGTTTTCTAAAGACTGATATTAGTGCTTTGTTTTTCATGAATTGTTATTTCTGTGTCTAAGAACGGAAGGGTTTTCCTATTATTTGTACCGAATTCTACCGTGAATTTTATATAGGGGTTGAAATTATTTAAATCGTCCAAGAAACTTTCAAAGTGTGTTTGGTTGCCTGCCCAGACAATGAATGTGTCGTCGACGTATCTCAGCCGTAGTCTCAGGTCAATATATAATGTACTAAAAAAGTTTAATTCGAGTTCCATCATAAAAACTTCACAGAGTATAGGAGACAGCGGTGACCCCATCGCTAGGCCTTGTATTTGTTTGTAATAGAGGCCGTCAAAGCTAAAATTAAGTGTTCCGACACACATTTCAGTTAAGTTAAGTAAGTCCGCGATCGTCATTGGTGAGAAGTTATTTTTGATTAAAGTTGTCTAACACGAATTGGTTTCGAGTTATGTGCGTTTTCTTTCAATTTTCATTTTAACGACTTTTGTGATTTTGAAAAACAGTTCCTCGACTTCCTATTGGTCAAATTCGATCGAATCAAGGCTAATTAAACCTACAATGTGACGTGGAACACTTTTTCTAATTGGAACCAACTTTCTAACACTTACGGTTCTCGCGTTAGTTTTTGGATTACCTTGAAGACATGATTCAAGGTCATCGACTTTTTCGCATTAGGTTTCCCCCTACATCTTGTATACGACTTGAAAATTTCAAAATCGTACCTAAAACAGATTTTGGGATATTTGCCCGGGTTCATTTTCAGTGGACACCCTGTATATAAAATAACTATATAATTTATAAAATCTAACAAATAAAACATTCCAAGAAATATATGCGTGTATAATTCGTAAGAAGGGACATAAATTATAGGAAAAAGCTCAGCTACGCTGAGTAAAGAAGGTGATATCCCTGAGTCATTCGTTGCGGCCGAGAAGGGACAGGTATTTGAGTGGATAATAAATAATTTTAAATGTAAAATAATTCAATTCGATATCAATTTTTTATTAATATTTTCTAGGTTTTTAAAATTGTGTAGTTTTTGACTATCGCCCTCTAGTAACCGACGCTGTATGCATATATCAAAACACACTAAAAACTAAATAACCGTAATGGCAACCACAATTGTTTACTACCCGTAAACCGAGTTTTTACCTCTCCGAGGGGACAAAGTCCCCTAGGAGGGGTTATACAACGACCGTGTCTGTCTGTGGGTCTGTGGGTGGGTCTGTGGGTGGGTCTGTGGGTGGGTCTGTGGGTGGGTCTGTGGGTGGGTCTGTCTGTCTGTCAGGACTGCGAACGCGTTCGCATTTTCGGTGCAAAGTGTAATCACTGCGTACGCAGTTTCTCAAAGGGTTGGCAAAACCACCGTGTGACGGTGAGCGTTAACGGATGCATTTGCGGTTTGGTTTGGATGGTGTTTTTTCGCTCACCGTCGTGACGGTTTGGTGTATTACGTTTTTGTAATGTTTATGCGTAGGTTATAAGTGTTGAATTCGTTGTGTTTGTGTTCTGATGGTTGTGCATGTTGAGTCTGTTGTGTTTATATGGGCGTTTTCTCTCCAACTTTTTCTTAATGACTTTGGGACGGACCGAATGCTGAGTGTAATGCTACCTCTCAACGTCCAATGGCAGGGTTTCCACCAGTTGTACACGGTATTCGTCTTAGTATCAATTTGCGATCGCATCGGGCGGGATTTGAACCCGAAACCTCCTGATTGACAGGCGGACGTTCTACCACAGAACCACCGACACTTGTTACGCCTTATTGAAAATTAGACCTTCAGCTTTATCGGAAGCGTATTTAATAGAGTACGAAATTTTGGTTTAATTGAAATAGAATTGAAATTGAAATTATTGCATCGAAGAAATTCTAATTTAGCGTTTCTCTATTGATTAAAAACAAATGCGCCACCCAGGTTTCGAACCCAGACCATTCGGCTTGGCAGTCGAGCGCTCTACCACAGAACCACCGATAGCTGCTTAGATTCACTGAAATTAAGACAGGCATCGTAAGCATAATAGGTAATAAAGTCTTTTTTTATTAATGAATTTATGAAGGCCTAATCTGGTATTTTTTAAAGGTTAAATCTTGTTTTAGCGCAGTCAGCCGAGATTAGAGGGTTAAAGGGTAGACCCTGTGGGTGGTCCACTTTCTTAACGACCTATATATAGTTCTGTTAATTCAAAGGAGATAATTTAACGTTAATTGCTTTAAGAGGTGGCGGTTAGTCAAGTGGCTCTCTGTGCTTTGTTGATGGTAAGGTTTTTGCTTCTTGTAAATACATTTGGTGTGGATATTTGGATATCTACGATTTCTAACGCAGTCAATGATTTCTTGGGTGTGCGAGTCATTATATGATATTGGAAATTGGACGGCATTGGTCTTTTTCATGTGGTATGCGTCACAACGTCAACAGGAAGTGAACGAGTCGTCCACTACCAGATATCTACGGTATCTTCATCAAGGGCGAGTGTTGAAATAAAATGAGCGTTAAAGATGCGGCAAGTATTTCGTAAGCGAGTAATTCCAAAAAGCCTCTGTAGATATTTCTTTCATTAAAATTTGCTTCGTATTATATTTAACTGATAAACTTGTTCTGTAAAAGGGTTTAATTCAATTGTGCATTGTTATAGTACGTCTAACTTACTGTTGTAACTACTTAACTTATGATATTCTGAATAAATTAAAATTGGTCGTTTCGTCTCAATTATTTTAATTATAATTAAAATTTTATACCGGGCGGGATAGAAATGGGTTAATATTTTTAACAAATAACTCTAAATTGCGGAGATATATCTTTAAGGGTTATCTCGAGAAATTAATACCACTAGGGACAATTCTACCGAGGAGAGGTATATTTTGGCTTGCCAACTTGTTTATTAATAAAAAAACGTTGAAGTTTTAACAAAGTGTACAGCACCAATGTACAAATATCATCTTGTGTTTTGCTGTTTTCATTTTCAGCACAATTGTCCTAACGTTAATGTATTATCCATCTCGTCCGAAAATTTGTAAGTATTTTAAACTTTATTTTATTAAATTTTAAATATTACAATCACCTCATGAGTCTTCCGTAATAAATAAATATTTTATTATATTCTACCATGACAAAAAATCAATACTTATATTATATAAATTATCAATTGTAAAAAATAACAGGTAAACATCACTTAAACAAAAACTTCTTTTCGTCGTTTTACAATAATTTATATGACCCGCTTAATTTCTTAGCTTACTTGCAAATAAAATCTATCTAAAATTTCTATCTAAGTAAGCTAAAGCGATTAAAACAATATTTATCATTTTTTTTTAGATTTAAAGAACTTCGTAGAACCGAATAGGCGTTAAAATTTGATTTTCTGTTGTATCCTGAATCGATGCTCTTGAAACCAAATGCTTTGCTGTTCCTCCGATTCCGTCACTAGTCGCGAAGAAATTCCATTCTGCAGTTACGCCAAAATCGAACTCGTGGTGGGAAAGATTTAAGAGGTTTTTACAATTTTTGTACTGTGACGCGGCTCCATCACTGAAGTAGTAAACATGTTGCTGGACTATTTTCCCAGTGAAAACCCTGGACAGCGTCTTGGTCAATAAATGAATAGTTTTCTGCAAAGTCTAGAAGAGTCACAACGTGGTTTTCTGGTAATTCTTCTTTAAGTTTCCTTAGGTAAGAAGCCTGTGATTTGCTAATGAAATGATGGGGAATCGCTTTCTGCACACGCTCACAAAAATTCGCAACATAATCATTCACGCTTTCTTTAATGTCAATTAGTTTGGTTCGACCATCTACATGTATCCATAACTTATACGAAATTTCATCATCGTGGTCTACCTCGGCTTCTTCGAATAATACCATCAGATATTTCGAAAACCACTCATTTCCAGGACACTTTTCACAACCGTGAAGCATGCATTGTCGCGCATCGATGTTGCAAACTGGTTTCAAAATAAGCGCTTTATAATCAACTTTAACAGGTAAAGCAACAGTCAAACTTTATATTTTGGTGAATTTCGCACACGCATACATTATGGACTCCTTTGGACGAAACAGTTGAGCACCACTTTGGTCTAAGGCTACAAAACGTGGAAAATCCAATTTTCAAGTCTGGGTGAATAGTTTTAAATTGTATATACAGGGTGTCTCAATTTGCTCGATCAGGCCATTTTTCTCAAAATGTATTTATGCTAGGGTTCTAAAATTTTCAGGGTTTATTTGTTAGGTGTGGAAGGCTTTGGTTACTAAATTTCAGAAAAATCGAACGAATTTGTGCCGTTTTGGAAAATTTATTTTTTCACCGGTAGGTGCCACGCAAAATGTTTCAATAGAAAAGTTGTAGGGCATAGTCGAAAGTGTAAAATAATTTTGGTTCGGTTGAAAATGACCTATTTTTCACTGAGTTCGGAGGTCGGGGGAAAAACAAGTTGTACTAGCAGGCAATAGCCTTTAACGTAAACAATCGTACATAATCACAACACACATGTACATTTATTTTAGGGAACTTATGCTTTCAGCTATGCAGTTAATAATCAGATCTGCAAAAAGTTATTGTTAAAGAAAATTATTACGTTCAACACCTAATTAGACAAAGTTGACACAGACCGCGTCTTCCATTTCGACGTGGTTACGAATAGTATCACCAAACAAAGATTTGTAGACTAAAAATTACGCTTATTTTTCTTTTGTTGTTTTTTAACGTGAAATATCAATTGTCCGAGTAGTATTTCAAGCGTTTACATTTCAAAGTTAAAACATTATCTCAGCTTGGCCGATTGTTGTCCAGTATGCCTCTTTACACTCGAGATCAACGCGCTCATTCGCTAGAATTATTTTAAGGAGAAGGTCGTCGTAATGCTACTCTAGTAAGTCAGTTATTTAGACGAAGATTTCCCAATTGCAGACCAAGTAATACGACGGTTCTTAGAGTGGTCCGCGACTTCGACAACTGGGGTAATATCAATCCGAGGTTTCGTGGTCGTGGTCTCCAGGACATTGACATGGAAAACACCATACTTGCCTACTTCGTCGCCTATCCTCGAGCGAGCGTCAGGACTGCCAGCTTTGACTTAGGGTTGGATTGAAACTACGTTTGGAGAACACTCAAAAGACATAATTTTCATCCTTTCGAGCGACACTTCACCAAGGACTGCATGACGGTGATAGACAGCGCCGACTCGACTTCTGCAATTGGTTTTGCCTCATGGCTGACGCACACCAGGATTTTCACGATCAACTACTGATGTCCGACGAATGTTCATTCGGAAGAGATGGGCCTTTCAACGGTCAAAACCAACATATGTGGGACTACGAGAATCCACACTGGGGATTTCCTCACCGCCACCAAGTGCAGTTTCGCTTAAATGTGTGGGCTGGTCTGTTAGGTGACAGAATTATTGGCCCGTTCTTCCTGCCAAATCGTCTGAACGGTCAAAACTACTTGGAGTTCCTTCAAAATGAAATATCCAACGTGTTGGATGACATTCCTCTGGCCGAGTACAGACGCATCTGGTTCCAGCAAGATGGGGCGCCACCTCACCAATATCGTGACGTGGTTGCATATCTAAACGACGAGTTTCCTGGAAGATTGATCGGAAGAACTGGTCCTGTTCGTTGGCCTGCAAGATCCCCTGATCTAACACCACTCGACTTTTTTCTTTGGGGATTCGTAAAGGACTACGTATACCAAACACCTGTGACGAGCGTTGAAGATTTACGACAAAGAATCATCGAAGCATGTCGCCGGGTGACTCCAGAAATGGTTCGGGGAGCATTTCGCAATATGCAACATCGTGCATATTTGTGCATTGCATCAGAAGGTGGCATTTTTGAAAACATTTTGTAGAAGTCATTAAAAAACATTTGTCACTTGGGCTAATTATTATTTGTTTATTTTTCGAAATCTTATAACTGAAATGCATCTTACCTACAATTCGTTAAAGACTATTGCCTGCTAGTACAACTTGTTTTCCCCCGACCTCCAACTCAGTGAAAAATAGGTCTTTTTCAACCGAAACAAAATTATTTTTACACTTTCGACTATGCCCTACAACTTTTCTATTGAAACATTTTGCGTGACACCTACTGGTGAAAAAATAAATTTTCCAAAACGGCACAAAATCGTTCGATTTTTCTGAAATTTAGTAACCAATGCCTTCCATACCTAACAAATAAACCCTGAAAATGTCAGAACCCTAGCATAAATACATTTTGAGAAAAATGGCCTGATCGAGCAAATTGAGACACCCTGTATATCGCTCGTATGTTGGATAAAAGGAGCCTTTTTTATGTTTTTGAATTTTAGTCCCGTTCAGTCGAATCGTTACAAACTCTTTCTTACCAGGACACAATAATTCTCGATACATAATCCTCTTCATAAAATGAAGAAGCTTTAACTTGTACATCCATAGATAATTTATTACCACGTTTTTGATCTATGTCTGGTAAAATTCCGAACTCACTCCTAAGTGTACGGGCTTTTTTCGTCATGTGTTCGGATACATTGAACTCTTTGGATACTCTCGCTATCGACCACGATTTAGGGACTATAGTGAGTAATTTCAACCTGTCTTTTTGTACTGGAATTTCCAAATTTTTCCTTTAATTCTTTAATAAATGAATCAAAATCACTGGAACTAGAAGAACACGGGTCAGAAGCGTCTTCACTAATATTGGGCACTTTGAATACTTTGCTTTTAATACCATACATAGTTTGCGTAACTTTACGTTGTCCATACGACTGTCGCTGATTTGACATTGATCCATGCAACTTTATACGCGATGTTTCAAAAACTTGTAAGGACTCATTCAAAGTCTCCAGCTCTATTGACTTTATCTCTTCTGGATTTGAAAGGGGTTGGCTTCCTTCTCCTAAACTATCCGTTATAGCGACGAGCATAGCTAAACGGGCTCGTCTCACACTAAGAGCCCGAGCTCGATTTGAGACTGAGCCCAGGCTTTATTATGATAATGATACGAGCCCGAGAAGAGACCAAAACGTTGTGGTCATTTTATTTGAGCTTGAGATGAGACCATTAAAATATAGTAAATTTCTTTGAGCCTGAGCTGAGTCCTATATAGTATAGTGTATTACTACGAGCCCGAGCTGAGCCCATATTTTTGTAACGAGCCGGATATGAGACCTTATAATTTTTAAGAGACGGTTGTGTCCGTTTTTGCTCGATTATGTTTCCCTTGGCCACTGGGGAGCGCTGTGGCGCAGAGCAAAACGGCCCTAACCGTAACGCTTTCTTTCTCACCGACACGACCAACTTTGATTACGTGCTGTTTGCGCTATGGCTAAAGCGTGAACAGCACGTGATCGCAGTTGGCCGTGTCGCCCTTGAATAGAGCTCTCACCTACTGGGTTAACACGGAATTTACGTAATTGGCTATTTCGGATAACGTGAGTTAACCCACTCGTTTTCTGATTGATCCAAAGTAAACTAGCTTCTAGAATTTTCGAAGATTGTTGTAGTGAAGAGCGTACCAGGCCTGGTTGCCCGGCTGTTTCGTTTGACTTTTGTATCGTGCTGTGCTGCGTCACCGGCGTGTGTAAGGTAGCCTAGCCCTTGCTCCTACTCCTATTCCTACTCCTAGAGGGAAAGGCAAGGACCCGGCGGACGGTTTTTATGACGTCACTATGTTAACTTCACAAACAACAACGTGAGAGGGGAGATTTTTACTCTCGTAGGCGGGGCCAAAACCGTCAGAGTGATCTTACCATACGCGGTACGGAAGGATAAGCATTCCGAGTAGAGGTATGGATTCTTGATTGAGTTGATAGGGGATAGGAAAGAAAAACATCCGATTTAAAAAAAGGTGATGTAATAACTGAATATAAGCTACGTTATAATATTTGCTAATTTTAGTACTTATTGTTCTTATATTACTTATGGAATTATTTATTTATCTATATGAAAAAATATTAAGATTTAAAAAGTTATTAAAAGATTGGAATGAGTTATGCAAATTCTTATGAGACTGACACGAGCCCTTGTTAGTAACAGAAAAATATATGAGCCCAGCCCGAGACGAGCTCTCGTGTTTCAAAAAATATTAATGAGCCCGAGACGAGCTCTTGTATTTAGAAGAAAAACGTATGAGCCCGAGACGAGCTCTCGTATTTAGGGAAAAAAACTTATGAGCCCGAGACGAGCTCTCGTGTTTTTGGGGAAATTATTGTGAGACCGAGACGAGACTAAGGCCAAACAAAAGATTTGGTGAGACTGAGCCCGAGACCAAGTCTTGGTGTTCAGGTATGGCGACGAGTAGGACATTGTAGCTGGACTGGAAGTCTTTAGGGTAATAAATCTAGTGCAATAGTTTTTACAGAGTTTCTGACCTGGTTTTACTTTCTTTTCCGTGATTTGATTGATAATTAAACAATCTTCTGAAGAAATAACCTTTGTAAGAGTAGGACCACGTATTGGTTTTTTGTGCACTTGAAATGGATCACAACATTTTAATTGCAGTGATGAATATCTTGTAAGCATCGCGCAATAATGGTGGTAACATAACGGTTTTATACAACCTTTGTCTATGCTTGGCCTTACTGCAATGAGGTAAAGATTTTCATCGTCAGTTTGAGACAAATCCAGTTTTCCTTGTATACACATAAATGTGACAAATTTCGTTGTTGATTTCACCGACAGAGCAGCATATAAAAATATATCTACTCAAGATACTAAGTACTACTATCAGATATTTTAAAGCTAATAAGATTCCATTACGGACAAGCGAGGATCCATTAAAATGCAATCTACACTGCCGCTATTGTTACTGCGGAGATCACAGTCCAAAAAAATCTAGAAAACCGCATGCTACGTCTACTAAGTTCGGGAGTAATACGAAACGGGTGTACCCCCCTTATAACCTTGACATTTTTTCAACTCCCACGGGAACGTTAGAGGTGAATCGGAGAACCCCGAGGTCAAAAATTTCAACCCAACAAACAGTAATTTATATTTTTTATCATAAGTAAAGTAATAAGTAAGACATTGAGCGATTTCTTTTAATAGTAGTCTGTCATAGAGCGATTGCGTAATCGAACGTTTTGCAACAAGAAAAGCTCCCTTTCTTACAATTTTCTTTGGCAAAAAAGCTGCCAGTTTCTGATACGAGTGAAAACACGTGTATGTTTCAAATTATAAAATAACTACCTTATCAAGTTAAGCGGATGTTAATAATAGTTATTTTTATCCCCCCGGTTTAATAATTCATCATTATTTCCTCAAAGTAAGCGTTATATTTACCCTTTGGAAGCATTTCAATTTTCACTCGGCGATTTCGCGGGTATCGTTACTTGTTAGTTTTCAAAGAATAAGCGCAATTCGCGAAAGCTTGTTAATCCTTTGTCACATAATGACTTACGTTGTCATTGGCGAAACAGACTATCAATAAAAAAATTGCATTGGGTGAATAGGAAGTGTCATACTTTATTTAGTATGTAACTTATGATTTTATGCAATAAACATTTAAAATAACTATATTCAATGTTTAATGTGTATGTTTTATTTATAAATTATACCAAGATATCCGTATTTAATTCAATACTCTTCAATTAGTAAGAAAATAATAACTTGTTTTTTTTAAATAAATTGAAAATTTTCAAAATATCAAAAAATCGGTATTTGTTTTGGTAAATTATGTCAAAATCCAATAAGTGTATGTTTTTTCGTATCACTGGAAAGCTACGCTTGTACGCTCTCTAGGTATTTCTTAAAATGTCAACTTATCACATTTCCACATCATCTTATAGTGTTTAGTACGTTACCCCTGAAATTTTTTACTTTTTCGCCTTTAACTCATAGACTTTGCTATCTACAAAACGATTAATACGACTACTGCGTTCTGCACCCCAATTTATCTAAGAAACTAATTTTACATTAATTTCTTTTGCTTAGATAGAAAAAATTCAACTTTTAATCAAGGGGGGCGAATTACGTAAACGCACCACACGAAAAACCGGGGCTAGTAGTTGTAAGGGCGTATTTCAATAATTACTAGGAACTTTTAGCTAAAGACTCAGAAATAGTCGTTCCTAATACTGACCAAACTGTGTGCAAAATTTAAAAAAAAATCGCTTGACCCATGGTAACATCATTGGGTGAATTCACGTGGAATGGCCCAGTTATTTTATCGGATTTAATTTGTTTTTTGATTTTTTTTACTTAAATTATCTTTACAATTAACTAGAAGTAGAAGAACGGAGAAAAAGAACCGATTTTGGCGGTTTTTTGAAAAATAACCGAAATTTCATCGGGTAATGGATGGATAATGCCGACCACTACAGTATAATAAAAGATGAATAAAAGAACTGATTTTTGTCATGGTGGTATTAAATAAAAATATATGAATTTATTACGGACAACTCATGAGATTGATTGTACTATTTAGAAAATACTTTAATAATTTTAAAACATTTTAAAAATAAACATACAAAATACGAAACGTGATGAAAAAAGACATCAGCGTTAAGACACAACGTTTCGGACTTAACGAAGTCCTTTGTCAAGTGTAGTGGGATTAATAAGAACAAGGGTATTTATAAATATTAGCAGTTGGTTAAATGACGTCATGTTTCTAGGTAAATTTGTATACAGAGTAGTGACATAAATTATAAATCTAACAATATTTTTAACAAATACATTTTTTTTTTAGAATTACAACAATTAAGTTTATGAAGATGTAGTTATAGAGACTACGTCAATATTATCGATATCCCAAATAGGAGATATATCACCGTCTTTATCTAAGTTTAAATTGCCTAATTTTTTAATCAAAATTTTTTCTACGAATTTACGTTTGAAATTATGTTTCTCGGTGTGTAAAATTGATTTGTTGTTGAAATTTATAATGTGACCGGAGTTTATTGTATGATGTGCTAGGCTATTGTGAGGGTCGCGGTTAATTATTGCGCGTTGATGTTCTTTAATTCGGGTTAGGACTGGTCGCATAGTCTCTCCAACATACTTATTGGGGCAAGCGCCACAAGGGATTTGGTATATTACACCGTCGGGATTTTGTTTTTTGTTATAATTGTTAATTAAATTTTTTGTTGGATTTTTGAATAATTTTTTGAACGAATTTCCTTTTTGGTACACCACGTTAATATTTATATTTTTAAGTTTCCGCTCGAGGGCGTTATTTTTAGTGCCTAGGTATGGGAGTTTGAGGTATATGCGTTTTTTATTTGGTTTAAATTGTTTACAGGTGAGCGTATTAGATTTGAAACGACAATTTTTTATCAAGCGAGTTGGGTATCCACTAATTTTTAATTGGGAATCAATAGTATCTTTGTCATTGAGGTTATTAAAATTATATTTGTTTATGCGACTGTACATATTATAAGCTAGATTATTTTTGATTTTAAATGGTTGAAATGACCGAAAATTTAAGAAACGACCAGAATGGGTAGGTTTTTGGTACAGTTGTGTTTTTAGGGGGCAATTGATTGTATTTGTAATTTTTATACCTAAAATTTTTTTTATTGTATGGTCGTTTTGTTCTTCTAACGTAAATTGAATGTTATTATCGTAAGTATTTAATATATTTAGTATATTAAGTGGTTCGTCCGTGACTGAAGTTAGAATGTCATCGACAAATCTAAACCAAAATAGTATTTGATTTTTATGATCTATTATGAATCTTTTTTCGAGGTCTTGCATATTCATGTTTGCTAACAAGGGTGAAAGGGGGCCGCCCATTGGTAGGCCTTTGATTTGTTTGTATATTAAACCGTTAAATTCGAAAAAAAACTTAGATAAAGACGGTGATATATCTCCTATTTGGGATATCGATAATATTGACGTAGTCTCTATAACTACATCTTCATAAACTTAATTGTTGTAATTCTAAAAAAAATGTATTTGTTAAAAATATTGTTAGATTTATACTTTATGTCACTACTCTGTATACAAATTTACCTAGAAACATGACGTCATTTAACCAACTGCTAATATTTATAAATACCCTTGTTCTTATTAATCCCACTACACTTGACAAAGGACTTCGTTAAGTCCGAAACGTCGTGTCTTAACGCTGATGTCTTTTTTCATCACGTTTCGTATTTTGTATGTTTATTTTTAAAATACTACAGTATAAGTTTTGATAATTTCGAATTGTTATTTCAGATGGCGCTTTTTACTGAATTTACCTCACGACTGCTGGTTCTTGCTTGCATGATTATTGTAAGGCTTAGCCTAGTCAAGGATTCTATATTTTTAGAAGGATAGGAAGTGATGGCGCTTTCGCGCCGGGAAGAAAACGCGCGACTGCGCAGTAGCTTCTTCCAAAAATTACCCAGCCAAGGTCAAATATCGCTACCGTGAAGGCGATAAGCCCATTTCGCCGTTGAACGATTTGGCCGTAGGGGTGAGTAAAAGGGGTAAAAGTGACGTCCCTCTTTTGTAAAACTCCACGCGCTTCCCGCCAGACCGTTTATACAGGGAACCTAGTCACTTCCTATCCTTCTAAAAATATAGAATCCTTGGCCTATTCGCCGGGGATCTATTTTATTTCATGGCCCAAAGCTACAGAAACCAAATGCAGAAACTTACTTCCCCCCTATTTTCTTGCGCTTTTACTTGAGAACTTCCTGTTAACAATATTGACGTCATGAAATTACCGGAAGAGAATAGCCCCAATATAGTCCCCTGTCTCTATTTTGTTTGGCTAGAAAGATCAATTATGGTAATAATAACATAATATCATATGTAACATAATTACTCATAAGTATGCCACTGTACCTTTATTCCATTCAAACATCTTCACTAACGGTTTGTTTCACCACGAACCAGTAAAAAGGTGGACTACGTTAGATTTTAACCTTTTTATTCATCCTAGTAATTTTGGGAGTCACACTATTGGCTACTAACATATGTATTTAAGCCAATGTACAATGTAGCTTTATTGAAATTTAGAAACTCACTCGGTTTGTGCGGATGAAGTTATAAAATATATAAATAATGAGTAGTTTATAAAAAAAAAAGGTTGGGGAAAATGACCAATACGGTTCAGTGATCGTCGAAACGGGATATTCGACCAGCTTTATTAAAACCCATGCCAAGCCTAGAAGAGTTAGGCCTAGAAGACTAAGAAGAGTTAGGCCTAGGCTTAAAAGAATCTGCAAAGACTCCAACCTTGCAGATGCCCCAGAAAAGATCTAACTGAATTTAAACTATTTTTTCCAATAAACCTGCTATTTTATTTTACAATGCAAATTTATTTTAGAACGGGAGTCTCCGAAAACTTCATTAATTTGCATATTAATTGCATTAACAGCATCTGACAGTATATTGTAGTTCATTTTAGCTCCTAAGTCTTGGTTGTTCAAACCGGTTTGTTTGAACACTAAAATAATGGCCATCGGTTTATCAGACGTAGAGCATAATCGGCATTTGAGATTCGATGACGCAGGGGCGTAGGAACGTTCTAGAAGTTGGAGGGGGCAAAGATAAACGAAAAGGGGTCTAGAGAGTGGTTTTTAATTTTTAATGGAGTGTAGCTTCTCCGAATACATGTGTACTTGTTACTACTATGTAAATTGGCGGGAAAAGACTGAAATTTAAACACAGTTGAGGTTCTATAAACTGTATATGCTTTTAAAATGATAATTTGAGCCTTTTGAAGATTTCAACTGACCAAAGGTTGGAGGGGGCAATAACATTAGTTGCCCCTCCCAGCAAAATTCTAGGGAGGGGCATTGCCCCCCCTGCCCCTCCCGGTTCCTACGCCCCTGCGATGACGTCAAATATTATTTAACTGAAACGTTCAGCTTTTATATCGAAATAATTTTGAATGAACAGACAGCTTTCACACAATCGAATTAAATCTCAATCGGTAGGCGACGATACTTCTGACCAAAATTTAAACTACACACGAAGCTTATAATTTCCACCGCTTTGGTATTTATATTATAGTGATTTCAGCTCCGAAAATCACCGCTTGAAAAATTCCAGGCGATCTCTATCACACCTCATTGCTTTCGCGCCGTATTATTTAAAAATACGTCTTTTAGCGCCATCTCTTAGGATAGACTAATTTTATTAATATAAATTATAATAATGTCCCACATTTTAATCATGATATTTCGAATACTTTTAACTGAGCAGATTTTCCTGTTAAATATTATAAAATAATAAAATGAAATTCATATTCTAAACCATTGGCATATTCGGAAATGTCCCCAACTTGTAAAGCCACATTGGTAGCTGGGGGTTGTGGCATACTCCTGTAATCTTGCGTCTGAGAGGCTGAAATTTCGGGATTGCGGAGGTAATCAAGAGATGTTATGTGCCAAGTTCATCAATAATAGCTCCGCGAAGGTTATTGTGTCTCTTATGAGTTTGGTATGGTTTGTGGTTAGCCTTTAGAAAACCTCTGGAATGGTTTGTGGTTAGCCTTTAAAAAACCTCTGGAATGGTTTGTGGTTAGCCTTTAGAAAACCTCTGGAATGGTTTGTGGTTAGCCTTTAGAAAACCTCTGGAATGGTTTGTGGTTATCCTGTTGAAAACCACATTTGGAGCCAAAGCGGAAGCAGCGAAGTTGATGAATGGAAGCGTGTAACACATACCTCTGTAGAACCATTTTTTTAAGGTTGAAATTCAATTTAACAATTAAACGAGGGCGTTTATTTTCGGGTGGGTTTTAATTTCTGCAGCTCTGTTTTTGACCTGAAAGAAACATTATTTCACGGATTTTTTAAGATGACCGCCTTGTTGCAACGCTAATTTCTAGATGACGTATAAACGTGTCTATTGGTTTCCCTAGCGTTAGCAAAGTAGGAGGAATCTCGTGAAAAACAACCTTAACGTTCAGTAACCGGGTTCAAGAATGTCTAGGGGTATGATATATATAAATATACAACGAGAGTACGGGTGTCCAAACGGTTTTATATATTATAAACCAAAATAATAATAACAATACAAATAACAATAAAAAACTTAAACACTTAATAATAATAACAATAAGCATGCAAAAACACGAATTACGCGGGGGGGGGGGATACGCGGGCTCTCTCTCTTTATAACAATAGTTTGAAGCCTGTGGCTTTCGCTCACCGATTGATGAACCGGTCTGGAGTCTTCTGGCTGGTGGTCCGACTTTCCAAAGACTGGCTCTTCGGCGTGGCTAGCTAGCTCCTTTTCCTGGACTTCGTCCTCGATCGATATGTCGCTCGTTTTGGGTCTCCTTAACCCTTTGGTTCTGTCCGCTCTTAAACTCGGTCCACTCTTTGGCTCGATTCGGTCTCTGGCTCTGTCCGGTCTCTGGCTCTGTCCGCTCTCTGGCTCTGTTCGGTCTCTGGCTCTGTCCGGTCTCTGGCTCTGTCCGCTCTCTGGCTCTGTCCGGTCTCGGGCTCTGTCCGCTCTCTGTCTCTGTCCGGTCTCGGGCTCTGTCCGCTCTCTGGCTCTGTCCGACCTCTGGCTCGATCCGAAATCTGGCTCTGTCCGGACTCTGGCTCTGGCCGGAATCTGGCTCTGTCCGACCTCTGGCTCTGTCCGATCTCTGGCTCTTCCGTCACTCAGGACCCTGACGACTTACTCAGGCCTCTGAGGACTTACTCAGGCCTCTGAGGACTCACTCCATCTCTCTGTCTCTGCCATAAAATATCTGTAACTCCCTGGTTTTGTTCAGCACCATTTCAGTAGGCGTGGTTTAATTACGAAAACTGAGATTTGGTGGCTTCTTATTGAAGGGGTTAAAAGGTTAAGGGTAGCTTGGAGTAGGCGGCTTGGCTTGAAGATTATTGCCCGTAGAACGTTTGTGTATAAAAGTAGAAAGATTAAATCACCTGGTGTCTTTCCCAGGAAGAAGGTCGCACGGCGGTACCACATGTCGCCACGTGGCTTTCGGGAAGGGTACACGTGGTTGTAGTTTTAATTTTTAAAGGTGGCCGTTTGAAGTAACGCTTCTTTCAATAGTTTACTATTGACGCCCGAACGCCGTACAATAGAGAGCGTGCATCTCTAAGTCATTTACGATACGACGCCGAGTATTCAACAATAGAGAGAGAGAGAGAGAGAGAGAGAGAGAGAGAGAGAGAGAGAGAGAGAGAGAGAGAGAGAGAGAGAGAGAGAGAGAGAGAGAGAGGGGTTATAGCGCACAATGGATGAGTCAAGATGTGCGCGCTTTCCCAGCACCGAACGCTGGTTAGGGGAGAGCCACATGTAGAGAGGATACGATATTTTACACGGACAACAATAATACATTTTACAAGAAAAATACTAATGATACCCTTTTACGACTTGGACACCCGTAAGAAATTGAAAAATATAAAAGGGACTTAAAAACTTAATGTCATAATTTTTAAATAACACTAATCTAAATAGGAAATATTTTAAAAGCAATAATATTTAAATAACACTAATCTTTAAATAACACTTTTAAAAATGAGCGTTACATTGTTAAATAATTTAACTTTGTAAAGGAGCGATTTTAAGTGAAAAATAGTAATTAAACATTTATAACCAAATTAATTAATTAAAGGTATAATATGTTTAATACTAATTAAATTTGTTGTAATATTTCATCACAGATTATCGGACTTGGAGAATTTACTTCTGTGTATTACTTATTTGTATAATTTCCTACTATTAGAAATTAAGTTATTAAAATTTTAATCATTTCGTTTTATTAAATTTGTGGTTGGAAATGTCTCCTCTTTGCAGTGATTTAATTTTAAAGTCAATCCTACTATTAGAAATTCAGTTATTAATTGTTAAAATTTATTTTCCTTTTTTTTGTGTTTTTCATAACCAATTTGAAACTCGACTACTTGAGCTAAAAATTTGAAAAATATATCAATACAAAGATTTTTCCACTCGCTTAATTTTAATATTAATTTCATAATTTAATTCATAGCGAGTAATTAGCGGATGTTACTGAAAAATATTCTTCCGTAGAGATAATGTAATTTGGTAGTTTGGCTCTTTGCCAGTAGATGGATACAAGGTAAACAAAATGACCAAATCGTTATTATCCCATCGAAGACCGGTTTGTTTTCAGCCCGTCATTTATATACAA
The DNA here is from genome assembly GCF_980474605.1 of Leiobunum rupestre. NCBI lineage: Eukaryota > Metazoa > Arthropoda > Arachnida > Opiliones > Sclerosomatidae > Leiobunum > Leiobunum rupestre. The sequence goes on along the minus strand of NC_143392.1, from coordinate 12,304,615 downwards.
AGGGGAAGGAATCGCCGGAGGATCGGAATGGATATGAAGTCGTGAAGGTTTCCGAGGGTCCAAGAGACGGCCGGGGACCCCTGCAGAGATAATCCTTTTCTTAGTTCCCCGGACCGGACAAAGGGAAAAGCCCGGCTGAAAGCGACCCTCACTCGACGAAGTGTTTTCCTGCGCCACAACGAACTTTTTCCTTCAAGTTTCAAATAATTTATATTATAAGCAGTGGCGGCGTAAGGGGGACGATGCGGGTGGTCCGCCCCGCGTACCAGGGTAGCCAGGGGTGCCATCGGAGAAGCTCGAGGGTGGGGGTGCAAATTAGAACGATTAAACTTGAAGATTGGGCTCGAGGGGGGGAGGTGCAAAACGAAGGGCCCGTGAAACTTCACGGTCCTGGAGGGTGTCACAAAATATTGCCGCACCGGGGACCCAGCCTTCTTACGCCGCCACTGATTATAAGCAGTGGCGGACTGGCCATAGAGTGAACCACGGATCGTTCATGAAGTGGTCCCCTCAAACATGATAGTTTGCTTGACATTTAATAACGGAGGCAACGATAACAAGGCTTAGCTACAAAACAAAGACTCTTTGAAATGTTTGATTAAATAATTGTTTTGAAAGTAGGCCTTGATATTTAAGATTTAAATGAAATTATTCAAATAAATAATACACAGAATTGAACTCTCCAAGTCCGATAATCTGTGATGAAATAATACAACAAATTTAATTAGTATTACACATATTATACCTTTAATTAATTAGGTTATAAATGTTTAATTACTATTTTCACTTAAAATCGCTCCCCTACAAAGTTCAATTATTTAACAAGGCGGTCATCTTAAAAAATCCGTGAAATAATTCTTGGTCCTAGTTTCTTCTTTCAGGTCAAAAATGGAGCTGCAACAATTAAACCCGACCCGAAATTATAGCCCTTGTTTAACATTTAAATTGAATTATAACAATAAAAAATTGGTCTACAGAGGTATGTGTTACGCGCTTCCATTCATCAACTTCGCTGCTTCCGCTTAGGCCCCAAATGTGGTTTTCAATAGGATAACCACAAACCATTCCAGAGGTTTTCTAAAGGCTAACCACAAACCATACCAAACTCATAAGAGACACAATAACCTTCGCGGAGCTATAATTGATGAACTTTGCACATAACATCTCTTAATTGCCTCCGCAATCCCGAATTTTCAGCCTCTCGGACGCAAGATTACAGGAGTGCGCCACAACCCCCAGCTACCAAAGTGGCTTTACAAGTTGGCAACATTTTGATTATTATGCCAATCGTTTAGAATATGAATTTCATTTTATTTTTTTATAATTTTTAACAGGAATATCTGCTCATTTAATAGTATTTGTAATATCATGATTAAAATGTGGTACATTAACATAATTTACATTAATATAATTAGTCTATCCTAAGAGATGGCGCTAAGTGACGTATTTTTAAATCTTTGGGCGCGGTTGGTCAGATATCACCGCCTACCGACTGAGTCTTAAATCGAATATGATAAAGCTGTCTGTTCATTCAATTTAATTACATTTACTTAATTTTTAACGAATTTTATGGCTTTTATCCAATTTTATAAGGCTTACCCAATTTTTTGCGGGTTAAATATTTCATCGAAATTTAAGCACATTTACCTAATTTTTTTACGAATTTTATTAGGTTTACACAATTTTGGTCTTATTGTCCAATTTTGATATTTTTACCCAATTTTGATATTTTTACCTAAATTTGATATTTTTACCCAATTTTAGTATTTTAATATTTTCAATTCTTCAAAAATTAAGTGTGAAACCAAGAAAATCCCATGCTTTTTTCATATGGAGTTTTTTTGGTTTGAGAGATCAAAAACATTTTCGGTTGTCATGAGAAAACTAAAGCCCATTGCAAACTTTTCCCTTTTGGAATTTTCATACTACCATAAGGTCTACCCATCGAATTTGTCGATGGTCTACCCATTATAGAGAATACCAGAGTCTACCTAACAATCGGTTATGTTAGTAAGATCGGTGGAGTTTTGTTTGTTTTTTTTTCAAAAATAAGAAAGACTTTATTGGTGTATATGGCAGCGGAGGCCTTCACACCATGTGCATCATACAGACTTAGACTACAAATTGAAAGTATATACAAACAGCGATAAGAAGATAAATACACAAACCAAAAACAAAACTATTGTACCCGGCAAAGTTAACGAATGCCAACGGCGCGGAGCAGATTACACACGTCCGAAATAATCGGTAGTACACCTCGAGAAAAGGCCAAACGGAGACCCGATACAGAGTGGAGAAAGTCAACTGCCAAAAACGAATGGCGGGGACCGCTAGCCGCCCGACATTCAAAAAGAATGTGGTGAAGCGTCTCTATCGCTGCGCTGACCGGAGCGACACACCGAAGACTTTCTTAAGCGAAAACGGAAAAGCACCGCAGCAGTTGGAAGCCGGTCAGAGTTAACACGTGCTACTAACGAGTCTTGCCAACGTGGCAACCGAAGACCCGCAATACAGTCCCGTGAGAGATCAGTCTACAGAGGTATGTGTTACACGCTTCCATTCATCAACTTCGCTGCTTCCGCTTAGGCCCCAAATGTGGTTTTCAACAGGATAACCACAAACCATTCCAGAGGTTTTCTAAAGGCTAACCACAAACTATACCAAACTCATAAGAGACACAATAACCTTCGCGGAGCTATAATTGATGAACTTTGCAATCAAATTTTCAGCCTCTCGGACGCAAGATTACAGGAGTGCGCCACGACCCCCAGCTACCATTGTGGCTTTACAAGTTGTCAACATTTCCGAATATGCCAATGGTTTAGAATATGAATTTCATTTTATTATTTTATAATTTTTAACAGGAAAATCTGCTCAGTTAACAGTATTCGAAATATCATGATTAAAATGTGGGACATTATTATAATTTATATTAATAAACTTACTCTATCCTAAGAGATGGCGCTAAGTGACGTATTTTCAAATCATACGGCGCGAAAGCAATGAGGTGCGATAAAGATCGCCTGGAATTTTTCAAGCGGTGATTTTCGGAGCTGAAATCGCTATAATATAAATACAAAAGCGGCGGAAATTAAAAGCTTCGTGCGTAGTTTTAATTTTAGTAAGAAGTATCGCCGCCTAGCGACTGAGTCTTAATTCGAATGTGTGAAAGCTGTCTGTTCATTCAATTACCCAATTTTTTGTGGGTTAAAAATTTCATCGAAATTTAAACACATTTACCTAATTTTTTACGAATTTTATTGGGTTTACCCAATTTTGGTCTTTTTGCCCAATTTTGATATTTTTACCCAATTTTAGTCGATTTAAAACTTTTTTATTTCAATTTACCTAATTTACCTTAAAATTATCTCAATATTACTTTATTCGTGTAATTTTGGTAAAATTTCAATATATATTGAAATTTCACCAAAATTTACCCAAAATTGAAAACTTTTGCCTAAAATAAGCCAAATTTGTTTTTTTTTAATTTAAATTTTTTTAATTCTTCAAAAATTTTAAAAAATTAAGTGTGAAACTGAGAAAATCCCATGCTTTTTTCAAATGGATAATTTTTGGTTTGAGAGATTTTCGGTTTCCATGGGAAAACTGAGGGCCCTTGCAACTTTTTCCTTTTAGTCAGGTTTTTTAAGTTATTACAACATAAAAATCAAACTTGGCAAATTGTTCCAAGTAACGGAAAAACATCATTGTCGTTGCTAAAGTTTGGTGAATATTACATTTTATGTGTTTCTTGTGTAACGCCTACAATTCACACGACCAGAGCAACACATGAATATAATAGTCGATTTAGTATGTTTTAAACCTTTAATGGTGAGAATTGCTACTAGTACAAGAATTCCCCATTAAAATTTAGTTTTGAGGTTCAAATTGTATTTTCAATAATTAGGTATTGTATTGTATCAATCATTGTAATATTTAAATTTTTAAGTTCTCTAGACAAACACCATAACACTAAATTTAATACTTAAATTTTAACGGAAAATAATTATGAAATTAATAATTACGAATTACAAAATATTAACATTTACAAATAAATCATCTTCAATATCTTGTTCCACTTTTCGAGTTTGGCACGAGTCGTCGCAACCACAAAGGTCTGTGCAGCACAAGTTATTCCTTGTACAACCACGTCTTCTTTTACAACCTTTCTTACAACTACATTTTCTTAGAGCTGGTTTCAATGTACATCGTTGCGGCTGAAGAACACCATCAACTTCAATCCAACCAAACTCCGTTGGGCTGGGATAGTCTGGGGTTGCATTGCCAGATTGTTTAATGATCAGAGTTTGGAGATCTTTTAGTATGCGGCGTTAAGGTGGCTAACGTTGGTGGAAGTTGTCTGCCTTTGCCGGATTTTGCAAACATATTCCATCGAAGTTCTTTTAAAGAGGCAAAGGAATGATCCGCATTGATCTTGTATAGTAGGGAGACATATCTTTCCATTTGTACCAATATTTTGTCCCACACATCCATTGTCGTACCCAAAAGATAAAATGCTTCCAAAATGTCGTCGTCACACATTATAAAGGTTTTGAAATTCGATTTGAAACCCTTAGTGGCAAAACAGCCAATACGGTCAAAGCCTTTAAAACAGTACAAGTTGACGAAAGATTCGGTCCTAATCTGTAATAGATATCGTTAATTACGTAGCGGTCCTACACTAAAACATCAGTGTCCAGAGAAAACGAGGGGTAAGACACTGCGAACTCGGTGTACAGTGCCGTACCTTTGACGGTGCTAAATGGACCTCGCGAACTCTCGAAAATATGTACCTTTAACAGTGCTAAATGCACGAACTCGGTGTACAGATTATCTGAGACTGTCTTACCCCTCGAGAGAAAACACATCAAGTCGCGTGCTGATCGGTCCTTTTCTCACAACATCTTGGGCATGAAAAATAATTTGCTGATCCGCTTCTTCTAAGTTGTGGCGCTGTGCCGACCATCACGTAGCATGTCTTCGGTCGCAAAGATCTGATCTAGTGGTCGGTTTGCTGAAATAATGTCTTAGTGTGATACTACTACGATATTGTCACTCTGTTTAAAATAGGCCAATAATTTATCCGCAAGATAGGAAGTAAGTTCGCACTTTGTGTCACCTAGAAGCAACAAACACAACACCCCACACAAGGAGAACGCAACCCGTCAAAAGTCGTGGATTTTCTTGTGTACGTTTTTCATTGGCTAGACGCTTTAGCGCCTGCTGCCGTCGGAAGGGGAAAATTCGGAAATTGTCTTCCCCTCCGCCCGTAAAACGTTCAGCGTAAAGGCTCGTGACGCTCGTCCAATGAAATTCGTACACAACCCTTCGTTAGCGTGTTTAAAGGCTAGCTGCGTTCTCCTTGTGTTTGTTGCTCCTAGGTGTCACTATGCAGAAGGAAAGTTTTCACATCGTGAAATTTTGCTTTGTCATTTACGTGATAATGAACCGCTCTGTTATTCCCAATTCGTTTAATACGTGTCCCAGTTTTTAGAGAGCCTGAAACGTATTGATCAACTCTGTCAACTGTTATATCGTGCATGTTTGGTTCTGACATTTTTGTGACAAGGTCTACATTTCTAGTTTCACAGCGAAGGCAATCCCCGTGATACCGCGTGTTTTTAAATCAGATTTAATCATTCTAATTATGGATTAAACGTGATTTAATCATTCTAGTTATGGATTAAATGTGATTTAATCATTCTAGTTATGGATTAATAGTGATTTAATCATTCTAATTATGGATTAAACGTGATTTAATCATTCTAGTTATGGATTATTAGTGATTTAATTATACTAATTATGGATTAAACGTGATTTAATCATTCTAGTTATGGATTAATAGTGATTTAATCATTCTAATTATGGATTAAACGTGATTTAATCATTCTAGTTATGGATTATTAGTGATTTAATCATTCTAATTATGGATTAAACGTGATTTAATCATTCTAGTTTTGGATTAATAGTGACTTAATCATTCTAATTATGGATTAAACGTGATTTAATCATTCTAGTTATGGATTATTAGTGATTTAATTATACTAATTATGGATTAAACGTGATTTAATCATTCTAGTTATGGATTAATAGTGATTTAATCATTCTAATTATGGATTAATAGTGATTTAATCATGCTAATTATGGATTAAACGTGATTTAATCATTCTAGTTATGGATTAAACGTGATTTAATCATTCTAATTATGGATTAATAGTGATTTAATCATTCTAATTATGGATTAAACGTGATTTAATTATTCTAGTTATGGATTATTAGTGATTTAATCATTCTAATTATGGATTAAACGTGATTTAATCATTCTAGTTATGGATTAATAGTGATTTAATAATTCTAATTATGGATTAAACGTGATTTAATCATTCTAATTATGGATTAAACGTGATTTAATCATTCTAGTTATGGATTAATAGTGATTTCATCATTCTAATTATGGATTAAACGTGATTTAATCATTCTAATTATGGATTAAACGTGATTTAATCATTCTAATTATGGATTAAACGTGATTTAATCAACATAATCTGATTAAATTTAATCTTTTCGTTCACAAGCTACAAGGCAAGCTACCTTAGCGGTTGCCGTGTTGAATGGGACTCGGCATCGGCATCGTAAAAACCAGTTTCCCTAGCCTCTCGCTTCTGCTCCTTTCCCCTACAAGGCTACAAATTATCTCCCTTTCGTTCACTCGGTTTCCTGAAGTCCGAGGCCACCTGCGATTTCGCCCTCTGGCGGCCGCGGGTGGAAGCGATTTATTATATTTTATTTTCTCTAATTTCACTTAATCGATGTAATATTTTTAATAACTCGTAGCTTTTCATTACAAAGTTATGACAAGCTAGGATTATTCAAAATATGCATTACATTTTGTATTATACAGGGTGTCTTAATTTGATCGGCCCAGGCGTTTTTCTCAAAAACTTTAGTTGCTAGAAATGTGAAATTATCAGGATAGACTCTCTCGGGGAGGACCCTTTTCTTTTGGAATTTTCAGAAAAATCGTGAAATTTTTCACCGTTTTGAAATTTGTAATTTTTGAATGATAGGTGGTAGACGAAAATTTTCAATCAACAAGTTGCAGAGCGTACTCTAAAACCATTAATGATATTGGTTTGGTCATAAAAAAAACAAGTTGGTACTACCCAAAAAGGTTATACGTCTCATGAAAAAGAAAGATAAACCTATCTAATTTGAAATGATCGTATGTTTGTAAAGATAAAAAAGGACTGTTTTTTAAGCCAAATCATTTTAAATAATTTTTTAGAGAAAATACAATTTACATAGTAGAATTCCAGAATTCACGCGTCTTATTTTAAATGAGGTTCAATAATTCCACCGTCCGCTGCAATACAAATCCGTGCGCGATGAAGCATATTTTGAAACGAAGCACGGACCATCTCGGGAGTTACGAGTTGGCACGCTGCGATGATTCTCTGCCGTAGATCTTCTTCGTTAGTGACAGGCGTTTTATACACTTCCTCCTTGACGAATCCCCACAGGAAAAGTCCGGCGGTGCGAAATCTGGGGACCTCGGAGGCCATCGTACTGGACCGTTCTTGCCTATCCATCGCCCAAGGAACTCGTTGTTAAGGTACTGCACGACGTGTCTTTCTTGGTGGGCAGGTGCACCGTCATGCTGGAACCAAAGGCGTGGGACGTCGACTAATGGCACATCTTCCAACTCGTCTGCGACTTCATTTTGTAGAAAGGCCAGGTAGTTCTGCCCATTGAGTCGACGTGGAAGATAAAATGGCCCAATAACGCGATCTCCCAGAAGACCAGCCCAGACGTTTAAACGGAATTGTACCTGATTGTGGTGAGGAAATCCCCAGTGCGGATTTTCATCTCTCCACATGAGGTTATTTTGGCTGTTAAACGGGCCGTCTCCCCAAACGAGCACTCGTCGGACGCAAGAATCAAACGGAGGAAATCTTTGTTTCCGTCGGCCATAGTACAAAACCAGTTACAGAAATCCAGCCGAAGTTGCTGAGCACCATCGTAAAGTGCTTGGTGGAGCGTGGCACGAAATCGGTGATAGTTATGACGGTCAAGGACACTCCAAACGTAGTACTTTGACAAGTCCAAATCAGAGCAGGCCTTTCTTACGCTTGCTCGAGGGTAGGCGACAAAGTAGGCGATGACTGTGCCTTCAATGTTGATGTTGTCCTGGCCAGGTCCGCGGAATCTGTGATTCACGTTGCCTTCGTTTTCAAAGTCACGGATAGCACGGAGAACAGTGTGGTGATTTGGACGACTGTCAGGATACACAGCTAATAATTCTTGTTTAGTTGTTACTTTCGTTAATAAACCTCACCGACGGTTGTGGGCCTCCTTCGGCTTGTGCGTCGCCTCTTGTGTCTCTTCGTGGGGCTGGCTGTGTCTGGCTCGGCTGGGTGTTCTTTCCCCGCCCTCCTTGCCGGTCGGTCTCTTGGTTGTGCGTTTTGCTACGCTTCCTAACTCCTCTCTTCGTCCTTAACTTCTCCAGATTTATTTTCATCGTACCTTATTAAAATTTATCTTCCTAACCCCCGGTATGTATCTATTTACGGTACGGGGGTATAAAAATCTATTAGTCCATGTCAGGATAAAACGGCCCACGAGGGGTTGGAGTGTGCAATAACTGGTGGCTTTACCGGGGAGTCGGGGTCCGGCTCTTGTAACCCAGCACGGGCGGTGGCGCACTGGGAGATGTTAGATCCATCCAAATGGTCCTATCTCCATCTCCGACTTCGGTCAGGTTTGGGCTGGTAACTGGGCTTCGGCCCGGGCTAACGGAGAGGGTCCAGGCAAACTGGCCGCCTCGGCGGATTGAGTTGCCTGCTGTAGGGCTGCGGGCCTCCGTATGAGGGCACGGTGGACCCATCTCCCGGCCTTTTGGGGTTCCACCGGGATCTCCGGTGCCAGCTGTGCCGGGTTATGCGGGCTGCTGTGTGCCCGCCATTCCCCTTTAGGAGCTCTTTCCAATGGGCTTGGCTCTCTACCTTCCTAGGTAGGGTGTCGGCTGGCGTTGCCAGAGCATCCGCTCTTATTCCCACTGCTGTGTGCGAAGTGGGGATTGGTCCACCCATTGCTGCACCTTCTGCTGGGTTGAGTGGCTTGCGTCGAAGGTGCGACCATCAGTAGTGGGGTACTGCTACCCATGCTGGATTTGTCACCTGTCCGGGCTTGTGGACGCTGGCGTAGGGCAAAATGATGACAGACCTCCGGTGGTGTGGTTTCAATCTTACCGGGTACACCGGGCTATAAATCTGACACATGTCATGTCAGGATACAACATTTGAAATAATCCACTCACTTTCGTTGACCATCAATTCTCCGTAGTATAATTCGACCATCCTGGACCGCTGTTCACAGGTATAACGAGGCATCTTTTTATTTTACTTTCAGAGAATGATTTTAAAACGAAGCTGTGTCTCTTTAAATACTAAAATGGAGCCACACTTTAAGCGACAGAGTAGTGCAAAATAAAAATTACGTGAGAAATTGAGTTGGCTTAAATTAGACTGTTTTGTGGACTTCTTGAAACATTCTTACCCCAAATAAAACGCGTGAATTCTGGAATTCTCTCTAAAAAATTATTTAAAATGATTTGGCTTAAAAAACAGTCCTTTTTCATCTTTACAAACATACGATCATTTCAAATGAGATAGGTTTATCTTTCTTTTTACCTCTCCGAGGGGCCGTTCTGCTTGATAAGAAAATGCTTTACCACAGAACCACTGACAAGTATACGACTTTTTAAAAACAGTTTTGGCGAAAGTCCGTTCTTTTTTACGTTATTATGAGTTTATTGATGTCAAATATTTCCATAATGTTGTTAACATTTATTCAATAACAGCTTTATCGAAAGTCTTTAAGCAGTTTTAAAGTTGTTATCGTCAATTTATCCTGTACAATTTTATTTTTTTAGATATGTATAAAATTTTCAAACGTGAAACTAAATTAATTTTAAGTTAAATTCGATCGCCGTCAGGTATCGAACCCGGGTCACATTGTTAAGACACGGACTTTTTACCGATGAGCCATTGACATATACTTCCAAGAACTTGAAATACCAGTAAAACCGAGATAAAAATAAATGTAATATTTGCTTGGGTGGGAAGATTATAAACACCCTACGAAGATGTTTATTTTGTTTTTTCGGAAGCGTATTTAATAGAGTACGAAATTTTGGTTTATTGAAATAGAATTGAAATTGAAATTATTGCATCGAAGAAATTCTAATTTAGCGTTTTCTCTATTAATTAAATACAAATGCGCCACCCAGGTTTCGAACCAAGGCTATTCGGCTTGGCAGTCGAGCGCTCTATCACAGAACCACCGATAGCTGCTTAGCTTCACTGAAAATAAGACACTCATCGTAAGCATAATAGGTAATAAAGTCTTGAATTTTTTTATGAATGAATTTATGAAGGCCTAATCTGGTTTTTTTACGAATGAAATTTTAAAGGTCAAATCTTGTTTTAAAATATAAAAAGTATCTGGGTTTCAGGCAAAGTAAGGGTTTTATGTTATTTTTACTGATCGAGATAACGTTGTTTTTTGTCTATTCTTGGGTATTGTTGGTTTTTAAGCTTATTTTTCGAAATCGTTCAGTTTTAGTGGAACCTTTAAAGTGGTTACATCGTGGCTTAAAGCTAATCCGGTTTCATTATAATAACGTCGAAAATTCGTATTTTTGAATGGTAAGATGTTGCGCTTCTTGATTTTCTATTTTCTATTCCTTGGTTTTTAATTAATTTATTACTCGACTGCGTAATAATATTTTTCTATGAGCTATTTTGATCCTGAAGTCTGATTGATTGGGATATTATTATAATTTTTTTCTATTCGTTATTTTTGCTTTGACGCCTGATAATTTGTGATATTATTAAATATTTTTATATTCGTTATTTTTGCTCTTAGCCTGATCGATTGGGTTGTTATTATATATTTTTCTTTTAATTATTTTTGCTCTGCTTTGGTCTGATTGATTGGGTTGTTATTATATATTTTTCTATTGGTCGTTTTGGCTCCAAAGTTTGGTCAATTGGGGTTTTGTATTTTAATTTTTTGATTGTCTTGAGCTTTTGGGCGGTATTGTTGGCTTTTAATTATAATTTTTTCGTGTGAAGTGGTTTAAAGAAGGCTTTTGTGTTGTTATTTCGTAAGCGATAAAAATACTAATACCGTCTGTAGATATGTTTTCATTAAAATTTGCTTCGTATTACATTTAACTGATAAACTTGTTCTGTAAATAGGGTTAAATTCAATTGTGCGTTGTTCTAGTTCGTCTAACTCACTGTTGTAACTACTTAATTTATAATATTCTGAATAAATTAAACTCTGTTGTTTCGTCTCAATTATTTTAATTATAATTAAATTGTATACCGTGCGGGATTGAACCGGGATTATGTTTTTAGTAAATAACTCTGAATTGAGTAAACCTTCTTGGGTAGTACCACATTTTTACCTCTCCGAGGGGACTATGTCCTCTAGGAGGGGTTACACAATCACCGTGTCTATCTGTGTGTGTGTCTGTCTGTGTGTCTGTCTGTGTGTCCTGCGAACGCGTTCGCAGTTTCGGTGCAAAACCACCGTGTGACGGTGAGCGTTAACGGATTAATTTGCGATTGGGTTTGATTTGGATGGTCTCTTTTCGTTAAAGTTCATCGTCGCGACGGTTTTAAATCAGTTTGATTGTTGTAATGTTTATGTGTAGGGTGTGAATGTTGAATTTGTGTTATGACGGTTGTGGGTGTTGAGTTAGAGTTATGACGGTTGTGGGTGTTGAGTCTGTTGTGTTTGTGTTTGTTGAGTCTGTTGTGTTTGTGCTTGTACGGGTGTTCTCTCTTCAACATCTTCCTATTGACTTTTGAGACGGACCGCGTGCTGAGTGTTATGGCAACCTCTCAACTTCCAATGGCAGGGTTTCCACCAATTGTTCACGGTATTCGTCTTAGTATCAATTTGCGATTTCTTGGCGTCGGCCGGGAATCGAACCCGGGTTGGCTGCAGTAGCCTTTGCACGCCTCGGTAGGACGTATCGGGTCTCGGAAAGCTCCTTTAAGGAGGAAGGAGCCAAATCATGTAAGGACTACATCAATAAATTATGGCCCGGGTGCTCGCTCAACTTTCACTATTGGGGTTGGCGAGTTAACATAAGGAAATTACAATATATGGTCAGTTTGATGTCTAGGGGATTTCATTTAAATTAAATTAGCTTAATAGATACTAGTGAAGACTCGGATTGAGGTTTGCCATGACAATGTTTAATAAACAATTAATCATAGATAAAGTAAAACAGTTAATAATCGATTAAATCAAATTGGACACTTTTAGAAACACATACCCACACAAGTGGGGGGGGGGGGCGAGCAGTAGCTGCTCAGCTTTATAGGGAACTTAATAATATTAACATCATTAGTCTTATTTACATGTTTACGTACATGAAAGCTAGATTACGTTAGTCCTGGTGGCGCTCATCAGGATGGCGTTGAGTTCCATCGGAGATTGGTGTGGTGACGGTGGCGCGAGAAATGGACACGCGGCCACGTTGGCTACGGATCCGAAGCCGATAACTTCTCGGAAAAGCACGCACTCCGCGTCGTCGGGACTAGAACCCTAGTCCGACAAGTTGCGCGTGAGCCGCGGTGTCTTAACACCCGTCTTCAATTTTATTCTCTCAACTCTCCTCGGTCGCACTTGTAAGAGCACTTTAAAAAAGTTTGAGTCCAGTTTAAATATGAGTGGGGTCACGTGGTCTCTTGGAATTGCATCCTTTTTGGACCAATAAAGACCCGTGCCCTGAGAATCCCGGGACGAATCCCTACCCACGAAGTTATTTTTGGGATCGTCACCAAGGTCCGGCATCTACAAAAGGATAAATCACCACCACCCCCATTTCGCGCAATCGTTCACTTTCAAAGTTGGTTTGGCGAAAGACGCCAGCTGTCCACCATAAAATGAAACACTTTCCACCCATTCGGGGTGACCACCATAAAATAAAACACTTTTCACCCATTACGGGTGAGCGTAAAATCCAAAAATAGTAATACAACAAGATTGGTAACGCGTACACAAATAAATATAAGAAATAAGCATGTTATAAAACTAAAAGGGGCTTCTTCGGCAGTCCCACAGAGAAGGAGAGTGAGTTGGATAATTGGGCCACGACACACAGATGAAATGAAGGAAGGCTCGGTGGAAATGGAGGAGATCTGGCCAGTTGCAACCCCCATTCCCTTTTCTGGTTATCAAGCACCATCTTGGTGTGCTTGTAGAACAAGAGCCATAAAAGAGGGGTTAAAAGCTCGGGCGTCCAGCGCACGAGCGACCCTAGCTAAAAGCTCTTTGGGAGAGAGCGTAGGAACAAATAGGTCATAAAATAGCAAAAGTATTTTCTCATTATCAAAATTATCTTGAGATTTAAAATAATCCAAAATTTAACGTTACACTGCTTGCAAGAGATTTACTCTAACCACTTAGCCACCGACGCCTGTTAAGTTACGGTGTTTTTTTCTAAATCAGCTTTGGCGAAAGTGTTATAAGCAGTTTTAAAGTTATTAACGTCAATTTTTCCTGTACCATTTTATTCTTTTCTGATATGTATAAAATTTTCAATTGTGGAAATTGATCAATTTGTAGTTAAATATGATTGTCGTCAGGAATCGAACCCGGGGCACATTCTTATGACGCGGACGTTTTACCGATGAGCCATTAACGTTTACATCTCTGAAGTTTAAATACCAGTAACACAGAACCACCGATACATATTACGTTTCTTTGAAAATTATAAACTCAGCTTAGCGGAAGAGTATATTAAAGGGGAACGGTCAAGCTTTAACCAGTTAGATAAGCCTATAGCCCATTAAAAACAAAAATTGATGGCGAAAACCGCATAAAAAATATTGAGTGGTTTATTTTTAATAAAATAAAGAAATTTCGGGAAATCGAAAAGCGCGCGTCCGCCGCGACACCTGGTGAGAAGCCGGGGAGACAGAAAAGCAACGTAAAAGCGCGCGCTGCTAAAGACGCGAAAAATTTGTTTCGCACGCGCGGCGCGTTCCAGTTATAAGAGACGTAAGCCTAAATTGCGCGATTTTAAAAGTTAGGATAGTTCGCAAATCACTCATACGGGGTTAGAGGCGCTGGCGGCAGCCCCTAAGATGGCGGCGAAAATTCAAACCTAAACACCTGGCGTTATTTTTCGTTTCAACTTTTTGGGCTAAAAGCTATTTTTTCCAGACAAAAAAAGGTACGTGTTAGTATATTGAACGTCTTGTTAATCTTTTGATACGGAAATAAGGCCATATTTGGAAAAGCTTGGCCGTTCCCCTTTAATGGTTTTTAAAGTTTACATTTTTTACGTATGAAATTTTAAAGGTCAAATCTTGTTTTAGCACAGTCAGCAGAGATAAGAGGGTTAAAGGGTAGAACCTGTGGGTGGTCCACTTTATTAGTTTTTTGTTATTTATTTACGGGTTTTATTATCGTCTTAAATATAGTTGTAATAACGCAAATGCGTTTATTTAACTATTATTGATATAAGAGCTGCCGTTTAGTCAAATGGCTCTCTGTGCTTTCTTGATGGTAAGGTTTTTCCTTCTTGTTAATACTTTTGGTGTGGATATTTGGATATTTACGATTCCTAACGCAGTCATTGATTTCCTGGGTGTGCGAGTCATTATATGATATTGGAAATTGGACGGCATTGGTCTTTTGCATGCGGTATGTGTCACAACGTCAACTGGAAGTCTACGAGCGTTGAAATAAAATGAGCGTTAAAGATGCGGCAAGTATTTCGTAAGCGAGAAAAATACAAATACCATCTGTAGATATTTCTTTCATTAAAATTTGCTTAGTATTATATTCAACTGATAAACATGTACTGTAAAAAGGGTTAAATTCAATTGTGCATTGTTTTAGTACGTCTAACTCACTGTTGTTACTACTTAATTTATAATATTCTGAATAAATTAAAATCGGTTGTTTCGTCTCAATTATTTTAATTATAATTAAAATTTCATACCGGGAGGGATAGAACCAGGATTACGTTTTTAGTAAATAACTCTGAATTGTGGAATAATATCTATAATAGTTATCTTGATAAATTAATACCACTAGGGACAATTCTTCCGAGGAGAGGTATATTTTGGCAAGCTTGCCAACTTGTTACCTCTCCGAGAAATTTGCTGTTGGTGCGGCTTGGTTTGGTTGTTTTTTTTTTCGTTAACGCTCACCGTCGTGACGGTTTCAACTCAGTTTCATTGGAAAGTTTATTATTGTAATGTTTATGCGTAATATGTGGGAATGTTGAGTTCGTGTTATGGTGGTTGTGGGTGTTAAGTGTGTTGTGTTTGCATTTTGTATGTATGGGCGTTTTCTCTCTAACTTCTTATTGACTTTTGGGACGGAGCGAGTGCTGAGGGTTACGATACACGTCTCAACTTCCAAATGGCATAGTTTCCACCAATTGTTTACGGTATTCGTCTTAGTATCAATTTGCGGGGTTTCATCGGGCGGGATTCGAACCCGGATGATTTATTGAAGCGTCTATAGGTGGTTTATTTTCACCTGTTCTCGGACTTTAAGTGTACTCTTTTTACCTTAAATCTTTTTATTCGCCTGTTCCAGGGATGAGAATTATTCCGCTCCAGAAACTATTCGCTTGTTCCGGAGTATTAGGGCTACTCTTTTTACTCCTTCTGAAAAGGAGGTGTAAGGAGTAAATCGGATTTTGTCTTTAAGCGACAGAGTAGTGCAAAATAAAAATTACGTGGGAAATTCAGTTGGCATAAATTAGACGGTTGCGTGGACAGCTTGCAACATTCTTGCCCCAAATAAGACGCGTGAATTCTGGCATTCTACTATGTAAATTGTATTTTCTCTAAAAAAATTATTTAAAATGATTTGGCTTAAAAAACAGTTATTTTTTATCTTTACAAACATACGATCATTTCAAATTAGATAGGTTTATCTTTCTTTTTCATGAGACGTAAACCTTTTTGAGTAGTACCAACTTGTTTTTTTTCATGACGTATTATTTCAATGAAAAATTGTCCGTTTTTGACCAAACCAATTTCATTACAGGTTTTCGAGTACGCTCTACAACTTGTTGGTTGAAATTTTCGTCTACCACCTATCGTTCAAAAAATAAAAATTTCAAAACGGTGAAAGATTTCACGATTTTTCTGAAAATTCCAAAAGAAAAGGGTCCTCCCCGAGAGAGTATACCCTGATAATTTCACATTTCTAGCAACTATATTTTTTGAGAAAAACGCCTCGGCCGATCAAATTAAGACACCCTGTAGATTCGAGATGTTTTTTATATCCAAAACTTTCGGAGGTACATTTATCGTGATCTGTTAGTAAATACACGCGCGTGGTCAGGAGCAAAAGAGCGACAATATTAAAGAAAAGTAGAAACAACCCGGCATTCCAACCAATATCCGGTTTTACTAGGTCGAGTAGTCTGCTTTTGATGCGAAACTCCAACTGCGCATGTTTACCACTTGCATCGAAAAGGTCGATAGGGCCAGGAGAGAGTCCGGGGAACGCATTCCAAAACCCGAGGGGCCGGACAGAGTCAAAAATTTTGTACTCCAACTGATTTCAAGATTTGTGATAGTGATTTTGGGATTTTGACAATGATTTCTTGATTTTGGCAGTGATTTCGAGATTTCAAGAAGAGACTTCGGAATTTCTATTGTGATGCCGGGATTTTTACGGTGATTTCGAAATTTCTACATCGATTTTGAATTTCTATTTTGAAGTCGAGATTTCAACGTCTATGATGAGAATTAGCCATTTCAATCGACATAAGCGAGCTTAGCAGACTGAAATCCAGTAGTTTGGTGGCTTTCCACACGAATTTTGTTTGACAGATAGGTGGCTCTATGCCAATTGAATTGTCTTTCATTATTGCAGTAGCAGCAGTACCCTAAATGTTCTAGCAACATGTGATTCTAGTATAGCTCTAAATATTATAGATGTGGCAGTACCTGGCGAGATTTATCGCTGTCTTGGGCGGATCTATGATCCTATCGCTGCCTTGCATTTGTTCGAATGGTGCAAGCAGAGATCCTAGACGGTAATAGAGTTGCGTCATTTTAAAATACCAAATTAGCGCTTTCTACGAGGGCGGTACTATAGCTCTCGTAACGCACACCAGCCAGTAAAACTTATTTCAAATGCAGATGAGTACACGAAACGTATTATAGTCTCGACTGTACTAAAACAAGTGTATACAAAAGAATATCTAAGATTAACAATAAATTAGGATTTTAATTAGGTAATTTATTTTCATAATCATATTAGTAACTTTTTATTACTTAAATAACGGTAACATCCATTAAGGTATTATACGAAATTTCGTTTAAACTTGGACGTTTTCGAAACTACATGTACACTCTGTCTGAATTTAAAAATGTAAATGGGGATAATTTATTTTCTAGAAATGCTAGTAACAAAGTTCCTAGCTTACGCAATACTAACATATCAAGAAGTCGATGAATAAAAGCACGACACCGAAACAACCTTCTTGATATGTTAGTATTGCGTGCTGCGCCAATTAGTTAAATGCGTATTCTCTCCTAATATTTAAAAGGCCGTAGCTCGCGAACTATTGGTTGAAATTTAAAAATTCAAACACTTTTCCTATTTAAATCGACCCAGAGGAATATGAAAATCACAATTAAAAATCAAATTTCCAAGCGGCGAAAAAAGTTACTATTCCACATTTTGGAAAGTTTAGACGAAAATAGGTCAAAACCTATACGTTTCCTTATGTCAAAATATGTGTATTGTAGGGCTTTTTCTGTTCTTTTCAACAAGCTAGGAACTTTGTTACTAGCATTTCTAGAAAATAAATTATCCCCATTAACATTTTTAAATTATAGAACGAACAAACTTTTCAGACAGAGTGTACAGCAACGACTAGTTCATGCTGGGCACCGGAAATTAAAATTAATTTATCGGGAATAGTACACAAGTATTTCTTAATATCACAATAACTAATTTTAAGTTGTTTTTGTAATTTTTACCTTCTATTAGGTGATTTTAGGCATTTTTTTATAAGGATAAAACTATACTTACCAAGTGATTTTGCGGCTGCACTATTTGAGAGCACAACGGCTGTAAATGGTAATGACAATTGTTTAGTGCTTTTCGGGTGATTGCTTCTGGAACTTGGTAAGCGCATCTTCAAATGCCGATAGTAATTAGAAGCGCTTAATCCGCCATTTTCCAGTGGATTACTAAAAGTTTAGCTTAAACAAGCAATTCTGTATTCATTTCTTGAAGTCGAGCTTGTTGGACATTCAGAATCAGCGTTTGATTGACTCTCGGAAAACTCTCCATAAAAACTTGTCGAGGTTAACGGTAATAGTTAGTGTAGGGAGCTGTTGGCTCGGTCGCGTGGCATGCAGGGCTTGCCACCACCCTCCTACGCATTGTAACCCGGCCACCTGAATTAAAGGCTTCAAAAGTCGCTTGATGACTTAGGCCTAAGGTGGTGCATTGGGTATTAGCCTAGCTGATTATTATTAAGGCTTGTCAACTGTATATAGTCGATACTGTAATCTTTATATTCTTTTAAGATCAACTTATGTAAACCTGCTGGAGTTTCACTTGATAAATAACGTTTGATTTGTCTCCGGATTTGTGATAGTTCTTCGGTAATTTTTTTGTCCACAGTTAAATTGGTTTTCTTTTCAGTATTTTGGTCTTCGGTGATTTCAATGTCGATTTGAATAGGATCATTCTCTTAACGACCCGTGACCGATCCCGTGACAAAGTGAGCGAAATAATTAAATACATTAGGGTCTTTTAATTGACTTTCTTACGTTTCATAGTATTGTTCGCAGAATTATTTATTAATTTTGTCATAGTTATCGAAGACGAAATTGTTTTATTCGCCTCCTCTCCCAGTGCCTTTAAAGTATGTTTATGTCCAGGTAGTAATTTGAATAATTTCGAAAATCGGAGAGGCAGCAATTGGGGGACCAAAATTTTAAAGAGAGAAGGCACGAAGTTCCTTGCCGACGGGAGCTCGAAAAAGCGTCCGCTAGAGGACTCCTGGTATACCTTATGGTAGT
Source organism: Leiobunum rupestre (assembly GCF_980474605.1). Taxonomy (NCBI): domain Eukaryota; kingdom Metazoa; phylum Arthropoda; class Arachnida; order Opiliones; family Sclerosomatidae; genus Leiobunum; species Leiobunum rupestre. Next base: position 12,285,518 of record NC_143392.1, on the reverse strand, counting down.
ATGAAAATTCCCAAAGGGAAAAGTCGTAATGGGCTTTAGTTTTCCCATGGCAACCCAAAATGTTTTTGTTCTCTCAAACCAAAAAATCTCCATTTGAAAAAAGCATGGGATTTTCTCGCTTTCACACTTCATTTTTTAAAAAAATTTTAAGAATTAAAAAAATTAAAATTTTCAAAACTTACCCAAAACAACAAATTTGGTCTAATTTGGGTAAAGGTTTTCAATTTTGGGTAAATTTTGGTAAAATTTCTATAAATTACATGAATAAAGTAATATTGAGATAATTTTAAGGTAAATTAAGTAAATTGAAATAAAATTGTTTTAAATCTACTAAAATTGGGTAAAAATATCAAAATTGGGAAAACCTAATAAAATTTGTAAAAAATTAGGTAAATGTGTTTAAATTTCAATAAATTGGGTAAACCTTATAAAATTGGGTTATTAAAATTATTGAATGAACAGACAGCTTTCTCATATTCGAATTAAGACTCAGTCGGTAGGCGGCGATACTTCTGACCAAAATTTAAACTACGCACGAAGCTTATAATTTCCACCATTTTCGTTTTTATATTATAGCGATTTCAGCTCCAAAAATCACCGATTGAAAAATTCCAGGCGATCTCTATCACACCTCATTGATTTCGCGCCCAAAGATTTAAAAATACGTCATTTAGCGCCATCTCTTAGGATAGACTAATTTTATTAATGTAAATTATATTAATGTCCCACATTTTAATCATGATATTTGAAATACTATTAACTGTGCAGATTTTCCTGTTAAAAATTATAAAAAAATAAAATGAAATTCATATTCTAAACGATTGGCATATTCGAAAATGTCCCCAACTTGTAAAGCCACATTGGTAGCTGGGGGTTGTGGCGTACTCCTGTAATCTTGCGTCTGAGAGGCTGAAAATTCGGGATTGCGGAGGTAATCAAGAGATGTTATGTACCAAGTTCATCAATAATAGCTCCGCGAAGGTTATTGTGTCTCTTATGAGTTTGGTATGGTTTGTGGTTAGCCTTTAGAAAACCTCTGGAATGGTTTGTGGTTATCCTGTTGAAAACCACATTTAGGGCCTAAGCGGAAGCAGCGAAGTTGATGAATGGAAGCGCGTAACACATACCTCTGTAGACCAATTTTTTATGGTTTTAATTCAATTTAACTATTAAATAAGGGCTATAATTTCGGGAGGGTTTTAATTGGTGCAGCTCCATTTTTGACCTGAAAGAAGAAACTAGGACCAAGAATTATTTCACGGATTTTTTAAGATGACCGCCTTGTTCAATAATTGAACTTTGTAGGGGAGCGATTTTAAGTGAAAATAGTAATTAAACATTTATAACCTAATTAATTAAAGGTATAATATGTGTAATACTAATTAAATTTGTTGTATTATTTCATCACAGATTATCGGACTTGGAGAGTTCAATTCTGTGTATTATTTATTTGAATAATTTCATTTAAATCTTAAATATCAAGGCCTACTTTCAAAACAATTATTTAATCAAACATTGGATTTTATTTGTCTCTAGCTACCCAGTACTGGATATAGAAGGAAAGACCGAACTACAATTTCTGAAAATCAATATACAAAGTTATGTTTTAACCGACATACGTATATTCGTCGAGGAATACTCAACCTTTGATATCTGTGACGTAACCAACGTTTGAACATCGGTGACCTTTAGATCTTTATCATCACTTTACCAAAAAAACGTATCAACATATGACCTGGATCTACGTCATCCTCAGAAGCTATAAATACGGGTGAATTGTGATCAACGGTTCCACTCTGGCAGAGTTCATACAACAACTACAATCGTTTAACTTTGTCTAACTGGATTTTATTTGTCTCTAGGTGAGAAAATTTATTTACATTCTTGTTTCCTATTCTATTTTTACGAACTCTGCCTAGTGTGAAAAACTATCCAACTCGATTTTAAATATGCCCCCGGAAACGAGGGACCCTTTACTCTCCGAAATTCGAAAACTCAACGAAAAGATAGACTCTAAGTTCACTGTTACAAATGACGCACTAATTACTATACCGGCGCAAATAGACAATAACAACAAAAAAGTTAAAAACCTAGAATCACTACTCGTGGGGGAACAAAATAAACTAACCGAGTTAGAAGAAGCTGCTAAAGCTATCCCAGCTTTAAAATTCGAAATTAATAAAGTTAATGATTTAACAGTAGATATCAACAAAGACCTGAGCGCTAAAATAGAAAAAAAATCGATTTAAACTCGAAAACCTGGATATAACTATCAGACGAAATAATATTGTAATAAAAGGTCTGGCAGATAGTGAAGCAGAGACCCGCGATCAATTAGCAGAAAAATTTGTTTTTTGACTTTTATACAAGTCAAGCATACAGAAGGGGCCCCTATAAGAACGAAAAAAGACGCTATGTAATTTTTAAAGCAGAAACGTATGATGCAAAAATTGAGACACTTAGAAATAGCCCCAAACTTAAGGGGAAGAACATTTTCCTTGAGCATGACTATACGCAAGAGCAAGAAAGCGCGAGATACTTCTTGCGTACATTTGCCAAAACAAAATACCCGGAAAAATACAAGTTTACAAATGTAAACCAAATCCAAATAGGAATTCATAGCTACAAATACGACTTCGTCAAGTGCGATGTCGTACAGATATAATTTTTCAATTTTTTAATATATGGTTTCAAATTTTTGTTTCAATTCTATAACATTTATGATTAAAATAATCTATAGCAATATAAGAAGTGCATCTGCAATTTTTTTTAAACTCTTATGTAACTGTACTTTCAGTTATAATGACCAAATAGGTATTTATGCTCTTGTAGAAACGTGGTACTGTAATACGTATTCGGATTTAGTGGAGGGTTACCAGTTTTCAGGTATCGGAAGAAATGAAAGAATTGGTACTAGGGGCGGGGTGGGGGGTGGGATTGGCTTCTATGTGCGATTTGGTATTGACTTTGAAATAATCCACGACGCGTGCCAAATTAAAAATCCTTTGGAGTCCTACGCCATTAAAATTGGTGAAATTATCTTCTGTGTAATATATAGACCAGAGGGAAACGTAACGGACTTCCTAAACGCGCTAGAAACTATTATTGATAACTTAGGCCCCCCTAATGTTCAAAAAGTAATTATCGGTGATTTTAATATAGATCTAGACCTAGCTAGGCGTAGCAAGGATTCCCTAGCCTTAATTGATCTAACAAATTGTAAAGGACTATCACAGTATGTCGACCACCCAACAAGGGTGACTGATGAATCTGCAACCACCATAGACCATGTATACTCTAATGTAGAGACTAAAATAAAAATTATTGATGACTGGTCAATTACTGATCATTATCCGATACTTGTCGAGCTTTACAACACTAGAAGTCATACAGAGCCAGTTCCCCGTAGAAGTTATTCAAAAACCAATATAAATAAATTTTTGGCTAATATGAGCAAAATTAAATGGGATGCCCTTTTCTTAATCGAAGAAATTAATCAAGCCCTTACCCATTTTTTAAGTCTAATCATGGAAGCCTACAACACCTCTTTCCCCTTTTATTCACCAAAAACAAAACTAAAAGAACCAACGAATGGATTAACGATAACATTAAGCTAGAACTAAAAATTAAAAACAGATTAAAAAATATAGCTAAAATATACCCAACAGATGAAAATAAGCTTAACTATAAAAAATTTAAAAACAAATGTGTTAATTTAATAAGAAACGCGCGTCACAATTATTTTAATAATTTGTTATCTGAAAGTAAAAAAAATAGAGATACCTGGGGGCTGGTAAACCGTCTTTTAAGTCGAAACAGTACTTACCCCGAACATCCCAATCTCGAACTCAGAGATGTATACCAAAATAAAGAACACTCCTAACTCGCTAGTCCTCCTCGATGTGGACCCAAATGAAATAAATAAAATTTTGAGGACTCTAAAATCAAACGCAGCATCTGGCGAAGATGGAATTTCCCCAAAATTTTTAAAACTTGTTAGCGAACATTTAAATAAACCACTTGTATACTTAATCAATCTAAGCTTTAAATCCGGAACATATCCGAGCATTCTTAAAAAAGGTGTAATTACTCCAATCTATATAAATGAACCTGGGAATTACCGTCCTATCACTGTTTTGTCTGTATTCGCTAAAATTTTGACAGTTGTTATTACTCGCGTCTCTCTAATTTCTGTTACAAATACAAACTTATATCAAGAAATCAATTCGGTTTTGTAAAGAACAAGGGAGTTGAACATGCGGTTAACCGAGTTTACAAAAAAATAATCGACAGCCTAGATACAAGTAATTACGTGGTGGGGGTATTTTTGGACTTCCGAAAAGCTTTCGATCTAGTCACTCACGATATTTTATTAAAAAAATTATACATTCTGGGTGTTCGTGGACCAGCATATGACTGGCTAAAATCATACCTCCATTTACGAAGTAATAAGACTAAAGTAAACAATACCTTGTCTAACTCAAAATTTATCAAAAACCACTTCTATTTAATCTATTTATTAACGACATTTTTAACATCGACGAAAATGACACCCTCACGTTATACGCTGATGACTCCCTTCTTCTAGAAAAAGATAAGACTTAAATAATTTAATTAATAACACAAACTTTACATTAGATAAAATCCATAAATGGCTAACTTGTAACGCTCTAGAACTAAATGTAACTAAAACCGTATATATGATTTTCTGTAACAAAAACAAAATCATACCTCAAAACATTAATATCACCATTAATAACAAAGCCCTAATTAGAGTAGATAAATATAAATATCTCGGAATTTGGTTCGATGAAAAATTAACATGGAATGTACATATCGATAAGATTGCCCAAAAAATTGCTTACATCATATACACTATCAGCAATAACCGTTATATCTTTAGTGAAAAATTATGTACGCAACTATATTACGCCTTAATATATCCTCATATAATCTCCGGTATTTCATCTTGGGGCAATACATCAGACGCAAACCTAGACCGAATCCACAAACTACAGAAAAGAATTGTCAGAATCATTAAAAAAAAAACCATAACACGAGCCAACTAGAAATATATTATTATCACTTGGACTGTACAATATAAGATAATTATATAAATATAACTGCCTAATTTTTATCTTTAACTCTTTAAACCAACCTGAAAATGATATCTTTCAATTTGCCCCCACCAATACATATAACCTTAGGTCAATTGATCGACTAATTGTACCCTCGGCAAATACATCAAGAAAACTTAATTCCTTATATTACACGGGCATTAAATTAAATAACTCTTTACCCAGAAAAGTTCAAAACGCAATAACCATAACAGTATTCAAAAAACAAATAAAAACCTTTATCAGGGAATTATAAAATTAAAATATAACAATTTAAATTGGAAATATAATAATAATCACAGAATCCATAAACTAAACGATATGTACTACCTATTAACGAGTCTTTTTCTTCTTCTTTTTTAAAGTATTCTTTATTAGTGATATATGTATAGAATAAATGTAACCCAAAAACCGTTCTCTGTCGGGTTCAAGGCCTAAAAGTCTTTTAAGACTTGGCCATATGTCTCTTTTTTCCTTATTTTTGTTCTGGCAACACGAAATAAAATTTTGATTTGATTTTGAATTATTTCACGTAGTTTTTAAGATGACCGCCTTGTTCCATAATTGAACTTTGTAAGGGAGCGATTTTAAGTGAAAATAGTAATTAAACATTTATAACGTAATTAATTAATTACAGGTATAATATGTTTAATATTAATTAAATTGGTTGTAATATTTCATCACAGATTATCGGACTTGGAGAATTTACTTCTGTGTATTATTTATTTGTATAATTTAATTTAAATTTTTAATACAAAAATAATTATTCAATCAACCATTTCAAAGAGTCTTTGTTTTGTAGCTAAGCCTTGTCCTCGTTGCCTCCGTTATTAAATGTCGAGCTACACGAAAACCAAAGTCTCCTACACTGTTAAAAAAAATTGTTCTAATTTGAACAAATCGCAGTTCAGAAGGTTGTCCCTGTAACAGAACGCTATTTTGTTCTAATATGAACAAAAAATATTCGTTCGATAAAGAACGATGGTTGATGGTTCAATATTGAACTTAGATGTTCTATATTGAACAAACCTTCTTTGTTCAAATTAGAACGTTTTGTCGTTCGCGGTGGAACACTTTGTCGTTCGCCGTGGAACGCTTTGTCGTTCGCCGTGGAACGCTTTGCCGTTCGCGGTAGAACGCTTTGTCGTTCGCCGTGGATCATTTTCTCGTTCGACTTGGAATGCTTTATCGTTATTGCTTTCTAAATGATGGCTCATGTCTCCTGCCGGCAGTTCATCATGCTAAATTAATAAAAATAACCTAACCTAACCTAACCCAATGCCCACCGAATAGAAAAACCAGGCCTAAAACTAGATTATTTGAATTTAGTTCCAACCTCAAGTTTCCTCAACTACAACCATCTTATTAAGCTTAAAATATCTACCACGTAAGTGATACGCGTAAAATAAATAAAACCTTTTCATAGCGCATAAGATATTACATTCTATTATCAGTCTAAAGGCCGAGACCTGGTAACAAACGATGTTAGAATTTATTCCTATGCTGAAAACGTCTAACCAAATTGCAGTATATTACGAAATATTTTCTGTAAATTTTAATTCTGGAACTTGGGCAATTACATTTCCCAACGAATTTCGTCTACCTTGCCAATCAAATTAAAATATACTTAAAAAAACGGTGCGTGTCCTATAAATTCGGACCTTTCACAACCCTTTTTCGTTTTCTACTTCGTTAGGACACGGAGGTTATTTATATCGTTATTTGGGTGAAGTTTCTTTTCAATAGGTGGGGTAGTTTCTGAGAAAAAGCGTTACAGACCTAACGCCATTTGAGTCGCTAGTGAAGGAGCTACGCTCTAACAATGAAATTGAATCTTCAGTAAATTTCCAAACACACTGTACATACAACTCCAAAAACAACTTCATTACAACATGTTCTTACTCACCCTGTAAATAAATAACTACGAGTAATAGTTTAATCAACCAGTACACTAACTTAAAACAACATAATAATGTACGAAAAAACTACCTATAACAAAGCGCACTCTAAACCACTCTATTATTACTATATGTATGTTATACTTGTTTGTTACTTTTGGCCATGCGAAGTTTTCCGCAAAATAGTGTCACACTTATTTGTTACTTTTGGTCATACGTTAAAAGTGTCACGTTTATATGTTAGTACATGTACATGAAACCAATACAAAGAAATCCATATAGGATTGTGTGTAAAACCTGTTCTAAGGGGAACGAATCTATTCTATTGTGTAGTTTACAAGCCTTCCTCCAGAGGGCGAAAGAGCATTCGTTCTTATTTGAACGAAATATAATATCTTGAACACTCCGTTCTCTGTTACATACCTTTAGAACGCTATCGTTCATTTTTGAACAGACTGTTCTAAGTTGAACGTCTTCTGAACGAATTTTTTTAACAGTGTAAAAACATTTTGGAGATAAGTTCGGGACACGCTATTGGCTAAGTTTTTACGCTAAAGAGTGGTTCGGATATCTCACGGCGTTTTCATAGTTGGTACGAATTGTACTTTTATTTACAACTAGCTGGGTAGCCCGTCCTTCGGCCGGGCCCCAGCTAGAACTAAAATCCCGTGAAGACTGTTTCGGTCGGGCCCCAGCTAGAACTAAAATCCCGTGAAGACTGTTTCGGTCGGGCTCCAGCTAGAACTAAAATCCCGTGAAGACTGTTTCGGTCGGGCCCCAGCTAGAACTCAAATCCCGTGAAGACTGTTTCGGTCGGGCCCCAGCTAGAACTAAAATCCCGTGAAGACTGTTTCGGTCGGGCCCCAGCTAGAACTAAAATCCCGTGAAGACTGTTTCGGTCGGGCCCCAGCTAGAACTAAAATCCCGTGAAGACTGTTTCGGTCGGGCCCCAGCTAGAACTCAAATCCCGTGAAGACTGTTTCGGTCGGGCCCCAGCTAGAACTCAAATCCCGTGAAGACTGTTTCGGTCGGGCCCCAGCTAGAACTCAAATCCCGTGAAGACTGTTTCGGTCGGGCCCCAGCTAGAACTCAAATCCCGTGAAGACTGTTTCGGTCGGGCCCCAGCTAGAACTCAAATCCCGTGAAGACTGTTTCGGTCGGGCCCCAGCTAGAACTCAAATCCCGTGAAGACTGTTTCGGTCGGGCCCCAGCTAGAACTCAAATCCCGTGAAGACTGAGGCAGAAACCTAACCCTTCTCCCCCTCCCAGCGCAGCCGCTAAATTGACTGAGGCAGAAAAATATTGGTTGTATAATTGTATGTAGGTTGCAGGATTCACGGCACCTTTCCAGGGGCAAAAATACATCATTTAATTAATTAACTTAATTGGAAATCGATGAAAATAGCGCGACTCGCTGCCTTTGCACCATAAGAATAGCTGTGAGAAATTTGGCGGTCCTAGGTTGAACGGCTTGGACGCCTATAGAGAAACAGACGTATGACAGACAGAAGACACTTAGGAATATAGTATAGATTTCAAAATCCAAGTACAAAAGGTCATTTTAGGAGTTTTTAAGATTCCATAATTTCAACTAGGACCGCTACTGAATTTACCTTTGGTAATGTTCCGATGCAGAACACAGTCCGACTGTCCGAAGGGTAAACGATTATAACAAAATCTGCCGAAGGGTTTGACGAAAGTGGTGAGAGGCACGGACTGCGGGTCTAGCGGCACCTGCCAGTATCCACTATTGCAATCGAGCAATGAAGATACTATTGCTCCAGCTAATCTCCCAATAATCTGATGAACCGACGGATGTTGATATTGTTCACGAAGGATTTATCTATTAAGCTTTATAAAGTCTACACAAATTTGGATTTAGGTTGCTAGCTACGGCCCTGATTACGCCTTGGCTAAGCATGTCTCCTAACTCAATTTAAACTTTGGCCATTAATGGAATTGGTACTCGATGTGGCGCGGGCAACGCATACGGTGTGGCGTCTGGTTTCAGTTTTATTTCGTACATTCTTTTTAATACTCCTAAGCCTTCAAATAAGGTTGGGTACTCATTCCTTGGATCGGCTTTACTTTCAGATGCTGGAGTAGTGATCCGTCGAGATGCAACATTTAAACACACTCTCCAATAATGGCCTAATTTGCCATACTTCAGGCATTTGGCATTCTTAGTTGGACATGAATCATCAGAGCCGTAGGTAGCACCTGTTAACCGGGGCACTCGTACAGATCGCAAAATCGGAGATTTCCAAATATAGAAAACTCATATTTTGTGCATCTTAGCTAACAGCGACTATGTAATAATATTACCCAAAACCCTGAAATGGCATGGAAAATATACAAACGCTCTACAGGCCAAAATCTACCCATTAACTAAATTTAGAATGAAATAGCAGCATACCACTGTTGAATTTCCATCTTTCTAGAAGCAACTTTTAGCTTCCGACATAGAATTTCAAACTTGGTCAAAATTTAAAAAGGCTTAAATTGCGTTTTTTTTTCTTCATTTTACGCTAAAGATATTTTAACTGATATTTGCCAATTAAATGTTAATTACCCTCAAAGTTGGCCAATTTTTTTGATACGTTGTCAGATTCGGAGAAAATCTGAACAAAAACTACCGTACGTAATCATTTCGTTTTATTAAATTTGTAGTTGGAAATGTCTCCTTTTTGCAGTGATTTAATTTTAAAGTCAATCATACTATTAGAAATTCAGTTATTAAATGTTAAAATTTATTTTCCTTTTTTTGGTGTTTTTCAAAGCCAATTTGAAACTCGACTACTAAAAACATATCAATACAAAGATTTTCCCACTCGCTTAATTATAAGACTAATTTCATAATTTAATTCATAGCGAGTAATTAGCGGATGTTACTGAAAAAATTCTTCGGTAGATAATGTAATTTGGTAGTTCGGCTCTTTGCCAGTAGATGGATGTAAGGTAGACAAAATGACCAAATCGTTATTTTCCCGTTGAAGACCGGTTTGTTCTCAGCCGGTCAGTTATATTCAAAAGGGGGAAGAATCGCGGGAGGATCGGAAATAATATGAGGTCGTGAAGGTTTCCGAGGGTCCGAGAGACGGCCGGGGACCCCTGCAGAGGTTCCCCGGACCGAACAAAGGGAAAATCCCGGTTGAAAGCGACGAAGTGCTTTCCTTCGCCACAACGAACTTTTTCTTTCGATTACTGTTGACCTACCGATAAATACTACGTATGTATAATTAACATTGCGCGAAAAACATTAAAATATTATTATTATATGATTTATTTTCTTAGTTTGAAATTTACTACTGTCTTAATAAATAATCCCCTGGTCATATTTAGTAAGCTGTATTTAACGAGCATTACTTAGAATGGCATAATAAGGCTTCAAGGATTATATTTTTCACAATAACCCGAACTGGCGGTAAATTTCTAAATTTGACTTGTACAGTATAATAATTATAACATATTGATTTGATTCAAAACATCCAGTGTAAGTTTACCCACCACGTTGGCATCCCTTTCTCGATGAATTGTCAAAACTATGTTCAATTATTTTGAATTTCTTCTCCAACATTTCTTTTAGAATAAAATGTGTTTTTATTTTTATCTTTTAATATTATCTTATGGTATTATTTCAATAAAGTGATTTTTCAAACGAAGTAAATTCCTAGGGTTTGATATTGAAATAGCAATGGTTATTTTTTATCTTAAACTTTTGGTACGAAAAGCTCAGTGCTAATTTTAAACTAAATGACCAAAATAATAATTTAGTAATACACAGTAATACATGCTCATAATCATATTTGATTAAACTTTCCGGGTATTAGGGTAACTATAGCCCTAAAACATAAATATAGCGTTTTATATTTCTGTAAATTATATAACTTTGGTGGATTTACGAAGACAACCTGCGTAGCTCGCATCAAATTTATACTTTAAATTTATCGGCGAGGGAGCAAAACCAAAACATATGGGCAAAAATGCGTATAGTAAGGAAGGCCATATTTTAAAATTAATTTATGGGACACCGTTTGAAACCTATATCACACGCACTCTTGACGTGTTTTTTTTTAATGATGATTTCATGTGGTTTGTCTTCACCATTATACTGGAAATAATTGTTGGCCTAAGATTACTTAGTAGCATCGTTGTAGTTTCATTAACTGGTTAGCAGATAGGTTTAGTCGTGGTTACTTTTTATAATAAGAGCAGTCACTCAAGCTCGTAAGAAAATATTTCATTTTATTTTAAAAAGAGAAATTAAGTCTTTTTACTCCAATTGTAAGTCTTTGTTATATATTATTAGCCAAGCAATGACGTTTTAGGCGAGATGGAATTCAAAGAAGGCGTGGAACATGATCTTGAACAACTCTGACGCCATGTTTTATTTCGTTACTTTGTCTATAAATAACAGAGTAAACCCAATCTAATAAAAACTATTGAACTTTATTGAACGATGCAAATATTTGCCATCGCGTGGCTAGCATACATCGGCCAAGGCCTTAGCCCTACCTAGCCTGAGCCTGGGGATTGCCAAAACTTGTCTTTTTAGGGAGGGGGGGATAGGAAAATGAATCCAACGTTACCGTTAAATGGTCTCTCACATCTTGGTACATGTGGAAATTTTGGTCTTTGTTATTTTTGGTATGTTCAGTGGGATTTCCAATGCAACAAAACCAGGGGAGTTACTATTTCTACGTCATCTGGTTTATCTCGTATAATCCTTCTTTGGTGGTTAATCGTTTTTCCAACATATTCTAAAATAATGACAAATAGTCACGGTTCGGGAATAGTAAAATGAATGAGTGCTCTCATTAACCACGAAGAGAACATTCCAGTTAGTTAGTGATAGTTATTTATTAGTTAAGGAAAAGGAATCGAGACTAATAGATCGGAGTCGATCTATTAGTTAAGGAAAAGGAACCGAGACTAATAGATCGGAGTCGATGTTTTATACGCCAATATGAAACTTCAGAAAAACTGAACGGTCCGGCAGATTTTGTTAATAGATACAAAGCTACAGGCTACAAAACTCTACCAGAAAATTTGAAGCTTTTCAAGATCTCGGGTGTTTATTACCTACCATAAATGTAAGTGCATTAGACAACGGTTCGGGCATTGAATTGACGTTGCTTTCTGAAAATGCAAAGTTTCAGTATCCAAAGTAAAGGCCCTTCACGCAGCTTCGACGTTCGGGCTCGACTATGGTTAGATTATGCGCCCTAGAAATTGAAGATCAATCGTTGATTGCCAAACTAAGGGCCGGAGGCATGGTAGCCCCAGACGCTCTGAATCTCGGAGCTTGTCAAACAAATCTTTACAATCGTCATCGAAGGGAGACTGCGAATTATACTAATGAGGCTACAGATACGTTTCACGAAACCGCATTCGGTGAGCTACTAACTTACATTTAAATCGCTATTGGTCAAAACACATCTAAGGCTACAATTCTAAAGCTAAGTGACACAAAAAACTGTATCAAGAAAGAGTTATTCAGTTTGGAGGACAAGTGTTGTATTTATGTTGTTGACAATCATTTACAAGTTAAAATACACTTTATTATTCTAAGTATTAAAAGGGACTGAACCAAAAACCCCCTTTTGCACTTTCAGTATTTCTAAATCCCCTGACGCGCCCTCTAGTGGTAGTGAGTGTAACTAACATTTTTACCTATACACTTCAACAAGCCAGCGAACGGCATTCAACACGACTGAAAACGAAAATATTAAATTAGCTTCCTCAGTTAGAAGCGCAACAAGAAGAGTGCGGTATTTTATTCGTATCTAATGAAAACATTGGAAAATCTTTGAAGTCGTCTTGCAAATCTGACGCGGAAATTGAGGTGATAGCTTTGGCCCGAGCTGCTAATATAGTTCGAAAAGAAATAGTTAATAGGTTGGGCTACAGTTTCGAAGGATTTTTCGAGGAGGACTGCCAAGTAAATAGTTTGCCTAATTTCTATTAACACTTGTGACCATGATTTTTTTCGGCTCAAATGTAGAAGCGCAATCTAATAAACTGAGCCAAGCGTGTTAAACGATTTGCCAGTTGTTTGTGTTCAGTAGCACAATTAAATGTCGTGGTCGCAATATCCCTCAAAATGTAATTAAGCGCGATAAGCGAATTGAAACGCCATTCCCACTTTTTCTCGGCGCAATGGTGCACTCTAAAACGAGGTCGAGAGATGTGATAGACACTCTTTATAAATTTTGTAGTTCTATGAAACTGTAGGAGCTGTGTGTCCACCTTCTTTAAGTATAGGCGTTTTTACAACATCCGCCGTTGATAACATCGACCACAACCCGACCTCCACAAGCGCGAGAGGCTCTTTATGGGACTGGGATATCTCTTTCCAAAATTCGGAAAATGGCAAATTAGGAGAAAAACAAAGAGCTACAAGATTTAACTAAAACTGGAAAAACAGTGACGACCCTTTCGGTGAGCTATACCAACGTCCAACCGGTCTACGTACCAAAGAAAAAACCAAACATACTAGAAATTTCAGGGCTAAACACCTTGTTTTTAATGATTGGAATTTTAATGAATGAAAGGTAATTAAATAAACAAAATGGTGTAAGCACGTCAGTGATATCATTACATCGAAAATGACTGCAGATCATATCTCGCCATAATCATGGGCAGCTTACTTTAGCCGTATTTAGCTTATGAGCACCCTGTAGCTAAAACATCTTTGCTGCCATTAGTTCCCGATGATTCCAAATCCATCGCGATGATTCGTCATGCCATGGGTGTCATAAGACAAGCCACCAATATCTTGAATCCAGGGCAGATTCCCGTCATAACTTGCGATCAGCCTCTTTTTAAAATGGTCAAAGAAATACCGTGGTACTGGCTGGAGTCGTCTGGCGAGTGGCGAAGAACATTTTGTAATAATGCTCGGAGGCCTTCACATAAAAATGACTTTATTAAAATGCTTTGGTGATATTCTGGACGGAAGCGGTTGGACGTCGGCTCTAGAACAGTGGCGTATCTAGGGGGGGCGGTCCGCCCCGGGCGGCACTTTCTAGGGGCGGCATTTTTCACCCAAGAAAAAAATTCGTATTTATAGTAATGGTTAACGTTTAGTCTTTTCTCGTAGTGAGCAGGCCCAGATTTAAGGGTAGGCATCCTAGGCACATACCTAGGGGCCCCCACAAAAATTAAAAAAAAACAATTCCAAAGGATTGAAAAAATCCAAAAATTTGTTGAGACTTAGCTACGGCCCTGGGGAGTTCCAGAGGGCCCCTCTTTAGTTCATTTTATGACCTTGTTTTTATTTTATTCTATCACGGCACAAGGTTTTCAGTCCTTAGGAAAAGATTTTTCGATAAATCGGGGATAATTATAAATGAAGAAAGTATTAGAATTTTACAAGTTTTTAAATACGAATTTTACTTTCCTGAGTCCGGCGGCTACTATCGTAGTAATAACCGTAGATAAATGTCCGTCGAAGTTTTAGCCGATCGTTTTCAGTTTTTAGATTAACGGAAACGGATTATACGGATAGTTGAAATATATCTGTGCTGTGTAGTGTAGATTACTCATTTGACATTGACACCGACTTTTAAGTTTGTAAGTTCTTTTTTTTCTGTATTTGTTTTTACTTCATTAATTTTACATGACATTGATAATACATATAGTAAATTGTTAACCAAGTTTATTAATCTTGAATTAACCCTTGGTTTAAAATCGAAAATCTAACAATATTATCAATATATAATCTAAAGCAGTGTTGCTAATGTTTGAAAGTGGAAATTCCCATTGCTGGGTAGTAAATTTTCCACAAATTCCCACACCCATATTTAGCCCCGCCCACAACGGCCACAAGGAAAACATAACGGAAAACATGCCATAATTTTCAAAATTTTTGAAAAATTACTTTTTAAAATTAAATTTTATTGAAATTACAATGTTTAAACATTTTGGTTCTTAGGCTTGTGCATTGATTGATTGCAGTATTAGGAGGCACCTCCTTTATATTATTTATAAAATCACAAGATTCACGAAAATACACAGCTCTAGATAATTTCGGGCTTTCTGTTGATAGTCAAATTAAAAAAAACATAGGATAAATACCCGCGGACATGAAAATTCCCACAAAATCAACGTTTTTGAAAAAAAATTATCTTTTCCCACAGAGCCAAAATTAACCCAAAAAATTCCCACAATATGGGAAATCTCCCACCATCTGGCAACACTGATCTAAAGTGAAACCAAAACTTTATCGTTTCCTTCAAACGTTCCATATTGTTATGACCACACAAGACGACATAAAATGTTTTTAGGTAATACTAATATACCGTTATATATAATCCGTTTTAATTCTTACTAAATACTAATTATACCGTGTAGTTATACGTAGACACGTATAACACGTGTCTACGTACGCTATGATGGGGAAATATAATTTTAAAACCTTTATAGCACGAAAATCGAAAAGAGTGCAATTTTGTTCGGTTTAAATACGTCTATCACATCTTAACGAATTACGAGTTCTACTCTACTTCACTTTAACTTACATTGTTAGTCTGCCTTGACGTACAATAATTATTGTACAAAACAATAAACTTAGGTTAAAATTTTGGTCGTACCATAATGTTAGGCTTGCACAATATTGTACGCTTATTTACAGTAATATAATATTATATTATATATACATGTACTTTACATTGCGTTTTGGCTCTTTTGGAAATTGGGAGGGGCGGCAAATTCGTGACCCGCCCCGGGCGTCAAAGGGTCTAGGTACGCCACTGCTCTAGAACAAGCGGATATTGTTTTATCCGTAACAGCAAATTCTTTCCAAACAGCATATGCCATGTCAAAAGAACAGCTTGTGCTCTATACCATTTAAGAATAAACACCCGCAATTTCAGTTTTGGCAGCATGTGTTGAACGTACAGCTTCAGGTTTTAAGCTGGGATAGATAGTCCACGAAGGAAACTTCATTTTATACATAGAATCTTTAAAGGGAATTCAATGGATATTTCACGCACTCGACCACTGAAACTTCGCCCAAGCCATCAGTGTACACATTCGCGATATGATCTGTCTTAAAGATATGCACCCATCCGTTGTCGACTGATTTTGCTAAGGAAAATTCACCGTCAACAAAACAAAAAGGCGCTTTTCAAGGATGTCTCTCGACGAAAGCCGCGAACAAATCAACGCGTGTGTTGAGGGTGATGGTGGCGAAGTTGGATTGACTGAGAAACTCTTAAGGTGGATTGTTTTGGGCCCGGAAATGGCAAGAATTGTAAATGAGTTTGTATCTTCGATCGAAAAACCTTCGTCAAATGATTTGAAAAACCACGAAGAAGCTTCGAGTTCGCAACAGAGACTCTTAAATGACGTCAGGTCCCTTATCAGTACCATAAACCAAATGGGAAATCCATTCAAGCACACTAGTCACGATCTTCAAGAACTTGACAGTCGGCTTATTAGAGGCAAAGAAGTTTCATTGGCTTTGAAAGATCTGAAATTATATGGTATAGAAAAAAGCCAGCTATTTTTCACGAGTCGTTTAATTGACCACTCTCTTAACGTCAATAACACCTTTAAAAAAATAAAGTACCCCTTTCTGTAGAAATCCAGCGAGCAAGCCAAAATGAAATCAAATTTCAACCATAAATCGCGATTGCAACCTTTTTTCGAGGGTCTATATTGCATCACAAAATCGCTGTGGAAATCCCGATTACTTAATTTTTTCACTACGAAAATCACGCTTTTCCAGCTTCGCTCTCTGAGAATAGTTCCTTGAGATTCGGAAATGAAGCCGATCTATTTCATTGCCTAGAGGTTTTTGATGAGGTACATCTGTCCACAGTACCAGATATAGACATGATAGCTATTGATAGCGCGGTGGTTGTGAATATGATCAGGTCAGATAGCGCGCAAACGTTTCAGATTGTTCAAACGCTTTCTCTGCCTATATTTCTAGACAATTTGTTGATAGCGTTCGCCAAATTGACATTACTTTCGACGTCTATCTCGAGAATAGTTTCAAGCTAACTACCAGGGTATAGGATGAGTGTTGAAAGCTCAAAAAAAGGTTTCTAGCAATTGGACCGAGTTTCTCCGCATGGACGGAAATAAAACCGAACTCTTCGCGTTTCTCTCTTCTAGTCAAAAAGGACTATCTAGGAACTGTGGTAGTCACAACTGGCAAAACTATCGCGAGTAGGTTAATTGTCCCAGATTTGGAACAACTCCCACGAAGAAGCTAACACCCGTCTCCCGCTTCACTTTTTCCACGGCTCCAAGCAAGGGTACAAGAGAATAATGATAAGCACGGTAGACACGGACGTAGTGGTTTAAGCTGCCTAAATTATTTGGCGTAAAGCTTTAAATAGCTTTCTGTACGGGCAAATACTTCCGGTTCGTTGTTGCCACCTCTATTTCACATATAATTGGTGATG
The DNA here is from genome assembly GCF_980474605.1 of Leiobunum rupestre. NCBI lineage: Eukaryota > Metazoa > Arthropoda > Arachnida > Opiliones > Sclerosomatidae > Leiobunum > Leiobunum rupestre. The sequence continues at coordinate 12,268,085 of NC_143392.1, read as the reverse complement.
AAAAATGGTTGGCTTTTCCAGTGTTCCACGCCCTTTTTGGCTGCGATACGACCTCTCCATTTGCCAGGAAGGGAACTGCAGAGCTTCAAACCGTTGACAACAGCCATGTATTAACAATAACTCACAGGGATATATAAAACTATCATTGCCAGCCAAAAATACGTTTGCTACAAACCAGGGCATGAAATAAGCACAGGACACTGGACATTGTCCGATAAATTTTGCATATGTCCTATAACTTTTCAAAATCTTAGGGGGGTCATTGGACATTTGTCCAATAACCTTTTCAATTATCTGGGAATGTTAATAAAGAAAACAGTTTCGAAAAGGTCTCATGGGTAAAAAACTTTTTATTAAAATCAAACTTGGAGGAGGGGAACAGTGAGGCGAAACTATGGGGAATATTAACGAATGTTAAAAAATAATTTTTGGTATCAGTTGTAAAAAATACGTATTGTCGGGACGTTCTCTGTATATTTTGTAATTAGTGTGCCTGACGAAGACCGCGAGGACGGTTGAAAGCTTGCCACGGCTTTTTGATTTTAATAAAAAGTTTTTTACCCATGAGACCTTTTCGAAACTGTTTTCTTTATTAATAATTACCATGGACGTACTAGGTTTTCAAGTTAATGATCTGGGAATGTTTTTTTCTACAAAATAAAAATGTTAACAATTATTTAAAAAAAAATATGATGAAGTACCGAGTAACTGAAGTTGATACTTGATTCTGTAACTGTGAGTCTGTGCTGTGGCTGTGCTAATGAGAGAGGGACGGCGGCACTGGCGGGCAGTGGTGGTCCAAGGACCGGGGATGCTGTGTTGGAGCCTCAAGTGCAGAATCAAAAAGAGGCTTCAGTATTATGAATAGTATAAAAATCAATAAACCGTTATAAACGCGCTAGTATTTAATCAATGTATGACTATTATTTGGCATGGTCCTTCCATAACTGATTTTCAGTCAGGAAAATCTATTACACAGTCACTGTGGTACAAAGAAAAAGGAAGAAGACTTGCATGTAAAAATTAGTTCGTATACTTATCGAAACTAAATTTGCATAGATCTCATTTTAACTAAATATTGAACTTGTTTTTCAAGTGTTTTTACTCTTTTTTTTTAAGGGGGGATCATTGAACAATGTCCGATAAAATTTTTGAAATGAGGGGGGGTCACTGGACAAATGTCCGATAACTTTAATTTCTTATTTCCTGCCCTGCTACAAACTCTTCCCCCCTTACAGTCCTACACTCCCCACTTTCCGCCCCAAAAACGATTCAAATCCGGGTATATTAACGCCATCTCGTGTCTGAAATCGACACTATGGTTTTTTAATATAGGTTATAGGTTATTTATTGCTGTATGAAAATACACTCTTTTGGAACAGAGCGGCTCCGCAGTGGAGCTCAGCAAGAGCAGAACAAAAATTACACAAATAAGCGTAAACAAAGCAAAAATTAAAATTAGACAGCAAAAATTAAAATTAAACAGTAAAAATTTAAATTAAACAGTAAAAGTAAAATTGGGTTAAAGGTAATATCACAGTAATATCACGAGTACAATATGGTTTTTAAAAATGGCGATTGTCAGTAAAATTGGTCCGCAGATTATTTTATTCTGAATTTATTAGGATTTGTCATTGTTTAAGCCATAATTTTTTATATCACATAGGTAAATAGCAATTAGCTTTACTTCAATAAAAATTCAACAGTTATTGGATTCTATTATTATTATTTAAAAAAAATTTACCTGATGAAAAAATTTAAAAAACTAAAAACAGAAACGCGATGCAAAAAAATCATTAGATTTCGCGGCGCCAAAAAACTGCCCGTCTGCTCGCCTAGTTCTGATTACCGATGGCGTTTGAATTAAACTTATTTTCGAAGAGAACTATCCCTGTGAGTTATTAGGCCAAAACCAAAGACTATATAAAGCTACGCTTATATAGTCTTTGGCCAAAACTATTCGCTTGCTTTGGGACGAAAAGAGTACACCTTTTACCCCATACTACCAACTTCTTCCATACAATAACAGATAAACTGTATTTTGAAGTTGCTCGCTATTTCATAAAAATTACTCCAAAACTAGCGAATAGTTTTCGCCTAGTGTTAATCCATACAACAGCGCTGTGAAAAATATCATCGAAACCAACGACTGAAGATGTTAGTGACTCGCTTCCGGCGATAGATCGATTTGTCGTTCTTACGTACGACCGTTGTAGCTCAGAGAGCCAGAATAAATACTTTTCGCTAATAAAAATCGGGAAAATGAAAATATTCCACCAACACCGGATGCGCCTTTTCAACATCTCTTAAGAGTAGCGTACCATGGAAGAAGAAGCAGCTGGTAATGTTAGGAATCAAGCCTTGGCAAAATGTCGAATTCTACCTGATCCAATTTTCGGGTAAACGAAAATAAATTATTTTTTAAAACCTTTATCTTTAAGGACAACATTACCTACAGCGGGGGAACTTGCCTAGAAATGTTGAAATTCGGTTGCGTGAAATAATGGGCTACGTTCAGCAGCAGTCAACGGAAAAAACCCGATGGATTTGATATTTTCCACCGCTGAGCTTTTTCGTCATAATGACGTCGTAAGTTGCTGAACGCTTTTATTCAGTCATCGGTGTTTTTTAAAATGCCGTAGCTTTTATAGTAGTTTTACGTCAGAAATGACGTCAGTCATCGGAAAAACCGACTTCTTCCAGCCGATGACTTCGGTGGGTAACCGATGACTATCGTGGCGTCAAAACCGGAAACGCGACAAAGCGTACAGTAGGAAACCGATGTCAGCGATTAGTGATCGGTGAGTCCGATGAGCTCTGCTGAACGTACCCAATGTAACCAAAACTATAAATGTGTGAAAGCTCAATTACGGTGCACGGCCCTGTGTAAATGTGGCCGATGTAAAGACTCCATTCCTTAGCACTCCTAAACACTATTAAATCTGATTAAATACAAAATAACTGATGATTTTCTGTAATAAAATTGGATTAGTTTTCATTTGTGACTGGTACAGTTTACTTTGAAAAAGAGTAAGTTTGACATAAAAGACGCTTTAGTAATGACCCCCGCAACAAACATCCGCACGGAAAGCCGGAGCTTGACCGGCCTGTCCAATGCCGTGGGTTCAATATGAGGGAAAATTTATAAATATCAATTAACACTTCTCAATCAACTTTAATCACGCTTAACTAATGTCAATTAGCAGATGGAGAGTACCTCCAATCGGAAATTTATTGACCATAGCAAAACTATAAACACACAAAATGTCGCCCTTTTATCACTAAACGCACGATTAATTCCCTTGACCGCTGAACTGCCAAAGGTCCGGGCTCTCGGAAATATTGATTTTCTTGAAGCTGTTTTATTTAAGCGTCTATTGTATCACTTTTAAACTGAAGTAGATAATTATTTCGATAACATGGAATTTTTGAAATTATGGAAAACGTACCAAAATGCCTTTAAACACGCCGAAAATGACCTTTTGTACTGGGATTTTGAAATTGTAAATAAAAGTACAGTTCGTACCAATAGTTCTTTTTATAAAAATCTTGTTGAAATGTAGCCTCCCCGCTTCAGCTGTGGATCCGTTTTCTCTCCCACTAAAAAGCTTATGAACTCATTCTTAGGCATTGGCTGAACTATTCCTGGGCAACATTTCAACAAGTTCGGCAAGCGTAAAGACATTTTATAAAATCAACTATTATGACAACGCCGTGAGATTACAATGTGGCATATTCTTAGCCAATAGCGTTTCCCGAACGTATCTCCAAAATGTTTTTAGGAGACTTTGGTTTAGTGTAGCTCGACATTTAATAACGGAGGCAACGAGGACAAAGCTTAGCTACAAAACAAAAACTCTTTGAAATGGTTGATTAAATAATAATTGTGAAAGTAGGCCTTGATATTTAAGATTTAAATGAAATTATACAAAAAATAATACACAGAATTAAATTATCCAAGTCCGATAATCTGTGATGAAATATTACAATCAATTTAATTAGTATTAAACATATTATACCTTTAATTAATTAGGTTATAAATGTTTAATTACTATTTACTTAAAAACGCTCCCTTACAAAGTTCAATTATTGAACAAGGCGGTCATCTTAAAAACTCCGTGCAATAATTCTTGGTCCTAGTTTCTTCTTTCAGGTCAAAAATGGAGCTGCACCAATTAAAACCCACCCGAAATTATAGCCCTTATTTAATAGTTAAATTGAATAACAACCATAAAAAATTGGTCTACAGAGGTATGTGTTACGCGCTTTCATTCACCAACTGTCCAACTTCGCTGCTTCCGCTTAGGCTCCAAATGTGGTTTTCAACCGGATAACCACAAACCATTCCCGAGGTTTTCTAAAGGCTAACCACAAACCATACCAAACTCATAAGAGACACAATAACCTTCGCGGAGCTATTATTGATGAACTTGGCACATAACATCTCTTGATTGCCTCCGCAATCCCAAATTTTCAGCCTCTCGGACGCAAGATTACAGGAGTACGCCACGACCCCCAGCTGCGAATAAGGCTTTACAAGTTGGGGACATTTTCGAATATGCCAATCGTTTAGAATATGAATTTCATTTTATTATTTTATAAATTTTAACAGGAAAATCTCCTCAGTTAATAATATTTGAAATATCATGATTAAAATGTGGGACATTAATATAATTCATGATATAATTTATATTAATATAACTAGTCTATAATAAGAGATGGCGCTAAATGACGTATTTTTAAATCTTTGGGCGCTTCCCTCCTCCAAGCTTCATGCGTAGTTTAAATTTTGGTCAGAAAAATCGCCGCCTACAATACAGACCAAGTCTTAAATCGGATATGAGAAAGCTGTCTGTTCATTAAATTTAAACACATGTATTTACCTAATTGTTTTCGAATTTTATTAGGTTTACCCAATTTTTGTATTTTTACCCAATTTTGATATTTTTACCCAATTTTGATATTTTTTCCTAATTTTGATATTTTTACCCAATTTTGATATTTTTTCCTAATTTTGATATTTTTACCCAATTTTGATATTTTTTCCTAATTTTGATATTTTTACCCAATTTTGATATTTTTATCTAATTTTGATATTTTTACCCAATTTTGATATTTTTTTATAATTTTGATATTTTTACCCAATTTTGATATTTTTACCCAATTTTGATATTTTTACCTAATTTTGATATTTTTACCCAATTTTGATATTTTTACCTAATTTTGATATTTTTACCCAATTTTGATATTTTTATCTAATTTTGATATTTTTACCCAATTTTGATATTTTTTCCTAATTTTGATATTTTTACCCAATTTTGATATTTTTACCCAATTTTGATATTTTTCCTAATTTTGATATTTTTATCTAATTTTGATATTTTTACCCAATTTTGATATTTTTACCTAATTTTGATATTTTTACCTAATTTTGATATTTTTACCCAATTTTGATATTTTTACCCAATTTTGATATTTTTTCCTAATTTTGATATTTTTACCCAATTTTGATATTTTTACCTAATTTTGATATTTTTACCCAATTTTGATATTTTTACCTAATTTTGATATTTTTACCCAATTTTGATATTTTTACCTAATTTTGATATTTTTACCCAATTTTGATATTTTTACCCAATTTTGATATTTTTTCCTAATTTTGATATTTTTATCTAATTTTGATATTTTTACCCAATTTTGATATTTTTACCTAATTTTGATATTTTTACCTAATTTTGATATTTTTACCCAATTTTGATATTTTTACCCAATTTTGATATTTTTTCCTAATTTTGATATTTTTACCCAATTTTGATATTTTTACCTAATTTTGATATTTTTACCTAATTTTGATATTTTTACCCAATTTTGATATTTTTTCCTAATTTTGATATTTTTATCTAATTTTGATATTTTTACCCAATTTTGATATTTTTACCTAATTTTGATATTTTTACCTAATTTTGATATTTTTACCCAATTTTGATATTTTTACCCAATTTTGATATTTTTTCCTAATTTTGATACTTTTACCCAATTTTGATATTTTTACCCAATTTTGATATTTTTACCCAATTTTGATATTTTTACCTAATTTTGATATTTTTACCCAATTTTGATATTTTTACCTAATTTTGATATTTTTACCCAATTTTGATATTTTTACCCAATTTTGATATTTTTTCCTAATTTTGATATTTTTATCTAATTTTGATATTTTTACCCAATTTTGATATTTTTACCCAATTTTGATATTTTTACCTAATTTTGATATTTTTACCCCATTTTGATATTTTTACCCAATTTTGATATTTTTTCCTAATTTTGATATTTTTACCCAATTTTGATATTTTTTCCTAATTTTGATATTTTTACCCAATTTTGATATTTTTTCCTAATTTTGATATTTTTACCCAATTTTGATATTTTTTCCTAATTTTGATATTTTTACCCAATTTTGATATTTTTATCTAATTTTGATATTTTTACCCAATTTTGATATTTTTTTATAATTTTGATATTTTTACCCAATTTTGATATTTTTACCCAATTTTGATATTTTTACCTAATTTTGATATTTTTACCCAATTTTGATATTTTTACCTAATTTTGATATTTTTACCCAATTTTGATATTTTTATCTAATTTTGATATTTTTACCCAATTTTGATATTTTTTCCTAATTTTGATATTTTTACCCAATTTTGATATTTTTACCCAATTTTGATATTTTTACCCAATTTTGATATTTTTACCTAATTTTGATATTTTTACCCAATTTTGATATTTTTACCCAATTTTGATATTTTTTCCTAATTTTGATATTTTTATCTAATTTTGATATTTTTACCCAATTTTGATATTTTTACCTAATTTTGATATTTTTACCTAATTTTGATATTTTTACCCAATTTTGATATTTTTACCCAATTTTGATATTTTTTCCTAATTTTGATATTTTTACCCAATTTTGATATTTTTACCTAATTTTGATATTTTTACCTAATTTTGATATTTTTACCCAATTTTGATATTTTTTCCTAATTTTGATATTTTTATCTAATTTTGATATTTTTACCCAATTTTGATATTTTTACCTAATTTTGATATTTTTACCTAATTTTGATATTTTTACCCAATTTTGATATTTTTACCCAATTTTGATATTTTTTCCTAATTTTGATACTTTTACCCAATTTTGATATTTTTACCTAATTTTGATATTTTTACCCAATTTTGATATTTTTACCTAATTTTGATATTTTTACCCAATTTTGATATTTTTACCTAATTTTGATATTTTTACCCAATTTTGATATTTTTACCCAATTTTGATATTTTTTCCTAATTTTGATATTTTTATCTAATTTTGATATTTTTACCCAATTTTGATATTTTTACCCAATTTTGATATTTTTACCTAATTTTGATATTTTTACCCCATTTTGATATTTTTACCCAATTTTGATATTTTTTCCTAATTTTGATATTTTTACCCAATTTTGATATTTTTACCTAATTTTGATATTTTTACCCAATTTTGATATTTTTACCTAATTTTGATATTTTTACCCAATTTTGATATTTTTACCTAATTTTGATATTTTTACCTAATTTTGATATTTTTACCCAATTTTGATATTTTTTCCTAATTTTGATATTTTTATCTAATTTTGATATTTTTACCCAATTTTGATATTTTTAACTAATTTTGATATTTTTACCTAATTTTGATATTTTTACCCAATTTTGATATTTTTACCCAATTTTGATATTTTTTCCTAATTTTGATACTTTTACCCAATTTTGATATTTTTACCTAATTTTGATATTTTTACCTAATTTTGATATTTTTACCCAATTTTGATATTTTTACCTAATTTTGATATTTTTACCCAATTTTGATATTTTTACCTAATTTTGATATTTTTACCCAATTTTGATATTTTTACCTAATATTAGTCGATTTATTTATTATTATTATTATTATTAAGAAAAATACAAGTTACGAAGCTAGAATAGCTTGTATATAACCCACAAGTGGAAAAGCAAGAAAAAAAATTAAACGGTAGAATGGAGAAACTCCCGAGTGCGGCTGCGGAAAGTCCAACGAGATTGATCAGAAAGTACATCTGTTTGGATAGCATGGAAAGCAAGGTGCCATTGACGTTGTTTGGTCCGGGCCCGTGGTTTGAATATTTTTGCTGCATGACAATTTTATTTGAATTTACCTAATTTAAATAAAACCAAAATTTAACCAAATTGGTAAAAATTTACCCAAAATAGGTAAGTTTTGAAAATTTTAATTTTTTAAATTCTTCGAAAATTTTAAAAACATTAAGTGTGAAACCGAAAAAATCCCATGCTTTTTTCAAATGGAGATTTGGGTTTCCATGGGAAAACTAAAGCCCATTACGACTTTTCCCTTTGGGAATTTTCATACTACCATAAGGTATACCAGGAGTCCTCTAGCGGGCGCTTTTTCGAGATCCCGTCGGCAAGGAACTTCGTGCCTTCTATCTTTAAAATTTTGGTCCCCCAATTGCTGCCTCTCCGATTTTCGAAATTATTCAAATTACTACCTGGACATAAACATACTTTACAAGCACTGGGAGAGGAGGCGAATAAAACAATTTCGTCTTCGATAACTATGTCAAAATTAATAAATAATTCTGCGAACAATACTATGAAACGTAAGAAAGTCAATTAAAAGACCCTAATGTAGTTAATTATTACGCTCACTTTGTCACGGGATCGGTCACGGGTCGTTAAGAGAATGACCCTATTCAAATCGACATTGAAATCACCGAAGACCAAAATACTGAGAAGGAACTGTGGACAAAAAAATTACCGAAGAACTATCACAAATCCGGAGACAAATCAAACGTTATTTATCAAGTGAAACTCCAGCAGGTTTACATAAGTTGATCTTAAAAGAATATTAAAGATTACAGTATCGACTATATACAGTCGACAAGCCTTTCCGAGAGTCAATCAAACGCTGATTCTGAATGTCCAACAAGCTCGACTTCAAGAAATGAATACGGAATTGCTTGTTTAAGATGTAGAAAAAAACCTTTAGTAATCCACTGGAAAAATGGCGGATTTAGCGCTTCTAATTACTATCGGCATTTGAAGATGCGCTTACCAAGTTCCAGAATCAATCACCCGAAAAGCACTAAACAATTGTCATTACCATTTACAGCCGTTGTGCTCTCAAATAGTGTAGCCGCAAAATCACTTGGTAAGTATAGTTTTATCCTTATACAAAAAATACCTAAAATCACCTAATAGTAGGTAAAAATTACAAACACAACTTAAAATTAGTTATTGTGATATTAAGAAATACTTGTGTACTAATCCCGATAAATTAATTTTAATTTCCGGTGCCCAGCATGAACTAGTCGTTGCTGTACACACTGTCTGAAAAGTTTGTTCGTTCTATAATTTAAAAATGTAAATGGGGATAATTTATGTAGTTTCGAAAATGTCCAAGTTTAAACGAATATTTCGTATAATACCTTAATGTATGTTACCGTTATTTAAGTAATAAAAAGTTACTAATATGATTATGAAAATAAATTACCTAATTAAAATTTTAATTTATTGTGGATTTTAGATATTCTTTTGTATACACTTGTTTTAGTACAGTCATCTGCATTTGAAATACGTTTTACTGGCTGTTGCGCGTTACGATAGCTAGTACCGCCCTCGTAGAAAGCGCTAATTCGGTATTTTAAAATTACGCAACTCTATTACCGTCTAGGATCTCTGCTTGCACCATTCGAACAAATGCAAGGCAGCGATAGGATCATAGATCCGCCCAAGACAGCGATAAATCTCGCCAGGTACTGCCACATCTTTACTATTTAGAGCTATACTAGAATCACATGTTGCTAGAACATTTAGGGTACTGCAATAATGAAAGACAATTCAATTGGCATAGAGCCACCTATCGGTCAAACAAAATTCGCATGGAAAGCCACCAAACTACTGGATTTCAGTCTGATATACTCTCTCGGGGAGGACCCTTTTCTTTTGGAATTTTTCACCGTTTTGAAATTTTTATTTTTCGAACGATAGGTGGTAGACGACAATTTTCAATCAAAAATTTGTAGAGCATACTCGAAAACCTTTAATGAAATTGGTTTGGTCAAAAACGGATAATTTTTCATTGAAATAACACGTCATGAAAAAAAACAAGTTGGTACTACTCAAAAAGGTTTACGTCTCATGAAAAAGAAAGATAAACCTATCTAATTTGAAATGATCGTATGTTTGTAAAGATAAAAAAGGACTGTTTTTTAAGCCAAATCATTTTAAATAATTTTTTAGAGAAAATACAATTTACATAGAATTCACGCGTCTTATTTGGGGCAAGAATGTTGCAAGCAGTCCACGAAACCGTCTAATTTATGCCAACTGAATTTTGCACTACTCTGTCGCTTAAAGACAAAATCCGATTTTCTCCTTACACCTCCTTTTCAGAAGGAGTAAAAAGAGTAGCCGTAATAGACCCATAACAAAAGAGGGGCCGCAGACGAGGCTTAAGTGAGACCTTTGGACGGAACATCCTGTTTGTGACGTTTTGAACCACGTGACCGCCATTGAAATATACAGGCGGAAGTAAGGAAACGGATGTTCCGTCCAAATGCTGAGTTGCGAGGTAAATATGTTAATTTTCGGCCCCCCAACTTTCAACATGGGTCTATACTCCGGAACAAGCGAATAGTTTCTGGGGCGGAATAATTCTCATCCCTGGAACAGGCGAATAAAAAATTTAGGGTAAAAAGAGTACACTTGAAGTCCGAGAACAGGCGAAAATAAACCACCTATAGACGCTTCAATAAATCATCCTCCAAGAAAACCGCCAAGAGGTAATATTTCTGAGAGCCAGGACCTGCAAGTTACTGTTTATACATCGTGTATCGTAAATGGTGGTAGGAGCTGAGTTCCACAAGTTATAGAGGTCATTTGGAATCGAAAATGTTCTATGATATTTTTCCCTACGGGCTACCGTTTCGGAGTTGTGAATTAATTGCTGTAGGTATAACCATAAGTGTAGAAAATTATTATAAGTGTGACACTTCATATTCTTCACATGCAAAAGTATAACCGAGAGCTATTCACAAGACAGACTGCATTACGGGCTTCGTCGCCATTTTGCGTCCACTCGCTCCCGCGTCACACGTAACCTTTGACAGCCCCTCGCTAGGTGGATACTTTCTTCTTGTGATGACGTCACTAAGTTACTAGTTCTCAGTAAAATATTCCCCAAAGTGACAAACTTATGGAACAATATTATAGACTTACGGTATAACCCCCAATTAAAATAACGTACCCATCAAATTGCTGAGTTTTTTCCGCACGTGCTCGGGGCTCGAGCCTTCTGGCATTATTTATTGAAAAATTTGTCTTTATTAAACCTAATAAAATGATCGATTTTGCTGTCATGGTAACCAGAACGCTCGAGCCTCGAGCACGCAAGAAAAAAACTCGATAGTAAAATAATTCGGTCTGCAGGAATAACCGGAGAGGTACTAACGTGGTTAATGGCGTTTCTCTCAGATCGCCCACAACGCGTTGCCATACGTGGTTCCAGTTCTACTTCCTGCGCATTTTACAGCGGTATGGTATGCCCCAAGGGTTCGCGTTGGCTCGCTTGTTGTTCGCAGTTTATATTAAGGATCTACCTTCTACCGTCTTAAACTCAACGGCCAGCCTGTTGGCTGATGATAATAAACTCATTAAAGCTCTGGCATCTCTGACCTCATCTACCGAACTGCAACAAGATCTCTTCCGAGTGGAGGCTTGAGCTGCTGAGTCTGGTCTCGGGTGCAACACATAGAAATCGAATGTTCTTCACCTCGGAAAAGACAACCCAAAGACAACTTACTACCATCATGGACAAGCGATACCCTCAGTAAAATCTGTTCGAGATCTTGGCGTGCAAGTGGACGAAAAGCTATCCTTCTCTGATCATTGTAGGATCATTGCATATAAAATCAACATGTTCACTGGTCTTGTCCAACGCACTTTTCACTTTAAAACACCTAAAGTCATTAAGACCATTTTCACGACTTTTATCTTACCTTTACTGCATTTTGCTTCACCAGTTTGGTCCCCCCACTTAAAAAGAGACTTGGACCTCATAAACAAGTCAGTCAACAAACTCACTAAATTAGTACCAGCCCTTCGGAACGAAACAGCTGCGTACCGACGTAATTTTCTTCATATACCAACTCTTCAAGAGCGTCATTCGGCTACAGACTTTTGAGAGATTTTTCAATTTTTTCGGGCATTAGTATTTTACTAGAAGGTGATTTTTTCACTCGTTCTTCTACAACATTTCCTCGAGGGCACGACCAAAACTTTTTGTACCGCGTGTGACTACTTCGAACCGCAAGCACCATTTTTGCACTCGCACTGTCCCACTCTGGAATCAGCTGCCACAGTCAACGGTGTCTCTCAAATCAAAACCACTCTTCCTTAACAACCTTCGCACCCTCTGAGCACCTATAAGCAGCCTCTGGCGGCTTTGGTGCATATAATATAGAAGAAGAAGAAGAATTGCACGTGAATTTTTTCTTTATTTAAAGCGACATTTATTGAGGTGGGCACATCGCTATGAATGAAAAAGGGATCGGCAATTTGATGGGTACGTTACTTTAATTAACCTACAGCAATTAATTCACAACTCCAAAACGGCAGCAGAGAGGGTAAAGTCGCCGCTTGACGGCAGTCCGTAGGGAAAAATATCATAAAACATTTTCGATTCCAAATGACCTCTACAACTACGCTCCTACCACCATTTACAATACACCCTGTATAGTCTTTGTTAAAATAATGGAAATTTTTCACCTTTACGGCAGCGACAAGCATAGAAATCTCATAGGTAACTAGAATGCTGAGGCCTACGGCCGAGCTTGACGCCAGTTCGCCTTGATCCTTCAGCTAATGAGAGGCCGTAGAGTGGTTCCGCCAAGGAGGATAATAATCCTCCTTGGTTCCGCGTAACTATAGCGGGAGCTAGGTGAGGTCATTCTCTCTGGTGACATTAAATTCTTGGCAGAACCACTCTTTGAGCTCTGATTGGCTGAGATCTGGCTATCGTCTGCCACGGCGTTTGGTCCATTTGCCAGTTACACGGCAGCATTCTAGTTACCTATGAGATTTCTATGGCGACAAGCGCTCCATTTTAACCTGGAGGTAGCTTTTGACATTTTAAGGCTGTGCAAAAATACGACGTTCTGTTTACAGGTGAAAAGTTTCCATTATTTCAACAAGAGCTATATAATCAATAACTTGCGGGTCCTGGCTCTTCGAAATATTACTTCTTGGCGATTTCTTTGATGTATTTATTTAAGAAATGATACAGAGTGCGAAGCTAGCGAGAGCTTATGTACAGTACTAACTTGCAGGAGATAATATAGAAAATAAAGTATTAAAATAGAAGAAGAGAATGGTCAAAAAGTGCCAAACAAACGCAACCCCAGTTGAAATTAAATAACCATTACTGTCTAGATGGCAGCAGGTGCTAAACTAGAATGAAATTATTTCTGACGTCTGCTAGTGCTCTTCCAAAGCCCGTTTTTCTGGTTTTTGCCGTTGACGTTCCTAGAGACTACCGACGAGGTTACAAATCTACAATTTACACGTAAATATTGAATTAAAATTAGTTTAAATGGTTTATTATTTTTAGTGCCTAGTTATCATATTTCAGTAGGGGTTAGTAAGACAATTAATTTTTTCGTGGCATAACTGAAACGGTGAGAACCTAACACTGAGCCTTGGTTAGAGATTGCCATATGGCGATAAGAGAAGCCATGCTGTTTCAGTGTTTTCTGTACATGATGAAATTGGAGAATAAATTGCATAAATTTATTCATAATTTTTGTTGATTGTAGTTGTAATTAGTTCTTGACTTAAACTTTTATATATTTCAGTTTTGTGAAAAACCTTTAAAAAAATGGATGCCAAAGCTGTTCGTCAACAATTTATTAATTTTTTCAAAGATAAATATAAGCATTTATACGTACCTTCATCATCTGTTGTACCTCATGATGACCCTACTTTACTCTTTGCTAATGCTGGGATGAACCAGGTTACTTTACCCATAAGTTTTATTTCTAAATTTTGCAAACTTAACTATCATTTGTTTACAGTTCAAACCAATTTTTTTGGGAACTGTGGATCCTAATAGTGATGCTGCAAAATACGTCCGTGTAGTTAATACTCAAAAATGTATCCGCGCTGGAGGAAAGCACAATGATCTGGATGATGTTGGCAAAGATGTCTATCATCACACGTTTTTTGAAATGTTAGGCAATTGGTCCTTTGGAGATTTCTTTAAAGTAAGTCAGAAATATAATAAATATTATCAAAAGTGGATATTAAAACAAAAAGTATACTTCGTCACCCTTTCCTTGCTCCATGTAACCTGAGAGATCCCTTCTCAGGGCCAAATTGCTTCCCTCCCCCTTTGCGTAAGGTTACTATTGAAGGTCATCGCACAGGAACATGCAAAAATAGGCTTTAAAATATAGAGCTGATAGCTTTTTGCTTCCTTGGAGAATTAAAGAAAAACTAAATTGCCTTTAAATTTAAATTCTATTGTATCGGAGTTAATATATAAATTTAATCTTTAGGGAATTAAAAATATTTTTTTTATTTACAATTTTCTTTTAAAAAACTATCGGCCGATATTGGTCACGTGTCTTATTTTTCTAGAATAATTTAGTTGGCGGTAATCGGCATAGAGAGATTGTTGTCGGTCGGTTACTGTAGGTAGGATTGGATTCGCGAAATTAAGTCTTTTAAGAATGTAAACATTGATCAAAATACACGTAAAAGAAAGCTAATGATCAAGCACACGATATTGCAAAGAATCGACGCTGGGATCGCTAGTGTCCGATCGTACTATTTTGGGAAAAAAATCAAAAAATAAACATATGACGTGAGAAAGCTAAAGCCTGATTGGTTAGTTCCAATAGGGAGAGAGGGCAGGCCTCAGATTACAAGAGGTGTATGGCCAAAGGCTGGATTTGAATATCAAAGTATACTTTTTGTTTTAATATCCACTTTTGATATTATGTTATTATCATGTATTACACCTGGCTTATGTTTTTCTTGATAGAAAGAAATTTGTAGTTGGGCTTGGGAGCTGTTAACCAAAGTGTATAAATTACCCGCTGAGAGGTTATATGTCAGTTATTTTGGAGGTGATGCTGCTACTGGCTTGGAACCAGATTTAGAGTGTAAAAACATTTGGAAAGATGTTGGGTAAGCTACATATTTATAGCTATTACTAAGCCCTGTGTTTTAATACATTTTTACGCAGTGTTCCTGAAGAGCGCATACTTCCATTTGGAATGAAGGATAATTTTTGGGAGATGGGAGAAACTGGGCCTTGTGGGCCGTGTTCTGAAATCCATTTTGATAGGATTGGTGGCAGGCAAGCTAGCCACTTAGTAAATGCTGATGTCCCCGATGTTTTGGAAATATGGAATTTGGTTTTCATTCAATACAACAGGTTCATATACAAATAATAATAATAATAATAATAAATGTATTAATTCAAATTTATAACTCCAGAGAATCGGACGGCTCTCTAAAACAGCTACCCAAGAAGCATGTTGATACTGGAATGGGCTTTGAAAGGCTGGTCTCTGTTATTCAAGGAAAGCCATCCAACTATGATACGGATTGTTTCGTGCCAATCTTTAAAGCCATAGAACAGGTACTGATGATTATTTAAAGTTTGGCAGAATTAAATTTAATTACTATTTAATATTTTAGTTTGCTCATATTTTCTATGTATTTAAATTTTTTAACATCTTATTTTTTGCATTTTTTATTCCTGTATGGAAATACATTATTTAAATCTATGTTTTTTTTAAAAAAAACATGGATTTAAATCAGTCAATCACATTTGTCAGCCTTGAATAAGTAATTTAAATGATTGATTTCTATTTGGATAGGCCACAAGCACCAGACCCTATAGTGGTAAAGTTGGTAATGAAGATGAGGGGATGGTTGACATGGCATATCGGGTAGTGGCTGACCATGCCAGAACGTTAACCATTGCTTTGGCTGATGGTGGTACTCCCGATAATACTGGACGAGGCTATGTTCTAAGAAGAGTCTTAAGACGCGCTGTTCGTTTTGCCACTGAAAAGCTTAATGCAAAACCTGGAATGTTTGCTCAACTAGTTCCAGTTGTTATTGAATCATTAGGTGATGTTTTCCCGGAGCTATCGAAGGATCCCAATTCGGTATTATTTGTTGATTGTTTGTATTTTTTTAACACTTAAAATTTTAATACTCTCTTATGATATAGATTATGGATATAATTAATGATGAAGAAGCTCAATTCCTAAAAACATTGTCACGGGGACGCAAGTTATTGGAAAGAACCGTCAGCAAGCTAGACAACTCCAAGATTTTACCTGGTGATGTGGCTTGGCGGCTATATGACACTTATGGCTTTCCTGTTGATTTGACTCAACTGATGGTTGAGGAGAAGGAAATCACAATTGATATGAAAGCTTACGAAGAGGCTAAAAAACAAGCTCAATTATTATCTCAGGCCAAGGGCGAAGGCCAGGAAGACAACGTGAAATTAGATGTCCACGCCATTGCTGAATTGCAAGATCAAGGAATTCCTGCCACAGATGACTCTCCTAAGTACAATTATAAATCAGTTGATGCAACTAAAGATGCTAAATATGGTATGTAGTCAACATTCTTGCACTTGTATGGAAATCTTTTAAACAATTAGGAAAATATTTTTTTCAGAGTTTTCATCGATAACCAGTACCATTTTGGCCTTAAGACATAACAAGCAATTTGTCCAAAATGTTAGCAATGACCAAGAATGTGGAATAATTTTAGATAAGACTTGTTTTTACGCTGAATCTGGTGGACAGATATACGACTCTGGCTATATGCTTAAGGAAGGGGATGACGTAAGTTTGATTTTTTTTTGAGCACAGATAAATATTGCAGTGTGACTTGAGTATTTTTATTAAATTAGGATGTAGAATTCTCCGTGAGAGATGTACAGCTTCAAGGCGGTTATGTTGTACATATTGGTCGTATTATAGGAACCTTATCTGTTGGTGATAGCGTCAAGTTATTCATCGATGAAGTAAGCTCATCTGTGGTTTTATTGGTTAATTACTTAATTGTGATTTAACATTGTTGAATTTTTTATCCAGGAACGGAGAAAATTAGTTATGAATAACCATACAGGAACGCATATACTTAATTATGCGCTAAGAAAAGTTCTCACCTCCGAAGCAGACCAACGGGGCTCATTAGTAGCTCCTGATAGGCTTAGATTTGATTTCACTAACAAGGTACTGAGAGTCTTTATATAAGCTGTTTTATGGGATATAATATAATATAACTTTTTGGACTTAATCCAGGGTGCTATGACTGTGAATCAAGTCAAAGAAACTGAATTAGCCGCCAATGCTCTTATTTCTAAAAATGAACCAGTATATGCAAAAGACTCATCCCTCCCATTAGCCAAAGCCATTCAAGGTCTAAGAGCTGTTTTTAATGAAGTAAGTTCAGTGTTATGTCAATATTTATAAAATTTATATTTTAACGTTTGCGCTTTCAGACGTATCCTGATCCAGTTCGAGTGGTTTCTATTGGAATTCCCGTTGAAACTCTTATTAGTGATCCAACTGGACCTGGAGGATCTGTTACCTCTGTAGAATTTTGTGGTGGAACGTACGTTTATGAAAACTTAGCTGTAATCTTTAGTTTAATTGAACCCTTTTTTTAGTCATTTGAGGCAAAGCGGACATATGGGTGATTTTGTAATATCGAGCGAAGAAGCTATTGCTAAAGGAATCAGGAGAATTGTTGCGTTGACTGGACCCGAAGCGGTTAAAGTAAGTTCTTTTACGCAGTTGAATTTAATCTAATATCTAAAGTTTAAAATTTATTGTTTTTAGGCCATTAAAAAAGCTCAACTGTTTGAGAAGGATGTTGAAAAGATAAAAGACATTTTGAATGACAAGAATCGAACCAAAAATGAAAAAGATATTGTCAAGGAGATAGTACAGCTAACGGAAGATATCTCTCAGTCCAATATTTCTTATTGGAAGAAAGATGAAATGAGAAACAATTTGAAAAATCTTAAGAAGCAGTTGGATGAATTAGACCGAGCTAATAAAGCCGCAGTTTTACAAGAAGTAGTAGAGCAAACTAAAACCTTATTAGAAGACCAAAAAGAAAAGCCTTACATCATTCACGAGTTTAAAGCTGGTTCCAATGCCAAGGCTTTGGACGCAGCTTTAAAGCAAGTTAAAACTACATCCCCAGAAACTGCCGCTATGTTCTTTAGTTGTGACGAAAGTGCTGGAAAGATCATATGCTTGTGTTCTGTTCCAAAGGTAACATCCATATTCGTTTACATGATTCCCATGGCAAATAATACATTTTCTTCTTTTAGCTTGCGATTGAAAAAGGTTTACAAGCCAATAGTTGGGTTAACGCTGTTTCAGGCACCATCAAGGGCAAAGGAGGTGGGAAAAGTGAATCAGCCCAAGCCACGGGGACTAATTTTGGAGCACTCAACGAAGCGTTGGAAATTGCTCGTCAATTTGCTAAAATGAAACTTGTTTAATTACAAATAAGTAACTTAGCTGATAAACAAATTAAGTTATGAAGTTATTTTTTTACCTGGTTTATTTAAGGAATGGTTAGATCATTGAGGGGCTCATTTTTGTGCCCCTTAATTTATGTTTAAGTTAATACCAATTGATACAGGACTGTGATGTCTTAAATAAATTAATTGCATTCAAGTTTGAAAGCTACATTTATTTAGCTTCAATATATACAATGTTTTTGTTGTAAGTTAGGATAAATTTTGTTTTTCTCTAAAAAGCCAAAGAGGGTTATGGATTTTGACTAGGATGAAATATATATACCGGGATATGAAAGGGAAGATTTGGGAGCACTATCCAAACTGATATACAGTAAAAATTCAGTAACACTTTTGGTACAACTTGGATAATAAAAATTAAGCATGTTTAATATTCTGTAAATTATGTAATGCCCACCCATTTACCCCTTCGAAGCTTTCGTAGTAAAAGAGAAAAACTGAAACCTAAAATAATTTAGGAATGGAAAATAAAATTCTCAGTATAATGAGGGGATATTCAATAAGGTTCTCTTATAATATTATAAGGCTCACACTGCATTGGTATAAATCCAAATTCTTTACATAAAAATTAGAAATAAATATACAGTTGATATATTAATTTACATTTACGGGTGGAGGTGGTTGTTCTGGAATCATCGAAGTGAAAAATGAAGTGAAGGAGGTCCAGAACAGTTTCAAAGGTGACTGTTCTAGTCTGGCATTGTGACGTGGTTCAATATCTCCATCCATTAACTGTTGAATTTCCCTTAGTTCTTCCTACAGTTTTAAAATTTACATTTTACAAAAAATCAAAAGCAAAACAATTTCTTGCATGATTATAGTACTTGAATTTGAGCTTCATTTTCAGCATTGTCTTGAATATTTGGGGAGGAGACAGCTTCTTCATTTACTTGCGGCTGTTGATCATTTTGAGGCTGAACATTTTCATTCCGATTTGGGGCTACTGGTTGATTAGCTTCTGCAATTGGTTGCCGTTGACCAAACCAACCTGCCTGATACCTGATTTTTCCATTGGTAAGTTATTACTTTTTAATATGAAGGAGTAGTAAATTATATATAAATCATCTCACATGTAGATGAGTATAGCTAATCCAAAAACAACCATGAAGCGTCCTAGTGAAGAATAAAAATAGACTACGCTGAAGAGGACAACAGCTCGACAAACAATGTAGAACCAATCAAGCCAGTCCCTGTTTTCCACGTCTTCTTCGTCTTCCTCTAAAACAGCCCCTCCTTGGGCATTCATTCGCACATTTGGATTTGCTGCTGGAGCTGGTGCATTCGCATTGGCACGAGGAACATTTGCATTTTCTACTGGTGCTGGTGCAAAACCAGTATTTACTGGTACACCAGTAGCGGGTGTGAAAACTGGACTGAATGCGATATTTGGATATGTACCAATGCCTGCCATCTGAGCACTGCATATTCAAAGTAAGAATTTTATACCTTAATTTACATTAAACATTGTTTTAAAGGGTATAACGTACTTTTGCATTATATGGGCCATGTACTGCGCATAAAACTGTTGCATGGCAGCCATTTGTTGGGCCATTAATTCAGGATTCAGTGGTTGACCTCCCGTATTTGGGAACTGTGGGATACCATTATGGCTTACATTTGTAAAACTAAAGAGAATGAGGTTTAGAGTTTTTGATTTTAGGGAAAGCTGGTGGTCATTTCTTACTTCTCTCCATTTTGTCTAGCTCCCCGATAATGTAAAGAAGTTCCTGGTGTACCTTGTTGACTAGTTGCATTTGAGTTGAAATTTGCTTCATTTTCAGACTAAATGAATTTAAATAAGGTAAATCTTGTCATTTCTAGTGTATACAATAATTCACTTACATTTTGAGTAGTTCGAGATGGAGTTTGCGATACATTACTTGATGCGCAAACCAAATGAAGAGTATGTTTTTGACCAGTTTCCTAAAAACAGAAAGATATATAAAAGTTGATATTTATGCGCGATTTAATGTCTTTTATACATTTCTCAAAACATCTTTTAAAGTTAAGTTGTCCAAAAGCATATGACCACTGTAGATAAGCTTTTGATCCTCTATTTTCTAAATGAACAAAGTTTTTACTCTATTAACAATTTCCAAGCTTTGACATAATGAAAACTTACGGGTTTCGTTGGATAGACTGTAGATAAATGAGTTTTTAGATGTAGTACTGTCCAGTTTAATTCGCAATCTATTGTCTGATCAGATACTTTCTGATTTGGAGCTTTTATAACTAACTGTATTTGGTCTGTCATTTTGGAAACAGACGTAGTTCCTATAAATATCAATGTTCAATTTGAAAATCAATAATGTTTGCTCACAGGAACAACTAAAATTATTCGACACCGACGATTTTAATTTCAAAGCTCCAAAATAGAATTTTGAAAAGTGTAGGTGTATCAACACGTAGATAACAAACTGATGTTTGTTTATTTGTTAGTTTGGAATTGCTAGGCCAAGGTTAGAGGATGCTAAGCTAAATTTCGAAGCCAAAAAGGAAATAACGATAAATTTGTTATTTGACTCGACAAAACTATAGTTTAACTTATTAAAAACGTCTTAGGAATTTTAATACTCACATAAATATATTATTAACAATATTCTACAGCTACGAAATACAAAGTACACCTTCGGTTCTTGTTCTATCACGTAACATTTACATCACTTTATATACAACGTCCAACTTGCGTTTTGAAGATATATTTTGATGTATCATTTTCGTTAAAAAACTTGGCAGTTAAGTCGTGAAAAACGTCACAGGAATGTGGAGACCAACGATTGGTTGTTTTCATCGGCTTTTGAAAGTTCGTCGGCTACATCTGAACATAGAGATAGAAAAGAAATAGAGGCACTATTGTATCTGGCGAAGTTGACCGCGATTGCCGACCCCCTTTTCGCCAATGTAGGAAGCCATCAGATGGGCAGATTACGTGGCGCTATCGACACGCGGTGAAATGAAATACATTATGCCTTTTGGAAAATCAGCTCTCATTTGATGTAAACAAAGGAAGGATTGATGGCGTTGCAAATTCTGCCCATCTCCGCTTTCATACATGCGTGGGGGGGGGGGGGATTAATATTCTCGGTCGAAAACAGGGGTGCTTTAACGCGGTAATCTTCCCTCTATTTCTTTTCTATCTCTATGCATCTGAATTTAAAAGTACTTTTTGCGTCACAGCTGAGACCTTGGGCTTTCTAATTCATATATACGTTTTACGGTTTATTGGAACGAAATTGTAAAATGTTTGAAATAAATTTAATGCCCTGAGTTAAAAAATCAACATACATTTACGAAATTTAATGGAATACTGTACTTTTAAAAAAAAAAAATTACTGGCACTATCATTGAACATTAAACTGACGAGTGCTCTGTCGAATATTGCGAGGATTGTCCGTCTTATCTTCAGGAAATAGGGGTCCCAACAATCACATAAAAAAACACACACTTTTTCGTAAATCGCCCTATAGGAAAATTGCGCCACAAAGGCAAATAATTCGCCACTGAGTATGGGTACTTGAGAAACGCCATTGCTAGCTTATTTGGATGGTGCTATAACGCAGCTATCTTGTGTTAACAGCTGAAATCGGTTTCCGGCCTTACCCTTTGACCTAAAATTATTGAGTTGGGCGCAATATATTTTCTGTGAACTGAAATATATGGAAATTTAATCACGGACCTTACTTTTCATGTAGCAGTTCTTTCAATTACCTGTTTCGAATTTGTATAGCAGACAGAGTTACTTTATTAACAATTTGAGTAGAGGTTTCATTTAGGTAGTATACTTCAGTCTGTTGGTAATAATCATGCCAAGCAAAAATTATCGATGATGCATTTATGAATGCTGATTCACTGGTAACTAGATAGGAATACGTACGGCCTGGTAACAGTTTTTGCCAGCTGTGAAGAAATAACAAAAATGGTTTAAAATATTAGTGCTAGTGTGAAGGACTGATTGAAAACGTACCTTTTGCTAAGTGATATTTTGACCCCTTTGCCCTCATTTTGATATACCAGGAAACCCGTCCCAACTGTCTTCTTCAAGTTGATATCAACTTCTACATAAACTTCATACTGATGTACTGCAGTGCAAGAAGAGGTACTTTAATGACGATCTAAGAAAGAACTTTCGCCACTATAGTGGCGTGATCGAACTAGAGGTCCTCTAAGAGGACGACGCCTGATTATTCCATTGGTAGTCTTGACAACAAGACTGCGTTCAGTAACGCTCAACGGACTCACCGTTGAGTAGACGTTGAGTACTGTACGCTTTTTCGCGTTTCCAGTTTTGACGTTACGTTTCCCGTCCGTTGGGCAACGAAGTTATCTGTTGTAAGAGCAGGTTTTTTCGTTGCTCAACGGTCACGTGACGGAGCAAGGACAGTAGATACAGGGACGATAAAGTGTATTATATCACCTAAAACGACCTAAACGCAAGGAGAGTTAGTTGTAAACAAAAATAATGGCGGTCACCTAATTTTAGCGGTTCTTGACGAGGCTTAAGTGTTCAAAACAAATGGGCATTTTTTATTTACGCTCGTAGTTTTATTTTTAATTTAACATCAAAATGGTAAAAACTAACTACAATAATACTGTCCATGGTGAACCACGTCTTAACAATGGCCGCGGTTTGTTTACATCTAACTCCCCGTGAATATGAAGACGTTGAAAATAATTTTTTTGTCCCCTGCTTTTTCGTCCCTGTATCTACTGTCCTTGGATGGAGGAAGGCTAGCTGCAGACGCTGTGACAGACTATGGAGTACGTTCAGTCGTCACTATGCCCATCGGTGTTTTTGTTGTTTTTACCAAGCACGCGGTCGTGAAGCACGTGGAGAATATTACTGACAGCCTCTTATAGATTTCACTACTATGCCCATCGATGACATCGTACAGTAATGTAAAATTTTTAGTACCGTCTGTCGCCTTTAGAAGTCACTACCCTCATAAAATCCATCGATGGCATCGTTTAAAAAAATAGCGTACAGTAACATTTGACGTCACGATGATCATCGGTGAAATCACACCAGACAAAAATTCCATACAACTGGTACCGACGTCACGATGCACATCGAAAAAATCGCAATCGGTTTTTTTTTCGTATCGGTTTTTAACATTTTACAGCAACTGAACGTACCCGATATTTTACAAAATTAACAACACGCGTAAAAAGCGTTCAACAAGATCCTACGACACGTTTAGCAACGGGTATCAACCAAGTATTAATTCCATAGGTAGTCTAGACGATGCGTCTTTTTACACACCGTCTACATAGAGGACCTTAGAGTTACATTATTTACGATTTACCACAAAATGGCTCCTTAGACGCTGTTAACAGATAATACGATTTTGGTGCAGTGAGCCTATGTAGGCTCCAATCCCTTTCACTGTGATAACCCATTGTCCAACATCTTTGCCCTTGGGGTCCACAGTCGCCACATTGACCACTAAGGAATCTTTCGTGGCTTGTACACTCTAGACCGATGGGTTGGCATAAATGACTGTTAATCGATTCCATGTAGTATTTAATTGACCTTTCGTGATCACAGGCCACGGTCCTTCTGGAACCTACAATTCTTTTAATTTCTCCTAATATTTTAACATTTTATAAAGTCAATATACACTAACCTGGTAGTAAACCCAGAAGTAGGAAATTTTCTATGTGTAATCCATCCGTACATCCTGGTTGAGTTGTCCCGCCATTAGGGAAGAAATCGATGTGACCACTCTGGTCAACTACCCCAATTCCTTGTATATGATTTTATAATTAAGGAACTGGTTATTTTCATTCGCAGCAATGGCAATTTATTTATACTATAAGTAACATAATACCTTGACAGTTGTAGCACATGCTTCTAAGTATGACATTGCTTGCTCATGTACTTTTTCTTATTATCTTTTTTCTTCACCAAAGATATATCAATAAAACGACTAGCAACTCTGTAACCCGGAATTTTAACACTCTTTTTGATTTTAATTTTCTATTCTTCATCCTAAAGGAGTCAGAGTTCAAATTCAGTAAATCATATAATACTCCCAAACAAATTCGTCTGTTGCGTAACCATAGTTCGGCTAAATACCCATTATGCCTAAATGGTGGGTTAGATTAGTTCGTGGCGCCACTACCGAGGGGCGTTATTTAAAAAGGTTTTGGGCGTCACTGTGAAGAAAGAAGGTAGTAAAAAAATTCTTTGTCATACTTAGAGGTATTATTTTACTTATTTTTATACCTAATGGAGCAAAAGTGCTAGCATCTGAGTGTATTATATCCACAAACAGAGCGTCGGTGTGGTCAAGCCGGACCTCTTTGTCCGTACCACTGAAGTAAATTCCAGCTGGATCCAATCCTTACAGATTTCGAAGAATTTAGCTAAACTATTCACCAGCATTATCAGATTCCGAACATAAAAAAACATACCAGATATTCTTCTTATACCCGGTATCATAGACCCTATATACCCGGCTATTTGAGCACCGAGAGAATGACCAATCATATGAACTTTTTCCTCCCTCAAATCGCAATGTTTCTGTTAAGATAACAGTTTCAAGAGCCCCCTGGACCTTTTTGTTTCAAATAAATGCTTTGTTTTTACCATTGAATTGGGAATAATACTGCTAGAATTACAATTACGATTTCGGTTGCCATAGTTACGCGGGACCTGTTCTGATAAGACTGTGCGAAATTCATTTTTATAATTAGGTGGTAGAGCCATCTATATTTTGTAAAGTTATATGGCTAAAAATAAATAATGATAATCTAACTCACCGTGAGGATCGTGTTGACAGAATAAAATTATTTTTAAACAACTTCAAAGGTTTGTTTGTTACGAATAATCATAAATTTCAATTTCGCATCAGATTCACGAAAAAATTCAATTGCAATATAGTTGCCACCACTAGAGACAGATGTCGCCACGGTAGAACGATAAAGTTGATAAAGTCTTCTTATTGAACGAAATTGGTCCCGCGCCAGCCAGATTTAGTTGTATCTCTATTTATTCCCAACTCAATGGTTTTTACCTACCTTGAGGGCATTTATCATTAAGGCCACCTCTACGGCAACAGCCCTAGTATTGGCCACAGCCTGTTCGTATGGAAATCTGTTACCCTTTGTCCAGTCTACGATAATCACATTGTAGTGGTCATGCAGGAGCAATTCGTTTTTCATCTCCTGATATGCAATTTATTACCTTATCAACGTAGTAGCAGAAGTGTATAACGTTGGCCTTACGAGATAAGTATTCATATTTCTATACTTCTAATGTCATTCACTTTGAAACGTGTAATTTCGCTTGTTCCCGTTCATTTTCGAAATAGTTTATCGGTGAAACACATTTTTTAAAACTATAATAATAATAATTATAATATACTTATAATACTACCTTAGGCCCAAGTCATCTAGTGACTTATAAACAGGGGGCCGGGTTACAATGCGTAGGAGGGTGGTGGCAAGCCCTTCATGCCACGCAGGCCAACAGCTCCCTACACTAACTATTACCGCTAACCTCATCAAGTTTTTATGGAAAGCAGAAACTGAAGAAACCCCATGGGAAAACCCGGAAAACCTCATTAACCAGTGGGGAGAGAACTTGCAAACTCAACGCCGAAAGAGTAGTTCCAAGTTTTGTACCCAGGCACCAAGCCAACAAGAGCCACTAAGAGGGTTCGAAAAAAATAAAAGTGCAAAACTTTAATCATTTGCTTTTCACAAAATATTTTCCTGAGTAATTTTAGTAAATGCGTCCACCCCTATGAACCAAAAACGTTTGATTGTCACATTCTCTGACGGACCGCCGTCTAGCCCCTGACAACATACTAAATCTGGCAGCAAAATGAATTTTCCTTCCATTTCTCAATTATAAATTGAGGAAGCGAAAGGGGGCACCAAAATTAACTTGGGCCTAGGGCCCCATAAAGTCTTAATCCAGCCTGTAACCCAGCGCCACAAGCTAGGATCGAACCCGACCGGCTCCTCTTGCAAGCCCTTCATGCCACGCAGGCCAACAGCTCCCTACACTAACTATTACCGTTAACCTCATCAAGTTTTTATGGAAAGCAGAAACTGAAGAAACCCGTGGGAAAACCCCATTAATCAGTGGGGAGAGAACTTGCAAACTCAACGCAGAAAGAGTAGTTCCTAGTTTTGTACCCAGCGCCACAAGCTGGGATCGAACCCGGCCGGCTCCTCTAGAGCTAACCACTCCGCCCCCCAGTGAGGAAGTAAATAAATGAAGTAAATGTTGATATAGAGTGTAATTTTAACGCGCAAAGTAGTGATGTTTCGCGGTTTGGTTCATTAAAAATTACCTCATGTTTCATTTTAATGGTCTAATGGGTACTTATCTCGTAAGAGCTATATTATCAACTCATCGTAGTATTTAATTATTTAAAGTTCAGCTTACATATATCCAAGGAGTGATTTCTAGCATGTCAAATAAACCATGCAAAATTATTTTGGTTTCGATTTTGGGGTTGAAGAAAGACTTTCGGAGTGACTCTGGTTTTTCCCACCATAGTTTCTGGTTGAGTTTAGTGTTGTTCTTGGTATAAAGTAAGAATTTGATGGACAGTCGGTAGCGGTCATAGGGAAATAAGCTGATAGGTCTGTGTTTGGGGTGGTAGAACGGCGGTCCGTTGTAGAAGCATCCTAAAGGTCCCAGACACTTCCATTGGCTGACGTGAGCTAAAAGAAATATTCAATTGTACGTGGTTATCTTTGGCGATTGAAAAGATGCTTGTCGGAAGTGTGTGGTGATATGATAATAGCTCGTTCCAGGATACAAATTGTGAGTATTATTTTTATAGATTACGTTGGACGAGTTTTTTCGCTTTACCGATATTGGAACTTTTTTTTCTTAAGCCTCATGCATCGTCCAACTGTCAGATGTGTGCCAGATTTCTTTTTCAAAGCGGATAATAGATTCATTTTAGCTACGCGATACTCCCAGTTTTTAAAAAGAAGCACATTCACTTCCTGACTGAACTTAGAACCTTCGCAACTATAGTTTCAATACGCAATTTACTTGGTGTTAAAATTATTTTCCCGTATTCTAAATTTCATAGTATTTATATATTTAGTACATTTAAAAGGGCAGAGAAGATAGTAGCAATTTTGGATAAATACAAGCTTAAATATTAAGTATTTAATGGGTATATTCCCATTCGATCGAAATCCCATCCGACCGAATTCAATGTTTCCGAAATAAAGCCCAAAAGGCGGATTCGGTTCATTGGGACTTTTTATTTGGTTTTTAACTTCTGCCAAGGGGTTCCACGATGCCACTTGGAGGGAGTATAGGCTAGGTTAGGTAAGGTTAGTCGATGTACTATAAAAAATAATATAAAGGTGCAAAATTGGGCTGTAAACCGCACAATTGGGGTATTTTCAATCGATTGGGACTCAATGTTAAATCGTTTTCGAACGAATGGGCCCAAAGCATTTAATGATATAATTGAATGTTTTGTAATTTACACAAATATTAGTTTAGGTATATCCCATGCATACTACGTGTATGCTTGTTTATCTTTGAAATTAAGTGTAAGATACTTTAGAGAATTATTAGCAATAATAATATAATTATAAATATTTTATTTAAAAACCATGAATAATTAATATTGTTGAAATTATGATATATTTAAATTGACCCTTAAATGTGAATATGTATTGTTCATGGTACATTTATAAGCTTCTAATGCGTAAAAGTTTCCATTATTCAAATGAACCAATACTATTTGTAAGCATCATGCCTTCTTACTGTAGAAAACGTTTGACAATAGTTAATAATTATTATAATTAATTTGACTCCTAAAAGTTAATATGGATTGTTCATGGATCATTTATAAGCTTCTAAAAATGCGATAACTTGCAAAATTAAAAAAAATAACCTACGTTTTTTGTACAATTCGGCCACCATGTCCAGCGTATCCAAGTCAATAAGGGAAGTAAAACTGGGCGTTTGACCCGACCATTGGTCATCGGTCAATACCACCAACACCGGGAACGCGAGGATCAGTAATACGTTAGCGCTTAAGTTTAAGACCATAGCTCTCGAATTGAGATGAGAAAGTAGAATACCAACCTAAGAAGAATTCGACTACCTGCCAGAACTGGTGTCCCACTTAATTTTATTAGAGATGCTTTCGGGGCTGGGGGATTAAAAACGTGTGTTCTCTTCTGAATTTTTGATAAGTGTTAAAAATTTTACGGGTAGGATTTCGTTTTCAGTGAATTTTCCTCTTTATGCGAAGCACGTACTGAATTTAAAA
The DNA here is from genome assembly GCF_980474605.1 of Leiobunum rupestre. Classification (NCBI taxonomy): domain Eukaryota; kingdom Metazoa; phylum Arthropoda; class Arachnida; order Opiliones; family Sclerosomatidae; genus Leiobunum; species Leiobunum rupestre. The sequence continues at coordinate 12,239,141 of NC_143392.1, read as the reverse complement.
AATGGATAGTAACTTGTAGTAGTGCGGAATAAAGCTACGTCTACACTCAGCTACAAGTTTTTATACAGATTTCCCCTACACGTTTTTGAGGTTTGGCTTAATCTCTCTATTATAACTATCGATAAATCATACGAGGTAGCTGTTTCCTTTTATGTATTACTTTTAATATATAATCGAAAATAATTTTTGCCCCGAGCCCCCAAACGTTTTGTTAAGCTCTTTTCAAACGAGGCCCATAAAACTGGGCTCAGACTCCACAGTTAAAGCAAAGTTAACTTTTTATACTGAAATATGTTAAAATAGCTACTTGTGCTAATACACTAATTAAAAAGATGAAGACAACGATATTAAAAAGTCCATAAGAAAAGTTTATTTAAAACCAATATATATTGGACCCGACTAGTTTCGGACACGTTATTGCACTAAAACTAGTCGGGTCCAATATTTATTTGTTTTAAATAAACTTTTCTTGTGCACTTTTTAACATCGTTTTTTCCCCGTCTTTTTAATTAGTTAATTACTGAAATATGTACCAATAATAAACTTTAATAAGAACGTATTTAATTATAGTTAGGGATAATTATTATGTTGAGACACTTTTTAGCTGTACTCAGGCCCGTAGCCACAGAAATTTTGTTAAGGGGGCAGTAGCTTTTTGTGAGGGGGCACATTTTATTCGTTACCTAATTTCGAAAATTAACATAAGTGGCACCGTGAAATGTTTTTGGTGTTCAACAAAAAAAACCTTTTATTAAGAAATAGTTACCTATAAATATTGATCTAAACAAAGACAAGTGGTCCAAAAGGAAAATTTCAACGAATACAAGTTTAAAGAACTAATAAAGATGAAGGGGCAGAGAATATTCTTTGAGGGGGAATGGATTAAATTGAGGGGGCAGGTGGTGACAAATAAAAACTTCGTTTGAGGGGGCACTGTTGTAGAAGTGATGAAAAAACAGTAAACATGAAGGCCAAGTTAATTTATAGAAAGACCTATTAAGCACATTACATGACATTTCCAATTTTTTTAAACTTATAACAAAGGATAAAGTCCACTCATAAGCCTATCAACCCCTAAGTTTGAAACGCGCATAGCGCCCTTTGTACCACCACTGGACGGGCGAAAAAGAAGAAATCAGACGATAGTATCGGCCCCTGGTAGAGATAAATTGAAGCTTCTTCCTTCCCCCTTTCTCTCTCTACGCACCTCTCTCTTACTAAAGCAGCTGGCATCATGCATTGCGGGACGCGTTACGTTTCTCTTTTCCGCCACCGGGTGGATTTAGCGCTGTACTTTCGACAGTCGTTAGCTTGAACCAACACTGCCTTTCGATTCAAACTTAGGGTTGATAGGCTTATGGTCCACTCTTTATGTAAATTTCCAGAATTCTTTGGGAGTCATTTTTAGGGGCTCTGTTTGGCTGGGCTTGTTCAACCCAATAAATGACACTTATAAAGTTATTGATTCTTGAAACGACGACTATAGTTAGTTGAAATAATCACTGTTAGCACTGTGTGCTGTGACGTTAGTTGACGTCATAAACAAAAAGATAAGCAGGGCCTGCACGCGCTCACTATAGGTGGTTTTTCTTTTCGCCTGTTCTCGGCCAAAAAGTGTACTCTTTATAACCTAAATCTTTTTATTCGCCTGTTCCCGGGATGAGAATTACTCCGCCCCATAAACCATTCGCTTGTTCCGGAGTATTAGGGCTACTCTTTTTACTCTTTCTGAAAAGGAGGTGTAAAGAGAGTGAATCGGATTTGGTCGTCAGCTAGCCAGAATTTATCTGCTAAATAGTCCACAGGCAGTCATTTTCAAAAAATTATTTTTTCTCCAGCTCAAACTATTCACCACCACAGAATCGGAGTAAAATCACGTCACAGCGTTACTCTTCTTACCCTAGCTACTCCGAAATCCCGGAACAAGCGAAAATAAACCACATTGTGACGACGAAGTAATGAGCGGTTACTAGGCCTAATGTTTTAGTCTCAACAGAAATGTATGGTCATTCTAGCTTGGTTCTCAGTAAAGATTTACTACGCGCAGAAGGCAGATAGAGAACTGACACACTTATGCGAAACAAATCAAACATAACTATAAACCTATAATTTTATTCGGAAGGTTAATCGATGACAACAACGAAGAATAGATTAATTGCTTTTGGACAGTCCGGTTGAGAGTTTGAGAACCACCGCGGTTAACGTCAGGGTTACCACTCGCTTCAATTTCGTCGATATTCGAGTCCAGGGTGGGAGTACACCTGCTTACAGTTATGGGGGCGATCCTGTAAAAAATCGAATGGGTATTCGATCTCGATACCCTATACCATGTCGAGATCGACTTCGACAATTTGCATTGATTTATGCTTTTTCGAAATCTTTACCGAATACCATTCGTCGAGATCTCGAAGTTCGAAATCTAGTTTTCGATCGAAAATTGGATTTCGAATATTTACAGAATAGGCCCCCTGGTCTTTGTTGCCCCTGCATTCGGTTTGCGCAAAAACACTTAATTCGCCAATGGAGAAACTGCTCGAATCTGTTCGGATAACAACAACAATTCCGCTTTCCACTTATCTTACGTTTTCTTTGGGCTGCTCCGTCTGCACCCGGAGTGCCCCGAAAATCGTTCCAAGGAGAATTGCGTTTTACCAGAAGAAAATAGGGGAAGTACGTATCTGTAGCTTTGAGCCGTAGAAGTCGTCGTGTGACCCACGAAAACGCCTTTTTACGCATAATAAACCAAACTGAAAAAGTAGTTCTACTTTTGTTTTGATTCAACACGGCTATAATCGACGAAAGCAAATACGCCTTAACTCAAATAGCAGAGAATGAGAAGGGCAATATGTTACAATTGTTCAATTTAAGAAAAATTACTTTTTAAACGATGTATTCATCCGCGATTTACCGCCAAACCGTTTTGGCGCGAAAATTCGTGAAAAGTGACGCCTTTCCAAAGCTGACTAGAAGCGTACTTCCCCCTATTTTCTTCTGGTTTTACGTAAGAACGTATAGCTCCATGAGAGAGCGACTCATTTCTTGCTCACTTTTGCTCCAAAGTCAAAAGAATTAAGAATTTTGATTCTCCGCATGTGGCGTTTGTAGCAGATTAATTCTGGATAGCAGACGACAAAATCGGATTTACTCTCTTGACACCTCCTTTTCAGAAGGAGTAAAAAGAGTAGCCCTAATACTCCGGAACAGCCGAATAGATTATGGGGCGGAGTAATTCTCATCCCCGGAACAGGCGAATAACACGTTTTAGGGTAAAAAGAGTACACTTTTAGGCCGAGAACAGGCGAAAAGAAACCACCTTCTAACAGTTGAGTATTTAGAATTTATTAATTTAGAGTTGTAAGTAGGAAAATTACCGAGGCCTTTTTCCGGAAAATTATCAACTCTAATTAGTTTAAAAATTGGTAGACTATCACTCTCGCAGGCGAGGGGTCGGACATTTACCAAAATCCCGTACACTTTGTCTAAAATCGCAAAATCTTTCAACTCTCTCTATGGTAAATTAACATTGAAATCCCAAAATCACTCTTTTTCCGCTAAATCAATAAATCAAACTAAATAAATTTAAATTAAATCGAATTAAAACAAATTAAATTAAATTAAATCTTCTTATAATATCTTATTATAAAATCTTATTTAATCATATTTTGAAATTTTATTAAATATTATTATAGTCTTATTAAATCTTATTTTGAAATTTTATTAAATCTTATTTTGAAATTTTGTTAAATCTTATTTTGAAATTTTATTAAATCTTATTTTGAAATTTTGTTAAATCTTATTTTGAAATTTTATTAAATCTTATTACAAAGTTTTATTAAATCTTATTACAAAGTTTTATAAAATCTTATTACAAAGTTTTATTAAATCTTATTACAAAGTTTTATAAAATCTTATTACAAAGTTTTATTAAATCTTATTACAAAGTTTTATAAAATCTTATTACAAAGTTTTATTAAATCTTATTACAGTTTTATTAAATCTTATTACAAAGTTTTATTATCTTATTACAAAGTTTTATAAAATCTTATTACAAAGTTTTATTAAATCTTATTACAAAGTTTTATTATCTTATTACAAAGTTTTATTAAATCTTATTTCAAAGTTTTATTAAATCTTATTACAGAGTTTTATTAAATCTTATTATAAAATGTTATTAAATCTTATTACAAAGTGTTATTAAATCTTATTACAAAGTTTTATGAAATCTAATTACAAAGTTTTATTAAATCTTATTACAAAGTGTTATTAAATCTTATTACAAAGTGTTATTAAATCTTATTACAAAGTTTTATTCAATCTTATTACAGAGTGATATTAAATCTTATTACAGAGTTTTATTAAATCTTATTATAAAATGTTATAAAATCTTATTGCAAAATCTTATTAAATATTATTAAATGTTATGATTAAATCTTATTAAATGTTATTATTAAATCTTATTAAATGTTATTATTAAATATTATTAAATGTTATTATTAAATCTTATTAAATGTTATTATTAAATATTATTCAATCTTATTAAATATTATTAAATTATTAAATGTTATTAAATATTATTAAATCTTATTAAATGTTATTAAATATTATTAAATGTTATTATTAAATCTCACAAATATTATTAAATCTTATTAAATATTATTAAATGTTATTATTAAATCTCATAAATATTATTAAATCTTATTAAATATTATTAAAAATTATTAAATATTATTAAAAATTATTAAATCTTATTAAATATTATTAAAAAATATTAAACATTATTAAATATTATTAAATCTTATTAAATATTATTAAATCTTATTAAATATTATTAAATCTTATTAAATATTATTAAATCTTATTAAATATTATTAAATCATATTATAAAATCTATAAATAAATCCTATAATATTTTTATGTTTCGTCTTGGGATAATTTCTAGTTCAAGCAAAATAAGTCTAATTAAGATAACTCACCTTTCAGGACAGGGAATAGTAATCGTATATACAGGTATAAATATATTTAAATATAATTTCTCAAAACACATTTAGGCCTAACTTAAAAAAAATCCAGAAATTTATCTTGTCAAATTTCAATATTTGAAATATAAGTAAAAAACTTATTTTCTAGGTGTGATTTCTGTTGGAACCACTAGGGTGGTCACAGTTTTGGTGTGGTAGAAAGTTAGCCGAAACATCTCAATTTATTCAAACAAATCTCTTTCGTTGCGTGACCTGAAAGGGGAAATTTCATTTTTGGTAATACATTAATCATGTACCTTCAAAAATTTTGCATTTGGCTGTTAATCGAGCTGATAACGAAAATGGATTCGTTTGAATTCGCGATTTCGTTGGCGAAGCACGTAATTCCGATTATCGAAACCGTTTTTTCGCGATAAGCGAGTTGTGGTTTCTATTCGCCATCATAACCGCAATTCAATACCCACGACATCAAAGGCCAAGCCGCTTTATTTAAATAGTTAATAGCGATCGTGAATACGCGTCATTTCATCGCGTTTGACGCGGAATCTGTTGATTACTTTACGGGTATTAAGGGGGAAGACTACAGTGCAGTGGCCATTGTCTACTTTCGCGCTATTTCAAGCTGAACTCTTGTATTTTTGTATTTTAACTTATGAAATTATTATTTAAGTGTAAAACAGCCTCTTGTTTAGTGCTTAAAATAATTTTGACAATTTTAAATTTAAAAATAATTAAGTTATTACGTTTTAATTCGGACCCCCGAATCTAAACAAGTTGGGCAAGTGCCCAAACTTCCCTTAGTTAGGACCTTATATCTCGTTAACTATTAATATTATAATTATCAAAATTATTTTAAGCACTAGAGGAAGGTTCAGCCTAATAATAATTCAATTATGTAATTGTTAAAGCAGAAACGTTCAGCTTGAACGAAAAAGAGGCTTTTACTGTAATCTTCCCCCTTAAAAGGTAGGATTATATATTTGATAATATAATTCACGGATATCATAGTGGTATGGTCTAGGTGTCCATATTTATTCTGTGTAGTATTGGTATTTCTATCCGTATAAAATATTTGAACCTTCTATCAAGTTCTATGTATGGTATATGTATATCTTTAGTTTCGTTTAGCGATTATCTATTTGCTTAGCGTGTTCTACTCTACCTTAAAACGAGAACCACCGTTGGTCCAAAGACGAGGGGCAAGTCACTTCCATTTTGGGTGCGTCTTAATCATAGTAAAATGATTAAATCTGGGTAATCGTGATTAAATCAGGGTAATCAAGATTAAAAAATCTAATCAAGATTAGAAAATCTAATCACCATTTAAACGAGATCTAATCATTCTAATCATGATCTAATCATTCTAATCATGATCTAATCTTTTTAATCAGAATTTAATCATTTAAACGAGATTTAATCATTCTAATCATGATCTAATCTTTTTAATCAGGATTTAATCATCTAAACGAGATTTAATCATTTAAACGAGATTTAATCATTTAAACGAGATTTAATCATTTAAACGAGATTTAATCATTTAAACGAGATTTAATCATTCTAATAATGATCTAATCATTTAAATTAGATTTAATCATTTTAATCACGATTTAATCAATATAATCGGTCGAATCGAGAATTTATAATTAAAATCAAAACTAAAGTACGATTTAATCTTACTAATCACGATATAACTTTTTTAATCAGGATTTAATCATTTTAAACAGATTTAATCATTTTAATCAGATTTAATCATTTAATCATGATTAAATTAGGTTTAAACATTCTAATCATGATTAAACTTGATTTAATCAACTTAATCGTGATTAGATTGAATTTAATCAAAATAATCACGATTAAATCAGATTTAATCTTTTGAGGGGTGCGTCGTTAATCAAGGAAGTGACCTGCCCCTCGTCTAAAGATAACATTGAACAACGTCGAAGAGGTAAAAAAGACCAATCCGAGGGGTAAGACACTCTCAGTGGCGGCGCTAGGGGGTGGGCCAGGTAGGCCACTGCCTACCTTAAAATTTCGAAAGGGCCCCAAAATCACCCTATAAGGGGCCCCAAATTTCTCTAGAAAGGGTCTCAAAATTGTCCCCAGAGATAAAATTATTTATAAATAACAATGAAACAATTGTCGATAATGTATTTAGACATTTTTGAGGTATCTCCTAGTAAATAAAACCAGTTCTGTTATATTTGAACTCGTTTTACTGTTGTTAGAACTTTTTTGTTCGTCATGTACAGCACTACTATATTTTATTGAAGGATTTCGTTGAGAAAAGGGGGGTCCCGGGTCGGGGGCCCATTTATTTGGTTTGCCTACACTCTCGGATGACTTGTACACCGAGTTCGCGTACTTAGTACTGTTAAAGGTACGGATTTTTAAGAGTACACGAACTCTTATTAACACAGTCAGAGGTACGACAGTGTACACCGAGTTCGCGGAGTGACCAACCCCTCGGTTCAAGCTACTCTACCTGAATATGAATAGAGATGGGAACATTTAGACATTTTACATTTTTGATTTTTATGCACGGACATTAAAATTTGTATATTAATAGGACCGCTGAAGACCTTAGCGACTAAAGGGGCCCTTGAACTTCCCCTGTTCAACCTTTTGTTTGTATTCTAGTCTCTCACGATAACGTTATGTAAAAAACAAGAAGCAACGTTTTTGGAAGAGTATCTATACTCCAATATCCATCCACATCCGCCATTTTCAGTAACATAAATTTTATTTGATGTTTTTGTTGTTTGTAATTTTGAATTATTAAAATTGTAATGATTGCTTTTAATATAATAGAGAGGTTAAACCAGGGCCCGAAAACGTGTACGGGGAACTTGTAGAAGTGTAGAGGTAACTTTGTGTGAAGATCCTGCACCTCCTACAAGTTCACCCTACACTTTTCATTCGCATAAAAGACTATTTATTGTCGCAACTCGGGATATTTTTTTAGTCTATGGTATTATATCGTAGGTAGATGGCGATAGCATCTCCACAGAACGACGAAAAATCTAAAAAATACACTCTTTGACCAGTGCTACTAATTAGTTCCTCCGTTCCTCACTACGAGGCGTTATTTGTTGGTTTTAACTTCCTTCCCTCCCCAAGGCATACTTTCCCTTCTCATCTCCCAACTTTTATTTCGCTCGTAACATTCATTAAGAAATAGGTCCGATTGACACACTTTTGGTAATTATGTCACTTTTGGTATGATACAGGGTGTCCACTAAAATATGGACCAGGGCGAATATCTCCAAAACAGCTTTAGGTAAGAAATTGGAAAATTTCAGGTCGCATTGAACCATGTCTTCAAGGTCACCCAAAATCTATCTCGAGAACCGTAAGTGTTAGAAAGTTGGTTCCAATTAGAAAAGTGTTCCCCGTCACGTTTTAGGTCTAAATTGCGGAGATCCAATCGGATTCGACCAATAGGATGTCGAGAAAAATTTACCAAAATCACAAAGGTCGTAAAAGGGAAAATTGCAAGAAAGCGCTAATAACTGCAAAACAAGTCGTGTTACATTATCGAAATTTGCTAGACAATCTCATCATGGTGGGAGATTTTAATATTCGGAAAATTGTATGACCTTGAACCATGTCTTCAAGGTCGTACTAAAATTATCTCGAGAAGCATTAGGTTTAGAGTACAACTGTCAATTAGAAAGTTAATGTTAATGTGACGAAGAACAACTTTCTCATTGGACATTTTGCTCTAAGCTTAATAGTTCTCGAGATAATTTTAGTATGACCTTGAAGATATTTTAGTGGACACCCTGTATAGAAAGGCCTATTTATCGCATACTTAGCAGACGAAAATCTTGTAGTTTATAAGCTTCTCGCGTTGGCCACTAGGTGGTTCCATGGGTGGATACTATTCGCTTGTTTTCGAGCAATAGGAGTATATACCTTTAAATTAACTATTCGCTGGATCTGGTGGAGATAATTACTCTACACCTTGATCAGAGTATTAGGGCTACATTTTGAAAAGATATGTAACTGATAAAATAGCCTGGTTTTCAGAATTTATCTGGTAAAATAGATTCTGGCAGCCATTTTGGGAAAATATTTTTACCGCGACTCGAACAGAATCGGAGTAAAATGACGTCATAGCGTCACTCTTCTTACCCCAGTCCGAAATCCCAGAACAAGCGAAAATATGCACCTTATGTTTTTTCGTTAATCTTAACAAAAAGGAAACTGTTTTTTTACTTCTCTTAACTCCTGAAAATTCGCCCAAAGGAACTATATCTTTACTCGAATCGTATTGCCCATTGAAAATAATTTCCTCTATAGTTTCGAAAAAACATTTTATTGTCTCTGAATAAATTCCAGTATAATAGTATGATAAAGTGTCAATTTAATATGATAATTTTTATAGCCAATGGAGTGCATAATATCTTTTTAATGGCGTCACATGAGGAAAACTAGAAAATCGTGTTCCGTGTCTCCACAAGCACATTCGTTTCTGAAATAACCCACGCATCGTCCCTCCTGGTCTGTTTCTTGGCAATGCTTGACGCATACTTCTTGGTTAGACGGACAGCCGAAACGACCAGCTTTAGTAATAAAATGACTACGTTAAAAATGTGCAACCCTTTGCCCCCTTTTTAGCAACTTCGATGGCGTCGTGAGTTTTGCGTCCAAACTCTACTAATGATTTGACATTTGTTAACTATGGTACATGTATCTATAGAAATCAATCTTCCTGATCAGTTCGTTGAATCGTTGTATCACTACTATCCGCCGAACAAACTATGTCGCGGCCCTAACGATCTAAGGATTGTTGAACCGCAAGTCCTTCGTCTGTCACACTGTCACGCAGTTGGGGATGTAGTTTATATCTTTCACAATTTTCAAATTGGTATAATTGTAGAAAAGCTTCGGAAATAAATTTTCTTTCGTTAAGATTTTCCCAGTTCATCATTAAAGGGGAATTGTCACCACCCTAAAATTTGTTAAATACCATTTAAATGGATAGAGGACGTTCGAAAATAGTTTTACAAAAAATTTCATGTTAATATTTCCAGTATATGATTTATTATTAGCAACCAAATTTCGTGTTTTATCCCCCCGACTCGAGAATCTCAGAACCGCTTGGTTGAACCTACCTGCAGCGCCATCTCGTGAACGAAATATTATTTTCTCCGGTTTTATCGTTTTTCAGTCGGAACTGTCTTACACACCACACTTTCTCAAATTTTTGCCGCTTCATTCTTTTGGCGCTGCACGTAAGTTCAACCGCAATTTATGAAATTTTTGGAGCCGTTAGGCTGCGGAAAAAGTTGCGTAACTTTTTAAATACTTTTCCAATAACTATAAAATTTCAGGGACATAATCATTAATATATTTTCTATCATTCTGTTAAAAAACCTCGTAAATTTTGGTTTTGGTGACAATTCCCCTTGAAAGGCTAGTTTTCATCAGGACGAAACCAAACCGTAACACCGATGGCAAGTGCAGACGCAAAAATATATTAAGCCTAAATACTTTCCCGCCCTTAAAGCGCTTGCAGTCATGGCGTGTTGCCTTTTTGAAAACTAGCCTTCACTGATTTCTACTAATTTCTTAGCGTATGAAATCCGTCATATAATCAAAACCACGAAACGAGTCTTCGGTTTTGCTCCAATGGCCGCTAGTCATTCCGTATTTTTAAAGTTCAAAGTGTAAATTTCCTGTACACGATTGTGGGCATCAAAAAGGAAACATCTTGGTTGTAACTTACAGTTTGCGATGTGTAGAATTAGTGTTGAGTATACCATGATAAATAGCGTTGGGTCCATATTGACAATACCCAGGATGAAATCAACTCCAATTGGCGAAAAAAAAGTGTTTGGGAGGCTTCACTGTTGTTTTTTATAACGTCGGCGTATATCCAAACAAAAAGTTGAAATATAGTGCATGAAACGATCGAAATAGGCCTAGGCCGGTCTCATACAGGCGACGGGGTCGTTTATTTGGGACAACATGTGCGTATTATGTTTAGTCTGAATGTTACTGCCGCGCGGCCTATATACGCGATTGAGTTGGGCGAATCTAAGTAAAACCTTTATTACTTCGACTAGCAAACGCTGTTGTGACGCACGTGTTGGCATGTCATGCGTATTGGAAAACTATATCACGAAATAAGTCTGTTTTTCAATATTTTGGAATCGATCCCTGAAACCTATTAGTAACAAACACAACACCCCATACAAGGAGAACGCAACCCGTCAAAAGTCTTGCATTTTCTCGCGTACAGTTTTCATTGGCTAGACGCTTTAGCGCCTGCTGCCGTCGGAAGGGGAAAATTCGAAAATCGTCTTCCCCTTTCCGATAAACGTTCAGCGTAAAGGCTCGTCCAATGAAATTTGTACACAACACTGCCTTAGCGTGTTTAAAGGCTAGCTGCGTTCTCCTTGTGTTTGTTGCTCCTAGCTGAAACCCACGTCGAGTTATTTATTATCCAAAAAGTTGAGTCGTTCAGTTTCTCCCATCGTATTTCCACAAACGCAAGTGTCGGCGTTGAGGTACGATCCTCTGCAAAGTCCGTAGTTGTAATCTATATTCTTGCAGTATTCGCTACAGGCGTCACTGTCTGGACAACCATGACGCTCTCCCTCCGTTGGACCTGCAAAATAAAGTCATTTACTGCTCGATGGATCTGGGTGATATCAACGAGTGCTATCAGACGTATACGGTGCGAATCTCGAGCAGTCAAATGGAAAACGGTATAGATTAACGTTATTGGTAATAAAGAGGTTGCGCAAAACGTGTAGGAGTGTAGACCATATACGATACAGCTACGTCTACACCCCTACTATTTTGAACATACTCTTAGCGTCTCTATTCAGTGAAATCTATCGCCTCCACTAGCATTTTATCAAGTGTGGTTTGCCACTACCCTCCTACGCAAATTAACCCGGCCACCTGATTTATAGGAAGTAAAAGTCGCTCGATGACTTGGACCTTAGGTGGTGCCACGGGTATTAGTCTAGCTGATTATTATTATTATTATCTATTGCAACAAACCGCGCAATGAAACCTCGATTTTATAGTATTTATTTCATTGGTAAAATTAAGGTTATATCACAGAAATTTCAAGTTACACGCGAAATAGACACAATTTAAGCACTTCAACACACGCTTTATTGTTGGGTCCTATTTTGGTACAGAAATAATTCACGGAATATTTATTCTAGAAAAATTAAATTAATGGAATAATCTTTGATGGAACTTACCAATAACGTGGAAGAAATAAGCAATTACAAGTATTATGAATTTCATAGCTATGTTGGTAGTTTTTCTGAGTCGAATGTTGGAAGTAGAAGTATGCGGTGGCTTTTCCAACAGCGGTATGACTTTTGGTCAACTGCCGTTGACTGCGCACTGTGTTATGAAATGATGAGCCTGTGACGAGCGCGTCCTTTTTAATAGCTGCACTTCCTGCTTTATGGGCGTGCCTCACAAAGGTTGTTTACATTTGATTAATCGCTAAAGTTTCCATTTATTTACTATTCAAAAAAGTCTGTGGAACAAAAATGCCTTTGTGACAATAAATTACGTGGAATTACATCATTATTATATCTTTGTTTGGTCTATCTAAGTTTCTTACAATATCATTACTATCGCCGTTATATTTAACAATCTATTCAATATTATTGATCATTTTGCATATTTAAATCATTAGATTCATTGAGCTTGTTAAGGGGGAAGACTATAGTGGCCATTGTCTACTTTCGCGCTATTTCAAGCTGAACTCTTTTAATTTTGTATTTTAACTTATAAAATTAATATTTAAGTGTAGAACACCCTCTTGTCTAGTGCTTAAAATAATTTTGTCAATTTTAAATTTTAAAGTAATTAGGTTATTACGTTTTAATTCGGACCCCCGGAGCTAAACAAGTTGGGCTATTAATATTAGAATTATAAAAATTATTTTAAGCACCAGAGGAAGGTTCAGCCTAATAAGAAAATTATAATTCAATTATGTAATTGTTAAAACAGAAACGTTCAGCTTGAACGAAAAAGAGGCATTTACTGTATTCTTCCCCCTTAAGAAACTGAGGAATATAATTTATGTTCAAGTTAGCTCGACTTGGGAAGTGCTGTATCGAATAACCATATTTTGAATATTTTATAAGGAATAATTTCCGATATAGTGAACATGATATTCCGTTGAAACGATATTCACGTGGAAGCTTCATTTGGTTAAATTTTTTTTTGAAAATTAAAGTCTTAATTAAATAAAGCTTTTCCATTAAACTTTGAGAAATATTTTTTACAAACTCAGAGTCAATCATAGTTCAACATGTTTTCAAAAACGAAAATATGTGGTACTGGTATTCTTTTTATGACTTTACGCAATTTGTTATTCGTACCATTGCACCATGCGTGATTAAGTGTTCACCGAAAACATATTTTTGGTACGTCATTCATCCCCGCTAATATTTATATTCGCACGTTTTTTGTCCATAAAGCTAAAATACCGCGCGTATTTTTTTTCTAATAAAGTGTAATTATCGACAACTGCCGTTGGTTGTTAAGAGTACTGGCTGGTCCGAAGGGATCGGTTCCTTCTTGTCGGGACACAAAGCTCGACTTCCAACTACACTTCGTCCCCTGTTATCATAACACATTTCTTTAGTATTTCGATACAAATGGATTTTGGATTATGGAACTTACCCCCTTTTCCCCACTTCGAGGGGTGATATCCTCAGTTGTTTCACGAATATTTGAGGTCCAGGTATCCGGGTTCCTGGTGGGCTCCTGGCCTCGAAAGAAGCGGCCATGGGATCCTTGATCCAATGGAAAGTGGCGCTATTGAAACTACCCACGGATCTTCGACTAGCGATGAGATACGTGTAATAGGAACCTGGCCTGAAGGTTTCCAGTCTGCAAAAAAGGTTGTGTTTCACTAGGTTGTTTCTTTTAGCTTTCTTCCGGAATTTCGGAGTAGGGTTTGACGTCATTTTACTCCGATTCTGTGGTGGCGAATAGTTTGAGTCGCGGTAAAACGTTTTTCCAAAATGGCTGCCCGCGGCCTTTTTATGTTTTTTAGCAGATAATTCTGGATAGCAGACGACAAAATCCGATTTACTCTCTTGACACCTCCTTTTCAGAAGGAGTGAAAAGAGTAGGCCTAATACTCCGGAACAAGCGAATAGTTTCAGGGCCGGAGTAATTCTCATCCCCGGAACAGGCGAATAAAACGTTTTAGGTTAAAAATAGTACACTTTTAGTCCGAGAACAGGCGAAAAGAAACCTTCTACTGGGTTATTGCCTTCTAGCGAGCCTTCAAGCAGGGCCGTCTTTACATAATTGGAGGCCCCTGGGCAAGACTCCTATTAACACCACCCAAGTTTCTAACCTCCAGCGCGAAGTACATCGTCGCTCTAATCTACAACTATCGATTCAAATAGTTTCACTTGTCCTACTAAAGGTTACTAAAGAAGAAGCTTACTCTGAATTTAAAAAATACTAACAACCAAAAGTCTTTATTCGTTTTAGATTTACCCTGGTTATAGACCCGACTAAATATGAAGTTTAGTACTTTCAAGCAATGTTAAAAACATTTTTTGTGATTAAAATTTCTTTTGCATTTCAAAAATTGAAAAATGGGGCCCTCCAGAATCTTGGGGTCCTAGGGCAGTGCCCTTTTTGCCCAATAGGAAAGACGGCACAGCCTTCAAGGGATTCCATTAAAGTATTACCTTTCGTTAAGCCTCGCCCTTAAGCGCACTTTGCTCCCTTCGATGGTCACGAAGGCGTCTCCGTTAACCGTGTTAGCTTGCGGGTCGTCGTCCAGCATCAAGGTCACGTGGTATTGATGAACTGCGAGAGTTAAACGCTTTGAAACAGCCCGTAGTATCAAACGCGAAGCGACGCTTGTGAAACGTATTCACCCGAAAAGGTACACTGCCCGGGCAGCGTTGCCAGATGTACGATCCGGATCGTATTTGTACGATAACTGAACCAAAGGCTGGATCGTACGGCAAAAATTCGATTTTACGATAAAATACTATCCAAAGTACGATCTTTTATAGAGCGGAAACCTTTATACAAGGTGTTATCTAAAAAAAACGATACAGGACTAATAGCTTAAAATGAACTTTTCAGGATCCGTAGAACGCGCAGGGGGTCACTTGATAACGGAAATTTCCTTGACCTTGAACCATGTCTTCAAGGTCATTCAAAGTTTATTTCGAGAACCACTAGATATACAAAGTTGGTTTCAATTAGTAACGTGTTCCCCGTCACATTTTAGGACTAAATAGCTTTGAGCCCACCTAATGTGACCAATAACAAGTCAAAATTAGACAAAAACCGGTAGGTCATGATGAAAATAATGTACCAGAGACCAGGTTGAAGGGCTATTAATTCGAAAAGTACTCGTGCTAGACTACCAAAATTTGCTAGACATACTCATTTAGTAGGAGTCTTTAGAATTTTCAAACTCGGATGAACTTTAACTCATGGTTCAAGGTACTTCAAAGTTTATCACGAAAACCAATGGATTTAGAGAAATGGTTCCAATTTGAAAGGTTAATGGTATTATGCATCGGTTAAAGCTTTTCGAATCGGATATATTTGTAAAATATTTTCTCGCGTCGTGTTATGTCGTACATAAAGTTAAGCTAAAGTATACGACATAAAAGGTAGGCTTTGGGCTTAATTGACTTGTTTTCAGGCTCACTATCCGAAACTCTTTACGTCATAGCGCGCGTGCTCAATGACCCAATGTACCTTTCCGGACGACCGTTCATTTCGTCGCTACCGGGTTCTACTTTTCATTACGGCAAAAGGGGTTCTCTCCGGTGGTCCGCAAGAAATACTTCCTCTTTTTGTAGCTGCTTTTGGCGTACTTTTCGGCTTCGGCCCCCATCAGGGCGCATCGGCTGCCGTCCACTTCGCAGTCCCCGCAACGACCCTTGACGAAATACTCCCATTCGGGGCAGTCGATGCCCACCATCTGGCACTCTTTGTTATTGATGGACGCCTACGCGATCGTCAAAAGAAAAGAAAGAACAACACACCCTGGCGGTTACACTTCGCTGCTCAACACCCTCTTTATTCTGTTATTTTGTTTGTGGGAAATAGCGTACGATGAAGAAATCAATGGCCCTTTGATGGTCGCAAGTGGCCGCTCTCCTTATCCCTTCGGCCAGTCCTTGCGTCAGGAAAGAGAAGACTCCGGGTATCCGTTGGCAACCCGGCTGCCGGTTGGCGTTGTTCGGGTAGAAATCCGCATCTCCTATAGGTTCCATGATACCCAAACCTGACAAAATAATTATCTCGGTTAATACATTCTCTATTAGGACAGTTACCGCTTTTCTACATAGCCTACCCGATAAGATTGACGTGCTCGAATCACTGTGGATCACGTCCACGAATTCGGCATCCGTACTGTCCAGTCTCACCTCCCGATCGGTTCCCGTGAAGTACGGACCCGCTGGGTCCAGCCCTGATTAAAAGAAAAAGCCTTTATTACCTTTTGCGCTTTCAGTATTTAATTCAGTTGGGTTTTTAGCAAGCGGAGGGTTTTAATTTTGATTATTTTATCCAACATAATGTTACAATAGGCGAGACAACTAACCAGTAATCCTCCTCAAGCCTTTAATCCTTTCACCAGCGTATCCTGATACGTGAGCTCCCAGAGAATGACCAATTAGATGGAATTTCTTCGGGTCTGCTTCCACGTGTTTCTAACCAGAAATAATAATATGTATTTTAATATTTCCATTGTTTTTTCGGTCGTAAATGACACTTACGATTAGCGCCTGTATCAGAAGGGCGACTTCGGCGCCGACAGCCCTGGCATTAGCGACTGCCTGCTCGTAAGGTAATCTATTGGCTCGAGCCCAATCCACGATAATGACGTTATAATTTCCCTTTAGCAGGAATTCTTTAGTGATGTCCTGTTTGGATGATTAGTAATATAGCGGCGTATATCGGCCAGGAGGTCGAAATTGGAAGGTCTCTTACCAGCAACCACTTTCCCGTGACGATGGCGTCCATCAGACCGTGACTGATGATTTTGGTGTCTTCTTCGGGGTCGAAGAAAGAATCTTTGAGCACGTGCCGGTTTTCCGCGAAGAGTTCTCTGGCTTCGTTGGGGTTCTTTCGCGTGAAGAGCTGGAACCTGACGTCCAGGGAGACCCGGTCGTAGGGCAACAGGCTAATGGGTCGCCGGATCGGATGTTGGAATGGGGGGCCGTTGCCGAAGCATCCCAATGGACCCAGACATTTGCTGCTGTTAATGCTGACTGTCGATAAAATATCGAAGTAGTTTTAGTAACGGGCCCTCGTATCGAGTGAAATTGATTGTTGGTATAATGTATAGTCTATTCCGCATTCCAATAATTTCCCCAAAACTGCGGCTGTGACCCAAATAATATGGGAAGTGCCTCCTTAGTTTCTCAACTTTACGTAATGTAAACCATTGGGCGTTTGCCGATTGGTTACGTGGAACCTAACCTGAAACTCGTATCGAAGCTACAAAAACTCCTAATTATAATTAGTTAGGACTTTTGCACCATTCACACCTCTTAAGGCAAGATGAATGGGTTAGGCCGTGACTAAAATCCATACGCGTGTTTTCAAACTGCAAGCTTAGCCCACTTCTCCTTAATTTTATAATTATTGAATAACAACGTCGCGTATCTCGCTGGCCCGTATCCAATACGGGTAATTTCCTTAATCGCGTAAGTACATATTTGCCCGTTTTGGTACGCTACTTCTGGTAATAATACCGCGAGATTGGAAGAAACGCGAAACTCAATCGAAAGTTAATTTGGTTATTTTCCTTGTTTCTGAAAGAAAGCGCCTTTGTTTTCGCTCGATTTCCCCCCAATTACAGTTGTTTATTTGCCTATTTCCTGTCTCATAATAGCGTTGTTTACGACGCTTCTTCGGTGTTGATGGTCCCCGCTTTAGGAGACAATCGTTTGGTCAAAATCAATGTCGTCTTTTGTCGGAATAGGCCAGTACAATGTCAAACGTTACGCTTCCTCGAGCGCTTTCTGTCTACCGATGCCGTAACTTTACATCGAGATCTTCGCGTGAAAGCGGCTTGTGACGTTCCGCTAGATGAACTCACCGGGGTCACAATACGCGTAGGCTGTTATTATACGAACATTAGGGTCGTTCGACTATTAAGCCAAACCCTTAACGCGTGTTAACAATCAAAATTCCATCGGCGCGCGTTATAACAAATATCAAATACCATTCTAGTAGTGGCTCCTCGAGAAAATATTACTCACAAGGAGACTATCCGAGGTGTTACACACCGCTCGGGGGATTGGTAGACCTTCATGTAACTTGAAAAATCCTAAAGGGGTTTTATTCAATGGGCAACGGTTTTGCCATGGCAACGAAAAATGTTTTTGACAACATAAAATGGAAATTTTCCCATTGAAAATTACATGGGATTTTGATCGATTTCCCATTGAAAATTACATGGGATTTTGACCGATTTCCCTGTGATTTTTTTTTAAAATTGATCAAAATGTGATCAATTTTGATTTTTTTCGTAAATTTTTATAATTTTGGTATTTTAATTTTTTATTCAATTTTGTAAAATGTTTCACAGGGGGCACTCTTGGAATCTGTCAAAATTCCATGTAATTTTCAATGGAAAAATTTCAATTTGATGTTGTCAAAATCATTTTTCGTTGCCATGGCAAAACCGTTGCCCATTGAATAAAATCCCTTTAGGATTTTTCAAGTTACATGAAGGTCTACCAATCCCCCGAGTTTGAACAAAATCGGTGTGTAAAACCTCGGGTCGTCTCCTTGTCAGAGATAGCTCACCAAAACTCAGAGAACTTGCAAACTTCATAATTTTATTATTTACTTTAGGATATTGAGCTTAATTCTGTGAGCTATCGCACACTACCGGTAGTTCTAATACAGGTGACTATTCTCGTGACGTCATCATTGCTATAGTGGAAAGCTAGTATCTTCCCCCTAGCTCACCCCATCAGACCCCGCCTAGGAGCTATGGCATCCATCTTGTTGCCAAATCGTGGTATAAATCCCATATCGTGGGATTTTTAATGGCTATTTTCAATGAGAAAAGGGATAAAGGGATTTTTTAAAAAATTTAAAGAGTTTCATGCGATTTTGCCATTTTTTTGGGGAATTTTCGAGGGTTAATTGAAATTTTCCAACTTCAAACCACAACCTCGCCATTTTGAACTTCATAGCTCGAAAATAATGTTAAATTTTTAAGTAAAATCTATTTAAAATCAAAAATTATTTCTTTGTCTCAAAATCTTGTGCCTATTTTCCGAATTGGACTGTTTTTAGCCGGAAAGTGTGGGATTTTCGAGTGTCGAACATTGGCAACACTTTTTCATTGGTTAAGAAAGGCGGCCCTCGATTCGACAGTCGTTTCATTTTCCCCGAATCAAAACTCATAATTCAGAATGAAAAATGAATACCACTTTACATAACTTCAATTTCCTTCCTCATCTGTAAAACCATTACCGTCTTTTTAATTTCCTGCTAAGATATTCAGTCAATTATAAACGGTGGTCACGTTCAAAACGCAAATTAAACAAATAAATATTGAAGGAAACAGGACGTGGACCCATCTCTCTTTAGAAGCCATTCACTTCCTACATGTATCTTCCGAACATATCCAATTCCGCTACGAATATAGCTCTCGTTAAGTACATTTCCCCCCAAAAAAAATTAGAAACAACCGCTTCTATTTAAAGATTAACAAGCGGGGGATCTCGAGACAAAACAGCTTTTTCCCTACAAAATATGAGCTGTAGAAAATATCCAATCTGCGGTCGGACATTCGGTCTTCCGCTTTGTAGTTTGTCTTCTTTACAAGTCAAGCGAAACGCTACGAACAAAACATTAGGAAGAAAACGTTCTTTTTTCGTTCGGGGGTGTGGGAGGAGGAGGCGCGCGTGGCCCATTTTATCGGTTACGCAAGTTACTCTTTTCATTTATTTATTTTTAAAAAATTTGGATATCGTAGAAATAACCAAGTAAATTGTGTAGCATGATTTGGTGTGTGGGTGGGTTTTCGGTTTTGATTGAATATCTTTTCAATCAACTTCAACGTCCACCTTTCTACATAAATGGCCAGTCGTACGGTCATCCGGTTTTTGAATTGCCGGTGTAATGTCCGTTCTATTTCTGACGTTTTGTTATTTTTTTAATAAAAAATATTGAAACCGTATATTTATTTAATTCTTACGATTATGAAGCGTCTAATTTTTATTTCCTTTTCGATTTCCCCCGCTTTTTATAAAACATTTAAATAAAAAAAAATAAATCCTGTTTATCTATATTTGGAATTTTTTGATAACAATCTTTATGGTTTATAAACTTATTTCAAAAAATATTTGGAAAGTGTTCCGGTTATTCTGATGGATAATTTAGGGTGTAAGAGGCGCCAGGAGAAATTACGCAAATTAAAGGAACAAACTTGTTTTGGATTTTTGGTAGTGTGATACACTTTTTAATAATAATAATAATAATAATAATAATAATAATCAGCTAGGCTAATACCCAAGGCACCACCTTAGGCCTAATTAATCCAGGCGGCCGGGTTACAATGCGTTGGAGGGTGGTGGCAAGCCCTTCATGCCACGCGGGCCAACAGCTCCAGGGCTACACTCACTATTAACGTTAACCTAGACAAGTTAATGTGATACAAGGACGGAAATCCTTTATACTTCGATAGCCTGTTTTTGAATAAAGAGAGTTTTATGCATGGATTGATGGTCAAGCGCGACCCGACTAACCTACACCTAGGTCTTTTGTACATCGAAGTCCGTGACATAGATAATTTTCTTGATAAATTATGTTTTAATATGACATAATTTGCTGCTTGTAAAATAATGTAACGAATTGCTAACTTCAAAATTTTGCCCTTGATTCGGGTTTTTTTGCTTACGTAAACCTAACTGTCGTGATTATATGATTAAATTATTTAATCGAATTAAATTTTTAGTTTTTTCTGTATTAAAATTAAATCCTTATTAAAATCGATCAAATTACTAATCATTTGACATTTAAATATATAGTGATCTGCATCTCGATTTCAAATTTAACCTACGAAATACCTTGAAAAATGTTTGTTTATGTTATTTTATCGTTTTACCATACATTCTTAAAACACCACGTAGTGTGTAAATTTCAAATAATTTCAAGTTTAGCATTTAATTAATTTTCTAAATTATTTCTAGTTTATATCAAGTTTAGCATTTAATTAATTTTCTAAATTATTTATAGTATATATCAAGTTTAGCAATTTATTAATTTTCTAAATAACTTATAGTTTATATCAAGTTTAACATTTAATTAATTTTCTAAATAACTTATAGTTTATATCAAGTTTGACATTTAATTAATTTTCTAAATTATTTCTAGTATATATCAAGTTTAGCATTTAATTAATTTTCTAAATTATTTATAGTTTATATCAAATTTAACATTCAATTGGTTTTATTCATCGAAAATAATTAAACTAAGGTAATAAGACATAATTACATTAGTTAAGTGAAAGTCATTTAATTTTTGAATAAAAGTAAAGTAACGAAAGCGTATGGTCATTTAAGCTAAAAAATAAAGCAACTATTTAAATAAATTGAAAGTTTACAAAATACTCACGTTGGTCTGGTGAAAGTTGAATGGAGAACAGTGGGCCCAAATCGAGCTTGGCAGGAATAATGGGTAGTCCAAGTAATTGACCTCTGGTAACGGCACTTTTAAGGGCCACACAAATGAATAAACCGCAGAAAATTCGGAGAAATTTGGGTCCGAGTTTAAACCTCATTTTTTCATTTCAATAATTTCTTTCGATTAAAGCGAAATTTTTTGGTATCGTCCCTAGACAGAGCATCCCCATTAAACTACCACGCGATGTTGCTACTGACACACATTCTGTCTTCTTAATAATAATTTCCAACTTTCTCGCGAAAATACTATCGGCATCGTTTCAAGCGAGGGGTCCTTTCTACCCCCCTCCCGTCCCAAATGGCGAAATCACTTCAATTCCGAACAAAACAAATATAATTTGTTTTTCAGCCACGGGCCAATTTATCTTAATAAGGACAATCGTTCGCGAAGCTGTTAATTAAGTGGATTCTTAAACGCTTTATGTTATGATAGTTTAACGAGACAGCAAGCCGAGAACAGATTCGCGACTTTTCCCGAGCGGGGTGCATGGTTGGATGTCTAGTCTGAGGGGTCTTATTTCCGAGAAGTTCGAGAACTAGTTTGGCTTTTTGTTACCGCGTCTCCCTCCAAAAGGAACCACTAAAAATCGGTCATGCTCAGGTGAACTTGGTACAAGTGACGTCTCGCGGAATTATGTGTTTTTTATTCCGCCATCCGGATTTGTAGATTCGTTTTTTCCCCCCGTTTACGTTATAAATGCGCGCCAAATTTGAATGTCAGAAAACGGCGACCATGTTTTTTCGCGTCTCTTAAAGGGAATATGAACTTCCATACTCGTTGAGGTTAACGGTAAAAGATAAAGTGACATAATTAGCAAAAGTGTGTCAATGTAATCATTTTTTAAATAAATGTTACACGCGAATTAAAACTTGGGGAGGGACTGAGGGAGCCAAGGAAGCGCTGGAGAAGGTTAGCAGGCTTATGGATTTTTTGCTACTCGACCGAGACGCTACCGCCATCTATCTACGTTTTAATACAAAATACTACCCGATTTGGGAGTTTTGAACTTTTTATATATTTTTTGGTTTTTAAGGCTGTTCTATTTTTAATGTACCTTAGGGTGTATGGTGTGTAGACCTGGCCGTCATATGCACCAATATTGAACATTATTTATTTTTTCAAAGAAAATATAAACTAACCAGGTCTATCTCGATGGCATCATTCAGTAAGCATTGGAATGTATTCGCGACCGAAACGAGTCTAGGTGGCGTAACGGTGCTAGCTTCTGCGAGGTAGAGCCTATGATCTAGGGTCTACTACAGACAATTTTTCTTAAATAATCTTATCAAAATATAAGCAATCGATGTAAAAATTATATTAAAATGTAAGTAAGGAAAAACTAATAGCGTCTGCTTTAGCCGCTACCTATCTAGGTTGCGATAGTTTTCGGTCGCGAATAGGAACTTGCACACTTCTGGTAATTATGTCACTTTTGGTAAAAGTGAGTGTACGGAGCTGTTGGCTTGCGTGGCATGAAGGGTTTGCAACCCGTTCACCTGATTTAAGGCATTTGAAGTTACTAACTGACTTGGGCCTAAGGTGCACGGTGCCTTGGGGATTAGCCTAGTTGATTTTTTTTAGTTTAGTTATGGCAAAGATAATATAACTACGTACCCTAGATTCAAGCTCCTTGCACGTAACGCAGGCTCTTACTGAGTTCCCGGCGGAAGTCGGAAAAAACTGCCTCCATAGAGCCGCTGCTGGCAGGGCTACCGACATCTAGTTAAATCTAATGAAAATTGCGCCGTGGTTTTTGACTTGCGGTTTTCAAGATACCAGATATTTTTGCGTTATATTGTTTTAAAACAATAATGGATCATGCCTGTAGCTCTAAAAATGTTTCTAAACGAAAGAAAACTAAAGATGAGTAATATAATCTTGGGTTATCTATTGAAATTCCTTATTTCTCACCTTGCTATGAGCCCGATTTTTCCGACTTCCGGCGCGAACTCAGTAAAAGCCTCACGAGAAAACGCGCTATCGAGAAACGCCGTGATTTCGAATCTAGGGTACGTAGTTATATCATCTTTGGTTATGGTGGATCAAAAATTTAATATTTCTTCCACGAGGTTTAACAGAAGCTAGAGGTGAAACAAAGTCGTAGCGCGTGTCAGCGGACGATTTTTCGATTTAGTTCATACTCTCTTTAAAGGCCCACAATCGTTTGAAGTACGACAATTAGGAAAAATTATTACCGAGCTGATTTTTATAGTTACTGCTCAATCATGGTTTAGTTCTCAAAACAGCGCCCCCTAGAGTCTAAATATGCAGGTTGCAGGTCCAATTCGGGGCTGGCGAGAGTGTTAGTGTCGAAAAAAAGTTAGGTAAGAAAATTAGCATTAAAACAACTGTCGGCTCTATAATTGCCACCTGTATTATGATAAATTGATAAGGCCCTTGTTATTAGAGATGGCAATGAATCCATCCTATAATTCTTGGATAAAACGACTTTACTGGAGAGCAAACGAAGCTAAAATTCAAAATAGCGAAACGTCGTCAGAGAACCATTGTAGAGTATTATAATTATACAACTTATACCCTACTTACTTGTTAGTGGACTTTAACCTAAACTATATATCCAATATAAAATATATTGTTAAAAATTACAATAATTTAAGTTATTGTCCAATTTACAAACGAGCGAATCAACGCGAGGGGTACTTTTATGTCCCGCCTTTTGGGTCAAATTGTAGCTTAAATATCTTGTTTTGATTTCGACGCTAGTGACATCTGTTGAAAAAAGAGCTACTTCATGTCGATCCGACACTTGCTTTAAAATAGTGTTGTAAGTCGGAAAATTTTCCGTATTAGTCTAATATATTGTTTGCAAATTTAAATAAAGCACGCCTCATTTTTTCGAATCTGAAAGTAAAACTAAACCTCTAGACTAGTTTAAACTGATTAACAATGTAACACTATTCATGTTTTAAAGTATGTTTACTGATATTAGGCATTTTATATCGATAAAAAGTTGAAAACATTAAAAATTATCTGGAATTTTTTCCGCATTTAATTTTTCCGGAAAATTAACAACACTACTTTAAAACCATAGGAACTTATGTTCATTTTTTTACTTATTCTGGTACTATAGATTCCGAAATCATAGCCATCATACCCTAATTAGTTAAATCATAAGTTTATAATAAATCTCTTAAGAAAGAAGTATCAATTTAAGGCATTAAAATGAAACACGTACCTTCGCAGGCTGAAGCAATTTACAATTAATGCGAATTTCCCACCAAATCGCGGAAGTGTACACCGCTTCACGGCTCAAAAGTACTCCGACTGAGGATGTAAAATGTAAAAATTACACTCCGTATGGATATTTACTTATCTCCGAGTGGAAACAGGTTTTTGAAAATTGAATATTAGCAGTGCAGGGAAATGGATACTTATTTTTTTAAAGAATATATTATATTCTTCTGGTTATATTAAGATTAATGAGGAAAGACAACAATTTAATTTGGTACTTAGTTCTTTAATGAATTATCAACATAGTGGTAAAAATAAAGCAATACAAAAATTGAAATAAGTTATTATCGTTTGTTAGTAACATTTTTTAATGGTTGGCTTTTATAATTAACGTACAATATAGTAATTAATGCACAAAAGTATGGTTCTAAGTTCAGTTTAACTGAATCCTTGGAGCCTCCTTTACTTTCATTAGAGGCATAACGTAGCTTAATCTTTAATAATACAAGTAGGAACGCTTAATTGGATAGTATTACCATTACTCAATGGTAAAATAGAAACATATTCGGGGTTCAATAAAGATATATCAGTCAAAGTTTCTCCAACAGACATATTATCAGTGGTAATTATTTCTATATGGGCTGTTGGGATATCACCGTCTTCTAATAGTTCTTCCGTGGGTTCATCCACGTTCTCTAGAAACTCCTCATGGTTGGTCATAGTTGTAGGATATTTACGGGGCCTGCCCCTTCTTTTGCTAGAGCCTAATTCTGGGGATGATTTCATTCCGTATCGAATTCTTTTCATCCTCCCAGAACGGAAGTAACGATTTCTTGTAGCGTTTATTTTATTAATTTGTATGCATTTGTGTTCCTTATATTGAATTTCATCTTGAAACTTTGACTTGCATTTTGAGCACCCAAATAAGCCGTCTTTGTCCAAATGCTGTTTTTCGTGCAATTTTAACAAAATTTTGTTTTTGAACGGCTTGTTACAAATTCTGCATTGAAATGGTTTCAAATCCGAATGTGTTAAAATGTGCATTTTAAGTTTGTCGGGTCGATTGAACGCTTTGTCACAACCGGTAGCGCTACGGAAAGGACATTGAAGTTTTTTAATGGGATCGTGAATTAGCATGTGCCTTTTTAATTTATCTCCGCGATTGAATGCAGCTCCGCAACTCGAACAAACGTAAGGTTTTTCTCCAGTGTGTATAACTTGATGGACCCTTAGATAGTGCTCGGTTTTAAATCCCTTATTGCAAGTTGGGCAAACGTGAGCGTTTTCTTCCCCGTGAGTGTGTAAATGACGTCTCAGATACCTTTCGCATGGAAATGACTTCTTACACAGTTGGCAGGGATAGTTGTGGGTCGAAGTTGCCATATGATGTTCTAAAGCCGCCGAAGTTGAATACTGGTTTAAACATTGGTTGCAACGGAAATATTTAGGGCCTGTTTTGGGCGCTTGACTCGGGTATAAACTATGAGTGTATTGATGCACTCCTAAATCGTACAAAGTTTTGAATGTTTTACTGCATAGATGGCACGCGTAAGTCATCTCTTTTTCGTGCGTTTTAACGTGTTCCAAGAAACTATCCAATTCGCTGAAAAGTTTTCCACAACTAGATAACACGCATTTGTAAACTTTTTCCACTTTGTGTTGTTTCATATGGCTCTTTAAGATATAATAGTTTTTGCCCTTAAAGTTGCAATAAGGACAGACAAAAGCATTTTCAACGGCTTGGCCATTATTTCCATTATTTATATTTTCATTCACAGGCTGCAATTGGGTTTGTTTTATCATCAAAATGATAAAATTATCAATAAATTCATTTGAAACTGAATTTCCAAACCTTATTAGCATCGTTTGACGACTGATCATTCTCCTTACTGCTATCTGTTTCGTTGATTTTTCTGGGGAGAGTGTTAGCGAGACCATCAGGCCAAACCTGTCAAGTATATGGAATAATTAACTTGATGACTTAGGCCTAAGGTGTTGCCTAGCGGATTATTAATATATATTATTAAATATAAGGTTGTTCTATGACAAATGTTCACAAAGTGTCATAACAAACACGTGCAATTAATGGATAATTTGTTAAATTTACTTTTATTTTAAGGTTCAAATGTTTTAAATTCAATTTTTGGGGTCAAAGGTTAAATACCTGAGTATTTTATGTAAAGAAAAATGTTTTTAAATGAATTTTCTCCATAAAAATTGGACCATGATTTAAAAAAGTACTAGCTTGCCTGTTTTTGGGGTGAAGGCCATTTTTAATATTTTCCACACATTTTCAAGATGTGTGAAAAATATTCAGAAATCAGCTTTAAGTGTAAATGAAAGCCTTTGTATGAATTTTGAAAAAAACCTAAAGAACTAGATCATTTGTTATGGAATGACGCTATCGATGATTAATTCGGTAATAAAAAAAAGGTCACCTTGTGTGTTTGTAAATGTTTTTTAACGTTTGATTTTTGAGCGAAAGCTCTCCCACAAACTATACATTGGAAAGGCTTCTCCCCCGTGTGTGAACGAATGTGCTGCTGAAGATCAAAACGTTTTGAAAACTTTTTACCACAGTACGTGCAAGACATTTTGTCCATTTTTCCACTTTCTTTGATATTTTGCGTTGTACTGGAAATTGATACCATATTGTTTGGCAAAGTGTGTTGAGAACTTTGAACTACTATATTTTGATTGGTTATGTTAGTTGTTTTGGTTAAATTAGTAGCTTCGATGTCGTCTATGTTTCCCAGCGGTTTGGAAGTTCCTGGATTTAAAATTACACTGTTTCCTTTAGCCATAGTTGAATTCGCTACCGTTAATATCATGCTGTTGGGTTCAGAGCTGTTGGAGGATAAGGTGACGGTTTCTTGTACGCTATTCCTAATTGTTGGGTTAGATTGGGATGTTAATAAAAATTGACTGTTTAGAAGGGTGTTGCTTAAAAGTGACAGTCCAATTGACGAATTGCATTCATCAGAGCTTCCTTCAGGCGCCAACATTGACATATTTTCCATAGCTTGCGAAGCATTTTTTATACACCCATTAGAGCTGATTGGTCTAGTGGAATAGACTGGTTGCGTTTGTGACATTTGAGAACACGAGTTTGATACAGTCGATCCGCTTGACATATTATCAAATGTTGTGGTGAATGATAGTAGGTCAGCCTCAGTTAGTAAATTATTGCCATTAGAAAAGATGCACATTGGAGATGATGGGATTTGTAACTGTTGTAAATTATTGGAACGTGTTGGTGTCACAACCTTTGACGTTTCGTTGTTTGGGGTGGTCCTAATAATGAAGCCATTTGAGGGGTTTTGAATTTGGTTAATTGAAGATGGTGAGCAATGTTCTCTCTTGTGACTGAGAAATAGTGGCAAAGAGTTAAACTCTTTCTTGCATTTGCCACATTGAAACAGATCATCCTCATCAATTTCTGATAATTAAGAGAAATTGTTTCAATCATCTGATAACTTTTTTATTTTAAAAAGCAGTACCTGTTGTTGTATTAGAATCTAATATGGATTGAACTGCGAAAACAGTTTGGTTATCTATTGAAGATATTCCCCCTTTAAAAAAAATAAACCAAGTTAATAATTAGTTGATTTATGTAATTTCAAGTTTTAATTTACTTTGAACAAGAGCATCAAGCAACAGCTGCGCCATTTTGCATGATTTTTAAGGGCCTTAAAAAAAAGTATTAACCCTTCTCAAATTTGTATTATAGATATGTTGGCACCATCTGTGGCTATTTCAGCGAACTGAACGAATCTAGTCTAGATGGCGCCAGGATCACATAAATCTCAAAATTCAAAATTGTTACCACGAGCAAAAGTGACATAATAGGTGGTTTTTTTTCGCCTGTCCGAGGGCAAAAAGTGTAAAAGTTTTACCCTAAAACGTTTTATTCGCCTGTTCTCGGGGTAAGATTTACCCTGTCCCGAATTTTGTTCGCTTGTTCCAGAGCTCTAAGGTTACACCATGGGCCAAATAATGATAAATCCAGGACATGACTCTGGTACCTTCACGCGTACTAAATCGGCCGTCCACTAAAAGACACAGGCGGCCATTTTAGTAGGGGGGAAAAGGAGGAAAAATAATAAAAAATTGGGGGCAAAATCAAGCAAGTTTCCGGTTTCCCGAACGCCATCTAGTGATGACTGAGTCGGAATTCGGAAATAAGTGGCGGTTGTAATTCGAAAATCCTGCCATATTTCGCCCCTCATTTTTTGATAAATTTTAACGATTCTAGGAAAGTATATGTTTAATATTATATAATTATATATATTATACTAATTATGAACTTAGTACGTATAAAAATAAGTACTTACTTTAATAACCACACTATAGGCCTATATGATAACTGTGAATAAATATTCCAGGCTATTTACTACGACGACCACGTGTATTATTTTTGAAAACTGTCCCTAAAACATTTGCCCCCAAAATGACGTAGGTCCGCGATCGCGCGTTTTTCCCAATAGGGGGCAATAGTGATCGGGTGTTAGCGCTGTTGGACGGGTTTTTCGCATAGTCATGTCCTGGATTTATCATTATTTGGCCCATGGTTACACTTTTTACTCCTCGAAAGGAGGTGTAGAGGGAGTAATCTAGCTTTGTCGTCTGCTTAAACGCAAACATGACGAGTTTAGACCTCTTCACACGAGGCAAGCGTTTTGTAAATAACCTTTAACCTTTAAATACTCCCTTCTTACTCCAACTCGTTTTTTTCGTTAAGACAGAATTGAAGTAAAATGACGTCATAGGGCTACACTTTTTAACCTGCTCAAAAAACCCAGAACAGGTGAAAAAAAACCATCTAATTACCAAAAGTGGGTCAATCGGACCTTTTTCTGAATGAATGTTACGAGCATAGTCTATCATGTCTTTGGTTACGAGCGAAATACAAGTTTGGAGGGGAGAAGGGTAAGTATGCCTTGGGGAGGGAAGGAATTTAAAACCAACAAATAACGCCTCCTAGTGAGGAACGGAGGAACTAAGTAGCACTGGTCAAAGTTAGTGTATTTTTGGATTTTTCGTCGTTCTGTGGAGATGCTATCACCATCTACCTACGATATAATACCTTATAATACCATAGACTAAAAAAAGATCCAGAAAGGCGTCAATAAATAGTCTTTTATGTGGTTGATCTCGAGTCGAGCATTCTTTAAACCTTTAGCATACGAAAGTACAGGGATTGTCACACTTTTGGTAATTATGTCACTTTTGCCACGCGTTACAATCGCGTATCACTCCACCTCTAAGAAGTAAGGTTATTAAAGTTAATTTTACAAAATTATACAGGGTGTCCACTAAAAAACCATCCAGGGCGAATATCTCAGAAACCGTTTTCTCTAGGAATTTAATTTATTTTTATGTTACGTAGCTCGTGCAGGGGGCCAAAGAAGAATGATAACCTCGATGACCTTGAACCATATCTTCAAGGTCATTCAAAAATCATCTCGAGAACCGTTAGATATACAAACTTGGTTCCAATTATAAAGTTGTTTCTCATCAAATTTTATGTCTAAATAACTTTGAACCGACTTAATTTTATCCCTTGGGAGACTAAAAATTTCACGCAGTTTCCAGCAAATAACATTAGCAGAATTAGGAAATGTGTACTTTCATAAGTAACATATTAGAATAAGTATGTTAATTAGAAAAAAATATAGGCTTCGTGCGTAGTTTACATTTTGGTCACAAGTATCGCCGCCTACCGACCGAGTTTTAAATTGAATATATGAAAGCGGTCTGCTCGTTCAAAATTCTCTCTGCACAACCGCTGAAAGTTTCAACCGAAAAACATAGAAATTTAAAAGTCGTCTGCTATTTCTTCACATAATTAGCTGACTGATATTAAGGCAGATGGCGCTATATTTCCTAAGCTCAAAGCCTATTGTGCAATCAAGGCTTATTTCTCAGCACAGAGACCCATATGCAGTGTCTAAATATGCCTGAGACAAAATATAAGTACTACAACCAAGAATGTATTTATTTATACCTAGGGAGAATGTCTATGTCGAGATGGTTTTTAGCCTTTCTCTCAATCCACCCGTTGGTCCCCCCAGTACGCTCCTCCTGAGTCCTCCACTTAAAATAAAACGAATAGTCCCGGTATTTCGTTGGCTGCTTAAAATTTACGTCACATAACGCGATGGTTCTTTAGTTCTTTAGTTCTTTTATTGCTCAACAAGAGGTCTAAGACCCATCACGTTAAGACAGTGGACAATACAAATTATACATATACAGAGAAAAAATATATACAGTTTGTATGTACAGGAAAACAGTACAATGTGAGGGAGATACAAGGGAAATAAATCAAACGCCGGTGACGTTTTGTCTTTTCCCCCGCGCGAGACGGGGGAAAGGCGTTCAACGTGCCCGGCGATTGTCGCAACATAATAATTCTTCCTAAATATAAATAAATACATTCTTGCTACAACTAAGGACGATAACACGCTACTCAGTTCGAGTGCAAGTCCAAGTCGGAGCTTGGCGAGAATGTCAGTGTCGAAAAAAGGTTCGGTCAGGAAATTAGCATTAAAGCAAGACTAGTGGCGGCTCCTGACTAGTTGCATTCGCTCGCACTAGATGTAGTTAGTGTATTAATTAAAACAAGTTGAGTAAGCATTAAAATCTAGCTTTAAAGGTGTGGCAAATTGGGAACTTCTCGCGTTGATTCGCTTTTCGGATTCAAGTGAGTATTAACTTATTAAACACGTGGTTTCGGGAATTCAATAGATCGCAAACAACTCGCCTTTGCTTTAAATCCCCGGAAGGTGCTGCCACCTAGAAGCGCTTTTAAAGTGAGAGCGCATGGTTACAAAATATACCCGAATTGTTCGAAATTGGTATACAGCTCTGAAAATTGATATACACGTGCCTTGAACTATACTCTCGACTACCTAAATTTTCTTTTAAAAAAAAACCGGCTGGAAAAACTTTAAAAACAAAAAACGCTATTGTTGCCGAGGACGCGCGCATCTTAGTTTATGTTTGTTTTTAAAATCCTATGTTCTAAGTTGCACCGCATCTCCGCATTTTTAGGAATAAAAAATGGTAAATCGCGTGTAGCTCGCGTGGTAAAGGTGGTAAAGTTATGAATTTTTTTACGGTAATACGTGTCACAGTGCTTCTTAAAACCTGATATGGAACCACATCGAGGTATTTTTTTTACTTGACGTTTTTTACCATTTTTCATTTTTCTCCATAGGGAAAAATGGTAAATCGCGTGTATCTCGGGTAGTAAAGGTGGAAAAGTTATGAAATTTTTTTGGTGATACGTGTCACAGTACTACTTAAAATGCTCTCACTATTAGAAGCATTTGTGTAAATTTATGAAACTTTTTTTGATAGAGCCGCCACTTGCTTTAAAACAACAACGCTACTTCTCTTATATACTTTTGCGGATACGAATATCGTTCTTCGACCTCTCTGAAGAGAAAATCTTGAGTTTTTAATTGATGACGTGAGCCAAAGAGCCAAAACCACATTTCGCGATTTCTCCTAAATACGAAAATATTCCTTCCAACTTTTACTCTTTGCTGGTATTTTCTCATGCAAACCGGAATTAGTATTGATTAAGCCGTTTTTTTGTCTTCGGGAGTCGGAAGAACGATGGCCTTTGGACCCTGAAATTCTTTTGGGCGAGAGATGGGTTCACTACACATAATTAAACAAGGAATTTATCAAATGGGAAAGGCACACAGGCGCGAATCGGCAGGGAGGGAAAAAGGCGCTTAGGAAAGCGTTCTTTGAAGGATATTGATAAGCCGTTCCCCGCCGTTCGATCTCCCCTGCCAGAACGGGAAAGAATAGCTTGCCTTTGCAATTAGGCCTAAATCAATTAAGCAACCGATGGGAGGAAACGAGCCACCCTCCAACGGGAGATAGCTTCCAGAGTACACTGATCAAGATTTGGAGCGATAAATTTTAAATAAGCGCCTCTTTTTTTGACAGTTAAAAGCTATCCAACCAGGACTATTGGTGACGAAATGTCCCCTGCATTGTGGAGGAGATGGGAAGTATAGTAGCCGTTAATATTTTACTTACAAGGAGACGACCCGAGGTGTTACCCACCGATCTCGTTCAAACTCGGGGGATTGGTAGACCTTCATGTAACTTGAAAAATCCCAAAGGGAATTTATTCAATGGGCAACCGTTTTTCCATGGCAACGAAAAATGTTTTTGGAAACAAAAAATTTAAATTTTCCCATTGAAAATAACATGGGATTCTGACCGATTCCAAAAATTTTAACAAATTTCTAAATTTTGAAAATGCCGAAATAGAAAAAAATTGAAAAAATAGATAAAAATTGACGAAAAAAATAAAATTGATCAACTTTTGATCAATTGATCAATTTGAACAAAATGGGCGAAAATGAACCCAAATGGCTAAAATTGAGAGAAAATTTAAAAAACTACAAACATAAATTATTTTTTCAAAATTGAAAAAATTAATAAATTTTAATTTTAATACTGCTTTTTCAAATTTTTCCAATTTTGAAAAAATAATTTATTTCAAACAATTTATAGATATTTTGGCTAATTTTTCCAATTTTGGTCAAGTTTGACCAAATTGACCAAAATATATCAATTCTTTCAAAACACAATTTATCTATGTATTGATCCAATTTTACACGACTAATAAATTTCAATTAATTCCTTTAAATTTTGATCGAAACTACCGCTTTTGATCAAATAGAACGTATACAAGTAACTAAGAACTACGAAAATATTGAAAGCTGGCACCATTCATTGAGTTGGGAATAT
This sequence comes from Leiobunum rupestre, assembly GCF_980474605.1. Classification (NCBI taxonomy): domain Eukaryota; kingdom Metazoa; phylum Arthropoda; class Arachnida; order Opiliones; family Sclerosomatidae; genus Leiobunum; species Leiobunum rupestre. The sequence goes on along the minus strand of NC_143392.1, from coordinate 12,205,503 downwards.
AGTACTTTTAGAGCTAAAATGTGTGTTTGTAATTTCTTAAAATTATGACAAAATTTTGGTTATGGAAGTAAAATTGGTAAATGAAATTAAATTGGATAAATTTGGAAGTAAAGTGGCTAAATTTAGGTAAATGCCATTAAATTGGCAAAATTTTATATAATATAACCCAAATTTACTTGTTTCCCCCCAAATTTACACGCATTTACCCAAATTAACTTGATATTACCCAATGTAAATTTTTTTAAATAATTTTTTTTTAATATTTTAAATTTTTTCAAAGGGGGACCATTAAAATCAGCTATTTCTCCATGTTCATTTACATAGGGAAAAGTAGGTTTTAAGTTATCAAAAACGTTTCATTTCGTTAAGTTTTTTTTCTTGCAAGGGTATTTTTGTAAGTAGCTAACCTTTAATTTTGATCAAATTCAAACAACTAAATTCAATTTTATTAATTTTGATCAAATTCAAACAACTAAATTCAATTTTATTAATTTTGATCAAATTCAAACAACTAAATTCAATTTTATTAATTTTGATCAAATTCAAACAACTAAATTCAATTTTATTAATTTTGATCAAATTCAAACAACTAAATTCAATTTTATTAATTTTGATCAAATTCAAACAACTAAATTCAATTTTATTAATTTTGATCAAATTCAAACAACTAAATTAAATTTTATTAATTTTGATCAAATTCAAACAACTAAATTCAATTTTATTAATTTTGATCAAATTCAAACAACTAAATTCAATTTTATTAATTTTGATCAAATTCAAACAACTAAATTCAATTTTATTAATTTTGATCAAATTCAAACAACTAAATTCAATTTTATTAATTTTGATCAAATTCAAACAACTAAATTCAATTTTATTAATTTTGATCAAATTCAAACAACTAAATTCAATTTATTAATTTTGATCAAATTCATTTATTATCGTCGATTTGGCGATTAGTTGGCAAATACAAAAAGCAAGTGGCGGCTCCTGTATAGTTGCATTAGCGCGCACTAGATGTCGTTAGCGTATAAATCAAACAAGTTAAGTAAGCAACAGAATCTAGCCTAAAAGGGGTGCAAAATTGGGAACTTCTCACGTTGATTGGCTTTTCGGAATAATGTGATTTTTAACTTATTAAACATGTGGTTTCGGGAAGCCAATAGATCGCGGACAACTCGCCTTTGTTTTAAGTCCCTGGAAGGGGCTGCCACCTAGAAGCGCTTTTAGAAGCATTTGTGTAAACTTTTAAAACTTTTTTGATAGAGCCGCCACTTGCTTTAAGTCAAACTTTGGTCATCAGTAGTTGAAAAGATTATGTTTTCATTTTATTTATTACAGTTTCAACGGTTACTTTTTTATGAATTAACTTTTATTCTGGACTGATTATTTGGGAGTTACTGGGATCTAGGAGAAACAAACACAAGGAGAACGCAGCTAGCCTTTAAACACGCTAACGCAGGGATGTGTACAAATTTCATTGGACGCTGAACGTTTTACGGAAAGGGGAAAACGATTTCCGAATTTTCCTCATCCGACGGCAGCAGGCGCTAAAGCGTCTAACCAATGAAAAATGTACGCGAGAAAATCCACGACTTTTGACGGGTTGCGTTCTACTTGTGTGGGGTGCTGTGTTTGTTGCTAATAGCTGGGGAATTGGACGACTTTCTTGTAAAACCTGAAGAACTCAACCAGGTGTGGGAGATAATTTACGAAAAGAAGCCAACGAACAATCCTAAGGTAGATGCGCTTCTGAACTAATTTGTTGAAGCATGGCTTGATGACTTCGATGCTAGGTTTGATAGAGCCATATGGAATCACTGGAGCAGCTGTGGAAAAAGAACAACAAACAACCTGGAAGGATGGCATCATGCGCTTAAAAAGAGAGCCGCTCGTATTCGCGACCGAAAACTATCGCTGCGCCCCCTTTGTTTCGCCATTGAAACCTATATAGGTAGCGGCTAAAGCAGACGCTATTAGTTTTTCCTCATCGTTATTCGTAATTTTAATTTCATAAATAATGATACTCACATTTTATTATAATATTTTAATCGTTTGCTTATATTTTGATAAGTTTTTTTTAAAGAAAAAACGTTAATATGACTAATTAATTTGTCTGTGTCAGCTAGGAGCAACAAACGCAGCACCCAGGAGAACGCAACCCGTCAAAAATAATTTATTTTATCGCGTACATTTTTCATTGGTTAGCCGCTTTAGCGCCTGCTGCCGTCGGAAGGGGAAAATTCGAAAATTTTCTTCCCCCTTTCCGTAACCCAACGTACATCAAACTGGATACGCGCCTTGTGGAGTTGAAGAAAATGGTGGAAAATTCTGACTAATCTTGGTTAGAATATTTAGACGCCATCTTATCAAAAATTGTGAATACTGTTTTGTAAAAAAATGAAATGCAAATTAATATTACTTGCGGTAAAACGCTTGCATGATTCTTATTTTACACTAATGAGGCGGCGAAATGAAGCGGCGGCTAAATGAGACTTTTTCGGCGGCGAAACGGGACTGAAGCAGTCCTTACCCCCTCTGGTGCCGGAAAACGTTACGAAACATTTGTATAGTTTTCACTTAAACCATGGATAGTAGATTTTAGAGGATCGGTAAAAAGCCTGGTTTTTAGCCCCCGTAAACCAATCACACTAGGGAGTCGGCCAAGGTTATTTGAAAAAAACAAGTATCGCTAAGAGTGGACGATACTGTTCGAAAAAAGAAAAAAGATAAACACGAAGTACATTTTTACGTCAAAAGGTATTTTTTCAAGTTTTTATAGATTAAATATGATATACTAAATAGATTAAATATGATATACTAAATAGATGAAATATGATATACTAAATAGATGAAATATGATATACTAAATAGATTAAATATGATATACTAAATAGATTAAATATGATATACTAAATAGATTAAATATGATATACTAAATAGATTAAATATGATATACTAAATAGATTAAATATGATATACTAAATAGATTAAATATGATATACTAAATATCAGTTGATAGTTTTTATTGAATTAAAAAACCAAAATTACGTAACAATATCATTAGATTGCCATTTTGAAATTTTAAGATCACGTGGTACAAACGACCTTGCAAGACTCCCTCGGAGTCTCTCGAGCTGATTGATACGCGGGGATAAATAAAATGCACTGTGGAAGGGTATCGAAAACCTGTCCTCTTAATTTACTGTCCATGCTTAAACCCTAGGAAAGTAAATAAAAATCTATAATATTTTTCTATAAGTAGGTCTCTTTGGGAAATACTTGACATTAAGTACTCAGAAGTGGTTATATAAAAGGTTTATATTAAATGTAATTTGAATTTGTTTACGAAAGTTGCGAGCTAAAAAATAGCACAAAACCCTTTTAAAGATGTTTTAGATTTTACTGTAAAATCTAATTTGTTATGTTGATTGAAATGCAATTCTACAGAGTCTTCCATTTAGGCCTATTGAAGCTCTCAAACAAATTTAATTTCACCGTAAATCCTAAAAGCCTAGTCATGGGTATTTTTAAAGATAATGTTCCTTTGCATAAGTCTTATTTTAAGCTGATTCTTTTAGTATTTTTTGTTTCTTGTTTGCAATTAAACGGGGAGTTTTCAGCCTCCGCTGGGAACACAGTCCGATAAATAAATTGATCTATGTGAAATATTATTAGATTAGAGTTAGGTAAAATTTATGATCTGAAACTATTACAAAGTAAGAGCTTGGAAGGGCATTTAGAGGTCGGGGACGGTTAATCATTATTGATGTTTAAATTGATTTTTTTCGGGAAAAAATGTAAACAAAGAAATTTACCGGTTAATATCCCGGAAAATGATTAAAAACATGCATTATTCGTAAAACTTTAGCTTTTTATCGAAGAAAACGTCGTTTTTCCGATTAATTTTTCAAATTTATCAAAACATTAATCGGATAATACAGAAATATAAATTACTTGATCAAAACGTTTTACAAATAATTTTGAGAGCTTTATCTATTGAATAAAAGTTCACCATCCCCGACCTCTAAGGGCTTGTAAAAGAATTGTATTTTTGTAAAAATATTTTCCCATCTACATTAAAATATCACGGCAACCCCGTTTTAAAAGATTTTGCAACTAAGGACTAACGATTGGACAGAAAACAGTTAATTTTTCTATATAAATTAACACGATGATTTTTCCGCGTGAGCTTGCGTGCAAAGTCCGTAAGTTGTAAGATAATTGCTTTATCTGTGGGTGCACTTATTTGAAAATTGTGCAGATAATGAAGTTACTCGGATGATTATTAGTTGTCTCAGGAATGGGGGAAAATGCAAATGAAGTGACAAACGTCAATGAGGTCAGTTATTACAAAGGTAAAAAAAAAAAAAAATAGAAGTTGTGCAGGGCTAGACTGAACAGGGTAAAAATTCTGTAAGTGGAGTGGATTATAATTAAAAAGGTTTTGCAGAAGATGGCGCCACACAACACTACGGGGAGCTTAACTCTTCTGTTTAATAACGGCGCGCGACAGGACGTTTCGGTTCCAGTGAATTTCTTTAGCAAGGTTGAAAATGCTTCTTCCTATCCCTCTAGCGGGGAAAATTGGCGTTACAGCTACTGCGCGAGTGCAAAGTTATGTTTTAAATAAAGGGGACCCTAATTTTAATCTTTAAAGATATGGCTGCTTCTTGTGATACCTACGCACATGCGCAGAGTGAGGCACGTATTTCTTAGTCGGGAGTAGAAACGTGAGTTAATTAGTCCAAGATTGAAAAGGTTGCGTGGCGCCATCTTCCGCATTGTCGGAGAAGAAATCTCCCTCATTGTGATTGCATAATAGGATGTTTAGGAATCAATGCCAGGTTACTGTAAAGAGACCAAGAAGTGGGGGAGAAAACTAAGCTTTATAGGGGAAAATATGCGGTATTAATATAATAGTTTGCTCAGATTTTAAATGTATTTTATTTTTTCAGAACCTAGCTTGGCTCAATTTTTCATTCCTCCATTGATATACATTGTTTGATTTAAATCAGCCAGCCCGGCGAGAAATATGATTGAAAACGCGATTAGGTACCAAATTAGAATATAAATACTTTCAGCAATAATTCGAGCGTTTATCATTTTACGATTCAATAATTCATCACTTCCTTACTAAAATAAGTGATATTTGGCTTTCGATAAGTCTTCCGTTCAAAAAGCTGATGCTAGAATAATTTCTTGGGTGTCATAGCCTGGCAGTTCCAAAGACTCGGAGCAACTGGCGAACAGTTGTCAGCCCTTAACCACATCATGATTTATGAGGTCATGGGCGAAACAGACTATCATTAAAAATATCGTTGCGTGAATAAAATGTTTCATACCAGAAGTTGATAATATATCTCTTACGCGATAAGAACCCCTCTAGGCCATTAAAAGGAAACGCGTATTTTCGCTGGCTGGACACGGATTCCATTGGGCGCTAATTTACCTCCAAATCACGGATGTGATTACTATTACCATAAGTGTATAATATTGTGACATAAGTGTGACACTTCCTATTCTTCACATGCAAAAGTTTTACTGAGAGCTATTCACAAAACAGACTGCATCCGCTTGCTAACGCGTCACACCCGAGGGGCAGGTGACTTCCTTGATTAACGACGCACCCCTCAAAAGATTAAATCCGATTTAATCGTGATTATTTTGATTAAATTAGATTTAATCACGATTAAGTTGATTAAAATAGATTTAATCACGATTAAGTTGATAAAATCACGTTTAATCACGATTAAGTTGATTAAAATAGATTTAATCACGATTAAGTTGATAAAATCACGTTTAATCATGATTAAAATGATTAAATCTGTTTAAATGATTAAATCTGTTTAAATGATTAAATCTGTTTAAATGATTAAATCTGTTTAAATGATTAAATCTGTTTAAATGATTAAATCTGTTTAAATGATTAAATCTGTTTAAATGATTAAATCTGTTTAAATGATTAAATCTGTTTAAATGATTAAATCTGTTTAAATGATTAAATCTGTTTAAATGATTAAATCTGTTTAAATGATTAAATCTGTTTAAATGATTAAATCTGTTTAAATGATTAAATCTGTTTAAATGATTAAATCTGTTTAAATGATTAAATCTGTTTAAATGATTAAATCTGTTTAAATGATTAAATCTGTTTAAATGATTAAATCTGTTTAAATGATTAAATCTGTTTAAATGTTTAAATCTGTTTAAATGATTAAATCTGTTTAAATGATTAAATCTGTTTAAATGATTAAATCTGTTTAAATGATTAAATCTGTTTAAATGATTAAATCTGTTTAAATGATTAAATCTGTTTAAATGATTAAATCTGTTTAAATGATTAAATCTGTTTAAATGATTAAATCTGTTTAAATGATTAAATCTGTTTAAATGATTAAATCTGTTTAAATGATTAAATCTGTTTAAATGATTAAATCTGTTTAAATGATTAAATCTGTTTAAATGATTAAATCTGTTTAAATGATTAAATCTGTTTAAATGATTAAATCTGTTTAAATGTTTAAATCTGTTTAAATGATTAAATCTGTTTAAATGATTAAATCTGTTTAAATGATTAAATCTGTTTAAATGATTAAATCTGTTTAAATGATTAAATCTGTTTAAATGATTAAATCTGTTTAAATGATTAAATCTGTTTAAATGATTAAATCTGTTTAAATGATTAAATCTGTTTAAATGATTAAATCTGTTTAAATGATTAAATCTGTTTAAATGATTAAATCTGTTTAAATGATTAAATCTGTTTAAATGATTAAATCTGTTTAAATGATTAAATCTGTTTAAATGATTAAATCTGTTTAAATGATTAAATCTGTTTAAATGATTAAATCTGTTTAAATGATTAAATCTGTTTAAATGATTAAATCTGTTTAAATGATTAAATCTGTTTAAATGATTAAATCTGTTTAAATGATAAATCTGTTTAAATGATTAAATCTGTTTAAATGATTAAATCTGTTTAAATGATTAAATCTGTTTAAATGATTAAATCTGTTTAAATGATTAAATCTGTTTAAATGATTAAATCTGTTTAAATGATTAAATCTGTTTAAATGATTAAATCTGTTTAAATGATTAAATCTGTTTAAATGATTAAATCTGTTTAAATGATTAAATCTGTTTAAATGATTAAATCTGTTTAAATGATTAAATCTGTTTAAATGATTAAATCTGTTTAAATGATTAAATCTGTTTAAATGATTAAATCTGTTTAAATGATTAAATCTGTTTAAATGATTAAATCTGTTTAAATGATTAAATCTGTTTAAATGATTAAATCTGTTTAAATGATTAAATCTGTTTAAATGATTAAATCTGTTTAAATGATTAAATCTGTTTAAATGATTAAATCTGTTTAAATGATTAAATCTGTTTAAATGATTAAATCTGTTTAAATGATTAAATCTGTTTAAATGATTAAATCTGTTTAAATGATTAAATCTGTTTAAATGATTAAATCTGTTTAAATGATTAAATCTGTTTAAATGATTAAATCTGTTTAAATGATTAAATCTGTTTAAATGATTAAATCTGTTTAAATGATTAAATCTGTTTAAATGATTAAATCTGTTTAAATGATTAAATCTGTTTAAATGATTAAATCTGTTTAAATGATTAAATCTGTTTAAATGATTAAATCTGTTTAAATGATTAAATCTGTTTAAATGATTAAATCTGTTTAAATGATTAAATCTGTTTAAATGATTAAATCTGTTTAAATGATTAAATCTGTTTAAATGATTAAATCTGTTTAAATGATTAAATCTGTTTAAATGATTAAATCTGTTTAAATGATTAAATCTGTTTAAATGATTAAATCTGTTTAAATGATTAAATCTGTTTAAATGATTAAATCTGTTTAAATGATTAAATCTGTTTAAATGATTAAATCTGTTTAAATGATTAAATCTGTTTAAATGATTAAATCTGTTTAAATGATTAAATCTGTTTAAATGATTAAATCTGTTTAAATGATTAAATCTGTTTAAATGATTAAATCTGTTTAAATGATTAAATCTGTTTAAATGATTAAATCTGTTTAAATGATTAAATCTGTTTAAATGATTAAATCTGTTTAAATGATTAAATCTGTTTAAATGATTAAATCTGTTTAAATGATTAAATCTGTTTAAATGATTAAATCTGTTTAAATGATTAAATCTGTTTAAATGATTAAATCTGTTTAAATGATTAAATCTGTTTAAATGATTAAATCTGTTTAAATGATTAAATCTGTTTAAATGATTAAATCTGTTTAAATGATTAAATCTGTTTAAATGATTAAATCTGTTTAAATGATTAAATCTGTTTAAATGATTAAATCTGTTTAAATGATTAAATCTGTTTAAATGATTAAATCTGTTTAAATGATTAAATCTGTTTAAATGATTAAATCTGTTTAAATGATTAAATCTGTTTAAATGATTAAATCTGTTTAAATGATTAAATCTGTTTAAATGATTAAATCTGTTTAAATGATTAAATCTGTTTAAATGATTAAATCTGTTTAAATGATTAAATCTGTTTAAATGATTAAATCTGTTTAAATGATTAAATCTGTTTAAATGATTAAATCTGTTTAAATGATTAAATCTGTTTAAATGATTAAATCTGTTTAAATGATTAAATCTGTTTAAATGATTAAATCTGTTTAAATGATTAAATCTGTTTAAATGATTAAATCTGTTTAAATGATTAAATCTGTTTAAATGATTAAATCTGTTTAAATGATTAAATCTGTTTAAATGATTAAATCTGTTTAAATGATTAAATCTGTTTAAATGATTAAATCTGTTTAAATGATTAAATCTGTTTAAATGATTAAATCTGTTTAAATGATTAAATCTGTTTAAATGATTAAATCTGTTTAAATGATTAAATCTGTTTAAATGATTAAATCTGTTTAAATGATTAAATCTGTTTAAATGATTAAATCTGTTTAAATGATTAAATCTGTTTAAATGATTAAATCTGTTTAAATGATTAAATCTGTTTAAATGATTAAATCTGTTTAAATGATTAAATCTGTTTAAATGATTAAATCTGTTTAAATGATTAAATCTGTTTAAATGATTAAATCTGTTTAAATGATTAAATCTGTTTAAATGATTAAATCTGTTTAAATGATTAAATCTGTTTAAATGATTAAATCTGTTTAAATGATTAAATCTGTTTAAATGATTAAATCTGTTTAAATGATTAAATCTGTTTAAATGATTAAATCTGTTTAAATGATTAAATCTGTTTAAATGATTAAATCTGTTTAAATGATTAAATCTGTTTAAATGATTAAATCTGTTTAAATGATTAAATCTGTTTAAATGATTAAATCTGTTTAAATGATTAAATCTGTTTAAATGATTAAATCTGTTTAAATGATTAAATCTGTTTAAATGATTAAATCTGTTTAAATGATTAAATCTGTTTAAATGATTAAATCTGTTTAAATGATTAAATCTGTTTAAATGATTAAATCTGTTTAAATGATTAAATCTGTTTAAATGATTAAATCTGTTTAAATGATTAAATCTGTTTAAATGATTAAATCTGTTTAAATGATTAAATCTGTTTAAATGATTAAATCTGTTTAAATGATTAAATCTGTTTAAATGATTAAATCTGTTTAAATGATTAAATCTGTTTAAATGATTAAATCTGTTTAAATGATTAAATCTGTTTAAATGATTAAATCTGTTTAAATGATTAAATCTGTTTAAATGATTAAATCTGTTTAAATGATTAAATCTGTTTAAATGATTAAATCTGTTTAAATGATTAAATCTGTTTAAATGATTAAATCTGTTTAAATGATTAAATCTGTTTAAATGATTAAATCTGTTTAAATGATTAAATCTGTTTAAATGATTAAATCTGTTTAAATGATTAAATCTGTTTAAATGATTAAATCTGTTTAAATGATTAAATCTGTTTAAATGATTAAATCTGTTTAAATGATTAAATCTGTTTAAATGATTAAATCTGTTTAAATGATTAAATCTGTTTAAATGATTAAATCTGTTTAAATGATTAAATCTGTTTAAATGATTAAATCTGTTTAAATGATTAAATCTGTTTAAATGATTAAATCTGTTTAAATGATTAAATCTGTTTAAATGATTAAATCTGTTTAAATGATTAAATCTGTTTAAATGATTAAATCTGTTTAAATGATTAAATCTGTTTAAATGATTAAATCTGTTTAAATGATTAAATCTGTTTAAATGATTAAATCTGTTTAAATGATTAAATCTGTTTAAATGATTAAATCTGTTTAAATGATTAAATCTGTTTAAATGATTAAATCTGTTTAAATGATTAAATCTGTTTAAATGATTAAATCTGTTTAAATGATTAAATCTGTTTAAATGATTAAATCTGTTTAAATGATTAAATCTGTTTAAATGATTAAATCTGTTTAAATGATTAAATCTGTTTAAATGATTAAATCTGTTTAAATGATTAAATCTGTTTAAATGATTAAATCTGTTTAAATGATTAAATCTGTTTAAATGATTAAATCTGTTTAAATGATTAAATCTGTTTAAATGATTAAATCTGTTTAAATGATTAAATCTGTTTAAATGATTAAATCTGTTTAAATGATTAAATCTGTTTAAATGATTAAATCTGTTTAAATGATTAAATCTGTTTAAATGATTAAATCTGTTTAAATGATTAAATCTGTTTAAATGATTAAATCTGTTTAAATGATTAAATCTGTTTAAATGATTAAATCTGTTTAAATGATTAAATCTGTTTAAATGATTAAATCTGTTTAAATGATTAAATCTGTTTAAATGATTAAATCTGTTTAAATGATTAAATCTGTTTAAATGATTAAATCTGTTTAAATGATTAAATCTGTTTAAATGATTAAATCTGTTTAAATGATTAAATCTGTTTAAATGATTAAATCTGTTTAAATGATTAAATCTGTTTAAATGATTAAATCTGTTTAAATGATTAAATCTGTTTAAATGATTAAATCTGTTTAAATGATTAAATCTGTTTAAATGATTAAATCTGTTTAAATGATTAAATCTGTTTAAATGATTAAATCTGTTTAAATGATTAAATCTGTTTAAATGATTAAATCTGTTTAAATGATTAAATCTGTTTAAATGATTAAATCTGTTTAAATGATTAAATCTGTTTAAATGATTAAATCTGTTTAAATGATTAAATCTGTTTAAATGATTAAATCTGTTTAAATGATTAAATCTGTTTAAATGATTAAATCTGTTTAAATGATTAAATCTGTTTAAATGATTAAATCTGTTTAAATGATTAAATCTGTTTAAATGATTAAATCTGTTTAAATGATTAAATCTGTTTAAATGATTAAATCTGTTTAAATGATTAAATCTGTTTAAATGATTAAATCTGTTTAAATGATTAAATCTGTTTAAATGATTAAATCTGTTTAAATGATTAAATCTGTTTAAATGATTAAATCTGTTTAAATGATTAAATCTGTTTAAATGATTAAATCTGTTTAAATGATTAAATCTGTTTAAATGATTAAATCTGTTTAAATGATTAAATCTGTTTAAATGATTAAATCTGTTTAAATGATTAAATCTGTTTAAATGATTAAATCTGTTTAAATGATTAAATCTGTTTAAATGATTAAATCTGTTTAAATGATTAAATCTGTTTAAATGATTAAATCTGTTTAAATGATTAAATCTGTTTAAATGATTAAATCTGTTTAAATGATTAAATCTGTTTAAATGATTAAATCTGTTTAAATGATTAAATCTGTTTAAATGATTAAATCTGTTTAAATGATTAAATCTGTTTAAATGATTAAATCTGTTTAAATGATTAAATCTGTTTAAATGATTAAATCTGTTTAAATGATTAAATCTGTTTAAATGATTAAATCTGTTTAAATGATTAAATCTGTTTAAATGATTAAATCTGTTTAAATGATTAAATCTGTTTAAATGATTAAATCTGTTTAAATGATTAAATCTGTTTAAATGATTAAATCTGTTTAAATGATTAAATCTGTTTAAATGATTAAATCTGTTTAAATGATTAAATCTGTTTAAATGATTAAATCTGTTTAAATGATTAAATCTGTTTAAATGATTAAATCTGTTTAAATGATTAAATCTGTTTAAATGATTAAATCTGTTTAAATGATTAAATCTGTTTAAATGATTAAATCTGTTTAAATGATTAAATCTGTTTAAATGATTAAATCTGTTTAAATGATTAAATCTGTTTAAATGATTAAATCTGTTTAAATGATTAAATCTGTTTAAATGATTAAATCTGTTTAAATGATTAAATCTGTTTAAATGATTAAATCTGTTTAAATGATTAAATCTGTTTAAATGATTAAATCTGTTTAAATGATTAAATCTGTTTAAATGATTAAATCTGTTTAAATGATTAAATCTGTTTAAATGATTAAATCTGTTTAAATGATTAAATCTGTTTAAATGATTAAATCTGTTTAAATGATTAAATCTGTTTAAATGATTAAATCTGTTTAAATGATTAAATCTGTTTAAATGATTAAATCTGTTTAAATGATTAAATCTGTTTAAATGATTAAATCTGTTTAAATGATTAAATCTGTTTAAATGATTAAATCTGTTTAAATGATTAAATCTGTTTAAATGATTAAATCTGTTTAAATGATTAAATCTGTTTAAATGATTAAATCTGTTTAAATGATTAAATCTGTTTAAATGATTAAATCTGTTTAAATGATTAAATCTGTTTAAATGATTAAATCTGTTTAAATGATTAAATCTGTTTAAATGATTAAATCTGTTTAAATGATTAAATCTGTTTAAATGATTAAATCTGTTTAAATGATTAAATCTGTTTAAATGATTAAATCTGTTTAAATGATTAAATCTGTTTAAATGATTAAATCTGTTTAAATGATTAAATCTGTTTAAATGATTAAATCTGTTTAAATGATTAAATCTGTTTAAATGATTAAATCTGTTTAAATGATTAAATCTGTTTAAATGATTAAATCTGTTTAAATGATTAAATCTGTTTAAATGATTAAATCTGTTTAAATGATTAAATCTGTTTAAATGATTAAATCTGTTTAAATGATTAAATCTGTTTAAATGATTAAATCTGTTTAAATGATTAAATCTGTTTAAATGATTAAATCTGTTTAAATGATTAAATCTGTTTAAATGATTAAATCTGTTTAAATGATTAAATCTGTTTAAATGATTAAATCTGTTTAAATGATTAAATCTGTTTAAATGATTAAATCTGTTTAAATGATTAAATCTGTTTAAATGATTAAATCTGTTTAAATGATTAAATCTGTTTAAATGATTAAATCTGTTTAAATGATTAAATCTGTTTAAATGATTAAATCTGTTTAAATGATTAAATCTGTTTAAATGATTAAATCTGTTTAAATGATTAAATCTGTTTAAATGATTAAATCTGTTTAAATGATTAAATCTGTTTAAATGATTAAATCTGTTTAAATGATTAAATCTGTTTAAATGATTAAATCTGTTTAAATGATTAAATCTGTTTAAATGATTAAATCTGTTTAAATGATTAAATCTGTTTAAATGATTAAATCTGTTTAAATGATTAAATCTGTTTAAATGATTAAATCTGTTTAAATGATTAAATCTGTTTAAATGATTAAATCTGTTTAAATGATTAAATCTGTTTAAATGATTAAATCTGTTTAAATGATTAAATCTGTTTAAATGATTAAATCTGTTTAAATGATTAAATCTGTTTAAATGATTAAATCTGTTTAAATGATTAAATCTGTTTAAATGATTAAATCTGTTTAAATGATTAAATCTGTTTAAATGATTAAATCTGTTTAAATGATTAAATCTGTTTAAATGATTAAATCTGTTTAAATGATTAAATCTGTTTAAATGATTAAATCTGTTTAAATGATTAAATCTGTTTAAATGATTAAATCTGTTTAAATGATTAAATCTGTTTAAATGATTAAATCTGTTTAAATGATTAAATCTGTTTAAATGATTAAATCTGTTTAAATGATTAAATCTGTTTAAATGATTAAATCTGTTTAAATGATTAAATCTGTTTAAATGATTAAATCTGTTTAAATGATTAAATCTGTTTAAATGATTAAATCTGTTTAAATGATTAAATCTGTTTAAATGATTAAATCTGTTTAAATGATTAAATCTGTTTAAATGATTAAATCTGTTTAAATGATTAAATCTGTTTAAATGATTAAATCTGTTTAAATGATTAAATCTGTTTAAATGATTAAATCTGTTTAAATGATTAAATCTGTTTAAATGATTAAATCTGTTTAAATGATTAAATCTGTTTAAATGATTAAATCTGTTTAAATGATTAAATCTGTTTAAATGATTAAATCTGTTTAAATGATTAAATCTGTTTAAATGATTAAATCTGTTTAAATGATTAAATCTGTTTAAATGATTAAATCTGTTTAAATGATTAAATCTGTTTAAATGATTAAATCTGTTTAAATGATTAAATCTGTTTAAATGATTAAATCTGTTTAAATGATTAAATCTGTTTAAATGATTAAATCTGTTTAAATGATTAAATCTGTTTAAATGATTAAATCTGTTTAAATGATTAAATCTGTTTAAATGATTAAATCTGTTTAAATGATTAAATCTGTTTAAATGATTAAATCTGTTTAAATGATTAAATCTGTTTAAATGATTAAATCTGTTTAAATGATTAAATCTGTTTAAATGATTAAATCTGTTTAAATGATTAAATCTGTTTAAATGATTAAATCTGTTTAAATGATTAAATCTGTTTAAATGATTAAATCTGTTTAAATGATTAAATCTGTTTAAATGATTAAATCTGTTTAAATGATTAAATCTGTTTAAATGATTAAATCTGTTTAAATGATTAAATCTGTTTAAATGATTAAATCTGTTTAAATGATTAAATCTGTTTAAATGATTAAATCTGTTTAAATGATTAAATCTGTTTAAATGATTAAATCTGTTTAAATGATTAAATCTGTTTAAATGATTAAATCTGTTTAAATGATTAAATCTGTTTAAATGATTAAATCTGTTTAAATGATTAAATCTGTTTAAATGATTAAATCTGTTTAAATGATTAAATCTGTTTAAATGATTAAATCTGTTTAAATGATTAAATCTGTTTAAATGATTAAATCTGTTTAAATGATTAAATCTGTTTAAATGATTAAATCTGTTTAAATGATTAAATCTGTTTAAATGATTAAATCTGTTTAAATGATTAAATCTGTTTAAATGATTAAATCTGTTTAAATGATTAAATCTGTTTAAATGATTAAATCTGTTTAAATGATTAAATCTGTTTAAATGATTAAATCTGTTTAAATGATTAAATCTGTTTAAATGATTAAATCTGTTTAAATGATTAAATCTGTTTAAATGATTAAATCTGTTTAAATGATTAAATCTGTTTAAATGATTAAATCTGTTTAAATGATTAAATCTGTTTAAATGATTAAATCTGTTTAAATGATTAAATCTGTTTAAATGATTAAATCTGTTTAAATGATTAAATCTGTTTAAATGATTAAATCTGTTTAAATGATTAAATCTGTTTAAATGATTAAATCTGTTTAAATGATTAAATCTGTTTAAATGATTAAATCTGTTTAAATGATTAAATCTGTTTAAATGATTAAATCTGTTTAAATGATTAAATCTGTTTAAATGATTAAATCTGTTTAAATGATTAAATCTGTTTAAATGATTAAATCTGTTTAAATGATTAAATCTGTTTAAATGATTAAATCTGTTTAAATGATTAAATCTGTTTAAATGATTAAATCTGTTTAAATGATTAAATCTGTTTAAATGATTAAATCTGTTTAAATGATTAAATCTGTTTAAATGATTAAATCTGTTTAAATGATTAAATCTGTTTAAATGATTAAATCTGTTTAAATGATTAAATCTGTTTAAATGATTAAATCTGTTTAAATGATTAAATCTGTTTAAATGATTAAATCTGTTTAAATGATTAAATCTGTTTAAATGATTAAATCTGTTTAAATGATTAAATCTGTTTAAATGATTAAATCTGTTTAAATGATTAAATCTGTTTAAATGATTAAATCTGTTTAAATGATTAAATCTGTTTAAATGATTAAATCTGTTTAAATGATTAAATCTGTTTAAATGATTAAATCTGTTTAAATGATTAAATCTGTTTAAATGATTAAATCTGTTTAAATGATTAAATCTGTTTAAATGATTAAATCTGTTTAAATGATTAAATCTGTTTAAATGATTAAATCTGTTTAAATGATTAAATCTGTTTAAATGATTAAATCTGTTTAAATGATTAAATCTGTTTAAATGATTAAATCTGTTTAAATGATTAAATCTGTTTAAATGATTAAATCTGTTTAAATGATTAAATCTGTTTAAATGATTAAATCTGTTTAAATGATTAAATCTGTTTAAATGATTAAATCTGTTTAAATGATTAAATCTGTTTAAATGATTAAATCTGTTTAAATGATTAAATCTGTTTAAATGATTAAATCTGTTTAAATGATTAAATCTGTTTAAATGATTAAATCTGTTTAAATGATTAAATCTGTTTAAATGATTAAATCTGTTTAAATGATTAAATCTGTTTAAATGATTAAATCTGTTTAAATGATTAAATCTGTTTAAATGATTAAATCTGTTTAAATGATTAAATCTGTTTAAATGATTAAATCTGTTTAAATGATTAAATCTGTTTAAATGATTAAATCTGTTTAAATGATTAAATCTGTTTAAATGATTAAATCTGTTTAAATGATTAAATCTGTTTAAATGATTAAATCTGTTTAAATGATTAAATCTGTTTAAATGATTAAATCTGTTTAAATGATTAAATCTGTTTAAATGATTAAATCTGTTTAAATGATTAAATCTGTTTAAATGATTAAATCTGTTTAAATGATTAAATCTGTTTAAATGATTAAATCTGTTTAAATGATTAAATCTGTTTAAATGATTAAATCTGTTTAAATGATTAAATCTGTTTAAATGATTAAATCTGTTTAAATGATTAAATCTGTTTAAATGATTAAATCTGTTTAAATGATTAAATCTGTTTAAATGATTAAATCTGTTTAAATGATTAAATCTGTTTAAATGATTAAATCTGTTTAAATGATTAAATCTGTTTAAATGATTAAATCTGTTTAAATGATTAAATCTGTTTAAATGATTAAATCTGTTTAAATGATTAAATCTGTTTAAATGATTAAATCTGTTTAAATGATTAAATCTGTTTAAATGATTAAATCTGTTTAAATGATTAAATCTGTTTAAATGATTAAATCTGTTTAAATGATTAAATCTGTTTAAATGATTAAATCTGTTTAAATGATTAAATCTGTTTAAATGATTAAATCTGTTTAAATGATTAAATCTGTTTAAATGATTAAATCTGTTTAAATGATTAAATCTGTTTAAATGATTAAATCTGTTTAAATGATTAAATCTGTTTAAATGATTAAATCTGTTTAAATGATTAAATCTGTTTAAATGATTAAATCTGTTTAAATGATTAAATCTGTTTAAATGATTAAATCTGTTTAAATGATTAAATCTGTTTAAATGATTAAATCTGTTTAAATGATTAAATCTGTTTAAATGATTAAATCTGTTTAAATGATTAAATCTGTTTAAATGATTAAATCTGTTTAAATGATTAAATCTGTTTAAATGATTAAATCTGTTTAAATGATTAAATCTGTTTAAATGATTAAATCTGTTTAAATGATTAAATCTGTTTAAATGATTAAATCTGTTTAAATGATTAAATCTGTTTAAATGATTAAATCTGTTTAAATGATTAAATCTGTTTAAATGATTAAATCTGTTTAAATGATTAAATCTGTTTAAATGATTAAATCTGTTTAAATGATTAAATCTGTTTAAATGATTAAATCTGTTTAAATGATTAAATCTGTTTAAATGATTAAATCTGTTTAAATGATTAAATCTGTTTAAATGATTAAATCTGTTTAAATGATTAAATCTGTTTAAATGATTAAATCTGTTTAAATGATTAAATCTGTTTAAATGATTAAATCTGTTTAAATGATTAAATCTGTTTAAATGATTAAATCTGTTTAAATGATTAAATCTGTTTAAATGATTAAATCTGTTTAAATGATTAAATCTGTTTAAATGATTAAATCTGTTTAAATGATTAAATCTGTTTAAATGATTAAATCTGTTTAAATGATTAAATCTGTTTAAATGATTAAATCTGTTTAAATGATTAAATCTGTTTAAATGATTAAATCTGTTTAAATGATTAAATCTGTTTAAATGATTAAATCTGTTTAAATGATTAAATCTGTTTAAATGATTAAATCTGTTTAAATGATTAAATCTGTTTAAATGATTAAATCTGTTTAAATGATTAAATCTGTTTAAATGATTAAATCTGTTTAAATGATTAAATCTGTTTAAATGATTAAATCTGTTTAAATGATTAAATCTGTTTAAATGATTAAATCTGTTTAAATGATTAAATCTGTTTAAATGATTAAATCTGTTTAAATGATTAAATCTGTTTAAATGATTAAATCTGTTTAAATGATTAAATCTGTTTAAATGATTAAATCTGTTTAAATGATTAAATCTGTTTAAATGATTAAATCTGTTTAAATGATTAAATCTGTTTAAATGATTAAATCTGTTTAAATGATTAAATCTGTTTAAATGATTAAATCTGTTTAAATGATTAAATCTGTTTAAATGATTAAATCTGTTTAAATGATTAAATCTGTTTAAATGATTAAATCTGTTTAAATGATTAAATCTGTTTAAATGATTAAATCTGTTTAAATGATTAAATCTGTTTAAATGATTAAATCTGTTTAAATGATTAAATCTGTTTAAATGATTAAATCTGTTTAAATGATTAAATCTGTTTAAATGATTAAATCTGTTTAAATGATTAAATCTGTTTAAATGATTAAATCTGTTTAAATGATTAAATCTGTTTAAATGATTAAATCTGTTTAAATGATTAAATCTGTTTAAATGATTAAATCTGTTTAAATGATTAAATCTGTTTAAATGATTAAATCTGTTTAAATGATTAAATCTGTTTAAATGATTAAATCTGTTTAAATGATTAAATCTGTTTAAATGATTAAATCTGTTTAAATGATTAAATCTGTTTAAATGATTAAATCTGTTTAAATGATTAAATCTGTTTAAATGATTAAATCTGTTTAAATGATTAAATCTGTTTAAATGATTAAATCTGTTTAAATGATTAAATCTGTTTAAATGATTAAATCTGTTTAAATGATTAAATCTGTTTAAATGATTAAATCTGTTTAAATGATTAAATCTGTTTAAATGATTAAATCTGTTTAAATGATTAAATCTGTTTAAATGATTAAATCTGTTTAAATGATTAAATCTGTTTAAATGATTAAATCTGTTTAAATGATTAAATCTGTTTAAATGATTAAATCTGTTTAAATGATTAAATCTGTTTAAATGATTAAATCTGTTTAAATGATTAAATCTGTTTAAATGATTAAATCTGTTTAAATGATTAAATCTGTTTAAATGATTAAATCTGTTTAAATGATTAAATCTGTTTAAATGATTAAATCTGTTTAAATGATTAAATCTGTTTAAATGATTAAATCTGTTTAAATGATTAAATCTGTTTAAATGATTAAATCTGTTTAAATGATTAAATCTGTTTAAATGATTAAATCTGTTTAAATGATTAAATCTGTTTAAATGATTAAATCTGTTTAAATGATTAAATCTGTTTAAATGATTAAATCTGTTTAAATGATTAAATCTGTTTAAATGATTAAATCTGTTTAAATGATTAAATCTGTTTAAATGATTAAATCTGTTTAAATGATTAAATCTGTTTAAATGATTAAATCTGTTTAAATGATTAAATCTGTTTAAATGATTAAATCTGTTTAAATGATTAAATCTGTTTAAATGATTAAATCTGTTTAAATGATTAAATCTGTTTAAATGATTAAATCTGTTTAAATGATTAAATCTGTTTAAATGATTAAATCTGTTTAAATGATTAAATCTGTTTAAATGATTAAATCTGTTTAAATGATTAAATCTGTTTAAATGATTAAATCTGTTTAAATGATTAAATCTGTTTAAATGATTAAATCTGTTTAAATGATTAAATCTGTTTAAATGATTAAATCTGTTTAAATGATTAAATCTGTTTAAATGATTAAATCTGTTTAAATGATTAAATCTGTTTAAATGATTAAATCTGTTTAAATGATTAAATCTGTTTAAATGATTAAATCTGTTTAAATGATTAAATCTGTTTAAATGATTAAATCTGTTTAAATGATTAAATCTGTTTAAATGATTAAATCTGTTTAAATGATTAAATCTGTTTAAATGATTAAATCTGTTTAAATGATTAAATCTGTTTAAATGATTAAATCTGTTTAAATGATTAAATCTGTTTAAATGATTAAATCTGTTTAAATGATTAAATCTGTTTAAATGATTAAATCTGTTTAAATGATTAAATCTGTTTAAATGATTAAATCTGTTTAAATGATTAAATCTGTTTAAATGATTAAATCTGTTTAAATGATTAAATCTGTTTAAATGATTAAATCTGTTTAAATGATTAAATCTGTTTAAATGATTAAATCTGTTTAAATGATTAAATCTGTTTAAATGATTAAATCTGTTTAAATGATTAAATCTGTTTAAATGATTAAATCTGTTTAAATGATTAAATCTGTTTAAATGATTAAATCTGTTTAAATGATTAAATCTGTTTAAATGATTAAATCTGTTTAAATGATTAAATCTGTTTAAATGATTAAATCTGTTTAAATGATTAAATCTGTTTAAATGATTAAATCTGTTTAAATGATTAAATCTGTTTAAATGATTAAATCTGTTTAAATGATTAAATCTGTTTAAATGATTAAATCTGTTTAAATGATTAAATCTGTTTAAATGATTAAATCTGTTTAAATGATTAAATCTGTTTAAATGATTAAATCTGTTTAAATGATTAAATCTGTTTAAATGATTAAATCTGTTTAAATGATTAAATCTGTTTAAATGATTAAATCTGTTTAAATGATTAAATCTGTTTAAATGATTAAATCTGTTTAAATGATTAAATCTGTTTAAATGATTAAATCTGTTTAAATGATTAAATCTGTTTAAATGATTAAATCTGTTTAAATGATTAAATCTGTTTAAATGATTAAATCTGTTTAAATGATTAAATCTGTTTAAATGATTAAATCTGTTTAAATGATTAAATCTGTTTAAATGATTAAATCTGTTTAAATGATTAAATCTGTTTAAATGATTAAATCTGTTTAAATGATTAAATCTGTTTAAATGATTAAATCTGTTTAAATGATTAAATCTGTTTAAATGATTAAATCTGTTTAAATGATTAAATCTGTTTAAATGATTAAATCTGTTTAAATGATTAAATCTGTTTAAATGATTAAATCTGTTTAAATGATTAAATCTGTTTAAATGATTAAATCTGTTTAAATGATTAAATCTGTTTAAATGATTAAATCTGTTTAAATGATTAAATCTGTTTAAATGATTAAATCTGTTTAAATGATTAAATCTGTTTAAATGATTAAATCTGTTTAAATGATTAAATCTGTTTAAATGATTAAATCTGTTTAAATGATTAAATCTGTTTAAATGATTAAATCTGTTTAAATGATTAAATCTGTTTAAATGATTAAATCTGTTTAAATGATTAAATCTGTTTAAATGATTAAATCTGTTTAAATGATTAAATCTGTTTAAATGATTAAATCTGTTTAAATGATTAAATCTGTTTAAATGATTAAATCTGTTTAAATGATTAAATCTGTTTAAATGATTAAATCTGTTTAAATGATTAAATCTGTTTAAATGATTAAATCTGTTTAAATGATTAAATCTGTTTAAATGATTAAATCTGTTTAAATGATTAAATCTGTTTAAATGATTAAATCTGTTTAAATGATTAAATCTGTTTAAATGATTAAATCTGTTTAAATGATTAAATCTGTTTAAATGATTAAATCTGTTTAAATGATTAAATCTGTTTAAATGATTAAATCTGTTTAAATGATTAAATCTGTTTAAATGATTAAATCTGTTTAAATGATTAAATCTGTTTAAATGATTAAATCTGTTTAAATGATTAAATCTGTTTAAATGATTAAATCTGTTTAAATGATTAAATCTGTTTAAATGATTAAATCTGTTTAAATGATTAAATCTGTTTAAATGATTAAATCTGTTTAAATGATTAAATCTGTTTAAATGATTAAATCTGTTTAAATGATTAAATCTGTTTAAATGATTAAATCTGTTTAAATGATTAAATCTGTTTAAATGATTAAATCTGTTTAAATGATTAAATCTGTTTAAATGATTAAATCTGTTTAAATGATTAAATCTGTTTAAATGATTAAATCTGTTTAAATGATTAAATCTGTTTAAATGATTAAATCTGTTTAAATGATTAAATCTGTTTAAATGATTAAATCTGTTTAAATGATTAAATCTGTTTAAATGATTAAATCTGTTTAAATGATTAAATCTGTTTAAATGATTAAATCTGTTTAAATGATTAAATCTGTTTAAATGATTAAATCTGTTTAAATGATTAAATCTGTTTAAATGATTAAATCTGTTTAAATGATTAAATCTGTTTAAATGATTAAATCTGTTTAAATGATTAAATCTGTTTAAATGATTAAATCTGTTTAAATGATTAAATCTGTTTAAATGATTAAATCTGTTTAAATGATTAAATCTGTTTAAATGATTAAATCTGTTTAAATGATTAAATCTGTTTAAATGATTAAATCTGTTTAAATGATTAAATCTGTTTAAATGATTAAATCTGTTTAAATGATTAAATCTGTTTAAATGATTAAATCTGTTTAAATGATTAAATCTGTTTAAATGATTAAATCTGTTTAAATGATTAAATCTGTTTAAATGATTAAATCTGTTTAAATGATTAAATCTGTTTAAATGATTAAATCTGTTTAAATGATTAAATCTGTTTAAATGATTAAATCTGTTTAAATGATTAAATCTGTTTAAATGATTAAATCTGTTTAAATGATTAAATCTGTTTAAATGATTAAATCTGTTTAAATGATTAAATCTGTTTAAATGATTAAATCTGTTTAAATGATTAAATCTGTTTAAATGATTAAATCTGTTTAAATGATTAAATCTGTTTAAATGATTAAATCTGTTTAAATGATTAAATCTGTTTAAATGATTAAATCTGTTTAAATGATTAAATCTGTTTAAATGATTAAATCTGTTTAAATGATTAAATCTGTTTAAATGATTAAATCTGTTTAAATGATTAAATCTGTTTAAATGATTAAATCTGTTTAAATGATTAAATCTGTTTAAATGATTAAATCTGTTTAAATGATTAAATCTGTTTAAATGATTAAATCTGTTTAAATGATTAAATCTGTTTAAATGATTAAATCTGTTTAAATGATTAAATCTGTTTAAATGATTAAATCTGTTTAAATGATTAAATCTGTTTAAATGATTAAATCTGTTTAAATGATTAAATCTGTTTAAATGATTAAATCTGTTTAAATGATTAAATCTGTTTAAATGATTAAATCTGTTTAAATGATTAAATCTGTTTAAATGATTAAATCTGTTTAAATGATTAAATCTGTTTAAATGATTAAATCTGTTTAAATGATTAAATCTGTTTAAATGATTAAATCTGTTTAAATGATTAAATCTGTTTAAATGATTAAATCTGTTTAAATGATTAAATCTGTTTAAATGATTAAATCTGTTTAAATGATTAAATCTGTTTAAATGATTAAATCTGTTTAAATGATTAAATCTGTTTAAATGATTAAATCTGTTTAAATGATTAAATCTGTTTAAATGATTAAATCTGTTTAAATGATTAAATCTGTTTAAATGATTAAATCTGTTTAAATGATTAAATCTGTTTAAATGATTAAATCTGTTTAAATGATTAAATCTGTTTAAATGATTAAATCTGTTTAAATGATTAAATCTGTTTAAATGATTAAATCTGTTTAAATGATTAAATCTGTTTAAATGATTAAATCTGTTTAAATGATTAAATCTGTTTAAATGATTAAATCTGTTTAAATGATTAAATCTGTTTAAATGATTAAATCTGTTTAAATGATTAAATCTGTTTAAATGATTAAATCTGTTTAAATGATTAAATCTGTTTAAATGATTAAATCTGTTTAAATGATTAAATCTGTTTAAATGATTAAATCTGTTTAAATGATTAAATCTGTTTAAATGATTAAATCTGTTTAAATGATTAAATCTGTTTAAATGATTAAATCTGTTTAAATGATTAAATCTGTTTAAATGATTAAATCTGTTTAAATGATTAAATCTGTTTAAATGATTAAATCTGTTTAAATGATTAAATCTGTTTAAATGATTAAATCTGTTTAAATGATTAAATCTGTTTAAATGATTAAATCTGTTTAAATGATTAAATCTGTTTAAATGATTAAATCTGTTTAAATGATTAAATCTGTTTAAATGATTAAATCTGTTTAAATGATTAAATCTTGATTAGATTTTTTAATCTTGATTACCCTGATTTAAGCACGATTACGCTGATTTAATCATTTTAATCTTGATTACCCTGATTTAAGCACGATTACGCTGATTTAATCATTTTAATCTTGATTACCCTGATTTAAGCACGATTACGCTGATTTAATCTTGATTACCCTGATTTAAGCACGATTACGCTGATTTAATCATTTTACTATGATTAAGACGCTAGGGGGAGATTTTCTTCTTGTGATGACGTAACTCCATTACTAGCTCTCAGTAAAATATTCCTCAAAGTGACAAACTTATAGAACAATATTAAAGACTTACGCTATTACTTCTCTTAAAGGTGTAAAATGTAAAAATTACAGCGCGGAGGGAAATTTACCTATTAATAAACCATATTTATAATACATAATAGTATTAAATAATTTTTTCTTCCCAATATTCTTATTGTATTGATACAAATAAGATCGATTCGCGAATTGTTAACTTTCATAGCAATCTTGTCTGGTTTTTATACCTAGTCGGAACTCATTATCCTGATAACGCATTATTGATATCATTGTGGATAAAATCCCAAAGTCGTCTGTGTGTATATATAGGTAGTCTCGAGTTTAACATTAAAACCTCTTCCTTCCCCCATCGTAACGCTATGGAAAAATTACACGTTTTCCCACCAAATGCTATGGCAAAATCAATATGCCCTACACTTTTTTTGCGCATTTTTAACTTAAGAACGGTTTATACGATTGTTATAATTTTTTTAAAGGAATCTTCGTTTAAGAGTAGGTTGTGTGCTTTTGTATATTTTATTAAATTAATTACCAAATAAGTCTTTGAAAATTAAATTAAACAGATTTTTGTAAAAATTGATACCACCAGATGTCGATACAAATACAGCTCCCAATATGTGAACCTTCGTTGTCTAGCCTCTATTGATTATGTCTCTACTCTATCATAAAAAATAAAATGGTGTATCTCCGCGATGCACTAGCTCGTGTTTTAACTTAGCCTTGGCTTACACTTTGATTATTAATACTTTAATTTCGGAATTTAACAAAATACTGAATACTCAAACGATAAAGTATTTAAAGTATAATACTAAACATTAATACGGTAAAGTATTTAAAATAGAATACTAAATACTAAAATACTCAAAATACTGTGATTTCTTGAAAAGCAGAAAAAATGAAAGACTTGGAAAGATTGGAAATATTCCACTTTAATGCGCGATCTAAAAGACAGATTGTCTCGTAAGTCTCGAGTCATCGCTACTCCAACTCCACCAAGTGAAAACAATGTGCTTTTATTATGGTCCACCTTCGTGGTTTATAACTCTAAATCTGGCAGAATACGATTGGATTGAGCTACATGATCATTTGCGATCTTTTACCCATCAAGTGAAAAAGGTTCTAAATTTCCAGTTGGTGAACTTTGCCGTAATGATCCAGTTGCCATAACACGGCATTTTCACAACAGGTTTCAAGCTGTTTGGCAAAAACTCATTATGATTAAAGAAAACCCAGTTTTGGGGGAAGTTGAACAAACTCACCGAAAATTGGCGAAGCGCCTAATAAGGTCGTTATGGACTTTATCCAAAAACATGAAACTTGTGCGTTGCCAAACAAGACTAAAAGCCCGACATTGTACGATTATGTATCCAAGTATCAATGGCACAAATGCAATCGAGCTTGTTTGAGGAAGAAAAAAACTAGTTATTAGAAAAAACTGGTGTTTAGTTTATAACGCATTGTCGTTTCAAGTTTCCCGGAGAAGTTACTAGTATAGGTAAACCGAATGAAGTTGATAAGACATTTCCGGAAAATCGTTGAAAAAGCTCTATTCGCTGGCTAGAACACAGGTTGAAATACAAATTAATGACTAAAACCCTGTATTACTTTTGGTTTTCAAAGGTAACATGGACATTCAGTTTGTAACGGATGATAAAATAGGTATTGCATGTTATATTACTTCGTACATTACGAAAAAAGAGAAATTTGACAAAGATAATTTTTGGAATGATTTAGCGAATACAGATGATCGTAGTCGTTTTTCGGCTTTAGGCCTAAAAGCTATATCGCATCGAGAAATCGGCAGTTACGAGGCAGCTGATCGTTTAACACATCAGCATTTGTATTGAAAGACGGATAGTTTCGTATTTGTGAATACTGCCCCTAAAGAAAGCAGGAAGCGCTTACTTAAGCGATATAAAGATTTGCTATCTTTGAAAGAGAATGAGCACGAAAGCATAAATATTTTTATGAAACAACTAGTCGATGATATTTACCCTAATCGCCCTGACAGTCGAGAAGACACTTGTTTGTATGATTGGGCGCGATTCTATTATCGTGTTTCACTTAAACCTAACTCAAAGAAACCGTCTGGAATATTGGAATTAAAGGAAGGAGTGGGTTTCGTAAAAATGAGGGTGAAGCCTTTTCTAGTTCAACATCCGAAACACGATCCAACTAATCAGATGCCGAAAAATTATACCATGGCATGTTCATGCTATTTTTACCTTGGAGAGAAGAAACTCCTTTACTAGGTAATTTTATGTCTTTTAAAGACTCTTTCGAAAACCATTTAACGAAGTTAAAAGAGATGATGAAATATCATGAAAAGTTAAAAAATTTAATAGACGCAGAAAAAGAACTAGAAGACGCATAGGCTAAAAATACACCGCCTACCGGGCAAAATAATTTTGTGGGAGATATCACTGATAATCCGATTGAAGGCAGGGAATTAATAGAAGCGGAAAACGCACTGAAAGAAGTGAACGCAGTTCTAAGTGAAAATTTAATTTTAACTTCCGAAAGACTTGTTAATCAAGTTAGACCTTTGTTTCCAGATCAAAGGAGTATATTTTAGAATATTGCAAAACATTTCTGCGGCTCAAATCCCCCAAAAGAAGGTTTATTCGTATTTGTTAGCGGATACAGAGGAACTGGAAAGAGTTTCTTGATAAAAACTCTCAGATTAGTTCTATGTTGCCACTTTGAGGACCCACTTTGTGTTGGATTGGCAGCTCCTACTGGTTTGGCTGCTCATAACATAGGAGGGGTTACTCTACATCGTTTGCTGATGTTGCGTGTAATGCGAAACACTTTAGGCCAATTAAAGTTCAATTTCAATGGTCTCTTCAGCTTTGCTCGCCTACATTCATTTGAGATTTTGCGAGATAAGTGGAAAAGAGGAACCATTTGGTGTTTTTTAAATTTTAGTTTTAGGAGACTTGTTGCAATAACAGCCGGCTAAAATGGGATCCCGTTTTTTTCATTTTATAACTTATTGGTTCAGTTGGTGGATTTAATTTATTTCGTCAGTGTTTCAAATTTGATGAATTAACAATTAATAAGACACAAAAAATTAGCATGCTTATGGAAAAATGCTTGCTAGATTACGTGTGGGTGATGTAACAGAACGGGATGTTGAAGTTTTGAAAACACGTTTAATTCTCAGAGCAGACAATGTTGAAGAGATTGCCAACTATTATGACAGGTTGTCCAAAGAAGGACAAAAAACAGTTAATTTATTACTAACTAACCAAATGTGCGACACCATAAATAATATTATGCTTCAAAAATGTGGTAACCCTATTTTCGAAATAATAAGTGACAACAAATACCACGGACACCAAGAAATCTAAAAAACAGTGAACGGTCAGTTAAAGTAATATCTCAGTTACAGCGGGTTTGGAATCGAGACTGTTGCTTTGCACCGGTGCTCGAATAATGTTGCGGATGAATTTAAATATGAAAAAAGTGCTTGTTAATGGAGCCATGGGTTCTAAGATTCCCAGTTTCCCATTGTTTTAGCGCACGGAGTCACCATTCATAAAAGTCAAGGTATGAGTGTAGAATGCGCCATTTTAAAAATTGGAGTGAATGTTTTTCAAAGTGGAATGGCTTACGTAGCTCTTTCAAGAGTTATGTCTTTAGACGATGTCCATTTACTTGATTTAGATGCTTCTAAAATATTTGAAGATTCGAAGGCTATATCAGAGAATAATCGACTCAAAGCTGAATTAAGCCTGATTTTCTCCAAATCAAGTTATTTATAAAGAGTAAAACTTGGAGCATTGCAGCAATCACGCACGGACATTGATACGTGTGCTGAATTTACTCCTTCCAAAAGTACGGTGTCTAAAACCAAAAGTTCAAACATTCAGAGTGAAGTTCCGTCTCTCACATTGAAAGGTTTCATTATTAACGAAAACTCTTGCTATGCTATATCTATTTTGCAAGTTCTTTTATACGAGCCAGAATTTGTTAGAAGCGTTCAAGAAAAAGTGATTACTCCAGGATCAACAACTGCTGATCGACAAATTAGATTCTAATATTCCTTATTTACGAACCACTAATGAAAGGAAAACGCTTGATATTCGAATTAATTGCCTTAATCAAGAGGACCCCGTAGAATATTTAATTAGTCTTTTGCAGAAGCTTAAAGATGAAAATGTTACTATAGAAAATTTATTTTTACGTCGCATTGAATATCAAGATAGATGCCAACAGTGCCCTTTAATTAGGGTGAGTTGGTTATGAGTTTGTAATGTAAATAAGTTTTATATTGTAATTAAAAAGTGTTTTTATTCATGCAAAAAATGACGGTGTTCCATTTCTTTTATACTATGTGTACATCGTTGATGTTTTGGCTGACAAAAGAAGCTTATTTTTTAACGATTTGTTGGAACACTGGGAACGTTTGAAAATAAATGTGTCCAATGTCAAAAGAACGTCGAATGACATTATATTCTTCCAGTAAGTACCTCTTTCTTAATCTGGCGAGGTTTTCTTATAGAGGGGCTGAAATGTTTAAAATTGACACTCCAATAAAAGGATACATTTCTCACTATAGCCGCTGTAGTTCACGTAAGAAGTAACTGCGAAAGTGGCCACTTTAAAAAACCCTGTTATTGGAACGAGATGGACAGTTTGCAACGACAACGAAGTATCTTCAAGAAAAAGGTCATACAACAATTTAACTAACGTTTATTGTTTACTTCTAGAAAAAGATTAAATTTGCGAAATATATGGAGTTGCAAATACGTGAGGTTCTTAAAGAAACATACAGCGGAAGAAGGAATATATCACTATTGTGCTGAAATAAAGAATACGCTAAAAATTATTCTTGGCTAACTAATATATATTAATTGAGAGTATAAGTATTGCCAAGAGTTGAAAATGATCCAGATAATTAATGGTAAACTACTCTAATTAGTCCTTACACGATATTGACAGAATATTCGAATCTTATAAAATTAGCTAAAAAATGCCGAGGTGTCCATGAATTTATCCCATTCTTATGCCGAGGTGTCCATGAATTTATCCCATTCTTATGCCGAGGTGTCCATGAATCTATCCCATTTATATGCCGAGGTGTCCATGAATCTATCCCATTCTTATGCCGAGGTGTCCATGAATTTATTCCATTCTTATGCCGAGGTGTCCATGAATCTATCACATTCATATGCCGAGGTGTCTATGAATCTATCCCATTCTTATCCCGAGGTGTCCATGAATCTATCCCATTCTTATCCCGAGATGTCCATGAATCTATCCCATTCTTATGCCGAGGTGTCCATGAATCTATCCAATTCTTATCCCGAGATGTCCATGAATCTATCCCATTCTTATCCCGAGATGTCCATGAATCTATCCCATTCTTATGCCGAGGTGTCCATGAATCTATCCCATTCTTATCCCGAGATGTCCATGAATCTATCCCATTCTTATGCCGAGGTGTCCATGAATCTATCCCATTCTTATCCCGAGGTGTCCATGAATTTATCCCATTCTTATGCCGAGGTGTCCATGAATTTATTCCATTCTTATGCCGAGGCGTCTATGAATCTATCCCATTCTTATCCCGAGGTGTCCATGAATCTATCCCATTCTTATCCCGAGATGTCCATGAATCTATCCCATTCTTATGCCGAGGTGTCCATGAATCTATCCAATTCTTATCCCGAGATGTCCATGAATCTATCCCATTCTTATCCCGAGATGTCCATGAATCTATCCCATTCTTATACCGAGATGTCCATGAATCTATCCCATTCTTATGCCGAGGTGTCCATGAATCTATCCCATTCTTATCCCGAGATGTCCATGAATCTATCCCATTCTTATCCCGAGATGTCCATGAATCTATCCCATTCTTATGCCGAGGTGTCCATGAATCTATCCCATTCTTATCCCGAGATGTCCATGAATCTATCCCATTCTTATGCCGAGGTGTCCATGAATCTATCCCATTCTTATCCCGAGATGTCCATGAATTTATCCCATTCTTATGCCGAGGTGTCCATGAATCTATCCCATTCTTATCCCGAGATGTCCATGAATTTATCCCATTCTTATGCCGAGGTGTCCATGAATCTATCCCATTCTTATCACGAGATGTCCATGAATCTATCCCATTCTTATGCCGAGGTGTCCATGAATCTATCCCATTCTTATCCCGAGATGTCCATGAATCTATCCCATTCTTATGCCGAGGTGTCCATGAATCTATCCCATTCCTATCCCGAGATGTCCATGAATCTATCCCATTCTTATGCCGAGGTGTCCATGAATCTATCCCATTCTTATCCCGAGATGTCCATGAATCTATCCCATTCTTATACCGAGATGTCCATGAATCTATCCCATTCTTATGCCGAGGTGTCCATGAATCTATCCCATTCTTATGCCGAGGTGTCCATGAATAGTGATGTAAAATACCCGGGTATTTAAAACGGAGGGTAAATACCTTAGGTACTTACCCGGGTAAATACCCAAAATACATAAATACCCAGGTGTTTATAAACACCATTAATTTCTTTGTTATTTTTTTAATTTATTCAATTAAGAGTACGGTAATTGAAAAACCCACAAACACATCAAGTTATTCTCATATTAAATTTTAATTATTGTTTCTTACTTTTTTTGCAAGTTTTACATAGTAACAATAACATATGAGTTAACTTTTAAATATAATTTATTCCTTTTCTGGACGATCACTTGAAAGTTCAGTCTCTGCTGCCCCTGGCTCTCCTCAGACTCCTCATCATGACTATTTTATTAGCAGGCAAGGATTTTATTCATTTCATTTGGGCCATTAAAATATTTCCTGATATGTTTTGTCATTTTGTTGACATTAGAAAGTTTGTACTCCTAACAGTAATATTTGAATACAACAACTTAATTTTATCTTTGAATAACTCCCAGGCTAGAAATAAAATAGACTAAAATAAAACTGCAATTAAAAAATGTAGTTTGCCCAAATTGCCCTACCTAATAAGCCCAAACAAAGCAAAGGATGTAGACAAGGTATTTTTAATTAGGTATTTACCCGGGCATGGGGTAAATACCCGGGTAAATACCTAATTAAAAATACCCTACCCACTGGGTATTTACCCGACTTACATCACTATCCATGAATCTATCCCATTCTTATCCCGAGATGTCCATGAATCTATCCCATTCTTATGCCGAGGTGTCCATGAATCTATCCCATTCTTATCCCAAGATGTCCATGAATCTATCCCATTCTTATGCAGAGGTGTCCATGAATCTATCCCATTCTTATCCCGAGGTGTCCATAAATCTATCCCATTCTTATGCCGAGGAGTCCATGAATCTATCCCATTCTTATCCCGAGGTGTCCATGAATCTATCCCATTCTTCGAAAAAAATGACTTTACTGGAGAGTGTGGTACCATCTGTCAATGACAATGGAAGCTAAAATTCAAAATAGCGAAACCATAACATCGTAAGATAACCATTTATAATTATTATAATTAGACAACTTATGGCTAGCACTTTCACCTCGCAGCAAGAGGAGCCGGGTTCGATCCCAGCTTGTGGCACTGGGTGAAAACTCGGAACAGCTCCTTTTGCGTTGAGTTTGCATGTTCTCTCCCCACTGGTTTAAGGGGCTTTCCCCCGAGCTCTTTGGTTTCCCCATTCTATAAAACATTGTAGAGGTTAACGGTAATAGTGAGTGTAGGGAGCTGTTGGCTCGCGTGGCATGAAGGGCTTGCCACCACGCATTGTAACCCGGCCGTCTGAATTATTGGCTTTAAAAGTCTTTCGATGACTTAGGCCTAAGGTGGTGCCAAGGGTATTAGCCTAGCTCTTCTTAGTGGACTTTATCCTAAGTTATATATCCCATATAAAATATGTTGTTAAAAATTAATATAATTTAAGTTATTGTCAAATTTACCCTTTTGGTTAAAAATAAACTACAATTCCCGTTGACGCTAATGTAAATAAAGCGATGATTAAAAGTAAATTAACAAATCGTTTTTCGAAAAAATATTTGATTAACATTTTTCCATAATAAATGAATTTAAAAGAAACCCAAAAAAAAGCTTTTAAGATATATTTTATCGTTTTATTTTCGAAATTGGCGGGCTCATAGTTCATGCATGGGCAAACTACTAGTAGTAGTTTGCCCATGGTTCATGCGTATGCCTAGATATACACCTAGGTAGAGAGCGGTGATTTCCGGTGAATTTTAAATACTTCTATCTTGTACAACCTAGAGTAGTATTTTATAGAAATTATATGACAATTAAAATTAAATTACTTACATTAATTGTTATATCGTATACTTTTTTAATCACCGACGTCTCTCGTATGCATTTCCCTTGAACTACTGAGCTGTCTCCGTTAACTGTTTCCCTAACGTTAAATATGCGATTGCCTACCAAAAGAACTTGACCTTTTCTATACGTAGATTCTCTAAAATATTTTCTAAGTCCATTTAACACCAAAAATTCCACGTATTTCGTTATTTGTTTCGTATTACAGTTAGCGTTCGCCATCATTTAACGATAGTAATCTGGTTTTTCCGTTTCAAAATACGCGGTAGATTAAACCGAGGCTTAAGGCTGGGCAAGATTCACCGCGTTAAAATTTTCATCTACTTTAAAGATACATTGTGAACGAACCAATGGATGAAAAGTTATGAAACTAGCTTTTAAATAAACCTTGAAACTTATTTCAAGTCATATTTATAATTCACTGATGACAAAATTGGCGAAAAGTATTAATATCGTTCCGAATTACAACCTACTTTCTAAAATCTCATTTTGCATTCTAATACGCGCGGTGACAACGCAAACTTTACCTAGACGAGCAGCAGTTCAAATATCTACATGGCACGTTAAAAATATTATTTTTGAATGTTATAAAGCGATAAACGATTTTTCAAGACGATTTTCTATTACATTTAAGTTCATATAAAAATTGTCAGTTGAATATTTCTTATACCATTTGGTAGGTTAATTAACGTTTAATTATCGCCAAGTTTACATTCATTTCAATGGGCCGGGGAAAAAACTTTTAACCAAGTTACGCGCGAGCTCGCCACGAGAGGCGCTGCGTGTCATTTTCATTTGAAACCAACAAAGCCTATACCCAAGGCACCACCTTAGGCCCTAGTCATCTAGCGACTTATAATGCCATTAATTCAGGTGGCCGGGTTACAATGCGTAGGAGGGTGGTGGCAAGCCCATCAAGCCACGCGAGCCAACAGCTCCCTACACTAACTATTACCGTTAACCACTACAAGTTTTTAATGAAGGGGAAACCGAAGAGCTCTGGGAAAAACCCCTTAGGCCAGTGGGGAGAGCACTTGCAAACTCAACGCGGAAGGAGTTGTTCTGAACCCAGCTCCTCTTGCTGCGAGGCGTAAGTGCTACTCTCGAATGAATAAATGAATTTAGTTACTCTTTATTATAAAAAATCCCTTTTAAATCAGGGCATAATTTTCCATCGTCAAAACATTTTTTTCAAATAAGTTTGGCCAAAAATAATAGATAAACAAAAATAGAAGCCCAAAAAAAACAAAAATTAAAACAAAAGGAAGGAAAATATTTGTAGAAAACTAGACTAATTACAATATGTACAGTCAAACCAAAAAGGATAACATTTGCCAGTGAGTTATCATTTGGTACTATAAGGCAATCTTTTAGTTCAGCGGTTCCCAAAAGGTGTTCTTTCCGAAGATGGGTTTGTCGTGATCGTATCGAGCCTCAACCTTGTCTTCTTCCTTTCTGCTATACAAGAAGAGACTCCGGTGTTTGTCGACCTCTTGACGCCACTTCGCGTTGGAGTTTTCCCGAACCACTTTGTCGACAACTTTGTTCCAATCAGTCACCGTCTTCATCTCTCCGCGGGAATGACCGTAGTGGCGTAGACTTAAGCCGTATCCATCGCTTCAACACGTTTGTTCCACGTGGTCGGTAGACCCGTTCCTCATAGAATGAATGAATTAATATTTATTTTCTTTCTGTACATTCAGATCCATTTCTTATCAGGGAGGAGTCCTCAATAGTAGGACTCTCAGGAGTATTAAAGTGTTAAAAATTATAAACATCTTCATTTTGGAATCCGCAGAGAGGATAAGATGTATCGTCACCATAAATGCGAAAACGGCGCGACGCGGTGGTGAGAACACCCGTCCGCTTGCTCCATCGTTATTATAAAATGGCTCCGTTGATGGGGTTTCTTTGATGGCGTAAATAGCCAGGCTATTGCGTCAAGAAATCTCCGAAATCCATTTTCGCGTAGAGTTTACCAGGACTATATATACGTTTCTCCATTCTCTATAGTTTGCGCAAGAAGATCGACCATGGCTCACAGCGTAGAGATGAGTCTTGGGCCCGCTAAAGGTGGGCTTATCCGACCCAACCCGACCAGAGCCCGCCTCGATGCTGGTCGGGTTTTCGATATCGAAGTTTTTGCCGGGTTGGGTCGGGTCGGGCTTTTTACATAAACTGACCAGGTCGGATCGGGCTTTTTATATATTAGTGATCGGGCCTTCAAGTTACGATTTTATTCGCCACAGCAAATCTCTACATACAAAAAGGGAATTATTATCACGTGTTAATCATACTCTTGGCACGTTCACTAATATTTATCCGTTTCTCAAAGAGCTCCAAGCGCCATCTACTGACAAAATTGGAATCTGGGAGGCTGCTCTAGCATTTAGTACAAGCGTATACTATAAACATAAAAAGTGCAAGTTTTTCGGGTCGGCCCGTTTTCAATTTCATCGAACCTGTTCGGGTTGAGTTTAAAAGTTAAAAACTTTTCACGGGCCCGGCCGGGTTAGATTTGAACTTTGGCGGGTCGGGTCGGATTGGGCTTTAAAACAAGTCGCCATGTCCAATTTCACTGATTTTGTACGGTGTCCGACTCGGCGGAGGTATCGATAAATGTTTTTGCCACGCTGGCCTCGTCCATGTGAATAAGACGGCCCAAGTAATTCAGTTTGCTTTTCCTCAAACGTCGACCATGCCATGTCTCCTTTGATCGCGGCATTAGCGGTGAGGAAGCTACCTCCTAATGAATGAATATTTATTCGCTCGTTGTAATTTTACAAATCGATTTTAAATCAGGGAGGAAACCATTAGTTGGTTCCACGAGTACGCTATATAACATTTATAACTATTCATGGTCATTTACGGTAACATTTATCTTAACTATTTTAAAGGAGACTATGTTTGGCAAATTTTAAAACAAAAAAAAAATTAAAATTAAAAGAACTGGCTATATACAATATAAACATATAAAACATAAAATCCACTTTAGGAAATTTAGAAAGACAACAGCAAGAGGGCTACTACGTTTTCAATTTCTTAATTTTGAATGAATGAATATTTATTTGCTCTATGGTTTTTTGTACAAATCCCTTTTAAATCAAGGAGGAATCATGCAACTACTGGATCCGTGAACAGCATTAAATAAAAATAAAACACGTTGGCAAGCCAATATATACCTCTCCTCGGAAGAATTGTCCCTAGTGGTATTAATTTCTCGAGATAACCCTTAAAGATATATCTCCGCAATTTAGAGTTATTTGTTAAAAATGTTATCCCAGTTCTATCCCGCCCGGTATAAAATTTAATTATAATTAAAATAATCGAGACGAAACAACCAATTTTAATTTATTCAGAATATCATAAGTTAAGTAGTTACAACAGTGAGTTAGACGTACTATAACAATGCACAATTGAATTAAACCCTTTTTACAGTACAAGTTTGTCAGTTGAATATAATACAAAGCAAATTTTAATGAAAGAAATATCTACAGAGGGTATTATAACGACCGTTCGCTTTTTGCTTTATAATTTTAACGGAAAAGGGCTGATTTTAACTAAACGATAGTTTATCGAAATTTTGTTAAAAGAATATTCCCTAAGGCCGCGCGATAAATTTACGAGAATAATTTCCCGTCGCCGTTATATCGAAAATTTAGTTGATTCGGGATTGCCAGAACTGTAATGTTGTGGGCGAGTGATTAGAAAATAAAATGGCAACCAGAATTATGCAAAATTATAAATGTTTATTTTTATTCAGAACAGTCTATGGAACGTTCTAGATTTAACTTTCGTCAATAACCCAACAATATATATCCCTTCTACGTAATTGTACAGAACTGGTACTCAAGTGTCTAAGACTAGATTTGTCTTAGTTCATCGTGATTGTAAAACAAGTTGGCAAGCCAATATATACCTCTCCTCGGAAGAATTGTCCCTAGTGGTATTAATTTCTCGAGATAACCCTTAAAGATATATCTCCGCAATTTAGAGTTATTTGTTAAAAATGTTATCCCAGTTCTATCCCGCCCGGTATAAAATTCAATTATAATTAAAATAATTGAGACGAAACGACCAATTTTAATTTATTCAGAATATCATAAGTTAAGTAGTTACAACAGTGAGTTAGACGTACTATAACAATGCACAATTGAATTAAACCCTTTTTACAGTACAAGTTTGTCAGTTGAATATAATACAAAGCAAATTTTAATGAAAGAAATATCTACAGAGGGTATTATAACGACCGTTCACTTTTTGGTTTATAATTTTAACGGAAAAGGGCTGACTTTAATTAAACGATAGTTTATCGAAATTTTGTTAAAAGAATATTCCCTAAGGCCGCGCGATAAATTTACGAGAATAATTTCCCGTCGCCGTTATATCGAAAATTTAGTTGATTCGGGATTGCCAGAACTTTAATGTTGTGGGCGAGTGATTAGAAAATAAAATGGCAACAAGAATTATGCAAAATTATAAATGTTTATTTTTATTCAGAACAGTCTATGTAACGTTCTAGATTTAACTTTCATCAATAACCCAACAATATATATCCCTCCTACGTAATTGTACAGAACTGGTACTCAAGTGTCCAAGACTAGATTTGTCTTAGTTCATCGTGATTGAAAAATTAACCAAAACACACTTACACTTACGTAAATATCATAAATTATACTGAGTAATTTTAACTTAATTCAAACTACCTAACTATAAACTCTGTCTTAATTAACAGCTGAGAGCTGTTCGCTACTAATTACTTCCAATCTACTTAATTAGCCTCACAGGTTGAGTTGATAATTTCAAGGGTATAATTAGGTTATTCCAGTTCAAAAAATAATAACAATCAATTTTATCTTACAGCTGACTTGAGTTAGTTCACAATTACTTTGACACTTTCAGTCTTAAACACGCACTGTCCATACACTTAAGTCCACTCACTCACTTTCCAAACGCGAAACACAATTGAACTCTTTTTCTTGACCGAAGACCGAACATAATAATTAAAACCGGAAAGTTACCTCATAACTTTTGACCGACACCAGGACCCCGTCCTGTAGTAGTTCGTCTGACAGCCAAGAACTAAGAAAGACTATATCTTCTATATTGACGGCAACGGCCTTATAGACTATTATTTTTTTTGACCCGTCGAGATTTGACTAAAGTTCGAAAAATTGGAGAGAATATATTTTTTACCCGGTTTGATTGATAGTTCTCCACACGGTGGCGCTATATTATTACTTTGATATAGTTTCCGCAGGAGTTTTGAATAATTATCCTTTTTCTAAGCGTTATTAAAAGGTAACAATGAACTACTTTTTGTGTTTTAACGAAATTTTGTTAAGAATTTAACAAAAATTTAAAACAAAACCAAAAACCGTACCAAAGAATAAACAAACAAAGTTCAATAAACAATATATACAGATATTGTATTAATCCGTTTAGTAAAAAAACCCGCCTTATCATAATTGTTCCTTTACTTTAATATTTTTCCCAAGGAAGTCAATGGCTCGGCGGTGAACTATCCGCATTGTTACATTGCGACCCGAGTTCAATTCCTGATCACGATCAAATTTTACATTAAAATACTAAAATATTTAATTAAATATAAGATTAATATAATCTATAAATATTTAATTAAATATAAGATTAATATAATCTATAAATATTTAATTAAATATAAGATTAATATAATCTATAAATATTTAATTAAATATAAGATTAATATAATCTATAAATATTTAATTAAATATAAGATTAATATAATTTATAAATATTTAAATAAATATAAGATTAATATAATTTATAAATATTTAATTAAATATAAGATTAATTTAATTTATAAATATTTAAAATGATGTAGAATAAATTATAGTACCT
This sequence comes from Leiobunum rupestre, assembly GCF_980474605.1. NCBI lineage: Eukaryota > Metazoa > Arthropoda > Arachnida > Opiliones > Sclerosomatidae > Leiobunum > Leiobunum rupestre. The sequence goes on along the minus strand of NC_143392.1, from coordinate 12,166,404 downwards.
AACGTTATAACTTTGTAAAGGACATTGGCCAAAGCTGTTTTTTAGAAAAACACCGCAAATTAACAAGCGTTGGTGGCTGAGTGGTTAGAGTACATCTCTTGTACGAGGCAGACCCGGTTTCGATTCCCGGCCGGCGCCAAAAAATCGCAAGTTGATACTAAGACGAATACCGTGTGTACAATTGGTGGAAACCCTGCCATTGGACGTTGAGAGGTTGCATAACACTCAACACTCGGTCCGTCCCAAAGTCATTAAGAAGAAGTTGGAGAGAAAACGCCCATACAAACACAACAGTCTCAACATCTACAACCATCATAACACAAACACAACAAACTCAACACCCACAACCGTCATAACACGAACTCAACATTCACAACCTACACATAAACATTGAGCGTAGGCGAAAAAAAAAACGAAACCGAACCCAACCGCAAATCAATCCGTTAACGCTCACCGTCACACGGTGGTTTTGCCAACCCTTCGAGAAACTGCGAACGCAGTGATTACCCTTTGCCCCGAAAATGCGAACGCGTTCGCAGGCCTAACAGACAGACCCACAGACAGACAGACACGGTGATTGTATAACCAAAACTATACTTTATCTGATAGCGAAATAAACATATAGTATAAAAAAGATAAAGATAAAATTATTTATGAACTACAAAATAATTAAAATATTTACAATATAACTATCAATGAACTACAAAATAATTAAAATATTTACAATATAACTATCAATGAACTACAAAATAATTAAAATATTTACAATATAACTATCAATGAACTCTAAAATAATTGAAATATTTACAATATGTATGTACAATAAAACTATCAATGAACTCTAAAATAATTGAAATATTTACAATATGTATGTACAATAAAACTATCAATGAACTCTAAAATAATTGAAATATTTACAATATGTATGTACAATAAAACTATCAATGAACTCTAAAATAATTGAAATATTTACAATATGTATGTACAATAAAACTATCAATGAACTCTAAAATAATTGAAATATTTACAATATGTATGTACAATAAAACTATCAATGAACTCTAAAATAATTGAAATATTTACAATATGTATGTACAATAAAACTATCAATGAACTCTAAAATAATTGAAATATTTACAATATGTATGTACAATAAAACTATCAAGGAACTCTAAAATAATTAAAATATTTACTATATGTATTTGCGATATAACTATCAATGAACTATAAAATAATTAAAATATTTACTATATGTATTTACGATATAACTATCAATGAACTATAAAATAATTAAAATATTTACAATATGAATGTACAATAAAACATCGTCAATTAAGGAAATTGCCTAGAGGTAATATTTCCGAGAGTCAGGACCTGCGAGTCACTGTTTATATCGTGCTTGTTAAAATATTGGAAGCTTTTCACCTGTAAATAGGACGTTGTGTTTTTGCTAAGCCTTAATATGCCCAAAAAGCTACCTGGTTAAAAGAAAACACTTGTTGCACACTGTACAATGAAAAATGTACGCGAGAAAATGCATGACTTTAGACGGGTTGTGTTCTCCTTGTGTGGGTGCTGTGTTTGTTGCTCCTATAGGTACAACAACCGATTTCCAAATTGTCCGAGTGACAGTGTACGCGTTATAAGAGTGATCGCTTTTATGCTTGATCGCACCCTGAAGGCGACCAGATTTAGATCGAATACTATCTTCATGTGGCTGTAGGTAATCAGCTGCAGTTCTGAATGTAACTCCAAGGTATACAATCTTAGCGGCGAAATAGATCCGCAAACCTTGGAGACGCGACGGTATTTGATCAACAGTATAATCACCGGAGAATTGAAGGATCTGGCATTTATCAGTACTAATTTCAATGTATGAATGAATGTATGAATATTTTAATTACCTTACAAAATACAATGGTCCCTTTTAAAACAGGGAGGAGTTCATATGACTCACAGGTGCAGAGTAGATTTAAATTAAAAACTAAAATTTTAAAATACAGAATATATATACACAAATATTTACAAAATAAATAAATTATTAATTAATTACTTAGTTAATAAAATAAAATTAATTTAATTTAATTGGGAAGTACAGCAAGAGGAGCTTGTCTACACAAACGCAAGTTTCCCCAATTTTGAAGTCAGTTTTTTGTTTGGTTTATTATGAATGAATGAATGAATCTTTATTTTCCCACTGTCCAACTTGGGGTCCCTTTTACATCAGGGAGGAGTTGAGCTCACAGGATTATTTTCATTTTATAACAAATATATCAAAATGGAATAAAATAAAATGAATAATAAAAGAGATATGTACAAAATATGTATAGGTTGGGTGTCCAGGGAGAAGTAAACTACCAGGTGTAAAATGAGACGTATTTCCCGAGAGTCAAGTCAAAAAAACCCATTTTGGAGTAAAACGTGTTTTTGGCTGTCTATCTAGAATAAAGACTATAATAATCTAATATAAATACACCGATGAGAGGTTTGAAAAAGTATTAAAAAGAAAATAATGAGTGCGCGCGAGGATTTTTAATTGGAATGTCTTTCGAAAGTACGTCTTCTAGAGCACTTTCGTTCTCAAGTAGCTGGTTTTAGATAAATCACTATTAGTCCCTTACTTTAACGACAATTTGTATTTTAACAGGGCGACTTTTATGACATCATTTCCGGCCCATTTTATCAAAAGGGAAATAAAGTTAAAATTGCCGGCCATCGGTTTGGAAAAAAAGGACCGGCCGAAAGAAGAAAATTGAGCCGGAGCGATAAGCACTTTCGAATCGTTTTTTATCTCACTTTTTAATGACAGCCTATTTCCGAATTCCCCGCGTACGACGATCCTGAATACGCTACTTCGAAACCTACACGCTAAAGCCTTCCACCTACCCTAATCCCCACTCGGTTAAGAAGCCGACGTCGAACGGCTAGCTTTTATAGCTCGCCATTCAGTCAGGATTTTTACCTCTCAGAGGGGACTTTGTACCCAAGGAGGGGTTATACAACCACCGTGTCTGTCTGTCTGTGGGTGGGTCTGTCTGTCAGGCCTGCGAACGCATTTTCGGGGCAAAGGGTAATCACTGCGTACCCAGTTTCTTAGAATCAGGGAAAAGGTTTTTCCAAAAGCGCCCTCTTTTTGTCATTGGGTGTAGTATAATTTTTTATTCGGCCGGGATTCGAACCCGAGCCCTGTTGCGCGACAGTTGAGCGTTCTACCGCAGAACCACGGATACAGCTACGCTTCGCTGAAAATTAAAAACTCTTCCGAGGAGAGGTATATTTTGGCTTGCCAACTTGTTTGGACTTACGTTAGAGTCACGTGACTCGAATTTTGGATATAAGTTCTTTCTCGGGTAGGATCGACTCGTATTCTAGTTCAATCAATTGATGATAGGGGGGCCCCGTGATTTATATATTGCTCTATGGGCTGCTTTTGTACAGATTCATTTTCGCTTTAATATTTCTTTACGTACATTATTTTCGTTTTCGGCTCATTTTAAGGAAAATTCAGGAAAGTAAGCGTGAATAATATAGCCCTCGTAAGATTGATTTATTTTTAGCTCTCAGTCAGAAGGGAGTGGCGCTGGTGAGAAGGGGCTTGTTATGGAAATCAATAATTTGAAAATCCGAGCCTCGATTTTTTAGGATTTGCTTTTACAACGTCATATTTTATTTCTTTATTTTGCGAAGAAAGAATTTTTCTTTCGGGCTTATTTTATTAAAAGCGTTTTGTGCCATTTTCATAAACGTGTTTCTTATAAGATAAATCGCTTCTGAATTAAGAAACTCGTTGTTAAATTATAGCAGAAGTAAATAATATCTCTCTAACGATAGAAGTGTGCATTTTTCTATATTGCTATATTCGCTTGATACATAAACTGAGTTTCGAAAAAAAATAGTTGTGCTAAATACATACAGCGATTTACGAAAATATGATCTGTATAGTAAATAACTAATAATAATAAGAACATTTTTCATCCGCGGTTTGACAGTAAAATGGCACCCATTGGAAAGTGCCTCGAACCTGCGAACTTACATGTTTCATTTTAGTGTTGTTTATTAAATGCAAAATGAACAAAAATTTACTAACATACCATAATTACTTATATCGATTTTTATACTTTTTTAATTAATTATCAAGTAAATGTACCTAATTAATTGATCGTAATCTGTCTTTCCTAAATCTCACTATAATCAGAAGTATATAAAATCCCGGTCTGAGTGAAGTATCCATTTTAGCTTGAAATATGTATCTTCGCAGGTTCCTGCTAATTTTTCAAATCCATTTGCAAAGGAAAAAAAGTGTAGTCTAATATTTGCAATTTACATGTAATATCAGAAGTATATAATATTTATCTGGCTAGAGAAGTATTCATCTTCCTATCCTGCTAATGTTATTAACTTCAAACATGTACCTTGAGTAGTAGAGTTCGACGACGATGAAAAATGCCAGCGGTGGCGTAACCTTTTTTTAGTGCGCTTGGCGGCGGCAGCGGCTTAGGGTAATTTAATCAGCAGCGGTGACTTTTGTCGGCGTAAGCATTAAAAATGAGTTTAAGAATATAAAAATTTAAAAAATAAGTAACAAAAGGAGTAGTATCTAACGCGTGCATTCTTTATTCAAAAGAAGTTACCAGTGCTTCTGTTTCCATACCTTACAAATAAAGTTTGAGACTTAAATTTTTAAAACTATGAACGCATTGGGAAAACTGAACCGCTAATTAGAAAGAATACTACTCGTCGCGTCGTTGGCCAACTTAGATCACAATTATTAGCGGCGCGCCGAGAAAAGATCGGTGGCGGCGCGCTGCAAAATACACACTTCGGCAGCGGCAAAAATTAAAATAAAAACTGGCGTATCAATGGCGGCGTTCTGTACTTCAAAACACGTCTGGGAAGAAAAAATGGCGTGAAGACCGTCATATGTTGATTTTCTAAAACTATTTTATCATTAAGAGTTTAATATCTAGTTAAAGTTAATTCTAAGTTTGACCACAAGTGGCGTAGCGGAGCCTAAGATTGATTGTAAGCTCTACATTGCAAATGATGTGACAACGCTAAATGCATCATAAGTGTATAATATTGTGACATAAGTGTGACACTTTCTATTCTTCACTTGCAAAAGTTTTGCAGAGAGCTATTCACCAGACAAACTGCATTACGGGCTTCGTCGCCGTTTTGCGTCCGCTTGTTAACGCGTCAAACGTAGCCTTTGACTGCGCCTCGCTAGGGGGAGATTTTCTTCTTGTGATGACGTCACTCCGTTACTAGCTCTCATTAAAATATTCCCCAAACTAGACATTATCATAAATAAACTAGACATTATCATAAATAAACTAGTCATTATCATAAATAAACTAGTCATTATCATAAATAAACTAGTCATTATCATAAATAAACTAGTCATTATCATAAATAAACTAGTCATTATCATAAATAAACTAGTCATTATCATAAATAAACTAGTCATTATCATAAATAAACTAGTCATTATCATAAATAAACTAGTCATTATCATAAATAAACTAGTCATTATCATAAATAAACTAGTCATTATCATAAATAAACTAGTCATTATCATAAATAAACTAGTCATTATCATAAATAAACTAGTCATTATCATAAATAAACTAGTCATTATCATAAATAAACTAGTCATTATCATAAATAAACTAGTCATTATCATAAATAAACTAGTCATTATCATAAATAAACTAGTCATTATCATAAATAAACTAGTCATTATCATAAATAAACTAGTCATTATCATAAATAAACTAGTCATTATCATAAATAAACTAGTCATTATCATAAATAAACTAGTCATTATCATAAATAAACTAGTCATTATCATAAATAAACTAGTCATTATCATAAATAAACTAGTCATTATCATAAATAAACTAGTCATTATCATAAATAAACTTGTCATTATCATAAATAAACTAGTCATTATCATAAACAAACTAGTCATTATCATAAATAAACTAGTCATTATCATAAACAAACTAGTCATTATCATAAATAAACTAGTCATTATCATAAATAAACTTGTCATTATCATAAATAAACTAGTCATTATCATAAATAAACTAGTCATTATCATAAATAAACTAGTCATTATCATAAATAAACTGTTCAATTTATTAACAAGTTTATTCAAATTACAATCGAACAATTCCATTTTACACCTGTAAGCCAAGTAATAGACTTAGTAAAGTTTGAGCCGAGATGTGGTGTAGCTTTAACTATACTTAAGTTATTACCATAAGCCTATCATAAGATCCCCATAAGCGAAGGTCTAGGACAAATTTTTGACGATCACATACCCGTTATTAAGAGGTAGGTATTCAAATTCTCAGTTCTGCAACTCCTGGTGGCTACGTCCTCAACTATGCATTTCTGAATTCAATTTCGCGAAATGCATTATGAATGCGCACAGCCGTGCGCGAACGTTTTTAAACTTAGCACCAAGCGGAAGAAATCTCCGCCGCGAGCCCTAGCACCGTTTCCAAGGCTTATTCACAATTTTATCGCTTTAAAACTTAAAATTAACACTTATCTTTGCAAAATGATTCATCGTAACCTAAAACTGGCTATTAGAAATAAGAATTGTGTTTCTGAAGATATTTATTTTTCAAATTTGAGACTTAGACGCGTTTTGTGTGGCCTTTATCAACCCCAGCGTGGCTGCTCTACCTAGTAAGATAATATTTTGGATGTAGAAGTTTTGAAAAAGAAGATGTCGCTACTGCCATATTGTCGTAAATTATATATTATTCATTTTCTTCTCGCATGGACAATGCCGTAAACATGGGGCTCTATGCTAGAACTTTACTTATGGGGACCTTATGATAGGCTTATAAGTCTTTGATATTATTATTGTGACGTCATCACAAGATGAAAATCTCCCCCTAGCGAGGCGCTGTCAAAGGCTACGTGTGACGTGTTGGCGAGCAGACGCAAAACGGTGACAAAGCCCGTAATGCAGTCTGTCTTGTGAATAGCTCTCAGTAAAACTTTTGCATGTGAAGAATAGGAAGTGTCACACTTATGCAGAATATTATACACTTATGTTATTACATAACTGGTTACAGATTTAGCATTACCAAAGGCTGTACTCACTTGTCAGTGTCTTGTTCTGCAATCGGTAAATTCGTGCCAAACGAATTCCGCCTCGATCATACGATTTATTTATTTTATTTAAAAAAGGCATTCAAATTCGCTATATGACTTGGTACCCTGGGCATTAGCCTAGCTGATTATTGTGCATTACACGCTATAACCTTTGACCCGTGAGGAGGCGTAACCTTCCCCGGAAAAAGCGCTCATGGCAACTGTACCACGATGAATTTTATAATTGACTTTTCACAGCTCAAATTAGTATTCAAAGAGTAAGCCACATGGTTAGCATTTTCCAAAGTTTCAGAACAGCCTTCAGAGTATTACTTGACGGTAGGGCTTTCCATATTTGTGTCGGACAATTTTTGAACCTTTGGAGGGAGGTGACGAAAGTTTTGTTTGTTGTTGGAAAGGCAGCGCCCCTAGTGATGAATCTTTGTTTTGTCAGTGTCGTCTTGTATTAAGGAAACAATAACTCGAAACGTTGCAGCTTCTTCGAAAAGCTTTTGGGAAGAAAACGAGCAAAAAAATATCAATTCCTTTAGTTTACTCTGAATATCTGCCTTCGCTCTCCGTGGACTCGGTGCATTCCCGCCCCTTTGTACGGGAATACGGATGGCGGAAGTAATGCTTTCCTAAATTGGACAGACGCGCATTTTCCACGGCATATTCTTCAGGGAGAATCTCCTTTATATATTCCATATTTTGATAGTTTAGCTTCAAGTGGAGTTTTCAGACGTACAGGGTGTTATTTTTACCCATTAAGTGAATCGATCTGGTCAGGGACGTTTTAGATATGGTAGGGACGTTTTTGATAGGTCAAGATCTAGTCATTTTTTGTCCTTGGAAATATTTAGATGTATTTAAATATGGACTAAGAATTTAAGGGGACTCACTGTTCCCGATATTTTGACACGGTAAGAGTGGCCTAAATTAGTGTTAAATCTTGTACCCGCCTCGAAGGCATATATTGCCGAAGTACAGCGGTTTTCTCTTATTAAAATAACGATTATTTCTACCAAGTTTCTGTGTATTTTCTAAATAGGAAGGCTTACTGAGGTACATCAGCCGCTTTGAAGCGCTTCAAGAATTCTGTCCAATCATCAGTGCGAGTTGAGGCTTAGGAGACAGTACGTGCGAGAAAGTTAGGTTAGGCTTAGATCATTAAATTTTTTATGTTTAAAAATTAAAAGGATTCCAATAAATTTGATTAAAAAACCTCAGCCATACGCGGCTTACTGGTTAATTACCATTACTTAAACTTTTAAGGCCTAATTTCAAAAATAAAAGATCAAAAACTTACTAATTAACCTCATCATTTAGCCGACAACAACGGCACAATTTCGTCAAAATCGAACGTGAACGCTCCAGCTTCTCTACGAATCTACGTCAGTGGAAATCGACTTCAGCGACGCCAAGTTTGTCCACAACGAACTAAATATATCCATGATTTTCCTATTCCCATTATTAACGCGTGCTTTTTAAAGCCTGAACAGTGAGTCGCATTAGATTCTGGGTCCATGATTTAAAGCAAGTGGCGGCCATAGATATATGAAATAGTATAGATCGATTTACAATTTTTAACAGGCAAAGATGACTTTAAAGGGGTAAAATTCATCCGAGGTAACGTGGTGATGGCGTTATTTGTTAGTAGATGGCGCACTGATAGCAACATGACGTCATAATTTTGATTTTCAACGATTGGTTGAAAGTTTCCAGTTTTTAGTGGAGAACGGTTTTGTCGAGATTTAAAATACAAAATTATCTTCCCTGATTGGATAGTTTAAAATTGTATTATAGTGCCATCTAGGGCGGAGATTGTTAACTACTGTTAAAATTAATTGTTAATTTAAATTACAAAAATTGTATATTTTTAATAAGAATTTAAAGTAATATAATTTAGTAATTAAATAATAACTTTTTAAAAAAGTTCATTTTTCATAAACGTTATAGTGTCGCCATCTACCTCAAACATTATTAAATAGGAAGGTGCCTCGAGTGGATTTCGCCCCTTTTTGCATATTTCCCTGTAGGCAATATGTGAATGCGTCTATAGATCCACAATTGTACGAGCGACCGATACGGAAGTGACAACTAGCAGACAACGCGTATTTTCTGGATGCGCTACGTTAAAGCGCCATCTTCCCACCAAAAAATTACGTGTCTTCAACTACACGTTACTATAGAGCTATCAACATTATTATTACCACGTTATCTTTACTAAATACTAATTTTGGACGCTGATAGATGGCACTATTATATAGCGTATCCAGAAAATATGGGTCTTCTGTTATCTGTATCTTCCGTGTTCTTCCCACGGGCCCGTATGCAGCGTAAGGTATCTATGCTCTTTCATATATCAGGAATCCATAACGCTACTTGGAATGAGTATCTCCCCATATCCCCTGTGGTATTTTGTGGCGGAACATTGTGGGAGGGGCTAAAAACGCTTATACCGCCTTAAATGACGTCAAATTCAGTGACAAACAAAGGCTTATAAGCTCCGCCTACTATGTTCCGCCACAACGGCGGGGAATCGAAGCCGTTATTCATTCCAAGTAGCGTTATGGATTCCTGCATATATCTATGGTGGCAGCTCCTGTATAGTTTCACTCGCTCGCATTAGATGTCGTTCACGTATAAATCAAAACAAGTTGAGTAAGCATCAAAATCTAGCATAAAAGGGGTGGAAAATTGGGAACTTCTCACGTTGATTGGCTTTTCGGAATCACGTGATTATGAACTTATTAAACACGTGGTTTCCGGAAGCCAATAGATCGCGGACAACTCGCGTTTGCTTTAAGTCCCCGGAAGGTGCTGCCACCTAGAAGCGCTTTTAGAAGCATTTTGGTAAACCTTTTTACTTATTTTTGATAAAGCCGCCACTGGTTTTAATGTGATAATCAACACAAAATTGTATAGTTAATTTTAAGAATAATTTGATACCAAAACCGATATTTATTCAAATCTAAAACCGCCGCTTATATCATCAAATTACATTTAACATTTCTCATCTGGGATTAAAGTTTGCTTCATTAAATATTTAACTATATAGTTAATTTTCAAAATTTAAACCCAACAAAAATTTTAAGGGGACAGTTAAATTAGTTGCCCTCCAAGTGAAATATATTTTTATAAATATTTATATTTCGGAAAAATTAAATGCGGCAAAATTTCCTTAAATCGGAAAAATAATAAATTGAAACATATTACTTTTTAGGATTTTTTTCTAGACTAGTGTAGAGGTTTAGTTTTACTTTTGGATTCGACAAAATGAGGCAAAAATTGCCGTGAAATTTACATCTGCGAAGAATATTAAGTTAAACATGGATCAAAAACCCTTTTTTCTTTTTTTCGCATAAATACGGAAAAGTTTCCGGAAAAAAAGGTCTACGTAATATTCCAGAACATTTTCCGACTTACAAACTTACTCTATATTTATATTACGTTAATTCCAATTGGCATTTTGAATATCTTGCGCATTTTTAAATTATTTTGTAAATGTTTCTATTCACATTTCAACTAAATCTTGTTTATTATCATTGTTATTTTCTAACAATCACAATTCTTATTTTATGATTTTATAGACGCATTCACATATTGCCTACAGGGAAATATGCAAAAAGGGGCGAAATCCACCCGAGGTACCTTCCTATTTAATAGTGTTTGAGGTAGATGGCGACACTATAAAGTTTATGAAAAACAAACATTTTTTAAAAAGTTATTTGTTAATTACTAAATTATAGTACTTTCAATTCTTATTAAAAATATATAATTTTTGTAATTTAAATTAATAATTAATTTTAACAGTAGTTAACACTCTCCGCCATAGATGGCACTATAATACAATTTTAAACTATCCAATCAGGGAAGATAATTTTGTATTTTAAATCTCGACAAAACCGTTCTCCACTAAAAACTGAAAACTTTCAACCAATCGTTGAATATCAAAATTATGACGTCATGTTGCTATCAGAGCGCCATCTACTAACAAATAACGCCATCACCACGTTACCTCGGATGAATTTCACACCTTTAAAGTTGTCTCTGCCCCTTAAAAATTTTAAATTGATCTATTTGTAAACTTTTAATCATTTTGTAAATATTAAATACTAGTTTAATATTAATTTGTACGCTCAACTGTTATTATGTTACGTTCTCCAATTTGGTACAACTGACTGTAATATATATTAAATAAAGCTTTTTATAGAATTTAGTTATTATTAATAAATTAACTAATTAATATTTAAGTGTATTATTATTTAATGCCTTGTTGTATCTGTCTTTCAGTAACTAAACAATTATATTAATTAAATTAAATTAAACAATTGGATTAATTATAAAGTATATCATTATTTGAATTTGCCAGTTTCAATAACATTAGCGCCATCTATAGGTTTCAAAAATTTAGCACTGAATAAGGCTGCGCGTTCTTAAAATTGGTCGCGCGCAAAAGTACCATAATGGCCAATTGCTATAAAATAAAAGTGCGTGTCAAAACTATAGAAATTTGATGTACTTGTGGTATTTGAAAATACCTTTACATTATTGAAATTGGCAAATTCCATTTCGTGTTATATCTGTCTTTTAATAACTAAACAATTATATAAATTTAATTAAATTAAACAATTAGATGAATCATAAAGTTTACTATTTGAATACCTTGTTGTATCTGTCTTATAGTAACTAAACCCTTATATTAATTAAATTAAAGTAAACAATTAGATGAATCATAAAGTGTACTATTTGAATGCCTTGTTGTATCTGTCTTATAGTAACTAAACAATTATATAAATTTCATTAATTAAACATTTAGATTAATAATAAAGTATAATATTTAAATACCTTGTTCTATCTGTCTTATAGTAACTAAACCCTTATGAAATGAAATGAAAATGAAATGAAACGGGGTTTAATGTGTACCAAAACAATACAATTAATTAAACAATTTGGTATATTTAAAGAAATATTTTCCTTGGAATATGAGTCAATTAACGATACAAAGTCGAATTCAGTTAAGGAAAACCAAATTGAAGAACATTTACAAATTTCTCAAATCTTTCAATTTGCAATCGAAAAAATCAATTACCTGACCAAATTTATTGGCAGTTTTTAGTATCCGATTTATTGGGTCCCCTGTAGCACAAAGAGTCGATTTAGGGTCGGGCTTTAGTCGAATAGTCGCTTTTAGGTCCTGGTCGAAATGCCGACTCTAAAAGTCTTAAACCTTTTTGAGATAATTTCACGTAAGTACGCTTTTGATCCCTTTTAAGGTCGGTATGGTGACCTAATATTTTGGACTACTTGCCGACTCAAAAACGACCTTACTAAGTTTAGTATTAATTTATAAGAGTAACGAAATTCAGATAGTAAATAAGAAACAAACTTTCTTATTATGCCCTATAGCACATTTAATTCGGGCCGACGTCGGACAAAGCCCTCAAATGGCTAGGCTGGCCGACGGTTGGCCGACCTTTGGTCTTTCAGTCGAAATGCCCTAGGGAGTTATGGTCGGCCGGCCTTTAAAGCATGACTCTGTGCCGACTAAAAATGTACCTGTTTCTTACTCCAGAACGACGTTGGGCCACAGTCGGCCCAATTTCAAACCGTGACTCTATAACGACTATTAATGTGATGGTTAACCGACTCCAAAACGTCATCGGGCCGACTGCCTAAAATTGCGTATTTCTATTGCGTATCGATTCTGATGCTAGAGGGTTTATACGAAAAACCAAGACACCGGAATCAATTCTAATAGGATTGTCCGCCATCTTGGAAAATAGCCGCCAATGTTTAAAAGATTGTTACTCGAACCCAACCAACACGTAGAATAAAATATGAGTAGTCACTTTTATTCCACGTGTTTTGACAATCTTTGGTAAGTCTGTTAACCCTGTAACGCTGCGCCTTAATTACAGAGAGTTGATTTAGGCTCGGGCTTTGGTCGTAAAGTCGCTTTTCGGTCCTAGTCCAAATGCCGACTCTAAAAGTCGTAAACGTTTTTGCGATAATTGCAGGTAAGTACGTTTTTTATCCCTTTTAAAGTCGGTATGGTGACCTAATAGATTGCACCACTTACCAACCCAATAAGTCTTATCAATGCAACTATTAATTAGAGTTTGAACGTGGACCTTAAATTGTAATTGCTGTCGTGACTTGAAAAAGCCATTGCACATTTATAACACGACTAATGGTCGACTTATATCCAACAGTTTATTTTTAAATTAATCGCGCAGAACTGTGAAAATTAGCGATTTAATAAAACAAATTAAAACAATTTTTTAAATAATTTCTTTTCTTTACTCTATTTTGTCGAAAAAGATCATATATTCAGCCTGAAAATGTTTGCTTTTTCAAAAATCTCTTAACTCAAGTAGGTCATATTCGTGTAATTAAATATTTTAGGGAAATATATTGTTAATTCAAATCGAGAGAATGTTCCGCGAGCACTGCTAAAACATTTTCTACCTCTTAAACTGCTTGGGTTGAATCTGAAATTACGATAAATCGTTGATTCATGTATACAAACTAATACACAGCTAAATATTTTGTAGGAAATCAAATTGGTACATGTTTTTGGTCGAGTCGGAAATACGGTTAAATTAGTCGTCGGCCCTACGTCGTTTCGGCGTCGCTAAACTGTCTACTTGAAGTCGGCTCAGAGTTATTTCAGATTCGGCCAGTAGTCATTTAAGAGTCGGTTATATATCCATATTAAGTAAAATTTTCTAGTCGATCGACGGTCGGCCGACCATTATTCTACTAGGACAATATTTGTCGGCCCCATATGCGGCTAGGACATTTCGACTAAAAAAAGGAAGGTCGGCCGACCATGCTGATCGACCTTTTTTGTCGACGTCGGCCCGACTTCAAATTGCTACATGGGATTACTTTTTTAAGTTGGCATACAGTCAAACGTTAAAGGTACGCCGACCGTCGGCCGACCCTTTTTCGGGTAGGACATTTCGACTCAAAATAGTACGGTCGGACGACCACAGATTTTTAATAATTCGTCGACGTCGGCCCGACTCTGAAACAATTCTTTTGTGCTGCAGGGGGTGTAATTCGCTAATATTCGTTTTAAACATCGTATAATTTCTAGTGTTATAGTTAGGTACACATATATTGATTTCTGATAAAATATTGGAACATGGTAAGTAATTTTGAAGGAGTTTATACCAAAATATTAGTTCTGATTTCTCTCGCGATTTATAAAGCGTAAATTAAATTAAAGTAAACAATTAGATGAATCATAAAGTGTACTATTTGAATGCCTTGTTGTATCTGCCTTTTATTAACTAAACAATTATATAAATAAAATAAAATAAAATAAAATAATTAGATTAATAATAAAGCATATTATTATTTGAATACCTTGTTATATCTGCCTTATAGTAAGTAAACCATTATATTAATTAAATTAAAGTAAACAATTATATTAATAAAAAAGTACATTATTATTTGAATTCCATGTTGTATATGTCTTGTAGTAGCTAAACAATTCTAAAAAATTATATTTTAAAATAAAATTAAACAATTAGATTAATAATAAAGTATATAATTATTTGAATTCCATGTTTTATCTGTCTTGTAGTAGCTAAACAATTCTAAAAAATTATATTTTAAAATAAAATTTTCAATTTACGAAAGATTTTTATACATAAAATGTTGGTGGTGGGCAACTGGGCATTGCCTCCCCTGGTAGCTACGCCCGGCTGTATCTAGCATTGGCGAATCCGAGGCCAATTTATTCAATTAAGCCGATGGAGCTATTCGCGAATGTGATTCATTGTTTTCCGCGATCCATTTGCGAAGGGATTTTCCCGTCCTCCGGGATCATTCGTAACAATGTTCCGAGGCCAACTAATGGTCGATCGCTTTTCGAAACTCAGTCTTCTTCCAATCGGATATCCGGCGTCACTTAACGCTCGCCGACTAAGAGGATTGAATGGGCTTAATGCCAATGCTTTCCCCTCTCCCCGGTAGAAGCCCTACCCCCTCCCGCGTCCGTTATTCGACATAAACACAGTGGTTAAACACCTAAGCCTATTTGGAAATGGTTTTATCGGAATTCTTTAGAAGGGTTTTTCTATATTTCAACCAATATAATGCCGTTTCTAAAGGTACGCAGAATTATTTGACAGATTCCGTACGAATTTTAGGTAGATATCGGGTTAGCAGATCTATGGAGGAAATGATAAGGAGTCGTACTGTCGGACCGTTTTAAGTCGTGTTGTAAGACATTTTAAGTCGTGTTGTAAGACCGTTTTAAGTCGTGTTGTAAGACCGTTTTAAGTCGTCTTGTAAGACCGTTTTAGGTCGTCTTGTAAGACCGTTTTAAGTCGTCTTGTAAGACCGTTTTAGGTCATCTTGTAAGACCGTTTTAAGTCGTCTTGTAAGACCGTTTTAGGTCGTCTTGTAAGACCGTTTTAGGTCGTCTTGTAAGACCGTTTTAGGTCGTCTTGTAAGACCGTTTTAGGTCGTCTTGTAAGACCGTTTTAAGTCGTGTCGCAAGACCGTTTTAAGTCGTGTCGCAAAACCATTTTAAGTCGTGTTGCAAGACCGTTTTAAGTCGTGTTGCAAGACCGTTTTAAGTCGTGTTGCAAGACCGTTTTCAGTCGTGTCGCAAGACCGTTTTAAGTCATGTCGCAAGACCGTTTTAAGTCGTGTCGTAAGACCGTTTTAAGTCGTGTCACAAGACCATCTTAAATCGGTTTGTAGGACCATTTTAAGTCGTGTTGCAAGACCGTTTTAAGTCGTGTCGCAAAACCGTTTTAAGTCGTGTCGCAAGACCATTTTAAGTCGTGTTGCAAGACCATTTTAAGTCGTGTTGCAAGACCGTTTTAAGTCGTGTCGCAAGACCGTTTTAAGTCGTGTCGCAAAACCGTTTTAAGTCGTGTCGTAAGACCGTTTTAAGTCGTGTCGCAAGACCATCTTAAATCGGTTTGTAGGACAATTTTAGGTCGTGTTGCAAGACCGTTTTAAGTCGTGTCGCAAGACCATCTTAAATCGGTTTGTAGGACCATTTTAAGTCGTGTTGCAAGACCGTTTTAAGTCGTGTTGCAAGACCGTTTTAAGTCGTGTCGCAAGACCGTTTTAAGTCGTGTCGCAAGACCGTTTTAAGTCGTGTCGTAAGACCATCTTAAATCGGTTTGTAGGACCATTTTAGGTCGTGTTGCAAGACCGTTTTAAGTCGTGTCGCAAGACCGTTTTAAGTCGCGTTGTAAAACCGATTTAAGTCGTGGTGTAAGACCGTTTTAAGACGTCATCGTAAAGACAGAGAGAGAATAGGGCAGGGTGAAAACAGATTTTTCTTTTCGCGGTGACGTCCAAGCTTCTCTCTGACGCCATTACGCCTTGAAAAAATACCCGGTGTTGACCCCCTTATTTGCAAGCCCCAATGTCTCACTATCACGCCTAAAATATTTTTACGACTCCTTATCTTTTCATTTTTTCAGTCCTGACTGAAATCTTAGCGAAATTCAAAGGATTCAGTGTCCCTGTAAGTTGAGAATATTGGGAATAAAGGCTTAACGAATATCCGTCTCAAAAGCGGGTATTCGGAAAATATCCGTTTGTACAATTTAGCGTTGATCCCGTTTCAGTCCGTACCCTGAATGGAAACCTTTGTAAATGTATTTCTTTACAGGTCCCTCTTTGGAACCTTCTCTTCTCGCTTACAACTCGATTACTGGACGAACAGGGAGGCGAGACTTGTTTCAGATCCCCACGTATTTCCTCCATTTCTCGGACCAACAGTGGCCTCATTTCTGGAGCGGAAACCCAATATTCAACGCTCCGAGTCCAATCTCTCCCAGCCTCGCATTGAATGTCCTTCCTTCTCCGCTTATATGGACGACAATGACCAGTTCGACAAATAGCTTTTCGAAATATTATCGGTGCCTCTTTTTCAATCGTAGAGACCCGTTCGCTCCTAAACGATACCTCGTCTTCTCCTTTGTCTCCAACTCAATTTAATTCCTTTTTTTAAGAAGGAACGTGTTCCCAATTATAATTCTATTCGTTTCTTTATTTTTATTTATTCTTTTGATGACGGTATAAAGCTTTTTTCATTAGAAGTCCTTATTAGAAAATCATTTAAAGAGTTAATTAAATTAATTGGTTCTCTTTGATATTTAATTAATTGCCTTTTACGAGAGAAAAGAGGCTTTCGGTGTCAAGGATTAGAGAACGTCCCTAGATAAGATTTATTCCATTTAATACGTTATTAATTAAACGCGCACTCAGGATTTAAATTAGTTAAAATATACATTCTGTACGGCATCCTCTTGTGCGGTGTAAACCACCGGAATTAATGACATTAAAAGTCGCTAGATGATTTGGGTCTAAGTTGTTGCCTTGGGTATTAGCCTAGCGGATTATTATTAAAAGTCTTAAAATAAATTACACGTTGTTATTAATTAGTTTCTAAAGATATAAGAACTAGAGATCATATTTAATATCTTATTTATCCATTTAGGCAAGATGCAAATTCGCAGGTTTCAAAACTGTAATATTAAAGTATAAATAATTATGAAAATAAGGTGAAGACTGTACATAATAAAACTAGGTCACAAAATCCATACACCTTTTCTAGTGCATAATTACCCTGTCTAATTAATTATTTTCGTATTTCAAAACTCAGATTGACACTGTGATGGTCGCTCGACGATAGTACATGTTTAAAACGAAAAAAAACAACAGAAATCTAGAAATGTAGATACTACTCCCGTGAGAGATGTTTTATTTACTTCTGATATTACTAAACTATTTTTAAGTTTCTACACATATTAAACAGGTTAAATCAGTGTTAGAAAACGGGTATGAGCAACTTGAAGAAGCGTAGATGTGGATTTATTGCGTAAAAAGCATACTCTTACTTTATAAATTTAATTAAAAAAATTAAAAATTAAATTTTTTTTAAGCTTGACTAATTATTTTAGAATTGTTTTGATAGGTTATTTGAAAAGAGTGATAAATATGTGACAATTTTATTATTTTTAAAAATTCAATTTTTTTTAAATTTTCGTGAAACAAATTGTGCGCTATAAAATTTTCTTTCGAATGACACATTTTTTATTTATAGGGAGTATAACCTTTTCAGGACTTCGGGGCAATACAGTGGTTTTTGAGGAATTATCCCACTAAAAGTAATGCAAAGGATAATAAAATTAGCGAATTAGTAGATTAGTCCATTATAACAAGGGATAAAAAAGCTAAACCCTAAACAAATTTGAAGAAAATTTAAAAACTTACATAGCTCGGACCAATAGATCTTCGAGTCAAAAACTAAATTAATAGTTTAATAGTGGGAAGCCAGATTTCCCGCACGGTACTGATGAGTTCCAACTAGGACGAAACTGGTCTACCGTTGGAAATTCTGGCTATTTTATTTAATTTAGTTTTTCACTCGAAGATCTATTGGTCCGAGTTTCGCGTCTTTTGTTTGCTCGAAGACCTATCGGTACGAGCTATGTAAGTTTTTAAATTTTCTTCAAATTTGCTTAGGGTTTAGCTTTTTTATCCCTTTTTATAATGGACCAGTGATGTTCCGGCGTGATTTAGGAATGTACTTTCCCCTAGGTCAAAATGTACTTTTGGAGGATAAAATGTACTTTTCGTTTATAAGGTGAGCGGCCGCGCCCTCTATGAGTTTTTTTACCAAAAAGCGCGGGAAATTTCGAAACGTTTCTAGTTTTTTAACTTTTTTATTGCTATAATCATATGTAACATAATCACTTAAAAGTATGCCAAAAAGCATTTTCGCTAATGAAACCTTGTTCACGGGATATGACCTAAATTACGTCACTTACAATTCCGTGACGAAATACGCGTCATCAACTTTACTGATTGGAAACGGAAGTTAGTGAGAATTCCTCGCGCGTTTCTGGCTTTGTCCATGTCAAGTTTAGCTCGTGCCTCGCGATCACATGATTTCATTTCCATGGAAACCTTTTCAATAGCGCAAGGATTATAAGCATTTCTGCATTTTTGGGTCCGCTTAATGTATGTTCCGCGTGAAAGAAGGTCTCATTGAATTTTTTTTCATTGGAAGTGTTATACAGAGCCATACTTATCAGTAATTATGTTACATATGCTATAATAAAAGAACAAACTGTAATAACGCAGATGTTCCTAGGTATAACTCAGATGTTACATTACACAAAATTAGATGATGGACGCGAAAATTGTAAATACAAGAAATGAGTGGAAACAAAAATTTGCTCAAATTTTAATATTTGTCCAAAGTTTTCTAAAACCCACCCCATCTATTGTGTGGTGAAAACCCGAAAATAAACCATAAAAGTAGTAAGTACACAAAACATTCCACAAAACAAATGTACACCTGTTACCCCGCGAGTGATTGAGTCTATGGACTAATCTACTAATTCGCTAATTCGCTAATTTTATCATCCCACTAAAAGTATCCCCGCTTTGGTAGTTATTTAATTTCTCATATCTACTAGAACGTCTTTCGTGAATCTAAAACCACGTACCTCATTATTAAGAAATTATATTTTAATAAATATCCAAACTATAATGAAAATAATTAATTTATAACTCGGATATTGTTGTTGATATGTTAATTAAGGGTGCATTTAAAAAATAAACACTAAATGTGAAACAATGAAGGTTTCAAGTGAGAAAACCTCTTCAGGGCGGGCACGCTTCATCTAATAGAAGAATTGGGTGTTTCTACTATCGTTCTAGACTAGCGCCATGAGCGAGAAAAGAGAGAAGCTATGGCGCACCCCAGTGACGTAGCGTGTATTTCTTCCGCCCGGGGCAAACCCTAAATTTGCCGCCCCCTTTTTTCGCAACTAATTTAAAATTTAAAAAATCGGTGAAAGTTCTGTGGTACTCTGTTGCTCTGTTAATTGTAAAAGGATTCAAGTCGTTTAGAAATTAAAATTCTACTGTGCGTGTTTTTGGCAACGCGAACTCTTTGATGCAATGGTCAATATTAATTTGTGACTCTTGTTCGATTGCCAAGATACCCAGATTTGTTAATCTCCACGTGCACATTGTAGACCTTAAATAATTTCTTATTACTTTTCCGATCCACTATCTCGGCCGGCCGTGTTCGTCTCAATTTTCCAGGCCGCTGGCCGCCCCCTTCATCTAAGCCGCCCGGGGCCATGGATCATGGCCCCCTTTGCCCCTCCCACGCTACGCCACTGGCGCACCCTACCAAACAAGGAGGGTTCTACCAAAGAATTTAGACCCCAGGAATGGAAAGAAAAACCGTTAATGTCTCGGCTCTGGAGTTGACGGGTGAGCTTCCGGCTAGGCGAATCAATAGAACCGGAAATAAGCCCGTCAACCTAGGTTTGCCTTTGGAGGCTCGAGACAAGCAAATTACACTAGATAGAGCTGCAGTTTCCATTCCTGGGGTCTAAATTCTTTGGTTCTACTCCCTTCGATCATATGGATGCCGAGAACAGAACTAAATTATTTTTTTTTTGAAATCGGAAGTCAATATTTTGGAAAAATGAGGCATTTTCCATGGGGAACTCAATGACAGAAAAAGCAAAAGATTTGAGGAGAGGGCACTTTTTAAGCGCTTAAACCGCTATAACGATGGTTTAACCCTGCGGTTTTCTACCGGTGTATTGCGGAACCCTGGAAACAGTGGCGTAGCCAGAAATCCTTCAAGGGAGGGGTTTAAACTATGTAATATACCTAAGGGGACATGCGTCAGATTTATAGCCCGGTGTACCCGGTAAGATTGATACCTAAGGGGGTCGAGAAGGGGATGAAATTTTAGTACAGCCAAAGATACACCCAAGGGGGGGGGAGTTTGACACGGAAACCCCCCTCCTTGTCTACGCCACTGCCTGGAAACCTTTAAAAAAACATAAAAGATTAAAAACCCAAGCATCAACCCACCCCTTACTTTAGAACAGTGGTTTGCAACCTGCGTACCGAGAGATGGCTCCAGGGGTTCCATGGAAACATTTAAAATAAAATTATAAAATGGTTAAAATCCCGAGTAACAAATATCTAATCTAGCTAATGCAGTCTATTCTACTTCATAGTTGTCATGTTTTGGTTAATAAATTGATAATTCTGCAGTTTTGTTTATAAATAATTTTAATATTTTTATAATAAATAATTATAATTAATTTTAATATTATTATAATAAATAATTATAATTAATTTTAATATTATTATAATAAATAATTATAAATATTATAATTATAACTAATTTTAATATCATTGTTATTATTATAAGTAATTAAAAATGTTATTATTATAAGTAATTAAAAATATTATTATTATAATTAATTTTAATATTATTATTATAATTAATTTTAATATTATTATTATAAATAATTATAAATATTATTATTATTATACTGTCTTGTCTAAATGTTTATGTACCAAATTATAAACCCCCCATATGTACACGTTTACCGGTAAATCTTCTGATTCACCACTTCGACGTATGCAAAGTTTGCAAACACATTTAATTCCTATTGCAACCAAATTGATTTATTTTCCTATTATGCAATTAACTTAAACATGTTCGACTGTCAAGTTGTCTATATGTTTCTTATTTGTTGTACGTTGTAGTGTTCTACCTTGTTGGTCATTTTGTACTGTTGTAGTTCACTGTAAGTAAATTCATTCATTCATTCATAAATAATTATAAATATTATTGTTATTATAAATAATTATAAATATTATTATTATTATACATAATTATAAATATTATTATTATTATTATTATAAATAATTATAAATATTATTATTATTATAAATACTTATAAATATTATTATTATTATTATTATTATTATAAATAATAATTTATTTCTTTATAATTCCAAAAAATCGTATATTTGGAATCTGAGGCGTTTTGACTTTCAAAAATTGGTTTTCCATACCGAACCCCGGGATAATATTTCATCCCTAAAATTTAATTCTGATAAATAAAGGTTGAAAACCACTGTTTTATTAATAGCGGAATAGCAGTAGGGGAAGATGTATATTATAGCACCCTAACTAGTTTGACCGATTTGATGCATGTGCGAACAGGAGCTCTGTGAACGGAAAAATGTAGGGATACCAAAAATTGGCTCGGTCTTCCCAAGTAGACAGAATACTCGCTAACCGAAAATATAGTCCGCCGAAGATTGGGGAACAAATATTTCTCTTGGGGAATATTTTCCCGTAGTAGTTGGTGCTACTCAAACTACATTACCCTCGAGATCGGCGTGTCGCGCGAATCCGTATCTTTTGTGCCTCGTGCTCTGGTATTCGTAGCGGTGGCGATCCGGAGTCGCATCCGGATGGAGCTGGTTTAACGAACTCCCTTTTACGAGAGGGTACTTCCATTAAGGGCTCTCGGGTAATTTTACGCCGACTGTGTTTCTCCGCGTAACAGAGCTGATGGGACCAAATTACAATCCGCTTTGTATACCCGCATTATTAGGCGTGTGTATATACCATATTTTGGGATGCAATCGAATATCTAATATTTTTTCTACGCACGTCAAATACCAAATCGAGTATTTTGAAAACATTACCTAATAGTATGTCATATATACAAAAAAATACCCAATAGTACGTCGAATATCAAAAATAAATACCAAATAGTACGTCGAATATCAAAAATAAATACCAAATAGTACGTCGAATAGCAAAATTAAATACCAAATAGTACGTCGAATATCAAAAACAAAATACCAAATAGTACGTCGAATATCAAAAATATACAAAATGGTACGTCGAATACTAATAAAAAATTACCAAATAGTACGCGGATATAAAAATAAATATCAAACAGTACGTCAAATATCAAAAAATAACAAATAGTACGTCGTTTATCAAAAATATATTCAAAATGGTACGTCGAATAGCAAAAAAAATTACCAAATAGTACGCGGATATAAAAATAAATATCAAATAGTACATCAAATATCAAAAATAAATACCAAATAGTACGTCGAATATCAAAATTAAATACCAAATAGTACGTCGAATATCAAAAACAAAATACCAAATAGTACGTCGAATATCAAAAATATACAAAATGGTACGTCGAATACTAATAAAAAATTACCAAATAGTACGCGGATATAAAAATAAATATCAAATAGTACGTCGTTTATCAAAAATATATTCAAAATGGTACATCGAATAGCAAAAAAAAAATTACCAAATAGTACGTCGTTTATCAAAAATATATTCAAAATGGTACGTCGAATAGCAAAAAAAAATTACCAAATAGTACGCGGATATAAAAATAAATATCAAATAGTACATCAAATATCAAAAAATACCAAATGGTACGTCGTTTATCAAAAACTTACTAAATAGTACGTCGATTATCAATAATATTACCAAATAGTACGTCGAGAATCAAAAACAATTACAAAATAGTACGTTGAATATAAAAAAAAATACAAAATTGTACGACGAATACCAATAAAAATTACCAAATAGTAGGCGGATATAAAAACAATTACCAAATAGTACACCGAATATCAAAAATAATACCAAATAGTACGTCGAGAATCAAACACAATTATCAAATAGTACGTCGAGAATCAAACACAATTATCAAATAGTACGTCGAATATAAAAAAATACCAAATGGTACGTCGAATACTAATAAAAATTACCAAATAGTAGGTGGATATAAAAAATTACAAAATAGTACGTGGTTATAAAGAAATTACCAAATAGTACGTCGAATACCAAAAACATTACCAAATAGTAGACGGATATAAAAACAATTACCAAATAGTACGTCGAGAATCAAACACAATTACCAAATAGTACGTCGAATATAAAAAAAACATATAGTACGTCGAATACCAATAAAATTACCAAATAGTAGGGGGATATAAAGAAATACCAAATAGTACACGGATATAAAAAAATACCAAATAGTACGTTGAATATCAAGAAAAATCCCAAATAGTTTGCAATTAAAAATTGACACGTTTTTTCTAGAAAGTTTCATTATTTTAGTAGTAGTAAATTTAAATTCAAATTTTAGTCTTCAAAAGGTAAATCCAATTACAGACTCTTGTTAGTTATCTCATATTTTAGGAGAGATTTAAAATAATGATATATTAGGCAATTTAAGGAATACCTGAAATTTTACAAAACGCAAACGGCTCTAAAAGTTCGGTTCTAATACTAGTGACGGCCGCTACTTCCTAAGTAATTCTTCTTTAATGGCATTGAAATTGAAAAAATATAAAAATCAACTGTTATTTCTCCAGCTTGTAAACTATTTGAAACAACATATGTCACGGACATTTAAGTACACACAATCCCCCCGATGTTATAACTATATTTTAAATATTAAATTTAAATTTGAACAAATTTTCAATCATTTCGTACATTAACTTAATAAACCTAAGATGAATTTTATCGAAAATGAATTTTCCGAGCTACCTGGTTTTGGAAATAAGGTAGCAAAACGCGAGCTCTTCGGTTTCCCCTTCCATAAAAACTTGTAGAGGTTAGCGGTAATAGTTAGTGTAAGGAGCTGTTGGCTCGTGTGGCATGAAGGGCTTGTTACCACCCTCCTACGCATTGTAACCCGGACACCCGAATTAATGGCTTTAAAAGTCGCTTGATGACACGCACACGCACACGCACACGCACACGCACACGCACTATTCATAAAAATGTGTAACTTTTAAGAAACAAATCGCCAAAAACCAACCAAAATGGGAAAATGATTAACTTCTTGTACTCCGATTCCAAAACCTTTTAACGGGCTTTCGATTGACATATCACCGACCCTTCTAGACCTAGTTGTTACAGAGTTATGTGGAATACGGCAGCGGTGGCATCGGCTACACTGTACGTGGTCCCAGTACACACAAATACCCTAGGAGAATGTGTAAAAACCAAATACTTTTTACCTTAATTTTCAAATATTCGACTATTTGAAAAGGAAAAACGAATATTCGTGAACCTTTTCAAGACCTATTCGATTAGATATTTGATTGAATTATTTGGTATAATCAAATACTTTACACACCGCTACGCATTGTGTAAGGTAATATAATAAACGACTACGAGCGGAGTTACCTGGTATTGCCTTTATTCTCTATTTTGGTAACGTATTTAAATTCTAAAACAGTGGTATACAACCTTTATTTTCCATGGACCCCTTCGCTATCAGAAATAAAATCCAAGGAACCCCTGAAATTTTAGGAATGAAATATTATCCCAGGGGTCGGTCGGCAAAGCCCCCAGCGTTTGGAAAACCAATTTTTGAAATCCAAAACCCCCAGATTTCAATATAATATTATTTTTTAATTATAAAGAAATAAATTATTATTTATAATAATAATATTTATAATTATTTATAAACAAAAATGCAGAATTATCAATTTTTTAATAAAAACATCACAAATATGAAGTAGAATAGACTACATTAGCTGATTAGATATTAGTTATTTGGGTTTTTAAACTTTTTATAATTTTTTTTAATGTTTCCTCGGAACCCCTGGAGCCATCTCTCGGAACCCCAGGGTTCCGCTGTACACAGGTTGCAAACCACTGTTCTAAATTATTGAAAGCAAAAAAAAACTTTATGTAACATTCTTTAAAGCTTCCTAGAGCGAGAAAGGAAGGGGAATACTTATGGAATAATATTATAGACTTATGGTAACAAGATAAGCCCGACTTTTACAAAAAATAAATAATTTAACTTTTAGCATTGCCACTTTCCTTCTGTACTGGGTTGAAAATGATAAAAATAATCCTCGAGCATTTGTCTAAAATATTTAATAGTTAGTAAGCCTACAAAAGGAAATTTACTGAAATAAGTCATTAATTATGCAAAAACCAGTTCTAAGAACTGAAAGAAACAAAGTGTAATCATAGACAGTGTACAGGGTATTTCGAAAGGTTATGCAAAAAGTTTAAAGAGTTGTTGGGGGTGAGTTGAGAAGTATGCCTGGTTTTTGCCCATTTTCCTACGATGAGTTAAAAGAGTGCCAAAGAGCTTCAAAGTGTGGCCTACTAGCCCCTGGAAGTAGGCTGCAACAAGCGCAAAACCAATTAGCGGGGAAATGCGAACGTTATGGTTTGGGTTCGTGTGAAAAAAAGGACTTTGTACACAAATCGAGGTAACCAGCATAAAAAAATTTAACTTGTACACAAATCGAGGTAACCAGCGTAAAAAAGTAAACTTAAACAGTATTTAAAGTCCGTGCTGCTAGTGCGACTTGTGGTGGGGTCTGAAAATTCGAGCGTATTCTCGTCCCCTTAGGGATATATACTTTCTATGGTAACATGATGTAAAAATTGTAAATAATGGATTATCCAATTCCATTTTCTTTAATTATTTCATAAACTTGCTTTTCAACATCTTTTTTTAAGGAAGCGTTGTTGTAAGAAAAATAAAACCACAAAACCAATAAACATCTGGAATATTTTTTGTAAAATAAATAGCTAAGCGACTTCTGAAAAAGCAGTTTGAAAGAATTATTAAGTCATTCTTTGTTTCAGCTAAGAGCAACAAACACAAGGAGAACGCAACTAGCCTTTAAACACGCTAACGCGGTGTTGTGTACAAATTTCATTGGACGAGCCTTTTCGCTGAACGTTTAAGGGGAAGACAATTTCCGAATTTTCCCCTTCCGACGGCAGCAGGCGCTGAAGCTAGAGGCCTGCGCCGATCTGATATCGGTCGGCGGCGGCGTTTGACCCAAAATAAACCGGCGGCGGCTTACGCCGGCGTTTAGGCCTACGGCGGCGGCGTCTTCGGCGTGGCCAAAATGACCGGCCGCGGCGGCGTACGCCGGCGTTTGTATAAATTTTAGAACTATTTTTTGTAGCGACAGTTTAAAAAACACGCGACCAGAAGGGCAAGAGCAAATACCAACTCGTACTAGTCCTTCCATGGACTAATTAATGTACTTCGCACAGGGACGCCGCGTTTCCGAATATTTGCTTCGGGCGATTGTTAAATGTGCGGTCTGGTGGCGGAGTTAGGAACTAACGGAAAACTAGGGTCAACCGGGGAAGAAGGAAAGGGGGGGGGACATTACGATAAACCAAGCAACATTAAAATTTAAAGGGAATTAAAATGTGGATAAGCCTTGGTTATATTAGTGACTCTTTCTATAGCCAAGATAGCAATGCTGGAATCTATTAAAGCTAAGTGAAAATGCTATTACTCTGCGTCGACCGAAATCCGAAAACCAAAATTTGACGTTCGACGTCGTATTCAAATGTCGCTAATTTCGCGTAAATGAAAACCAAGCTTAATATACCCAAAAAAAATTTTTAAAAAAATAAACGGCGGCGGCGGCGACGGCGTGCACCGATTTTCAAGCAATCGGCGGCGGTGCGATCGGCGCATTCAAAATTATCGTCGGCGGCGGCATTTAGCGGCGGCTCAAGCCTCTAGCTGAAGCGTCTAAAGCCTAGAACACACATACGTAAAAATCGAACGGAAAACCAAACTGAAACGAAAACGCAAAATTTAACAAGTTGGCAAGCCAAAATATACCTCTCCTCGGAAGAATTGTCCCTAGTGGTATTAATTTCTCGAGATAACCCTTAAAGATATATAATGTTATCCCGGTTCTATCCCGCCCGGTATAAAATTTTAATTATAATTAAAATAATTGAGACGAAACGACCAATTTTAATTTATTCAGAATATCATAAGTTAAGTAGTTACAACAGTGAGTTAGACGTACTATAACAATGCACAATTGAATTAAACCCTTTTTACAGTACAAGTTTATCAATTGAATATAATACGAAGCAAATTTTTATGAAATAAATATCTACAGATGGTATTATAACGACCGTTCGCTTTTTGGTTTATAATTTTAACGGAATAGGGCCGATTTTAATTAAACGATAGTTTATCGAAATTTTGTTAAAAGAATATTCCCTAAGGCCGCGCGATAAATTTACGAGAATAATTTCCCGTCGCCGTTATATCGAAAATTTATTTGATTCGGGATTGCCAGAACTTTAATGTTGTGGGCGAGTGATTAGAAAATAAAATGGCAACCAGAATTATGCAAAATTATAAATGTTTATTTTTATTCAGAACAGTCTATGGAACGTTCTAGATTTAACTTTCATCAATAACCCAACAATATATATCCCTTCTACGTAATTGTACAGAACTGGTACTCAAGTGTCTAAGACTAGATTTGTCTTAGTTCATCGTGATTGGAAAACAAACCAAAACACACTTACACTTAAGTAAAAATCATAAATTATACTGAGTAATTTTAACTTAATTCAAACTACCTAACTATAAACTCTGTCTTAATTAACAGCTGAGAGCTGTTCGCTACTAATTACTTCCAATCTACTTAATTAGCCTCACAGGTTGAGTTGATAATTTCAAGGGTATAATTAGGTTATTCCAATTCAAAAAATAAAAACAATCAATTTTATCTTACAGCTGACTTGAGTTAGTTCACAATTACTTTAACACTTTCAGTCTTAAACACGCACTGTTCATACACTTAAGTCCATTCACTCACGTTCCAAACGCCAAACACAATTTAACTCTTATCTTGACCGAAGACCGAACATACTAATTAAAACCGCAAAGTTACCTCATAACTTTTGACCGACACCAGGACCCCATCCTGTAGTAGTTCGTCTGACAGCCAAGAACTAAAAAAGACTAAATCTTCTTTATTGACGGCAACGGCTTTATATACGTTTATTTGGCGTTTTTTAGACCCGTCAAGATTTGACTAAAGTTCGAAAAATTGAAGAGATTTTATTTTTTACCCGGTTTGATTGATAGTTCTCCACACGGTGGCGCTATATTATTACTTTGATATAGTTTCCGCGGGAGTTTTGAATAATTATCATTCAATAAACAATATATACAGATATTGTATTAATCCGTTTAGTTCATAATCATAATTGTTCCTTTACTTGAATATTTTCCCTAAGGAAGTCAATGGCTCGGCGGTGAACTATCGGCATTGTAACAATGCGACCCGAGTTCAATTCCTGATCACGATCAAATTTTACATTAAAATACTAAAATATTTAATTAAATATAAGATTAATATAATCTATAAATATTTAATTAAATATAAGATTAATATCATTTATAAATATTTAATTAAATATAAGATTAATATCATTTATAAATATTTAATTAAATTTAAGATTAATATAATTTATAAATATTTAATTACATATAAGATTAATTTAATTTATAAATATTTAAAATGATGTAGAATAAATTATAGTACCTAACGTTATAACTTTGTAAAGGACATTCGCCAAAGCTAAATTTCAAACCAGAATAAATTATGATAGATAATGGCGTCCAAAAAAACATTTAGCAGTCTTTAAGCCAAGGCTTAAATTCTACGTGTAGAAAGGTGCTTACCTCCTATGATAAAAGTGGATCCAATGGCTTGCCAAATGTGTGTTTTTTTTTTTAAATATTGTATCCTTATAATTGGGATTTATTTGTCAAAAAGGCAAGGGTAGTTCCGTACTTTTTCTATAAAGTGTTCCAATTTTTTTCTATAAAGTGTTCCAATTTTTTTCTATTCAGAGCTTTCTTTGATTTGGCGATATTTTATCACGGAGAGCGACGGTGTATGAGACCGACTGCCTATTGGCTGGCTGATAACGTACAATATTTTGTGGTGCCAAAAGTTGATCCATCGCGATTCCCTCCCAATTTTCGGTATTTTTTTGCGTTTACGTTTCAGTTGGGTTTTCCGTTCGATTTTTACGTATGTGTGTTCTAGGCTTTACCAATGAAAAATGTACGCAAGAAAATCCACGACTTTTGACGGGTTGCGTTCTCTTTGTGTGGGGTGCGGTGTTTGTTGCTCCTAGGTGTGACTAGACGTACATGTACCAACGGTTTCTTAACCTAACCAATTTCGGAGACCACGGAGAAGAAACGCAATAACGTAATCCGCTGACAATGAATTTGGGACACGCTAGCTAATTTAAGCCTAAACCGACGTAGAGCTTTCGATATCATCTAACGTGACTAAACTATTTAGGTCCTTTCTTACCAACTGGCAAAACGGTCTGCAAGATCGTGACGAAATAGGCATCGGAGGTATACCCATCGAAGTCTTAGAATCAGTCGTGGAGTACGCCTACACCCGAGAATCTCAAATCGATGACGACATCGTTGAAATGGTCTTAAAGGGAGCTAATCAACTCATGATTGACGGATTGGTTCGAGACTGCGATAATTTCTGGTTCAACGTCATTGACTGCCAAAACTGCATCGGCTTACTCAAATTCCGATCGGCTCACTTCGCTCGCAAACTGGCTGACGAGGCCCAGTCGTTTCTTTTCTACAATTTTGAATAGGTATCTACTCGAGTTGTTCCTGCAAGAAGCGCTGGAATTGATTCAAAGCGATCGTTGTAGGTCGTCTGGAGAGCCGCGCTTCGCTGGTAAGAGTACAACCGACCACATAGAGTTCCTCAAACGGCGTTGCTGCTAAGGACAGTGCGATTGGGTTTTCTTGACTCTGAATACATAACCCACGAGATCCAGAAGCACAGTTACGTTTGGTCAAACAAGTTCTGCGCGCCAGTCATTTCGGAAGCTTTGTGTTTTTTCCACGAATTGGATCATTTGGAGGATCTAGGTGGCGAGCTATTACGCCGGAGTGCGCCATTCCCAGAATTCCTCAAGACCTTCTCTTCGTGATTGGGGGCTGGAGCGGCGGCGAGGTTACAGACACCATCGAAGTGTACGACGCTCGAGCCGACCGCTTCACACAAGTAGGTGTTCATTATAGAAATGCCACCGTTGCCACGTGTAATTGTGTTTACGTAATTCGTGACCAAAGGTGCTGGACATTGACCCTTTCGGACCAAGGGCCTACCACGGCTGCGTCGTCATGGGGCACGAAATTTACGTCATCGGTGGCTTCAACGGGTCTCGATATTTTCGAAGTTGCCGCTGCTACAACGTCTTCACTAGAACGTGGCGCGAAATCGCTCCCATGAACTGCAAACGGTGCTTAGTATTTCGGAATAACTATTTGTATATTAATAAAATTAACGGGCTCCGTTGTAGATGTTACGTCAGCGTGGAGCTAGTAGACGGATTCATCTACGCTATGGGCGGATATGACGAGCACCATCATCAAAACTCGGTGGAAAAGTACGACTTTCGCTTCAATCAGTGGTCACACGTCAGTCCGATGCACTTTCAACGGAGTGAAGCCTGCGCAACCACTCTCAACGAGCTCATTTTCATCACTGGTGGTTTCAACGGGCAAACGGTTTTGGACAGCGTGGAGTACTACAGCCCGAGTCAAGACGAGTGGACGCTGATCCCGCCAAGAATGAATTCGCCAAGAAGCGGGTTGTCCTGCGTGACGTACGACGGTTGCCTCTACGTCATCGGTGGGTTTAACGGCGTCCACAGACTGAGCAGCGGGGAAAGGTTGTCGCCAGGATCGGAAGCGTGGGTGTCCATCCCCGATATGCGAACGCCGAGGAGTAGTTTTGCAATGGAAGTAGGGAAAACTAGTTTTATTTAAACCAAATAAATTCGAAATTGGAGTGAAAACGAAGAGTTTTAAGGTGATTGACGAGACGATTTTTGTCGTCGGAGGCTTCAACGGACTCACCACCACCGAGGAGGTCGAGTATTTCGATATCAAGATTGGACAGTGGTTCGACGCCACGGACATGAGTCTGCAGCGTGGTCCGCCAGGTTCCCAACGCCGGCTCTTACGCCTGCTGCCACCGAGACCAACTGGCCGAACAAAAGTGACAACGCTTGATAAGACGAATTAATCCCTCGACGCCTCTAAATACCATAATTGAAGGCGATGTCGAAGATGATGTCGATTTTGAAGTTTCCACCCCTCGAACACGTGTAGAGGAAACTTGTAGCTAACAATTGTAAGTGTAGAAGTATCTTTATCACGTACCCTCTAATCTCAGCTACAAGTTTTCCCGTTCACGTTTACAAGAGGGTGGCTTAACCGTGGTCTATTATTAGCAATGCACAAAAGTCGAAAGAATAAACATTTCTTGATACACCTGTTTGTCACTTATCACAAATCTATAGTGAGCGCTTAGTGAATGGTAAAACGAAATAACAGTTAATAGAACGTGTACGGTAAACAGTCTGCGCGCACTAAAGCTACGTCTACACTAAGCGTTTCCTAACGCCACCTGATCCTCACTATGAACCTTAAGCAATGTAAAAAAGTCAATACGATAAACGAATGGAACGGACCACGATACATCTTATTTACGCATCTTAATTATAAAACATAATAAAAATATATACAGGAAAAGTTCCAATACGTTTTTCGTTTTCTCAAATCACATAATCCTAGACCTCTTACGAGTTAATTATACACCATAAATAAAATAACTTCGTATATAGATAGGAAACTTCATGTTGTAGAAGTGACGCCAGAGTTTTGGCCGACATCTGGTGGCGGCACCCAAATAATATTATTTGGTGAAGTTCGCACTACTCGAAGTACGTAACGAAATCCCAATTGCAAAGGCTTAAGTGAGCTATATGTATTAAAAGTACTTTTCTAGAACTGAGAGCAAATTTAAAAAATAGCACTAAAGAAATAGCATTCAGTAAAGATTTCCAGTTTGTTTTAAACGCTATTTCTGGTATATTTGAAGACATTTACCTGGCAAAATACGTTTATTCCCAAAACTCCGACCTCAAATTTCTCAATACGTTCTACGCTCTTGAGAACACAGCCAACTGGCGCAGTCACTAGATGTCAGGGCAATCTCGTGAGAGTCAGTTTGCCCCATTGAAGTTTCCTATATATATACGAAGTTATTTTATCTATGGTATACACCTAGGTCGTAGAAGTTAAACATATATACCTTCTAGGTTCGGGGCAGTTTTCAACGGGAACCAATTTCACACCAAACCCGCATGTGTACACCACAAAAATAGACTTTTACGAATTAATTTTTTTTTGTAATTTGCATTCCATTTTTCTCAAAAATTTAAACAATTCGGTTGAAGCTGAAACAAATTTATCTTCAATATTCAGAACATTTTCTTGAAATAGATGATTTTGCTTCTTCATATGATGAAGTGCCTGTTTTAAAGGTAAAAGCTTCAAATCTCTGAGTTTTTTTTTGCCTATTTCGCAAGCTAAAGTGGTTTTTATATTGACAGAACATTCTTTTGAAGCGCAACCCAGTGTAAAGATATCTTTCATGCTTTCCAATTTATAAATTTTAATTTAACACTCTTACTTAATTTGTTTTTATTACTTACTGAAGTGCCTTGAATATGTTTTTGAACTCAATAACCCAGAGATTAATAAATGAACTTCAGCAGGCAACTAGATACATACAGTTCTACTTACATGATTATGATTGGTGATTATTTCTTGCAGTAATTAATCTACTTCATCAGCTTCATGCATTGGATCTAGAACCGAGTCTGTAACTTTACATGAAGGTTTATCTTCAACTAAATTCAAATTTAGCAGACTACTAATTTAAAATAACATTAATCCCAACATATTAAACTTTACTGGGCAAGAACAAAAATTAAATGAGTATTAATTGTTAAGGCAGATGTTGATGGAAGATGTAATATGTCTGGCATGACTTCTGAAGTGTGCATCTTATCATGTTTTCTATAGGTCCGCTTCCAAAACCGTTTATTTTCTATACATCGATAATTCGATATTACTATTAAACACTTAAAATTGTTTACTTTTGTCCCGGTTTCGTTTAATCTTAAGTTAAAATCCGAAGTTGTAACTGAAAAATACAAAAATATAAAACACAAATTACAGTTATTGCGGATTTTATCAAGTTGATTTATATTTCGAGGGCGATTTTGTACGATGTTGAAGAGGAAATAGTGGCAGTAACAAAATTAATTTGTTTTACAATGACGGCAAGATTGTCTTTAAGACCACTTTTGCCCGCATCGTTGGAATTGAACCAAGTAATTGAACACTCCAACAGCATCTACTTTCTAGCTCAGTCAAAAACCAATTTTTTTCTGAGTGAGTAAACGGGTGTCTGTTTCTTTCTAACAGAATGTCTCTCAAGCTTTTGTTCTTACATAGACAAAGATTAAGAGCCTTCAAAGTTTAATTAGGTACACCATATTTCACCAAATAAATCCCATTATAAATACTGTAATATTTAATTAAATATATATTTACCATTATTTGTCTCTTTTTTACTTTTGGACCAATCAGTATAATTGTGTTCTTGGAAAATTAGATTGAACTATAAAAACACGTGACATGCTAACAACTAGTGTGTCAGAATTTATAGCCCGGTGTACCTAGTAACAGAGACCATACCACCGGAGGCCTATCATCATAGTGCCCTACGCCAGCGTCCACCTAGCCCGGACAGGTGACAAATCCAGCATGGGTAGGAGAACCCTACTACTGATGGTCGCACCTTTGACGCAAGCCACTCAACCCAGCAGAAGGTGCAGCAATGGGTGGACCAATCCCCACTTCGCACACAGCAGTGGGAGTAAGAGTGGATGCTATAGCAACTCCAGCCGACACCCTACCTACGTAGGTAAAGAGTCAAACCGTTTGGAGAGAGCTCCTAAAGGGGAACGACGAGCACACAGCAGTCCAAGTAACCCGGCACAGCTGGCACCGGAGATCCCGGCGTGACTCCAAAAGGCCGGGAAACAGGACCGCCGTGCCCTCATACGGAGGCCCGCCTCCCCACAGCAGGCTACCCAATCCGCCGAGGCTAACAACTAGTAGATGAAAGTCTTTTAAATTAAACTGAAATATCTAACAATGGGTTTTCTCTGAAAATTGTAAAATAAATAATATTGAGCAATTTGAGCTTACCTTACTCTGCTGTCATATCTTTTCAGTCTTTTGATTGGTACAATATTTGGTATTAAATTTTACGCTTATCAATTTTAATGCTACATATTTTAATATTACATATTATTATTGTGGAGCTAAACAAAACCTTAAATAGTGACTAAGAAGAATTCAATCGAAACAGATAAGTAATACTTTTCTTATGAATACTGTGTTAAAGTTACGATATTTTCAGTGAACGACCTTGAAACGTTTTCCAAGGTTACTCACGCCAATATTTGGAACCGTCCAAAAAATCATTCCACTATCCCACATTTTTCTTTGGTTCATTCTGTGAATGCCGGTGTGCGAAATTATCTTTAGATTATTTTAATAAAACTTGAGCTTTGTTTTTTAAACTAATAACAATAGAGTGCCAGCAGCTTGAAACCCTGCGACGTCACCAATGTTAAACGTCTATTGAGAAAAAACGCGAGTTTTCATGACAACCATTACGGAAGCTACGGCTGTGACGTCACTAACTTTTAAAAACGCATCAACTGCTAGCACTCTTTAGCGTAAGATAATAGGTGTTTCTATAAAATAAATCAATAAAAAATTAAATGTATAAAATGTTTTTCCCGCGTCACGAGCTTAAGCTTTTTAGTGCTTTATTGGCACGCGCGTTTCGCACGTGGACTTCAAATACCAAAATCTTTATCGACTCCCGCGCACGCTCTCTATCTACAATAACTTAAGCTAGTGACGTAGAAAAAAACAATTAAACGTGACCTTCCGTATTTTATAGAAACACCTATTATAATATATTTCTGATAATTTTCATGGAATTCTCGTCACAGCAATCATTGTCATGTTATTCACGATGATTGCTGTGACGAGAATACCTTGACAATCATCGTGAATAATATGATAATGATAAGATTTTTATGTATATCCTCGGTCACACTACCGGTTTTCATGACGAGTTAATTTCGATTTAATTGTGGAAAAACTGTCATTCAAACCAACTTAATCTAGGTTTTAAAGTCTAGTGTAACTCTTTATTTTGGTTATTATTACGACTTATTCACTAATAAGTAGAGGTGTGCAAATACCATTTTTTGGGGATCGAATCGAATATCAAATATTTTTTTTCAAGGCACGTCAAATACCAAATCGAATATTTATAACGTCAAATAATTTGGTCGAATATTTTTAGAGCAAAATTTTAAGCCAGTTAACTGATCAATACCAAATAGTATTTCGAATACCAAATAGTTCGACGTATTTGATTTTGAAATAACCAAATAGTTTGCATATTTGTCAAAATAATAAAAAAGTAATTGAAATCACTGTTCATTTTACTTGCAATAGTAAAATACTAAACCAAATGTGTAATTTATATTTTATTTAATAAATTTAAACTATAATACTAAACTTTTTCAAAGAAAACTTTTACATACAAAATTTAATATACAAATTTTTAAAGTTTAACTACCCCAGGTCCAAGTCAGCTAGCGACTTTTATTCTTAAGTATAACTACAATTAAAATCAAAGGATCTGCTATATTTTTCATGCTTTGCAGTTTGCAAACACTTCAATAACATCTCGAGTTTTTAAATATATGTAAAACACGAAGGAGCAGATCTTTTATAACAAAAAAAAATTATATTTAATTTAATTTATAATAATTTTAAACCAATAATTTAGTGAACTCAAAAATTCAAAACCGAAAGATCCAAAAAGTTACATACTTCAACTTTCCTCCCAGTTATAAGTTTTGTTTTGAACTTGGTTTACGTTTCAGTTTTACTTTGCTATTCTAGAAAATTCCATAACAAGGAACACGCGAATAATCTAGCCAATAGGCGCTATAATAAACAGTTTCTGCCTTTTGCTAAGAAGTTTTAATACACACGGTATGAATAATGGACGTGCAAGTTACTCTTTATATGGTCCTTGCCGCTGTGGCCTAAAGAGAGGTGCCAAAAATAAGCAATAGTTCGGAAATTTCACAGCGTTCTCCTCTGATGGATTTGAAACTCAACAAATTAGAAAAAGACCCGCGGTTATTCGACCAGTTTGCAAACTATTTGAAAATACCAAATCTTTTTTCCTATCTTTTCAAATATTCGACTATTTGATTAAGAAAAACGAATATTCGTGAACTTTCCCAAGTGCTATTCGATTCGGCGAATAGAATATTCGATTTGGTATTCGATCGAATTATTTGGTCTAACCAAATATTTTGCAAACCCCTACTAATAAGTTAAGATACACTGTATTTTGTCTAAGCTAGCAAACAGTGGCGGCGTCAAGGGCGTAGCCAAAGGTCTTCAA
Organism: Leiobunum rupestre; assembly: GCF_980474605.1. Lineage (NCBI taxonomy): Eukaryota > Metazoa > Arthropoda > Arachnida > Opiliones > Sclerosomatidae > Leiobunum > Leiobunum rupestre. The sequence goes on along the minus strand of NC_143392.1, from coordinate 12,129,183 downwards.
GTTTTGAAGGGCTGTCAAATCCATTGAATAGTACCGCTAGAATGGCAATTTCAATCTGCCTTCCGCGAAACAATTTTTGCAAAATTGAGAACTCTATAATTTGTTGGTAGCGCCATCCGCTGTTAGCGGCGGGAACTATATCCCATACAATTGAATTAATAGTACTAGTGTACTTTGAAAGTGATAGATGGCGCCACCCGTATAATGATAGAGTTGACGGCTGAATGCGCCCAAAGTTCTTACAAGCGGCACTAATTTCAGAATTTGTTTTGCGAAACCACGGCTCCCGAACGCGCCCTTGTCATTCTAGCGGTACTATTCCCAATTCAATGGTCAAATCCTACCATGGAACCCATGTAATTTAAAATAAGCAAAAACCATTTTTGGCTACGTTATAAATACCTTAAAACTCCACAGAAATTCAGGAAGCGTACAAATTCAAATTTAAATCATTTTAGAGGCCGAGAACAGAGATTCCATTTTCTCGTGCGCGAATTTAGACCCCAAACAAGGAAACAAAAATAAATTTTTGTAATATGAATCGTGTACCCGTGTGTAGATGCACTGGTTTGCTCACATTGATTATGGTTAGTAGTTATTTTAGTTTAAAGAGTGTAATTTAAAATTTTTAACAATATTTTTGGAAATACTACTGAAATTAAATAGTATTAAAAATAATTATAAGTGAAAAATACAGCAATTACCAAATTATTTAACCATCACACCAGCCTCTTCGCTGAGTAAAGGAAAATAATATATATATATATATATATATATATATATATATATATATATATATATATATATATATATATATATATATATATATATATATATATATATATATATATATATATATATATATATATATATATATATATATATATATATATAAAGCATCCAAGTCTTAACGATGAATTGAGAACGAAATAGCCAGAAATAACAAAATTACAATTACATACAGGTCAAATCGCTAATTATTTTATTGCACAAACTCAATTTGCAACTAGATTTTGTATTATTTATGAATTATCTTTAAATTTGACTAGAAATTAAACCCGTTTTGCCTGAATGCTCGTATATTCTCGACGTCGTTCGGCCATCTTTTTATATTTCATTTCTAGCCGGGAAGGCGAAAAACGCATGCGCGCACTGTTGCAGTGGTGAAACCTAGGAGGATGAAAGTGAACCTAGAGTGGTATTTACCATACCTATAGCACGGGGCCGTTGTTCGTATGTGTGGAACCGAAATCCGCTGGAGGCGCTCCGTATCCGCCTTGGTTCGTACGATTGTAACGACTTCTAGCCGCAGCTCTAATTAGTAAAAATTAATAAATAGCTTTGTTTATATCGTGAAATAGGCTTAGCTTGATGAGGTGGGCTTAACCAATCTTTCAACATTTAACGTATATCGTTAATAATGGATAAGTAATGGTAATTAATTGACTATCAGCTTTCCTATTTCCAACTTTCCCTTTTTTAGTGTTTGGATTTTTCTTATTTCCTAAATGTTTTGTAATGCAAGTTGAAGTTATAGGTTACTAGGCCTTGGTGACATGGCCAAAATATTAAACATACAAAATAAATCAAATTTTTCTTACCCGCGTCTTTTTTATTAGATGCACAACTATAACTGTGCTCATTCAAAATTGCTGATATTATATTCATTTTATCTTTCAAAATCTTTCTAATTATCTATAACTATAGAAACAGAACGCCTGAAGAGGGGTTTCGACCCGAAAGCTAGCGTAAACCTTTAATTTTAATAAAATATTGAACCATGAAGTATCCGTCGTGCAATAATTTTGTAAATTTAGTATAGAAATACACGACTTTCATCTTCTAGGACCTGCTTAGCTTATTTTAAGGTCACAGTTCAGATTTTGCCGTTCAGAGATGGCAGCACATTACGATGAACCGGGCCAAAGCCGAGAGGCATGTGCAGTACATAGTGCGCGCAAATTACCACTCCAGGTTCACTTTCATCCTCCTAGGTGAAACGAATATACTTCAACCTGTGTTGCCACGTCAATTAGGGGTCCATTTTAAACCAAAAATCCTGGCTACGCTAGTAGAACGGTCTCAGTCTGTTAAACCGGAACGATTTTCAAAGCTGTCAAGAGGTAAATAAATTAAAGATGAGTTAAAAATAAACAGTAAGACTATAATTATGTTTTCGGTACATCATTAGTGACCACGTATCAGAGTACCACACCGGAAAAAATCGCCGCGAAATGCGAGGGGCACTTGATACCGTATCTGGACAATCATAATACGGAATTTTTAATAAACCCAGGTAAATTCATTAAAGCATAATATCTAGCTCTATTTACACGAGCAATTAGTTCCGAGCCCCGGGCGTACCGAGATCCAATTATAATTCCCATTAAAAATTCCTCCTCGTAATTAAGACGCCCAGTGTCGAGGTATTAATTTGCTAATCTCTCTTTTCAGGCCGCGGTCTTCTTTCAACTTAGTACAGCCTAGTAATGCGGGGTGCCTGTAATTAAAGCGCGTCGCGAGTCCCTCTTCACTCTCTCTTTCTCTCCCACTGTCAAAAACGGCTGAACTGAGATTCACCGTCTCTTGGAATTATATCAAGATAGAAGCGGTGTTTTGGAAATTTTATTTTGCTTTAGTTGACAGGGGCTCTTAATTTCTTTGAAAAATATCCCCCGAAATAAAGCTATACTTTTTGGAGAATATTTGTTCAGTGTTTTTCTCAGAAATTATGAAGTTACAGGTCGGGTTTTAAGCTTTCTGAGAAAATTATATTTAATATCATAAGTCGATGATTCTGAAAAAAGTAGTACCTCTTTAAGTCATCAAAAATTAAATATAATAATAATAATAATAATAATAATTTTAACAAGCTAGACTAATAAGTAAAAAATTATAAGACTTTTTGGCTTTAAAAATAAATAGATGTGTGTTTTATGTAATGTTAGTAAATACCTTGAAAAAGCGGCTTTATATTTTTTGAGCAATTTTAAATAGATTTGTTTTTTATGTAATGTTAGTAAATACCATTAAAAGCGGATTTATATTTTTTGAACCATTTTAAATAGATGTGTTTTTTGTGTAAATTTAGTAAATACCATGAAAAAGCGGCTTTATATTTTTTGAACCATTTTAAATAGATGTGTTTTATGTAATGTTAGTAAATACCATGAAAAAGCGGCTTTATAATTTTTGAACCATTTTAAATAGATGTGTTTTTTATGTAATGTTAGTAAATACCATAAAAAAGCGGCTTTATAATTTTTGAACCATTTTAAATAGATGTGTTTTTTATGTAATGTTAGTAAATACCATGAAAAAGCGGCTTTATATTTTTTGAACCATTTTAAATAGATGTGTTTTTTATGTAATGTTAGTAAATACCATGAAAAGGCGGCTTTATATTTTTTGAACCATTTTAAATAGATGTGTTTTTTTGTGTAAATTTAGTAAATACCATGAAAAGGCGGCTTTATATTTTTTGAACCATTTTAAATAGATGTGTTTTTTATGTAATGTTAGTAAATACCATTAAAAGCGAATTTATATTTTTTGAACCATTTTAAATAGATGTGTTTTTTTGTGTAAATTTAGTAAATACCATGAAAAAGCGGCTTTATAATTTTTGAACCATTTTAAATAGATGTGTTTTTTATGCAATGTTAGTAAATACCATGAAAAAGCGGCTTTATAATTTTTGAACCATTTTAAATAGATGTGTTTTTTATGTAATGTTAGTAAATACCATGAAAAAGCGGCTTTATATTTTTTGAACCATTTTAAATAGATGTGTTTTTTATGTAATGTTAGTAAATACCATGAAAAGGCGGCTTTATATTTTTTGAACCATTTTAAATAGATGTGTTTTTTTGTGTAAATTTAGTAAATACCATGAAAAGGCGGCTTTATATTTTTTGAACCATTTTAAATAGATGTGTTTTTTATGTAATGTTAGTAAATACCATTAAAAGCGAATTTATATTTTTTGAACTATTTTAAATAGATGTGTTTTTTTGTGTAAATTTAGTAAATACCATGAAAAAGCGGCTTTATAATTTTTGAACCATTTTAAATAGATGTGTTTTTTATGTAAGGTTAGTAAATACCATGAAAAGGCGGCTTTATATTTTTTGAACCATTTTAAATAGATGTGTTTTTTTGTGTAAATTTAGTAAATACCATGAAAAAGCGGCTTTATAATTTTTGAACCATTTTAAATAGATGTGTTTTTTATGTAATGTTAGTAAATACCATGAAAAAGCGGCTTTATAATTTTTGAACCATTTTAAATAGATGTGTTTTTTATTTAATGTTAGTAAATACCATGAAAAAGTGGCTTTATATTTTTTGAACCATTTTAAATAGATGTGTTTTTTATGTAATGTTAGTAAATACCATGAAAAGGCGGCTTTATATTTTTTGAACCATTTTAAATAGATGTGTTTTTTTGTGTAAATTTAGTAAATACCATGAAAAGGCGGCTTTATATTTTTTGAACCATTTTAAATAGATGTGTTTTTATGTAATGTTAGTAAATACCATTAAAAGCGAATTTATATTTTTTGAACTATTTTAAATAGATGTGTTTTTTTGTGTAAATTTAGTAAATACCATGAAAAAGCGGCTTTATAATTTTTGAACCATTTTAAATAGATGTGTTTTTTATGTAATGTTAGTAAATACCATTAAAAGCGAATTTATATTTTTTGAACCATTTTAAATAGATGTGTTTTTTATGTAATGTTAGTAAATACCATTAAAAGCGAATTTATATTTTTTTAACCATTTTAAATAGATGTGTTTTTTTGTGTAAATTTAGTAAATACCATGAAAAAGCGGCTTTATAATTTTTGAACCATTTTAAATAGATGTGTTTTTTATGTAATGTTAGTAAATACCATGAAAAAGCGGCTTTATATTTTTTGAACCATTTTAAATAGATGTGTTTTTTATGTAATGTTAGTAAATACCATGAAAAGGCGGCTTTATATTTTTTGAACCATTTTAAATAGATGTGTTTTTTGTGTAAATTTAGTAAATACCATGAAAAGGCGGCTTTATATTTTTTGAACCATTTTAAATAGATGTGTTTTTTATGTAATGTTAGTAAATACCATTAAAAGCGAATTTATATTTTTTGAACCATTTTAAATAGATGTGTTTTTTTGTGTAAATTTAGTAAATACCATGAAAAAGCGGCTTTATAATTTTTTAACCATTTTAAATAGATGTGTTTTTTATGTAATGTTAGTAAATACCATTAAAAGCGAATTTATATTTTTTGAACCATTTTAAATAGATGTGTTTTTTATGTAATGTTAGTAAATACCATTAAAAGCGAATTTATATTTTTTGAACCATTTTAAATAGATGTGTTTTTTGTGTAAATTTAGTAAATACCATGAAAAAGCGGCTTTATAATTTTTGAACCATTTTAAATAGATGTGTTTTTTATGTAATGTTAGTAAATACCATGAAAAAGCGGCTTTATAATTTTTGAACCATTTTAAATAGATGTGTTTTTTATGTAATGTTAGTAAATACCATGAAAAGGCGGCTTTATATTTTTTGAACCATTTTAAATAGATGTGTTTTTTATGTAATGTTAGTAAATACCATTAAAAGCGAATTTATATTTTTTGAACTATTTTAAATAGATGTGTTTTTTTTGTGTAAATTTAGTAAATACCATGAAAAAGCGGCTTTATATTTTTTTAACCATTTTAAATAGATGTGTTTTTTAAGTAGTGTTATAATAATAATGGTCACCACCCAAGCCCCAAGTCATCTAGACACTTTTATTGTCTTTAATTCCGGTGGCCGGGTAAAATTGAGATATCATAAGCTTGATTAAAATGTATTTAGCGAGTATTCGCTTTCAAATGAACTCAAAAGGAACTATTCTGTGGAATCATGGCATAGGGGCATTCAATCTCATCCAAGTATCTGGAAGTTCTTAAAAGCTGCAAGAAGAGGAGGCTTGAGCATCGATGAGGATTCGCAGAATACTTCGTGGTGAAACTCCTAAAAGCAGGGCCGTTTTAATCTTTCAGGAAGCCTTAGGCAAAAACCTCTCATTTACCGTTAACATCAACTAGTTTTTATGGAAAGGGGAAACTGAAGAACACGGGGAAAATCCAACATAAACTGCAGTGGTGACTGGTGAGAGAACTTGCAAACTCAACGCAAGTGTATTTCTGGCGAATAACATTAACAGAGTAAAGAGATGCATACTTATCATTTAAAAGATATATTATTTACTTCTGTTATTGTTATTTTCATTATCAACTGAATTTTACATAAAAAAATTTATGAATATTTTCTATAATAAATTATTTTTCTAAGAAACTGGGTTTTTAAGAGTAAGATTTTGAATTATTCATTCGGGACTTATTTTTAATTATTCATTCAGCACCTATTCTTTAATATTCTGTGCCTCTGAGAATTATCTTTTAATAAAAATATAGGCATATGGTTAATTATTTCTATCGTGTTTGGAACTTCCCGAAAATAATTTTCTTTTCCTAATCAGAAAGAGCCTAATTCATCACAAAAATGATTGTTTTCATCACTTTCGTTACACGCGATCGCTAGCTAGAAAATTGATTTCATTTCCTCAGTCGGACATTCGTTTCACGATTCGACGTGAAAAACAAACGGGACTTAAAGGGGAACGGCCAAGCTTTTCCAAATATGGCCTTATTTCCGTATCAAAAGATTAACAAGACGTTCAATATACTAACACGTACCTTTTTTTGTCTTGAAAAAAATAGCTTTTGGCCCAAAAAGTTGAAACGAAAAATAACGCCAGGTGTTTGGGTTGGAATTTTCGCCGCCATCTTAGGTGCTGCCGCCAGCGCCCCTAACCCCGTATGAGCGATTTGCGAACTATCCTAACTTTTAAAATCGCGCAATTTAGGCTTAAGTCTCTTATAACTGGAACGCGCCACGCGCGCGAAACAATTTTTTTGCGTCTTCAGCAGCGCGCGCTTTTACGTTGTTTTTCTGCAAAGACTATATATACGCTTCGCTTACTAGACAGGCGTGTTCCTAGGAAAAACCTGTTAACACCTCTGTAGCACTGTAAAAGCTGGGGTAATATTTTGACCAGCGGCTAGAGGCGCCACTAGTAACACAGCTCAAGCTAAGGGAAAATTTTTACCAGCGTCGAGATGGAGCCACAATCGTTATGCAAGTTGAGCCATAGAACACGCCTGTCTAGTAAGCGAAACGTATATATAGTCTTTGTTTTTCTGTCTCACCGACTTCTCACCAGGTGTCGCGGCGGACGCGCGCTTTTCGATTTCCCGAAATTTCTTTATTTTCATAAAAATTAACCATTCAATATGTTTTGATGCGGTTTTCGCCATAAATTTTAGTTTTTAATGGGCTATAGGGCTATCTAACTGGTTAAAGCTTCCCCTTTAAGAGGTTGTAATCAGAATTTTAATGATTGTAAACTTTCATTTCGTAAATTAACTCAAGTTCTAAAACGCACGTACAACCCTCGGGGGGGATATCTCAAACGTCTAAAAGGTTCAATTAGGAGCTCTGAAATATCTTCTCTTTTCCGTTACGGTGAAATTTTAATTAAAACGTAACTGGATACTTGGGGAACAAATTGGTAAATGTTTCGCGACTCGATTTGCTAACTCGAAATCGAAGGCTTCAAATAGAATCGTTGTTCTTTTTGTTCGTTCCAAAAAGCTTTGGGGGAAATTTGCCATTCAACTTTGCTAGCTTCGTAAATATTGAACAAAAGGACGAACCCGGATTAGCTCGACTTATCCGGCGTTCTGAATCGCCTTTTAAAAGTTTTCTCGTCGCTTCCGCTCTTCCACCCGTTCACTTCCGTTTCCACCCCCCACTTTGCGTAAACGTCCGTGGTCGATCCTTTTTTCTAGTTTAATTACTCGTAACTTTGATGAAGCAATTTGAAGCTGGTTTCTTCTCTCGGTATGCTTTGGAATTTCGGTTGACTTACTAACTTCCGATATACCCGAGTCTAGTCTCGGAGCTTTTGAAAAAGCGGAAGTGCCTCGTTTCTACTTCCGTTCCTCCCTCCGGAACAACCGGAAATTGATGCCTAACTGGGCTTCCGTTTCTTCTCTTCCCCCAGCGTTCGTCTTTGGAATGCCGCGAAGATATAAGCTACCATTCTCGTTCCTACTTAGTGTCTAGTCAGGTTGTCTCGACACGCGTATCGAGTATAAGAGAGTCCCTTTCACGTGACAGGGCCGACGAAGCCGGAGAGTTTCCTCCGTATGGATAATTCCATTCAGTTGCTATTTTCCATTTCCGTTTCTTATTTGAAACGTTTTGAGCGTCGTCCAGAATTTGTTTTGACCAAAGTCATTTGGGGATTAGGGTACCCTGACACCACCCCTATTTTCCCTTTCAGCGGTTTTCAATTTGCCACGCCTAAAATCATCGTCGGGTTATTATGAAATTGAAAAGTGTGGAGAGGCAAATATTATTACGAAGTCAATTGGTTGAAACTCCCGACGGCTTTTACAATCATTTCCAATTTTCTCTGACAAACCATTGTTGTCTATCGATTTTTGCTACGGCTAAAATATTTAGATTCGCTCCGTGGTCATGATCTCACTTGAGTTACCACGGAAAACCTTGAAAACCCGGAAATATCAGAGATATTCTAATTTTTATTAAAAAATCAGGTAAATAATGAAAATTCCCATTTTTTTGTAATAATTATGAAATTTATGAAAATTCCCATTTTTTTTGTAATAATTAGGAAATTTATGAAAATTCCCATTTTTTGTAATAATCAGGGAATTAATGGATATTCCCATTTTTGGTAAATATCAGAAAATTAATGGATATTCCCATTTTTTGTAATAATCAGGGAAATAATTGATAATTCCATTTTTGTAATAATCAGGGAAATAATGGATATTTCCATTTTTTGTAATAACCAGGGAAATAATGGATATTTCCTTTTTTTAATAATAAGGGAAAAAATTGACATTTCCATTTTTGTAATAATCAGGGAAATAATGTATATTCCCATATTTTGTAATAATCGGGGAAATAATGGATATTCCCATATTTGGTAATAATCAGGGAAATAATGGATATTCCCATTTTTTTAATAATCGGGGAAAAGTGGATATTCCATTTTTTGTAAATATCAGAGAATTAATGGATATTCCCATTTTTTGTAATAATCAGGGAAATAATGGATATTTCCATTTTTGTAATAATCAGGGAAATAATGGATATTTCCATTTTTTGTAATAACCAGGGAAATAATGGATATTTCCTTTTTTTAATAATAAGGGAAAAAATTGACATTTCCATTTTTGTAATAATCAGGGAAATAATGTATATTCCCATATTTTGTAATAATCGGGGAAATAATGGATATTCCCATATTTGGTAATAATCAGGGAAATAATGGATATTCCCATTTTTTTAATAATCAGGGAAAAGTGGATATTCCATTTTTTTGTAATAACCAGGGAAATAATGGATATTTCCATTTTTTGTAATAATCAGGGAAATAATGGATATTCCCATTTTTTAATAATCAGGGAAAAGTGGATATTCCATTTTTTGTAAATATCAGAGAGTTATTGGATATTCCCATTTTTTGTAATAATCAGGGAAATAATGGATATTTCCATTTTTGTAATAATCATGGAAATAATGGATATTTCCATTTTTTGTAATAACCAGGGAAATAATGGATATTTCCTTTTTTTAATAATAAGGGAAAAAATTGACATTTCCATTTTTGTAATAATCAGGGAAATAATGTATATTCCCATATTTTGTAATAATCGGGGAAATAATGGATATTCCCATATTTGGTAATAATCAGGGAAATAATGGATATTCCCATTTTTTTAATAATCAGGGAAAAGTGGATATTCCATTTTTTTGTAATAATCAGGGAAATAATGGATATTTCCATTTTTTGTAATAATCAGGGAAATAATGGATATTCCCATTTTTTTAATAATCAGGGAAAAGTGGATATTCCATTTTTTGTAAATATCAGAGAGTTAATGGATATTCCCATTTTTTGTAATAATCAGGGAAATAATGGATATTTCCTTTTTTGTAATAATCATGGAAATAATGGATATTTCAATTTTTTGTAATAACCAGGGAAATAATGGATATTTCCTTTTTTTAATAATAAGGGAAAAAATTGACATTTCCATTTTTGTAATAATCAGGGAAATAATGTATATTCCCATATTTTGTAATAATCGGGGAAATAATGGATATTCCCATATTTGGTAATAATCAGGGAAATAATGGATATTCCCATTTTTTTAATAATCAGGGAAAAGTGGATATTCCATTTTTTTGTAATAATCAGGGAAATAATGGATATTTCCATTTTTTGTAATAATCAGGGAAATAATGGATATTCCCATTTTTTGTAAATATCAGAGAATTAATGGATATTCCCATTTTTTGTAAATATCAGATAATTAATGGATATTCCCATTTTTTGTAATAATCAGGGAAATAATGGATATTTCCATTTTGGTAATAATCAGGGAAATAATGGATATTTCCATTTTTTGTAATAATCAGGGAAATAATGGATATTCCCATTTTTTTAATAATCAGGGAAAAGTGGATATTCCATTTTTTGGTAATAATCAGGGAAATAATGGATATTCCCATTTTTTTGAATAATCAAAGAAATAATGGATACTTCCATTTTTTTTAATAATCGGGGAAATAATTTAAATTACAATTTATTGGTAAAAATCCGGAAAATCAGGAATATTATATTTTTTTGTAAAAATTTGTAAAAACCGGAAATTTATGAGTGTTTAGAATGTTTTTTCACCTAAATCTGGAAATAGCAGCACAAAAACCAAATATCAAGGAAATTGGTTTGTAAATAGTGGTTTGAACCCTGGCTATATCATGAACGTAAATTCCGAATAAGGGAAGCCGGTAAAAAAAAATCTTTCGAGCCGCTAGATTTAAAGGAACTGGCTGCTAGGTTAATACCCTTGGCACCTCCTTAGGCCTAAGGCATCAGGCGACTTTTAAAGCCTTTAATTCAGGTAGCCGGGTTACAATGCGTAGGGGGGTGGTGGCAAGCCCAGCATGCCACGCGAGCCAACAGCTCCCTACACTCACTATTACCGTTAACCTCGACAAGTTTTTATGGAAGGGGAAACCGAACCCTTAAACCAGTGTGGAGAGAACTTGCCCCAGTGCCACGAGCTGGGATCGAACCCGGCTCCTGTTGCTGCGAGGCGAAAATGCTAACCACTCCGCCACCCCATAAAAAAAACCCGGTTGCTTATTCGTAATTCACCAAAAACGCCTGTAAGGTATCGCGAAAAATATCAATTTTATTATTAAGCATATTACTCGTAACTCTAAAAAAATACTGTTGATAAACGTAATTTAGTTATATACCTTTTCATATTTTAACTTATTTTTATTCAAAAGAAAAGATGTTTATTATAATTTAAGATTAAATTTTAACGCTAAGCCTTGGCCGTAAGATGGTGAACGTGGGAAATTCGAGAGACTAGTTCTTGAATAGCGACAGGGCCTATTTTAGTGGGTAGTTCGGCATTATTTCGGTAGATCTGTATTGTAGAACTACCCAAAGTTTTCATTTGGGAAGTACTTTTGTATAGTTCTACAATTAAGTTATTGTTCTAAAAATCAGATTGGTACACTGGTGATCACGGATTTTAACCATATAGAATACTTAATACAGTGGCGTAGCCGGGTTTTTGGTTCGGTGAGGAAACCATTGAAGAAAAAGTAAAAAAGAATAAAAATATTTGTACGTACGTTTCAGGGGGTGCATGTACCCCCTCTGCCCCCCTGGCTACGCCACTGACTTAGCAGTGACATTGCTGATTCGTTTACGTTTAACAACACTGAAACTAAGCTTTTGTTTGTTTGTTGTTTGTTCGGGGGTGGGTATAAATCAGAATCGCACTTAGGTAATTCTGAAAAATCTTTAAAATAGGTTCTAGTTGGTAAGTTTTTAAAATCTCCACCAATCGGACCTATTGAACTATGTTTTAGAGGCTGCCGAACACGACATCTATCGTACAATTCTGTTACTATATACACGAGAGCCACTACTCGATTCAAATCGATAAACAAACCGTACAAGTAAGCCGAACTATTTATTTTGGTCTCGCCCAACTTGCTTTTATTTCTAATTGGTTTTCACGCCTCGTAATTAAGGATCGCGGCGTTTTATCTCCGTCGGAAATAGATGAACTATGACAAATAAACCTGACGTACTGTTCGTTTGATCCGCTTTGCGTTTTCAACACTCCTTATGCACTATTCATCCGTGGTGTGTATATCGAGAGGATTCCAGATAATATCTTCAAACTATGTCATGTGAGACGTTTTCATCTAAGGATCGTTCATGCTTCATTCACATTCCGCATCGTGGATATTTGAGATGGAGAAATTATTCAATTTAAGGGGGAAGACTACAGTGGCCATTGTTTACTTTCGCGCTATTTCAAGCTGAACTCTTTTAATTTTTTATTTTAACTTATAAAATTAATAGTTATGCGTAGAACAGGCTCTTGTTTAGTGCTTAAAATAATTTTGACAATTTTAAATTTAAAAGTAATTAAGTTATTACGTTTTAATTCGGACCCCCGGAGCTAAACAAGTTGGGCAAGCGCCCAAACTACCCTTTAGTTAGGACCTGATATCTCGTTAACTATTAATATGAGAATTATCAAAATTATTTTAAGCACTAGAGGAAGGTTCAGCCTAATAATAAAAATATAATTCAATGATGTAATTGTTAAAACAAAAACGTTCAGCTTGAACGAAAAAGAGGCTTTTACTGTATTCTTCCCCCTTAAGTGGATCTTCGCGAGAATATATTCGTAAAATATGAAAGGGATTTACCCAGTGGCGGCCGAATAGGGGGCTACAGGGGTACCAGAAAACCATTCTACATTTTAAAAGGGGGTATAATCAATGTATTTTACCCCCCAAAATTGCACTTCCAAAAATTTCATATATCTTATTTTGGACTATAATTTTCCCAAATCCTCAGAAATAATAAAAATTTTATATAATATAATTATATAAATTAATTAAAAACTGGATTAAACTTGCTATTTGCTAAACACTATAATAATAATAATCAGCTAGGCTAATACCCTTGTCACCACCTTAGGCCTAAGTCATCAAGCGACTTTCGAAGCCTTTAATTCAGGTGGACGGGTTACAATGCGTAGGAGGGTGGTGACAAACCCTGCATGCCACGCGTTCGAGCCAACAGCTACCTACATTAACTATTACCGTTAACCTCAACATGCTGTGGAAGGGGAAACCGAAGAGCTCGGTGGAAAACCCCTTAAACCAGTGGGGAAAGAACTTGCAAACTCAACGCGGTAGGAGTTGTTCCGAGTTTTCACCCTGTGCCACAAGCTGTGATCGAACTGGGCTCCTCTTGCTGCGAGGCGAAAGAGCTAACCACTCCGCCACCCCATCTGCTTCATTGTGGTGAAAATCATTACCAAATATGGACAAATTTAGAAAAAAACCAACAAAAATCCGAAATCATCGACGTTTTTGGCTTAATAAAAAAACTTAATTTTGAACCAAATATTTTCATTCCGCCGCCACTGGGGAATGAAATATCGCAACACTATATTCCGTTGCTGCATTGGCAATATAAAGCACTTTCGCGTTCGACGTTTATGAATTCCCCTTTAAACCGAGTTCCCTCTTGACGAATTTTCGAGACTATCGCGACGAATTTGTGGGGTGGCGGAGTGGTTAGCACTTTAGCCTCGCAGCAAGAGGAGCCGGGTTCGATCCCAGCTTGTGGAACTGGGTGAAAACTCGGAACAACTCCTTCCGCGTTGAGTTTGCAAGTTCTCTCCCCACTGGTTTAAGGGGTTTTCCCCCGAGCTCTTCGCTTTCCCCTTCCATAAAACTTGTCGAGGTTAACGGTAATAGTGAGTGTAGGGAGCTGTTGGCTCGATCTCGTGGCATGCAGGGCTTGCCACCACCCTCCTACGCATTGTAACCCGGCCGCCTGAATTAAAGGCTTCAAAAGTCGCTTGATGACTTAGACCTAAGGTGGTGCCTTGGGTATTATTAGCCTAGCTGATTATTATTATTTAATTTTCACTCGTACGCGTCAATTCGCTTCGCGAAAACTACATTTTTCGCTAACGAGGAGACTACCCGAGGTGATAATCACCGATTTTGTTGAAACTAGGTGGGTATGTAGACCTTATGGTAACATGAAATCAGGGACGTACCTTTGCGGGGGGGGGGCAGGGGGAGCCCCCCCCCAAAGTTTTGTAGAGTTGGCAAATCGAGGTGGACTTGGCAAAATGAAAATTATGAAACATGTTAGTTAATTAAAAAAAACTCCTAATTATTATTCCTAAATCGATAGTAAACAAATCATTTAGAATTTCCCAGCAATTGACTTGCCTAAAGTCATTAACTATGTTTGATATTTCTATTTAGTTGCTTCTCCTTATGTATAACTTTCAAGACCTGATTTCTACGCTAGGCAGCTATGGTGTGTCGGAACTATAGTTTAGCCTAGTGGTAAAACCTTTTTAAATAGTCATTTTTCCTACAGCACCTTATAAAATTGAAAGGCAGATAGACGCGTGATAGAGAATATCGGTTGTTCGTTATTATTTCAGTGTTCATTTTCTACGTTAAATTTGTCAATCTGTATAAAATTTATAAAAATAGTTTTAATTTCTATAGGATATGTTATAGTTTTTTTAAGGAAAATTAGGTAAGTCGTGAATATTATAGTGATATTCTTTAGGAAAGTGAAAATTTCACAAGCCAATATTCCTAAAGTTGCGTTGGATAAAGATAATGTGTGATCATATGGTGTGATACAGTGTCGGTTGTTCTTACGTTAATATTTCAGTAATAAGTGTTTGAATTGTTTATGTTATATTTCGGTATGAATAATTCCAGTTATTCAAAGCAGTTCAGTTAAACAACAACTAGTATTCGTCAGGATGAAATGTATCTATTTTTTACTACAGCGGGTTACACGACGAGAAAATAGTAAGCGGGTTTGATGGGATTTTTAAATTTGCTGTAACATCGTTCAATCTCTTTTTTCTTCTTCGCGTATCTCCTTTATATATAAAGAGAGTACGCAAATGCTTCACTCAATATAACTAGAAGCCGAGCCGTTTTCGCCATTGAATAGTCCCGGGACCCGCTAGAATGACATAGGCGCGTTCGGTAGTCGTGGTTTCGCGAAACAAATTCTGAAATTTCCAGTCGGCGCACTCAGCCGTCAACTCTATCATTATACGGGTGGAGCCATCTATAACTTCCAAAGTACATTAGTACCATTAATTCAATTGTATAGTATATAGTTCCCGCCGCTAACAGCGGATGGCGCCACCGATTATAATTTTAATGAAACATTTAAATTGAAATCTACCGTAACAATCCAAACTTAGACGACTTGACAAACTTTGGGTTTTACTTGGCAAATTTCACTTACCTCCCCCCCCCAAACATACTCTCTTCGGTACGCCCCTGCATGAAATTTCACCAAGGGAAAAGTTGCAATGGCAACCGAAAATGTTTTTGACAACAGTATGTATATTGCCCCATTGAAAATAACAATTGATCAATTTTTACATATTTTGATCAAATTGACCAAAATTCATCAAAATATCATAAAATTCATTTCATTTGTCAATTTTGATTTATTTTTTTTTGTTTTGCAATTCAGATTCCCATGTTATTTTCAATGAGAAAATATACATACTGTGTTGTCAAAAACATTTTCGGTTGCCATGGCAAAACTAATGCCTATTTCAATTTTTCTCTTGGTGAAATTTCATGTTACCATAAGGTCTACATACCCACCTAGTTTCAACCAAATCGGTGATTATCACCTCGGGTAGTCTCCTCGTAAGTGGGAACTAGCCTTAAAAAGGATAAATTTAACGTCAATTTTTAAAAATTGATGTTATTTGTATATGGTTTATTAATTGATTATTTTGGTAATTTTATCGCCGTCAGTCCATCAGTGGCGGGCCACTAGCCCATGAACCGATTAAAATTGATGGCTGAACAATATCGACAAGAAGCATCGCCTTTGCTCCGCGAAATTCCGCCCTCCAAATACTCTGTTTATTTCCCCCCCCCAAAGATTCTTCTTTGAAAAAATGTGGGTTACGGGCTCTTGCTTTTTAAATTGATACGTA
Source organism: Leiobunum rupestre (assembly GCF_980474605.1). Lineage (NCBI taxonomy): Eukaryota > Metazoa > Arthropoda > Arachnida > Opiliones > Sclerosomatidae > Leiobunum > Leiobunum rupestre. The sequence goes on along the minus strand of NC_143392.1, from coordinate 12,112,969 downwards.
CGCGGAAGCCTTCGCTGATTCGCTCTTACGTTTGGCGTTTAAACCCTCCAGGCTCGTAGCAACGCCGTATCGCCAAAAGCTTTATCCCCGTTAGTTTTTCCTAGGCGTCAACGAAATTCACGTGTCCAGACGTTGCGAGTGACTATCGATTTCGCTTCCGGAAGAAGAATAAACCGAACTTTGACGCGTCGAATAAAACCCTCTTCCAAATCCGACAGAACAGCCAACATCGCTAGAAAGCTGACTGAAGAGTTTGAAAGCGAAATCTCTATACCAACATCGCGACTGTTACATTTAGTTTAACCCAATATAGAGGTTTTATTCGTAGCTTCAAAACGCACGGACCAGTGCCGTCTTTCCCATTGGGCAAAAAGGGCACTGCCCTAGGGCTCCCAGATTTTGGAGGGGCCTATTTTTCAAATTGTGAAATGTAAAAGAAATTTTAATAAAAAAAATGTTTTAACATTGCTCGAAAGTCCTAAACTTCGTATTTAGTCGCGTGTATAGACAGGGTAAATCTAAAACGAATAAAGACTTTTGGTTTTAAATTGAGAATAAGCTTCTTCTTCAGTAACCTTTAGTAGGACAAGTGAAACTATTTGAACCGATAGTTGTAGATTAGAGCGACGATGGACTTCGCACTGGAGGTTAGAAACTTGGGTGGAGTTACAGGGGTCACCCATAGCGTTGCCCAGGGGCCTCCAATTAGGTAAAGACAGCCCTGGCACGGACAGCGCTGCCTAGTTAACCGAACCTAACGTCTGCTATATATTAATTAACTGAAGAATATTTCACTATCGGAAAAAGACAGAAATATATCCTATTCCCCGCTCCACCTAGCGCCATCCTAATTTAAACCAAAATGTAATTTATATCTCTAACAAACCGGAATTTAGATAACTATAGATGGCGCTACTCATACGCGGTGCTTTTAATAAATAGGGGGGAAATCTACTAAAAATTGTACACCGACTTTAAGTTGAGATGCTATCCAGTGAAACGTCCTTAAGGGGGAAGACTACAGTGGCCATTGTCTACTTTCACGCTATTTCAAGCTGAACTCTTGTATTTTTGTATTTTAACTTATCAAATTATTATTTAAGTGTAGAACAGCCTCTTGTTTAGTGCTTAAAATAATTTTGACAATTTTAAATTTTATAATAATTAAGTTATTACGTTTTAATTCGGACCCCCGAAGCTAAACAAGTTGGGCAAGTGCCCAAACTACCCTTTAGTTAGGACCTTATATCTCGTTAACTATTAATATTAGAATTATCAAAATTATTTTAAGCACTAGAGGAAGGTTCAGCCTAATAAGAAAAAGATAATTCAATTATGTAATTGTTAAATTAGAAACGTTCAGCTTGAACGAAAAAGAGGCTTTTACTGTATTCTTCCCCCTTAATTTAATTAAACCACGCGTCTGCAAAGTCCAAACAAATTCGGAACCTCTCGATTATTTCGAAAACGCGCCGGTTTGGGCGTTTTCTCTCGTATCTGGCAGCCCGGTGAAACTAAATTCGGCATCTTTCATCGCGCGTCCGTGGCAGGCTGTCAATGGTCGTCGCTCGACCGAAAGCGTCGATTGAAACGCGTCGCCCGGAGAAGGCACGCTAAACATGACAGGTGCAAACTAGCGTGAACGCCCCTCTGGGGGGACCAGAGGGGGACCAGAGGGGCCCCGGAAGAGGAAGGAAGAGGGCATTTTGAATCTCTCAGCATCCCGATAACGGGAGTGGCCTCTGATGCTCGATCCGCGTTCGACCTCTCTCATATTCTATTATCATACGAAATGAGGAGATATTTTTTCCACACCGTCCACCAGAGGATCTGCCGTCACAAAGCGTACCCGTCTGAAATATTGAAATTTTCTTCCCCCATTTTCGCTTTAAATTTTGACTCGAAATGCTATCTAAGATTACAAAACGTGGAAATACGAGGGTGGTCTAGTCTTTAGCGGTAGTATCAGTTGAGAGTGACGTACAGCGTAGGTCAAGCTGGTTTTTTTCTCCACCGTGAAGGATGTAAAAATTTTAACCGTATATTTATGAAAATGTTTTCGCATCTAACCAACTTTATGGCTCTAGTTTTGAATAGGGCGACGTTGGCCGTAGTTCAGTTTCCATAATAGGCCCAAATATCGCGGTTTATTCGAAACGTCTGCGTGTTATAAATTCCTCCCCGCAGATGGGGTTCCTTTGCAATTTCATTTTTCAGCCACTCGAAATACTTCGGCACTGTGTCGTACTCGTGGTACCAAAAGCGACATAAGATCCAAAAGTGTGTCAGTGTTGCATTATGTTTAATGAGAGATTGTCGCGAAGAAATTTTCTCCACCCCAGCGCCGCCGAGTGAGGCGTTTTAGAACGTATGTCTACGGGCAAGTAAGTCGAAGAGAGAAAATCGCGCTAGACCATAGACCAAATATATCTTTGCTAGTAGTATTCCTACTAGTAGGTTGTGTAGTCTATTGTGAGACTAGCTCTCAGTGAATATTTTAAAGTGACACACTTTTAGGTCTTATGTCGCTTTTGGTGGTACCAAAGCCAAACTTTTTCCGTATGAAATCGGTCTATAGTATAATAATATTCAGTCAGAAACTGACTCGATCGTAGCGAAACTTCGTCGGGGAAAACGTGAAATTACGAAAATATTTAGATAACGCGTTAATGTCAGCCTCCGAAAATAAAGAAAATAGGTTTTATTTATAGAATAATTCTAAATCCTGAACGTTTTATCTAACAATTTGGGCATTTTCGGTATAAAATTCCGATTTAAAGCCGCTCCATTACCCGTATATTTGCGCGGAGGAAAAACAGAATAAGCCTAACTCGAAGTTGGCCTGTTGAATTTCCCTTTTAAATTCCCTTCTTTCGGGCCAAACGTCTTTGTATTTCCGTTTATTGGGCGCGTTCTCCCTCGACGCCAACTCGAAAGTGTTAGAAAGCCGCTTCGTGCTTCGACGCCGCGTGAAATCGATGGCCAAGCATCACGGCCATATGCTGCCACTCTTATAACACCCACCTTCATTTCTATTCCTTTCTTTCTATTTGTTTTCAATTTGGTAAAGTTTCCCTTATATTTTAAACAGCGGGGTCGTTGCAAACAGACTCGTGGAGTACCATATTGGAGCCCATCAAACTGCCGTTCAAATTATATCAATGGAGTGTACTCCCACGTGAGTAGAGTCGTAGCCATACGTCATAGCTAAGACCCGCCTTGATTAGATTACAAAACACCGGGTGATCGTGCGATGCGATAAGAAACTTGATCGCCTACACTCGTTACTATGGTGACGAAAATAGGTCATACGGCCGAGCGAACTACGAATATAGAGTACTCACACGTGACGGGTTAATTATTTACCCCAAAATGGCCGCCATGACTACTACTATACAAAATTTATGATCAATTTTTGTATTTTGATGAATAAAATTAGTTTAATGGAAATGTGGTTGTTACAATTAGTTTAATGGAAATGTGGTTGTTAAAATTAGTTTGATGTAAATGTGAGTGTTAAAATTAGTTTAATGGAAATGTGTTTGTTAAAATTAGTTTAATGGAAATGTGTTTGTTAAAATTAGTTTAATGGAAATGTGGTTGTTAAAATTAGTTTAGGGAAATGTGAGTGTTAAAATTAGTTTATGGAAATGTGAGTGTTAAAATTAGTTTAGGGAAATGTGAGTGTTAAAATTGGTTTATGGAAATGTGGTTCTTAAAATTAGCTTAGGGAAATGTGAGTGGTAAAATTAGTTTAATGGAAATGTGTTTGTTAAAATTAGTTTAATGGAAATGTGTTTGTTAAAATTAGTTTAATGGAAATGTGTTTGTTAAAATTAGTTTAATGGAAATGTGGTTGTTAAAATTAGTTTAGGGAAATGTGAGTGTTAAAATTAGTTTATGGAAATGTGAGTGTTAAAATTAGTTTAGGGAAATGTGAGTGTTAAAATTGGTTTATGGAAATGTGGTTCTTAAAATTAGCTTAGGGAAATGTGAGTGGTAAAATTAGTTTAATGGAAATGTGAGTGTTAAAATTAGTTTAATGGAAATGTGGTTGTTAAAATTAGTTTAGGGAAATGTGAGTGGTAAAATTAGTTTAATGGAAATGTGAGTGTTAAAATTGGTTTAATGGAAATGTGAGTGTTAAAATTGGTTTAATGGAAATGTGGTTGTTAAAATTAGTTTAGGGAAATGTTAGTGGTAAAATTAGTTTAAAGGAAATGTGAGTGTTAAAATTAGTTTAATGGAAATGTGAGTGTTAAAATTAGTTTAGGGAAATGTTAGTGGTAAAATTAGTTTAAAGGAAATGTGAGTGTTAAAATTAGTTTAATGGAAATGTGAGTGTTAAAATTGGTTTAATGGAAATGTGGTTGTTAAAATTAGTTTAGGGAAATGTTAGTGGTAAAATTAGTTTAATGGAAATGTGAGTGTTAAAATTAGTTTAATGGAAATGTGAGTGTTAAAATTAGTTTAGGGAAATGTTAGTGGTAAAATTAGTTTAAAGGAAATGTGAGTGTTAAAATTAGTTTAGGGAAATGTGAGTGGTAAAATTAGTTTAAAGGAAATGTGAGTGTTAAAATTAGTTTAGGGAAATGTGAGTGTTAAAATTAGTTTAATGGAAATGTGAGTGTTAAAATTAGTTTAAAGGAAATGTGAGTGTTAAAATTAGTTTAGGGAAATGTGAGTGGTAAAATTAGTTTAAAGGAAATGTGAGTGTTAAAATTAGTTTAGGGAAATGTGAGTGTTAAAATTAGTTTAAAGGAAATGTGAGTGTTAAAATTAGTTTAGGGAAATGTGAGTGGTAAAATTAGTTTAATGGAAATGTGAGTGTTAAAATTGGTTTAATGGAAATGTGAGTGTTAAAATTGGTTTAATGGAAATGTGGTTGTTAAAATTAGTTTAGGGAAATGTTAGTGGTAAAATTAGTTTAAAGGAAATGTGAGTGTTAAAATTAGTTTAATGGAAATGTGAGTGTTAAAATTAGTTTAGGGAAATGTGAGTGGTAAAATTAGTTTAAAGGAAATGTGAGTGTTAAAATTAGTTTAGGGAAATGTGAGTGTTAAAATTAGTTTAAAGGAAATGTGAGTGGTAAAATTAGTTTAAAGGAAATGTGAGTGTTAAAATTAGTTTAGGGAAATGTGAGTGTTAAAATTAGTTTAATGGAAATGTGAGTGTTAAAATTGGTTTAATGGAAATGTGGTTGTTAAAATTAGTTTAGGGAAATGTTAGTGGTAAAATTAGTTTAAAGGAAATGTGAGTGTTAAAATTAGTTTAATGGAAATGTGAGTGTTAAAATTGGTTTAATGGAAATGTGGTTGTTAAAATTAGTTTAGGGAAATGTTAGTGGTAAAATTAGTTTAAAGGAAATGTGAGTGTTAAAATTAGTTTAGGGAAATGTGAGTGTTAAAATTGGTTTAATGGAAATGTGGTTGTTAAAATTAGTTTAGGGAAATGTTAGTGGTAAAATTAGTTTAAAGGAAATGTGAGTGTTAAAATTAGTTTAATGGAAATGTGAGTGTTAAAATTGGTTTAATGGAAATGTGGTTGTTAAAATTAGTTTAGGGAAATGTTAGTGGTAAAATTAGTTTAAAGGAAATGTGAGTGTTAAAATTAGTTTAATGGAAATGTGAGTGTTAAAATTGGTTTAATGGAAATGTGGTTGTTAAAATTAGTTTAGGGAAATGTTAGTGGTAAAATTAGTTTAATGGAAATGTGAGTGTTAAAATTAGTTTAGGGAAATGTGAGTGGTAAAATTAGTTTAATGGAAATGTGAGTGTTAAAATTAGTTTAGGGAAATGTGAGTGGTAAAATTAGTTTAAAGGAAATGTGAGTGTTAAAATTAGTTTAATGGAAATGTGAGTGTTAAAATTGGTTTAATGGAAATGTGGTTGTTAAAATTAGTTTAGGGAAATGTTAGTGGTAAAATTAGTTTAAAGGAAATGTGAGTGTTAAAATTAGTTTAATGGAAATGTGAGTGTTAAAATTAGTTTAGGGAAATGTTAGTGGTAAAATTAGTTTAAAGGAAATGTGAGTGTTAAAATTAGTTTAATGGAAATGTGAGTGTTAAAATTGGTTTAATGGAAATGTGGTTGTTAAAATTAGTTTAGGGAAATGTTAGTGGTAAAATTAGTTTAAAGGAAATGTGAGTGTTAAAATTAGTTTAATGGAAATGTGAGTGTTAAAATTGGTTTAATGGAAATGTGGTTGTTAAAATTAGTTTAGGGAAATGTTAGTGGTAAAATTAGTTTAAAGGAAATGTGAGTGTTAAAATTAGTTTAATGGAAATGTGAGTGTTAAAATTGGTTTAATGGAAATGTGGTTGTTAAAATTAGTTTAGGGAAATGTTAGTGGTAAAATTAGTTTATGGAAATGTGGTTGTTAAGATTACTTTTTTCAAATTCAATTCTTGAAATATTATTCTGCATTTGTATTGTAATGTGGTATCGATTGTGTCAGGACCTCACCTAAGCTTTTTCAGATAGAAAAATAACTTACTCCAAAATGTACGCCGCTACTTAGTGATATTACTCTCTGTAATAATTATTATCCATTTTAGATTTTTTTCATTGTGAAATTACTTTAATGAAAATTTGGTTGTTAAATTATTGTTTAAATGCAATTCGATAAATTGTTAAGTATTTTGTGTTGAAACGTATTGTTAAGTATTTAAAATTCAATTGTATTTTAAATAATCGAAAAATTATACGTGATTTCGCCATAGGGTCCAAATAAGTTTAGTCGTCAACCCAAAAAAGGGCGTTTTTTAAAAGTAGCTACGGAATGCGGTTTAATTGTAAATTTAATTCCAGTATAAAGTTCAATAATAAAGTGGATTTTGTCGCTATTGTTAACTTATCACGTCTTAAAATATTTCCAGCCATAGATATCAAGGTAATTAGTTCATTTAACTATCCCATTAAAAAACTTATACAGCATTTATTTGGAAATTATAAACCGATTCTTGTACAAATCCAAATCGTCGCCGTTAAAACAAAACCACGTAACTTGAGATACGTGGTTTTGTAACAATTGACATATTTAGATTCTACACCCCAATTTACGTATATAACATTAAAATCATTAATAGGTTGCAATTTAATTTCTTTTTTTAAATCGAGAAAACATTTAAACGTATCTTTGATATTCACAACGCATTTCGCGCAGAAGCACGTATCTTGCTTATTTTCAGCTCCATGACGCAAAACCACGTATCTCTAAAAATTCCCCTTTAGCAAAATATTTTTAAATTAAAATCCTCATAAATTCAATATTGAAACGAAATTATTTAACTATAAAATTAACTCGCGTGTAAAATCCTAACACGCGATTTCACAAGTCCCTGCAAAATTAAAAATCCGTTTTTCTCAAAAAGGCGACAAAATATCATCGCGATTGAAAGCGTATTATTTCTGTTCTAAGCTTTCAACTTAAACGGGTTGGTGCTTGAAAAATTCCAGGAATAAAAATAATACTTCAAAAATAAATTGAAGATAAACAATAAAAAATCAGGCACTCTTTGTAAAGAGGTAAAAAATTGCTTCCATTAGACTCGGCCAGATCGTTCCCAATCACCCAAGGGTAAGCTGACAGTTGCTAGGTAGGGCGAAGACTACGGTTATAATTACGTATAGACTTATTGAAAAAAGATATAGTTTTAACAGGGTTATTCAACTATAAAAGGTTAGGTTTCGGAAGCTTTCGGATCGCGTTCATAAGTCAGGCTTGAATTTCCCAAATTTCCCCTCTTATGTCGTTATTGCGTGGGAGCGCCATCTATTTTAATTAAATTGAGTATTAAAGATAGCCATTATTTACAATAAAAACTTACTGTAAATAAATTTTCATAATTTTCTTACTTGTTTCAATTTATCTGTGATAGAGGGTGCTGTTGTCAAATAAACATAAATTCCCCTCCTTCACCCATTGCTGGTATAGCGTCTTAATCAAACCTCCTTAGTTTTTCTAAGATACAAAGGAAATAACTTTTATTCAATTATTTTCCTAAATAATCGATACAACATTTATTACTAATTTTTTGCTTGTTTCAATTTATCTGCGATAGAGGACGCTGTTGTCGAATAATCATAAATTCCCCTCCTTCTCCCATTACTGGTATAGCGTCGTAATCAAACCTCATAACAGTTGAATAAACCTGGTTTTGGCGTTATATGCAATGGAGCACCATCTAGGTTAATTACATTGATTAAAGATAGCCATAATTTAAAATAAATATTTACTGAAATCATTTATTTTCTCAAAGTTTATAAATTTTATTAAATTATTTTTATAATTAATTGACCCAACATTATTTACTTTTTGTTTTCACTGGTTTCTATTCATCTGTGATAGATGACGCTGTGGTATGTTTTATAACGTCGTAATCTAACCCCCTAAAAGTTGAAGAACCCTGGTTTTAACGTTATACGCGAAAATACTAGGTCACTCGAATCTTTAGCCGAAAAAGCATCTCCATTTCGGGGGGATATTTGGAGAAAGACTAAGTGTAGGGAAAGTACTCGAGCAGACGACATATATTTTAACATAGCACTCTTCTTCTTTTAGTTTCCTTTTGTCTTTCCTCGCCTGGTGGTTGAATGAAAAACAATCAAAGTCAATGCACCGCGATGTTACCGCGTGAAATACTAGAAACGCTATAATCGCCAAGGCTTGAAAGTTAGGACTTGGTTTTTGCGAGATTTGAATGTTTCTCTCGAGTTCCGCTCGATTTACGTGTAATAAGGGAGGAGAGCGGGCCATTGTTTGAAACGGGGTATCGCTCCCCACCCTTCGAATTTCGTGTGTCAACACACATTCTTTTTATTTTCGCGTGTCGTACAGAATCCTTTGTTTGGATGATTTTTCTTTGTTTTTGGAGTTTCGAGAGTAAAAATCCTGTTGCTATATATTTTCCACCTCCGGGCTGTTTCGCTACGTACAATTTGCAATTCCCTATCGTATACGCTTAGCCTTCTATAGCGCTAAATTATATCTAAATGAATAATATCAGAAGTAGTGTTGTTATTTTCCGGAAAAATAAAATACGGAAAATTTTCCGAATTACCGCAAATCGGAAAAGTAAAAAATTGAAAATCCAATTACATTTTGAAGGTTTTTAATGTTTTTAACTTTTTATCGATATTAAATGTCTAATATCAGTAAACATACTACAAAACATTAATAGTGTTACATTGTTAATCAGTTTAAACTAGTCTAGAGGTTTAGTTTTACTTTATTATTCGAAAAAATTAGGTGAAAATACCGCTTTATTTAAATTTGTAAACAATATATTAGACTAATCATGGTATGAAAACTTTTTTTATTTTTTTCGGGAAAATACGGAAAAGTTTCCGGAAAAGAGGCCTCGGTCGTATTCCGGAAAAATTTTCCGACTTACAACACTAATCAGAAGTATATAATCATGGATAGTAGATTTTAGAGAATCGGTAAAAAGCCTGGTTTTTAGCCCCCGTAAACCGATCACACTAAGGGAGTCGACCAAGGTTATTTGAAAAAAAAAAAAAAACAGTGTCGCTAAGAGTGTACGATACTGTTCGAAAAAAGAAAAAAGATAAACACGAAGTACATTTTTACGTCAAAAGGTATTTTTTCAAGTTTTTATAGATTAAATATGATATACTAAATATCAGTTGATAGTTTTTATTGAATTAAAAAACCAAAATTACGTAACAATATCAACCGCATTAGATTGCCATTTTGAAATTTTAAGATCACGTGGTACAAACGACCTTGCAATACTCCCTCGGAGTCTCTCGAGCTGATTGATACGCGGGGATAAATAAAATGCACTGTGGAAGGGTATCGAAAACCTGTCCTCTTAATTTACTGTCCATGATATAATATATCTTTTACAAGATTTGTATCCTGCTAATGTTATTTGCTTCATTTTTAGTGATAAAAATATATATTTTTTAATCCTTGCATAGTGGTATTTTTACAGTTTACATTTTTTAGACGTTACACACGAGATTTAGGTGGGAAATTAACAACTGCTGGTAGCTTGCTTGTTTCATTTTAATATCCTAGCTGGATACTTCAGTGGTAAGAGTTAGGTAATAAACTTCTGATAATGTGACAAATGACTATCATTATTATTAAAAAAAATTACCTCAAATACGTTTCGGTAATTTCAAAACCAATATTTATAGTTAAATCAGAAGTAAATTAACCGAAATTATTGGAGAGTGCCAAAATTTTAAAAGGCATTTTAAAATTAAACCACCCCCTTCACCAGGGAATTGTTGGTAACCATATTCGATATACACGTCATCACCTACTAGTCACTAGATGTAGATAGTGGAACTATGAAGGCGCGAAACTTGAAAACGTCGTTCAAAGGGAAATCCCATATGTCAAATGCACCTAGTGTGAGAGATATACCGGTCGGGTAACTTCGGTTTATATACTTCTGGTTAAATTTATATTTATTTATAGTTTACGTACTTAAAAATAATAATAATAATTTTACCTACTAGCCCCTGTAGAAGTGTTCCGCACGCAATTCACGCGTGTTCAGGGAAAAGAGTACCACCAGGCAATTACTTTTCCTTATGACGTCTTATTGCTTGTGATATTTAGGGATTTTAGGAAGATCGGTCTCCTTATTAGGCTAAAAGCCAGATGGCCTAACTCGGTTTTCTACTCCGCTAAGCCGAAGATAAATTTAGACGATACCGAGCGGAGGGTTACTCCTTAATCCTTCGCTCAACGACCACTTTGCTCTCGCATTTCACAGGGCAACTTCCTCTCCGGTTTTATTCTCGTATTAATCAAGTTGGCTGGCGTTGGGAGACGCGAACGTCCGGCAGTTGCGGCCGACGGCGAAGGGCTTTGGAGGCTACGATGCGATGCTATTCAATTCATCATCCCGTAAATCTTTCTGGGGGATCAACGGGAAACATTAATCAGTTCGTATTTATTTGGCGGTTAAGTGATTTCTGTTCCAAGTGTGTCTAGTAGAAACTATTGGCTGCAATTAAGAACGCAATCAGTTGAAGCCGCAAATATTAGCGACCGACACGAGTCTAGATGGCGCTGTACACTCTTCCGAGGTAGAGTCTAAGATCAGAGATAATATAGAACGCCGTACCCTAGATTCGATTTCTGAGAGCTGTCTGATTGATGGTTTTGTAAAGACGCGTTTACCCACTTCCGGCACGTCACCTCCGAAAAATCGGCCTCCATCTAAAATTTGAAAAAGTTTTTCTTATTTCGAAAATTAAATACATTTTCATTATAAAATATATTTATTACGACATTTAAAGCAACGGTCGGCTCTATCATTGTCACCTGTATGGGATTTTCTCGGTTTCAAATCTCAACTAAAATGCTAAATTTGAACTATTTTGGGTGAAATTCATCAAGTTTGGGTAAACTTCAACCAAATTTGTGTAAAATTGAGAAAATTTCAACGAATTTGATAAATAAAGGAATATCGTTAAATAATTTTTTTTTGAAATCGACAAAAACCGGGAAAATCCCATGCTTTATTAAATGTAGATTTTTTCATTTTAAGTTGTCAAAAACATTTTTGGTTGCCATAGCCAAACGGAAGCCCAGCGTAACTTTTTCCCTTGGTGAAAATTCATGTTACCCCAAGGTCTACATACCCCCCGAGTTCCATCAAAATCAGTGATTAACACCTCGGGTACACTCCTCGTTAGTGGACTTCAACCTAAGTTTTATAACCCACATAAAATATATTGGTAAATATTACTATAATTTAATTTATGGTAAAATTTACAAACGAGCCAATCAACGCGAGGGGTACTTTTATGTCCCGCCTTTTGGGTCAAATTGTAGCTTAAATATCTTGTTTTGAATCGACGCTAGCGACATCTGTTCGAAGAAGAGTTACTTCACGTCGAGCCGACACTTTAAACGAAACACGTATTTTCGAAGGCTTGACGCGAATTCCCTTGGGCGTTAATTTCCCGACCAATTAATTATTATTTAATTATTAATATAATTGTTACATAAGTGTGACACTTCTTATTCTTTATTGGAAAAGTTTTACTGATAGCTATTCACAAAACAGACCGCATTACGGGCTTCGTCGCGGTTTTGCGTCCGCTTGCTAACGCGTCACACGTAGCCCTTGACAGCGCCTCGCTAGGGGGATATTTTCTTCTAGTGATGACGTCACTCCGCTACTAGCTCTCAGTAAAATAGCGGGTATCAGAAATCCATACCTCTACTTGGAATGCTTATAGCGGACGATTTTCGTCTAAATATGGCTGACGGTCTTTTGACGTCACTATGTTAAATTAACAAACAAAAACGTGAGAGCGGAGCGCGCGCAGAGGGGATTTTGTCTCTCGTAAGCGGGGTCAAAGCCGTCAGAGTGATCTTACCATACGCTATACGGCAGGTAAGCATTCCAAGTAGAGGTATGGATTTCTGGGGGCATAAATTGTGAAATTTAAAATTTAAAAATGACAAAGTAAATATTAAATGTAGCGATTACTAAATTTCTTGGAAATTAAATTAAAGTGTATTTATATCCCGTAGCTAATCTACAGTCTATACAATTTCTCCTTAGAAAATTCAATTTTCTAAAGAAATAAGGTTAAATTTAGATTAAAATTTTCTATTCCTTTTATACGCCTGTTATTTGAACAGCTAATATTGATATAAGCCATGCACGTATTTGATTCCCTTTCGATTTGCCGCCGCCTTATTTACGAATTTTCAATATTTAATGATAGACTCCATTCAAAATTGAAAACTCCTACATCGATGAACTGCTTGATATTCATATTTCAGAGATCAGAAATCTTAGGCCTATATTACAACTAAAAGTTAAGATAATAAGAACCACCTATGGACTGCAACGTAAAATCGCGAAAAAGTATAAAAGTCCGTAATGAAAAGCTGCACCCTAAAGGCGGGTTTTCACTTTAACAAAAACGCCACGACGGCGAGGGCGGATGCAAAAATATTTTATTAGGCCTAACGGGATTTTTGCGTCGAAGCTAACCTTCGTGGCGTTTTTGACGTAGTGAAAACTAACCCTTAACCAATTGTAATTTGGCTTAGCTTTTCTTTTCAGTGTGTGAGTCGCGAGTCAGATACTGATGAGCCTCAAATAGGTCGAAACCGGACTGTCTTTGGAAATGCTGGCTATTTTATTAAATTTTTAATTGGTTTTCGACTCTAAGATCATTATTTTATTCTCGAAGACCTATTGAGTTTTCGCAAACGAAAACTATCGCTAAGCCCCCTTTATCATTCTATATCACAACCATCTAACTACGATAACTATTCTTGGTACCAATCGCAAATAGGCCTAGCTGAATGGAGGACATCAATTTCATTCCGAGAATACCATCCGGCAGTTGCAGTGTCTCCCGGCAGCGGGCCTTTTTCTGAGGCTTGCCAATAATAAATATCCCGGCCAAATGGCAGCCTCGATTGACGTTAAAGACCGTTGTTTATAATCCTGGAATACGGACTTAATAAAGCCTACTTAACTGAATTGGCTCCCTGGATACGAAACCCCTTATTTTCCGCTTTAGTCTCTATAGTCCTGCATACGAGAAAGATTATATTTCTGCTTAACTTAGCCCATAAATAACAGCGTTAATAGATTTTTTCGGATTAAAACTTTACGAAATGAACCATGCCTTCGGGTTTTTTGTTGATTATTATTTATTATAAACATAAGTAAGATAAAAATATTAGTGTGACATTTTTTCGACACGCTAAATAGTTTCGCCAATGTCAACATAAATCATAACGTGGCTAAGGACTGATATCTCTCTACTTGTTAGTAGTTTTTGGAACTGCCAAATTCACGATGATCGAGAAATCTCCCGTGACAGGTTATATTCCCTTTAAGGGGTTTTCCCTCGAGCTCTTCGGTTTCCCCTTCCATAAAAACGTGTTGAGGCTAACGGTAATAGTTAGTGTAGGGAGGTGTTGGCTCGCGTGGCTTGATGCACAGAAAAAAGGGTGTTTAGATACTAAACAGTTTCTTAAACACCAAAATGCAACAGAATATTTATCATGTTTAAAAACGATCATGTTTAGGCGATAGTGGCGTTCAGCTTTGCAACATCATGCGTTTAGAAATTAAACGTGTCATTTGCTTCTCATAACGTGTTTAGATAGAATACGTTTAGAGATTAAACATATTAAATGATTTTGGCGCTTACAATGAAAACACGTCTAAAGATTTTTAACCCGGCCACCTGTTACTTGATCACGCACAAGCAACATTGCTTATGTGGTGGAAGGTGGTGCCTTGGGTATTAGCTCTATTTAAAAAAAAAAAAAAAACATGTTCAAAGGTTCGGGTGTTGTAATTTAAAACATGTGTTAATTTGCCGTATACGCCACTCTTTGAGTAGCCGTATATTTGAGTTGTTTAATTACGATCTAAAATAACATTAATATTAATTGGCTACTAAATAATGAAACCTACTGCCAATACTGTCGATTTCATTTCTTTAACTGCCTGATTATATTTTAGCGATATTAATTTAAATTATATTTGCGTTAATACGGCCTTAAATCACATCAAAAGTAATGTTATTTTATTAACTTTTAGTAGTTCATGTTCCATTATTGCATTGTAACCCGCCCACCTGAAAAGTCGCTTGATGAGTTAGGCCTAAGGTGGTGCCAAGGGTATTAGCCTAGCTGATTATTATTAAACTCCTTTTTGGTCGCCATAAAACTAGACTGGCAACAAAGATAATTACGTAGTGACACGTTCCCTGTTCCGCAACTTCCAATTAAGCACTCAATTCAAACTATCAATAACTTATATTATTATGTTACTTATGCTATTATTTTGTTTTCTGTAACCATAGTAATTCAAAAGTGTTGTAAATCTTATCCGTGGTGTACGGCTGTTGGAAATTTGAAATTGTGAAAAGTTGGGAAGAGTGGAACTTTGAAACGTGAGATCGACCATTCAGTCTCGCGCTGAAATTGAAGGGATGTCCGGCCTCAAGCGAAGACTAGAAGGGATTAGATGTAAATGGCAGAGAGGCCTGATTGAGTGTTATGTGTTTTCGGAACAAATATCGATTAACGGGACTCCGAATAACGATAAATGGACGATGTTAGCCTCGTTTTCACCTCCGCCACCTTCGTCTCCGCTAGAAGAACCAAGTCTCGTCGCCTGAAAGCTAAAACCGCGTAACTTTCTGTAGTTTATTTCGAATAACATGGATTTAAATATATGATACGGTAGGGTCAAGAATGTATTTATTTATACTCTGGGAGAATGAATATATCGAGACTATCGACGAACACGTTGAGGCCCTAGCCCCGTCACGCTAAGGGGGGGGGGGGAAGGAGGCGGTCTTATTTTTTGCGTCCTCGCAGCAGCGTTAATCGCGTCGAAAAACGTAATTTTTAAGAACCAATGAGATTGCAGTATTATTTGATTTTATTAAAGCGGAGGAGCAAACCGGGGTCTCCAACGGGTGGAATTGGAGAAACGCTAAAAATAATCTCGACATATTCGTTCTCCCTGAGTATAAATAAATACATTCTTGATAGGGTATTGAGAAGGTAATTGTGTAATAAAAACGAGTTTTGGTGTGATAATCTTATTTAAGTTGTTATGAATTAAGAATTGGGAGAAAAAGTTGAATTTTGGAAGGCAAACTGGTTGTTAGACCTTATTTACAATAGATTCATGCCTTTCATGGACAATAGTATAGTAGTTTCCGTGCTTTAGTATTACCGTCGGAATAACAAAGACGAATTAGTAAGCCCAAAATGAGTCTCGTTATACTTTCGTCCAAACAGAGTATTCTGTCATCGTGTACTCTACTTCACCCACAAGCGGAGTACCCGAGGCGTTTATTGCCGATTTTGTTCAAAGTCGGGCGTAATTTAGACAGATATGAGATATGAAATTTCCCAAAAGGAGACGTTGCACTACCCATTCTATTTGCCATAGCAAACGAAATCTTTTTTGATCACTTAAAACAATAAAATCTTCATTTAAAAAGCATGGGATTTTATTGGTTTCACAGCTACGAAAATTTAAAAAAATATTTAAAATCACGAAATGGGTAATTTTGACCATATTTAGGTAAATGCCATTAAGTTTCGGTAAAAATGTTACAATTTTTGGGTAAAATAAGGAAAATTCTAATTTTTGTTTTAAGTGGTCATAAATATTTTCGGTTGCCATGGCAAATCGAATGGGTAAAGCAACGTCTCCTTTTGGGAAATTTCATATCTCATATAGGTCTACATTACGCCCGACTTTGAACAAAATCGGCAATAAACACATCGGGTACTCTCCTTGACTTCACTCAATAATTAAACTACCCGCTAAAGTAAGCAGCAATCAGGAAAATAATATCCTGCATTCTAAATAATTTATTAGTTTAAGTGAAGTGGAAATATTTTAAACGAAGATGGCGCCACTAACCTATCTGTATTCGTTGGAATTCTTCTCGCAGTGCTCTATGCCTTACCTTATGATATTTTTACGATAAAACCTTTACGAAGAATTTACGATAAGTCGCAAACAAACCGCAATATAAACTTTGGAAATACGTAAATTTTGAAATCTTCATAACATAAAAAGCATACAACCAGCTCGTTAAATTCGCCAAAGGCTGTACATAAGCCGTGTTATCTCCGAATTCTGATTTCGTTATGTTCAGCTATATCAACGCTTTGATACTTCTAAAGCGCCATAACAACGATATAGATCCGTAATACATCTCAGCCTCTCAGGTCCCTCGTTATATTCTGGGAGAATTCCAGCCGCAAGCCTTTTTAATTTTTAGCAAAATATCTACCCTCTTAAAATAACCGAAGCGTATGAAAATATTGTGAAGCTATAAAATAACATTATCCTACGATGGGGTGGTCTTACGGTCCTTTGAACAAGAGGCTAACTGCCTCCGTTCTTACTAGGTTTTAATTCCAAAACAAACGTTGGTTTCATACGCTAGGTATTCTCTGAAATCGCATTTGATCGCTCGCGTATAACAGGAAACATATACGATTCGCCTTTTCATAAAACTTGGCGGCCACGATTAGCTTTGAATTGGACTGAATACGATGATTAACGACCTAGTTTTGAATACGAATGGACCTTCCCCTTTAATAGACTAGGGCCGAAATTCGACTCCATGACAAGTTCACGCGGGACGATTAAACTCATGGGCTTTTCAGGCGTTTGGTCGAGGCCTCTCGTCAGTGCGGCCAAGGCTGTAGACGTACACGTTGAAACGCGGAGATCAAGCTCCGTTCGTTATCTTTGGGCTCTATTGATTTGGAGATTTGGCGGCTCTCCGATTCAATCGAGCCGCTCTGTCCATCCGCCCCCCTTAATCAACGCTTCTCTTCGCTCCATCTTTCAGATTTCCAACACCCCCTCGACGCCATTTGGACTATTATAATCTGAAATGTCCTTTAATGTCCTTACAGAACGGGCGAGGTGTTTGTCTTGGGGAAACAAAGGAGACTGTACGGTTGTTCGTATTTGTCCTTACGCCCAAAGATTACGCTTAACGCGTTTCATGTATGCTTTTGAATAAATTACTGGATGAATTCGACGTTCTATACATACGCAAGTATAAGCCTTTCAACAGACGGTAAATGTGTTAGATTGTAAACGAGTTTTTATCGCGCGCAAACTGTTCTCAGTACACTTTTTAAGGCTACGTTTTAACGGTCGATTTTGTAGAGGAAACGGAAGTAATAATAAAGTGGTTTATTTTCGCCTGTTCTCGAACTAAAAGTGTACTCTTTTTACCCTTAAACGTTTTATTCACCTGTTCCGGGGATGATAATTACTCCGGCCCATAAACTATTCGCTTGTTCCAGAGTATTAAGGGCTACTCTTTTTACTCCTGAAAAGGAGGTGTAAATGAGTAAATCGGATTTTGCCGCCTGCTAGCCAGAATTTATCTGCTAAAAAGGCCACAGCGCTAGGCAGCCATTTTGGAAAAACGTTTTAAATGCCAACGTTTTTAGATTGTATCCCCCTCATTTTCTCGATTTCTCAATTTTTTGGTTTCCCCCAGTCTTCTCCCAGTTTCCTTCAGAGGTGCATAGTTTTCTCAGTTTGTTTTCTGAACATTGTTAACCTTTAATTTTCATTTTTCATTCGTTATTCAAGGCATTGCATTCCTATATCGTGAATAAAAATTGGTTTTCACGTTCGGTGGTATAGTTCTTAATTTAAACTGTAGTTTCTTTCATCTAGTTAATAGTATACGTTATGTTTGGATTCTGTATTTAGAAATTTCTTTGCTGAGCTCCACAAGGAGCCGCTCTGTTATAAAGGAGTGTATTATATACGGCAATAAATAAACCTGTAAACCTGTAAACCTGTTTTTACTCCGACTCAAACTATTCGTCACCACAGAATCGGAGTAAAATGACGTCATAGCCTAACTCTTTTTACTCTTTAAAGAAAACTACTATGATAAATAAGTTACACGTTAGTGCATTGGAAAAAAATAATATCGATAATATTAAAATCCCAGGCGGATATAAAACTTATAATATGTTAATAATAATAATCAGCTACCCAAGGCACCACCTTACGCCCAAGTCATCTAGCGACTTTTAATGCTTTTAAACAGGTGGCCGGGTTACAATGCGTAGGCGGTTGGTGGCACCTAGGAGCAACAAACACAAGGAGAACGCAGCTAGCCTTTAAACACGCTAACGAAGGGTTGTGTACGAATTTCATTGGACGAGCGTCACGAGCCTTTACGCTGAACGTTTTACGGGCGGGGGGAAGACAATTTCCGAATTTTTCCCTTCCGAAGGCAGCAGGCGCTAAAACGTCTAGCCAATAAAAAATGTACGCAAGAAAATCCACGACTTTTGACGGGTTGCGTTCTCCTTGTGTGGGGTGTTGTGTTTGTGGCTCCTAGGTGGCACGCCCTTCTCGCCACGCGAGCCAACAGCTCCCTATACTAACTATTACCGTTAACCTCTACAAGTTTAAATGTAAGGGGAAACCGAAGAGCTCGGGGGAAAACCCCTTTAAACATTGGGGAGAGAACTTGCAAATTAAATGCTGAAGGAGTTGTTCCGAGTTTTCTCCCAGTGACATAAGCTGGAATTGAACCCGGCTCCTCTTGCTGCAAGGCGACAATGCTAACCACTGCGCCACCCCACGCTAATTTCACGGCTATTAAATTTTAGAATTCATGGTTGTCCCCTTACGACGGATATACTGGCGTTGCAATTTAATTCAATTTTATATATTTTGTTTTCTGAAGTCTGTGATCCGTTACTCTCATGTTTAAACTCCAATACATTCGAATTGTAAACAATTTTAAAGCAATATTCTCTCTTCCATCGTAATGTTGAAGATTGTTGGCGGTGATTTCAAGCGCTCCTTGGATCCTCCCTTTGATCATTATAACTGCCTTAATCGGTGACGCGTTTCTCAACGTCAACAGTTAATCTTGGGACTTCCCTGACGCTTTCCAGGCAATTAACTCGACATTCCGGCTCCATAACGGCATGTCTAAGCTGGACAAATACACTAATGGACCCAAATCATGAACTAATACACGGTTCTTCAGAATGATAAGACGATTCCACCCAACGCCCGCACGTGCGCCAAAATATTAGGCCTAACGTGTCTCGCTTATACACTCTTTTACGAAGTCGGCCATTTCATTACAGGCCTAATTTAAAATAGTACAGGCAAAGGCACCTGCACGTGCTCATCAGCTCGAGACGTCGCGTGCATTTGACCGCGTGAAGCGGCCTTACATGCACTATTTGAAATCAGACCTGTAATAAAATGGCAACTCTCACAAATAAGAATATAAAAGAGTGTATAATGAGACGTATTTAGTATTGCCCGATTTCAAAAGGACGTTTTGGCGCGCGACAATACCTTTACATCAAGTGGTATAGCAGGCTTATTTACCCGCTTTTAAGGCCCATTTTCATGCTCACTGATAGCGGATAAAAATTGTCGAAATTCGCATCAGCCACTCGCAAGCGTGAAAATAAAGCTAAGATATCTGTTTGAAACAGATCGACGCGGAAAGTGAAAAAGTGTGTAGCGGAAGCGGATTTTGTCGATTTTTACCCGCTACCAGCGAGCATGAAAATGGGGCTTTATACCCTAACATGGCGGCGTATTTTCACGCGCAAAATGAATTTTAAGATCCCCCAATTAGGGTGGGTGTGTTTCCCTTATCGGACACCGTGGCGCTACGAGCGCAGTGATGCTTCACTATAAATCGACAACAGGCTGGTTTCCACAAATAAGATTGTTAATGAGGGGAACTCTTTATCCTCTAATATTATATATAAGCACTGGTGAACACAATGGTTTTTACACACAATACTAAGGATTTGTGTGTATTAGTCTCACGTACAGTGTAGCCGATGCTGCCGTGTCGTTCATATCTCTTCAACGATTATTGCTAGAAGAGTCAATGATATCTCGTTCGAGTGTACATATCTCGCCATTGATAGCCTTTCATAAATTTTTGAAATCGAAGCCAAAGAAGTTGGGCATTTGCCCAATTTACCGTTTTCGCTAGTTTGGGTTTGTGTGGTAGATATTGTATTAAAAATTAAGTCCGGTAACGTTAAAAAAATTATTGGATAGGTTAGGATTCAGCAGAACTATCCCTTCGGTTATATCAGTAAATATTAAATTTAAGTATAGTTTTCAGGGTAATTTAAGGGACCCCAATGTTCGTGGTTTTATTTTTCCGCCTGAAAGTCAACATAACGTTCCTTAATTTAAGTCCGATTTTCATGAAAGTTATATTTTTGAATAACCTAGAATTGCAATTACGTTGCTTAATTTTAATTCTAAGTAAGGTTTTTAGGACAGCGTATACGTACCCCTTCAACTTCCATTTTTCAACGCCGTTCTAATAGGACCAAAAGTAACAAATAAGTGTGACACTTATCGGAGCAGTACGCGATGCTTGCAACGTATGACCAGAAGTAACAAATAAGTGAGACACTTATCGGAGGCTGTTCTAATATGAGCAATAGTAACAAATGAGTGTGACACTTATATTTCCACCTGAAAGTCGGCATAACGTTCCTTAATTTAACTCCGATTTTCATGAAAGTTATATTTTTGAATAACCTAGAATTGCAATTACGTTGATAAATTTAATTCTAAGTAAGGTCATAAGTATGGACGTGGATATATATTGGTTATGTCACCGGCGTTGTAGGTTGCTCTGTATATCTCAAACAAACTTAACACATCAGGAGGATTGTGTGTATTCAAACCGTCGTACGTCTTGTTCCAAAGTTAAATTAAATTTATCTAGGTTTGTCATGTGTTGAAATTTAAATGTAATGGGCGGTTCAATAAAATATTTTCAAGGAAATCACCAAGGAGTAATATTTCTAAAAGTTACTGTTTGTTGTGAAAATAATGGAAACTTTACACTTGTATGGTATGCAAAAAGTGTATCCTTTTAACCAGGTAGTTTATTTTGACATAATAATTAAGGCTTATCAAAAACACGACGTTCTGTTTACAGGTGAAAAATTTCCAAACAGTAACTTTCTCTGGGAAATATTACTTTTTGGCAATTTCTTTGAAGATGTTTTATTGAAGCGTCGATTATTCTGAAATTTAAATGTAATTCCTTAAATTTGAATGCAAATTTATCTTCATTGTTAAGTGGAGTTCTTTTAAAAATTTTCAATGCAATTATCAATTTTATTGTTTTAAATTTGATTTTATTAATGCACAAGACACAGGGTCCAAATAAGTGTATATATACTTTGTTTTTCCTGCACAATAAACTCGTCCAGGAATCCATACCTCTACTTGGAATGCTTATCCTGCCGTATGGCGCATGGTAAGATAACTCTAACGGCTTTGGCCTCGCCTACGAGATAAAAAATACCCTTTGCAAGCGCTCCGCTCGCACTTTGTTGTTTGTTAAGTTAACATAGTGACGTCAAAAAAACCGTCAGCCACATCGAGACGATATATGTCGCGATAAGCATTCCAAGTAGAGGTATGGATTCCTGACTCGTATTATTATTATTACCGTATTTGTTGGTTTGACACGCACTTTCTTGAAGATTCGATTTTATTGACGCAGTCGTCACCGCGAAGTCTCGAAACACTTGGTAGTTTGCAAGAGCGTAAAAGAGTGTTTTATGAGGTGGGTTAGATCTAGGAGCAACAAACACAAGGTGAACGCAGCTAGCCTTTAAACACGCTAACGAAGGGTTGCGTACGAATTTCATTGGACGAGCGTCACGAGCCTGAACGTTTTACTGGCGGGGGGAAGACAATTTCCGAATTTTCCCTTTCCGACGGCAGCAGGCGCTAAAGCGTCTAGCCAATGAAAAATGTACACGAGAAAATCCACGACTTTTGATGGGTTGCGTTCTCCTTGTGTGGGGTGTTGTGTTTGTTGCTCCTATGTCAAATTAACTCCTCGACAATTCGAGCCCAAGGGAGTGCTGGCGAATTCTTTCGAAGTACTGAACTCATGTTGATGAAGCTTTATAAAGGTTAATTCTGAAGGTCACCCAAATTTAATTTTCGTCAACTCAACCAAAACTTGCATCTCTTACTTCCACGAGGTCATTTATCCACCTAGAACATGTCATCGCAACGTTTCCCGTCGACTCTCGATAGCGAGTAACTTACGTTCTCGAATTGCGAAGCCCGACGAAGACTTTGCTTCAGTTGAGCTTTATCGCCTTCAAGCGCAGGTTCTTCCTCACCAGCACGGATGATATCCGAGCCATTGCGTCCTGGTTTTACGGCTGTCCTTATTCCTGGTCTCGCTCTTACACGACTTGCCAAGTTGCCAACCTTGGTCAACGATCTTGAAACTGACTTCTATGCCGATGAGGGATAACGTCCGGTTTTGACGGGCTTCTCATGACGTGTTCGGTTTGGATAGTGAGCCTCGTACCAAAATCTTAAAACTTAAGGGGGAAGACTATACGGTGGCCATTGTCTACTTTCGCGCTATTTCAAGCTAAACTTCTTTAATTTGGCATTTTAATTTATAAAATTAATACTTATGTGACTAAAATAATTTTGACAATTTTAAATTTAAAAGTAATTAAGTTATTACGTTTTAATTCGGACCCCCGGAGCTAAACAAGTTGGGCAAGCGCCCAAAATACCCTTTAGTTAGGACCTTATATCTCGTTAACTATTAATATTAGAATTATCAAAATTATTTTAGGCACTAGAGGAAGGTTCAGCTTAATAAGAAAAGTATAATTAAATTATGTCATTGTTAAAACAGAAACGTTCAGCTTGAACGAAAAAGAGGCTTTTACTGTATTCTTCCCCCTTAATTACCTGACGTGAAAATTTGGCACCCCATTTCTCCAGTGAACGAAGGTCAATATTTCAAATTGTGGTGCTTCCCCTTACAAAAATAAAAGCTACAATTTGTTTTCAGTTGGGATTTTTTTGGGCTGTTTGTCTGAAATTTAGATCCAAGCTCGCTTCACTGAATTTCGGTAAAATATCAATCAAAAACATGAAGACTGAAATTTAACTGCATTGAATTTATAGACTCCAAAATGGATGAAGTTTGACTTAGCTACAAAAACAGTTTACTGACCGCAACTACATTGCAGACTATTAATTGACTG
Organism: Leiobunum rupestre; assembly: GCF_980474605.1. Lineage (NCBI taxonomy): Eukaryota > Metazoa > Arthropoda > Arachnida > Opiliones > Sclerosomatidae > Leiobunum > Leiobunum rupestre. The sequence continues at coordinate 12,089,377 of NC_143392.1, read as the reverse complement.
CAACTAATAATGTCTATAATTTGGCTGTAAATTGCATACATTTGCTGTTATTTCACCCTTATAAACAAGTTGTTTTTTCCATATCTAAAAATCTTTGCGTAACACTTTAAAATTTAAACAATGTTTATTCAAATTTAATGTTTCGATTTTCCTGGTTTTCGAATAACGTTGGGATCATACATAACAATAACATAAACTACATAAGTAACATCGTAACAATAATTTGTCATTTAACAAAAATGATGCTTAGCTTTTAGTTTTAAAATATTTTATTCATTGAGCCTCACACATTGAGCCATTTAGTGTTATAATTTCTAAAATATGGTATCTTTCAGTTAATATTTAATTAAATTCTTAGATTTGGTTCTGTGTGCTTTTACATCGTTTTCAAATATCTTAACTGAAAGGCTTAAAATAATTGGGTAATAAGTTGTAACCCAAATAATATTTTTTGAAATGTTTTGAAGTGTTTTGTTTATTATACGCGATCCTGGTTAATGTTAGTAGTAATATCAATATACTACAAGATTCCCGTAGACGTTTGGTGGCTTAGCCTGTCAAACTATAGGAACTAGACGTCAATGTTATTTAGACAACTCTATTTAGTGGACTTCAACCTAAATTATGTATCCCACATAAAATATATTGTTAAAAATTACAATAATCTAAGTTAATGTCAAATTTACAAACGAGCCAATCAACGCGAAGAGTACATTTATGAGTAAAAAGGTAAGCTAAATATCTTGAAATTTTTTATTTCGACGCTAGCGCCATCTGCTTTAACAGTATAACTGTAGGGAGCTATTGGCTCGCGTGGCTTGATCGACAATTTAACTCGGTCACCTGTAACTGACTTTACTAGTCACTAGTTGACTTAGACCGGTGTGGTTCCTTGAGTATTAGCTTAGCTGATTGTTATTAACACAGTATCTTTGATCGAGTAGGGTACGACTGCTTCGTTTACTGGTTTTGGAATCCCTCAAGCCTCTATGTAGTGTTCTTTTCTTATTGACCCTTGAACCTCGGCTTCATTGACTTCATTTTCGGTTAAAAAAAATTTGATATAACTTAATTGGATACAATTTTGATATAACTTAATTGATCAAAATTGGATAAAATTTTGATATAACTTAATTGATCAAAATTGGATAAAATTTTGATATAACTTAATTGATCAAAATTGGATAAAATTTTGATATAACTTAATTGATCAAAATTGGATAACATTTTGATATAACTTAATTGATCAAAATTGGATAAAATTTTGATATAACTTAATTGATCAAAATTGGATAAAATTTTGATATAACTTAATTGATCAAAATTGAATACAATGTTCATATAAATTATTTGAGCCATATTCGATCAAACGGGGATCATATAATAATTCGAGCAAGTTTGGATCCACATTTGATCAAAAAGGGATCAAATAATAATTCGAGCAAGTTTCAATCCACATTTGATCAAATAATAATTCGAGCAAGTTTTGGTCCACATTTGATCAAAAAGGGATGAAATAATAATTCGAGCAAAATTTGATCCACATTTGATCAGAAAGGGATAAGATAATAATTCAAGCAAGTTTTGGTCCACATTTGATCAAAAAGAGTTAAATAATAATACGAGCAAGTTTGGATCTACATTTGATCAAAAAGGGATCAAATAATAATTCGAGCAATTTTTGGTCCACATTTGATCAAAAAGGGATCAAATAATAATTCGAGCAAGGTTTGGTCCACATTTGATCAAAAAGGGATCAAATAATAATTCGAGCAAGTTTTGGTCCACATTTGATCAAAAAGGGATCCAATAATAATTTGAGCGAGTTTTGGTCCACATTTGATCAAAAAGGGGTCAAATAATATTTCCAGCAAGTTTTGATCCACATTTGATCAAAAAGGTATCAAATAATAATACGAGAAAGTTTTGGTCCACATTTGATCAAAAAGAGATCAAATAATAATTTGGGCAAGTTTTGATCCACATTTGATCAAAAAGGGATCAAATAATAATTCGAGCAATTTTTGGTCCACATTTGATCAAAAAGGTACCAAATACTGGTTAAATCAAAGGACAACGATATTTAAAAAGTGCACAAGAAAATTTTATTAAAACATTTTAAAACCCGACAAGTTTCGGTAGCGTCATCGCTCCATCATCAGGGTTGTAATCCGTTTTCAACTTTACAACTCTTATTTATAAGTTACAGTCAATAATACTTTTTAGAACAATAGTTTTTTCCAATTATTAACGTATTCAACTCCAGGTCCTAAGTCTCGATTTAAGCATTTATTTTTATCTACTGATTTTTTAATATGGTAAGATTCATAAATATTTAATTATATTTGATTTTTACAGGTTTTTATAAGTTTTGCGGATTCAAAGTCAATGTTATGGTTGGAGTTACAGATATGAGCCGCTAAGGCTGAAGTCTCAGATTTTTTTATTCTTACATCAGCGGCGTGTTCCTTTGAACGTTTTTTTTAAACTTCTACTGCTTTGTCCTATGTATTCATTCCCACAAACACACTGTATAGAGTAAACGCCTGATTTTTCATCTAAATTTATAGGGTCTTTAAGGGATTTTAAAAAATGAACTATTTTATTTACAGGTTTGAATGCGGTAAAACAATCTAAGGTGGTATTAAAATTGTTGGCAATTTTGGATGACAGTGTGGGGTAGAAAGGGATACAAAGGACTGTTTGGTTTTTTTCAAAAGGCTTTAGTTTGGTACGTTTCGATACATCATTAGAACTCGGGAACTTTTTTCTCGCTTTTTCGACAACTAGAGGAGAAAAACCTCTATCTATGGCTACTAATTTTAGAAACTCCAATTCCGATTTTAAATAAGTGTCATTAGAACAAACATTTAAAGCTCTATAAATTAAGGTGTAAAAAGATGACATCTTTTGAGATAGGGGGTGGGCTGACCTATTATGTGGTATTGTGGTGACAGAGAAAGGTTTCCTATACACAGTAGTTTGGATTTTGTTATTAACTTTTTTAACAGAAACATCTAAAAATGGTAGACAATTATTTAACATATATTCTAAGGTAAATTTTATTTTAGGGTGGATATTATTTAAATAGTCATGGAAATTTTTTAGAGCTTCGTCACCTAGCCACCAAATCAGAAAGATATCATCTACGTAGCGTATCCAGACAATTGGTTTATGGTGGTAATTTCCCAACGCCTTATTTTCAAGGTCTTTGAGAAATATATCAGCAAGTAACGGACTTGACGGTGACCCCATGGGCAGTCCTTCAGTTTGTTCATAGTATTGCGAATTAAATATAAAGAAGGGGGATTCTACACACAGTCTAGTTAAAGTTAAAATGTCATTAATTTCTATAGGGGAAAATTAGCTTCGATCAATCTCCCTTCAAAACAATCCAAGGCCTCTTGGACCGTTACATTTGTTTTGAAGGGAGATTGATCGAAGCTAATTTTCCCCCACTGTTAAAAATTACTGTAGCTTCCTGTTAAATTCCTGTTAAATTTTAACAGGTAAATTCCAGTACCAACTTTTACCGTTAGAGTTACTAGATAGTTGCTGTACGCAACAGCTATAGTCCTGTTCGTCGATTAACCGTTATATTAACAGTAAATTTTCGGTAATACCGTGTAACCGACGGCTTGAGCCCGCCATCTTGTGGAGGTTGCAGTTTTCACTAGTTTCAAAGTGTAACGGCTTTGCTGTGGTGCAATTGAAGATGATCGTATCACGGAACACAAATTATCATCAAATACAAAATAGTGAGTAGAATTTTAAATTTCATTATTTTAAAGTAATAATTAAGTTAATAATGGGGCCATTTTAGTTAAGTAGATATTTGTATTGTGAATTTGGTCAAGAATGTATTTATTTATGCTTGATTGGTATAAAAAAATCGCCTAGGCTTAACTCAATAACGCGTCAATTTTTAAATTATCCCGTTAAACGCTATAATTTAAAACTTTAATTATGATTCTGAGTGATAAATTTGTATATATTATAGTTATCACTTTGAAGCAAAATAGCAGTTAAAAAAACACTTAGCCAACTTAATACTGTAATATATACAAATATTTCACCCAGAATCTCAATTATTGAAACTAAAAATATTTAGCATAGCTATTATATTATATTATATTATTACCCTAGTCAGACTTAGGGAAGGTTGTTTTAAGTTATGATTCAAATGAATTTGGAAAAAATTTGCTATAGCTTTTAACAAAAGTGGATATAAAACAGAAAGTCCGGGAGGAAAAGGGTTCGTTAGCTTTCCCAGTGGTTTCCTTCAAAAATGAGGAGCTGTTTCCCCTATACAATGATTGAGCCAATCAGGAACGACTCTGTTACGTTTGGCCTATGTCTCATGACGTCACGGTCAGAGGAAATAGTTCAGATGGGCGATGCTAGCTAACCTAGCGGTAAAACCAAGAAGCATTCCTTGGTAAAATTCCCGAAGACGTTGTCACGTTGGTTAATTTATTCCTTTTTCAAAAATTTTGCCTCTGTTAAGTTCAGCGTGGCTCAAGCTCGTAAGAAATATACACCAGAAGAGTTAGCTTTAAAGCCGAAAAGTAAATTAAGTCAGTGTAATTTACTTATAAAAGATTTGTATTCAATTGGTACTATACAAACCAATGAAGATTTAAACCAAGGCTTAACTAAAATTCCAGTAGATAGGGATGTACAGACAAATTTTAGTATAGTAACATGGATTAAATAACCTTATAAGGTTATTTAATCAATGATAGTAATAACCAAGGTGCAGAATCGCAAACTGAGATTTTGGGTTCAATTGTATCTCAAGAAAAGGGGGATGAAATTAATTGTTTTACAACTAATAAACTTAAATGTGCTAAACGTAAATGTGAGCCAAATGAAGCTGCTAAGGAGACAAATTGTGATGAAGATTTTACACTGTTGAAGAAATAAAAAGTGGATAACTGCACCCCGATTAAATTACTAACTTCAGTTGATAATGTCCCATGTAGCCTGTCGTGTATAATATTTTATATTGAAACTTTTCTCAATCACCGCTGGGACTTATCGAATTATAGTTTAAAATGTTTCTTTAAATTTTAATCATATTTCACAACTGAAGTAGTTTCTTTAATTGTTTTCCCTGGATTATTTCTACCAGATGAGAGGTGAAACTGATCCGATAACCATTTTTGTAACTGTTGACACATACGGCATTAGGGAATCATGTGCAATAAATAAACCTCCGTTGTTAATTCCCCTCAAACCTACAGGGATTTTATTGAGGTTTTTTGCCAAGCTATCGAATGTACTACATTGGAGAGTTCATTTGCATATACTAAATTGTATACCCAATTATTCCATGCGTACAGAAAGCCACTATCCTCCTCTTTCTTCAGAGTAATGCGAATGTAACAACTCGTGTTGAGAACACATATCTTCTAGTAGTTCTTTTAAAGTTCCATTGTTTTTAAATTCGTTAAACACTTTAAGCCGCACACCCCATTCAAACAAAACAAAAATGTTTTTATCAATTATCTACCTAAGCCTTGCCAAACATGTGAATTTTCACAAAGAGCAGACGCACCAAATCCAGCCCAAAGACTATATAATCAGGTGGATAAGGAACTGAAGAAGAACTATAATATATCAGCCGATTTACGCAGGTACATGCGAGTAAAGCGCCATTTGTAATGCTCCGCCAAAGGGGGTAGGCACAAACTAGGGGCATGCTTGGGGGATCCTCATTTTTGATGGAACAGGGCTACCGGGTCCTCCCAGACTTTCTGTTTTATATCCACTTTTGCTTTTAAGTATATTTTACACGATGATGGATACCAAAATTTCAAACTTAAATTTAGTAAAAGCTGGCTAAATTAAATTTTTTCACTCGTTAACATATTCAGTGGGTGAACAGAAGACTTCGCTCTGAAAACACTGAAGCTTCCATCAGTCCAGTAACTTTACCATATGAAAATTTTTCATCAGGTCAATTGAACCAAAAACATTTTCTACGTTATTAGTACTTTGCACAGCTATTCTGACTTGAACCTGGTTTTTTAATGCTTGTTGGATTGAATGGCTAAATTACTTCAGCTTTTATATAAATTATATAGGTAGGATAGAAAAAAATCTTATTCAAAAGCTGAAGTATATTATTTTATTTAACACCATCACTTAAAAACAACCTTGCCCAAGTCTGATAAGCTGCGTCGGGTAATTTTTCGATTCAATAATTGTAATTCTGGGAAAAAAATTGCATGCAATTAAGTTATCACATTGAAAGAAGCTTCAGTGTTTTCATAGTGAAATGTAAGGGAAGTTGGCTTTAAACATAGTGGAAAATTACCTTTGTTATTCTATGTTCACCCATTGAGTATGGTAGCAGATGAAACAAAATTAATTAGCCAAACTAATACTGTAATGTAGGCAAAGTTTTCACTCAGAATCAAAATTATTGAATCCAAAAAATATTTAGCTATTTTATTATTACCCTACAGAGCTAGTCAGACTTAGGGAAGCTTGTTTTAAGATAAGTTAAAAATGAATTTGGAAAAAAAAATTGCTTGAGCTTTTAAATTTACGATACAGATTGGATCACATTTAATGTGATGATTCTGAGTGAAAAATTTGCATAAGTCAAAGTTATTGGATTGCAGGAAACTAGTGTTTTCAGGGTGAAATTTAAGGGAAGTTGCCGTTAAATATAGTTGAAAATTATCTTTTTAAGTCTGTGTTCACCCAATTAATATGTTAGGAAGTGAAAAAATTTCATATAGCAAGCTTTTATTAAATTTTATTTTGAAATTTTGGTATCCACCCTTTACATATATTTAAAAGCTCAAGCATTTTTTTTCCAAATTCATTTTAACCAAATCTTAAAACAAGCTTCCCTACACATAACTGAACCAAGAAATATTTATCTACGTTATTAGTACTCTACACAACTACTCTGACTTGCACAAGGTTTTTAAAGTGATGGTTAAATTAGAATCAAAAAAATAAATTATTTCAGGTTTTATATAAATGATATAGGGTGGATCCAAAAAAGAAGATTTCTTATTTAAAAGCTGAAGTAATTTTTTTTAAATTGAACACCATCACTTAAAAAACAACCATGCCCAAGTCTGGATACCTGTGTTGGGTAATTCAAAGGTGGTTACATATTTTTTTTGATTCAATAATTGTAATTCTGGGGAAAAACATTGCATGTAATAAAGTTTTCGCATTGAAAGAAGCTTCAGTGTTTAAAAAGTGAAATGTAAGGAAAGTTGGCTTTACATATAGTGGAAAATTACCTTTGTTATTCTATGTTCACCCATTGAGAATGGTAGCAGGTGAAAATAAAATTAGCCAGCCTAATTCTGTAATATATGCAAAATTTTCAATAAGAATCACAATTATTAAACCCAAAAATATTTCGCTATTTTATTATTACCTTAGGGAAGCTTGTTTTAAGATATGGTTAAAATTCATTTGAAAAAAAAATGCTCGAGCTTTTAAATGATACAGGGTGGATACCAAAATTTAAGAAAAGCTTGCTAAATGAAATTTTTTCACTTCCTAACATATTCAATGGGTGACCACAGACTGAAAAAGATAATTTTCAACTATATTGAAAGGCAACTTCCCTTAATTATCACCCTGAAAACACTGAAGTTTCCTTCAATCCAATAACTTAACATATGCAAATTTTTCACTCGAATCATCACATTAACTGAACCAAGAAATAATTATCTCTGTTAATAGTACTCTACACAGCTATTCAGACTTGCAAAGTTTTTAAAGTGATGGTTAAATTAGAATAAAAAAAATGATATGTAAATGATATAGGGTGGATACAAAATAAAATCTTATTTAAAAGCTGAAGTAATTTTTTTTAAATTGAAAACCATCACTTAAAAACAACCTTGCCAAAGTCTGAATACCTGTGTTGGGTAATTTTAAGGTGGTTACGTATTTTTTTCTCTTCAATAATTGTGATTCTGGAAAATAAAACTGCATATAATAAAGTTATGGCAGTGAAGGAAGTTTCAATGTTTTTACAGTTAAATGTAAGGGAAGTTGCCTTTAAATATAGTTAAAAATTATCTTTGTTAGTCTATGTGTGACCATTGGGTATGGTAGCAGATGAAAAATTTTATTTAACCAACTTAATACTGTTATCTAAGATTTTTTTTAACCCAGAACCACAATTATTGGACCAAAAGATATTTAACCACTTTTTTATTTTAAAAAGTTGGCGAAGTGAAAATTTTACACCTGCTACCGTATTCAATGGGTGAACACAAACTAATGATGTTTCTTTTCAGCTGCATTTAAAGGAAACTATTTTATTTCACTACGATAACTTTAATATATTCAATTTGTTTTGCCCTAAATCACAATTATTGAATCCAAAAATATTTAACCACCCTTTTATTACTTTACATAGTTATTCAGACTTTGGCAAAGTTGTTTTTAAGTGATGGTATAAAATTGAAAAAAAAAAGCTCTAGCGTGTATACCACCAAAATTTCACTTATTTTAAAATTTAAGTTATTGTTTTAACACCTCTAAAAAACCACCTTGCCCAAGTCTTGAAGTAGGGGATTACATTTTCTTTATTCAATAAATGTGATTCTGGGTGAAATGTAAGAGAAGTTGCCTTTAAATATCTTCAAAAATTATCTATCTTAGTCTGTGGTCACCCATTGAGTAAGCTAGGTGAAAAAAAAAATCCATTTAGCTCCCTTTTTAAAATTGAGTTTGAAATTTGGTTATCTATTTAAACTTTTTTACTAAAAATAATTGTAATACTCCTTTTTGGCCAGAAAATGGGGCGGAAAAGGGGAAGGGACGTGAGCATGCGCCAAACATATTGTTTCTTTTAGACGCCATATTTGAAATCGCGCCAGCTATTTTGTATGGGAAAAATTCAGGGGTAACTTCGAAACACAAGTTATTAAATTAAATATGGTTTGATGCAGTATCTTTGGTTGTAAAAGTATTTATGGAGCTCAATTAATTATATTTAATCGCTTTCCAAAGAAGATAACTCGCCTTTAGGCAAGAAAAAAACCCAGAAAAAATTGGAGCCCAACGCCGAGTTTGAGGGTTTGTAGCAGACATTTTCGGAGCCCCAGGACTGGATTCCAAAGCTAAATTTACCATCTAGTATAATAATACTCCAATCAAAACGTGAATTAGTGGGGAAGAAAGTCAGCTAGATAAGAATAAATAAATATGAAATTGGATAGTTACGAACTATTAAATGAAATTGGTTCCTTAACTTAAGCCTTTTTAAGTTTTTAGTAACTTAAATTTCTAGAGATAATTCGATTATGCCTTCTTTCTAGGAAGAGTATAAAGTTTTTATGAATGAATTGGTTCAGCAGCAAAGACTTGGTATATCACTAAATTTTCATAATAATTACATGTCACTTGTAGAGATATAACCATAGAAGATAATATGGAAAACTATTCTAAAGAAATTGAAAACTCGTCCCACCGTACACCACCACAAGATAGTATTAAAAAGACAACCATATCACCAATAGATAATTTGCATGAAAATTTTATCCAGAAATGAATGGAAATGTGCCTACGGAAGTTAACCTATTACCCGAAGCTTTTCGATTAAAGTTTTGTTATAAAGGAACCCAGACAGACTACAGATGATTCAACCTGAATTTGAGAACCGAACTTTACGAGAGAGCATTAGAGCACTGAAAGAGGAAACATCACCCATGCTTTTTCCTATAGATAAAAAATTGCCCTCAAAATGGCGGCCATAGCCCAAAGCTACAGAGCGATACTACTCTATTGTGGATCAATTTATCACTGTCATAATGAGACTGAAAGTCCAATTCGAGTCTTAAATTTATTCCGAGTCTACAATTTGCAGTTGAGCCCAATCTGAGCCTTATATTAGTCAGAATCATTCCAAAAATTAAATCAGTAATTAAAATTTAAAATTAGTACCAATGTAGTTAAACATTTTTAAATATTACGAAGTAATTAACTAATTTTCTTTAAAAATGTTTTTTAAATTTCTAGATTTGTTGGTTTCTAACTTACAACAGGAGTTGTTTAATATTCACACGCAGGTCAGCAATATACCATAGAAAAATAGAATATATTTTACATTTCCATTTCACAAAATCAATGTTAGAAATCTCACAATTCTAATCTGAGTCAAATATTAATGTATAAAAAAACCTAAAAGAGCTTAGAAAGTAACTTTGTTTTAATTAGCTGTATAATTTTATACCACATTGAAATTATTTTTAAATTTCCTATAAAAATAAAGATACAGGAGTTTAGAATTTTCAATCTCTTAAAACTTAAATCCTTAGTAATCCTAATGAAGTGGTTAGAGTAAACCATATCAGTTATTTTTCCACTCCGGTGTACCTTTCCATGTAAAAGAGTAGCGAACCTGCATGACTCTGATATACAAAAAATATATAAACCATTAGAAAAATTTTAGAACTTGCTAATAAGTTACAGAAAATATAAGACACAATTATACCCAATAACCAAATCACAAGCCCCACCACAAATAGTTCTATAAAAATTGACAAGTCCGAGGCGTACCAGCCTGGGTTCAAGAGTACATTTTGAACCGTGCCAAAAACACTCCTATCTTTAGAATATCAAAGCTAATTATAATTTGTTTTGTCTAGAACCGGGCACCATTTACCCACAGTACCCCTCTGGGTCAAGTACCATAACCACAAGGTAACTGACGGATCTCATAGATGGGTAACAGCTTGATTTGATGTAAAGAAACTGGCCATTAATTAATTTATTTAGAATGAAAAATTAGTCACGAATTAAAGCAGGAATAAATTAATCGATATCACTATCAACTCACCACACAAAAATTGTAGAGCTTCCTCAAATTTTAACAAAATACTAAATAGTTTAATGTGCTACTGCTTTCCAACTTCTGTAGAAATAGAAGGCCGAGCAACATCCACGTTTTCGTCAAGGCCTAGATTTTCATCATGATCTAAGTCCGGCAAACCGTACCTGTTACCACTTACATGTAATATTTTCTCGTGTTCGCTCTTTTTTTCTTAAATTCAGTAATATAATCACTTTTTTTCATTTAAATTTAATTCCTAAATTTGTTATAACACTTTCAACGTTTTATTATAAGTTTCACTGAACATTCGTTATCCATGGTTAACATACGGAGAGATGGCGTCGTCTGCTTCTAAGGAACATTGGGCCGTAAGCGCATGCGCGTAATTAAAACCAAAAAGGTGTATTGTATTTTAATCACTACCGCTGAAAGAACCTGCCTAAAATCTTAATGACTATGCTTAATGTGCATATGTTTTTGGTTCAATAATTGTGATTTTGTATGAAGAATTTCCAGTTATTAAAATTATTATATTGTTGAGCTGCAGTACACTCATAGAAGACATTGAACACTGATGAAGAGTTTAATTCAAATTGAAAAATATTTTGGCTGAATTTATTAAAATCAAGATTGAGAAATGGAAACAGCTGGATTACAGGATTTGACTAAAGTTTCATTTCGAGTATCTTCATCAATGGCAATCAAACAAGAAAGCTGAAGCTGATAATTTCAAAAAACATCAATTGTTAAATTAAATTAAAGGTCTTTTTTTCTGCCTGTTACACTTTAAATTTACTTACCTGCCGCACAAATACCCTGGTGGTAGGCCAACGTTTTCTGCAGTTGGCCTACCACCAGTATATTTGTGTGGCAGGAAAGTAAATTTAAAGGGTGACAGGAAGAAGAAAACCTAACCCTTAGAGTATTAAATAGCAGAAAATTCACGTTTATAATTTAATTTCACCGAAATACAAGTGTTAACGAACGTTGACAGATTTTATTTTATTAATTGATTTGAAAATTTGAACTTTAAATTTTATAAATTGTATAAGTATTTTTAGTAAAAACAATCTTGGTGAGGTTTATGCACTTTTTGATGTTTTAAAAATTTTGTTCACATAACCTGATTTGATTCAATTGCTGTATCATGTTTTTCAAATAAAAAAGTTCATCAATAATTTAGTTTATCTATTTAAATTTAAAATTGCCATTCATGTACAATTATCATGTAGTAATTAATATTTTGAATTAATTTTGGGTAAGCCTATAGCCCCAGCATAATTTTTGCGACAACAGGTTAATAAAGTTCTATTGTTAAATTACCGTAAACGTAATGGGAAATTTCATGTTGGAACAACAGCAATTTAAAATTTACTGTTAATGGTACTTTATATTTCTCGTGTCTAGAACAGGTTTTTACTTGCTAAAGGAAAAAATACCTGTAATTTTACAGGAATTTTCCTGGTAATTTTCTGCCAGGTAAATTCCTGTAAATTTTAACAACAGTTTTTAACAGTGCCCTATAGAAATTAATGACATTTTAACTTTAACTATACTGTGCAAGGTACATGTATATAGCGCTTAACACTTGTCCAGATACTTTTACGAAATTAAAAAAATTAACTACAGATCAAATTTTAAAGTCGAGGTATTTATAAAGTAGAAGAGAGAGTATATCAAAGAAAGCATACAAGTGATGTCTTGGTTTTCGAATTCTTAGGTTTCAAACAATCTTTGTCCTGGGGATGTCTTTAAAGAAAACGCCATTTATGTTTTCATGAAATTAAGTAGATTCTCAATTAAATTTGATCAATTACCCATCAAACTTTGATAAAATATTGATCTAATATTTAAAATTAGATCAAATAAGCCAAAGTAAGGCAAGTTTTTTTAATGTTTTCTTTCATTGCCCGCAAAATATTCAGAATAAAAAGTTATTTATTAGTATTCAAGAGTGCCGATCAATTAAAAAAACATCGAATGTTCAAGAAAGAGTAGAATGATGCCATGGTTTAATTTAACAATTGACAATATTTATTTTGGAAAAATATCACTATAGAAAATTTTACAAATTCAAATTAAGCACTTTAACGGTTTTTATGCATTAAGTTTTGATCCAACAAGGAGGAAATGTTAAATTTCTAATGGAAAAATTAAGTAAGAGCAAAGCACGTATATTAAGGCCTATGGTAACAATTCCTTTATTTATGTATAAATAAATATTGAGCAGCCTTAGGTTTTATCCAAAAACGGTTTGAGTTTCAGAATTCATTAAAATTTAATTTAATTAAAATAATTTGGTTCTAAAGATTGTCATATAAGCTATGAGAACAGAATATTTGATCCTTAATAAATAATAATAATAATAATCAACTAGGCTACTACCCAAGGCACCACCTTATGCCTAAGTCATCAAGCGACTTTTAAAGCCATTAATTCAGGTGGCCGGGTTACAATGCGTAGGGGGGTGGTGGCAAGCCCTTCATGCCACGCGAGCCAACAGCTCCCTACTCTAACTATTACCGTTAACCTCAACAAGTTTCTGGATATGACTTGATCCAATCTTGATCAAGATTATTTGATCAAAAAATAATTGATCCTTTAACTGGATATGACTTGATCCAATCTTAAGATCAAGATTATTTGATCAAAAAATAATTGATCCTTTCTGGATATGACTTGATCCAATCTTAAGATCAAGATTATTTGATCAAAAAATAATTGATCCTTTCTGGATATGACTTGATCCAATCTTAAGATCAAGATTATTTGATCCAAAAATAATTGATCCTTTCTGGATATAACTTGATCCAATCTTTATAAAAATTATTTGATCCTTTCTGGATATGACTTGATCCAATCTTTATAAAAATTATTTGATCCTTTCTGGATATGACTTGATCCAATCTTTATAAAAATTATTTGATCCTTTCTGGATATGACTTGATCCAATCTTTATAAAAATTATTTGATCCTTTCTGGATATGACTTGATCCAATATTGATTACAATTATTTGATCCTTTATGGGTATTAATTGATCCAATATTGACTACAATTATTTGATCCTTAATGGATATGACTTAATCCACTCTTGATCGAGATCATCTGAACCAAAATTATTTCATCCTTTCTTAATATGACTTGATCCAATCTTGATCCGATCTCCAAAATTTAATAAAGAGATTTACGTAAGGGACCTCCGCTCTGCTTATGGCAGAGTGATGGTACTTCGATCTGGGTCTGGTATCCGTTAAGGCCTTCCATCTGGCTTTTATTTCACTGCCGAAATCTTTAAAATTTTAACCCCAGCATTTGCTAATATTTTTTACGACCCTCTAACCCAATCATCTTCTCAAGACCCTATGCCAAACCATAGTCGTTTTGCAAATGCGAACTGCTGCTATCTCAAACTAGATTTCTTTCTAAAGCATTATTCAATTACATCAGAATGCTTTCCTGAGGTCAGCAATAAAATAACTTGTAGCTATAGAGAACCTACGTGAATAAGAAAAGAAAGATCAAACGAAATGGAGGTAAAATATGCTGTATTAAGTGATAAAAAGTGTTTTTTTCTTTAAGTTTTGTTCAAAGGCTGCTTTCTTCTATCCTCTAAGAACTTTATATTTATATTAAACCTTAGAATCTAAAATTTTAAACTAAAATTGTTTTGTAATCTTTATTGATATATTTTTTATTTACATTGGATAATAAAAGATAACAATTTTTTTTTAATTCTCCGAGGAAATCTGTTTTTTTTTTATAAATCATTGTAACCTCTGCACTTACCAGTAACTCTCGGTCTGAACATCAGGGATTTGAAAACGTATTTCACTTGTATTCTTATTAGCGGATTTACTCTTATATATTTATATCCACTTATATATATCTAGATTTTCGTAAAACAGGTTGAACGTTTTATTTGATTTGGGCATTTACATTCATCCCTCTCGAGTACCTGCAATCCGTCTCTTAAGGTAATACGGAGAAAGGTAGGATATACTCTTTGAAACGCTGACGAGTGACAGTGGCATATCGCGTCCTACATCGGGTACCAGGTCAGTTTCGCCAGTCAGCTCGTTTCATTCTATACCCTTATTTTATCGTATTAACCGTAATCGAAAATTGCGTCAACAAAATTCGAGGAGATTTGGTTATTTCGAGTTTATCAAAGTGCCCCACTCGTTTGTTGTTCCTATATGGTAATGTTATTCCTAATAAAATATATATATATATATACTATACTCAAACAGAACCGCAAACGTCTGAGAGCCTATCTTTTGTCGAATCTGATCTGGAAGGAAAATAATAGAAGGCTCTGAGCCCCGTCGTCTCGGACTCCGCAGTCTGCCGCGACTTGTATCCGCCATGCTCTAGCTGGGGCCCAATTGAGGGTCACGTACCGGAGTGGCCAATTTCGACGAACTCGGGGTACAAATGTCATCGAAATCATTCGTCTTCACCCCCCTCCACTCAGTTCCTCTCTCCGTGGCCCATCTTTCGGTTAGTTATTTTCTCCGCATTGCACCAACGGACCTACTCTACGGTTGAAGTTACCGTTAGCAATAAGAATAGAATAACTGAACGTGCCCCCCCCCCTTAACCCCCCCCCCATTATTTATATTTTATTTTACTTTTTATACATTTGGAGCTCAGAAGTATCGTACTCAATTGTTACGGATAAAGCAAAAATATTCTATCAAGATTTTCCGTTTCTTTGTGTCCGTTTTATATGGATATGTCTGAATATTGAATTTTGTTGTAGGTATAGTACTCCAATGTAGTTTTTACCGTAAGTCTGTAATTATGGTCTATAACAGGGTTCGTACCAACCTGGAATACTTGGAAATACAGGGAATTAAATTATCGACAGAAAAGTAAGGGAAATATCAGGGAAATTTTCATTTGTTAGTAATTATCAGAAAAATAAGGGAAATTTATAAAGGTTTGTAATTATCAGAAAAATAAAGGAAATTTACAAGGGTTCGTAATTATCCGAAAAATAAGGGAAATTTAAATGGGGTTCGTAAAAATAAGGGAAATTGTTAAGAGTTCGTAAATATCAGAAAAATAAGGGAAATTTATAAAGGCTAGTAAATATCAGAAAAATAAGGGCAATTTATAAAGGCTAGTAAATAACAGAAAAATAAGGGGAATTTATAAGGGTTCATCTTAACAGAAAAATAAGGGAAATTTATAAAGGTTAGTAAATATCAGAAAAATAAGGGAAATTTATAAGGGTTCGTCCTTACAGAAATTTAAGGGAAATTTATAAGTGTTCGTCATTACAGAAAAATAAGGGAAATTTATAAGGGTTCGTCCTTACAGAAAAATAAGGGAAATTTATAAAGGTTAGTAAATATCAGAAAAATAAGGGAAATTTATAAGGGTTCGTCATTACAGAAAAATAAGGGAAATTATAAGGGTTAGTCATTACAGAAAAATAAGGGAAATTTATTAAGGGTAGTAAATATCAGAAAAATAAGGGAAATGTTTAAGGGTTCGTAAATATCAGAAAAATAAGGGAAATGTTTAAGGGTTCGTAAATATCAGAAAAATAAGGGAAATGTTTAAGGGTTCGTAAATATCAGAAAAATAAGGGAAATGTTTAAGGGTTCGTAAATATCAGAAAAATAAGGGAAATGTTTAAGGGTTCGTAAATATCAGAAAAATAAGGGAAATGTTTAAGGGTTCGTAAATATCAGAAAAATAAGGGAAATGTTTAAGGGTTCGTAAATATCAGAAAAATAAGGGAAATTCATAAGGGTTCAGAAAGTTTGCCTTAAAGCGTTCAAACTTACATTATCAATATATTTTTCTGACTAAAGATTTGCCTTTATTTATTTTCTATACAGTGTCCACTGAAAAACGATCCAGGTCGAATATCTCAGAAATCGTTTTCTCTAGGAATTTAATTTTTTTATGTTACGTAGCTCGTGCAGGGGGCCAATAGAGTGCTACTACTCTATACATAATAATATGAATCCAAATTAGTTCATATGTCAATCATGAAGTGAGTGCCTCTACACGAAAGGATTGGTTAAGTTAGAAATTACACTAATTGCGACATAATATGATAAAACCTTAGTTATTATTGAGGTTATCTCGAGGGTTATCTGAAAACATTGGGTACTCTTGTACCTGGAAAAATCAGGGAAATATCAGTGGAAAAAACTGGAAATAGCAGGGAAATCGGTTTGCCAATAGTTGTAATGACAGTTCATCGAAATATTTTTTAATAGCTATTGAATAGTTCTTTTTATAAATTCAGCTACGCTTGCCGAACTTGCTTTTATGTTGCTCTTACGTCACGATGTCATAGCGTTAATAGAATAGTTTTGACACGCGCGGGTTGCACGCGCACGAGAAAATCCTAGGTTTCTCACGCCGTAAGCGCGCGCTCGTAATATTACCAAAATTAAAGTTGTGACGTAGTAGCTACATACAAACAAGAAGGCCACGTTAATTTATAAAAACACCTATTAACGGTACATTCAAAATAATAAGCGACTCTAAAGAAAAAAATACGCAACTAAATAACCAATTATCAAACGCCCTCGAATCGAATCGAATAGCATATATTTGTTTTTTAGAAACGTCAAATACCAAATTGAATATTTAAAACGATGAATAGTTTTTTCGAATATCTTTCAATGGAAAAACCTCACGATCTCCTTTAATGCCCTTGAAACTCAATAAACAAACAAAATCCGACCAATTTGGCAAAGTATTTGAAATTTCATAGATTTTCTATTATTCTAATCGAATATTCGACTATTTAATTAGTAAAAACGAATACTAGTGACGAATCAAATATAATAAAATAATAATAAGTAAGTCTGATGAGCTCCTATTCATTAGATTTATGTCCAAAGATTTCTTTATAGTGTTGTAAGTCGGAAAATTTTCCGCGGAAAATTACAGAGGCCTTTTTTCCGGAAAATTTTCCGTATTTTTCCGAAAAATATTAAAAACATTTTCATTCCATGATTTGTCTAATATATTGTTTGCAAATTTAAATAAAGCGGCATTTTCGCCTCATTTTTTCTAATCTAAAAGTAAAACTAAACCTATAGACTAGTTTAAACTGGTTGAAATGTAACACTATTAATGTTTTGTAGTATGTTTACTGATATTAGTCATTTTAAATCGATAAAAAGTTTAAAACATTAAAAACCCTTGAAAAGTAATTTATGTTTAAATTTTTTATTTTTCCGATTTGCGGAAAATTTTCCGGAAAATTTTCTGGAAATTTTTCCGCATTTTATTATTCCGGAAAATTAACACCCCTATTTCTTTAAATGTTCTTTCCATAAAACCATTCCGACTGCCTTACCCCCCCCCCCTCCTGCCGAACGTTGCTGTCAGAACTTTGAGCTTTGGTAGCGTAAAGCAAATCCGTTTGTTAGTCAGGATAGCGTGAACTATACATAATAATCAGCTAAGCCAATCCCCAAAGCACCACCGTAGGCGGCCCAAGTTATCCAGCGACTTTTAATGCTATTCATTCAGGTGGCCGGGTTTGCAATGCGTCGGAGGGTGGTAGCAAGCCCTTCATGCCACGCGAGCCAACAGCTCCCTATGCTCACTATTACCGTTAGCCTCTACAAGTTTTTATGGAAAGGGGAAACCGAAGAACACGGGGAAAATCAACCATAAACTGCAGTCGGGAGAGAACTTGCAAACTCAACGCAAGCGTATTTCGGGCGAATACCATTAAATGATTAACAGAATAAAGAGATGCATACTTATCCCTTAAAAGATAATTTATTTACTTCTGTTATTGTTATTTTCATTATCAACTGAATTTTACATAAAAAAATTGATGACTATTTTCTACAATAAATTTCTTTTTCTAAAAAACTGGGTTTTAAAGAGTGGTCTTTCAGTAGGATTTTGAAAATTCATTCCGGATTTATTTTGAATTATTCATTCAGAACCTATTTTTTAATATTCTGTGCTTCTGAGAATGATCTTTTCATAAAAATATAGGCGTATGGGTAATTATTTCTAGGGTGTTTGGAACTTCCCGAAAATAATTTTCTTTTTCTAATCAGAAAGAGCCTTCATCACAAAAATGATTGTTTTAGTTAGTTACGCATAGGGAGCGGATCCGACTTTTCACCCAGTCAGGGTTTTAGACAGTAGCCCCGCCAGGATTTTTTCGCGAGTATAGGCACTGCGTGATTAAGAGGCCCCCATAAAAAACTCCTTTGTAATTTTTGTTGTTCTTTAACTAGCCAAATTGTATAATTATTTAAAAATTTTATTATTATTAAATCAATAAAAATTTTTATTATTATTAAATTAATAAAAATTTTATTATTATTAAATTAATAAAAATTTTATCATTATTAAATTAATAAAAATTTTATTATTATTAAAATAATAAAAATGTTATCATTATTAAATTAATAAAAATGTTATTATTATTAAATTAATAAAAAATTTATCATTATTAAATTAATAAAAATGTTATTATTATTAAATTAAAAAAAGTTTTATTATTTTAATATTAAGTAAATATTACCAACTTTACTTTTAATCGAAGAATTCCACCCTACGATTACCTCTTTACCCAAATTCATCAACTACTTATTTAGGCTTGTCTCCCCCATTGTTAAGGGGGAAGACTACAGTGGCCATTGTCTAGTTTCGCGCTATTTCAAGCTGAACTGTTTTATTGTTGTGTTTTAACTTATTAAATTAATATTGATGTGTAAAACAGCCTCTTGTTTAGTGCTTAAAATAATTTTGACAATTTTAAATTTCAAAGTAATCTAATTATTACGTTTTAATTCGGACCCCCGGAGCTAAACACGTTGGGCAAGCGCCCAAACTATAGTAGTTGACCTCTTGAACAATAATTTTTCTCACTAAACTTGCTTTTAAATCATGACATTTTTTTTAAATATCTAATATTGCAATAAAGTTTCCCCTATTCCCAATATTGTCGGCGAATGTGTAAGTGTTCCCCTGAAGTGCTAAATCTTGTTGGGCACATAAAATAATCACTTCCACGTGTGTAGATAGGACCTCTCTAATAACGTCTAGTCTATGGTGGTCGTTAACCTGGCAAACTATTGATCCACGGGATTTGGATTCCATGTAGTCTAAGTACATTTTGTAGGCTAGTTGGTGAGAAGATTTGTTGGAAGTGAAGTGTTCTTCGAATTGTGTCCCCATGTTTTTCCAATCCGAAAATCCCTTTAGAAATGCAGTGTTTCTACTGCCTAAAAAATGACGGCAACAAAAACAATACACTGCATCCTTTGCAACTGAATATTCAATCATTTGATATTTGTCATACCAAGAAGAATTGAAACCTCGATTTTTACCGCCAATTAATCTTTTAGGCAATCTTTATCTAGACTAATATCCAAGTTATTCAACGCGTGTAAGCCCATTTCTTTTGAATTGGACACGTTGTTTGATGTATTTTGTGCATGGTTAGAGTTGGGGTTTGCAATTACTTCTGCAATTTCTCCTTCATGAGTCAGTTCCATTTCCATATCAGTACTGACGTTTGGAAGAACTTCAGCAGTATTACTAAAACAGTGACTGTTATCAGTCTCCAAGGATTCTAAACCCTTTCCCAATTCTTTGACTAGGTTTTTCTCAGAACTATAGTTATGGCTTTGCGCCGACGATTTCAAAAAACGTGCCATTGCACCTTTCTGATTACTAACGAAACTATCTTCCCTTTTCCATTTTTCTCATTTTTGGGACCCAGATAAAACTTTTCTGGTACTCATATTTGAAAATGCTACAATTATATACTAATAGCGAAATAACCTTAAGAAAATAAAGCTTAGTTAAAGCTATGTAGTCTTCAAACAGACTTTTTAATAATACCAGCTATATCAAAGCCCTGAAAAAAGCGGTTTGAATATTTTTTCTAGAATAGCTAATTAGCCTTGAAAATGGCTTTTTGAATAATTTAGCTAGAATAGCTTATGGGCCTTGAAAAAGGCTGTTTAAAAATTAGCTTAAAACAGCTAAATAGCCTTTAAAAAGGCTGTATTGGCAAAGTTAGTCTCGGAAGAGACTTAGAAAAAATTTGACTGGGAGATAATCGAAATTGAGAACTACCTGTTTGTTCAGGAGCAGAAAACGAAATGAAGAAACGCGCGTTATCTGGGACAAGTCCGACCACCGAAGGTCTAGGTCCTTTCTCTACGATCAGTGGTCACTGATATCACGTGATTTCGCAAAAGGGACAAGGAGTAAAAAAGAAAAAACCCTAATCCCCAGGACGCTCTCTATTCAAAGTAGTGACTGATACGATGCTTTACGCTTCGACTTCAGCTCCGCTGGGATTTCCCTTCGTTTAAGCGTGGCAACGGTTTAAGTCGTATTAAAGAAATCCAGTTTCTCACTTTATGCCCCCTTTTGTAGAATTCCTAGAAACTAAGGTTATGTTTATTTTTTTGGTTGGAGCTAATTTATCACTGAGGCGAACAGGTGGTTTTTTTTTGCTGCTTTCCTTGCACGACGGACTTCCCCGTCCCGGGCCAGTCTTTTGTCATATACTAGAGTCTATATCAATGTTAACAGAGTACACTACCAAAAGCAGAAACCACAGAGTTCGCTGCCTTTGTTTGTGTACTCAAGTAATATTGATTTCGAGTATAGGTGGTTCAGAAGAGAACGTTTTGTTAGGGCATTTAGGACTCTTGGAAATTGGAATTGAATGGGAGTTCTTTTTTTAGGGGGCTAGATGACCAATTTTTAAAAATAAATAAAATTTAAAAATCACATTTGGAGGTCTCAGAGGCAATTTTTTTAAACTTTTAGAGGCCCCTAAAATAGGCCTAAATTTTTTGAACATAGGCACGTGCCTACTTGTGCCTACTGCTGGCGGGGGCACTGGTTGTAGAGAGATGGTTCGATCACTTAGCAATTCTACCATAGGAGAGTTTGGCTAAAGAAAAAGTGGTAAATAGATGGCGCCCGACATCAGATACTTATGAGCGTTCCCCCAATACATAGAAGTACCGAGGTACAGCCTAATTTATAGGAGACAGCGGGAAATTTAAATTTTACAAGCTAACTGGGATCGCTTTAATTTCTGTTTCGTTTCTAGACGTGCGAATTTTAAAGAAATTAATTTTTTTAATATTTATAATTAATTAGCGAACATTGAATTTTAGTTTCTCAAATATTTGTTGGAACTGAAATACAAAATTTGTACTAGAATTGATAAAGGAATATCACTGACCGTAGTTTTGCCTTTTGGCTCCTAATTAGCTTAGGTTTGCTTAGATTGTTCGCACTTTTCATAAATCAAATTTTTAATGAATTTATAACAAAGCGACAATTAATTAATTTAGAGATCATAAAGAACCGAGATCGATCGACACGAAAACTTGGTAGTGTTCCCTTTTCGTACGTGAATGAATGAAAGAATGAATGAATGAATATTTATTTGATTTCTTTTACAAAAGTCCCTTTTATATCAGGGAGGAATCTAATTTAAAATAGGATTCACAAGCAGTGATAAAGATAAAAATAATACGTTATAGACTAATATACTTCTCGATATAAACGATAAACTAACACAAGCGTAGTAAAAGACCGAAGAATGTATTTACAATTTACACAACAAATACTTTTTACAAAGCATAAAGCCCCATTTTCATGCTCGCTGGTTGCGGATAAAAATCGTCAAAATTCGCTTCCGCCACTCGCAAGCGTGAAAATAAAGCTAAAATATCTGTTTGAAACAGATCAACGCGGAAAGTGAAAAAGTGTGTAGCGGAAGCGGATTTTGTCGATTTTTACCCGCTACCAGCGAGCATGAAAATGGGGCTTAAACCAGTATTCGAAGAACATACTAACTAGTTGAGCGCGTTAAGCGCAGGCCACCCCAGCGACCGAGAATTATTTTAGTAACTATTAAATCAGGTGAGGCTGCGCAGTTCGATCCCAAACCCAGCAAAAAGGCAACGCACTCTTCGGTCTCCAGTGTAATGAGGTAAAGCCCACAAAATATCTGTAGGGGCTACTTGACGTCACTAGCACCATCCGTGGTAGAAAAATATTTCGCCAAATAAAATATTTAAGTGATCGAACCATCTCTCTACAACCCTGACCCAGTGCCACAAGCTACGAACGAATGCAGCTCCTCTTTTTGGCACCTCTCTGCCACCCCACTTCTATTGTTACCAAATTACAACCCTGCCGATGACGATGAGGCAAAGAACACGTATTAGGCCTTAGTCTGAAGTCTACGAAAAATGTGTGGTCATTCTAAAAATGACTCTGAGTAATACACGCGGAAGATGGGGAATTAACGAAATTATATACAAAATAATTATGACATTACCTGGTATAGACGCATTCACATATTGCCCACAGGGAAATATGCAAAAAGGGGCGAAATCCAACCGAGGTACCTTCCTATTTAATAATGTTTGAGATAGATGGCGACACTATAAAGTTTATGAAAAATAAATTTTTTAAAGTTATTAATTAATTACTAAATTATAGTACTTTAAATTCTTATTAAAAATTTATAATTTTTGTAATTTAAATTAACAAATAATTTTAACAGTAGTTAACACTCTCCGCCATAGATGGCACTATAATACGATTTTAAACTATCCAATCAGGGAAGAGAATTTGGTATTTTAAATCTCTACAAAACCGTTCTCCACTAAAAACTGAAAACTTTCAACCAATCGTTGAAAATCAAAATTATGACGTCATGCTGCTATCAGAGCGCCATCTACTAACAAATAACGCCATCACCACGTTACCTCGGATGAATATTACCCCTTTAAAGTCGTCTTTGCCCCTTAAAAATTGTAAATCGATCTATAACGCGGAGGTTCTCGACCTTTGTCACCACGTTGAATTGCATTTCAGTTTCAAATTTATCGTGGAACCCTCGCGTGAAAAAATGTTTACGAAAATTAAGAAACGTTATTTTATTTTAAAAATTTATGGCTACGATTGATACTGATTTTCACAACACAGTTAAAATAACTCTATCGTAGCACAGCTCAAAATCTCGTGGAGCCCTTAGAATTCTAAAAGGAGCCTTGGGGTT
The DNA here is from genome assembly GCF_980474605.1 of Leiobunum rupestre. Classification (NCBI taxonomy): domain Eukaryota; kingdom Metazoa; phylum Arthropoda; class Arachnida; order Opiliones; family Sclerosomatidae; genus Leiobunum; species Leiobunum rupestre. The sequence continues at coordinate 12,065,500 of NC_143392.1, read as the reverse complement.
TAGAGATCGGCGGACCAGATAAATTAACTGGCAAAATTTCGATTAATCATAAAAATTGAGGTTTTATATGGGATAAAGCCAAAAACAACTGATTGTTTTTTGGATAATTTTTGCTTATGGATATTATCCAAATAAACGGTTAATTTTTATCCAAACGCCGACCTCTAGGGGTTTCATGGAGCGCCATTTGATAATCACTGCTTTAACGTATATTTCCACGAAGCTATTAAAAATTATCTTAATTTGGCAGTCTTATTTTTGCTATACTTTAATTTAACTATTAAATTAAACGATACTTTGCGAAATGATTATCTTTGTAAAATATTCATTATTTGAAAAGCGAAGATATTAACGCTATAACCATTCTTGAACTGAGTATGTGGCCATTTCCCCACACGTGGGGAAGGAGAAGCTAGTTTCACCTTAGCCGACTTTGACTCCGGGCTATTTCCATATTTGGGATTTTTTCTTCCGCTTATAACACTAACACCCGCGTTTTCAATTTCGTCTCGGCTTCGTAGTTTCTAAACGACTTTGCCGCCGTGAAAATCCCAGGCCTCCACTGCTCAGCCAAATTCATTCGCTGGAGGACGAAACGAAGCGAGAAGCCCACCGCTAATATCCATTTTGGCTTGGAAGATACGCTTACAGGTTTTCGGCTTTTTCCGCTATCTTTATCTCCCTTTTCCTTTCAACTTTGAGACGCGTTGCTTCTAAAAATCTAGTTGGCAGTTTTTAAAGGTCTAATGGGACTTTTGCGTATAGAGTGCCGAATTTTAAATCCGATAGACCATTTTTTATGCGGTTTCTTCGGTCGATATAACGTCGTATGTCTGAGAAAACTATTTCTGTGTTTTCATTTTTATTGAATAACTAAGTGGGGTACCCGGTATTTCCCGGGAAATATGAATATTTGTGTTCTTATTAAGATTTTAACAAACTAAACGATAATTATTTAACTATTTGGAATTTTTCATATACTTAAATTACAATTTAACATTTCATGTGTAAAGTACCAAGGAAGGGCAAGGAAGGGCAAGGAAGGGCAAGGAAGGGCAAGGAAGGGCAAGGAAGGGCAAGGCACAAGTTAAGAAACTCCAATACATTCAGTACGAAAATAGAACGCCCCCATAACTGTCTCCACGAATGGCACCGTACCTAATATAAACAACTGGTTAATGACAATTTTAACCAATTATACGTTGATTACATAATAATTTGCCTTTTATTATAAGACCTAGTGTCTATAGAAGAAGGCTTTTAAAAATATGAAATAATTTAGGCTTTTTTCGTGTGTGCCTAAAGAATTAAGAAACTCGGTCTTTTGGCTAAGATCAAAGTGTAGTATCTTGTATATAGCGGATATAACTAATTATTAAATTAATTCAATTAATTAAAGTTGTTTTACCGACCGTAACCGTAGAAAACCACAGTCAGGGTACCATGAGATAGTATACCAAATGTGGTCGAATTAGGTTGAAAACTGTATATTCCTATATACAAACACTCATCTTTATGAATTAGATTAAAAGATTAAATGGGGACTTTTACAAATAACGTAACATGGAATATAACCACTGGTATTTGGTGTGGAACACCGACAATTCAAATATTGACCATTCTATTATATAACTGTAGATAGTTCTGGCGCTATTTAGTGAATTATTGCTGAAATTGTTGGGGGTCTTCCATAACGAGGTGTTATTCCCTTTAGAAACGTAAAAAAATAGTGTGACGTACCTCCATCAATGTCAATTACAATTACAATAGCAACATGTATATTAAAATTATTGAATTCCAGTCTAAGATAAGCTTATTTATGTATTATTTCCCCAAGAGAAAAATAATAAAATTATTTTTCCATAAGTTAATAAAATAAAAATTTAAAAACAACTGTATTTATTGCGCACAATATTGATTACCCTTACGATGGCCTAAAGAAGCCGAAACTATATCGGGTTGTTTTTATGGTTGTTATTTTTAAATATCGTGCGCGATAAATATCGTATTTAATTTTTTTATTATTTTAGAAAAACAGACGCAAATGTGAAAAAATAATATTAACTCTAAATAATTGATAATTTAGGTTCCGGTATAAAATTATAATACCTCAATGAAGGCTCATTCGCGGTACTGCGCAGGCGCGTTCTACGTCACAAGATGTCCAATTGAAGCCCTTCTCTCGTAACACCTGACTGAGCCACGCGGGCATCCTTCTCTCCAGCTTGTGACGTTAAGAGTACGCTTCCGGCGACCCTAAAAGGGTTTCCCCAAAAACACAGAGACATGAACCAGCCGTAGTGTGCTGTAAGCATTTTCACAACCCTTGATGATATGTTTCGTAACAAAAGACCCGTTATATTTTAATACAGGATCGTCAAGGCCGCCTTATCCATAAAGCAGACAAGGCAAAGTGCCTAGGGCCTACGAACATTTTAGGGGAAATTAGGACGAAAAGTCGGTAAATGAGAGATTTTTGCCTAAAGCCTACTAAGGGGTTAAACCAGCCGTAGCCAGGTCTGCGAGGTAGACTGCGGGAAAGCCGTTTCTTACTTGGGGTGGCTAGTCAAAACCCTCGCACTTGGTTTTGAAACAAATGTTTCTTTTTTGGTTTTATAACATTTGAATATTGTTGTATTGGTAATAAATTGTTGATTTTATAAAATGTCTTTACGCTTGCCCAGCTTGTTGAAATGTTGCCCTGGAATAGTTCCGCCAATGCCTAAGAATGAGTTCATAAACTCTTTAGTGGGAGAGAAAACGGATCGACAGCTGAACGGGGAGACAACCTTTCAACACGATGGCCCAGGTTATTTTATAAAAAGAACTATTAGGTGTAGCTTCTCCTTTCTCGATATTGAAGGCGGTATTTTATCATCCTTCTTATAGTCCATAGGTGGTTTCTTCTAACTTAACTTATCGTATATACTATTCTCCACCACACTCCCCCCTTTTCGGCTTTCCGTTGCTATACGCAACGCGTTTTGAAATTTTTAATGTTTAGGCTTAGTTTCACTTTTCGATTTGATAGTCGCCAGCCAGATTTCCCGCACGGTACTGATGAGTTCCAAATAGAACGAACCGGTCTACCGTTGGAATTTCTGGCTATTTTATTTATTTTTAATTTAGTTTATTACTCGAAGATCTATTTGATCCGAGTTTCGCGTTGCTCGAAGACCTATCGGTACGAGTTATTAGTAAGTTTTTAATTTTCCTTAAATTTGTTTAAGATTTAGCTATATTATCCCTTTTAATTATGGACTTATCTACTTTTTCGCGTATTTTATCATTGAAGGCGGTATTCAGAGTTCCGGTTCGTGAGTCATTTAGAAAAAGATGTAACATTATGACATTAATAACGGAAGATGCAAGCGAGGGGTAAGACAGTCTCGGATAATCTGTACACCGAGTTCGTGCCTTTAGCACTGTTAAGGGTACATATTTTCAAGAGTTCGCGAGTTGCGTTTAGTACTGTCAAAGGTACGGCAATGTACACCGAGTTCGCAGAGTGTCTTACCCCTCGGATGCGAGGGGCTGATAACTCCCCGTAATAGGTGTACAAACTTGTAGCTTTGACTGTACGTAATTACTTAACTGATAACAGAATTAGCATTGCCAAAGGCTGTATTAAGTTTCATGCGTCTGTAATTGGTGTAGATAATTTTAGGAAGTGGTAAGCCTCCCCGGGAACATGTGTAGCAATTAGAAATTAAGCAATTTAGTTTCATTCAAATGATATTTCCAGTCTAAACGGCCATTCTGCAACGCTGCACTAAATCCACAGCCGCTTCTGCCGCGGACCTGACTTGACCGCTTACAGTGGCAGAGTTTGGGTTAGTAGCGCCCCCACGCCGCGTAAGATTTTGCGCCCGTTTCTATATATATTTAGATATTAGGAATGCAACGGTTCCATGTTTTCGGACTATCTCGGTTCCGGTTCTGGTTCCTATCATTTTTCATTGTTCAACAAAAATGATGTAGGGTACGTGACGGTACTTAGACAAAACTACATCGAATATCCAGTGGTGGCGCCAGGGGTAGGCTACGCAGGCTACAGCCTACTTTTATTTCACTTGTAGGGGCCCCCAATCTAGATGAGGGGGCCCCGAACAGCCCCCTAAAATGATTTGCGAAACTAGAAATAATAAAATCCGAATTAAAAGCCTGCAGTTTTTAAGTTGCGAACACTGAACAGTGATTTCTAATATTTTTTCGAACGCAGCCTTGATTCATTGTAGCTGCTAAACTAGCTTCTTCAAAAAGTGTTGCATAGTTAGACAGATGATAAATTACGCGGTTTTCCGACTCTCCGAGTCCCAATTTCCAAAATAAAGATTGAATAAGCTGGGAGTAGTGGCGTACTCCTGTAATCCTGGGCGTCTGGGAGGCAGAGTTTGTGACTGGCCGTTTGAGGAAGACCACCAATCCCGCAACGGGTGGTCGGAATACTTCCGCCACGTGTGTCCTCACCCCTGTCCCCACGTATCACACCCCCGGTATGTAATTTTTACGGTACGGGGGTATATAAATCCATTAATCCATGTCCCCACGTATCCCCCGTTGGCGTGGCCGTTACACATATCTCGCCCTGATTAATCAAATGGACGAGAGGACTGAATTGTCCCACACGTCACAATCTACTAGAAAAAAAAATAATATATAGCGTGGCAACTGGCAAGTGTTTTTGCAACAATTAGCCTTTTCAGTTTACTTAGAGCCACGTAGTGGCAAATGCGAGAAGCTCATGAACTGCTGGATTTTCGACTGCTATGCAGACGATTTTTCAATAAAGTGTCTGCTTAGCAGACGAAAATCCAGCAGTTTATGAGCTTCTTGCATTTTCCACTACGTGGCTCTATGTAAACTGAAAAGGCTAATTGTAAGTGAAAATGGAGAACGCTGTTGGAGGATGTTGCCCATATGTGCATTGTTATGCTCATCGACTAAAAAAAATAACTTCCGAGTACATTTAAACATTCATGTACATTTCTTTTGTAAATTATTAATAATAAACCGGTTTTGACACAGTTTTGTTTAGTTAGTGTATGTAAAGGGGGGGGGGGGCAAATTAAAGAATTAAGTATCCTGGCGCCGCCATTGCGAATATCACATTATATGTTACCAAGAATGTATTTATTTATACTCAGGGAGAATGAATATGTCGAGATTATTTTTAGCGTTTCTCCAATCCCACCCGTTGGGGCCCCCGGTATGCTCCTCTGCTTTAATAAAATCAAATAATAGTGCAATCTCATTGGTTCTTAAAAATTACGTTTTTTGACGCGATTAACGCTGCTGCGAGGACGCAAAAAATTAGACCGCCTCCTTTTTTCCTTCCCCCCGCCCCCTTAGCGTGACGGGGTTAGGGGCTCAAGGTGTCCGTCGATAGTCTCGACATATTCATTCTCCCTGAGTATAAATAAATACATTCTTAATGTTACTTTTAAATTTAAACAACCCGTCTCCTTATTAAGCTCTCCAACATAGAAATGTAACATAGAGTAAAAACGTGTCCATCGTGTATCCTGCTTTATGAGCTAATTCTAAGCAGTAAAACTTAAAGTAAAGTAGAGTAAATCTCGTAACGCGACTAGATAATCTAAAGTCCCGGTGTGTACAATGCGTTATGAACTAATTCTTCGAAGAGTCAGTTCAAATGAAGTAGCGTAAACCTCGTAACGCATTTAAATAAACTACTCGTGTTTAAAGACAGAACTACATCAAATTTAAAAAAGTCTTTACCTATTTTTGGCGCCAACTATAAAACTTACTCACTTTATAGTCCTCGAAAAAATGCGCCCCCAAACCTCTTGCGCCCCCACGCAGTTGCGTACCCTGCGTACCCTATATCGCCGCCCCTGACCGCTTAGCTTCCGACGGACTGAACGCACGCCATCGTAACGCCGGGCCTGCTTTCATAACGTCGATACAAACTCCCTCTGCGCCTATACTGCACTTTTATCTCCGCCATCATAACTAGGACAGGCAAAGGTGGGTGTTTATGGAACTAACACGGAGCATCGGTCTCTATACCTCCCGCCTTGGCTGTTTTAGTTTCGATTTCCGAAATAAGGTTAAAAAAACCAGTAAATGCTTTTTTTCCATACTCCCCTTTCTAATTGGGAACTATTTACGCAGTGCGACTTCATATTCGACGAAATAACAGTCCTTCGACGAGGAAGAATAGCAACGTGCGATTATAAATTATTCTGCGCGTATTGCTTTCCACAAAAGTTCCTTCGTTTTTTTGGGAAATAGACGTCTTTCTCCGGAGAGCGTGTACCGCGATACATTTTTAAACAGCCCCACCTTTGCCGTTCTTATCATTTTATCGACACTACGGCGTATCCCCGACAGAGTGCGCTCACTATTTGCTCTGCCAAGTCCCTTTCGTCATTTTCTACATTCGGGGTGCGTCAAGATAGTTGGAAAGTTTTCTTATTTTCAGAACCAGGTCTTGTAAGAAAATATGTTTAGGCAAGAAGTCGCGAGAACACTTCAAAAGCATGTTCATTTGGCAGCTCGATGCTAGCGCGGGGGCCAAGTTTTAACGGGGTTTGCAATTTATAAATTCAAGACACCATCTGTAGATGGCGCTGGAGGTCTCTATCGAATTGGTTAATGGGGTTTTTCCCCCGAGTTCTTCCGTTTCCTCTTTCTTTAATTTTTTTTAGAGGTTAACGGTAATAGTAAGTGTAGGGAGCTGTTGGCTTGTCTGGCATTTTAGCATTTGACCTTACAAAACTGGTTAACAACTTTTCCAAAGAGGCTAGTGTTAACGCGGCTTTTGACGTCGAACCTTGCTTGTTTTACGAAACAGATGGCATCGCTTCAGCTATCCGTGTGGGTCGCACGCGTTGGATTCTGGTAGATTTCCTAAAAAGACGGACGCCATTGGGCAACCAGATTCTTCTGGGCACCTTCCCATTTTACGTTGCTTTTGTATTTAACTTCCGACGGATTCGGAGGAAAGTGGGAATTTCGACTTATGAGTGTACCCCCGGTATGTATTTAACTACGGTACGGGGGTATACAAATCTTTTAGTCTAAGTCAGTTTCATGTCTTTGTGGGGCACGTAGAAGTGTATTAAAAGTACTTTCAATCTTTAATATCTACTACAAATACCCGTACACCTCCAAGGAACTAGATCCAAACTTAAACACCTCGGATCGGAACTAAGGCTGGCAACCATGAAATACGTCTGTCGTTACTACCAACTGGATCGAGAAAGTTCTTTGAGGGAGAGAAAGTTGAATATGTTCGAAAAAGGCGATGCCAGACGGGGCGTGCAAAGCGGCCAAAGCCGTTGCAGCATTCTGGTCGATGATTCCTCAAACCCGATCTTTTGCTTCGTTCCTAAAGTCGGAAGTACGAATTTCAAACGCCACTTCCCGACTGAAAGGGGAATCTCTCGCGGGAAGAATCCGCGCAACGATGTCTTGTCCCAACTCAAACTGGTTACGCCCGCATACCTCGACGACAACCAGCTCTCTTTGAAGAAGCTTATTATGTTCCCTCGACTTCCTTTTGATACAACATTCGTTTTGTGTCATAATATAATTATTTTTGCGTTACAGATCAACTTAAATCCATTTAGTAATTTTAGAAATACAAAAAGTACTAAATCTTTTCCGTTATTTTTTTTAAAAAATTGACTGATCGCATTGAACTGCCCACCCCAGATCACAGGGTTTGAGCTGCTTTGCCATACTGGATTCGATGCGAGCCGTTACGAGTAAAGGACGACCAGGACACGAATGTCCTCTTCCATACTCGGTTGTCCACGTACTCCAAACCTACCCAAGATAGAACCGTCTTCAATTGGTTCGCCAAAGTGCCTCTAGAGAAAAATACAAACGTTTTAAGATCTAGCGATTGGACTTTGAATTATTCGGGTAAAGTATGACCGAGTATCTATAGGACATACACACGTATAAATGTTTAATTTTATCATTTGTGTTAATTGATTTCAGAAAGATTAAAAAAAGTCACAGAATATTAATTTTAATAGTTTTTTATTTTAAACTTTTCTTTTGTGATAATGTCCATGTTCACACTAAACTCTATATTTATCTATTTAAACATTAAAATTACATACAAATATCTACATAACATTTTGTCACGTGAGAGGGGAAGAGAAAACGTCACATAGGAGCGCTTCAATCGCGACGGATGGCGGACGCTTTGGGAACCAATGAGAAGGAGCCTACACTTCTAGAATGAGAAGACTGAAAGCAACGTTAAAAATCGGCTCGACATAGTCATTCTCGCTAAGTAGAAAAAGTTCATTTCAAAAGGAATTTACTGCTTTATAGCTCCTCTATGGCGATAAGCTTTTGCGGACACTCCTCGCTCGTGGTGGTCTAACAGGCCACTTACCACAATCCTCCGCTTGCCCACTGCAGCTTCTTGAATGTGACCACTTTTTATGGTAGAGCTTCGTTCCTCGCCGGATAGCGAAAGTTCGGGTTATAGATGGCGCTACACAATACTAGTGAGCTTTCCCGCTTCCATTTAATGACTGCTGACAGAGCATGCGTGGCGCACCGTTTTTAAACAGAGCTGCACACCAAGACTTGGTCTCGGGCTCAGTCTAACCAAACGTTACTTTTGTTTGGCCTTAGTCCCGTCTCGGTCTCACCAAACGTTTTGTTTGGCTTTAGTCTCGTCTCGGGCTCACCAAAAGTTTTGTTTGGCCTTAGTCTCGTCTCGGTCTCACCAAACGTTTTGTTTGGCCTTAGTTTCATCTCGGTCTCACAATAATTTCCCCAAAAACACGAGATCTAGTCTCGGGATCATATTGTTTTTCTCCGAAACACAAGAGCTCGCCTTGAACTCACAATTCCTCTCAGTGGCGGCGCCACGAATTTTCGCGAGGGTAGGCAAACCCAATAAATGGGCCCCCCTTTTCTCAACGAAATGCTCCAATAAAATAAGGTAGTGAGGTACATGACGAACAAAAAAGTTCTAACAACAGTAAAACGAGTCCAAATATAACAGAACTGGTTTTATTTACTAGGAGATACCTCAATAATTTCTAAATACATTATTGACAATTGTTTCATTGTTATTTATAAATAATTTTATCTCTTGGGACAATTTTGAGACCCTTTCTAGATCAATTTGGGGCCCCTTATAGGGTGATTTTGGGGACCCTCAAAATCTTACGGTAGGCAGTGGCCTACCTGGCCTACCCCCTAGCGCCGCCACTGATTCCTCTCCCTAAACATTTGGGCTTCTCTCGGGCTCATACTTTTCTGTTACTAACAAGAGCTCGTCTCAGTAAGAATTTGCGTAACTCGCGGGGCTCATTCCAGTCTTTTAATATCTTTTTTAAGTCTTCATATTTTTTTAATATTGTCAAACGAAACAGCCGGGCGACCAGGCCTGGTACGCTCTTCACTACAACAATCTTCGAAAATTCTAGAAGGTAGTTCACTTTGGATCTATCAGAAAACTACTGGGTTAAATCACGTTATCCGAAATAGCCAATTACGTAAATTCCGTATTAACCCGGTAGGCCAGAGCTCTCTTCAAGGGCGACACGGCCAACTTTGATCACGCGCTGTTCGCGCTTTAGCTATAGCGCAAACAGGACGTAATCAAAGTTGGTTGTGTTGGTGAGAAAGAAAGCGTTACGGTTTCGGCACGTGTTGCTCTGCGCCGCAGCGCTGCCCAGTGGTCAAGAGAAACATAATCTTGCTAAAACGGACACACAACCGTCTCTTAAAAATCAAAAGGTCTCATATCGGTCTGGTTTCAAAAATATGGTCTTAGCTAGGACTCGTAGTAATACTCTATATTATATTGGACTCAGCTCAGGCTCACAGCAATTTACTATACTTTAATGGTCTCATCTCAAGTTCACAAGGTCTCATCTCGGGCTCAAATTAAAAGACCCCAAAGGTTTGGTCTCTTCTCGGGCTCGTATCATTTTCATAATAAATCCTGCGCTCAGTCTCAAATCGAGCTCGGCCTCTTACAAGTTAGTGTAAGACCAGCCCGTTCAGCTATGTTGCTAATAGAAGCTGGAAACCCCCGTACAATGTTGTGTGACGCCATCTTCAGCATAGTGGTGGTAAAAATCTTCCTCATTTATACCACTATCCTCCATAAATAGAATATTACCTGTTAGCATTGTCATGCTCCCTTTAATAAGTAAAATGGACTGCTCCTTCGTTAACTTTTTCTCTTCTCGTCGATCGTGAACAATTGTCATACTTTAAAATATTATTTGAAAATATTAAAATATTGGTATTTGGTTCGAATGATGGAAAATAATAATTTCGTTTACAAACGCTAAACCTACGGATGATATTTAAAAATCTACCCGCGTCCACATTAACACCTGTTTTTCCATCCGGCATTTTCACATCCTTTTGACGCGTACTTTTCCGAGTTGTTTACAATCCTCATAACCGTGTCGAAAAGCTTGCAGATCGTCGACAATGGCTAGCCCTATGTAAAAATACGAGCTACGGAAAATTGGTGCTCGGTATCATCTTGATAGCTCCCATGTTTACGATCCTGTGGTATTATGGTTCTGACGGATTCGTGGAATGCCCTAATATGAGAAAGTCGACTTATCAGAGTGTCAGTGAAACTGACCCAGTTTTGTCTTCTTGTGAGGTTCGTGGACGCGATGGACGAAAGAACGTGGACAGAGATTATCGACTCTACCGCGTTTCGGAGAAAGTTTTCCAGGCCGGCCCTTTCAAGGCGGTGAATCGTTACGACCACTTGAACGCCACGGAGCGACGCTTGGCAACCGCGAACGACGGCTGCCGCTATTACCACACTGTTAAAAAAAAATTGTTCTAATTTGAACAAATTGCCGTTCAGAAGGTTGTCCCTGTAACAGAACGCCATTTTGTTCTAATATGAACAAAAAATATTCGTTCGATAAAGAACGATGGTTCTATATTGAACAAACCTTTGTTCAAATTAGAATGCTTTGTCGTTCGCGGTAGAACTCTTTGCCGTTCGCCGTGGATCATTTTCTCGTTCGCCGCGGAATGCTTTGTCGTTCGCGGTAGAACTCTTTGCCGTTCACCGTGGATCATTTTCTCGTTCGCCGCGGAATGCTTTGTTGTTCGCGGTAGAACTCTTTGCCGTTCGCCGTGGATCATTTTCTCGTTCACCGCGGAATGCTTTGTTGTTCGCGGTAGAACTCTTTGCCGTTCGCCGTGGATCATTTTCTCGTTCGCCGCGGAACGCTTTGTCGTTCGCGGTAGAACTCTTTGCCGTTCGCCGTGGATCATTTTCTCGTTCACCGCGGAATGCTTTGTTGTTCGCGGTAGAACTCTTTACCGTTCACCGTGGATCATTTTCTTGTTCGCCGCGGAACGCTTTGTCGTTCGCGGTAGAACTCTTTGCCGTTCGCCGTGGATCATTTTATCGTTCGCCGCGGAATGCTTTGTCGTTCGCGGTAGAACTCTTTGCCGTTCGCCGTGGATCATTTTCTCGTTCGCCGCGGAATGCTTTGTTGTTCGCGGTAGAACTCTTTGCCGTTCGCCGTGGATCATTTTCTCGTTCACCGCGGAATGCTTTGTTGTTCGCGGTAGAACTCTTTACCGTTCACCGTGGATCATTTTCTTGTTCGCCGCGGAACGCTTTGTCGTTCGCGGTAGAACTCTTTGCCGTTCGCCGTGGATCATTTTCTCGTTCGCCGCGGAACGCTTTGTCGTTCGCGGTAGAACTCTTTGCCGTTCACCGTGGATCATTTTCTCGTTCGCCGCGGAATGCTTTGTTGTTCGCGGTAGAACTCTTTGCCGTTCGCCGTGGATCATTTTCTCGTTCGCCGCGGAATGCTTTGTTGTTCGCGGTAGAACTCTTTGCCGTTCGCCGTGCATCATTTTATCGTTCGCCGCGGAATGCTTTGTCGTTCGCGGTGGAACTCTTTGCCGTTCGCCGTGGATCATTTTCTCGTTCGCCGCGGAATGCTTTGTTGTTCGCGGTAGAACTCTTTGCCGTTCGCCGTGCATCATTTTCTCGTTCGCCGCGGAATGCTTTGTCGTTCGCGGTAGAACTCTTTGCCGTTCGCCGTGGATCATTTTCTCGTTCGCCGCGGAATGCTTTGTCGTTCGCGGTAGAACTCTTTGCCGTTCGCCGTGGATCATTTTCTCGTTCGCCGCGGAATGCTTTGTCGTTCGCGGTAGAACTCTTTGCCGTTCGCCGTGGATCATTTTCTCGTTCGCCGCGGAACGCTTTGTCGTTCGCGGTAGAACTCTTTGCCGTTCGCCGTGGATCATTTTCTCGTTCGCCGCGGAATGCTTTGTCGTTCGCGGTAGAACTCTTTGCCGTTCGCCGTGGATCATTTTCTCGTTCGCCGCGGAATGCTTTGTCGTTCGCGGTAGAACTCTTTGCCGTTCGCCGTGGATCATTTTCTCGTTCGCCGCGGAACGCTTTGTCGTTCGCGGTAGAACTCTTTGCCGTTCGCCGTGGATCATTTTCTCGTTCGCCGCGGAATGCTTTGTCGTTCGCGGTAGAACTCTTTGCCGTTCGCCGTGGATCATTTTCTCGTTCACCGCGGAACGCTTTGTCGTTCGCGGTGGTACTCTTTGCCGTTCGCCGTGGATCATTTTCTCGTTCGCCGCGGAATGCTTTGTCGTTCGCGGTAGAACTCTTTGCCGTTCGCCGTGGATCATTTTCTCGTTCGCCGCGGAATGCTTTGTCGTTCGCGGTAGAACTCTTTGCCGTTCGCCGTGGATCATTTTCTCGTTCGCCGCGGAATGCTTTGTCGTTCGCGGTAGAACTCTTTGCCGTTCGCCGTGGATCATTTTCTCGTTCGCCGCGGAATGCTTTGTCGTTCGCGGTAGAACTCTTTGCCGTTCGCCGTGGATCATTTTCTCGTTCGCCGCGGAATGCTTTGTCGTTCGCGGTAGAACTCTTTGCCGTTCGCCGTGGATCATTTTCTCGTTCACCGCGGAACGCTTTGTCGTTCGCGGTAGAACTCTTTGCCGTTCGCCGTGGATCATTTTCTCGTTCGCCGCGGAACGCTTTGTCGTTCGCGGTGGAACTCTTTACCGTTCACCGTGGATCATTTTCCGTTCGCCGTGGATCATTTTCTCGTTCACCGCGGAACGCTTTGTCGTTCGCGGTAGAACTCTTTGCCGTTCGCCGTGGATCATTTTCTCGTTCGCCGCGGAACGCTTTGTCGTTCGCGGTGGAACTCTTTACCGTTCACCGTGGATCATTTTCTCGTTCGCCGCGGAACGCTTTGTCGTTCGCGGTAGAACTCTTTGCCGTTCGCCGTGGATCATTTTCTCGTTCGCTGCGGAACGCTTTGTCGTTCGCGGTAGAACTCTTTGCCGTTCGCCGTGGATCATTTTCTCGTTCGCCGCGGAACGCTTTGTCGTTTGCGGTAGAACTCTTTGCCGTTCGCCGTGGATCATTTTCTCGTTCGCCGCGGAATGCTTTATCGTTATCCAATACAAAGAGTACATGAAGTAATTGCTTTCAAAATTATAGCTCATGTCACCTGTCGGCGGTTCATCATGCTTAATTAATAAAAGTAACCTAACCTAACCCATTGCCCACCGAAAAGGAAAACCAGGCCTAAAACTAGTTTCATTGAATTTAGTTCCAACCTCAACTACAACCATCTTATTAAGCTTAAATATCTACCACGAAAGTGATATGCGTAACATTTCATAGCGCAAAAGATATAACATTCTATTCTCAGCCGAGATGCCGAGAACTGGTAACGAACGATTTTATAATTTACTTATTTATTTATTTCTAGTATATTACGAAATATTTTCTGTAAATTTTAATTCTGGAACTTGGGCAATTACATTTCCGAACGAATTTCGTCTACCTTTCCAATCAAAAAAAAATATACTTAAAAAAACTGTGCGTGTCCTATAAAGTCGGACCTTTCACAACCTCTTTTCGTTTTTCACTTCGTTAGGACACGGAGGTTATTTATATCGTTATTTGGGTGAAGTTTCTTTTCAATAGGTGGGGTAGTTTCTGAGAAACAGCGTTACAGACCTAACGCCATTTGAGTCGCTAATGAAATTGAAAACAACTTCATTACAACCTGTTCTAACTAACCCTGTAAATAAACTACTACGAGTAATAGTTTAATCGACCAGTACACTAACTTAAAACAACATAATAATGTACGAAAAAACTAGCTATAACAAAGCGCACTCTAAACCCCTCGTTTATAACTACCCAGGTAGCAAAATAACGTTTGTAAAATGGTCAATATTTGGTTTAAGGTCAAAATAACGTTTAATGGTTATTATCCCACTAATTATAAATGTTTATATTTAGTAAAATATTGACCTCTTTTTGAACTCATGTTTTTATCAAAATAGTTAGGTTGAAAAAACCACGTTATTTAAATTATATTCACCACATTCAAAAACGTCACTTTTAATATGGATATTTAGGTTAAAATAACGTTATATAATTTAACTTTTTAAGGGTATATCTTTTGGCAAACATGAGACGTTTTTATGTTTGTTACCTATCAACTAATTTTTTAATAAAAGTTTATTTATAGAAGTGGTTAATATTTAACTAAATATAAACTTTATTTATATGTTTGTTTGTCCGCTATAGAAATCTACAGTTTTCAACTTACTTCGACCACATTGGGTATACTATCTCATGGTACCCTGACTCTGGTTTTCGACGGTTACGGTCGGCAAAACATATTTAATTAATTCGATTAATTTAATAATTAGGTATATCCGCTATACATAAGATACTACACAAAAGACCGAGTATCTTCATTCTTTGGCCCTACACAGGAAAAACGATTAAAGTATGGTAATGTTTTTTAAAAAACTTCTTCTATAGACACTAGGCCGTATGATAAAAGGGAAATTATTGTGTAATCAACGTATAATTGTTTGAAATTGGCATAAATCAGTTGGTTATATAGGGTACGGTGCCATGCGTGGAGAGAGTTATTCCAGCGTTGTACGTTGGTCTTTTATGTGACGGTGTCAGTCACTGGTGCTATTACAGGAAATTGCCTGCACTGCTTAATCAAAGGTATATTTCTAAGGAAAATAACTTCCTTATATTCCGTTATAGGCGTATTTCCTAAATGCTCCATCTAATTAGACAATAATTATATAAATGTATTAAACCGACATTATATAGACGTTAATCCTATAACGTTAACACTTGGTGAATGTGACATCATTTAATAGTTTGGTTTTCGTTTAATATATACGTTAAATTAACGTCAAATCATAAAACTTTTAAACTTGGGTTTCTGTTAGTACTAAAAGACTTAATATCAACCGTTTTAAAAACCGTCTATTTTGGTGACATCGTCAACCATTTCATAACGTTTATCTCTCAACATAGTTTCAACGATTCACAAACGGTTTATCAACGAGATTTTGCTACCTGGGTATGGATGTTATACTTGTTTGTTACTTTTGGCCATACGAAGTTTTCAGCAAAATAGTGTAACACTTATTTGTTACTTTTGGCCTTACGACGTTTTCCGCAAATTAGTGTCACTTATTTTTTACTTTTGGTCATACGTTGAAAGTGTCACGTTTACAGGTTAGTACATGTACATGAGTCCAATACAAAATAATACATATAGGCTTGTGTGTAAAACCTGTTCTAAGGGGAACGAATCTATTCTATCTTATAGTTTACAAGCCTTCCTCCAGAGGGCGAAAGAGCATTCGTTCTTATTTGAACGAAAAAAAATATCTTGAACACACCGTTCTCTGTTACATACCTTTAGAACGCTATCGTTCATTTTTGAACAGACTGTTCTAAGTTGAATGTCTTCTGAACGAATTTTTAACAGTGCAGCTGGACCAAGAAGAATCGCTCTGGGAAAACAAGTCGAACGCGTTGCGAAAGGGAAAGCGGAATCAATGCGGTCTTACTCGCTACAGCGTCGTCGTGGATGACGCCTTGGACGTGCTGTTCTGCTTCATTCCCAAAGTAGGCTGCTCCAATTTCAAACGATACTTTTTGAATAATTCGGGAATAGAGGGCGATATGGAATACGACCTATTGAAAATGGTGTCACCTTCGATCTACACGGAGAACAACAAATACAAGAAGATTATGTTCACTCAACATCCCTTCCGAAGACTGGTCTCAGCCTACTTGGATAAATTGTACAGTCCTTCTACGAAAGAGGTTCATTATAGAAAGTATTCGGTGCCCATTATGCAAAGGTACAGGGGCGAGAATTTGGACTTGTCTAAAAAACCTCGTTTGACCTTCGAGGAGTTTGTGGACTACCTGATCGAGACTCCGCCAAGCCATTACAACATTAACTGGATGCCATATGGGATTCGATGCGAACCTTGCCGAATTCCTATTTAGGCAAAATGGAAACGTTGACTGAGGACACAAAATTCCTCTTCCACAGCCGGCTGTCCACGTACTCCAACTCTACCAAAGATACGGTAGCTTCGAAACTATTCGCGCAAATACCTGACTATTTCTGATGTCGTCTATGCACTTAAACTTTAACTATTGGCTCTAGCCTTGATTTATATATAAAATCAGGCTCAGGTAGTTGTAATAAGTCCAATGTGCTAATTTTATAGTATGATAAAAAAATGACTTCGAAACCGGTCAGACTATCTTTGTAAAATATCATTGTTGTTATGAAATATGCAAATCTAATTCAGAAAGAATACAAATCCGACAATTACTGACCTGATCTAGATTGCAAGAGTTTCGGATTTATCCATGCTCCCATTTGAAAGCCTTGTGAAAGCTAGTAATGCTATTCGTCTATATTGTCTATGCGTTACCCAACAGAACCATAAGACTTTCTTCCGATCCAATAAAACGCTTAAGAAAGTCGATTGATTTTGTCACGCAAGTTGCCTTAGATATATCGCTCATCAACTGGTAAGTATACCAAACGCGTGCAGGATGACGGTAGGATTATGCAGGATTGCGGGAGAGTATTTCTAAAATCACAATATTCAATCAGAATTAATGGTGGAAATGGTGGCGCTCGTGTTTTGGCGTGAAATAAAGTCTAAAGAAAGGATCAGCTTTCGCAATTGGGTTTGTTTCAATAAATGAAGTTTAATATAAGTCTGGAAAAACTTAATTTGTAATTAAGGATCATCTGCACAATATTAGTGCGTATCTGGTAAGTGTTTTACAGTATACGTCTGGTATCAGGCGGGGCTCCAGAGGGGGGAAACATGCCCCCCAAACCGCTGAAATATATGAAGCTGTATGAGATGAAAACTGCGATCGCTTCACTCACTCGGCCAATATCCACGTGATGAGCCCCCCAAAGTGTTTGTCTGGAACCGCGCCTGTCTGTTATTTAATCAGTACACATGTATATGGATATAGTAGTAAATCGAATGTATAAATGCAAGTTAGCGGTTTAGTTTTTACCTGGAAACGGAACAACGCTGTGTTCCAGTTTCCCGCGGATCGGCGGTTAAATTGCTTCGTCCGAAATATGGTAGAGAACGCTAATTTCACAAGCGCTAAGATATCTCGGACATTTCGGCGGTACAAATCAATCCTGTTCGCTGTTATTTTAGGTATTCCTTTCATTGTGCTTTTCCTACACTTGTCCGCTGACTTGATCGGATTCCGCAAAATAGTCATTAGCCCGCCTGGGCACAAAGTCAGTTTGTACATTCTTCGGAATGACAGGACCAAACTGGAAAGAGAAAATGAATCGATGAAGAGGTTCCAAAGAAGGGCCAACACCCTGAACGATGTTTGCCGCCATTTGAATCTGGACCAGCAGGAAGCTCTCACGGAAAGGTTGTCATTCTTACTAAACCAGGATACTTCGGTGATCCGCTATAAGCTCAACCTTTTCGTGGACGACAAATCGCGCACGTTGTTCTGCACAATGCCGAAAGTGGGGTCCACCAATTTCAAGCGGTTTTTCTTGAACGAGATGGGGATTATGAAAATGAAAGACATACACGATATGGCGAAAGATCATCTGAAAACGGTACCTCTTTCGTCGTTTTATCACCAAGACCACCCGGAATTACAGTCGTACCGGAAGATTATATTCACGCGCCATCCATTCCGAAGATTGGTCTCAGCCTACTTTGATAAATTGAACAGGAATTTCTTAAGGTTTTTTACGTGCCTATCATGAAACGCTCTCGAGGGAACAATTTTAACTCGAGTGCCGATCCCGTTCCGACCTTTGAGGAATTCGTGGACTATCTGATCTACACTCCCCCAATTCACTACAACCAGCATTGGCTGCCGTATTGGATGCTCTGCGAGCCGTGCATCGTCAAGTACGACTACATCGGCCAGCTCGAGACCATGAACCAGGACACGGAATTCCTCTTTGGCGCTCGCTTTCCCACTTACCACAATCCTACAAACGATACTATCGCTCAGAAACTGTTCAGTCAAGTGTCTCGAGAGAAAAAGTTGAAGTTGTATGAAAACTTCCGACTAGACTTTGAATTGTTTGGTTACACTGCCGAAGGCTACCTATAACGATGGTAACGTTGTCACGTTCACATAGCAAATTAATCAAGTATGAAATAACTGTTTCAACAGAAATAAATAATAACATTCGTGTAAAATGTTTTGGGTTTTATTTTATCAAATAGAGTTTAGTACGATCGCGATACGTATACAAGATAAATTTTTGGGACCCAAAACTTCTTCCGCTCATACCCTGTAGTTTTTATTGAACTTAATTCCTCGGCAGTATTTCCTTTTATCGTTTCACAAATTGAACTATTTTTATTAATTTATTGTTCTAGAAAGTTTGAGACATTGTTGTAACAGACACCTTCTTATCCGAGGGCTATCTATAACAATAGGCCTTTCTATAAAGTAACATTGGCTTTCTGGTTATAATGTTGCTGCTGTGTCACGGGTGACATATCGATGACGTCTTACTACGAAAAGTCCTGGACATAAGAGTAAATTCGACGAGGAACCCTGTTTTTAAGCATAAACTGAACTGAACTTCTAAGTATTTCGAGACGGATGAGGTACAGAAAAACAAGTTCAGCAAGTATAGCTTATTTTGTAGAAAGGCCAATTGTAGATGGATTGAGAGAAACGCTGAAAAACGTCTCGACATAGACATTCTCCCTATAGGAAAAAATAAATACATTCTTGGTATTACTATGCAATACCATTAAAAACTTAAGCATAAACTGAACTGAACTTCTACGTAGTTTCGAGACGGATGAGGTACAGAAAAACAAGTTCAGCAAGTATAGCTTATTTTGTAGAAAGGCCAATTGTAGATGGATTGAGAGAAATGCTGAAAAACGTCTTGACATAGACATTCTCCCTATAGGAAAAAAATAAATACATTCTTGGTATTACTATGTAATACCATTAAAAACTTGTAGTACTGTGTAATACCGTTAAATTCCTTTCAGAAATTGTAGTATAGTGTAATACTGTGCATTAGCTGTAATACTGTGTAGTAGCTGTAATACGGCGTAGTACCGTGTAATTCCGCGTTGTACTGTGTAATACAATGTGTAATATATGGCAGTACGGTGTAATAATTGGTAATACAATCAATATTCAGTAATACGTGTAGTACAAGTAATATTTCTGTAGTACCAAGTAATCTCTAGTCCGGTGTACACTAAAAACCCTAGTGGTTACCCCCTCGTTGTAGTATTCACGGTTCTAAAGTGATTACCTAACTGATTACACATTTAGCACTACCAGAGGCTGTACTCAGTTTCATACGATTGTAATCGGTGTTCAGATTTTTAGTTATCCCCTCGACTATTATTTATAACGAAAGGTTTTAAGTAGTCGAGGCTTGCGTTAGGACATGAAACGATCCCAAGGAAGGAAAATGATAAAGTTTAATGACGTAGCTTGTAGCAATTTCGTTATTGGTTTGATAGGGATAAATACGAAATCATAACGTGTTACGTCTCAAATTTGAAAATGAATACTTTCAGAAACGAGGTGAATAGTTATTATAGTAAAAAAAACAACTAAATTGGCCCATTCACAGGCCGTCTTTGCTTACTAAGCAATATAACCCATTTTCGAAGGGCCCGGATTCTAATGGTATTTTACCCTCAGTTATTTTAATAAAAATAAAATGCTACAATAGGACCCGGTTAAAAGACTTGACCTAGGACCCGGAATAAATATTACGCGGCCTTGGTGGCCTTTTGAATCAATTCATTTAAATACAATTTTACTTCATTCAGATGAGTTTTACACTTATGTCTGAGGGATAAGTCATCTGGAGACTTGCAAGCCCTCTTTTGCATATACATTAAATTTACAGAAATATATAAACACTCAAAAGAAACAATTATATAACATCACTATCCCGATAAAAATTGACTCACCTTCGCTACTAGCGACACAGGGCGAGATTAATAGGAAATAGGCAGCCGCAACGAAGCTTCGGGCGCGAAATATCTGCCGTGCGACGTCCCTGTGTTTCTTGGTCTAAGGTATGATTTAGTTAAGTGTGTTATAATTTGTTAAGGGTGTTATTATTGGTTCAGTGTATTAATTTGTATTTAATGTGTATTGACTTATAATAAAAACAAATGTAAAATTACTGAAAAACAAATTCTATTGTAAAAGGAAATAACCCAAAATGCAGGTGGTCAGTTTTAAAATAGTGAGGCACGGTGGAAAATTTCCAACCTATCTACGTCACAAGAATATCCCACGAAGCGTAGTGTGCACGGCTAAGACCCAAAAAAGGGAAACGGTGGTTTGTAGAAGTCGGGTGGTTCGTTGTCTCCAAATGAGATAGAGTTTGTGGTAGGCCTCCAGATGAGGCAAGGTTTATAAATAAATATTTAGATTTAAATTAAAATTCGTTGTCGTTCTTCGCGTTGTTAGTTAGTTAGTCAGTCGTAGATTTTGAGAAATGAGTTTAATTACTTACGCTGTATATTTCAATGGCGGTCACGTGGTTCAAAACGTCACAAACAGGATGTTCCGTCCAGAGGTCTTACTTAAACCTCGTCTGTGGCCCCTCTTTAGTTATGGTGCTAACGTCACTTAGCTAGTTGGAGAAATAAACGCGCTAGTCGCTGATGAAGATTCGGATGTCGGTGATATAGAAGATAAGTTAAATTGATTATTGATTAAAGAGAAAAGTCTCGTAGAGTGAAATGAGAAAGTGGCGGATTCATACGTGACAGCGGACGTTGCGTTAGTTCAACAGTACGAAGAGGATATGTTACTAGCGAAAGGAAAGGCTCAATGAAGGATAAACAAGGAAGCATTGGCGGACGAAGTGGACAGATCACCAACGAGCAGTGCCATAGTGAGAAACTCTAGTGCCACCGCTAGTAATAGACGCTAGCATAAACCTAGGAGCAACAAACACAAGGAGAACGCAGCTAGCCTTTAAGCACGCTAACGAAGGGTTGTGTACGAATTTCATTGGACGAACGTCACGAGCCTTTACGCTGAACGTTTTACGGTTGGGGGGGAAGACAATTTCTGAATTTTCCCCTTCCGACGGCAGCAGGCGCTAAAGTGTCTAGCCAATGAAAAATGCACGCAAGAAAATCCACGACTTTTGACGGGTTGCGTTCTACTTGTGTGGGGTGTTGTGTTTGTTGCTCCTAGCATAAACTATATTAATGTCTTATTCAACTTGTTAAAAGGTTCCACGTGCGTCTTGATATTTTCGTTTAAAACGGCTCGAGCGATTTCACGCGAGCTCCCTAAAATAATAAAAACGTGCGATACTTTTACGCTAAAATATCAAGGAGTGCATGGAACTTTTTAACAAGTTGAACAAGACATATTTAATTTACGCTAGTGCCTATTCAAACATTTTAAGGAGACCCAACCAAATTCACAGGTTTTAGGGGACAATTTCAGTCCACAATTGCGAATCGATATGGTTTGTCAAAAGTAGAGAAATTTCATTACCTATTGAAATATTTAGAGGGGGAGGCGAAAAGCGCCTTAGGAGGTTTAGTTGTATCGCAAGAAAATTATGACATACGCAGTTCCAAGTATAGATATATGCACCAAGAATAAATATGTAATATTTGTAATTTGAGCAAAAATGAACCGTACAATAACGCCATTTTGCTGGTGTAGATTTTTTATTAATACGCGAGGGTTAACAGTTTCAATCGTCTGTTTGCGGATTTTAATTATTTTCAAATGATTAAGAATCTAGTTTCACGTTAAAAATGGTTACCTGCCTTGTTAAAAATGGTTCGATTAGTTCAATTAGAAAGAGAGACCGAATATTGTCATTTTATTTTCGGTAATTGTAAAAGGCCTAATTTGATCAACTTTGCCAACCTCTTTTCGTAGATATTCCAGTCGTCATTCGCTAATTTACTTAAATAACCCGAGTTTTAAATCTTATCCGGTTTCGCTTAAGGCCCATAACGATATTATTTTAAAAACTTTAAAGCGTATAAATCTAATTTTCGTCAGTTTTGTCGCTTTAATGAGATAACCAACAAAATGTATACCTGTTTAGTAGTTATCGGCGAAATGTTTTGAGTTTTTGACCCCCCTCCCGGTTTCCATGGAGACCAAAGGCCCCTCCCTTCGGTGCAAACTATGTATTGCTGTAAAATTGTTAGACGAGCGAAATAAACTTAAGGAGTATTAGAGTGTTAGGGGTAAATACGGCCATGAGTGGCTTGACATGTAACAATTGTCAGGTTAACTGGAGAATCCAAATTGCAAAATAACCAGAACATATATGGATAATAGCAAAAGTAGCGTAAGACCCAAAAGTGTGTCAGCTGTACCTTCGCGCCTATTAAAATTTCTAGTGAGACCTAGTCACACTATAGACTAC
Source organism: Leiobunum rupestre (assembly GCF_980474605.1). Taxonomy (NCBI): domain Eukaryota; kingdom Metazoa; phylum Arthropoda; class Arachnida; order Opiliones; family Sclerosomatidae; genus Leiobunum; species Leiobunum rupestre. The sequence continues at coordinate 12,042,746 of NC_143392.1, read as the reverse complement.
ATAACCTACTAGTTGGAATAGTACTAGCAACATTATATTTAGTCTATAGTCTGGCGTGATTATTTGTCTTCGATTTACTCACCCGTATACATACGTTCTAAAACGCCTCACTTGGCGGCGCTGGAGTGCCTCGATTTTGATGACGCATTTTCCGACCCCCCCTTCGTTTCCCTTTTTAGTTCCACATCGAGATATATATATATATATCGAAGTGGGACTATAGCCCTTTTCGCAAACCGAGGGGTCGTAATGGGGGATAAACGCTCACGCATGCGCAAATAGCTGTTGGGGGCCAAGAATAAAATATCACGTTAACGATACATTTACATTTATTTAAGTAAAAACTATGTTGATATAACATAAATATACACGATTAAACTAAAATGGTCACGCAGCGTTATCAAACCGCATTAAATTCCCGCACAATAACAAACCATTGTCTGATAACTTGGCCCGCAAAGCCATACTGCGCAGGCGTGCATAAAATTACGAAAAGGGCTATTGCTATGGATGGAATGTCGTTAAGTGTTGTTGCGGTGTGTTTGTTTGTTTGTTGTGGAAAGCGACGACACAGTAGATGGAGCTGCGAAAAATTATTAATATAATAATTTATAATGTCGGCGACGACGGGATTTGAACCCAGATAACTGAGGGCCGCGTAATCTACAAAACCGACGCCTTTACCAGTCGAGCCATGTCGTCCTCTTGAATTTTGCGCTTGAACTTTTACCCTTGAACACTTTTATAGTTTGTATTTGTCTAGTTAAGTTGTCGCAATTGTCGTTCCTTTTTCCGCCTTATTTTTCGTATATTTACGGCGTTTAAGGTCAAGTGAACCTCAAACTTCGCCTCCCCCCCAATCCAGTGGATTTTCACGAAGGGTGACACGGGCGTAATGAGTGCGTTTGAGTGGCGCCCATTTCTAAGCTGATAAGCGATAGGGGGGCGCTATGGTTAAGTTAGTGGCCCCTTTGAAGTTTCAACTTTCTATCAAAATATCAGTGGTGCGTAATGGAGTATAATGGGTGCCTTTTATACAGGGTGTCTCAATTTGCTCGATCAGGCCATTTTTCTCAAAATGTATTTATGCTAGGGTTCTGAAATTTTCAGGGTTTATTTTTTAAGTATGGAAGGCTTAGGTTACTAAATTTCAGAAAAATCGAACGATTTTGTGCCGTTTTGGAAAATTTATTTTTTCACCGGTAGGTGTCACGCAAAATGTTTCAATAGAAAAGTTGTAGGGCATAGTCGAAAGTGTAAAAATAATTTTGGTTCGGTTGAAAAAGTAGTATTTTTCACTGAGTTTGGAGGTCGGGGGAAAACAAGTTGTACTAGCATGCAATAGCCTTTAACGAATTGTCGGTAACATGCATTTTAGTTATAAGATTTCGAAAAATAAACAAATAATTATTAGCCCAAGTGACAAATGTTTTTTAATGACTTCTACAAAATGTTTTCAAAAATGCCACCTTCTGATGCAATGCAAAATATGCACGATGTTGCATATTGCGAAATGCTCCCCGAACCATTTCTGGAGTCACCCGGCGACATGCTTCGATGATTCTTTGTCGTAAATCTTCAACGCTCGTCACAGGTGTTTGGTATACGTAGTCCTTTACGAATCCCCAAAGAAAAAAGTCGAGTGGTGTTAGATAAGGGGATCTTGCAGGCCAACGAACAGGACCAGTTCTTCCGATCCATCTTCCAGGAAACTCGTCGTTTAGATATGCAACCACGTCACGATATTGGTGAGGTGGCGCCCCATCTTGCTGGAGCCAGATGCGTCTGTACTCGGCCAGAGGAATGTCGTCCAACACGTTGGATATTTCATTTTGAAGGAACTCCAAGTAGTTTTGACCGTTCAGACGATTTGGCAGGAAGAACGGGCCAAAAATTCTGTCACCTAACAGACCAGCCCACACATTTAAGCGAAACTGCACTTGGTGGTGGTGAGGAAATCCCCAGTGTGGATTCTCGTAGTCCCACATATGTTGGTTTTGACGGTTGATCGTGAAAATCCTGGTGTGCGTCAGCCATGAGGCAAAACCAATTGCAGAAGTCGAGTCGGCGCTGTCTATCACCGTCATGCAGTCCTTGGTGAAGTGTCGCTCGATAAGGATGAAAATGATGTCTTTTGAGTGTTCTCCAAACGTAGTTTCGATCCAACCCTAAGTCAAAGCTGGCAGTCCTGACGCTCGCTCGAGGATAGGCGATGAAGTAGGCAAGTATGGTGTTTTCCATGTCGATGTCCTGGAGACCACTACCACGACACCTCGGATTAATATTACCACAGTTGTTGAAGTCGCGGATCACTCTAAGAACCGTCGTATGACTTGGTCTGCAATTGGGAAATCTTCGTCTAAATAACTGACTAACTAGAGTAGCGTTACGACGACCTTCTCCGTAAAATAATTCTAGCATATGAGCGCGCTGATCTCGAGTGTAAAGAGTCATACTGGACAATAATCGGCCAAGCTGAGATAATGTTTTAACTTTGAAATGTAAACGCTTTAAATACTATTCGGACAATTGATATTTCACGTTAAAAACAACAAAAGAAAAATAAGCGTAATTTTTGGTCTACAAATCTTTGTTTGATGATCTTACTCGTAACCACGTCGAAATGGAAGACGCGGTCTTCGTCTACTTTGTCTAATTAGGTGTTGAACGTAATAATTTTCTTTAACAATAACTTTTTGCAGATCTGATTATTAACTGCATAGCTGAAAGCATAAGTTCCCTAAAATAAATGTACATGTGTGTTGTGATTATGAACGATTGTTTACGTTCAAGGCTATTGCTTTGAAAGCAAAATATAGGTAACCTAATGATTTATTTAATTCAAAACTAGATCTTAGAACACCTATAAGCAAAAGAGATAAAGGGAGAATTAACATTCTTATTAATACTATTACCTGACCTAAGCCCTATTTAAATTCTAAATTTAACTCAATATATCTGACAAAGTAATTATTAACTTGTCATAACGGTAACGGGGAAAGAACCCCGCACTCACAAAAAGAAAAATATAACCACAAACAAGGCTAAAAAAAGTCTATATTAAAAAACAAGTAACAACTTAACAAACTTATGAAAATAATATTACCATATTCTGCAATAAAAATTAAAGCAAAACCCCCAGAGCCATACTCCACATTAAACCCTGAAACTAGTTCAGACTCACCCTCAGCAAAATCAAAGGGACTACGGTTAGTCTCAGCAAGACAGGATAAAAACCATACCCCTAATAAAACTAGTAAAAGACCCAACTTTACTAAAGAAAAGCTCCAACTCTCCCCCAAATTAAAACTTCCTACCAACTGGACAATACTCAATAAAATTAAAGCCAAACTTACCTCCTAAGAAATAGTTTGAGCCACAGCCCGGTAACACCCCAACATTCTATAAATAGAATTGGAGCTCCAACCAGCCCCTAAAAGGGAATAAACCCCTAAACTCGATAAAACTAAAAAATAAATTAAACCATACTGATAAAAAAAAACAGTACCCCCTAAATTACATAAAGCTCAATAAGCTAAGGCTAAAAATAGACCTAACACCGGTCTTAAGTAAAAAATCATTTTATTACTATATAAAGGCCAAATCTGCTCTTTAGTCATTAACTTTAAGCCATCCGAAAAAGGCTGTAAAAGACCCATATAGCCCACCTTATTAGGCCCTTTACGAATCTGAATATAACCTAATACCTTACGTTCCAATAAAGTAAAAAAAGCGACACTTACGAGAAGACACACTAATATCAGAGTATAACTTAAAATTTACAAAATTGTTAAAAAAGACACTGTTTTATAAATGAAGCTTAAATTCAACGCACTAATCTGCCATATTAACCAAATAAATTTTTACTAATTAACATTATATAAATAATTCATAGATTCTGGTCCTTTCGTACTAAGAAACTTTTTAAAAACTATAGATAGAAACCAACCTGGCTTAAACCGGTTTGAACTCAAATCATGTAATTTTTTAATAGTCGAACAGACTAACTAGTAAAGCTTCTTCACCTTACAGTTTAATTAATTCAACATCGAGGTAACAAACATACTCTTCGATTAGAACTCCAAAAGTATATTATCCTGTTATCCCTAAAGTAACTTAGTCTTATTTCACCAAAAATGGATCTTCATTAATTTTAACTAAACTAAGTTTATTAGCTACCGCCCCAGTATAATTAGCTTAGCTGTAAAACTAGAAAAAAAAATTTAAAACTAAAAAAATTAAGCTTTATAGGGTCTTATCATCCCATAGGCTAATTCTAGCATTTTTACTAAAAATTTAAATTCAAAATATTTAAAAAAGATAGACATACCCTATTTATCCATTCATACCAGATCTAAATTAAAAACCAAATGATTATGCTACCTTAGCACAGTCAGGCTACTGCGGCCCTTTAGTACAACCAGGGGGCAGAATTTACTTTAAATAACCATTCTTAAAGAAATGTTTTTGATAAACAGTTAAGGTAAATGATTGCCGAGTTCCTCTATTAAACTTAAATCCAAACTAATTCAACTAAAACTTAACCAAAAAATAACCAGCTCTTATCTCTACTAATTAAATCATTATGAACAATTTTTTAAAACTAAAATCTTCTCTTTATAACCCTTCAATTCTTAACAAAAAAATGTTATTAAATAACAAGCCACTATTAAGCCTCACTAACTACCCCTAACAAAAAATATAAAAATCATATGCTAAGCTTAACCCTAACAAACTTTTTGCTATTCTTTGTATCTAAATAACACCTACCTTTTTAATTTCTAAAGAAACCAGATAACCTAAAATTCGTATAGCATCTCACTACTAAATACTTATTCTATTAATTTTGTCACAATTAACACTTAAGTACCTAACTCATTCTAATTCGGGAAACTAAAATATATCTAAAATTTTAACCTACCCTGAGACAAAAGGTACAAAAAATTCTACTTTTAACTAAATCTTTCAACACCTTCACAGTTCACACTTATCTAACTTTTTCAAAAAAATTTAATAAAGCAAAAAAAAATAATTAGTTTATTCAACCAAATTCCCCCTAATATTCAAACTAAAAAATATTCATAAGAGCACTCCGTTATACAAAGAACTATTTAATGTAAATAAATCGCTTTAAAGCTCTACTCTAACCTCTAGATGCAAGTTCCCTTACATCTACTTTGTTACGACTTATCTAATATTAAAATTAGAGTGACGGGCGATATGTGCATGTTCTAGAGCCTGATTCAACTCATCTTATTAATAAAAATTTACTAATAAATCCTTTTTCACATAAAAATTCAATTCACGATCCAAATCTTAAATAAAGTAACACATCTCTACCCTAGCATAAACTACACCTTGATTTGAAGTAACAAAACCAACCTATCTATAATGAAAACTAACAATTTATTTAGCTAAGTAATCTAACAACAACGGTATATAAACTCAATTACTTAATAAAAACCAAGGTAAGATTTATCGGGGCACATCGATTACAGGACAAGTTCCTCTAGGAGGATAAAACACCGCCAAATTCTTTAATTTTAAAATTATTCCTTAAAACAATATAAGCTAGCATAGAAGGGTATCTAATCCTAGTCTTTACCCTAACTTTTCATCCAACAAACCATAAAATTTATTAAAAGATACTATTTCACTAGTTAACCCAAATTGTTTTTTAAAATTATAGCCAAAATGCGCATAAACAAACTTTGTATAAACCTTACGTATAACCGCAGCGGCTGGCACGCTTTTAGCTGGCTAATTCACTTTAATCTATATATAAAGAAATTAGATAAACATAAATAATATTTCTACCTTCAAAATCTATCAAAAGACATATAAAACTTTAAAGCAACTATAAAAGATTTTAGCTTAAATTAATCTATCCAGTAACTCAAACAAAACAATAGCCTCACAAAAGAATACCTAACTGAACCGCCTAACAATAATAATATAGTATAATAAAACCTAATTTTCCTTTTTCTTGAGAGAGGGTAAAAGAAAAAGAAAAAATTAAGTTTAATAAAGACAAATTATCTCCTGTACCTTCAAAGAGCACCGTGCAGCAACACCAAAACTTAAAAGTAAGCTAACTAAGCTTTTAGGCCCATAACCTAACGATGAGAATAACTCCTTTTATAATCATAAAACCTGCCAACCTAATTTTCTTAATAATAGTTTTATTAGGGCCAATAATCTCCCTAAGAGCTTCATCCTGATTCTTAGTCTGATTTGGCCTCGAGATAAACTTGATAGGCCTTATCCCCTTAATCATTAATAAAGTAAATATTAGTAGCTCAGAAGCTGCTATAAAATATTTCTTTGTGCAAGGGGTGGCTTCCTCGATGCTTATTATCAGATCCGTACAAATAGAAATAAATTTTTCATCCTCTTCTCTTACACTCTTAGCATTAATAACAAAAGTAGGGGCAGCTCCCGTACATTTCTGAGTCCCCACGCTCTTAGAAAGCGTCAGTTGACTAAGCACATTTATTATCCTAACATGACAAAAATTAACCCCTTTACTTCTAGTGACCTTAACAATAACTAAAATAAATCTCTTATTTTATATTGTGTTATCATTAATTTTTGGGGCCGTAGGGGGGTTCAACCAAACCGCCACAAAAAAAATTATGGGATTTTCGTCTATCTCCCATTTAGCGTGGCTTCTAGTGGCGCTAGAGCTTAACTTAAAAGTTTTTATAATTTATTTTCTTGTCTACTCAATCACCTTAGCTATTTTATCGAATATTTTAGATAGACATAATATTAATTCACTCAACAAAACTATATTTATATTCAAGGGGTCAAAACTACCCCTTTACTTGCTGATATTAAATTTGGGAGGGATACCCCCCATAATTGGATTTTTCCCAAAGATCCCAGTCCTAATACTGCTACTGGCAAATGCTAGATACCCCCTAATTCTCTTAATGTTATTAAGTTCTATAATCAACTTATATTTTTATCTACGAATTACTTACACTGCCTTAGCTATATTTAGTCAAAGACCACCAAACCTGCTAAAGGAACAAAACTGATTATCAACCTTGTTCCTTTTATTAGGCCCTCTAATTATCCTAAGCTATTAAGGCTTTAAGTTAAAAAAACTATAAACCTTCAAAGTTTACATTAATCAAAATTAAGCTTTAATAGGGTATATCTTAAAATTTGCAATTTTAAATTTTTTTTAAACTATAAAACCATAGTAAAAGGAGTAACCCATCAATAAATTTACAATTTACCTCCTATTTTCAGACATTTTACCGCGATGAATATGCTCAACTAACCATAAGGATATTGGGACACTATATATAATTTTTGGGGTTTGAGCCGCTATAGTTGGCTCTGTCCTGAGTATGGTAATTCGAATTGAATTAGGGCAACCAGGCTCAATGATAGAGAATGAACAAATTTACAACGTAATTGTAACCTCCCACGCTTTTGTTATAATTTTCTTTATAGTCATACCTATTATAATGGGAAGTTTCGGAAACTGGCTAGTCCCCCTAATACTAGGAGCCCCAGATATAGCATTCCCCCGTCTAAACAATATAAGATTTTGGTTACTCCCACCTTCTTTTCTCTTACTTTTGAGATCAACCATAGTAGAGAGTGGGGCCGGAACAGGATGGACAGTCTACCCCCCCCCCTATCAAGAAACTTAGCCCATAGAGGGCCTTCTGTCGATCTCACTATTTTTTCTTTGCATTTAGCAGGTATCTCCTCAATTTTAGGAGCTGTAAATTTTATCACGACTGTTATTAACATACGAACCCCTAGAATAATTTTTGAACGAGTACCTTTATTTGTCTGATCAATTAAAATTACAGCAATTCTTCTCCTACTTTCGCTACCAGTTCTTGCGGGGGCTATCACAATACTCTTAACGGACCGTAATTTTAATACTTCTTTTTTTGACCCAGCGGGAGGAGGGGACCCAATCTTGTACCAACACCTATTCTGATTTTTTGGGCATCCAGAAGTGTATATCTTAATCCTTCCTGGGTTTGGAATAGTTTCTCACATTATTAGACACCAAACAGGAAAAAAAAAGAACCGTTTGGGACACTAGGAATGATGTACGCAATGTTAGCTATTGGAATCTAAGGCTTTGTGGTATGAGCCCACCACATATTCACTGTCGGGATAGATGTAGACACACGGGCATACTTCACCGCTGCCACAATAATCATTGCTGTACCTACAGGAATTAAAATTTTCAGCTGATTAGCGACAATACACGGATCAAAGCTAAATTTAGACCCCTCTCTGTATTGAAGTCTAGGCTTTGTCTTTTTATTTACTATAGGGGGGCTCACAGGTGTAATCTTAGCAAATTCTTCACTAGATATCATTCTCCACGACACCTACTATGTGGTCGCACATTTTCATTATGTTCTATCAATAGGAGCGGTTTTTGCCATTATAGGAGGGATTGTTCACTGAATGCCTCTATTCACAGGACTAGTTATAAATCCTAAATGATTAAAGACACATTTCATCCTAATATTTTTGGGGGTTAATTTAACCTTCTTTCCCCAACACTTCCTGGGTTTGGGGGGGATACCCCGACGCTATTCTGACTACCCAGATGCCTACACCTCGTGAAATGTTATATCTTCACTTGGTTCCACGCTATCCATAATTGCTATAATTTATTTAATTTTTATCATTTGAGAAAGTATAGTGGCCCAACGAATTATAGTATTCTCCTCCCATATACCAACTTCTGTAGAATGGGCCCATCAGCACCCACATATAAGTCATACTAACACCCAATTAAATTTAGTGTTCAATTATGGCAACTTGAAATAAAATTCTCTTCCCAGACGCAGCTTCACCTATTATGGAACAAATAATCTTTTTCCATGACCATACTTTAATTATTTTAATCTTAATCACTATCTTAGTTTCATATATAATAATTAATTCATTAATTAATAAATTCTCAAATCGACTCTTACTAGAGGGCCAAGAAATTGAAACTTTCTGAACAATCATCCCCGCCTTCATACTTATTTTTATTGCTTTCCCATCGCTACAACTACTTTATATAATGGATGAAACAAACCACCCGACCTCCAAACTCAGTGAAAAATACGTCTTTTTCAACCGAACCAAAATTATTTTTACACTTTCGACTATGCCCTACAACTTTTCTATTGAAACATTTTGCGTGACACCTACCGGTGAAAAAATAAATTTTCCAAAACGGCACAAAATCGTTCAATTTTTCTCAAATTTAGTAACCAAAGCCTTCCATACATAACAAATTATCCCAGAAAATTTCAGAACCCTAGCATAAATACATTTTGAGAAAAATGGCCTGATCGAGCAAATTGAGACACCCTGTATAGTCGGTTATTTTTTGAAAACGACACAAGGGGGCGCCAACTTAACCGACCCCTTACCGCAAACGATGGAGCCGATTTTTCTGAGGTCACGTGCCGGAAAAGGGTAAACGCTTCGTAACAAAACCGTCAATGGGAAAGCTCTCAGTATTCTAATCTAGGGTACGAGTTTAAATCATCTTTGCTTTAACTGCACGATGAATCTAACGTAATCACGTGACCTCTCGTATTTTATATAAAGAGCTATTGTGTAATCCAAATAGCGACACTTTTATATTTGATCTGTCAAAACTAGAGGAAATTTAATAAGCGCATTATCAAGGATTTATGATCCAATGGGCATGCTAAGAGCCAAATTGATATTCCAGTTGTTATGGAGAGAAAGCAAAAATATACAAGCAAACGTGGGATCAGGAACTGTTAACAAAAGTAAAAACCCTATTTGACGGACCCTGAAACCTAGGAGCAACAAACACAACACCCCACACAAGGAGAACGCAACCCGTCAAAAGTCGTGGATTTTCTCGCGTGCATTTTTCATTTCTAGGCGCTTTAGCGCTTGCTGCCGTCGGAAGGGGAAAATTCGGAAATTGTCTTCTCCCCCAACCGTAAAACGTTCAGCGTAAAGGCTCGTGACGTTCGTCCAATGAAATTCGTACACAACCCTTCGTTAGCGTTTTTAAAGGCTAGCTGCGTTCTCCTTGTGTTTGTTGCTCCTAGCTGAAACGAAGGTACTACTTGAGTAAAAACCCTATTTGAAAATTGGCGCGAATAGATTCCCGAAATTTGAAAAATTAATTTGTATAGATGCTATTTTCAAGAAAGCGGCATTATAGTTTATCAAGAACTACAAGCATTTGGCGATAGCAGCAGCAAAGCCTACGCTACCGTAGTTTATTCGCGATAAATCACGGACTCGAACAAAAATGGGGTATTATTCATGACGTCAAAAGCGAGGGTATCCCCGTTAAAATCTCTATCGTTACCTCGACTAGAACTTATGGCTCGCTTGCTAGGAGCCCGATTAATCAAAACCGTAAAAGAAACGCTCACGACAGACTCTATGATTTCCCTTCACTGGGTAACAACGCCGACCAAAATGAAATACATCAAATGCCCTATTTAGGCTCCTCACTTTGTTGTGTGGGTACATTAGCTGGTCTATCATCTCAGATAACCTCTCGTTTAGGAAATTCATTAGGAATGTTGGGAGTATCTTCGGGTATTGCTGCTACCTTAGGTCTAATGAATATTACACCTGAGCTAGCCATTCAAATTGCCGGTTGTATGACTTCTGGTGGTGTTCTTGGTTTAATTATGGCGAAGAAATTGGAAATTTCTGACTTACCTCAATTGGTTGCTGCATTCCATAGTTTAGTAGGAGCTGCGGCAGTTTTAACATGTTTAGCAACATATATGGTAGATTATACTTATTATTATTATTATTATATGAACCCCATTCCTAAAGAGATTCAGGAGCTAGTATTCCCAGAAAGCTGGGGCACCGCGCTGGAATCGAAAACCCCGCGGATAATCCAAGCGGAGGAAGATTTAGTAAACAATTACCTTTATTGGGGAGGTCCACGTTGGCTTAAAGAGGAGAGATCGAAATGGCCACCAAATAGTCGCGACCGAAGCGAAATTGAGGAGGCAGAGTTAAAGGTGAAATCGAGAAAAACTGTATTAGCCGTCCAGCGCGATACTAACGTAGCCGAAGAAGGTCTAGACCATATAATAGATTTGAAACGGCGTAATTCTATTGCCAAGATACTCCGAATTACGGTATATGTCAGAAGATTTCTCAAGAAAAGGGAGCGATTAACTGTTAGTGTGTGTACGGACAGATAGACTGACCGCATCAACCATCCTATTTATGCCGGACTCGTGAGAACTGCGAACTGTGTACCCTCTCTTTTGTGTGTGTTACTGTTTTTGTTGTCGGGAGAGACAACCCGCACAGTGCTTCCACTTTGAGGGTATTTTACCCGTTTTCGCGTAAAATTGACCTCGAGAGGGATTTTTTTTCGAGATTGAGGGTAATGGGTAAAATGAGGGTATTTTAAACAATTCATGGGAAATTTAAGGGTATTTAAATAATTTTGAAAATAATCCACCATGAAATATAATTTCCCTTTTTGACAAAGTGTAACTAAGTTGGCCGTAAGTGGAAAACTGGTTTTGCTTATGTCGTTACCTTTTCAGGTTCTTTCTCTGTTGTCAGCTTTGCCGATTGGAGCAGACTAAAATATTGTTTTCGTCCCTTAGTAAGCGAATTGCATACCTTCCATTAATATGAGTGTCTTTTTCTTTGTAAAAATTAATCATTGTTTTTTATGGGATTTTTTAGGGTATTTTTAAATTTAAAATGGGTAAAAGTTGGTATTTTATTGTTTGAGTCTTGTGGGAATTTTAAGGGTATTTTTGAAATTTGGAATGGGTAAAAGTGGGTATTTGTCAGCTTATGTCTGGGTAAAATGATCTGTTGCAAGTGGAAGCACTGATGTTACCCGCAGTTCGTTGTTCTTAGCGTGAAGCGCAATACATGTAAACTGTAGCCTAATAAACCGTTTCTTAGTGTTACTTTACTCTCGTTATTTCCGGCGTTTAATCGAGGGGCTGATCACTCCGCGTAATCGGTGTACAGAGCCGTACCTTTGAGTGTACTAATGGGATTACGCGTAATCTTTGAAGTCCCTGCCTTTGGCAGTGCTAATCTAAGCGTAATCGGGTGTACAGACTTTCTAAGAGTGGTTAGCCCCTCGCGTTTAATGTCATTAGAATACGCTTAGTGCTCTACACATTTTTATCAACAATAACTGTGGACGAACTTTTCAAAACGGATGTAGACAGGATCAAATGCGTCGAAAATAAGGATTATCACCGCGAAATAACAGCGTTGAAGAAAGATGAAGAGGTTAGAAGGTAAACGAAAATTGCGAAGCTTAGATTGAAGTTGGATGGATTTGATTGAAATATAATTTAATCAAATATTTTTTATCAAACTTTGATCCTTATTTGATCAAATCTTTGCAGTTAAGATTTTATAAAATTTGTATAATAATATTTTATTTAATTTTTATTAAACGGTGTTTGATAAAATTTTGATAAAACCATGTTTGGTAATATTTTGATAAAACCATGTTTGATAAAATTTTGATTAAACAATATTGGATTAAATTTGGATAAAACAATATTGGATCAAATTTTGATAAAACAATATTGGATCAAATTTTGATAAAACAATATTGGATCAAATTTTGATCAAACAATATTTAATATAATTTTTGATGGCTGAAGAGCCGCGTATGTATTAACTGGGTTAGTGTTTTACCGTATAGTCTATTTTCTATTTCATCCACGTGTATATTGATATAGAGGTAAATCTAGTCTATAAATGTAGGTTGGCGGCCCGGTTTCGCGAAACAATTTGATTTGATCGTAAAATAGGTGCACTCTTTGCGGCTTTTCAGTTCCCGGTCGGTCGGCTTCTAATATGGTAGACAACGCTAAGATATCGATAATATGTTTGCGTTTCAGGGTTCTGTTTGGCATTGCTTTCGCGGTGGTTTTCTTACTTCTTTCCATTGACTTGATCGCATTTCCCCAAATGACTACTAGCTCGCGTTTGCTCTCTCTCCTGGATGACAGGACGATAGAGGACAAGGTCCTGGATCACAGGCCGATAAAGGACAAGGTCCTGGATCACGGGGCGATAGAGGACAAGGTCCTGGATCACAGGACGATAGAGGACAAGGTCCTGGATCACAGGACGATAGAGGACCAGGTCCTGGATCACAGGACGATAGAGGACCAGGTTCTGGATCACAGGACGATAGAGGACCAGGTCCTGGATCACAGGACGATAGAGGACAAGGTCCTGGATCACAGGCCGATAAAGGACAAGGTCCTGGATCACGGGGCGATAGAGGACAAGGTCCTGGATCACAGGACGATAGAGGACAAGGTCCTGGATCACAGGACGATAGAGGACAAGGTCCTGGATGAGGAACATGAAGCAACGATCAGGTTCCAAAGAAGAGCCGCCGCCATGAACGATGTTTGCCGTCATTGCAAACTGAGCGAGGAGCAATCTTCCTTGGAAAAGTTGTCAATCGAACTCCAGAACGATGACACGAGGCGCCACTACCAACTCAGTGTCGTCGTGGACAACAAATCAGGCGTGTTGTTTTGTACAATGCCAAAAGTGGGTTCCACCCATTTTTATCGGTTTTTCTTGAAAGAGATCGGTATTAATGCAATCAAAGATCCGCACTTTATAGCGGGAAAATACCTGAAAAGTGTACTTCTTTCGAAGTTTTACAACCAAGAGGACCCGAATCCACTATCGTACCGGAAGGTTATGTTCACTCGACATCCTTTCCGAAGATTGACGTCTGCCTACTTAGAAAAATTGTACATTCCTAATAAAAAAATGTACAATAATTATTCGATACCTATCATGAAACGCTCTCGAGGGAACAATTTTAACTCTAGTGCCAATCCCGTTCCGACCTTTGAGGAATTCGTGGACTATCTGATCTACACTCCCCCAATTCGCTACGACCAGCATTGGATGCCGTATTGGATGCTCTGCGAGCCGTGCATCGTCAAGTACGACTACATCGGCCAGCTCGAGACCATGAACCAGGACACGGAATTCCTCTTTGGCGCTCGCTTTCCCACTTACCACAATCCTACAAACGATACTATCGCTCAGAAACTGTTCAGTCAAGTGTCTCGAGAGAAAAAGTTGAAGTTGTATGAAAACTTCCGACTAGACTTTGAATTGTTTGGTTACACTGCCGAAGGATACCTATAGCAATCGTATGAAGTATCCCTTACCAAAAGCGAAGTTGTATTTTTCAGTATAAAAGCGAAGTTGTCAGTATAAAAGGAACTTGTATTTTTCAGTATAAAAGCGAAGTTGTCAGTGTAAAAGCGAAGTTGTCAGTATAAAAGCGAAGTTGTCAGTATAAAAGCGAAGTTGTCAGTATAAAAGCGAAGTTGTCAGTATAAAAGCGAAGTTGTCAGTATAAAAGCGAAGTTGTATTTTTCAGTATAAAAGCGAAGTTGTATTTTTCAGTATAAAAGCGAAGTTGTATTTTTCAGTATAAAAACGAAGTTGTATTTTTCAGTATAAAAGCGAAGTTGTATTTTTCAGTATAAAAGCGAAGTTGAATTTTTCAGTATAAAAACAGACTCCTTCTAAGCTGCCACAGTCCCAAATACAGACTGGTTTCAGAGTTAATTCATTCTTATTTGGAGTGAAAATCGAGACAATATTTTGGTTTGTTTAATTTTCAAACAAGTTAGCAAAAAATAAAACTTGTCTAAGACTTTCTTGAAACTGCCACATACATCCATATTTTAGATTTATTTCAGCTCTGGGAGAGTACGTCTTATTTAAGACTTCTAATAACGGTTAATTTCAGTTTAATTGAAGTCTGATATTCCTCCTCTAAATTTAGTCTTGTTTAAGATGAAAAAGAAGGCTTGTTTAAGATTAAATTTAAGCGTATATTACTAGGGTTATTTTAAACTTATTGCTATCTGCAAATATAATATTAATTTTTTTCTCAATTTTATGCAAAATTTTAGTCTCAACTTAAACTGAAAAAATGCATATGTTAGTCTCAACTTAAACTGAAAAAAAAAGCATATGTTAGTCTCAACTTAAACTGAAAAAAATGCATATGTTAGTCTCAACTTAAACTGAAAAAAAAAGCATATGTTAGTCTCAACTTAAACTGAAAAAAATGCATATGTTAGTCTCAACTTAAACTGCAAAAATAATGCATATGTTAGTCTCAATTCAAACTGCAAAAATAATGCATATGTTAGTGTCAATTCAAGCTGCAAAAATAATGCATATGTTAGTGTCAATTCAAGCTGCAAAAATAATGCATATGTTAGTGTCAATTCAAGCTGCAAAAATAATGCATATGTTAGTGTCAATTCAAACTGCAAAAATAATACATATTGTAATCTCAAATAAAACTGCAAAAATAATGCATATGTTAGTGTCAATTCAAGCTGCAAAAATAATGCATATGTTAGTGTCAATTCAAGCTGCAAAAATAATGCATATGTTAGTGTCAATTCAAGCTGCAAAAATAATGCATATGTTAGTGTCAATTCAAACTGCAAAAATAATACATATTGTAATCTCAAATAAAACTGCAAAAATAATGCATATTTTAGTCTCAATTAAAATTGCAAAACTGACAGCAAATCTGGCCTTCGTATAAACAGTAATTTAATCTTAATATCTTTCTAGATATTAGCTTCAAATCAATAAATGTGTGTGTTGACACGAAGGAACCCTTGTGTTACGCCACTGGAGCTGAACGGAAATCTTAAGGCACAAAATAAAGAACAATTGCTGTAACTAACAAATTTTGTTGAAAGTGCTGAGAGAAACATTTTCATAAGTTAAATTCTTTAATTGAGCGTAAAAGTTAGTTTTTTAAACAATATACTGACAATCTCATATAAAGAATATATCAAGGTTTAAATAAGGATATTTTAAACTGCATATTTTTATTTCATTTATGTTATTAAGGCTGTTTTTTAAACCTTACTCAAGACTCTTTTAGATCTTATCTTTTAAGATTTATGCTTAGATCTTATTTTACACTTGATCTAAACGGGGAAGAATCTAAAAAACAGTCGAGTTTTAAATTTATTTTTAAAAACGCTGTAATGCCAATCTTATTTTAAGACTACTTTTAAGTTTAAAATAAGGATATTTTACACTGTATATTTTTATTTCATATAGGTTCCTCAGTTTACTTTTCAAACGAATTCAAGATCCTGGGCCCCTAGGCAGATAAGGAGTCTGGGCCCCTTTTTAGAAATATCGTAAATGTTGGTAATTGTAAAACAAAATCTTCAACGCAGTTCAACCTAGCAATTTCTAAAATTTTAATTAAGATTGATATTATGGGATCATGCCTTCGTTAACGGTACTTAAGGTCACTGGAGGGTCCCTTCTATGGATGGGCCCCTAGCCCTAGGCCTAGGTGTGCCTAGGCGGAAATACGGCCCTGAATTTATACTTAAGGTCACTGGAGGGTCCCTTCTAAGGATGGGCCCCTAGCCCTAGGCATAGGTGTGCCTAGGCGGAAATACGGCCCTGAATTTAAGACTTGTTTTGATGTTCATTTTTAAGATTTATGTATTCCTAAAATACTCCTAAAGTCTTATTTTACACTTGATTTAATCTGAAATTTAGCTGAAAACAACAGTCGTATTAAAGAGCGAATTAAGTCTTTCTGAATGTCAAAATTGGTATTTAAAAATATATTTTGTTTAAAACTTAAATAAACCTAATATAAGTTATATTTAAAATTGAAATTTTATTTTCAGACTACATTCTTTCTTAAATAAGACTAAATCCCAATTTATCCTTATTACAGCCTAAAATAAGTCTCCTGTTTTGGTAAGGCGAACCATGCAACATTATCGAAGGGAATTAAAGTTAAAAAAAGATAGTTTTGACGAAACCTTTATGTCATGTTTAATTCAAAAACGAAATTTCGATTCCAACAACCAACAATATTAATTTATTTTATTTTTTATTGTATATCTTAAATTAAGACTATACTAAGGTTAAAATAAGAATAAGTTACACCGCGTATTTTAGTTTTCATCTAGTGTAATTAGACTTTTTTAACTTAATTCAAGACTCGTTTTAAGCTTAAACGCAGTGGCTGCGCCTTGGGTAGGTTAGGTTAGGTTATATCTTATTTTCATTTCACAACGGCCCACAAATCGACTTTAGTTGATTATTATTATTAATTTGTTCCTCCATCTGGACATTTTCGGTGCTCCTTAGTGGTTGATTGAGGATTAAATTTCTAAATTTGTCAGGGATTATATTCCCTTTAAAACATAAAAGGGGCCCCATAACTGATAAAAATTATTAACCAACCCCTAAAAACGTCCTGGCGCCGCCACTGATTAAAGTTATTTTAAACTTTATATTTCAGATATATATATTATATTGAATTTAATTTTATTACAGATTTAATTTAAAACTTATTATATTATATAATTATAACTGGAAAAATCAAACAAATATAATAGTTCAATTAGTGTTATTTGAGCCTCAAATTTAGCGATGTATTGTTTCTATTTTAGTGCAGTATTAAACCTAATTGAAGAGTCTTCTTGTTTATAATTTTAAAGCTGTATTTAACCTTAAAATTACGTTTATTGCAGTCTCAAATTAACCGATTTTTCAAAGTTAATTAAGTTTTTTGAGTGTGACATTTACTCTCAAAAACCTTAAATTTATTAGGTTAACATAAGTCTTGATTAAGTAAATTTAACTCCCAATTAAGTAAATTAAGTTAATTTAAACGTAACAAATAAATTTGGGTTACGATATTTTTTGTTAAATAAGACGTAATCCAAATGCACACTTATTTCATTCTTAAAAAAGACTCCTATTTTGGTATGGGATTTGATAGTAAAGTAACCAAAATAATAATTATGAAATATGATTTACTGTCATAATTTCAATTATAATAACTATCTTAATTGATTAGGTAAAATCAGAGGTGTCCGTCTTCATACAGTTTAAATGTAATTTATTTTAACGCTCCCGCTAATTTTTTAAAATACATTTCGGAGAAAGAAATTGTTCTGCGTGAAATGACTCGCCTGGCAATTTTATAAAACTATGAATTAGGGCTTATGCGTAATTTTTACCTTTTACATTGGTAGGCGGAGTTTTGAAGTGGGGGCGCTTTGAAAACTGAAATGAAGGTGCATGTTTCATATATACGGCATATGACAAGTCTCAAGTCATATGTATTATATACTTCTGGTTTTATGTTTCACAAATAACTAAGTGTTATTTGGATACCATTATTTAATTTCGAGATTTTTAACTTTATTTCCCGTTTAGTTAAATGGGCGCGGAGGACAGTGCCATATAAAAAGTAAGTAAGTAAGTAAGTTAAAGTAAGGGGCTAATAGTGATTTATCTAAAACCAGCTACTTGAGAACGAAAGTGCTCTAGAAGACGTACTTTCGAAAGACATCCCAATTAAAAAATCCTCGCGCGCACTCATTATTTTCTTTTTAATACTTTTTCAAACCTCTCATCGGTGTATTTATATTAGATTATTATAGTCTTTATTCTAGATAGACAGCCAAAAACACGTTTTACTCCAAAATGGGTTTTTTTAGACTTGACTCTCGGGAAATACGTCTTATTTTACGACTGGTAATTTATTGAAATTAGTATTTTTAATTATTTTTATCGGTATATGTAGTATTGCCTGTTACATTTTGTACTCTTGTTTATTTTTCCTTTTGATGAATGTGAATGGCGGGATCTCGTTCTCTCTTAACAGTATTGTATCACTGAGACCAGTGTTTTTCTAGGTATTCTCTTTTTTTTCATCAGGGCACAATAAGTGTAAGCTTACTCTTACCCGAATTAAACTATTATTATTATTCTCCCTGGACACAGCAGCAGCGTTGCCAGACATCCTATAATTATAGGAAAAATCTATAATTTTGTCACGAAATTTTCGGTGTCCTATAATTTTAACAATGTACTATACAGGGTGTCCACTAAAAAATGAACCAGGGCGAACATCTCAAAATCTGTTTTAGGTACGATTTTGAAATTTTCAAGTCGTTTACAAGATGTAGGGGGAAACCTAATGCGAAAATGTCGATGACCTTGAACCATGTCTTCAAGGTCATCCCAAAAATAACTCGAGAACCGAAAGTGTTAGAAAGTTGGTTCCAATTAGAAAAGTGTTCCACGTCAATTCGATCGAATTTGACCAATAGGAAGTCGAGGAACTGTTTTTCAAAATCACAAAGGTCGTTAAAATGAAAATTGAAAGAAAACTCACATAACTCGAAACCAATTCGTGTTACATCGAAATTTGCTAGACAAACTCATTATGGTGGTCGTCATGACAACAACATTTAAAAATATTTTCAAATGACATTTTATTTTACGCTAAGCCTAATATTAATTCGAAGTTTATTTTTGTAAGCACAAAGTTAGTTTTTTCTTTAGAAATAATAAAGTTATGTATACTATTCGAGAAACGGTCGAAATGGTTCGCTTATTTTATGAAAATGGGAGAAATGCGCGCTTAGCAGCGGCAATTTTTCTAACACTTACGGTTCTCGCGTTAGTTGTTGGATGACCTTGAAGACATGGTTCAAGGTAATCGACATTTTCGCAGTAGGTTTCCCCCTACATCTTGTATACGACTTGAAAATTTCCAAATCGTACCTAAAACAGATTTTGAGATATTCGCCCTGGCTCATTTTTTAGTGGACACCCTGTATAGGGCGTTTTTTCCGATATTGTTGACCTATAAATCCTATAATTTGAAAATTTCTTACTGAAAGCGTTAACCATTCAAGAATTTCTCGGCTCGCAGCTGACAAATACGATGAATAAATGTGTTTTTATTTATTTTTCAGTTTTTTTTTATTTAAAAAGTTTTATTTTACCATACGTCAATGGGTTTATTTAAAAGTGAAATTTTATCAAACATCAGTGGGGTATCCGATGCAAAATTGATATTATCACCAAATACAATGTGACCTATAATAGGCGAAACTATAAAGTCCAGGGGAGCTGAAAAGATGGTATTAACGTGACTTTTTAGAGAACTGCAGCGCCATCTATCCTAAGAAATACAAACAATTATTCATTTTATTTTGCTAATGGTGGTTTAAATTTGGATCGATTCGTCTAAATTATCTATTTATTATTATTATTTAAAACATTTTGTAATAGAAAAGTGTAAGTTAATTAGCTGTCTGCAGTGTCTGGAAGGAGTAATTGTTTCCTTTGCCGTCGCACGGCCAACTATTTACACGAGTTACCGAATCGAAGTTGGCTGTGAAAAGGTAGTCACTTGATTTTTTTTTTCCTATTTTAACAAGTTGGTTAAGACCAAATTTACTTTATAGTATCGCCTATTTGGACTGTAAATCTCGAAATTTTAGTCCTTGGGTCTATACTTGGATTTTGGCTATCTGGAAACGCTGCACAGCAGTCTTTGGTGTGAAACACGCTTACAGGAGCATGCTGTTGGCTCATCTTTGCTACTATTATGAATAGTACTCGGGGATAATGTCGAGACGACCTGGGTCATTTGGATCTAATTTCCCCCCTTCACGAAAAGGGGAAGGAAACATGTCACGGGCGTTTAAGGAACTAATTCGATATCGAGCTAGTTTGATTTTGTTTTGCAACATTATAAATAAATAAACTATAAACATAAATTTGTATCAGCAAAGATAATATTAGCATAGAATGAAATTTTAAATACACTTTCTAATGGTGAAATTCATTTGCGACTTAAGCCGTTTTTCAATAATCAAATTTCGATCCGTAGAAACAAACACAAGGAGAACTGAGCTAGCCTTTAAACACGCTAACGCAGTGTTGTCTACAAATTTCATTGGACGAGCCTTTACGCTGAGCGTTTTACGGGCGGGGGGATAGACAATTTCCGAATTTTCCCCTTCCGACGGCAGCAGGCGCTAAAGCGTCTAACCAATGAAAAATGTACGCGAGAAAATCCACGACTTTTGACGGGTTGCGTTCTCCTTGTGTGGGGTGTTGTGTTTGTTGCTCCTAGCTCCTAGGTGCCCTTTTGCTTTGTTAAAATAAATTGATAAATACTTTAAACGCCATTAATATTAATATGTATTTACTTACGCTTTCAATTTAAAACGCTAAGGCTTAGGGTGTCAATTTCAATGAGAATCACGAAGGCCCCTAATCCTGAATCTTTTAAGTAATTGTCGGCACGAAATAAGCAAATTTCAAAATAACAGGGTGATCAGGGAAAGGCTTTGAAAATTTTATAGGATGAATAATAATTTTAGAGGCGAATTTTAGGAAAATATAGGAAATAAAATAGGCGAATTATAGGAAAATATAGTACACTAAATAGGACAATTATAGGAAAATATAGGACACTAAATATTAAAATATAGGAAAAAATAATAAGGTAATTAGTATACTTTGACCCGAATCACATAGAATATAGATAATTTTGTGTACACTGCTTTTTTTGCACTATTGGATCACTTAGGGGATTTACAAAGCCCGTACATATCAAGATTTTGTTCGAAAGGGGCAGCGTTTTCACTAGATGTTTTATGACACGTACAAAAAGTTCTTTTATTTTCAAAAGACCGTGAAATTATAGGAAAATAGGTAAAAATAAATGAATTTATCGGAAAGCAATAAAAATATAGGAAATATAGGAAGTTGTTAGGTCTTTAGAAGTATTGAAATAGTAATTAATAAAATGAAAACAGAATCTATTAGGGGCTTTAAACAGAGAGTGTATAGTTAAGAGATACATCCTATTCCCGTAATGTTTAAATTTCGTACACGGGTTTTGGACCATACGGGAATTAAAGAGAAGTTCAGGATCCCTATACACGATGTCGCTAGTGGTCACGTTTCATAGTATTTAACGTCTGGAAATTGTTTCCTATCATTTTAGGAGGTTGAATTATTTTGTTAGTAAAATAATTAAATAAAAATACATAAGTTTACTAGTTTTTAACGGCCAAGTTTTTTCAAATATGGACTTATTTCCGTATCAAAAGATTATCAAGACGTACCTTTTTTTGTCTTGAAAAAATAGCTTTTGGCCCAAAAAGTTGAAACGAAAAATAACGCCAGGTGTTTGGGTTTGAATTTTCGCCGCCATGTCAGCGGCTGCCGCCAGCGCCCCTAACTCCGTATGAGCGATTTGCGAACTATCCTAACTTTTAAAACCGCGCAATTTAGGCTTAGGTCTTTTTCTGCGAGTTTTTCTGTCTCACCGACTTCTCACCAGTTGTCGCGGCGGACGCGCGCTTTTCAATTTCCAGAAATTTATTTATTTTATTAAAAATTAACCACTCAATATTTTTTGATGTGGTTTTCCCCATAAATTTTAGTTTTTAATAGGCTATAGAGCTATCTAACTGGTTAAACCTTGACCGTTCCCCTTTAAAATATAGAGAAGGTAAAATAAAAATTCAATTTGGATGGGTATAAATTATGCAATAAAAATATCATTCAAATGTATGAATATTATGAAAAAAGTTTCAGATCAATTGTTTTTGTATTTTTAAGTTTTCTATCTAATCTTTTCTGTGATTTAATGTAGAATCGTGGGGTATATCTCGTTTTTTGAGGGTACTTAGTAGGCAAAACCAAGAATGTATTTATTTATTATTAGGAAGAATGATTATGTTGCGACAATCGTCGTGCACGTTGAACGCCTTTCCCCCGTCTCGCGCGGGGGGAAAGACAAAACTTCACCGGCGTTTGATTTCCATCGCGTTAGGTGACGTAAATTTTAAGCAGCCAATGAAATACCGGGACTATTCGTTTTATTTAAGCGGAGGAGCGTATTGGGGGAACCAACGGGTGGATTGAGAGAAAGGCTAAAAACCATCTCGACATAGACATTCTCCCTAGGTATAAATAAATACATTCTTGGCAAAACCCAGTACAGAAATGTATCATGTTTTCAAAGACAGCGTCAGAATCATGAAACCAGAGTCCTTATCAATTAGCCGCTTGATGAATCGTTGCAATTCCATTTAACGTAAGAGAGCAAATTAAACTTGTGTCAAAAACCTGATTTATTTCTGTTATAAATTTCAAGAAAGAATCGGCTGGTACAATTACATTACCAAAAGAATTCTTTCGCGGTTTTTTGACCTTTTAAGTAATTCAGCACGTTCGTAGGGTCAATATTGGATTTCTACTCTTTGATTTAACTAAGACCAAAACATTAAGTGCTTTTGGAATAGGTTTTTTTAAGTGCATTAACGTATTTTTAGTTTTAAGTTACATAAATACAAATAAGTTTCATAAATCATTCGTCGGTGAAATAAAATTAGTTTCGTAAATCATTCGTCGGTGAAATAAAATTAGTTTCGTAAATCATTCGTCGGTGAAATAAATTAGTTTCGTAAATCATTCGTCGGTGAAATAAATTAGTTTCATATATCATTCGTCGGTGAAATAAATTAGTTTCATAAATCAAAAATTATTACGGCTTTTTACTATACACTGTCTGATTATGCTCTAATACGCGTAATTGCGTACCGTTAAAGGTTGCTAAACACGCTACCTATCTCGTTTTCGACGGCAACCCAAAGAGGGCATAATTAGTTTGTAGCAGACGCTAGATCACATCATCACAGGCGCCACCTCGGAGAAGCTAGCGCCATTACGCCACCTAGACTCGTTTCGGTCGCGAATACTTAAGTCTATTATGAGATAATTCTGGTTGAACCCATAAATATATGAAATAGCATAGATACTCGGGCCCGTGCGAAGAACACGGAAGAGACAGCTAGCACAAGACCGATATTTTCTGGAAGTAATAGTGCCATCTATCGGCGACCAAAATTAATATTTAAATAAATTCATGCTGCTACCATGTAGGAAACTCACAATGTAATAATAAAATGAAAATATGAACTTTTAGTAGCTTCTATTTCATCCATCATAAGATGGTAATAAATTGTTTGGAATTATCATACAGCTCTGAAAATTGATACACACGTACCCTGAATAATACTATAAAATAGCGAAAAATATTTTATCAAAATTCCTATTGGTTCGGTTTTGATAAGCAATTTAACCAATTGGTACTGAGAACGTGTTAGTATAAGATTAATAGCGATTTCCAAAAATATATAAATATATAGGGCTTCTAACGATGATCTGAATAAGGCAATCTGATTACTATTTATCATGTAAGATATATCGCCGATAAAAAACCTGAATTCACTGGCTACCTGTTCCTTTTTTAATCTGACCCGCGGCAATCTAGTTTTGTTATCTCGTTTCGGTAACCGACGAGGCCACAGATATAGAAAGCAGTTATTTTCTCTGATAAGCGCGTAGATATCTGTCTATATGATGTCTACTTTCCGACATCTAGTTGAATGTTTTTTATTCTTTTAAATTTTTGTATAGCAACAAAAAAATGGCTTAGTTCCAAGAAGTCAATATAAAGATATACTAAAAAAGTATATCCGCCGTTATCGCGGGTTAAAGATACAATTTAACAAGTTGGCAAGCCAAAATATACCTCTCCTCGGAAGAATGGTCCCTAGTGGTATTAATTTCTCGACACGACCCCCAAAGATATCTCCGCAATTCAGAGTTATTTACGAAAAACGTATTCTCGGTTCAAACCCTGCCCGGTATAAAATTTTAATTTTAATTTAAATAATTGAGTCGAAACAATCGAGTTCAATTTATTCAGAATATTATAAATTAAGTAGTTACAACAGCGAGTTAGACTTACTAAAACAATGCACAACTGAATTTAACCCTTTTTACAGTACATGTTTATCAGTTTAATATAATACTAAGCAAATTTTAATGAAAGAAATATCTACAGATGGTATTTGTATTTTTCTCGCTTACGAAATACTTGCCGCATCTTTAACGCTCATTTTATTTCAACACTCGTACATGTAGACTTCCAGTTGACGTTGTGACACATACCGCATGAAAAAGACCAATGCCGTCCAATTTCCAATATCATATAATGACTCGCACACCCAGGAAATCATTGACTGCGTTAGAAATCGTAGATATCCAAATATCCACACCAAATAAATTTACAAGAAGCAAAAACCATACCATCAACAAAGCACAGAGAGCCACTTGACTAACCGCCAGCTCTTAAAGCAATAAACTTTAAATTATCAACTTTGAATTAACACAACTATATATAGGTCGTTAATAATACCCGTAAATAAATAACAAAAAGTAACAAAGTGGACCACCCACAGGGTCTACCCTTTAACCCTCTTATCTCGGCTGACTGCGCTAAAACAAGATTTAACCTTTAAAATTTCATTCGTAAAAAAAACCAGATTAGGCCTTCATAAATTCATTAATAAAAAAAGACTTTATTACCTATTATGCTTACGATGCGTGTCTTAATTTCAGTGAACCTAAGCAGCTATCGGTGGTTCTGTGGTAGAGCGCTCGACTGCCAAGCCGAATGGCCTGGGTTCGAAACCTGGGTGGCGCATTTGTTTTTAATCAATAGAGAAACGCTAAATTAGAATTTCTTCGATGCAAAAATTTCAATTTCAATTATATTTCAATTAAACCAAAATTTCGTAATATTAAATAAGCTTCCGATAAAGCTGAAGGTCTAATTTTCAATAAAGCGTAACAAGTGTCGGTGGTTCTGTGGTAGAACGTCCGCCTGTCAAGTAGGAGGTCTCGGGTTCAAATCCCGCCCGATGCGATCGCAAATTGATACTAAGACGAATACCGTGTACAACTGGTGGAAACCCTGCCATTGGACGTTGAGAGGTAGCATTACACTCAGCACTCGGTCCGTCCCAAAGTCATAAAGAAGTTGGAGAGAAAACGCCCATACAAACACAACAGACTCAACATGCACAACCATCAGAACACAAACTCAACACTCACAACCTACGCATAAACATTACAAAAACGTAACACACCAACCGTCACGACGGTGAGCGAAACAACACCATCCAAACCAAACCGCAAATGAATCCGTTAACGCTCACCGTCACACGGTGGTTTTGTCAACCCTTCGAAAAACTGCGAACGCAGAGGTCTCGAGAAACTGCGTACGCAGTGATTACCCTTGCCCCGAAAATGCGAACGCGTTCGCAGGCCTGACAGACCCACAGACCCACAGACAGACACGGTGATTGTATAACCCCTCCTAGGAGAGGTAAAAAACAAATCAACCCGTGAAAGTCATATAGGCTTGTCAGACAAGCGCAAAAGCGTATCCGCGTACTGCCGTTTGAGTAAAAAATCTGTTATCCGCTTAAGGTATCGGATTAAAAATAATCCAGTTCACCTGTGAAAGCATCAGACACCAGATCAGCGTTAGAAGCCCTATAAATATAAATATATATATATATATATATAATTATTTCTAACTCCGGGGACGAATTTTACTGAAATGATAATTCGTATAGTAATACTTAAAACTGGATATAGACCAACTTCCAATTTTTTGGCGTTTTTTTTTTAAATTGCGTTTTAACTTTTATATTTGAATTTTTACCAATACTGAAAATTCTATATGGGAATAAAATTAGTTTTAAATCGCGAATACAATCTAAAAATTAGCAAAATTGCTAAAAACAAATGAAATACTTGGGCTTTTAAAAATTTAATTTAATTAATTAATGTTATTTTTATTGACAGAAATTTGAAATAATGTTATTTGACTTAATACACGATATTCTTTGTTTAAATTTTGGATAGGTGTACGTATTCAAAATTATCTCGGTAATCTGTAAAATCTGAAGGGCTCAGCATGGAAACATCAAACATTTCTATTCTTAGGTATCTGTATTTCATCGCACATTTAGTTCACAAATTGTTCGGGAACCTGCTTGAAGCCTAATATGTTAACCGAAGGTTTTAAGGAGTGTATTTAGAATTAAAGAATTAATAATAATAATAATAATTAAGGCTGATTTTCAAGAGGGTCCCTTTAAACTGCGTGGGAGGGTGGTGGCTAGCCCTCATGCCACTGCTAACCACAAGCGCCCCTACACTAACTATTACCGTTAACCTTAAGTTTTTGTGGAAAGGGGAAACCGAAGATCTCGGGGAAAACCCCTTTAAATCTGACACAGTTTTCTAATCAACTATTTTCCATAAACGTATAGCATGATATTAGGAGGAGCCGGGTTCGATCCCAGCTTGTGGCACTATTTGAAAACTCGGAACAACTCCTTCCGCGTTGAGTTTGCAAGTTCACTCCTCACTGGTTTAAGGGGTTTTCCGCCGAGCTCTTCAGTTTCCCCTTCCATAAAAACTTATTAAGGAGGAAATGGACGTTTCAAAATGTCTAAATTTACACGGTATGATATTAACTTTATTTGTATGAAAATTAAACGTAGGAGAAAGGTCAAAAAGTAACAAACTAAGGACGGTGGTTTTTATACTACTTATGGACTAATCTAGAACGTCCAGCAAATATTGCATAATTACCGAATTTCAACCGTTAATAAGTGACGTTCTGTGAACGTCTTTATGATGTTTCAAAAATAAATATTTTGATGGTAATTATGAAACGAACAATGGACGTTCTCATAACGTCGCAATATGTACGAAAACGTTATTTAAACTTAAAGTACCAAATATTAACCCCATATGAACGTCATTTTGCTACCTGGGTAGTTTCAATTTATTGTCATTTAGTTTAGAACAGTCCACAATTATATTTGGTTAATCACGAGTTCTTCCTTAGCTCATAAGTATTTATTTTCAAATAATTCGCCAGACCTTAGAGGTAAGGGAATCAGGCTGAAAATACTTTCCGCCATTTGAGAGACATTGAAAATTAAATATTTCATGCAATAAGCCTTTCTATAAAGTCATTACGCTTGCCCAGCTTGTTTTAATGTTCCACATGCTCTTTAATATTTTAGCGTAAAAGGCTCGCGCATTTTCTTTATTTCAGGGAGCACGTGCGAAATCGCTCGAGCCCATTTACGCTAAAATATATATCAATTAAAACGCGCGTTCAACCTTTTAACAAGTTGAATAAGACATAAATAGAGCTTATGCTAGCGTCTATTGGCTAACGTACTGAAACGTCACTTCTACGTCACGAGTGTCGCGCCCGATACATCTAAACAAGAAGGCCAATGTTACTCTATAGAAAGGCCTATTAGAATAGGTGTTTCTACAAAAAAAAAGCGGGAGGTCACGTGTGAATGTTTTTTCTAAGTCACTAACTTTAGCTATTGAAGATTGTGAGCACGCGCTGGAGTCGCTAAAGATTTTCGAATTTAAAGTCCACGTGCGACACGCGCTTGCCAATAAAGTACTACAAAGCTTAAGCTCGTGACACGGGGAAAAACAATTACTTTTATTTATTTATTGTTTTATTTTAGGGAAACATCTATTGCATTTCTATCTATAACCAAGAACGTATATATGTATAAGAACGTTGAAAATAACGCATCGCGTGGGCCATGATGCAATCGGTTTCAGAATAACTCCGCCATAAAATCCGCGTGCAGCGTGCGCTTGCACTAGAAACGGTTTTAACCACACGCGGTTTTTTGGGCGGAGTTATTCTGCAACCGATTGACCGATTTAAAAATTATGTTTTTGCGCGTGACAGTACCGTTACATTGTGAGGTATAGCAGGCTTATTTACCCGCTTTTATACCCTAACATGGCGTCGTATTTTCTCGCGCAAAATGAATTTTAAGATCCACCAATTGCATCATGGCACCAAGCGTCAATTTGATCATTCAACGTTCTTATACATATATACGTTCTTGCTATAACCGCAAAATAGTTACATTTACCCAGACCTCTACGCGTTAACTCGCCATCCACGCAAACTTCAAACTCGTGTCTTTTCGGGGAATGCTTAGATACACGATGCGAAGTTGGTGGTTGAGCCTTGAGTTGCTTCAATCTTTTCTTAACCTGAGCTTTTCATTAAATTTTATAGATGCTCCAATAAAACATCTTCAAGTAAATCGCCAAGAAGAAATATATCCGAAAGCCAGGACCTGTAAGTTACTGTTTATTTTTTGCTTGTTGAAATAATGGAACCTTTTTGCCTGTAAACAGAACGTCGTTTTTTATCTAAGCCTTATTACGTCAAAAAAGCTAGCTCTTTAAAAGGATACACTATTGTTTCCTTTAGTTCAACAAGCACTATATAAACAGTAACTCTCAAATCCTGGCTCTCGGACACATTACTTCTTGGCGATTTCCTTGAAGATGTTTTATTGAAGGGTTTATTCTCAATACTACAAGACACACCCAGTGCTTATCATGAAAAGTTATCGTAGGCAGAATTATAACTCGACTGCGGATACCATATTATTGATACACCCCCTGTTCGCTACAAACATCATTGGATGCCGTATTGGATTCTATGCGAGCCGTTCCTCGTCGGACACGACATTATCGGCCATTTCGAGACCGTGAACAAGGACACGGAACTCCTCTTCGATACTCACTTAAATACTTGCCCCAATCCTACCAACGATACCAGCGCTCTGGAACTCTTCACCCAAGTGTCTCGGGAGAAAAGGTTGAAGCTGTATGAAAACTTCCGACTAGACTTTGAATTGTTTGGTTACACTGCCGAAGGCTACCTATAACGATGGTAACGTTGTCACGTTCACATAGCAAATTAATCAAGTATGAAATAACCGGCAAGATTTCGAGCTCATAGGGTTCATCGCCGAGGGCTATCTGAAAGAATATTAATATTATTACTTGAGTATGAAACGATTGTTTTACCGTAAGAGTTATTTAATTTTTTTAATGTAATAAATGTATTTCAGGGTTATTTTGGAGTTACAAAATGCTCACGACCAGTCATTAATTATACTATTATTTAGAACAAAATGTTTTGAGTATTTAGTACTGTGTTAGGAAAATAATTGGAGCTAATTTACGGGCCGCGCATTGGGTCTGAAGAATTTCGGTTTATTTCTTCCCGGAACAATTTTAATTTTAAGAGAGCGTTTGATTTTAGCGAATCGGACTGAAACAATCCACTAAACTATCGTTTGATCGAATTGGTGAAATAACTAGTGAAACAGAGTCTATTTAAAACCGAGAAATATCGCTTTATTTTTGAGGACTTTTATTTTTTACAAGGTGAACGCTTTGGCGTCCGAAAAGCCAAAGATACCGTTTAAACCCCGCTCGTCTGCTTTCCGCTCCCCCCAAGAGATGACACTTAACACGTGTCTTGGGTCTTCTATAAAAGGAGCATCCATGAACAATGCGGGGGTCCCTGGTCTCATATGGCAGCCATTACAAGGGCTTGTCGAACTCGATAACGTGTACGAATACATCATTAACGACCGAAAGACAAGTTTAAAAAAACAAAATACTTTTTAAGAAAACCTTTTATTTTTATCTTTTAAACATTTAGTTTTTAAACTTAATTCTTATTTTTAACATTCCACATAGTTTAACAGTTTCTTAACAGGGTCTACCCACGGCCTTGCAGAGACATTTCAAGCCATGGGATAAATTACATCGTCGCGGGCCCTTCTACCTGAAATTTCTTCTTAAGCAATAATTTCCCATAGATTTAAAATATTCCTTGACTTTCAAATATTTCGTACGGTGGTAGGTCAATTCCGAAAGTCAGTGGCTGAAAATTTAATGACCCCATCTTGTGAAGACTCCTCTACAAAATGTCCCTAGATCGTGATTAATCAGATTAACTTGTGATTAAATTAATATTAAATAGATATTAAAAGATTAAATAGATATTTCAAGATTAAATAGATATTAAAAGATTAAATAGATATTTCAAGATTAAATAGATATTAGAAGATTAAATAGCTATTAAAAGATTAAATAGATATTATAAGATTAAATAGATATTAAAAGATTAAATAGCTATTAAAAGATTAAATAGATATTAAAAGATTAAATAGATATTAAAAGATTAAATAGATATTAAAAGATTAAATAGATATTAAAAGATTAAATAGATATTTAAATATTAAATAGATATTAAAAGATTAAATTAGCTATTAAAAGATTAAATAGGTATTTAAAGATTAAATAGCTATTAAAAGATTAAATAGATATTAAAAGATTAAATAGATATTAAAAGATTAAATAGATATTTAAAGATTAAATAGATATTAAAAGATTAAATAGATATTTAAAGGTTAAATAGATATTAAAAAATTAAATAGCTATTAAAAGATTAAATAGATATTTAAAGATTAAATAGATATTAAAAAATTAAATAGATATTAAAATATTAAATAGATATTAAAAAATTAAATAGATATTAAAATATTAAATAGATATTGCAAATTTTGTGTACGGGATTTTGAATCTCAGTTTGAGTGCAGGATTTTCTAGTTGATTTCTGGATTCTTAGACTGATTTTCGCCGAGATTTCGGGAATTTCAAGTTCATTTCAGGATTTCTAAAATCATTTTTCTCTAGAGTGTCCGGGATCGGTTCGACCCCTTTTAATAATGGTAAATAATAACAAGTAGAAAAAATCCAACCGTAAAACAAATATCTCGACGCATAACTTAAGAGCCTATAATTGAAAGGAAAACAAAATATGTCACCACCCAAATAGGACCAATAAAAAAAACTTAGGTGAAATCTCGAGTATAAACCATTAGATAAATTTAAAATCAAACTAGTGAAACTAAAAGATCCCTAGAAACTAAGGTCATCCAAGTGAGTGCGGCAAGGAATATAAAACGGAAAGAAGATTAGAAGTTCGGCCTAAGGAACTTATAATGTCCACCACGGTAGAAAAATCAAATCCGATCTAGCAGATCACGCGTTTAACACTAATCACGATGTCAGGTGGAAAAGTGTTGCTCTTTAAAAAGATTGCCGAAATGAGGGAACATTTTCAGAGCAGCCACCGATTAGATGGCGCCACTAAGTACTTGGGGGCTTAAGCTATTTGCAGTTAAAATACGTGAAAAAGTAGAAAAGTCCATAATAAAAAGGGGTAAAAAAGCTAAACCTAGAACCACTAACAAATTTAAAGCTATAGAACAATAAATCCTGGACATGACTGTGAATAGGCGAAGATGTTCGTCTTCTGTCCGTACTACCAGGAGACATGGTACTACTCTTACACCGCCAACGGCAATAAGAGGAGCTTACCTCCCCCAAAATATCTCAGAATGAAAAACGGTGTTCATTTCTCTCTCTCGGAAAAATTATTTTCGCGGCGTTCGCTAAAACACAGGCAGAGAGCACGAAAAACCAACCTCGGAAAGGGGGTTGGGATGGGAAGTTCGGTTTTTCTCCGTTTGGTGGTGTTCATGCGCGGACACTCTGTAAACGTAGCTATAGCGTTGCGACGCTTGTCCAGGAGTTATCGTTCTAGTTTAAAGTAATTTTAATCTTTAAATTTGTTAGGGTTCGGCTTTTTTGTGCCCTTTTTACTATGGAAATTTCTACCTTTCCCCGAATTTTAATTGCATTTTAGTCCATTGGGTGTATTTTATATTTTTATTAACTTTAAGCTATTTGCACCAATGGAAAACATTTCTTAAACTTTAATAAGAACCCCGATTTGTGTGTTTTGGATTTTTTTATTCTTAGCAAAGATTATAAAGTTGGCCGTGGTCTAGTTTCGAGCATTTTTCTCAAAAACCATTTACTATAGAAAACTGAAATAAACAACATTGTTTTCTAAGTTAAAATTACATATCTGCTACTTCATGCTTTATGTAAATTTTATTAAAATCTTGAAAGCTTTCGGACCGAACCTTCATCAGCTGCGTTATACCATGGATAGTAGATTTTAGAGGATCGGTAAAAAGCCTGGTTTTTAGCCCCCGTAAACCAATCACACTAAGGGAGTCGGCCAAGGTTATTTGAAAAAAAAAACAAGTATCGCTAAGAGTGGACGATACTGTTCGGAAAAAGAAAAAAGATAAACACGAAGTACATTTTTACGTCAAAAGGTATTTTTTCACGTTTTTATAGATTAAATATGATAAACTAAATATCAGTTGATAGTTTTTATTGAATTAAAAAACCAAAATTAAAAATGACTAAAATATAAAGCGCAAAAAATTACGTAACAATATCAAACGCATTAGATTGCCATTTTGAAATTTTAAGATCACGTGGTACAAACGACCTTGCAAGACTCCCTCGGAGTCTCTCGAGCTGATTGATACGCGGGGAGAAATAAAATGCACTGTGGAAGGCTATCGAAAACCTGTCCTCTTAATTTACTGTCCATGGAGGGGTTATACAATCACCGTGTTAAGTTTTCAACTTCTTCTTATTGACTTTTGTGACGGACCGAGTACTGAGTTTTATGGCAACCTCTCAACTTCCAATGGCAGGGTTTCCACCAATTGTTCACGGTATTCGTCTTAGTGTCTATTTGCGAATTATTGGCGCCGGCCGGGAATCGAACCCGGGTCTGCTGCGTGCAAGAGATTTACTCTAACCACTGAGCCACCGACGCTTGTTAAACTACGGTGTTTTTCTAAAACAGCTTTGGCGAAAGTTTTTTAAGCAGTTTTAGAGTTATTAACGTCAATTGTTTACGTATGAAAATTTAAAGGTCAAATCTTGTTTTAACGCAGTCAGCAGATAAGATGGTTAAAGGGTAGAACCCGTTAGTTTTTACCTCTCCAAGGGTACTATGTAACCTAGGAGGGGTTATACAATCACCGTGTCTGTCTGTCTGTGTGAATGTCTGTCCTGCGAACGCGTTCGCATTTTCCGTGCAAAGCTTAATCATTGCGTACGCAGTTTCTCCAAATCTCTGCGTTAGCAGTTGCTAGAACTCTTTGCGTTCGCAGTTGCTAGGAATTAGGGAACGAAGTCGAAGGGTTGGCAAAAACACCGTGTGGCGGTGAGCGTTAACGGATTAATTTGCGGTTGGGTTTGGTTTGGATATTTATTTTCGTTAACGCTCACAGTCGCGACAGTTTCAAATCAGTTTTATTAGATATTTCGTTATTGTAATGTTTATGTGTAGGGTGTGAATGTTGAGTTTGTGTTATGACGGTTGTGGGTGTTGAGTTTGTGTGTGTGTACGGGCGTCTTCTCTTCAACTTCTTATTGACTTTTGGGACTGATCGAGTGCGGAGTGCTATGGCAACCTCTCAACGTCCAATGGCAGGGTTTCCACCAATTGCTCACTGCATTCGTCTAAGTGTCAATTTGCTATTTATTGGCGCCGGCCGGGAATCGAACCCGGGTCTGGTGCGTGGCAGAGATTTACTCTAACAACTAAGCCACCGACGCTTGCTAAGCTACGGTGTTTTTCGAAAACAACTTTGGCCAAATGAGTTTTTTTTACTAATTCGGACCTCCTGAACACGAATTTCGATGTTGGCACTCCCAATTTTGGACCGGAAGCTCAGAATTCAAGATGGCGCCCAACATGGCAAACGTTATTCCGTAAATGCCGTCTTCAAGGTTATTTACGTCATAGAATGCGAAAATAATTGTTATAGACTGTTCAAGCAATTTATTAGCCCTGGCCCGAAACTTATAATTCAACATGGCGTCCATGATGGTGAACATAATATGTTAATCCAGAACCAACAAACACAAGGTGAACGCAGTTAGCCTTTAAACACGCTAACGCGGTGTTGTGTACAAATTTCATTGGACGAACCTTTACGCTGCACGTTTAACGGAGAGGGGGAAGACAATTTCCGAATTTCCCCTTCCGACGGCAACAGGCGCTAAAGCGTCTAACCAATGAAAAATTTACACAAGAAAATGAACGACTTTTGACGGGTTGCATTCTCCTTGTGTGGGGTGCTGTGTTTGTTGCCCCTATATGTTAATTAACATAGGAAAATCGAAGATTCTAAGGGTCCCCCCTATGAAATATTTAAAATTTTCTAATGCTATTTTTTTATTAAAAAAGTGGTTAAATTGGGGAATATATAATTAAACTGGGTAAGTGTATGTAAAATGGGTAAATGCAAGTACATTTTGAAAAATTAGCGAAATTTTAAGAAATTGACAAAATGTATGTGAATTGCCTACATTCGGGATATAATAGGGCAAATTTACTTGAAATATCTAAAATTGCCCTGGTAAATTTATTCTATGTCTAAATTTGCGTAGAATTAAAGAAAAAATAGACCAAATATTGTAAATTTTGGTAAATTTTTGGGAAAGTTATATAAATTCCTAAAATTTTGATAAAATTGTTAAAGATTTGTCAAAACTTTATAATTTTCTGTAAATTTGTTTAAAATTGTATAAATTGTTGAAATTATTTTAAAATTCGATAAATTCGTGTAATTTTGGGTAAACTTTAGTAAATACGCGAAAAGGTAGAAAAGTCCTAAATAAAAAGAGAAGCAAAAAAACTAAATTATCAACAAATTTAAAGTCATTTCAAAATGAATAACTCGTACCAGGAATCCATACCTCTACTTGTAATACTTATCCTAACGTATAGCGTATGGTAAGATCACTTTGACGGCTTTGGCCCCGCCTACGAGACCAAAAATTCCCTTTGCGTGCGTTAAGTTAACATAGTGACGTCAAAAAAACCGTTACTTATTATAATAATTTACTTTTA
This sequence comes from Leiobunum rupestre, assembly GCF_980474605.1. NCBI lineage: Eukaryota > Metazoa > Arthropoda > Arachnida > Opiliones > Sclerosomatidae > Leiobunum > Leiobunum rupestre. The sequence goes on along the minus strand of NC_143392.1, from coordinate 12,007,294 downwards.
ATTTTTTGAGATAGTATGCTTATGTTAAAATAATTCACATTTTAATAAAAGGAGAGAGGGGGGGATAGACAGTCAATTTTTGAATGGACCCTTTACTTATCAATGATATAATTATTTAACAAAATTATTAAAATGCCCTCATTTGACCTTTTACTATTTTATGAGATTTAAAAATAAAATAGTAAAAAGTCAAATGAAGAATAACTATATAGTCTTTACTGGAAGTATAGATCTGTTAATTCGTTAAATTGAATGTCTATATTAATATTAAGTATAGCAATATACTCTTAATATAATAGTATTAATAAGAATGTTAATTCTCCCTTCATCTCTTTTGCTTATGGGCGTTGTAAAATCTAGATTTAAATTAAATAAATCATTAGGTTACCTATATTTTGCTTTCAAAACAAATTGCTTTTACTTAGCTAAATGATTAGTTTAGTCTATTATCTTAAATCATTATAGCTAGAGGTCTTAATAAGAAGTAGGCGAAGTATGCCACTGTAAAAACTTGTCCTAAATTGAGGTAAGGTTCCTCGATGGGCGAGGCTCCAATTCATGTTAATAGAATAACTAAGGTAAGAAAGCTTCAGAATATAATTTGGATATGATGAAAAATTGACTGTCTATCCCCCCCCCCTCTCTCCTTTTATTAAACTGTGAATTATTTTATAAAAACGCGAAAATCGGGTCAAATAGATCTTCGAGTCAAAAACCAATTAGAAAAATTATAACCGACAGTATTTCCCCAAAGGTGAGCCGCTTTCGCCATATTTGGGGCTCATCAGTACCGTGCACGTAATCTGGCATGTGACTAACTAAACTGAAAAGAAAAACTAAGCCTAATAATTAAAATTTCAAAACTGGATGCTTAGCAACGTAAAGCCAAATAGGAGAAAAGTCCTGGATAATAAAATATACGATAAGATAAAGATTAAGGGCCACACCGGCGTTTGATTTGACTAGAAAAGGAATGGTAGTATCTGCTACCACGTGCTAAATTTGGGCCGAATTTTTCAAACACCGGTGTGTCCCTTTAATAAGAACCACCTATGGACTATGATGCAAAAAATGCTTAAAAACGCAGAAAGGTAGAAAAGTCCACAAGGTGTCCGGAATTGATCAGACTGGGCATATTTCTCAAAAACTGCTAGAGATAGAGTTTTAATTTATAGGGTATTATTTTTAACATGAGAATGCTTTATATTCAAATTTTTGGAAAAATCGGAAAATATTTTCACGTTTTAGAAAAATGTATCTTAAAATCTTATCGGTTAATGTTTTTAATGTAATATCCGAAGATTTTCTTCAATTGGGAACACGTGGAACGTTAACTCTTTTCTATTCCTTGTATAAGAGGTACAATATGGTACACATCAAGAAGGCATGGTATACAATTCATACTTTTTATATTAATAGTTACAGATACGTTCCGAAATTCGTCTTTCCAATAACGCTTTTAAAAATGGTGCTTTTATATCAATAATGAGTTAGAAAATGTCGTTTTCAGATCAATAACTTGCCTCCTATATATTCATCACTTTTTCCCTTTCCCGTCGAGAAACGCATTCTCGTTAAATTAGTTTATTTAATTTTGTAAATTTTTTGAATATAATTTTAAATTTGTCACATTTACTTATTTCAACATAGTTTGAACAAAAATATTGCGTAGGCACGCGAAAAAAGCTTTTTTTATCAAAAGGAATTCGATTTCCGTGCCTTCGCCCTGTATTCAAATCTTATTAAATCTTATCGCCGAAATAAGTAGCCCAGTACACAATATAATGTAATTTTTCCACGATTATCTATTTATTTTATGGAAAATTATAATATAAAACTGTCAAATAATTGCTTTAACAGTCTTTAACAATTATTTTTGCATTCTACGACGAAAACAACCTTGAAAACGGCCAAGAAAACGGCCTCGGGAGTGAAAATATCGTACTTGTAAGAAAACGTCCGCCATCTTGAATTCTGAGCTTCCGGTCCAAAATCGGGAGTGCCAACATAGAAATTCGTGTTCAGGAGGTCCGAATTAGTAAAATAAACTCATTTGGCCAAATGTTACCCAAAATGCCGCTAGACTTGTTAAAATGACCACTTTAGAGAAAAGTGAACCAGTCTAAATGTCCTTTACGAAGTTATAACGTTAGGTACTATAATTTATTCTACATCATTTTAAATATTTATAAATTATATTAATCTTATATTTAATTAAATATTTATAAATTATATTAATCTTATACTTAATTAAATATTTATAAATTATATTAATCTTATATTTAATTAAATATTTATAAATTATATTAATCTTATATTTAATTAAATATTTATAAATTATATTACTCTTATATTTAATTAAATTTTTAAGTATTTTAATGTTAAATTCGATTGTGATCAGGAATTGAACTCGGGTAGCATTGTTATCATGCGGATAGTTCACCGCCGAGCCATTGACTTCCTAAATAAAAAAATTTAAATATTTAAATAAAAAATATTAAAGTAAAGGAACCATTATGATAAGGCGGGTTTTTTACTAAACGGATGAAAACAATATCTGTGGATATTTTTTATTGAACTTTGTTTTTTAATTTTTGTGAACTTGTTAAAGTCTAAATTTTTTACGTATGAAAATTTAAAGGTCAAATCTTTGTTTTAACCCAGTCAGCAGATAAGATTGTTAAAGGGTAGAACCCGTTAGTTTTTTGTAATTTATTTCGTCTTTTTTTATCTATTGTGTGTTTAGCGTATTAATTTTCAAGGTTAATAGTTCATTTATTAAGAAAATATCGAGTTGGATACATCTTACACTTATGTTGGTCTGGTTTTTAACTGGGTTGTCATTACTTCGTAATTTATTTTAAACGTTTTCTCGGCTGATTAAGATGTTTAATGCAGTTCATCAATTGGGTTCGTTTGTTTTATTTATAAAGAGCCCTAACTATTCCCTCTACGGTCATTTATTGATATACGAGCTGTCGTTTAGTCAACAGTCTTTCTGTGCTTTGTGAATGGTAAGTTTTTCGCTTCTTGTTAATACATTTTTTATTTGTGCGGATATTTGGACATCTACGATTCCTAATGCAGTCATCGATTTCCTGGGTGTGCGAGTCATTATATGATATTGTAAATGCGGCAAGTATTTCGTAAGCGAGAAAAATACAAATACCCTCTGTAGATATTTCTTTCGTTAAAATTTGCTTCGTATTATATTTAACTGATAAACTTGTTCTGTAAATAGGGTTAAATTCAATTGTGCATTGTTTTAGTACGTCTAACTCGCTGTTGTAACTATTTAATTTATATTATTCTGAATAAATTAAACTCGGTTGTTTCGTCTGATTTTTTTTAATTAAAATTAAACTTTTATTCTGGGCGGGATAGAACCGGGATTACGGTTTTAGTAAATAACTCTGAATTGCGGAGATCTATCTTTAATGGTCGTCTCGATAAATTAATACCACTAGGGACAATTCTTCCGAGGAGAGGTATATTTTGGCTCGCCAACTTGTTATTTTCGAAGTTTTGTCTGATCTAATGTTATCTAATAAAATTCTTAAGAGTGCCTAATTTCCCTTGTGAATAGAAATTAAATGGCAAAATTGGTCTCAATAACCCTTGTTATTTAAATGGAAATAAGGGCTTTTGACTCGAATATATTTAGTGGAAAATCTAATATACATAAATTTATCTGATTATTGTTAAATTTTTCTACTCGAAGGTAAACAAATATATTTGAACTCAATATATATTGCGCGACACAATGCCTATAGAAACGCCGAACAATAAGCCTTCGATTCCGTTTCCAGTTTATGTATAATGTATATCCCCGTCTATACGAAAGATGGAACTTATACATTTCTAGAAAAAGGAGGGGAATACGACAGTGACCGAGAAATCACTCTGAAACACGGCTCGGGGATGCTACGCGTTCGACCTTACATATTTCTTTTCCTCTTTTTTACGCTCGTACATCTCTCAATCGTTTTCGATGAATAACGACGTTTTTTTAGGCGAGAAGGCTCAAACGACGAAGGTTCGACGGTAATTTGAAGCTCTTCTTCGAGACAGATCTCATTTTTCATTGTCCAATTGCATCTCCAAAAATCGTCCTTGACGCTATCCATTCCGTTTGAAGAAGTACCGGTAATTTCGGTTCGGCTATACCGTGTTTTTGACAGTAGACGCGCCAAATACTTCCAGTATTCGGATTCACGCTGTAGAACGCCTAGAGTGATCAATGGACTAGCGTCGTTAAATGATTAATTGAGAAAAAGGTCTATTGAAATATATCGTACGTGTAGGGGTGGTGGCGCGCTCCTCATCGTCTTTTGTTATTTCCGAAACGCGCCATCTAGCGGAAGGTTTATCATTGCTGGCTTGGTTGCGTTAGTACCGAGCTGGACCATAAATCGTTCGATTTTGAATGACGCCTGTAAATAATGGTGCTGGATTTATTAAGCGTGTCTTAAAAAATTACAAACCTTTGGGCCGATGATATTATTATATATTTATATTGTTTACCCATAGTGAATCAATTTCTCAGATTGAATTTTCAATTAGATTTGAAATCAATATTACCTAAGAGTAGTGTTGTAACATGGATAGTAGATTTTAAAGGATCAGTAAAAAGCCTGGTTTTTAGCCCCCGTAAACCGATCACACTAAGGGAGTCGGCCAAGGTTATTTGAAAAAAACAAGTATCGCTAAGAGTGGACGATACTGTTCGAAAAAAGAAAAAAGATAAACACGAAGTACATTTTTACGCCAAAAGGTATTTTTTCACGTTTTTATAGATTAAATATGATATACTAAATATCAGTTGATAGTTTTTATTAAATTAACAAGTTGGCAAGCCAAAATATACCTCTCCTCGGAAGAATTGTCCCTAGTGGTATTAATTTCTCGAGATAACCCTTAAAGATATATCTCCGCAATTTAGAGTTATTTGTTAAAAATGTTATCCCAGTTTTATCCCGCCCGGTATAAAATTTTAATTATAATTAAAATAATTGAGACGAAACGACCAATTTTAATTTATTCAGAATATCATAAGTTAAGTAGTTACAACAGTGAGTTAGACGTACTATAACAACCCACAATTGAATTAAACCCTTTTTACAGTATAAGTTTATCAGTTGAATATAATACGAAGCAAATTTTAATGAAAGAAATATCTACAGAGGGTGTTATAACAACCGTTCGCTTTTTACCTCTCCGAGGGGACTTTGTACCCTCGGAGGGGTTATACAACCACCGTGTCGGTCTGTGGGTCAGGCCTGCGAACGCGTTCACTTTTCCGGGCAAAGGGTAATCACTGCGTACGCAGTTTCTTGGCTCACTACACAGTCGAATAACCGTTTTAGCAGTTTAAAGGTTGGCAAAACAACCGTGTGACGGTAAGCGTTAACGGATAAATTTGCGATTGCGTTGAGTTTAGTTGGTTGGTTGGTTTTATTTTCGTTAACGCCCACCGTCGCGCCGGTTGTCATGGGAGTGTTTTTTCCAACTCCTTCTTATTGACTTTTGGGACGGACCGAGTGCTGAGTGTTATGACAACCTCTCAACGTCTAATGGCAGGTTTTCCACCAATTGTACACGGTATTCGTCTTAGTATCAATTTGAGATCGTATCGGGCGGGTTTCGAACCGGAGACCACAGAACCACCGAGACTCATTACGCTTCATCGAAAATTAGACCTTCAGCTTTATCGGAAGCGTATTTAATAGAGTATGAAATTTTGGTTTAATTGATATAGAACATGATTTCGTGTAAGATTTAAATTATTGCATCGAAGAAATTCTAATTTAGCGATTTCTCTATTGATTAAAAACAAATGCGCCACCCTGGTTTTGAACCCGGGCTGTTCAGTTAGGCAGTTGAGCGCTCTACCAAAGAAGCAACGATAACTCCTTAGCATTACTGCAAATAAGACACTCATCGTAAGCATAATAGTTAATAAATACAGTTATAGTGGTGTGTGACGACACCTGGATATATCCTCCGAGGAGAGGTAATATTACGGGCTTGACCGACTTGTTGATTTATAATTTTAACGGAATCGGGCCGATTTTAATTAAACGATAGATTATCGAAATTTTGTTAAAAGAATATTCCCTAAGGCCGCGCGATAAATTTACGAGAATAATTTCCCGTCGCCGTTATATCGAAAATTTATTTGATTCGGGATTGCCAGAACTGTAATGTTGTGGGTGAGTGATTAGAAAATAAAATGGCAACCAGAATTATGCAAAATTATAAATGTTTATTTTTATTCAGAACAGTCTATGGAACGTTCTAGATCAATATCCCTTCTACGTAATTGTAGAGAACTGGTACTCAAGTGTCTAAGACTAGATTTGTCTTAGTTCATCGTGATTGAAAAATAAACCAAAACTCACTTACACTTAGGTAAATATCATAAATTATACTGAGTAATTTTAACTAAATTCAAACTACCTAACTATAAACTGTCTTAATTAAAAGCTGAGAGCTGTTCGCTACTAATTACTTCCAATCTACTTAATTAGCCTAACAGGTTGAGTTGATAATTTCAAGGGTATAATTAGGTTATTCCAATTCAAAAAATAATAACAATCAATTTTAACTTACAGTTTTTCTTGACAGCTGACTCGAGTTAGTTCACAATTACTTTTAGTCTTAAACACGCACTGTTCATACACTTAAGTCCATTCACTCACGTTCCAAACGCGAAACACAATTTAACTCTTTTCTTGACCGAAGACCGAACATACTAATTAAAACCGCAAAGTTACTTTTGACCGACACCAGGACCCCGTCCTGTAGTAGTTCGTCTGACAGCCAAGAACTAAGAAAGACTATATCTTCTATATTGACGGCAACGGCCTTATAGACTATTATTTTTTTTGACCCGTCGAGATTTGACTAAAGTTTGAAAAATTGAAGAGATTATATTTTTTACCCGGTTTGATTGATAGTTCTCCACACGGTGGCGCTATATTATTACTTTTATATAGTTTTCGCGGGAGTTTTGAATACTTATCCTTTTTCTAAGCGTTATTAAAAGGTAACAATGAACTACTTATTGTGTTTTTACGAAATTTTGTTAAGAATTAAACAAAAATTTAAAACAAAACAAAAAACCGCACCAAAGAATAAACAAACAAAGTTCAATTAACAATATATACAGATATTGTATTAATCCGTTTAGTAAACAAACCCGCCTAATCATAATGGTTCCTTTACTTTAATATTTTCCCTAAGGAAGTCAATGGCTCAGCGGTGAACTATCCACATTGTTACAATGCGACCCGAGTTCAATTCCTGATCACGATCACATTTTACATTAAAATACTAAAATATTTAATTAAATATAAGATTAATATAATCTATAAATATTTAATTAAATATAAGATTAATATAATCTATAAATATTTAATTAAATATAAGATTAATATAATCTATAAATATTTAATTAAATATAAGATTAATATAATCTATAAATATTTAATTAAATATAAGATTAATATAATTTACAAATATTTAAAATGATGTAGGATAAATTATAGTACCTAACGTAATAACTTTGTAAAGGACATTCGCCAAAGCTGTTTTTTAGAAAAACACCGTAACTTAACACGCGTAGGTAGCTGAGTGGTTAGAGTAAATCTCTTGCACGAGGCATACCCGGGTTCGATTCCCGGCCGGCACCAATAAATCGCAAATTGATACTAAGACGAATACCGTGTACAACTGGTGGATACCCTGCCATTGGACGTTGAGAGGTTGCATAACACTCAGTACTCTGTCCGTCTCAAAGTCATTAAGAAGAAGTTGGAGTGAAAACGCCCGTACAAACACAACAGACTTAACATCCACAACCATCATGACACAAACTCAACACCCACAACCGTCATAACACGAACTCAACATTCACAACCTTCACATAAACATTACAATAACGAAATATCCAATTAAACTGAATTAAAACTGTCGCGATGGTGAGCGTTGACGAAAAAAACACCATCCAAACCAAACCGCAAATCAATCCGTTAACGCTCACCGTCACACGGTGGTTTTGCCAACCCTTCGAGAAACTGCGTACGCGGTGATTACCCTTTGCCCCGAAAATGCGAACGCGTTCGCAGGCCTGACAGACAGACCCACAGACAGACAGACAGACACGGTGATTGTATAACACCTCCTTGGGGACTTTGTCCCCTCGGAGAGGTAAAAAACCAAAATGACGTAACAATATCAACCGCATTAGATTGCCATTTTGAAATCTTAAGATCACGTGGTACAAACGACCTTGCAAGACTCCCTCGGAGTCTCTCGAGCTGATTGATACGCGGGGAGAAATAAAATGCACTGTGGAATGGTATCGAAAACCTGTCCTCTTAATTTACTGTCCATGGTTGTAAGTCGGAAAATTTTCCGGACACTCATCGAGGCCTTTTTCCCCGAAATGTTTCCGTATTTTTCCGAAAAAAAAGTTTTCGTTCCATGATTAGTCTAATATATTGTTTGCAAATTTAAATAAAGCGGTAGTTTTACCTAATTTTTTCGAATCTGAGAGTAAAACTAAACCTCTAGACTAGTTTAAACTGATTAACAATGTAACTATATTAATGTTTTGTAGTATGTTTACTGTTATTATAGACATTTTATATCGATAAAAAGTTAAAAACCTTAAAAACTCTTAAAAAGTAATTTATGTTTAAATTTTTTATTTTTCCTAATTGCGTAAAATTTTCTGGAACTTTTTCCGCATTTTATTTTTCCGGAAAATTAACACTACCTAAGAGTGAGTGCGATAGAGTACGGGTGGGCTATAGCCTTATGACAATACTGTCATGTTATGTCTTAGTTGATTAATAGATGTGTTGTAGGAGCCACAGTAAACACACCACCTTTCAGTTCCACAATATGAATAACAAGTGAAACAACTTTATTAAAAAAAGGCCACTACGGCGAATTAGTATTAACAAAATCATGCGGTGAGACACCTAGTGTCAAATTCTAGAACTAGAAGAGTAGACAAACATATTCTCACCATTTTTTGAAATAGATATATATTGTATGATATTATGATTTGACTTATATATTACCAAATACTAACAGGTCGATAGTGGTTTAAATGAGAAAGATTTCTTCATCCGATTACGTTGACGATGGCCACCGAACGCGGAAAAGACCCTAGTGCTGCGCAGCGCCACCTTCAGCATAGTCGGAATAAGAATCTTCATCACTAAAATCAATAGGCCTTTCTATAAAATAAGCTACGCTTGCTGAACTTGTTTTTATGTAGCTTAAAAACAGAGTGCCCGGTTGAATGCACTCCTTATGTGAAATTAGTGAAAAGATTAATTACGTTAGCAAAGGCATTGAAAGTTACACTAGGTAAGTTTTTAAGTTTATTCCGTTTATCTTAAAACATTGAGTGCTCTTGCATCTGAAAAAATCAAGGAAATATCAATGAAAAAATCAAGGAAATATCAATGAAAAAATCAAGGAAATATCAATGAAAAAATCAAGGAAATATCAATGAAAAAATCAAGGAAATATCAATGAAAATATCAAGGAAATATCAATGAAAAAATCAAGGAAATATCAATGAAAAAATCAAGGAAATATCAATGAAAAATCAAGGAAATATCAATGAAAAAATCAAGGAAATTTCAATGAAAAAATCAAGGAAATATCAATGAAAAAATCAAGGAAATATCAATGAAAAAATCAAGGAAATATCAATGAAAAAATCAAGGAAATATCAATGAAAAAATCAAGGAAATATCAATGAAAAAACCTGGAAATATTAGAGAAACCGGTTTGGCAAAACCCTGGAATAGGCCTTCAAGTTTTTAGGTTTAATAGCAAAAGACGAGTCGAAAATTACGCTCACCATCAAAATCTTCCAAAAAATGTTGTCTCGTGTGAACATGGCTTGATGTTCAAACTTTTATCTATCTCGAAACTAATTCCGAATAGGAATTTATCCGTTTTTCGACCAATTTCCCAAAACGTTATCAAATAGGGGAAGTCAGTTTTTTTTACTTAAATCCGGATTTAGGACCGGAAAGAGTTTCCGCAAACGAAAAACAAATAAAAAGCAGCTTAATCCGACTGGCGGCAAACCCAAGAAGCAGCCTTATCTTACGGGCTCGCTAGTCCCTTCGCACTTAAGCCACGGTCACACTAGAGCTTAAAACCCAGTCTATGTCGGTTTGAATGCCAGTTTTGACCGCCGACGATAATTCTTGGTTCACACGCGCGAAATCGCTTCAGCCCGGTTCGCTTAACGTCATTTCAAATTATGACCAGAATTTTGAAAAGACTAAAATGTATCCCGAAACAATTAGTTAATCGTGTTAACTATACATACAGTAATATTATTTAACATTATTTAGAATTTTATTCCCATTATTTTTGAAAATACGAGCAGTTTCACTTCCCCGCCTTGTCGTTTTGAAGCGATTCTAAGCGAACCGACTTGGACGAGTTGCTTCCCGAACCAACGCGAAGCGATTTCTCACGCTGGTTTCGAAAACTAGTCATCTAAAACGAAGCGATTTTAGGAGTAAGTGTGAACCTGTCTTTAGAGGAGTGGAAAAAAGCACTAAAATAAAAGTTGCCATCTTAGTCCATAAGAAAGAGATAGGCGAGAGGAACTCAGAGGATAGAAGCTGGCTTTATTTTTAATCTCGGTGTCGGTTTTGGGATTAGCCTCCTCCGCGGTACGCAGCCAGGGCCCCGGATGGGGAACTGCAAATTCGGGCCTGCCCTCTGACGGCGTTTTCCGAGCTCACTCTGGGAGCGCGGGGAAGGAACGGAGCCCTTCAAAGTTTTCAGTCGGCTCAGGCGTATCGACCACGACAGTCTCCGAAACTTCCGCGCGAGATCCAGCAACGAACCGGCTTCTGACGCGAAACTCGGGCCCTTCATTCCAAACTCTAGATGATACCACTTACCTAGTTTTGGAAACTTGGTTTTTCCCTATCAATCAAACGAGGAAGATTGAGGGCCGTAAGGTTTTAAGTAGGGATAGGATGGATTTTGACGATATTTTGCAAGATGTGGGTGATTACGGTCGCTACCAGCAACTCTTGCTGTGGTTCGTCTTTCTGCCCGCGCATCTGCCGTTCGGCTGCCACGCGTACAGCCAACTGTTCATGTCCTTGACGCCCGAACATTGGTGCCGCTCGCCGGCGACCGCCAAACTCAACGTCAGCGACGCCCGCAAAAGGTACGTCACGGTGCCCTCGGATCTCGCGGGACAGTCCGGCCCGAACAAGGCGCCCGGTCAAGCGTTTCACTTTAGTCAGTGTTTGATGTACGACGTTAGCGCCGAAGACATTTGGAATGTCGCGGCGCCTGGAAGAATCGTCAACTCGTCGTGGGCCACCACCCAATGCCAATACGGTTGGGTCTATAACCGAACTTGGCTTAGCGACGATCAGAGTCTGGTTACTCAAGTACGAATATTTTCATTTTTACCGTCTTTTATTTGTCGGGCTTTGTTTAATGGGAAAGCGAATTTTCCAGTACGAAAGTCCATCTACTTAAAAAGTCAATTTTATTTTACAATCCGCTAGGGCCATTAATCATTTTGACTTCATTAATTGCTTTTAAAATTTTGGGCCGTCCTTTTCGCGTTAACGACTTTTTCATTTTCCGCCGCTCTTTCGCAGACTGCAAGAACGCTCTTCAAAATCACCCACTTCATATTCCAACTGTTTCAAGATTAAATTACTCTACTTAATGCGTTAATGGTAGTTGATTTTTTCAAACTTCCTCTCAAATTGTTCCAATTTTTAGTTAGAGAAAATTTTACCTTTAAATATTTTAAAATTTACCTCAATAACCGTTAATTTTTTTCCATTGTACGTCGTTCTCCATTTTTAAATGATTGCTTATTAGTTTTAATATTTAAAACCGCTACGGTCCCTAATGGATTACTTTTCATTGGACACCGGTGCTCGGCGTGCGGAACACTTGTACAGGGGCTTAGTCTATTATTGACCTACTTTTTTTTTATCTACATATCTTTACAAGACATTAATGATTTGTCAATTAGCGCGTGGAACTGTCTACGCAAACTTTTTTTTTAATTAAACGTAATTTTATTTAACTTCTAAACTATCACAAAAATCCATTAGACGTATTTAAAATACATTAGATGTTTCTCAATTCAATTAGTAGCGAAAACAAGTAAAAATCGGATATCTGAACATCGATTTTGCAATGAGGGTTGGAGTCCGGAGTGGAAAGGGAGAGAACGGCCGTTGATTAGGATGATATCATTAAGAAATGGACTTTCGAAATTGTCCATTCGAGCATTGATGTCCCAATTGTCGGGATGGGGGGCTAATGACCATTGGGACAATATTTTGTTTTTGGGTCCCTTTCTGTCGTGAGCATTCGATTTTAAAGACCCTCTCATCCTTTCGTTTTTTATGACCAATAGTAGGATGCGTTTTTTACTTCTGTCGGCATTGATTCCCCATCAAAATGTACTTGTCTTCGATTGCTTTAAATTAAAATATACAATAAGTTATCGTATAAGTTAAAATTTTCTATTACCATGGTTTAAAATATTAATTTAATAAATGGTTAAAACATTTTATGTTTTATTTACATGTTACCGTAAATTTTAACTGTTTTTAATAAAATTAAAAATACCATGAAGTATCAGTCATGCTTTAACCATTTATTAAAGTAATACAATAAGTTAGTTTTTGAAATTTAGAAAATATTCTTCGGCTATGTAATCCGTATAATACGCTATACGGAATTGTAACTTTACCTTCCCTGTATACCACCGTACCGATTAGTGCTTAAAATTTCCATCTGATTAGGTTATTCCGAGGGTTTGGTCACTCCGCGAACTCGGTGTACACTGTCGTACCTTTGACGGTGCTAATAAGAGTTCGTGAACTCTTTAAAATCCGTACCTTTAACAGTACTAAGTACGCGAACTCGGTGTACAGGTCATCCGAGAGTGACTTACCCCTCGGGTTATTCAGGCTTTAATTATTAGATATCTGAAAATAATCAGAAAACATGATCAAGTTAATATTTTATATTCCTCTCACTAAGCAATCTGCTCTCGAGTTCTATCTGATTAATTATTCACTATAATTAACCTTCAACCTTTCCCGGAGAATTGGGGAAAGATTACCCAAGGAAATGCGAATGGGCGTGGCATTACAGAGAATTAGCCAAATATTATATTTTAACCTTAATACGATGTTATGATTTACAAGCATAGTGTACCCGATTGAGAATCTCAATGTGATTTAGGAAATTATTTCAATGTTTTTGAGTGTGATTTTGGTAAAGCTATAATTATCAATTTGGGGTTACACGTTACTGTATTGCAAATAAAACAATATTAATCTATTTAGCAAATTTTGAAATGTAACCTAGGTACTTGATAAAAATCTGTTCAATAATAACTGAATTTAATTGAAGCCGTAAGTGTATTTTTTATTAAGAATCATCGGTTAATTCTTTAATTTGTATTTCTTGAGAGTGTTCAAATATTTCAACTATAAAATTTTCTATATTTTTTGTATTTCCAAATATTGGTTATTTTCGTTGGAATTAATCTTTCTCTCTTTCGCCCACGGCGGAGGATCGTAGTGAGAACGTGGTTAGCTTTACTCCCACGAAGGTCACCAATGGTTCCTTAAGAGTTTTACCCCCCCCATCTTGTGCAGCCTACTTCCAGGGGTTAGTAGGCCACACTTTGAAGCTCTCTGGCGCTCTTTTCACTCATCGTAGGAAAATGGGAAAAAACAGGCATACTTCTCAACTCGTCCCCTACAACTCATTCAAATTTTTGCATAACCTTTTGAAACACCCTGTATATAATATCGCGGAAAGAAAATCCTTATAAATAGTAATTAAATTTTTGGAAGGGAATTAAATTGGTAAATATATACAATTGATTTGAAATTTGATCACCTTCTGTCTGTTTACAATGATTTCAGATTAGTTTCGGGTTAAATTATCTGGTTATCAGCTCAACTGATCTGATAATATCTGAACACAAAGAGAGATAATCTGACATCTGATTTATCATAATTATTTGCTCCTTTAGGTAACGCCACTGTCTTTGGAACCACCAGTGGCGATAAATCACCGACGCGAGTTGCTTGTCTAGTTAAGCTCTTGTAACTGTTGTTGGTAAAGTACCCATTTGAACTCCAGCAGCCACTCTGAACGCTTTCATTGTTTCCCCTCCTCTTCGATTCGTTTAAAAACAAATTTAATTATTTTCGAAAATGTTATCCGCATTTCATTTCGGAGTCCTAGTTCGACCAACGACTGTTGCTTTATTTTAAAGCGCTGATATTTTAATGAAATCGTGCCATTAAATTTGCGAGGAGTCTCTTCCATACACGATAGAAGGACTTTTAGGTAAACATCTCTTGTAGCTAGAGTTTTCCATATAATACATATTGGCAGATAAATTTAAATGTTTGCGTTGTGAATTTCAATTATTCTGTTTACGTTAAAGTTTCAGTCCTTTTGTAATTTAGATTGTATTATATTTTTTTTTAAATTAACATCAGATTTAATTAAACGTCTGGAATTTTATAATTAAATAGTTACTTTAATATACGTTTCAATATTTGGGGTGGCGGAGTGGTTAGCACTTTCGCCTCGCAGCAAGAGGAGCTGAGTTCGATTCCAGCTTGTGGCACTGGGTGAAAACTCGGAACCCCTCTTTCCGCGTAGAGTTCTCAAGTTCTCTCCCCGCTGGTTAATGGGGTTTTCCCTCGAGTTCTTCGGTTTCCCCTTTCCATAAAGCCGTGAAGGGCTTGCCACTGCCCTCCTACGCATTGTAACCCGGCCACCTGTTTAAGGCATTATAAGTCGCTAGATAACTTGGGCCTAAGGGGGTGCCTTTGGTAACTGATTATTATTATTAACATATTACAAGTTTTATATCCGCCTGGGATTTTAATATTATCGATATTATTTTTTTCCAATGCACTAACGTGTAACTTCAAATTTATTATCATAGTAGTTTTCTTTAAAGAAAAAAGCATGGATGACGTCATGTGACGTTGCACCGCGACTACTCCATATCACACCATTCGTTAAAATACCGTACGTTCCACAGAAATACGGTAATAGTGAGTGTAGGGAGCTGTTGGCTCTCGTGGCATGAAGGGCTTTCCACCACCCTCCTACGCACTGTATCCCGGCCGTCTGAATTAATGCCATTAAACGTCGCTAGATGACTTGGGTATTGAGTTAAATTACGCGAAAAGGTAGAAACGTCCATATTAAAAAAGCTGACGAAATACTCGAACCAATAGGTCTTCGAGAATAAAATAAAAACACGAAACTCGGACTTGGGTATTAGCCTAGCTAGACCATGTTAGCATTGCGTATATACTAATCTCCACCACTCTCCCCCTTTTCGGCTTTCCGTTGCTACGCAACTCATTTTGAAATTTTTTCATATTTAGGCTTAGTTTCTCTATTCGCGAGCCAGATTTCCCGCACGGTACTGACGAGTCCCAAATAGGACGAAACCGGTCTACCGTTGGAAATTCTGGCTATTTTACTTATTTTTAATTTAGTTTTTCACTCGAAGATCTATTTGGCCCGAGTTTCGCGTCTTTTTGTTCGCTCGAAGACCTATCAGTACGAGCTATTAGTAAGTTTTTAAATTTCTTCAAATTTGTTTAGGGTTTAGCTTTATTATCCCTTTTCATAATGGACTAATCTACTTATTCGCTAATTTTATCATCCTTAGCTAGCCCATGGACGAACTACAGTTATTTGTCCATGGCTAGACTAAACCGTAAACGAATCAAACCACCTACGAATAGAACAATCAACAAGCTTTATCTCAGTTTGGCCAAAACAGGTTTTTGCCGGGACATGTGCGAAAAACTGGTAAAAACCGGAAAAAATGTAAAAAACTCTTTTCAGGCTAAATTAATCATTGATATATCTATTAAGTGACTAATTTGGTCATTGCAAATATTAGAGATGAAAAAAGGGCCAGAAGAAGAGTGAATAGAATAGAAGAATATACTGCTTTTATTATTTATTTTTTATTGAATTTTGCCACTAGAGGTGGAAAAAACCATGGAAGTACGATTTTCCACACGGTTTTTCACAGGAAAACAATAGGTGGAAAAAACCGTGGAAAAAAAGTATTTTCCCACCCTTGGCAAAATTGTGCCATTAACCGTGGTGGTCTATACCAAGATATATTCGTAAATAGTGCTTAGACAACGAGTTATAAGCGGGAAGGGAGAGCCGTTCTTATTATCCACCCGATAAGAAGGAGCTCACGATCGCGTGTCTTTTCTAGGTACTTGTTGAAACGAGGACCCAAGAACGGACACCCTATATTTATACGTCTTAGTCGGTCGCTGACAGGTAATAAGTGTCACTCCGGGGGTATTTAAAGCGCCAAGGCCAAAGACACTTGTCCCAGATCTTAAATATGTCTCTCACTCCGCCCACCGGGACACGGGCCGCTAATAAAAGGCTGTTTCGGAGCTCCTCATCTTGGATTTATCCGCTCATCCATCAGCGGCGGGTGACGGGCCAAGGACGTCATTATGGACATTATGGCGTGACCAGCTCGGATTTTTTTTGTATTTTCTTTTACACCCATTTGTTTTAGATTTTATTCTTGCGTGGGATTTTTTCAAGCATATTTTGCTATATTTTTATTTTTCTCCCGATTGCAAAAAGTGTAATACGTTTTTATTTCGCCCGTTTGTAGATTTTTTCTGGCGCCTTGGTATTACAATGCTCTGGAATGTATTACTTTAGATCAGTAACTTAGGACGTCTATAGAAGGACTATTTAAGACGTGTTTACAAGGGTTAAGAAGATAAGGGTTGTACAGAGGGAGGAGATGGATAATTCTGAAAAAAGAACCACCACCATCTGTGTTAGAAGCCAACCCGAATAAGAGGTTAATAATAATAATAATAATAATAATAATAATCAGCTAGGCCTATAACCAAGGCACCACCCTTGGCCCAAGTCATCTAGCGACTTTTATTGCCTTTAATAGTTAGGGTAGGGAGCTGTTGGCTCGCGTGGCTTGAAGGGCTTGCCACAACCCTCCTACGCATCGTAACCCGGCCACCTATATTAATGACTTTAAAAGTCGCATGATGACTTAGGCCTAAGGTGGTGCCTTGGGTATAAGCCTAGCTGATGATTAATTCAAGAGGCCGGGTTAATTGTAATGGTCACTATTCAGAAATTGATTATATCTTAAAGGGAATATAGTCCCTAGTATTTTTGACCCTCATCAGAGAGATGTTCTCTCTTGATTAAATTTGTAAAATTTCCAAAATAAATTGGAAAAAAAAACGTCACGATAATTCGAAAGTAAGCTGTGTAAAACAGTGTTTGTACACGGCCGCCTTGTTCGCTTCTGTTTTCCTTGTTTCGCTTATTTGGTGGAAATTTCGCTTTATTTCTCTGAGCGTCCCTCGTTATCAGAGCCAGATTTCGTTTTCTCTGTCCTTTTTTGAAGATTAGGATAATGGGCGAACTGTTCCGTTGTCGCCGACTCTAAATGACTTTTCTCTCGCTACTTCCCCTCCCCCCTCCTCGTGTGCCCCCCCCCCCCCCCCTTCGAAAAGACCTTCCATTTATTTATTTTTTGTGCTATATTTAAGGCCAAATGGTTTTGGGTTTCTGCTAAATAATAGCGTTTCGTTGTCGAAATTCTCGGATGTCTCGGCGCGAGGGGATTCCCTTTCGTGGCCCCCTCGCAAATAAAACGGGAAACGACCCTGAAGATCTCTTCCCCCCCCCTGTTTCTTCTTTCTGTATCTGTCTCTCTCAGTGCTTTTTCGTAGTCCTGTATGTAATCTCGCTGAGTGGTCGCCACGCCAAAGCCAAAAAACCTCTTTCTTATATCTGGCCCCATTTTCTGCCAAATATTGATTGCCGTCGTCCGCTCGCTTCTTGGACTTCATTTTAAATGTAAAACCATTAAATTTACAAGGTGCATTTAATGCTTTTTTTCGTCACTCATCAGATGGCGGCACTGTGGCTAACGAAAAATTAGAAAGATTTGAAATAAATTGAGAAATTAAACCCCTTACTATCCTAGAGCAACGGACGGCTCTATCATTGCCACCTGTATTATGATAAGGCCCTTGCAGTGGCGGCGTAAGGGGGGGCCGAAGGGGGGCGGGGGGCGGTCCGCCCCGGGTGCCAGGGTAGTTAGGGGTGCCATTTGCCTGACAAAAAGTTCGGTAGTGCGGCGGGCCATAGCTAGGCAGGGGTGGGCGAGGGTGCTAAAATTCCAAATAGCGAAACGATAACGTCGTAGAGTATTATAAATAGACAACTTATACTCTACTTAATTAACCTAAATTATATATCCGATATAAAATATATTGTTAAAAATTACCATAATTTAAGTTTTTGTCCAATTTACAGACGAGCCAATCAACGCTAGGGGTACTTTTAGGTCCAACCTTTTGGGTCAAATTGTAGCTTAAATATCTTGTTTTGATTTCGACGCTAGCGACATCTGTTGAAAGAAAAGCTACTTCATGTCGAACCGACACTTGCTTCAAGCAACAGGGCTACGGTTACCTTGTTCTACTGCTAATGTTATTATCTTGAAACATGTAACTTCGCTGGCTCCCGCTAATTTTTCAAAATTGGTTTCGCAAGAAAAATAGTGCGCATTGATATAAATAATATTTAAAAATAAAGTAAATAAGAACAACGAAATTATATATTTTTTATTTTTTTATTTGTTGTATATATTCATTGTATTCACAAAAATTTGTTCTTTCCGCTCCTTGACAAAGGCACAATGTTCTGCCGAAACTAGTCAAAAAAAAATTTAAAAAAAGGCTTTTATTATTAAAAGTTTTACTTGCGCAATAATTTCGTTGTTCTTATTTATTTTATTTTTCATTATCACGCGCAAGTTGTTTCATGTTCCCTTCTATAAATAATATTGTAACTTTCTAAATTTGACCTTAATAAAGGGGTCAGCTCGATTCGTGTCGTCCTATTAAAGCTAAGGGTCACGTAGTGGAAAAATCTTCGGTACTTTTGGTAGCTCTAAAGAGCTTTTATTTGGACTTTCTTTATCCACGCTATATAAAATTCTATTTTACTTGGAACTCGGCTATTTCTCCGAGGATTTCCTTTCCTTCGGTTTCTACTTTGTCCATTTATCCGGCCATGAAAGTCTAAACTAGGAAGAAACATTACGGATGAGAGATAGAACTGCATGGGGAAGTGGCGCGAGCTGGTTTCGGCTCGCTGTTGGGGATAGTTGCTTGATTTTCTGCGCGGATGCTGTTTGTTTCGGGAACTACAATAGGTGGTTTTTTTTCGCCTCTTCTCGGTTTTTTGAGCAGGTTAAAAAGTGTAGCCCTATGACGTCATTTTACTCCAATTCTATCTTGACGAAAAAAACGAGTTGGAGTAAGAAGGGAGTAGTTAGAGGTTAAATATTATTTATTTGTTTTGTTTTTAAGATGGCGACCGGTGGTGAGGTCATCAATATAAGATTCATTTTTCTTATTTATTTAATAGTAATAATAATTAGCTAGGCTAATACCCAAGACACCACCTTAGGCCTAAGTCATCAAGCAACTTTTAAAGTCATTAAATAGCATTTAATAATTGGATTTACGTTATTAAAAGCTTGCCATATGTGAAGATGTTCAAAGCCCGTCATGTTTTCGTGAAACAAAATTTAAGCAGACGAATTTTCTATATAAGCTAGATTAGTCCCTCTACACCTCCTTTCGAGGAGGAGTCAAAAGTGTAACGTTTGAGCTCTGGAACAAGCGAACAAAATTCGGGACAGGGTAAATCTTACCCCGAGAGCAGGCGAATAAAACGTTTTAGGGTAAAAAGTTTACACTTTTGTCCTCGGACAGGCGAAAAAAACCACCAATTAGTTGATTTCATAAAATAAAAAGTGGTCTTGCCCAACTTCCTAAAATGTTGCTCTTTCGTCACATTAAGATGAGTTTAATAATAATCAGCGAGGCTAATACCCAAGGCACCACCTAAGGTCTAAGTCATCAAGCGACTTTTAAAGCCATTAATTCAGGTGGCCGGGTTACAATGCGTAGTAGGGTGGTGGGAAGCCCTTCACGCCACGCGAGCCAACAGCTCCCTACACTCACTATTACCAAAAGTAGCATAACACCCAAAAGTGCGTCAGAACGGTATTGTAGTTAATGAGAGTTGGTCGCAACATAGAAACTACCACAGGAATAGAAGGCCCTGCCTTTGTACGTGCTTTACTAAGATGACACGGGCAAAAGGTTCTCCCTTCATTTCCGGTTATCTCTGGTCCAATCAAAAAAAAGCTTTGGAAATGACGGCTAATTAGATTCAAGCGGAAATGAACGGCGAACCTTTTGCCCGTACCGAGCCCGTAACACTTTTCATCGACTCTTTCTATTCCTCTTGTAGTTTCTATGGTCGCAAAGTAAAACAGGGAAACGAAGGGGGGTCGGAAAATACGTCATCAAAATCGAGGTACTCCAGCGCCGCCAAGTGAGTCGTTTTAGAACGTATGTATACGGGTGAGTAAATCGAAGACAAATAATCACGCCAGACAATAGACTAAATATAATGTTGCTAGTACTATTCCAACTAGTAGGTTATGTAGTCAATAGTGTGACTAGGTCTCACTATAAATTTTAATAGGCGCGAAGGTACAGCTAACACACTTTTGGGTCTTACGCTACTTTTGGTAAAATCTTATAGACTTACGATAACAGTAAGAGTCAATGGAAAGCGCCCGCGGGTTTTGAACTGTCATCATCAAAAGAACATGGGTTCAATGAGAAATGGAATACTTTCCCCGAAGCGGTTATTTATGAACTTCTGGTAATAGAAATTGGCAAAAGCCTAAAAATAATTTTGTAAATTTCTATATAAACTATTACCAGAGAAAATATGGGCGACCTCAAACCACTTTTAATTAAATCCTGGGGGTTTTAACGGTATTAAATCTTTTGAATGAGTTTCTTCGAATGCTTTTAGATAATAGGAGGCGCTACACGGCTCTATGGAATCAAATCCGCTTTCACTTTTGTATGTGACGCAAAACAGCTCGGCTGAATTTTTATTTACAACAGGTCATATCCATCTAGCGCGGCACGTAAAAGCCCTTGAAATACATTAAGAGATAAGTTTCTGCCGATGTGTTTATTTCGGTGGGCCCTTTTGGAAATCCCCACAGACCGAGTTTTAGAGAATTGTAAAAGCTTAGCTTTTTTTTCAGTTTTCAAGCGCTTTTGGAAACCTAGCTTAAAATAAAAGGCTGACTTGTTCCCTTGTGTTGCGCAGCGTTTCCTTTTATCTAATAACATTCCAAGACACTCACTGAAGTAAAACTAACGCGCTAATACCGACCACGTACGATATCACCTTCGAAAGTAATACCAGAAGTATATAAAATATACCTTTCGAGATAGGTATTCATCTCCCAATACTGCTACAAATTTGTAGTTTCGTACGCAGATTATCGCCGATTTTTCTATCAGAGTTTATCGGTGATTTCATGGCGATTATAAAGTCAGTGGAGGAAAATTTCCTTCCTACTATCTTGCGAAGACTCGCTTCCCTTACGTCATAGCGTTGTCTAATAATAATAATAATAATAATAATAATAATAATAATAATAATATTTATTTCGCAAAGAAACAAACTTTGCAGGCAACCACAGAGGCAAAGCCTATACGTGGTGGTTACCGGACAATACAAACAAATAAATTAGATTACAAAACGCAAAAAACAAAGTTAAATAAATAAAATCAAAATCAAAAATTATTAAATTAAACATAAGAGAGTGAAAATTACGAATTTTGTGAAAGCCAAATGCCAAAAAGAAATTCCGTTACTAAGGAACGAAATTTGGGGATAGAAATCTGACAAGGAGACGACCCGAGGTGTTACACACCGATTTTGTTCAAACTCGGGGGATTGGTAGACCTTCATGTAAATTGAAAAACCCTAAAGGGAATTTATTCAATGGGCAACGGTTTTGCCATGGCAACGAAAAATGTTTTCCCATTGAAAATAACATGGGATTTGGACCGATTCCAAGCGTCCCCCTGTGAAAGATTTTAAAAAATTTAAAAAAAAATTTTAAATACCAAAATTATAAAAAAACAAATGTTAAAAATTGACGAAAAAAATCAAAATTGATCACATTTTGATCAATTTGAACCAAATGGGTGAAAATGAACCGATATGGCTTAAATAGGAAAAATTTCAATTTTATGTTGTCAAAAATATTTTTCGTTGCCATGACAAAACCGTTGCCCATTGAATAAATTCCCTTTAGTATTTTTCAAGTTACATGAAGGTCTACCAATTTCCCGAGTTTGAACGAAATCGGTGTGTAACACCTCGGGTCGTCTCCTTGTTAGTGGACTTCTCCCTGATGTTGGCGGACAACGAGTTCCATCTACTATTCCGTTACATTCCCGTCAGCTTGGGAGAGTGGCATTGAAGACGACGTAACAGATGACTTTATGAAGTGAGTCTTCGCGAGAAAGTGGTTTCAACGAGAAGAAGCCACCAGCGGTCATTGAAATATTATTATATGAAGTAAAACAATGCTAAAGAATCGTTAATTTTAATAAGAAAAACTCAGTTCTTCGGCAGAATTAAAATTGATTTTGTAACCTCCTCGAAGGCATATTCTGTCAAAGTACCGCGTTTTTTCTGATTAAAATTAACTAGTGTTATTAATTTTCCGGAAAAATAAAATGCGGAAAAATTTACAGAAAATTTTCCGAATTGCGGAAAATGTTTCGCAAATCGCAAAAATAAAAAATTGAAACATAAATTACTTTTTAGGGGTTTTTAATTTTTTTAACTTTTTATCGATATAAAATGTCTAATAACAGTAAACATACTACACCTCATTTTGTCGAATCCAAAAGTAAAACTAAACCTCTGGACTAGTTTAGAATAAAAACCCTTAAAAAGTAATGTATGTTTAAGTTTTTATTTTTCCGATTTGCGGAAAATTTTCTGCATTTAATTTTTCCGGAAAAATTAACAACTATTTATAAATGATATTTACCTTTATTACATTTGGAAAAATTGGCGGGAGCATGCGAAAGTACATATTTCTAGCAGTATTGGGAGATTAATACTTATTTCACTAGGTATATTTTATATACTTCTGATATAAATAATCCACTTTTCATTATATAATTAGAGTGACCAGAAATTAGGCGAAAAAACCCTTTGTTTCTAAACATTTTAATAAATCCCTAAAGTAACGTGGCCTCCTTGTTTTAATGTGGCTCTTACGTCACAGTCTCTTACGAGCGCGCGCTACAGACGACAGGGGCGCGTCAGAATTCTAAGAATCTTTTTCACATTTGACAATTTTTAGCGAGAGGATTTTTCTAGCGCGCGTGCAAATCGCTCGTGCGCTAGAATATACTAATAAAGTGGAGCATTATATTTAGTCTATAACCATACAAATAGCTGAAATTAGGTATTACTACGCATCTTTCGCGAAAAACATTATAATTACTTCAAAATATTAAGTACGATAACAAATTCAGGTTTTTAAATCCATTGTTTTATAAGCCTAATTTGCGCTGGAAGATCGCCTATTGGTTACCATGACGGCGTAGGTCCGATGGGCCGAAGACCAACCGATCGAAGGGGTCCAACGGATCGAAAACTCACGGCCCGAAAAAAAGGACCAACCGACCGAAATTTAACATTTTTATAGCAACAAAAGGGAAAAGGTTTCAATGGACCGAAAAGTTGTATATCGTTAAATAAAAATTAAAATAACTTTTTTACTGTTCAAGTTTACTGTTTTGTTTTTTACTTCTGCCCCGAGATATAGCAGGGTACGCGAAAAACGTTTTAGATTATATTAGTTCGGTTAGGTTAGGTTATATACGCGCGCCGAAGGCGCGTAGGCACCGTTGGCTACGTCCGTGACTTAAATATATCTATAAAAAAAAACCTTAATTCGATGTACTTAAAAAATATATAAAGGTGCAAAATTGGGCTGTAAACCGCACAATTGGGGTATTTTCGATCGATGGTAACTCAATGGTAAATCGTTTTCCAACGAATTGGATTTCGGTCAAATGGGCCCAAAGCAAAATTATTGCATTAAATTACTATTCTTAATTACTATTCGAAAGGAAAGGCCTTCGAGTGGAAAACAAAATTTATTTTTAACAGATAATGCCAACATAATCCACCTGGTTTCAATTGTAGTAACGTTTACTTTCTTTTTAAACATTTATTAACAGTTTTATGGCCCACTTAATCTTATCAACGCTCCTTAATATATACTTTTTCAAAGTAGTTTTTTTTTAAAGTGTACTTAGTCCACGAAAGTGATTCTTTTTTCAGCTTTTTAAAAATATATATTTCGGTCCGTTGAAACCTTCTGCAATCTATATATATAAAATCTTATGTATGTATGTGTATATATATATATACATATACATATATATATATATACATATATACATGTATATATATACATATATATACATATATATATATACATATATACATATATATATATATACATATATACATATATATATATACATATATATATATACATATATACATATACATATATACATATACATATATATATATATATATATATATATATATATATATATATATATTGGTTTGTTATGCACGCCCAAGATAATTGTCCGATTCGCACAAAATTTGTCTTCTGATTACTAACCTTCGTAGTTTTTGACCGCGGGACCAATAACCGGTGAAAGCAAAACCGAAACTCGAAACCCCTGACCTCACGCTGTCAAGAGACCTGGGTATTAAGAGACACGGGAGTTTATATCTCTGGCTCTAATTGCCTCACTTAGCGGCTGCATGGCACGACCTTCGACCCTTTTCGGTTGCGTTCGTTCTCTTTTCTCAACCCCACCCCCCCCTCCCCTCTATATCTGTGTCATGCAGACACTTTTGTCCGAGCTGTATTCATTCCACGCATACTCATAATACCGTAGTAGTCTAGATTATATTTGATAATACCAACCGATATGCCATTTGATTTTAAACGCCTGCAATTTCCAATCAATTAAATCAATCAATTAATAAAGCGCAACGACAGTCACTTAAAACTGCGGGAATTAATTTAGAAAACCCATGCATTATGTGGCGTGCTCAAGAGTTGGAGCTGCAAATAACCTGTACATACTTACTCCAAACGGAGAAACAAAAAATATTGTGTACAAAAAAGCTTTATCATAATTACATCCTAAACTAATCAAAGAAATTTTCGGTCGGTTAGTGCTTTCCTTCGATTGGATGGACTTCGGTCCGTTGGACCCCCATTCGATCGGTTGTTCTTCGGGCCATCGGACCCAGACCACCATGACGACGCATTCTTTTCGCGTCAAACCTCGAGCCAATGAATTTGAAATGTCGTGTTACGTCTTACACTTGGCGTAGTTAAGCCCCGCCTTTTTCTGGACGCGCTTTCGTATCACCGTCCCAATGGAACCTTAGACATTCCAAGTGTATACCTCTATAGTTTCCTGCATGAAGTCAATAACTAAACATTTAAGTATTCTTCAAATATTTCCCAAAAGTCACACGTTCTTCCTGTCAGGTAGCGATTAGCTTTAGTGCTACTTTGTTGGCAAAATCCTAAACGCATAAATGCTAAGCTAACTGTATAACATTGTTATGGCTTTAAAGATTTTTTTATAAAACATTCTATTAAGACATTAATAAAATTTTTATTACGGATGCAGCTTTTAAAGAACAGAAATAGATGTTATTATGGTCATGCTGAAGTTCAATCCAATTCCAAAACATAATTTTGGAAGTTTATGTTTTAAGTTTATTTTACTTGTAATACAATTATATTTAAAAATGTATTTTTGTTTTAATTAAAGTACAATTAATAAGAAAACAGACTAATGTAATTACATAATAACATAAACAATTATAATTAGTAAGGTATGACAGTGATCTGGGCTTTTTTCATTGTTTTCATTTGACATTAACTTAAGGTTTATCTCTATCAAAGATGTTCTAGTTGGGTAAGAAACATATATGTACAAACTAAGTTTTTATAAAATATATCTAATTTACTTCGTAATTAAAATAATTTTCTCAGCTGCATTTTCAATCCTGGCTGTAAGCTATTCACATTTTAAAACCTAAATTATTTACCTTGTCCATTCTTTCATTTATTTGTGATTCTTTGTAGAATGCCTATAAAAATAGGCCTTTCTATTAAGTAACATTGGCCTTCTTCTTTTGATGTTGCTCCTGCGTCACGGGTGACGTACCGATGACGTTTTACTACGATAAGTCCTGGACATAAGAGTAAATTCGGCGAGGCACCCTCTTTTTAAGAATAAACTGAACTGAACTTCTACGTATTTCATGACGAATGAGCTACCTAAAAACAAGTTCAGCAAGCTTAGCTTATCGTATAAGTTAAAAAAAATTAGTTACCATGGTTTAAAATATTATTTTAATAGTTGGTTAAAGCATGACTGATACTTCATGGTATTTTTAATTTGATTAAAAACAGTTAAAATTTACATGTTTCCGAAGCTTTCGGGTTCGAGACCCTTCGTCAAAATACCGCTTTACGAGGGTGTCTCGAACCCGAAAGCTTCGGAAACATGTAAATTTTAACTGTTTTTAATCAAATTAAAAATACCATGAAGTATCAGTCATGCTTTAACCAACTATTAAAATAAGCTTAGCTTATTTTATAGAAAGTCCTATTGTATTTGGACGATAAAGTGAAGTTTTTAAAAATTTGGCCGTGTTTATAAAACGACACCATTATTGCCCCGCCATGTTTTGAAATACATACTATTCACATTTTAAAACTTAAATATTAAATATTTAACTTACAAAATTTTTACAAAGCGTAACTTTCATAATTTTATCGGCCAAGACGTGTTATTTAATAGCGTTTTAAACTGCTCTCGAGCGCTCTAGATCGCTCTGATCAACATTTTATGTTCCATTTGCTTACACGGATCTCCTCCGATCAATTTTCGCGTGTTCAATTTCCCACTCTTGGGTGCTCCGAGATCGCCCAAAACCGATCTGCCGATTTCGGCAACTCAACGGAGCGAGATCGAGATCGGAGCAAATTTTTGCTTGTTCCTTTTAGATTTTTTGGCAAAATGGCAGACCAAAACTCGAAAATTCAAATTACTAGCACACGAGAAACAACAAAGCGTGGGAATATGTTCATGGAATATTCCATTTGCGGTTTTAGTCTAGTTGATCAGGGTGAGAATCTCGAGCAATCAAATGGAAAACGCTCTCAAAGATCTTTACGCATTATCACCATTCGCAAATAGGACGTTTTTGTGTCAGTAGAACCCGTGAAGTGGCGCATGTACTTCCCCCGAAGGAGTTTATTATAAACTTCTGGTATTACTTATTCTGCCTTAACCCTTTAAGGAACGTATCGAAGGGGTTTTTTTCGATTTGGCATAGCCGACATTTTTGTTGTTTCGTGGCAGTTCGGGAAAGAAAAACCAAATAGCCCAGCATCGAGTTCTTCCTGAATGTTGTTTGAGGAATGAATGCAATTTCCACGAATACTCCGGAGTATCGACAAATCTGATTTGTCGTCCCTTCACTTTCCGAATCTGCTTCCTGCGAGAGCTCTTCTGAATTCCTCACTCTTCGGAAATGAAAGTTTCTCAGACTTGGTTTTTTTCCATTCGAGGGAGTCCTACCCCACCAGAATTCCCACAAACGAAACGTTCACACTTGGACGTCGGAAAGCCATCGCTTAAGGTCTTCGCATCTAACCAGAGCGGGACAAAACGCGTCAGTGGATATGCATTTTTTAGGCCCAGAAGGGTAAAAAATATTCTATAGCTGAAAATTTCAGGATCGAAAGGGATTAGAATCTTTTATCACCCCCCCCCCCCAAAGTCCTAACGCCTCCGACGCCGGTTTTTTCAGCCATCTTGGAAAATGGCCGCCATACCGGAATTACCCATATCTCTGGAACTACTACTTCGATTTCGATGTAATTGGTGTCAAAATGAGCGCTATAGCTTTATAATTACCGTATAGACTATTAGGGCATTTGAATACAAACAAAAATTTCCGTTGACTCCCAAATCAAATGGAAAGTTGGAGGGTATGAGAGACTTAAACCTGACGCCAGTAGCGGCGCTAAGGGTGGGCTGAAGTGAACTTTAGCCCCCCCCCCTGAATTTCTGAGAGGGGCCACATATTTATATTAAAAGGGCCACATATTTTTAATTAAGAGGCCACATATTTGAATTTATGAATTTTCTTTATCTCTAGAAATTTGTTTTATTTACTCAAGAAGATAGTGGACCATAAACAGATAGATTCGGGAAGGGGGAAGGGAGCCAAAATTAAGAGAAAGTTGAATGGACAATAGAAAGAAAAGAAAGTAGCTTTAGGGAAATACCCCGTGCATGCAAGTGTCCCCTCCAGGTCGGATACAAGGTCATAGGGGGTCCAGTAAACGCGACGAGAGCCGCACCAAGAAAACGACCTTGCTCTTCTCGCTTCCTGGAAAATTTATAAGGGGTCACTAAAGTTGTAAGGCCCACAAATTCTTAGAGGCCACAAAATAATTAGCCCACCTGTGAAAAAACCTTAGCGCCGCTACTGCCTGACGCCTGAAGAGGGGTTTCGACCCGAAAGCTAGCGTTTTTATAAATTTTAGCATTATAACAAAAATGTTTTAAAGCATGAAGTATCCGTCGTGTTTAACTTTATAATTGTTGTATTGAATTTATACCACGGTTAAGATATTAATTATTTATGATGAGATACTTTGACTCCTAAAAATATTTGGAACGATAGCGTGAATTAATTAATTTGAACCATTAAATCGAACTGTATTAGTACCATTTTTACCATCTGGGGCTAGGATGGTCGGTGCATTTCTCTGTTTTACGTCATCCCAATTAGGAGAAAGGTGTTTGTCCTTGACTCGATCCTTCGAACGTTTTCTGGATTGCGTGTTTTAACGGCACATGAAAATTACTTAAAGTTCTTAGAATAATAATAATTGATCGGTTGATTATCGCAAATAAAGGTGGTTGTTGTTAATATTTTTATTTATTTTAATTCAATCAAAAAGATGCCTAGTAAAATATACGAAAGACATTTTGCTCTAAGCCTTCGTAATGAAACTAGTAACGTTTGAAAATGTTGCCCATCAAAACAATTTTTGAGTGGCGGCGCGTGACAACGACTGACGACAGACTACCTTATTTAGTTCAAAATTCATGGTTGAAATGGATAAACTCAGCGGTTAACCGGCTACACCTAAGGCGCAAATATAACTGCGACATAGAACAATAATGCCAGGGTGTTTTATACCGAAAACCAAGCGCGACAAAAAATATTCCTATCTGTTAGAAAACAGAATGACGGGGAGATAAAATATATATAAAAAAAACTCTCTGATTATTGATAGCTTAAGAACAAAAAAATTACTTTATCGTATTTTTCTTAAGTAATCACCCTCGATGAAGATATTACTTAAGGCATAATGTCTGATCGTCTCGGACCAGCTCTGTCTGTTATATAGAATTCACGGAGGTTGATACGCTTTGCGCGATGGAGAAATTTGGGGTGATGGATCATTTCATTGGCCCGGGCGTTGTAGATTTTCAAAACAAGAACTCAAAAATTGTCGCTAAGGCCCAGGTTGAACTTAAACTTTCGACTTAACGTGATAATACGTGTCGCTATCAATCAAAAACATAATATTTATTTAGTTATTATTTCTTCTTTAATTGACATGTTATAGAAATTTTAACACTTCTTGTTTAAATCAATAAGCAAATTAAACAATAAGATAAATTGAAATTCCAATAGCATTTCAAAAAGAGAAATATTCCCAGATAGTTACAAAATATATGTATTTAAATATAATACATACAGGGTGTTTCAAAAGGTTATACACAAATGTTAAGGAGTTGTAGGGGGGGTGGGTTGAGAAGTATGCCTGTTGTTTTTCCCATTTTCCTACGATGAGTTAAAAGAGCGCCAGAGAGCTTCCAAGTGTGGCCTACTTGCCCCTGGAAGTAGGCTGCGACAACCGAAAAACCAAGCAGCAGGGAAATGCGAACATTAAGGTTTGGGTTCGTGTGATAGGTAAAAAAGGACTTTGTAAAGGAGTAAACCTAAAAAGTATTTAAAGTCCCTGCTACTTGGTTTTGCGCTTGTTGCAGCCTACTTCCAGGGGCATACTTCTGAACTCAACCCTAAAACTACTTAAACCTTTTGCATAACCGTTTGAAACACCCTGTATATTTTAAACACGCAATTAAACATTAGAAAATAAAATGGCAACCAGAATTATACAAAATTATAAATGTTTATTTTTATTCAGAACAGTCTATTGAACGTTCTAGATTTAACTTTCATCAATAACCCAACAATATATATCCCTCCTACGTAATTGTGCAGAACTGGTACTCAAGTGTCCAAGACTAGATTTGTCTTAGTTCATAGTGATTGAAAAATAAACCAAAACACACTTACACTTACGTAAATATCATACAATATACTGAGTAAATTCAAACTACCTTACTATAAACTCTTGTCTTAATTAACAGCTGAGAGCTGTTGGCTACTAATACCTTCCAAGCTACTTAATTAGCCTCACAGGTTGAGTTGATAATTTCAAGGGTATAATTAGGTTATTCCAATAAAAAACATTAATTTTATCTTACAGCTGACTTGAGTTAGTTCACAATTACTTTAACACTTTCAGTCTTAAACACGCACTGTTCATACACTTAAGTCCATTCGCTCACGTTCCAAACGCGAAACACAATTTAACTCTTTCCTTGACCGAAGACCGAACATACTAATTAAAACCGCAAAGTTACCTCATAACTTTTGACCGACCCCAGGACCCCGTCCTGTAGTAGTTCGTCTGACCGCCAAGAACTAAGAAAGACTAATCTTCCATATTGACGGCAACGGCCTTATAGACTATTATTTTTTTTGACCCGTCGAGATTTGACTAAAGTTCGAAAAATTGAAGAGATTATATTTTTTACCCGGTTTGATTGATAGTTCTCCACACGGTGGCGCTATATTATTACTTTTATATAGTTTTCGCGGGAGTTTTGAATAATTATCCTTTTTCTAAGCGTTATTAAAAGGTAAAAAACCCGCCTTATCATAATGGTTTCTTTACTTTTTATATTCCTCAATGGCTCGGCGGTAAACTATCTGCATTGTAACGTTGCGACCCGAGTTCAATTCCTGAACACGATCAAATAAAGTAAAATACTCAGATATATAATTACACTACGAAAAACTGCGAACGCAGAGATTTCGAGACATTGCGTACATTGATTAACCTTTGTCCCCTCGGAGAGGTAAAAATACTAAACATCACATTTTTCCAGTCCAATAAATTGAGAAAAACGAATACGTGTTAAAAAGCATAAATACTGGTATACACAAATGCGACTAAACCTTGTATAATTGTGGCAAAATCAGTAAGAAAATACAAGGAGAGTCAAATGTGTTAAGAAAGGGTACACGAAACAAAAAAAAATTGTTTAGACACTGCTCACAGCCATAAATAAGTCGCTTTTCAGTATTGCTCAAACATCATTTTCTTTTCGTACGCTGGCTTCGGAAAATGTCTTGGTCGATTTTAACTTTTATCTATCTAATGTAACACGCTAATGGCAATAACAACTATTCGATATTGATTGTTTATTTAAAACTAATAAATCCCTAATCTATATCAATTTATTTAAAGTTATCCTACCCGCATCCCAATTTTTCAAACTTTCAATAACTCTAAAACATTCCTTTAATATTAAATGGAAAACCACTTATTTAAGTAAGGCTAGTACATATTTAACCATAAGTGGATGATTTAACTTATACCACATTTTAATAATACCCTAGCTGTTTTAATTCTATAAACGCGTACCAAGACGGTATGATTGCGCGAGCTTCTGAAGCTGAATAGCGCACACCAGCGAGATACCTTCAACTATTCGATTAGCACGAACTTCTCAAACCGGATTGCGTTAGCTTCTGAAGCCGAATACCTTCAACTTCTTAAGCCAGATAGCGCGAGCGTCTCAAGTCGAATAGCGAGAGCTTCTCAAGCCGGACAGTACGAGTTTTCTAGTCGGATGACACTAGCTTCTCAAACTGATTTGCACAAGCTTCTCAAGTCGGATAATTTCGAGGCGGATAGCGCAAGCATCTCAAACTGAATAGCTAGAGATTCTCAAGCCCGATAGCACAAGCTACTCAAGCTGAATAGCGCGAGCTTCTCAAACTGAATAGCTTGAGATTCTCAAGCCCGATAGCACAAGCTACTCAAGCTGAATAGCGCGAGCTTCTCAAACTGAATAGCTAGAGATTATCAATCCGAATAGCACAAGCTACTCAAGCTGAATAGCGCGAGCTTCTCAAACTGAATAGCTAGAGATTCTCAAGCCGATAGCACAAGCTACTCAAACTGAATAGCGCGAGCTTCTCAAACTTAATAGCTTGAGATTCTCAAGCCGGATAGCACAAGCTACTCAAACTGAATAGCGCGAGCTTCTCAAACTGAATAGCTTGAGATTCTCAAGCCGGATAGCACAAGCTACTCAAGCTGAATAGCGTGAGTTTCTCAAACTGAATAGCTAGAGATTCTCAAGCCCGATAGCACAAGCTACTCAAATTGAATAGCGCGAGCTTCTCAAACTGAATAGCTTGAGATTCTCAAGCCGGATAGCACAAGCTACTCAAGCTGAATAGCGCGAGCTTCTCAAACTGAATAGTTTGAGATTCTCAAGCCGGATAGCACAAGCTACTCAAGCTGAATAGCGCGAGCTTCTCAAACTGAATAGCTAGAGATTCTCAAGCCGGATAGCACAAGCTACTCAAGCTGAATAGCGCGAGTTTCTCAAACTGAATAGCTAGAGATTATCAAGCCGGATAGCACAAGCTACTCAAGCTGAATAGCGCGAGCTTCTCAAACTGAATAGCTAGAGATTATCAAGCCGAATAGCACAAGCTACTCAAGCTGAATAGCGCAAGCTTCTCAAACTGAATAGCTTGAGATTCTCAAGCCGGATAGCACAAGCTACTCAAGCTGAAAAGCGCGAGTTTCTCAAACTGAATAGCTAGAGATTATCAAGCCGGATAGCACAAGCTACTCAAGCTGAATAGCGCGAGCTTCTCAAACTGAATAGCTAGAGATTATCAAGCCGAATAGCACAAGCTACTCAAGCTGAATAGCGCGAGCTTCTCAAACTGAATAGCTTGAGATTATCAAGCCGAATAGCACAAGCTACTCAAGCTAAATAGCGCGAGCTTCTCAAACTGAATAGCTTGAGATTCTCAAGCCGGATAGCACAAGCTACTCAAGCTGAATAGCGTGAGTTTCTCAAACTGAATAGTTAGAGATTCTCAAGCCCGATAGCACAAGCTACTCAAATTGACTAGCGCGAGCTTCTCAAACTGAATAGCTTGAGATTCTCAAGCCGGATAGCACAAGCTACTCAAGCTGAATAGCGCGAGTTTCTCAAACTGAATAGCTAGAGATTCTCAAGCCAGATTGCACAAACTACTTAAGCTGAATAGCGCGAGCTTCTCAAACTGAATAGCTTGAGATTCTCAAGCCCGATAGCACAAGCTACTCAAGCTGAATAGCGCGAGTTTCTCAAACTGAATAGCTAGAGATTATCAAGCCGGATAGCACAAGCTACTCAAGCTGAATAGCGCGAGCTTCTCAAACTGAATAGCTAGAGATTATCAAGCCGAATAGCACAAGCTACTCAAGCTGAATAGCGCGAGCTTCTCAAACTGAATTGCTGGAGATAATCAAGCCAGATAGCGAGAGCTTCTCGGCCATATGAATATGGTAACTACGAAGAGGCGAGTTTTGGTCTGGTATGGCGTGCCACGGGGGATCTAGGCCCACATCCAAACGTATTACTTAAATGTGACGCTATATTTTATATTCTGACTGGAGACGAGTTTTATGTCAGACCAATATAGTACTTGGTCGAGGGTTTTATATTTTATTTCGGGGGGGAGATTATGAAGTTTTCGCGTGATCCCACGCAATGTGGTCTGAAATTCTTGACAGGGCACTTTATTTCATACATTGTTTGCGTTTTATATTTTCTGAATATAAATGGCTGACTTTCAATGAAGTAGCGGATACCTATTATTTAAATGGGAATTTGCAATATTCTAAAAAACATTCTTATACAGTTTTATTGTGGTTTTGAGGTTTTATTATTAGAATTGTCAAAGTTTATATTATAGCCTAATAGTCAACTAGAGGAATGACAAACGTTTGGTCTGTATTAGCCTTTTCGACGAAACTTTTTTTCTTTCATACATAGTTCGATATAAAAAGCTTACTAAGCGGAATCTTAAAGGGGATCGGTCAAGCTTTAACCAGTTAGATAGCCCTATAGCCCATTAAAAACTAAAATTTATGGCGAAAAACGCATAAAAAATATAGAGTTATTAATTTTTAATAAAATAAAGAAATTTTGGGAAATCGAAAAGCACGCGTCCGCCGCGACACCTGGTGAGAAGTCGGTGAGACAGAAAAACAACGTAAAAGCACGCGCTGCTGAAGACGAAAAAATATGTTTTGCACGCGCGGCGCGTTCCAGTTATAAGAGACCTAAGCCTAAATTGCGTGATTTTAAAAGTTAGGATAGTTCGCAAATCGCTCATACGGGGTAAGGGGCGCTGGCGGCAGCCCCTAAGATGGCGGCAAAAATTCGAACCCAAACACCTGGCGTTATTTTTCGTTTCAACTTTTTGGCCCAAAAGCTATTTTTTCAAGACAAAAAAGGTACGTGTTAGTATATTGAACGTCTTGTTAATCTTTTGATAAGGCCATATTTGGAAAAGCTTGGCCGTTCCCCTTTAAGAACTGTTTTGAACTATCGTCTGAAAAAGGGTATTTGTAATAAAACATTCTTCACGCGTTATTTATCACCGATTTGGATAATTTCCGATTTTGTTTGAAATACGCCAGAGTTGTTAATTTTCCGGAAACATTAGATGCGGAAAATTTTCCGCAAATCAGAAAAATAGAAAATTGAAACATAAAATACTTTTTAAGGGTTTTTTCTCTAGACTAGTCTAGAGGTTAAGTTTTACTTTTGGATTCGAAATAATGTGGTGAAAGTGTTGCGACATTTACATTTGCGAACAATATTAAACTAATCATGGAATGAAAACCATTCTTTTTTTTTCGGGACAACACGGAAATTTTCCGGAAAAGGCCTAAGTAATTTTTCGGAATTTTTTCCGAGTCAGAAATTTTCGGACTTACAAGTTCTATAAAACACGCTGTATATGACACGCATTTCTTGTGGTTTAAATTCAAAGCCATCTTGGCAAAATGTCAGACACAAATATGTCCATTAAAACAACAACTACAATAATAACACAAAATAGATACAGTTATGAGGATTTTTGTTAAACAGCCGCTCGCGCTCGCCCTATTTTGAGAGGTAAAAATTGTGCTCTTTTATAAATAAATTTTATGGCTCAATTTCGCTTAAACTGAGAGGAGTTTGCCCATCACTGAGTGGATCAATCTCATTTGTTAACGTCACTTAAAATGCATTCTTGTTGTATCATAGATTCGGCGCACTGGGAGATGTTAGCTCCGTCCAAATGGTCCTAT
The DNA here is from genome assembly GCF_980474605.1 of Leiobunum rupestre. Taxonomy (NCBI): domain Eukaryota; kingdom Metazoa; phylum Arthropoda; class Arachnida; order Opiliones; family Sclerosomatidae; genus Leiobunum; species Leiobunum rupestre. The sequence continues at coordinate 11,971,611 of NC_143392.1, read as the reverse complement.
CTCCACCTCCGACTTCGGTCCGGTGTGGGCTGGATACTGGGCTTCGGCCCAGGCTAATGGAGAGGGGCCGGGCAAACTGGCCGCCTCGGCGGATTGAGTAGCCTGCTGTGGGGCTGCGGGCCTCCGTATGAGGGCACGGCGGACCCATCTCCCGGCCTTTTGGGTCACACCGGGATCTCCGGTGCCAGCTGTGCCGGGTTATGCGGGCTGCTGTGTGCCTGCCGTTTCCCTTTAGGCGCTCTCTCCAAAGGGCTTGGCTCCCTGCCTCTATAGGTGGGGTGTCGGCCGGCGTTGCCAGAGCATCCGCTCTTATTCCCACTGCTGTGTGCGAAGTGGCGGGCTGGTCGACCCATTGCTGCGCCTTCTGCTGGGTTGAGTGGCTTGCGTCGAAGGTGCGACCATCAGTAGTGGGGTACTGCTACCCATGCTGGATTTGTCACCTGTCCGGGCTTGTGGATGCCGGCGTAGGGCATAATGATGATAGACCTCCGGTGGTGTGGTTTCAATCTTACCGGTACACCGGGCTATAAATCTGATGCATGTATCATAGATTCAACCAAATGGGAATTCAGATTGTAGAACTTTTAAAGACCAATTAGTTTTTCTACGGAATGTTTCTAAATAATTGGAAGTTAATTAAGCAGTGGAAACAGCAAACGTTTGCACGCAACCTTTTTTCGGCTAAAGGAAGCCATTTTTGGGTGTTCAATTTGTTTAACGTAAACAATTATTTGAAATTCAACCAATGAAATTAAACTATTCCGTAACGTCCCTAACGCGGGAATTTTGAAACCTTTAACCCGGTTTCTACTTACTATATTAAATAATATTATCAAAATAGCAAACATAAATAATTTTGACATGCTAAACGTAATTTCTAAATTTTATACACGAAACAATATAGCAGACTACAGTAAAAAACACGAATTGCAGAAACCCAAATAGTTAGGCTCCATGACAACAATTGTCGTGCTAAACATTCAATCAAGAATGTATTGAAGTTACTAAGAATATTTGAGCACAGCTTTTGGGGAGAAAGTTCGTCTGCATTGAAGGGGCATTCAAGGTCATACCATATAGCAAACTTGAATGGGAAAGCAGACGAATTTAAGCTCCAAAGGCTGCGAGTATGGGAATCAGAATCCTGTAGTCCAATATTCTTAGTCACTTCAATACATTCTTGATTTAATATAAATGCATTTTTTGGTTTAAAAGTGTGAGCAATTAATTGCTATATCGGATATGAACGACTAATTTGGCACCAATAAAATTGCATAATCTGAACGGTGGTTAAATTTTACTTTAAAATGGAAGAAGGTTTTAGCTAGAAAGTTTCAGACGAGTGGTCCGACATTTGTACAAATCCCGTTAACTCTAGAGAAAAATGATTTTAGAAATCTTAAATCAACTTGAAAAACCAGAAATCAACGCTCTAAAATCTCAAAATCAGTTCCTGATTTCTGAAATCACTTTGAAATTCAAATTCCCGTACGCAAAATTTACAATTGTCGGACCCCTCTCTTATGGATCTATTTCAATTCGATCTTTTTTTCTGTTACTACTAGTTTTATAATCAGTTCAATAACCTTAAAAGACCGAGAACAAAGCAAATTTCCCCCTCTTCTTTGTTCGGACTGTAGACATCTAGAGTGACCGCTCGGGCTGTGGCTATTGTACCTTACCTCTTTTATTGATGTTTGATTTGTATAGTATGTACTAGAATAGTCTGATTAAGTCAAGCTGTCCACGTTGTAACATCTCAAAAAATCGAGAAGCGAAGGAGTGTGGAGTGAACATCTAGCCTCAGCCTTTAAGATAACGTAGATATGGCAAATTGTAAGGCTCATTTATATAATAATGGTGTTTTTAATTTGCGATATGCATAAGCTTTACATGCACCAAAAAATACGTAAGTGGTATACAAATTTATTTTCAACGGTGTCAGCAACAGCTGCTTCTGAAAAAATGTTGTTAAAACTTTGGCCTAAGTTTAATTACATTCTATAAGGGCTAATTCCCTTAAAGTGTTATCATAGAATGAAAGCTGTTGTCGGAAGTATAAATTACAATAGGGAAAGTATGAGTCTTAGATATTGCGGGAAACGCTATCAAATTGAAAATCTATGCACATGGCCGTGTTAATTTTAATTTTAATTTTTAAGACATATTTGAATTAAGTTAATATTATTCAATTCAATTTATTTAAACCATTTCTTGAAGCATTACAGAGATAAAACAAATCCCTTAAATAAACTGAAGGGAATTCAATTGAAGTTAAATCCACATTTATGTTACCATACAAAGGATTATCTATTTTAGTCAAACGTCCTCGATTTAACAATAACATCCAAATCATTGGTCTTGTACTTTGAGGGAATGTAGCTTCTAAACATTCGTAGGGAGAATGGTCGCTATAATACGTTATAATTAATTAACTATTCAATTAAAAGTTATTAAAATTGTTTGAACGGCTAGAGAAGAGTCAACATTATACGTTAAAATTTGTTTAACGATTTTGAAGGGAATATCAAATCTAATATTTATGGCCCAAGGGTTCCAACGTGGTCCGCTACCTCGTTTGGCTTTTGACATTTCCAGCGTGGCTTAGTGGTTTGTTGCTGATGGCATCCCTATAACTGTTGGGTTATTTCGTAAAGAACGCGTTGGAGGTTTTACACCCTGTATATGTGTGGCGCATTAACTACCGCTCGATTTCTAGGGCTGTACATTAATGAAAGCCCCTGATTTTGGTTCGATAATGACGATGTTCAATCTTCCGTTACCCTTAGGCTTAAACCTAGTCAGTCTATTGGATCACCCGTCACCGATTCTATTGAAACTAGAACATCCTAGTTCCTTTACGCATTGATAAATCGCGTTTGTGTAGTGCTGAAAATTTAAATTTACCGTTCATTAATAATTAAATTTTTCTCTTATTCAAATGGCGGTTTGGGAAAATGAAAGTAAAGTTTATCGCGTATAAATTTTGAATTCCGATTCGGGCTAGCGTGCTTCAAAAATGTTTCATCAGCTAGACTAGATCTTTGTAGGTCTGCTGATGTCCCGAAATTCCGCTTGACTAAGCGTATGGCCTCATTTCACTCGTGGCCTTAGGATCTAATTTGTTATTGAAATTCGCTCTTCATTATGCTAAACAGGGAAGATAACTTTTATCACTCGGAACAGTTAACTTTTAGAATGTTTTGACGCCATTTTAATTTAAAGGAGCCGAATGGTTCCGTGTCTTTGAAATACGAAGGCACTATTATTCGAAGCCATCGTTATCGCGCGGATAATCATGATAATAAAGCCGATATTTAATGGGAGAGCTCATTTTCATGGAAGCAGTAGAGTTTCTCCCGCTTTTCGGAAATGACACGGCCGGTGAACGCTGTAATTTATTAAAAGCCAATTTGCCTAACCTAATTTGTACGCCTTGTTAGTATAGCAATTGGGGTAACGTCTTCAGCTTAATGTTTACAGACTAGGTTCGCGGAAAATTAACCTTCCGTAGTAATCCCTGGATGTTTTATGACGCGTTATTCCCCAAATGTGAAATTAGTTCAATTTGGAGGTTACCTCCGAGGTTATCACTTATTTAGTTTCCTGGTTAAAGATACGAATAGGCCGATAAAAATATTTCGCCTAAGTTGTTCTCTTTCCCTAACTATTAGAGGATTTCGGAAAGGGGGTAGTAAGGGGAAGTAAGTCTGTGACGTATGTTCAACAGCAGCGCCATCTATGTACAGATATAAAAAACGTTAAAAACAAATTTCGTCTGCTGCAGTATTTTTGTGGGAAACATAAGCCTTAGCAAGAATAGTGGCCTTACGCGAATGTTTCTTATGATTAACACGTAAATTATAAGTTAAAAATATAAAATGAAACGTCTAATTGGAATTGGAGGACCTGTTTGCTGTTTTATTTAAATGCTATTTAATTTACATTTATCAAAAACATTAACAAACCTTTTCTTTGGAGAATCCATCTCTTCAAACTTGCCGTTTCGCGAATTGCGAATTCGTTAGACTGCAAAAAAATCGTCGAAGTTGGCCGTAAATTCCGAACAATCAGAGAAATCCTCTTTTTCGCAGGTTTACGCGGGGGGAGTAGTGATGGGAAGTCTCCTCGTAGGATAATATTTTTATCGGCCTATTGATGTTGGTTTATGTCGGAATCATAAAATCCTTAAAATAAAAAGTCGGTATTTACTATCTGGAAAACGAAGGTCACGAAAAGTCAAGCTAGAACTTAGTATTAATCGAATCCACTTTGGAACTAACTCAAAAGATCAAGCAATCATAGTACTAGGATTTAAAAACTGGAAATGTGCTCTTTGAAAAGGAATAGGCTTAGTCAAACACGAGCAATCTCTGTCCCATCTCATTGCAATCGAATCGTGGTATGAAAGACAAGAACGTAAGGCTTATCAAAAATAGATAACATGTTAAGCTAGTGGTGGAGGTTATTAAATTTTTGTTAGTCAATGAACAAACAAAGTACATTCCTTAGAATGCAAGCTATTTGTCTCTGGGAAGACAAAATGAAGTTATTATAAGAGAGGAGATAGTGCGAGGTATCAGTTCTTCCGATATGCCGTGGTTCACGTTATTAGCAGATGGTACGAATGACAAAAATAACGTTGAAAACATAGCTATCGGAGTACGTTATGTGCTTCAGGGTGGGGTGAAGGAATCCCTTCTTTCGATTGAAAAGGAATCTGCCCTAACTGCTGTTTCTTCCACAGTTCCACCTATACCATTCTTCCTGCTCTCGAATAAAAACAATATCTTAAATCTATGTAACGATCGTATAGAAGCTATAATTAAACAAAGAGCTGGCGGGGAAGTGCCTTGCATTAACTGCTTTAATCATCATTCACTTTGATCACCGTTTACACCTTGTCGTACAGAATGCGGTTTCGTCAATTGCCCAAATACATCAGTATTTGGACACAGGTTTTTTAGTCGCAGCATAATTGCAGCTTTCTATCAACGCAAAGCTATTTGTCGACTGTTGAAACAACGTGGCAATGGTCTTGCAATCCCCAGAGCAATTTTCAATAACTACTTGGAAATTCTGAGTGTATTATACGAAGTAGCTCATTTGTCAAAGCAAAATCGTCAGAGATTTCAAGAGATCGGAATTCCAGTTCGCTTTAATTACAACGAAAGCGATTTTGGAATCTATAGAACCAGCTTATAAAGTGCTGAAGCAACGCAAAAATTGTTTGGCAGAAATGCGCTCATCTGAAAAAGCCGAGATCTTAGTCTTACTAGTCGATTCCAAACAGATTTTATCTGTTCGCGAAATTGAAAATTGCAAACGGTCTCAAAGACAAAAAAAAATATCAAGTGAGCGTCGTAAAGGTTCAACCGTCATTGAGGACATTGGACAGACAACGTCAGACCTCGTTTTCGAGCAAATCTTCTTCGAAGTCCTGGATGTAGTTTTGTTCGAAATGAAGAGACGTTTTAAAAACCACAGCTACCTTTTAAAAGCAGTATCCTCTGTTGATGAATATGATAAGAATAAATTGAAGCCATTTTCAGATTTTGGATTTCATATAACTTTGAAAGAAGAATTTGTGGTGGCGAAAAATTACGTAGATGCAGCTCCTGAAGATATTTTCAACGAGGTTTTCAATCATCGAGATGCTTTTAAGAACACTTACAATCCATTGGCCACAGTCGCGACCTTTAATTTTTTTTTATGTTACGTAGCACGTGCAGGAAGCAAAGAAGAATGATAACCTCGATGACCTTGAACCATGTCATCAAGGTCATCCAAAAACTATCTCGAGAACCGTAAGTGTTAGAAAGTTGGTTCCAATTAGAAAAGTGTTCCCCGTCACGTTTTATGCCTACATTGCGTGAACATGATCGGATTCGACCAATAGTAAGTAGAGAAAATTGGTACCAAAATCACAAAGGTCGTAAAAGGGAAATCTTGACGGACCTTCTGAGGTGCAAAAAAGCGTCACCGGCGACTTCACCCCGCTCTTAACCTTTTGGGTCAGAGGTCGCCCCCTTTCGGAGAATTCCGAGAGAGAGACGACGCGAGCGAGGATGAGTCGTCTTGGCCCTCCCTAGCGGCGTTCGCCCAAAACAACGAGCGGTTTCTCTGAAGTGAAGGGAAAGGCGGCTAGGGACAAAGCCTACATTTGGGGTTGCAAATGCGGGCTTTACAAATCGTAGTCTTAAATTATATTGAAAAGGAAAAATCAAAGGTGAAATATGACTATAACATCGGCAACCTGTATTTTTATGTTTTTAATTTGGATTAAAATATTTTGTTTTCAATCAAATTGAAATTAATAATTTCAAAACCACTAATTTGAATTCGAAATTTTCATTTTTTACCACTTTAATTTGTACAAAATACTGTTATATTTGCTAATTTATTGAGTCAATGAGTAAAAGGTTTTAGAGTAAAGGCATTGCCACCTCCCCTAAAAATATTTTGAGCATCACCCAGTTTCGGTTGCCATCATATTTTTTACTGGTTTAGGTAATAATTAAAAGTAATATTCGCTTTAGAGAACGAAAATAGACAGTTGTAGCCTCCCACTAAAATTTAAACACTTACCACACATTGACGATTTTAAAAGTTCGATTCTCAAAATCGTAAAGCGAGTGATACGCATTGAGTTGGGAATATTGTACTTCTAGAGCCAAAACTTGTCTTTGATGGTGGTGGGCACGTTCTTAAAATCATGGACGAAGCAAAACAGTTATCATTAGTCGGTGGCGTCATCTGCCGCGAGTTAGAGGTGGTAATAATTGAAGCCAGTGGCGCTATCTACGACTAGCGTGAAAAGAGTAAAAAATTATATTATAAGATAGGTTCGTACATGATTTCAAGAAAGTGTTCCTCGAGACTCCAGCCACAGCATATATAAATTGTAGCTCTAGAAGTAGTGTATTCCCAACGTCTAAAGAAAATATTTGCGGTACATAGTATCGATTAAGGTACAAACGAATACACGACGAAGAAGGACAGCCCTGGGGCGACTCGGCCGTTCTTAAGTAGTATTTATGTTTACCAAATGGTTTAGTGAGAGTATCGTCTGCTTTATTCAATTTTAAACATAACGTCCCCGAAGTTCAGACGGCAATATAACCTATAAACTTTGAAAGGGAGGCATGAGGTGGCCGGGTCACGGTTACACCACTTGCGGCCTCTAGGCGCTATGTGACTCTAGGGGCTATTTTGTACCCCCCCCCCCCCCCCGAGATCTAACACCAAATGTTAAAATGTCAAACGTTTCTGTGTCACCCAGTCAAATTTGAAAGTATTACTAAATCGATTTTAAAAATTTATCTTATCAAGAAAAGTAAATCCTTAGGTGGAAATGGCTCTTGGAGTGGTTTTCTAAAATGAAAATTATTGTTTGGAGAATTTTGTACGGGGTTTAAAGTGACATAAAATCGTTTGATATTTGAGGTTGGCGCTACAGAATTACGTGCTTTGGGAATGGCCGCTATTTGAAGCGAATGGTTTGGTAACCAAGTCCAATTTGAAAATATTAATTTTTATCGAAACCAAAAGGGAAAATTCCTAGGTCTAAGTTCACTATCCTAAAGACCTTTTCACACGATTCAACTTTTTCGTCCAACTAGATGAGTCAACGAGTTGAGTCAACTAGTTGGTTCGTGTGAATAAAAGTTCGATGAGTTGATCCACCAAAAAAGTACGCGAGATAAAAATGGATCACTGATCCAGTTTTGCTGACTCAGAATTTTGATTTTAAAAGTTGGCTCGTGTGAAAAGGTCTTTAGTTTATAAATTACAAAACAAACTAACTCGCTCGCTCGCTCGATCAGTCTACATATTCCATATACGTCAGCGAGTCAAAATAATTACATATAGCTTCGTGTGGAGTGACATAGAATTGACGTCACACCTAAAACGATAAGCGCGTCTAGCGACAGAAATACGGAATTTGGAAACACATTTTCAGGCACCGGTTCCCTGCACAAGATAGCTACGACGATGAGGCACAGACCACGTAATGGACTCTTAATTAAGATTTCTTAAGCCTGTTTTCCACTAGCGCGCGTCATAATGTTATTTTCTTTACGCGCGTAAAAACGATTGAACGTTTCAAAGCTGAGAAACGCGTCGTTGCGCGAGCCAGTGGAAAACAAGCATTACTCGGTAATAGTTAGTGTAGGGAGCTGTTGGCTCGCGTGGCTTGCAGGGCTTGCCACCACCCTCCTACGCATTGTAACCCGGCCACCGGAATTAAAGGCTTTAAAAGTCGATCGATGACTTAGGCCTAAGGTGGTGCCTTGGGTATTAGCCTAGCTGATTATTATTATTATTATTATTATTATTATTATTAATCGCCAAGGTTTAGGAAGCTGTTTGGTCAAATGTTAATAATACCTTAGTTAATATAATATATAATTATCAACAAAGTTAAAGCTAATTATCTTACTAAAACATTGTACTGACAATTTAGAGTTTATGCTTTCATGGCCAGGGCTGGACACAAGGCACTAGTCACGATATTTGACTACTAAAATAAATGTTCTGACTACTAAAATTAATCGAAATCTGGGGGCTCACTAGTCAATTTCTGTTCAAAGTTCTGGCAGCAACGTTTGACAGAAATGGGCAAAGCAGTTGCAATGATTTTATGGAACGAACTTTTAAAGAAATGTTTTACAAAAACAATCCTAATGAATAGGAACAGGAATCCGTAGCTCCACTTGGAATGCTTATCCTGACGTATCGCGGATGGTAAGATAACTCTGACGGCTTTGGCCCCGCCTACGAGAGAGAAAATCCCCTCTGAGCGTGCTCCCCTCTCACGTGGTGGTTTGTTAAGGTAACATAACAACGTAAAAAAAACCGTCAGCTACATCGAGACGAAATTTGCCACGACAAGCATTCCAAATGGAGGTATGGATTCCTGATAGGAACTAATCAATCTTGCAAAACACGTACCAGTGTGAGAAATAAGGCACTATCACAGGCCAATCGCCAGTTTAAAAATTAAATGCTAGTGGCCCTGGTGACCACTTAATTAATTCAAAGTTTTTCCCTTCAAGATTTTAGTTCATTAAAAAAATTATATATTAATCCCTAAAATTGTTTGGTCTTTGCTGTGTGCTTGGCCTTGTGTCAATTGTGTGTATGGGTGGATGACTGGGTGTCGTGAGTCTGTCTTTTCTACACTCTACACACAGTATAGAAGAAGCGAATTTAGCAGTTAGCAAAAAGAAATAGAAACAGAGTCTCTCTCAGTAGGCTTGTTAGGGTCGGGTCTATGGCACATATTGTCAAGAATAGATAATTTGACCATAAATGATGAAAGCCTGATTTTGAAGGTTAAAAATGGTAGCGGCCAGTGGCCAGTTTTTTAATTAAACTACCTAGGCTCTACTGGCCAAAGGTCCAGTTTAAAAGAAAAATCCTTATTTCTCACCCTGCCACGAACTATAATTAAAATAACCCCAAAACATTATCAACGTGAGAAAAAAGTTCACAGAAGCAAACTGGATGTAACGTAACTTCCGGGTAACGATGGCTAGGAATCTCATTCACCAGCTAATTTCCAATCGAGACCAATGCCTTTAGAAAATGAAAACAGACGCTTAGTTCAACGAAATAATGACTATTTATTGAATCTTAACAAAAAATTACTATTCGTTTTGGAAGAAAATTATTTTGAAATTGTGATCAGAAATGTGTTTTCACTGGTATTTATTCGCGACAGAGACGAGTCCAGTTAGCGCCTATGATCTAGCGTCTGCTACAGACCAATTAAAAAGTCATAAGAACGTTTTTTCTTAAATTGATCAAAATATAAGCAAACGATGCAAAAATTATACTAAAATGCAAGTATCAAGAATTCATTATTTATAAAGTCAAATTTGCGAATAACTACGAGGAAAAAAATAATAGCGTCTGCTTTAGCCGCTACCTATCTAGCTTTCAATAACGAACCAAATGGGGCGTTGCCATAGTTTTCGGTCGTGAATAGCATCAACCATGGACAGTAAATTAAGGGGACAGGCTTTTGATACCCTTCCACCTAGGAGCAACAAACACAACATGTTGTCAGAATTTATAGCCCGGTGTACCGGTAAAATCAAGAAACCACACCACCGGAGGCCTATCATCAGAATGCCCTACGCCAGCGTCCACAAGCCCGGACAGGTGACAAAACCAACATGGGTAATAGAACCCTACTACTGATGGTCGCACCCTCGTCGCAAGCCACTCAACCCAGCAGAAGGTGCAACAATGGGACGACCAGCCCACCACTTCGCACACAGCAGTGGGATAGAGAACGGATGCTCTGGCAACTCCGGCCGGCACCCCACCTATAGAGGCAGGGAGCCAAGCCCTTTGGAGAGAGCGCCTAAAGGGGAACGGCAGGCACACAGCAGCCCGCATAACCCGGCACAGCTGGCACCGGAGATCCCGGTGTGACCCAAAAGGCCGTATGAGGGCACGGCGGACCCATCTCACAGCAGGCAACTCAATCCGCCGAGGCGGCCAGTTTGCCCGGCCCCTCTCCATTAGCCTGGGCCGAAGCCCAGTATCCAGCCCACACCTGACCGAAGTCGGAGGTTGGAGATAGGACCCTTTGGACGGAGCTAACATCTCCCAGTGCGCCACCGCCCTTACGGGTTACAAGAGCCGGACCCCGACTCCCCGGTAAAGCCACCAGTTATTGCACACTCCGACCCCTTGAGGGCACAACAAACACAACACCCCACACAAGGAGAACGCAACCCGTCAAAAGTCGTGGATTTTCTTGTGTACGTTTTTCATTGGCTAGACGCTTTAGCGCCTGCTGCCGTCGGAAGGGAAAAATTCGGAAATTGTCTTCCCTCCCGCCCGTAAAACGTTCAGCGTAAAGGCTCGTCCAATGAAATTCCTACACAACCCTTCGTTAGCGTGTTTAAAGGCTAGCTGCGTTCTCCTTGTGTTTGTTGCTCCTAGCTTCCACAGTGCATTTTATTTCTCCCCGCGTATCAAACAGATCGAGAACCTCCGAGGGAGTCTTGCAAGGTCGTTTGTACCACGTGATCTTAAAATTTCAAAATGGCAATCTAATGCGGTTGATATTGTTACGTAATTTTTGCGCTTTATATTTTAGTAATTTTTAATTTTGGTTTTTTAATTCAATAAAAACTATCAACTGATATTTAGTATATCATATTTAATCAATAAAAACGTGAAAAAATACCTTTTGGCGTAAAAATGTACTTCGTCTTTATCTTTTTCTTTTTTCGAACAGTATCGTCCACTCTTAGCGATAGTTGTTTTTTTTTCAAATAACCTTGGCCGACTCCCTTAGTGTGATCGGTTTACGGGGGCTAAAACCATGCTTTTGGCCGATCCCCTAAAATCTACTATCCATGCATCAACGTAATCTGCTAATAATTCTGCCAACAAAAAAGAGCCCCTTATGAAAGTTTCTAGATCCCACCTTCACTAACGTGGATTATCGATTAACGATAAACAAAGATAAATTTATCCTTAAAATCTTTCTGTTAACATAAGAATTAATAATAATAATAAATAGCCGACGACCCTTTAATTTTGATGTTTCTACGCGGAAACCTTCAGCCCTCGCCTACAGATGTTGTACAGAGAGAATTTTGAATGAGCAGACAGCTTTCAAAAATTCAGTTTATATACCATTCGATTAGACGGCGATACTCCTGTCTCCAAAATGTAAACTTCGCCATTGGGGAATCTAGCGCCGCTTTGAACTCATGTGTCAAATTTAACCCTTCATAGAAATGTAAACAAATTAACATTTTTATATTTATTTATCTTAGTTTAACGTCTAACTCGCGAGCGAAGTTGGCCATGGGGAGGAAAAGGGGATGAAATTTTCATGTCGATAAAATTTAGGGTATAAAATTCGCGACAGATAGCTATCGCTACGCCCAGTGCCGGATTTAACAACTGGAGGCCAAGACCTTACTCCACTAACGAGGAAACAAACCGAGGTGATTTTCACTGATTTTGTTTAAATTCGAGGGATAAGTACCCCTGTACGTTACTTGAAAATTCCCAAAATTAAATGTTTCGCCGGGCTTTAGTTTTGCCATGGCAACCAAAAAGGTTTTTGATTACTTAAAACCTAACTTTTTCTAGGTAAATTAACATGGAGAAATCGCTGATTTTAATGGTCCCCCATTTGAAAAATTTTAAAATATTAAAAAAATGAATTATATTAAAACAATTGTACATTGGGTAATTTCAGGTTAATTTGGGTAAATGCGTGTACATTTGAGGGGAAATAAAAGTAAATTTGGGTAAATGCGTGTACATTTGAGGGGAAATAAAAGTAAACTTGGGTAAATGCGTGTACATTTGAGGGGAAATAAAAGTAAACTTGGGTAAATGCGTGTACATTTGAAGGGAAATAAAAGTAAATTTGGGTAAATGCGTGTACATTTGAGGGTAAATAAAAGTAAATTTGGGTAAATGCTTGTACATTTGAGGGGAAATAAAAGTAAATTTGGGTAAATGCTTGTACATTTGAGGGGAAATAAAAGTAAATTTGGGTAAATGCATGTACATTTGAGGGGAAATAAAAGTAAACTTGGGTAAATGCGTGTACATTTGAGGGGAAATAAAAGTAAATTGGGGTAAATGCGTGTACATTTGAGGGGAAATAAAAGTAAATTTGGGTAAATGCTTGTACATTTGAGGGGAAATAAAAGTAAACTTGGGTAAATGCGTGTACATTTGAGGGGAAATAAAAGTAAATTTGGGTAAATGCGTGTACATTTGAGGGGAAATAAAAGTAAATTTGGGTAAATGCGTGTACATTTGAGGGGAAATAAAAGTAAATTTGGGTAAATGCTTGTACATTTGAGGGGAAATAAAAGTAAATTTGGGTAAATGCTTGTACATTTGAGGGGAAATAAAAGTAAATTTGGGTAAATGCGTGTACATTTGAGCGGAAATAAAAGTAAATTTGGGTAAATGCTTGTACATTTGAGGGGAAATAAAAGTAAATTTGGGTAAATGCTTGTACATTTGACGGGAAATAAAAGTAAATTTGGGTAAATGCGTGTACATTTGAGGGGAAATAAAAGTAAATTTTGGTAAATGCTTGTACATTTGAGGGGAAATAAAAGTAAATTTGGGTAAATGCTTGTACATTTGAGGGGAAATAAAAGTAAATTGGGGTAAATGCGTGTACATTTGAGGGGAAAAAAAGTAAATTTGGGTAAATGCTTGTACATTTGAGGGGAAATAAAAGTAAATTTGGGTAAATGCTTGTACATTTGAGGGGAAATAAAAGTAAATTTGGGTAAATGCTTGTACATTTGAGGGGAAATAAAAGTAAATTTGGGTAAATGCTTGTACATTTGAGGGGAAATAAAAGTAAATTTGGGTAAATGCGTGTACATTTGAGGGGAAATAAAAGTAAATTTGGATAAAGGTTTGTACATTTGAGGGGAAATAAAAGTAAATTTGGGTAAATGCTTGTACATTTGAGGGGAAATAAAAGTAAATTTGGGTAAATGCTTGTACATTTGAGGGGAAATAAAAGTAAATTTGGGTAAATGCTTGTACATTTGAGGGGAAATAAAAGTAAATTTGGGTAAATGCTTGTACATTTGAGGGGAAATAAAAGTAAATTTGGGTAAATGCTTGTACATTTGAGGGGAAATAAAAGTAAATTTGGGTAAATGCGTGTACATTTGAGGGGAAATAAAAGTAAATTTGGATAAATGTTTGTACATTTGAGGGGAAATAAAAGTAAATTTGGGTAAATGCTTGTACATTTGAGGGGAAATAAAAGTAAACTTGGGTAAATGCGTGTACATTTGAGGGGAAATAAAAGTAAATTTGGGTAAATGCTTGTACATTTGAGGGGAAATAAAAGTTAATTTGGGTAAATGCTTGTACATTTGAGGGGAAATAAAAGTAAATTTGGGTAAATGCTTGTACATTTGAGGGGATATAAAAGTAAACTTGGGTAAATGCGTGTACATTTGAGGGGAAATAAAAGTACATTTGGGTAAATGCATGTACATTTGAGGGGAAATAAAAGTAAACTTGGGTAAATGCGTGTACATTTGAGGGGAAATAAAAGTAAATTTGGGTAAATGCGTGTACATTTGAGGGGAAATAAAAGTAAACTTGGGTAAATGCGTGTACATTTGAGGGGAAATAAAAGTAAACTTGGGTAAATGCGTGTACATTTGAGGGGAAATAAAAGTAAACTTGGGTAAATGCGTGTACATTTGAGGGGAAATAAAAGTCAATTAGGGTAAATGTTTGTACATTTGAGGGGAAATAAAAGTAAACTTGGGTAAATGCGTGTACATTTGAGGGGAAATAAAAGTAAATTTGGGTAAATGCATGTACATTTGAGGGGAAATAAAAGTAAATTGGGGTAAATGCGTGTACATTTGAGGGGAAATAAAAGTAAATTTGGGTAAATGCTTGTACATTTGAGGGGAAATAAAAGTAAATTTGGGTAAATGCTTGTACATTTGAGGGGAAATAAAAGTAAACTTGGGTAAATGCTTGTACATTTGAGGGGAAATAAAAGTAAATTTGGGTAAATGCTTGTACATTTGAGGGGAAATAAAGTAAATTTGGGTAAATGCTTGTACATTTGAGGGGAAATAAAAGTAAATTTGGGTAAATGCTTGTACATTTGAGGGGAAATAAAAGTAAATTTGGGTAAATGCTTGTACATTTGAGGGGAAATAAAAGTAAACTTGGGTAAATGCGTGTACATTTGAGGGGAAATAAAAGTAAATTTGGGTAAATGCATGTACATTTGAGGGGAAATAAAAGTAAACTTGGGTAAATGCGTGTACATTTGAGGGGAAATAAAAGTAAATTTGGGTAAATGCGTGTACATTTTAGGGGAAATAAAAGTAAACTTGGGTAAATGCGTGTACATTTGAGGGGAAATAAAAGTAAATTTGGGTAAATGCGTGTACATTTGAGGGGAAATAAAAGTAAATTTGGGTAAATGCGTGTACATTTGAGGGGAAATAAAAGTAAATTTGGGTAAATGCTTGTACATTTGAGGGGAAATAAAAGTAAAGTTGGGTAAATGCGTGTACATTTGAGGGGAAATAAAAGTAAATTTGGGTAAATGCTTGTACATTTGAGGGGAAATAAATGTAAATTTGGGTAAATGCTTGTACATTTGAGGGGAAATAAAAGTAAATTGGGGTAAATGCGTGTACATTTGAGGGGAAATAAAAGTAAATTTGGGTAAATGCTTGTACATTTGAGGGGAAATAAAAGTAAATTTGGGTAAATGCTTGTACATTTGAGGGGAAATAAAAGTAAATTTGGGTAAATGCTTGTACATTTGAGGGGAAATAAAAGTAAATTTGGGTAAATGCTTGTACATTTGAGGGGAAATAAAAGTAAATTTGGGTAAATTCTTGTACATTTGAGGGGAAATAAAAGTAAATTTGGGTAAATGCGTGTACATTTGAGGAGAAATAAAAGTAAATTTAGATAAATGTTTGTACATTTGAGGGGAAATAAAAGTAAATTTGGGTAAATGCTTGTACATTTGATGGGAAATAAAAGTAAATTTGGGTAAATGCTTGTACATTTGAGGGGAAATAAAAGTAAATTTGGGTCTAGATGTATACTTCTCTGGTTAGAGGCATCTTATAAACTTATACCATTATGTAATTTAATCGCATCATTGACGGCACTAGCTTTAACTTAAGTCACGTTCACACGTACCCTCGTTATTCTTCGATTCGATCTCGCTGCGGTTCGTAGCGTTTGGAAATCTGTTTGTTCACACGTTCGATTTCCAGTGAGTTTTGAAGAAAATTGGGTACGCGTAGTATAGAAATATAATTAGAAGTTCGTTGGCTCACGCATTTGAGTGACGTTTCAAAACATTCTAATTAAAAATGAATCCACCCGGAAGAAATTTGTGGGATTTTTTAATGGCAACGTTACAGACATAGAGTAAACCACTCGCATACAGTTTAAGGCCCTACGGAAACGCATGAAACATTAATCCTAACGGGCGTGAATAAATATAGTCCGAAGAGCGATGTTGTTGTTTTTAAATTTTTTAGAGTATAAACTTACATTTTATGCAGATATTGTACATTACATTTAGGCCAATTTGTTTATTTCACGCCTCGGATACAAGACGTTGCGTACGAAAGTGTTAACAAAGTTTCGCTGATAGCATACCACTCTATGCGAGTGGCAGGGTTAGCATAGAGCCAGCCATACCGGTTATAGCCACCTGGTTAAATCAGGTTATAGCCACTTGAAAAAATCCAGATTTTTGTGGCTTTTTTAAAAAAAAATTACAACGTGAATATTTTAGTAAATTAATAGTTTTTATTTAGAAATTTAGTTTATTTTTTGTTTCATATTTAGAAACCGGTTTACTTTTACCAGTTTTTCGGTAGGTTTAAAGTTTCAAAGTTCGCTGCCTCGCTTCTGTCATACACAAAAACTAGGGGGAATTTCCCGAGGAAATCAAAAGAATTCAGTTATTTTATATAGTTATTTCGCTTTATTTGTTTAGTTTCTTATTTACGACAATAACTGCAGACAATTTCTACTTACATAAGTAAAAGGTACTGTTTATATTTTAGCCAGTTATAACCGAAAAAAACCGGTTATAGCCAACTAAAACCACCGGTCTGGATTTTTTCAAAAAAAACCGGCTTTTTTCCAACCCTGGCGAGTGGGTTACACTATGGTTACAGAGGGTATGTGCGAACGCGGCTATATACACTCGAGAGTGATACACAATAGCACTCTGATGTTCATTAATACGAATTTGGACTCTCGAGATCACTTTCTCAAGTACTGTGAATTCATTCTTCGTAGCATCACTGTCCGGTTTCTTTCGGACGGGCGCGCACTTTTTAAGAGCGGTTTCAATCCTGCCCCCCCCCCCTCTCTACAAAGTGTTTGTTCTCTCTCTCGCCTGTTCGTTCGCTTTGCCGCGACACACCTTTCCATCTCTCCGCGTTCTTTTTCTCTTCTTCCGGCCAAAGTGTCGCCGAGCTTTTAAAAGAGAACAGAGTTCATAAAGTACGCAGCCGAAGACCTTTGAAATCTAGCACTCTTCTTCCCAATCGTCGATTTTTATGACCCTTTTAACCTATAGCCCATCCTTCTCGGTTTACAATGCGAACCTTATAAAATTAGGCTGTACGTAGCTGTAGTTGACTTGACGTGTAAAATATGATTGATGTTTGTTTTAGACGAGGGGTCCGACATTCGTAACAATTCCGTACACTCTATATAATTTTAGAAATCTTGAAATTGACCAAGAAATCCCGAAATCAGTTCTAAAATCTCAAAACAGCCTAAAAACCGAGAAATCGTGCTCTGAAATATTAAAATCATTTTCTGATTTCTGAAATCACTTTTATATTAAAAATCAAATACGCAAAATTTGCAAATGTCGGTCGGACCCTTCGATTTTAGACCCTAAATGACTGGGCTTCACTAGAGGAAAAATGTCATGATGGCAAGCGTCGGCGCAAAAAATATACCAAATATGTAAGTTTCTTACCAAACCTTTTTTTCTACACTTACACTCTCACCCAGATCCAACTTGGACTTGAACCCAATTGGGTAGAATTTTATCGTCATTCGTGTAGTATATTTCGCCTTGAGCATATTTACCACGCTAGGGGCTTTGTGCGGAACTAAACCTTGATTATGCTACTGTCAAAGAATTTTCCCTTTTAGCGATTACCTCCGCCACAAACCATTAAGCAGCGCCAAAATAGCAAAACTATACGAGGGAGTCGCCAATATTGCAACCTTTTGATGGCACTGCGAGAAAACTCGGAACTACTTTTTCCGCGTTGAGTTTGCAAGTTCTCTCCCCACTGGTTAAAGGGGTTTTCCCTGAGTTGTTCGGTTTCCCCTTTCCATAAAAACTTGTAGAGGTTAACGGTAATAGTAGGTGCAGGGAGCTGTTGACTCGCGTGGTATGAAGGGCTGGCCACCACCCTCCGACGCATTGTAACCCGGCCACCTTATTTAAAGGCATTAAAAGTGGTATTAGCCTAGCTGATTATTAAACCCTTTAAACAATTTAAATAATAAAAAATGAAAGCACAAACAAATGAAAAAAAATTCCATTGGTGGAATAACTCCGCTAAGGTGGTATATAAAGTTGATTCGTAACTCACCTGCGGATATAAACCTGTTATTGTACTTCAAAATAGTAATTTCCCAGACAAGTTGTTAAAAGCAAAATACAAAATAACGCGTTTTATATATGAAACTACAAAATGAGACAACTAAGTTTGATTATACTGTTAAGACGAGCGTGATATCAAACGAATAATAATAATTCATATGATAGAAATATCGGAGGTAATATTCCCCATTAGTGTTCGGAATTGTTTATTCATTATCCACAAATTTTCCGATTTATTTAAAAAACGTTGGTCAAAGGAATATCATTTTAACTTATTTAATTATGTTTTTTACGCAACCAAGCATTTATTTGAATAAAAGTGGTATTTATTTAAGTAATTGTTTGTTTTATTTAAATAATAGGCTTATTCACTTTCGATTATTTAAACATTTTACAAATTTTATTCAAATATTGGTTATTTAAATAAATATTATTTAAATATAGCCGAGCTTATTTTATTCGTGGATAAAAATTAATCAACTGCCGACCTCTATTCCCCATAAATCCCTTGATGCATTTCTGTCTACACGTCTGATCCGTTGGAGAAGACATCGTCAGAGGAAGGTGAAAGCTAAAGCGCGTAGCTTGAGTAGCTTGTTATTTTACGGAAATTGAAGAAGCTCTTCTCCGATGGCGCCTTTTTGGGCAATCGCTCCTTTCCCCAGCGAGAAATGAAAGCCGATCGCTTAAACTTTACGCTTATTGTTTGTGAATATTCAAAGGCATTGATTCCTACTCAATTCTAGAGGTACCATTTTTTTTACTCCAAAGATATCTGGAATTTGCGAACATCTGTTGGCGGGAATTTCTTACTAGTATTTTTTGTTTGAAGAGGAAAGTGAATCGAAAATGGAAATTCCATTAAAATTTATGGTATTTCGTAAGCCTCGTTGCCGAAATACGCGCAAACCCTTGCCTGGTGAAATATTTAGTCAAATTTAATAAGGACTTCGTGACGCGGACGATATCAATTTTGCAATTGAATAGAAGTTAACCTTTCACCGTGCTCCAATAATGTCGTATAAATGATTCTGTAAAATTCCGCCTTTATGACCTAAGCCAATTCGTGGCCAAACGTCCCATCCGCGGGTGCTGGATTGTCAATATTTAGACGCTCCTCCTTCAAAGCGCATTGTCGCGGAGTCGAGTTAGTTATCTCCGACTTTCTCCGATCGTAATTAACTTTCGAGTTAGCTCTCGAACAGCCTGTTAGCTTCTAGGAGATGGACGAGTTACTTGATACTTTGGGCGAAGTCGAGAATGGGATGAGGTTATGTTTATATCGCTTTCGGGTGATTCCAACTGATAGTCCTTTGATCTTAGGCTACGGTGTTAAGAACGCCTTCGGGGAAGATGGCTGAATTCGTAACGCCAACGTGGCGAGATTGGTTTTAGCGTCCGTATAGTGGCATTGACGTTTGCGGGGTTGCTTTGTCTTGGCCTGAAGCGTCTATGTTAAGCTGAGAAGTATAATGTATTCGGGACATTGTCGCGTTTGATAACCAGGATATCCACTAAACTGTAATGGCAGGATATCCACTAAACTGTAATGGCTGAATTTAACCGAAATCTTCTAGCTTAGTACGGTGGTGATTAGCCAAGACGTTAATTAATAGACGCTTCGACGAAACGCTAACTCGTTTCGCTGCTCTGGCCCTTCGTAGCCAAACTGAACAACATATTTTCAGTTACCAGAATAACCAAATAAGTCAACTATAATCCATACTCAAGTCACACCAGGTTAACTAGGTTCAAAGATAACGTAAATTTCGTACCCTAGATTTGAAATAATTGCCTCGCGCATAAGTCAATAGCGTTTACCCACTTTCGGCTGGAACTCCGATAAAATTGGCTCCATAGTTACCATGGTAACCAAGGCCAACTTTGATGACGACCTGTAGCGTGAGCTTCGCGTCATCAAAGACGGGCGTGATAGGACAATACAGGTTCGACATTCAGTTTTTACAGCCAATTTTTTTCCATAAAGGGCGACACGTGACGGAAGGGGAGGAGCTACCTGAAATTTGACCCGAATTTTTTAAACGATTCTGTGGACTTTAAAGGCTTGATTTCATTTTTCCAAATGGGATAACAGTGCGACAGCGAGCGTCGATACAAAAAAATCCGTTAACCAACGCCGCCGTGCCACTTTTTGGCGGTTGAATTTAGTAAAGGAAAGCTAATGAAAGGTGTGGCAGACAACCACCAAAACTCGGGGACCACCCCGGGTGGTAAAGGTTCTAGCTTCCCCAATGTATCTAAATGTTTTGCTCATATAAAAACCAGTCCGTTTGTCTGGCGCCAATTTAAACCCAAACGGCAAAGACCATGTAATGAGTAACTTGCACATCCATTTTATGTGTGTCTATACTTCTTAGCGAATCCCTGAGTCGGTTTTAATAGTAAGTTTGTCGACGATTTTTGGTTCCAAATTTTGTGAGCGCGTTTTAGCGTATGGCCATGAAATGAAATACAATAGGATAATGATTTATTCAACACGACGTCCAACTCACTTGCTTTTTACTAGTTTTAAATTATCTTATTTGGCATGATATTATCTCTTACCATATCAACAAGAACGAATCGAAGCAACTATGAAAAATCAAACCAACCCGCACACTATTTTTTAAACTTTGTGGATGGAGCTAATTAACTCAGATGCCCCGTTAGGGTTAATACCTCTGCTATATTTACAGTTACCAGAATTATATTGCAAATTAATAAAGTATTTTAATTTTTAATAATATTTAATTGAATTATATAATTAGAATTTATAAGAATGTGATAAATCAAATTAATAATTTTTAGCATTTAGTATGTAAATATTTAAATTTAAATATTTACCATATTAGTACGAATAATTATCATTTAAATAAATGTAAAATATTGAAATTATTTAATAAATATAAATATTATTATATAACAGTAAAAATATTTAAATGCATTTCACGAAATTTTTAGTAGGACCAGAAAAATAAGTAGTAGATCCTAGGAATATGAAAACTCGGTACCCTGGAATAGAAAAGTGTATTCCCCCACTACGAGCTCCCCTCCCTCTCTACGGCAACGCAGCGCGAGCCAGAATCCCGGATATACGAGTTTAGCGCCACCTTTTCTACATGTTTTTAAAAAATTCGTCTGCTAGTTTTCGAATATTAAAATTCATTGTCTATTCCTACTAAAAACATGGGACTAGAAATACGCGAATAGAAATAGAATCATCCTAGGTACTAGGAGGATTCAAGTAAACCTGGAGTGGTCGTCTCCCGTTTTAGGCGGGGCGGTAAAAAATTCACGGACATAACAAGTATCGCCATCTATCGTAGAACCTTTTCACTTTTAATCGGCTTTTCGTCTGCTAGTTTTTCTATTCGCGTATTTCTAGTCCCATGTTTTTAGTAGGAATAGACAATGAATTTTAATATTCGAAAACTAGCAGACGAAATTTTTAAAAACATGTAGAAAAGGTGGCGCTAAACTCGTACGTCCGCGATTCTGGCTCGCGCTGCGTTGCCGTAGAGAGAGAGGGGAGCTCGTAGTGGGGGAAGACACTTTTCTATTCCAGGGTACCGAGTTTTCATATTCCTAGGTAGATCCGGCCATTACAATACTGTTTCAGCATCGTAGCCAGGGCCACCGAGAGCGGGCCCGGGCCCTGGAAAAACAATACTTTCGGGCCTCAAGAGCTACCTTATTTTTCTAATTAACAATGTTTCGCGGGAGAAGTAGAGTAGAAGCGCTCAAACGCGGGGCCCCAAAGCTTGTACGGGCCCCGGTAATTTGTACCGGCTTCCCCCTCTCTTGTCAGGCCTGAGCGTAGCCCGGATTTTGGTTGGAGGGAGAGCTCCCCCCCCCCCCCTTCCCCTAGGTAGTATAGTAGAATTTGTGTGAACCATTAGCCCCACCAAGACGGCCACCAGGAGGCTTAAGCAATCCTTTATTTCGTTTGAAACGAAAGGTTCCTGAGCTCTGATAATTCCGTTGTAAATTTCCAATTTCTTTTTAAAGGCTTACCCGGAAGCGAAGAAAATGATCCTGGCGAACTCTCTCGAGGGGCTTGTCTGCCGCTAAAGACCAGATAAGAAAAGAAAAAATATACAATTTTGCCTGCTTTGCTTGATATAAAAAATCCTCTTTGAAGTCTGTTTATTTTATTTAATAATGTAGCTTTAAGCTAGAGGAATAACGAAATAAAAAAACCTCCCATTTTCGCTAACGCTAACAAAAAACACCCAAATATTTTTTATGCTCTTCCGTCCAAGCGGAAACATTCGAGTCATTTGATTCTATTTTCTTGGCTCAAAGAAGACGGAAAAACGTTTTTCGACTCATCAAATTCTTTTAATTCTTTAACAGCGACTAAAACTGATAAAAAACGTGATATTTTTTCCGTTCCCCCATCGTACCCTTTGATAGCCTAATTAGAGGGGAACATTTTCCCTTTGAGTAAACGATATTAATAACAGTTAGGCGCGCGCGTTGAAAAAACACTCGCTTTCCACTACTTTACAGTTTTCCCTTCCTTCTAAAAGCGTAGTGTAGATGGCGGCACTAAAGTAACGCGTATGGGTTTCTTTTTGCCATCTTTGGAATTAATATTGATTCCCCGCAGCCAGACCGAGGCCTAGCGCGAAAGGAAGAAGCGACCGAAGAAGAAAAGCCATAGCGGAAAGCGCCGAAACAGGGAGTTCCGCCAATTGGTTTCTGTTCCAACGCGTTTCGCCAGCTAGATAGGGCGCGGAGGGTGGTGTCGGACTGCGGATGACGTTCCCAAGAATATTGGATCGTAACGCTGTCGCTTCTTCGACGCGCGTCGACGCTTTAGTGATTATGGTAGTTCTGATAATGGAGAGAAGTCACGCTGGGATTAACTATCGACAGACTCTCCCCATCCTGACACGATTAGCTCCTTTTATTGGACACTCTTTGTTTTGTTGATCAGCGACTCCAACCCCCGCTGCTGAGCCAGCGACTTTTATTTCGCGTCCATGTCCATCCGGCCATTGAAATTATCACCAGAGATAATATCGAAGACCGTACCCGAAATTCTAATTTAAGGCTAGGGCAAAAACGCCACAACGGTGAGAGTTGACGCAAAAATATTGCACTAGGCCTAACGGGAAATTTTCGCGTCGACGTTCACCGTCGTGGCGTTTTTGCCCTAGTGTAAACCAGCCTTTAGAGAGCTTTCAGATTGACGGTTTTGTAACGAAGCGTTTACTGTAGTGCGCTAATTATAGATGGTTACCATGGTAACTATGGAGCTTATTTTTTCGGAGTTCCGACGGGAAGTGGGTAAGCGCCACTGACCACACGCGAGGCAGATAATTCGAAACTCTTTTTCGGTTTCCCCTTTCCATAAAAACTTGTAGAGGTTAACGGCAAAGATCGAACGAGGGTTTGTAAACTCCCTCGGGCCGAGGTCCAGGGTTAAAAAAATGTTCGGCTCGGCACCGAGCCCGAGGCAACAGTTGAACGTATAGGGTCACAAATCGTGTGCAAAAAAATATATATAACTCTTCCAAATACATAAAAAGAATACAATACAAAACAAAATATAGATTTATTTAGAGCTTGACCAAGGGTATTTTGTTTATCAAATAAAAATACATTTGACAAAATAAAACTTAAAACACAAAGTTAATAAATAACCCCTAATAGAAACAAAGGGGGAAGCGCGTGAAAATTAAATTTCACTTTTCAAATTAAGGCGATATTAATGTTTTTAATGAGGCTCGATTCTATCCTTGGTTAACGGTAATAATATTAATTTATTCATATTCAATCACGAATATAGATCTCCTATGATACTGGCGCCATCGCGTTCAAAAAAAGGCTGACCTTTTAAACCCCATCCACGAGTCCGCCTAAAATTTCGCGTCGATAAATATTTTATGTCCGTTTGATAAGAGCAATTATGGGTAAGAAAAACGTGAAAGCTGCGCTTGAAATTAGTTTTAGTTTATCTAAATGAAATTTAGCGAGTGAAGAATCGCCAAAGGGCCCTGAGCTGGAGAGATTCCTAGTTTAAAACTGCGACAACAGAAAAAGCTAAAGATGCAATATTTAATATTATTCGCGTATTCTACATGTAAACACAAAAACCGAAAGGGCCCCGAAATTTTTACGGCCAGAGGCCTCCAATCGGCTTAAACCGCCTATGGTTTTATTTTTACCATGAGGTTTTAAGAAATTTCCAAAACACGGCAAGGCTAAATAAGAGACCCAAAAACTAACTGAGCAGCACCACACCATGCTTCACTATCGATTGCGTTCTCTTTTGACGGCCTTGAAGCTCAACAATCAGTTCCACCAATTTTGCAAACTATTTGAAATACCAAATATTTTCATTCAAATCGAATATTCTTGAACATTTTAAAGGTCTATTCGATTCAACGAATTGAATATTCGATTTAATATTCGAATATTCGATTTGATATTCGAATATTCGTTTCAGTATTCGAATATTCGTTTCAGTATTTGATCGGATTATTTGATGTAACCAAATATCTCACACACTCCTTTAGTGATACCTAAAATATTTGAATATAACAACCGTTTATTTTTATGAAACTCAATTCAACAAACATATTTTCGATACCAGAATTAGAAATTCCGAGTATGTTTTAAATAAACTTATTAGTTTAATCTACGAGATGGCGCTCCTGAGAGATGGAAGACGTGATACAAAAAGGAGTTAAGCAGCGTATCTAATTTATTATTTAAAACAGCAGACGGTGCGGGTGATTTCTTCTGACAAAGTGGTCGGGAGTGTGGCGTGATTCTCATACGGAAGTTTCATTTAATGTCCAGAGGATCTTCTCGCGGCGGCAGACGCGTGAGTGTTGCATCGCCACTCTTTCTCGTCGGTGAAAGGGGAAATATTCCAGACATTATTCCTCATCGTGGAACGCCAATTTGGGGAACATCATCTTTTCGGTGGCGCTTGATACGCCGCTTGATATCTCGTCCGGAGTAGAAGCATTTTCTCCGCAAAGCCATTACGAGCGAGCTTTCCGGAAGAATGGAGGCCATCGCTCAAGACTGTCAGGAGCGCCGTGTCCTTTACACCTATCTTTATGTCCCCTTTCTCTCGCGGTGCTTCGTCTTTGGCTTGTCGGCCCATCTGCGGGGGATGATCATCATCAGACACCATCTATTTAATCATTGGCCCGAAGCCTATATTTCCCAAGAATAGCTTTCCCTAATATTCAATATAAGCCGCGCCGTCAAAACAACGCTTTCAAAGTTTTAACGCGCTCTTAAAAGCGCCGGATTTTGGGTAATTTATGTTAAATTAATACGAAAAGGTGCTTTTTATTTTATCATAAAATAATATTGAGTGTAAAGCTTAGTTTTCACTAGAATTTTATTGGATGTTGCGCTGTTACGTATTTTAATGGAAACTACATTACGCATCCATGCAGTGGCGGTGCTAGGTTTTTTGGATAAGGTAGACCCCTATTTTTATTGTTTTGAGGGGGCCCCTTAAGAAGGATTTTGAGGGCACTTTTTATTTCCTTAATATGGTTATTCATTATGAAAATTTCAATTTCAATGCTCCTTGTAATAATTTTCTGAGGTAAAGTCCAAAATGCCTTCATTGTTCCTCTTGTTTATGCAATAAGAATTTCGTGGCGGAAATGTGGTTTTTAATTGTTAAAATAAAGTCCTACAGCGTTATTTACAAGCTTTTATTAATATTTATATGTGTTATTAGTGAAGTTTTTTTTTTATAATAATCAGCTAGGCTAATACCCAAGGCACCACCTTAGGCCTAAGTCATCATGCGACTTTTGAAGCCTTAATTCAGGTGGCCGGGTTATAATGCGTAGGAGGGTGGTGGCAAGCCCTGCATGCCACGAGATCGAGCCAACAGCTCCCTACACTCACTATTACCGTTAACCTAAGCAAGTTTTTATGTAGGGTACACGACGATTTCGTTTATTTAGTTATTTCACTTTATTGCCGTTAGGGACTAGTTTCGATTCAGTAGGTGGGTTGTTTCTATACACCCACCGTTGTTATAGAGAACTGGGGCTGGGGGAGCTCCAATAGGCGAAACTATAAAGAAAATTTGGTCTTAACCAACTTGTTAAAATGGGAAAACAAAATCACGTGACTACCATAACACAGCCAACTTCGATTCGGTAACTCGTGTTCATAGTTTGCTGTGCGATGGTAAATAAAAAATATTCCTTCCAGATACTACAAACAGCTAATTAACTTACGCCTTTCTATTACAAAATGTTTTAATTAATAATAATAATTAGATAATTTAGATGAATCGATCAAAATTTAAACCACCATTAGCAAAATAAAATTAATAATAGTTCGTATTTCGTTTTTGTTATAGTCGCGTGTCCGGCTGCATCGAAAATGTTTCCATTTTCCCGTTTGGGCCTTCGGCAAGTTATATTAATTTTCCAGAATTAATTATGCCGCAACTAGTGGCGTAGTCCGTTAATCCCGAGCGTCCCAGAGGCGGATAATATGAAGGGCCTCGTGAGGACGATCACCAATTCCCCAACGGTTAGTTGTTATACTTCCGCCACGGGTGTCCCGTTACTTTTCCCGAATATCTTTTCGCTGGCATAGCTTTTCCACATATCTCACCTCTGATTAATCATATGGACGAGTTGTGTGAATTGTCCCACTCTTCACAATCACTAATAAAAGAGAATAATTAATTACTCGGAAAATAATCATTTCCGCCAAGAAGTTTTGGCATAAAAGTAATACTCACGTTGTCCTTTTTCAAAAAAATAACAAAAAAGGTCGGGTGCAGATTTTCTTGATTTTTGCCTTCAACGGTTGATTTTGATTTTGTGCAGGAGCTAGAACCCTATTTATTCAATGCCTCAGTAGTTCAATGGTGATGGCGTTAGGACCATGTGCACACTTTGAGGGGGACTATGAGTGCACTAATAACCGTACGGAGTTTACTCCGAGTTCTTTTATCTAGCGTCGAATCGCCGCCGCCTCCAGCGCCGAGCCATTTACTTTTCGACACGCCGCCGTCGATAAATTTTGATCCCGGCGCCGAATTTTTTATGTAACTTTATATTTCTTTTTCCTTCAAAAACATTTTGGAATTTTTATCCAAATTTTCAAAAGGGGGGAAAAACTTTTGCCCCTTCGCGATACGCCGCCGCCGACCTATATCCAATCAGCACTATGCTCTACAGGGTGTTTCAAAAGGTTATGCAAAAAGGTTAAGGAGTTGTAGGGGGTAAGAAAAATGCCTGTTTTTCCCCATTTTCCTACGATGAGTTAAAAGAGCGCCAGAGAGCTTCAAAGTGTGGCCTACTAGCCCCTGGAAGTAGGCTGCCACAAGCACAAACCGAGCAACAGGGAAATGGGAACATTAAGGTTTGGGTTCGCGTGATAGGTACAAAAGGACTTTGTAAACAAATCGAGGTAAACAGCGTAAAAAAGTAAACTTAAACCGTATTTAAAGTCCCTGCTGCTTGGTTTTTCACTTGTTGAAGCCTACTTCCAGGGGCTAGTAGGCCACACTTTGAAGCTCTCTGGCGCTCTTTTCACTCATCGTAGGAAAATGGGAAAAAACGGGCATTTTTCTTACCCCCTACAACTCCTTTAAATGTTTGCATAACCTTTTGAAACACCCTGTATATACTCCCCCATTGACTATGTTTGAAGAATGCCCCCTCATTTGGGGATGTGTGACCTGAAGTACGGTGGTTCGATTCCATGTAAAAGCATTTGCAAATTTTCACGACCGAGGTCGAGCGAGTATTTCTGATCAAAAAGTTACTCAAATTAATTCAATCTTTCCTGCACTTAAATAAATGATTTCTCAATTATCATTGCACGGTGAATATTGCATTTCGACGAGAGGATATTCACTCGATCGACTTTCTGAAAGGGAACAAATTTTATAATATTTTAAAAAAATTTTAAATTATATAATAATTTAAGTACAGTTTGAAAATTTTACAAACTTTCTGGTCTGCTATTTTAAGAAAATTTGCAGCCTGATAATATAACAAATTTGTAGTTTGATAATTTAACAAATTTGTAGTCTGATAATTTAACAAATTTGCAGTCTGATAATTTAACAAATTTGTAGTTTGATAATTTAACAAATTTGTAGTCTGATAATTTAACAAATTTGCAGTCTGATAATTTAACAAATTTGTAGTTTGATAATTTAACAAATTTGTAGTCTGATAATTTAACAAATTTGCAGTCTGATAATTTAACAAATTTGTAGTTTGATAATTTAACAAATTTGTAGTCTGATAATTTAACAAATTTGCAGTCTGATAATTTAACAAATTTGTAGTTTGATAATTTAACAAATTTGTAGTCTGATAATTTAACAAATTTGCAGTCTGATAATTTAACAAATTTGTAGTTTGATAATTTAACAAATTTGTAGTCTGATAATTTAACAAATTTGCAGTCTGATAATATAATAAATTTGCAGTTTGAGAATTTTCAGTATTTTCGAGTCTGATATTATCAATGCATTCACTCAAAACACAGTTACACTACAGACAAATGAAAGGGGCAAAACCCTGTATAAACAGACTAATTGCCTGACCAACTAGCTCAATTCTAACTACCACAAGCTGGTGAAGTTAATGTTGTTCGTATGTAGAAAAATAGCGTGTCGTGTCCGCATACATTTGCCGCGTAATACCGCGAAACAAGCGTCCGTTTTTCCCAATACTATTCATTATTTTTGCGAGGAGGATAAAACTTACGTGGCATTTTCCGTAAAATTAAATTGCCACAAGTTTTCTTCCGAAGAATTTCGTTTATGGAAATGGCCGCGCCTGTTGGGTTTCTTCGTGTTTTCGTTTGGAAATATCATCCGAATTTGCATCTGTGGGTATGGTCTGGAATAACATTAGTGCTTCTCATATTAGAAAAAGGACGCTCCTTCTGAACTAGCTTTTTCCTCTCAAAGGAGATTACCAACGTTCTAGCCTACCCCCCTGAAACAAGCCCACTCCAGACGCCGCGACTAACCCCTCTCTTCATAAATTGCCTCAGTTTTTGGAGCCGAAAGAAGTTTTTGTTTGAATTATCCAATTTCCTTCGCTTCGAGATAAATGGATTCCATTTTTCGTTCTCTCCTCATCCAACAATAATATCATTATTTCCGACGAATAGCGTCGCGTCTCATCTACTGTTTTATTTGTATTATTGTTTTAAGCTTCACTCTCTGGCGAAACAAAATCAGTCCGAAATCGATGTTGCTTCCAGCCTACAATTGGCTTATAATGCAAAAAGCGGAAATAAACTTATCAAGCGCTACCAACCTACACTCAGATAATATTTCCGTTCTTCGACCTTTGGAAATTATTACGATATATCGGATTATCTATATTTTCGATAAGATATTCAGATAAGTTGATATGGGTCAAAATGCAAACCAGGGGCGCGTCAAAATTCTAAGAATTCTTCCCTTGATAGTGAAAATTCTAAAAATTTTGACGGTCCTTCTCGCTGGAGGTGATGTAATCTTTTCTCACGAGTTCTCTTGAGAAGAGTGAAAATGCCTCAGAGCATTCTCACTTGGTCAAAAAGGGGGGGATATTATAAATAAAAATGGCAGCTAATATTCTGATAATCAGTTTATTTGATGCTGAAGAAAATAAACAGTATGATATTTTGGTGGACGAAAATGAAATTCAGAGAAAACCGAATGTTAAGTTCATTTCCGATCAAATATTTCTTTTTAAATTATAAATCAAATGTTTTCTTCCTTCAGATATTGTCGTGAAATCGTGTAAAAATAATATTTATTGTCAAAGGCTTAGATTTCAACGTTCGTGACATTCTCGTAAGCCGCCATCTCTAGAAGAATCTGTTTACATTTGACGCTTTTAGCGAGTTCTCACGGGGATAAAAATTCTCACGAAAAACTCTTCTCAAAAGAAGAATTCCTTCTCAGAATTTTGACGCGACCCAGATAGTTTCAATAGTTTATTTTATAAAATAAAAGTGGTCTTGCCCAACTTGTTAAAATGTTGCGCTTGCGTCACAAGACACAGCGTTATTAGTATATTTTGCGCACGAGCGATTTGCACGCGCGCTGAAAAAAACCTATATTCCTCGCGACTGTAACGCGCGCTAGTAGGCTTGTGAAAGTAAGAGACTGTGACGTAAGAGCAACATTTAAACAAGAAGGCCACGTTAGTTTATAAAAAGAACTATTCTAAACTAATCTGAATCCCTTTTAAACCGACATATAGAAAGCGAGATGATTTAATTTGATTTAAATATTAAGTTTTGTTGGGTTTCCCTTGATAAAATGCCCCCCTTATTTGGGGACGTGTGATTTAGAAACTGGAATTTAAAAAAAATTAATTACTGTTTATTTTAATTTACTTTCCACAACATAATATATGTATATACTAAACGTTTGAGTCAGATAACTTAGGATAGTGAGTTAGACCAAATTTACGAACAGATAGCTGCGTGAGAGTGGAATATAAAAGATAAACCTGATCTGATTAACTAATTATCTTCAGATATCTGAAAATTACGACCCGAATAATCTTGAAAAATCCTGGCATACAGGTCTACTTGGTAGAGACGTTATAAAATGCAATATTTAAGTTAATCCCTGTTAATTTATGGGATAAAATTATTATGTCTACAATTCTACCTGTCTAATATACCATTAATTAATAATTAAATATTGTATATTAAATTAAGTCGAAATAGATATTTTCTTAAAGCGTAGCTGAAGAACTTCTATTTGGGTGTACCAGAAGTATATAATATAACTCTAATCAGAAAAGTATGCATCTATAAAAGTAAAAACTTTCATAGGTTCTTATAAGGTTTCTATGGGCACGAATTTCCTGATAAACGGTAGATATATACAACGCTGAAAATGGTCTACATGTACGGGTATTACTCCACCTGAAGACGTAAAATATAAAAATTAAATTGTTGTAACCCGATGTATCCCTTAGGAAAATGGCGGATAAAATTTGATTCAAAAATTAAATCCGAAATTGTACAGATCGAAATTTGACTCGGATCGAAATTAGCATCCAAAAATGTGTTATTTTCTATCCAATTACAACGCTAAAAATGAAACGTTATTCTTATTTAATCAAAATTAATATATCGGGACAGAATTAGTAGAGTCTTGATCTAAATTTAGACATTTTCTTTGATTCGTATTAATTTTAAAAAATAATCTGGAACTTAATAATAATAATCAGCTAGGCTAATAACCAAGGCATCACCTTAGGCCTAAGTCATCAAGCGACTTTTGAAGCCATTGATTCAGGTGGCCGGGTTACAAGGAGGGTGGTGGTAAGCCCCGCAAGCCAACAGCTCCCTACACTCACTATTACCGTTGCGAAGGTACAGTCCCGATCAAAAATTTCTGGCCGTTTTCTCTTGGCAGCTATTTTATTTCTGTTTTAGGCACAGTGGCGTAGCCAGGGGGGGGGCATGTGCCCCCTGTGCCGAAACGTATGGTCGTACGTACAAATATTTTTATTTTTTACTTTTTTTTCAATGGTGTCCCCCCCTTCGAAACAAAATCCTGGCTACGCTACTGTTTAGGCATTAATTTTCACTGCATTTTATTTTCGTGAGGGTATTCTTTCATAGAAGCCCTCATTCGGCTCGCTACCTAAAACAGAAATAAAATGGCTGCCAATAGAAAACGGCCAGAAACTTTTGATCGGGACTGTACACGTTTCAAATTGAATAACAAAAGGAGGTGAAACTTTACTCTAGAGAAAATATGATTTACTTTTGACGTTCAAATTCCGGAGTCGTCTTAAAATGGCTCGGTAGCGGGGACCTAGAGCGACTCCTTTTGAAAAGTGTATCAAAGAAGTCTTATTTCCAGTCGATAGAATAGAACATCCCGCTGCTCGAACGGGGTTCGCGTACCTTTCCCCTCTGGGTGTCTCTTCACCTACTACACTCCAACGTTCCAATCTTCCATTTTTCTGCCCCGCCTCCATCCCTATTCACGTCGCCTCTTGAGCCTCTCGTTTCTCCGATGGATCTCCTTTTGGAAATTGTCGCGGGGGTCCCTTCCCTACTCCTTGTCACTTTACAAAAGTTTTGTCGACGCTCTCTATCTTAAGAGTGTCGCGTCACCTCGCTGCCAGCTCGAGGTTGTCTCCGCTCTATCCATACCGAAGCTTACTCTACATTGACGAAACGCGCCTAACCCGACAATCTACGGAAGACTCTGTGGTTGGTTAGCGAACGGACGCGGCGACTTTGTAACGTGTAATCGTTATTCTTCGTAGTTTGTAGCAGACGTTTCGGAGTGGCTGTATAGTGGGAAGGATTTTTGAAAAGGAACCGCGAACTTATTGATTTTCGGCCGTCTTCGCTGAGGGAGGGGAGATTTTTCCGGATTGATATATATTCTGAACGTCTAAGCTCTATCCTTAAACCGCACCCGGTTTGAATTGCGGTGTAGGAAACCTCCGGGTGGAGGAAAGGGGTTTTTGTTATTGTGTGCCATTGGTGCGCGCGTGAATTTCTCTTTTTCTTTCCATTTTTGGGCCGTCTTTGAAGTTGAGGATCATCCTTTACCATAATGGTCCCCGCGGGGGGGGGGGCGTAGGCGTCTTTATAGGACCCCCCACTACCGCGCCAAGTTTTTAAAAACCGATATTTTCAGAAGAACATTTCGAGACGGGATTTATATCTGGGCGTCAAACTGTGTACGATATTATAAATGGAAGGAGGATGAAAAGGCGCGCCGCGTATAAAAGTTCCTGGCGCGTGCCTCTCATTTCTCACCATTTGCCCAACTTCGTTAATCCGCCCGCCACTACTTTGCTATTTTTAAGCCATGTTTTTAATATCGAGTTGGTAGAAACTTTGCTTATCCTTTATGTATTCCCTTTTTGATGTTATAAGCTTAAGAATCCTGTATGAGAGAAGGATGAGAAACGAGCCTTAAAACTAGTTACTTGATTTGTCCACGGTTTCGCTAATTTGGTACAAGGATCCTGTATGAGAGAAGGATGAGAAACGGGTCTTAAAACTAGTTACTTGATTTGTCTACGGTTTGGCTACTTTTCTACCAGGACCCTGTACGCGAAAAGGATGAGAAACGGGTCTAAAAACTAGTTACTTGGTTGGTCCACGGTATCGCTACTTTTGTACAAGGATCCTGTATGAGAAAAGGATGAGAAACGGGTCTTAAAACTAGTTACTTGAATGGTCCACGGTTTCGCTACTTTTCTACAAGGATCCTGTACGCGAAAAGGATGAGAAACGTGCCTTAAAACTAGTTACTGGATTTGTCCACGGTTTCGTTACTTTTGCACAAGGATCCTGTACGCGAGCGGGATGAGAAATGGCCCGTAAAACAAGAAGTTTGATCTTCCTACCTATTCATAGTATTTGTCATCTGTACGTGACACCACTATATTCGTCCCCTTATAGCCTGTGAAATACTAAATTTAAAAGAACTTGAACTTTGGGTAATTTTTAAACTTTAATCTAGTACTTTCATCTAACCATTTGGTTGTCACTTACCTATTTAACTCAACCTGGCGTCAATTTATAGCTTTCCATTTTGGCATCGTATCGTGTTATCCTTAATATTTCAGAATTTACTTTTAGACGAGGCCTAACTTTTTAACGAAAATTTTTGCGGAAAACTCTAGAAAGTTTCAACCAAAATTTTACCTTTTTGGGTGAGTTTTATCGTAAATTTTTACGTTCATTTTTACGCTTCGGAATATATCGCGGTTTCCACGGCGGTTCGTCGCAACTTTAAACGTATACGTACAAAAAAGCTCACGGAAGGCATTATCTTAGACGTTTGGAATCGGCACGGTACCGTAGTTTTAACGACGTTTGTCCCCAAGTCGCTCGTAATAAGGCTTCAAAACCACCTTATGGGCCCCTCCGCTCTCTTAAACTTCATTTCCTTACGAAAGAATGAGCAACACCCGAGAGTCCTCTTAGCAATTTTAATTCGTACGATAGAAGGCACGCGTTAACTGCACCCTTTTCGTAGCCTTTACGCGAAGAGACAAAAGCGTAACGTAGAACTCGCGTAAACCCATAATGGAACAAAAGCCTAACTTAGCCGGAATTAATTAAGAACGAAATGAGTTGACGCTCCACTCGACGCGCGCGTTTTTACTCGTGGACATTTCCCCGAGCATCCCATTGTTACATTAGCGATGGAACGCCAACCTAAAATGAAAAAGTTTTATTTGTTAGTCAGTTTATAGCGCTTCCGGCCAAAAAGAATGAAGAATTATCGCGCTTCCATTCCCCAGAGTTCAGACGATGACGAGCGCTCCAGTCCAAAATATTCGGGATTCTTTCCGTCGGGGGTCCGGCTAAACCGCCCGTAAAAGAGAGCGAGCTAGTTTGGCGAAAGTCTTCTCTCAATTAAACTCTCATCAGGGTCAGGAGGATAAATGACCTTCTCTTTCAAGTTTTCTAAGACGTTCTTTGGTTTTTGCTCTCTTTTGGCTCCCTACCTCCGCCGTCCGGGATGGTCGACGCAGTGGGATTTGGTGTGTCAAGAGTCTTGGCTCCCTTCCTTGTCGCTGTCACTCTTCCACATCGGGGGCTGCGTAGGACAATGCCTCTATTGTCTCCTCGCTTACAAGTTCGTATTTTTCATATTTCTCTTATTCGTTTCTCTCTCCTATTTTTTGTTTATCTTTTGTTTGACCTCGAATCTAAAGGGTTATTTCACTAGAAATAAAAAAACGCAAAACTGACAAATTAGTTTTTTTCTGTCGTTTCTTTTGGTTGGTTTGAATTTAAATGCGGGGTAAAAGACTTTGAAATTTGTGTTTGCGAAATGTCATTAGAGAGGTTAAGCAGAGCACTCTAGAAGTTTGAATAATAACGTCAGGATCGAGGGGCAGGTCACTTCCATTTTGGGTGCGTCTTAGTCATAGTAAAATGATTAAATCAGGGTAATCGTGATTAAATCAGGGTAATCAAGATTAGAAAATATAATCACGATTTAAACGAGATTTAATCATTCTAATCATGGTCTAATCTTTTTAATCAGGATTTAATCATTTAAATGAGATTTAATCATTCTAATCATGATCTAATCATTTTAATTAGATGTAATCATTTTAATTAGATTTAATCATTTTAAACAGATTTAATCATTTTAATCAGATTTAATCACTTAATTATGATTAAATCAGATTAAAACATTCTAATCATGATTAAACTCGATTTAATCAACTTAATCGTGATTAAATCAGATTAAAACATTCTAATCATGATTAAACTCGATTTAATCAACTTAATCGTGATTAAATTGAATTTAATCAAAATAATCACGATTAAATCGGATTTAATCTTTTGAGGGGTGCGTCGTTAATCAAGGAAGTGACCTGCCCCTCGGTCGGGATTCAAACGGTTTACTTTCCCCGTTTGCACTTCGGAGTCGAATATTTCGGTCGACCTTACGTGTACGCATCGTAATATATTTATATAATAATCAGCTAGGCTAATACCCAAGGCACCACCTTAGGCTTAAGTCATCGAGCGACTTTTAAAGCCTTTAATTCAGGTGGCCGGGTTACAATGCGTAGGAGGGTGGTGGAAAGCTATTCATGGCACGCGAGCCAACAGCTCCCTACACTAACTAGTGTTTAAATAAAATTACTGTTCATTATAATTTTCAACTCAACAAATCGTGACAGAGCTATGACAACTTATTATTTTAAAAGCGTAAGTACTTGTTTGAATTGAAATACATGTACGCCTAGGCCTTGTACTATCAAAGATAATATAGAACTCCGTACCCTAGATTCGAATTCTGAGAGCTTTCCGATTGTCGGATTTGTATCGAAGCGTTTACCCACTTCCGGCACGTCACCTCCGAAAAATTGGCTTCCATCGATCGCTGCCGTAGCCTTATCTATAGTCGGTTGCCTGTGGATAATTTTGTTCGGAGTTCCGGAGAGTAGTTTGTAAACGCTATTGAGTTCGCGCGAGTCTTTTATTTCGAATCTAGGGTACGAGGCTTACATTATTGTTGGCGAAATAAGTACGAGTATACAAAGAGAGACATTTGCGGTGCACCCGGGCACACGACGAAATAAATAGTTGGATTTGGACACCACTCATACTCATACATAACGCCTGTTTTAGTATTGTTCAAACTACGTTTTTAATTCTTCGGGTACCCTGTGTTAGCGAAAGATGTGCAATTTGTTAAAATTCGATTGCAAATGTACTTGATTGCGTTAGCCGGCGAACTGAAAGCGCGCTTAACCGATTTTAAAGTATGTGGGCCGGCGTTGGGGGGGGGGGGGGGTAAGCGGGGCAAAAGTACCCCGGACCCGGGCCTCCGAAAGGGGCCCGACGGAACGGGTGCCTAACTAAAATTATCTCACTATTTCCAAAAAACCAAATTTTGGAGTAAAAATTACCTGGGGCCAAAAATCCTAGCACCAGCCCTGTGTTTCTCCTCCAATTTCGAGGTACTCCCGACGTAGTTATAACTTCTAGAGCGCTTTGCTTAACCTCTATATTGTAAAGCTGAGTTTTTAGTTTGGGGTTCACTTTCTGAAGGTTTGTTTCACTAGAATACGGATAAAAAATAGCTTAGTTTTTGTTCAAAAAAACTATGAATTGTTTTGCAATATTCGTGCTAGCATAAGTCAATATAATTATATTTCATAAGAGCTATTTGTGGAATTGACTACGTTATCAGCACCCCTAGCGAAAAAATACGGAAATTAAGTGGCTATTTTCAGAAGGAAAAGACAAGAAATCTTAACTTACAAAACAAAATGGTCAATACTGAATCAATGGAATTTTCCAAATTTAAAAACTGTTTGAGTAGTATAGACCCATAACAAAAGATAATGAAATGATTTAATATAATGAAATGATTTAATATAATGAAATGATTTAATATAATGAAATGATTTAATATAATGAAATGATTTAATATAATGAAATGATTTAATATAATGAAATGATTTAATATAATGAAATGATTTAATATAATGAAATGATTTAATATAATGAAATGATTTAATATAATGAAATGATTTAATATAATGAAATGATTTAATATAATGAAATGATTTAATATAATGAAATGATTTAATATAATGAAATGATTTAATATAATGAAATGATTTAATATAATGAAATGATTTAATATAATGAAATGGTTTAATATAATGAAAGGATTTAATATAATGAAATGATTTAATATAATGGAATGATTTAATATAATGAAGTGATTTAATATAATGAAATGATTTAATATAATGAAATGATTTAATATAATGAAATGATTTAATATAATGGAATGATTTAATATAATGAAATGATTTAATATAATGAAATGATTTAATATAATGAAATGATTTAATATAATGAAATGATTTAATATAATGAAATGATTTAATATAATGAAATGATTTAATATAATGAAATGATTTAATATAATGAAATGATTTAATATAATGAAATGCTTTAATATAATGAAATGATTTAATATAATGAAATGCTTTAATATAATGAAATGATTTAATATAATGGAATGATTTAATATAATGAAATGATTTAATATAATGATAGTTAAGCGTAACTTTTAGAATTAATGGTTAGGAATATTAATTGTTAATAATTTACTAAATTTAAATATACGTAAAGCTATTGCGTATCAAAATAATAAAACGTAAAATAAATGAAACTGGTAAGTTGTTAAAATACTTACACCACGGCTTATATAGACAGGTTAGAACTCGGTGTACTTTCATACGTACTAAAGAAGGGGGACTAAAAAACTATGAATTG
Source organism: Leiobunum rupestre (assembly GCF_980474605.1). Lineage (NCBI taxonomy): Eukaryota > Metazoa > Arthropoda > Arachnida > Opiliones > Sclerosomatidae > Leiobunum > Leiobunum rupestre. Next base: position 11,933,657 of record NC_143392.1, on the reverse strand, counting down.
TTTTGCAATATTCGTGCTAGCATAAGTCAATATAATTATATTTCATAAGAGCTATTTGTGGAATTGACTACGTTATCAGCACCCCTAGCGAAAAAATACGGAAATTAAGTGGCTATTTTCAGAAGGAAAAGACAAGAAATCTTAACTTACAAAACAAAATGGTCAATACTGAATCAATGGAATTTTCCAAATTTAAAAACTGTTTGAGTAGTATAGACCCATAACAAAAGATAATGAAATGATTTAATATAATGAAATGATTTAATATAATGAAATGATTTAATATAATGAAATGATTTAATATAATGAAATGATTTAATATAATGAAATGATTTAATATAATGAAATGATTTAATATAATGAAATGATTTAATATAATGAAATGATTTAATATAATGAAATGATTTAATATAATGAAATGATTTAATATAATGAAATGATTTAATATAATGAAATGATTTAATATAATGAAATGATTTAATATAATGAAATGATTTAATATAATGAAATGATTTAATATAATGAAATGATTTAATATAATGAAATGATTTAATATAATGAAATGATTTAATATAATGAAATGATTTAATATAATGAAATGATTTAATATAATGAAATGATTTAATATAATGAAATGATTTAATATAATGAAATGATTTAATATAATGAAATGATTTAATATAATGAAATGATTTAATATAATGAAATGATTTAATATAATGAAATGATTTAATATAATGAAATGATTTAATATAATGAAATGATTTAATATAATGAAATGATTTAATATAATGAAATGATTTAATATAATGAAATGATTTAATATAATGAAAGGATTTAATATAATGAAATGATTTAATATAATGAAATGATTTAATATAATGAAATGATTTAATATAATGAAATGATTTAATATAATGAAATGATTTAATATAATGAAATGATTTAATATAATGAAATGATTTAATATAATGAAATGGTTTAATATAATGAAATGATTTAATATAATGAAATGATTTAATATAATGAAATGATTTAATATAATGAAATGATTTAATATAATGAAATGATTTAATATAATGAAATGATTTAATATAATGAAATGGTTTAATATAATGAAATGATTTAATATAATGAAATGATTTAATATAATGGAATGATTTAATATAATGAAGTGATTTAATATAATGGAATGATTTAATATAATGAAGTGATTTAATATAATGAAATGATTTAATATAATGAAATGATTTAATATAATGAAATGATTTAATATAATGAAATGATTTAATATAATGAAATGATTTAATATAATGAAATGATTTAATATAATGAAATGATTTAATATAATGGAATGATTTAATATAATGAAATGATTTAATATAATGAAATGATTTAATATAATGAAATGATTTAATATAATGAAATGATTTAATATAATGAAATGATTTAATATAATGAAATGATATAATATAATGAAATGATTTAATATAATGAAATGATTTAATATAATGAAATGATTTAATATAATGAAATGATTTAATATAATGAAATGATTTAATATAATGAAATGATTTAATATAATGAAATGCTTTAATATAATGAAATGATTTAATATAATGAAATGCTTTAATATAATGGAATGATTTAATATAATGAAATGATTTAATATAATGATAGTTAAGCGTAACTTTTAGAATTAATGGTTAGGAATATTAATTGTTAATAATTTACTAAATTTAAATATACGTAAAGCTATTGCGTATCAAAATAATAAAACGTAAAATAAATGAAACTGGTAAGTTGTTAAAATACTTACACCACGGCTTATATAGACAGGTTAGAACTCGGTGTACTTTCATACGTACTAAAGAAGGGGGACCGTTACGTACTGCTGGCCCATGGACCAGGAATCTAAAGGGACTCACTGTTTCAGATATTTGGACACGGTAGGCGTGGCTTAAATCGGAAGGCTTACTGAGGTACACCAGCCGCTTTGAAGCGCTTCAAGAGTTCGGTTCATCTATCACTACGAGAGGCTTAGTCGGGGCTTAGGTAACAGTATATGTGCGAGAAATTGAATTAAATTTTTAAATGAAATAGATTCCAGTGAATTTGATAAAATAAAAACCTCAACCATAAGCGGCTTGCTGGTTGTAACCCGGCCACCTGAATTAAAGGCTTTAAAAGTCGCATGATGACTTAGGCCTAAGGTGGTGCCTTGGGTATTAGCCTAGCTGATTGTTATTTGTATTATTATTTTTACTTAACACCATTACTTAAACCTTTAAAGCAGCGGTTCCCAAAAGGTGTTCCGCGGAACCCTGGGGTTCCGTAAAAGGGTCACAGGGGTTCCGAGAATTCGCAGCGCGGCCATCTTTGTTTGTGTCAAGACTTTAAAATGAGTAAAAAAAATTAGTTGGGGTTCCGCCAGAATTAGGTGGATAATTTAGGGTTCCATAGCAAAAAAAATGGGAACCGCTGCTTTAAAGAACCAATTTCAAAAATAAAAGTTCTATAACTTACTAAGCCTAATCATTTAACCCACAACAACGGCGCCATTTGGTCAAAATTGAACGTGAACGCTCCAGCTTTTCTCTACGAAACTACATCGGAAATCGACTTCAGCTACGCCAAGTTTGTCCACATTGAACTAAAATTATCCGTGATTTTCCTTTTCGCAGTATTCACGCGTGCTTTTCAAATCCTGAACAGTGAGCCCTTAGATTCTTGGTCCATGACTGGCCTTTTACCCCATTGGGGGGAAAGTACTAATCATTATTATTATTTTAAATGTAAGTATAATATAATTATAACTAAAGCAAAAATTGCGGTTTTAAAATACTATTTTCGTACTTTAAAAATTATATTTTAATTATAAATAACTAAAATTAGAATGCAGGGGACGCTACTAACGGGCCTCTACTCCTAAAGTGCGAAAAATGTTTACCACGGCTTAGCCTAGTGTCAGCTAGCAAGGTTAATACCCAAGGCACCACCTTAGGCCTAAGTCATCAAGCGACTTTTGAAGCCTTTAATTCAGGTGGCCGGGTTACAATACGTTTACTAAATCGCTAAGCCTAGGCTATTTCAGAAATATATGATTTAAGCCTAATACACATTCCTCCGCCTAATTTTTCAAAGACTTGTTTATTTAATAAACAATGTGATGAAGTAACATAATTATTAACCTCTACACTCCTATTTCATTGAATTAAGAATAAAAAAACCACGAATTTAATGCGTAAGTAAAAATTAGTTATTTATTTAAAATAAATAAAAACAAAGCCGACTAGTTTCGACACAACATTGTGTCATTGTCAAGGCGATAAAGAAGAGCGGCGAAAAGTTATTACAATATATATACAAAACTATTTATCAAAACTAGAGATAACAAGTTTGCAAGCCAAAATATACCTCTCCTCGGAAGAATGGTCCCTAGTGGTATTAATTTCTCGACACGACCCCCAAAGATATCTCCACAATTCAGAGTTATTTACGAAAAACGTATTCTCGGTTCAAACCCTGCCCGGTATAAAATTTTAATTTTAATTTAAATAATTTAAATGAAACAATCGAGTTTAATTTATTCAGAATATTATAAATTAAGTAGTTACAACAGCGAGTTAGACTTACTAAAACAATGCACAATTGAATTTAACCCTTTTTACAGTACATGTTTATCAGTTTAATATAATACTAAGCAAATTTTAATGAAATAAATATCTACAGATGGTAATTGTATTTTTCTCGCTTACGAAATACTTGCCGCATCTTTAACGCTCATTTTATTTCAACACTCGTAGACTTCCAGTTGACGTTGTGACACATACCGCATGAAAAAGACCAATGCCGTCCAATTTCCAATATCATATAATGACTCACACACCCAGGAAATCATTGACTGCGTTAGAAATCGTAGATATCCAAATATCCACATCAAATATATTTACAAGAAGCAAAAACCTTACCATCAACAAAGCACAGAGAGCCACTTGACTAACCGCCAGCTCTTAAAGCAATAAATTATCGTCTTTGAATTAACACAACTATATATAGGTCGTTAATAATACCTGTAAATAAATAACAAAAAACTAACAAAGTGGACCACCCACAGGGTCTACCCTTTAACCCTCTTATCTCGGCTGACTGCGCTAAAACAAGATTTAACCTTTAAAATTTCATTCGTAAAAAAACCAGATTAGGCCTTCATAAATTCATTAATAAAAAACCAGATTAGGCCTTCATAAATTCATTAATAAAAAAACCAGATTAGGCCTTCATAAATTCATTAATAAAAAAAGACTTTATTACCTATTATGCTTACGATGAGTGTCTTAATTTCAGTGAACCTAAGCAGCTATCGGTGGTTCTGTGGTAGAGCGCACGACTGCGAAGCCGAATGGTCTGGGTTCGAAACCTGGGTGGCGCATTTGTTTTTAATCAATAGAGAAACGCTAAATTAGAATTTCTTCGATGCAATACAGTAATTTCAATTTCAATTCTATTTCAATTAAACAAAAAATTTCCTACTCTATTAAATACGCTTCCGATAAAGCTGAAGGTCTAATTTTCAATAAGGCGTAACAAGTGTCGGTGGTTCTGTGGTAGAACGTCCGCCTGTCAAGCAGGAGGTCTCGGGTTCAAATCCCGCCCGATGCGATCGCAAATTGATACTAAGACGAATACCGTGTACAACTGGTGGAAACCCTGCCATTGGACGTTGAGAGGTAGCGTTACACTCAGCACTCGGTCCGTCCCAAAATCATTAAGAAGAAGTTGGAGAGAAAACGCCCATATAAACACAACAAACTCAACATGCACGACCATCAGAACACAAACACAACAAATTCAACACTCACATCCTACGCATGAACATTACAAAAACGTAACACACCAACCGTCACGACGGTGAGCGAAAAAACACCATCCAAACCAAACCGCAAATGCATCCGTTAACGCTCACCGTCACACGGTGGTTTTGCCAACCCTTCGAGAAACTGCGCACGCAGTGATTACACTTTGCACCGAAAATGCGAACGCGTTCGCAGGCCTGACAGACAGACAGACCCACAGACAGACACGGTGATTGTATAACCCCTTCGGAGAGGTAAAAATTGTTAAGTAAACATTCGAATTTTAAATATGTTTATCACGAGTCACGACTCAAGGACCATATTCCATAAAAATACAAAAAAACTATCTAAAAAATAGTTTCATTCAATATATATAGTAGGCGCGTCGAACGCCATAATTCCCCTGGGCCGCCATCTTACAGCTCGTAACGGTCCCCCACCAAAAATCCAATACATTTTCAAGCGCTAAAAATAAGCAGACTACCAAATATGGCCTATGAAAATCTGTTAAATTTGAGATCTGCTTTGTCTCCCCTAAACGATATCTTCTAAGCTGACACTCCTGTCAGGGGGGCGGATGTATTTATGCTCCTAGATTTAAAGGTAAACAGACACACTTAATCAAGAACCGATTTACGCAATAGAGAGTTTCAGCCAACCATTTCTAGGCGTAAACGCGAACGTCTACGCCAGATCCGGGAAATTTATATGACGGGAACACCGAAATCCGGCATTTGAAAAAGCAGACGACGAGTGAAAGTAACAACAAAGGCCATTTATTTTAACTAGTTAGGTCGTACAGCAAACAAAATGTTGCCTATCTCTTTTTTTAAATCAACTTTTATTGGGTGCATCGTGGGGATTCGCGGCCTTCACACCTTTTTTTTTTTTTCAAAGTTAGAGAGATGTATCCTATTTGAAACATACATGTAGATAGCGCGAAACGTGAGAAATTTGAAACAATGTTTACTGAACGAAATTTTGACCCATACGTCCGAAAGAAACGTAGACAGTTCGCGTTTACGTCTAGTAATGGTTTGCTGAAACTCTATTAAAGAACTTGGAACTGTAACTTCTTGCTCCGGTGCTACCGACGCCCCATTTCAGGCTCCATTTTCATATTTAGGTCTAGAGCGCCATCTCTTGAAAGAAATACGAAATAGTATTCATAAGGTTTAAAACAGTTTTACTTGTTCTATCCTTACGCTAACAGATTATAAGATTATTAAATAGAGATACAAATTATAGCGTAAGTTAACGGTAATAGTTAGTGCAGGGAGCTGTTGCCTCGCGTGGCATGAAGGGCTTTCCACCACCCTCCTACGTATTGTAACCCGGCCGCCTAAATTAATGGATTTAAAAGTCGCTTGGTGACTTAGGCCTAAGGTGGTGCTTTGGGTATTAGTCTAGCTGATTGTTATTAAAAAGCTTTTTTTTTAATTACATAATTACAATATTCATACAATAAAAGCATTAATTATTTATTGTATGAATATTTTATTTATGTAATAAAAATAGTTTTTTTTTTAACTTACGCAATAATTCGTGTCTCTATTTAATAATCTTTAAAAGTATTCATAAGTATTATTATTCTAATTATTACAAATATATAATTTGTATAAATACGTTATATTTTTTTATATTAATATATAGCATATTAATTACATTTCATTTATATTATTTTGTTGATTTCATTTATATATATTATTAAATTTAAATCATCAATAATTAATATAATAAAAAAATTACTTATTTTAGCTTAAACATTCGCGATACAGTATTTTACAAAAGTAGATATAAATTGGGAAAGTTATTATAAATACTTTCGATTTCGGTCAATAGAAGGCGGCATCTGCATCCTAGTTCCATCTTATCCCTCGCGTAAATCGGTTCTTGAATTAATTATAATCGTATGATGCCAGCGTATCTCTTTATTTGGTTGTTTAAAAAATCGGTTTTTTTTTAACTTATTTTATAGATAAAAATCTTGATTTGTGAATTTTAATCAAAAGCGTGTTTTTGAATTCGGCGTTAGGTTCGGGCGTCGAATCTGTTTCTTCATCTTTCTGAGTTTGCAGTCGTCGATGGGGATCGCGGCGGCTTTCGCGCCATCTTTCGGAATTTTCTCTCTGATTAGGCTCGGCGTTGGATTAACCGCCTTCTCTGTCATTTCCACTCCGGGGAAACTGGGTAAGAATTCCAACTCTTTTTCCTAATAGATAAAAATCCTACCCCTCACGGGTTAAAATCTTATGATCTTATTAATTATAATACCACTCCCCGTCGGCACTCTTTGTCCCCAAAAACCGCTAGCGACCCTATACGGCAAAAAAACCCTTAAAGTAACCGGGTGATATTTCTTTTCGCGTTTTAAGAAATTCCTTTTAAAGTTTTCGATTTTTCTTGTACATCTTGAAAGGAAAATAACTTTCGAGATTTTTTGTTTGAGAATAGGAAAACTTTTACATTTATTTTCTTTAGAGCGCAATAATATGATCTTTATAGTTCGATGGCCTTGAGGGTTCCTTTTCAAACTTTTTATTTCCTTTTACCATCTTAAAAGGGAAATTATATCAGAAGTATAAAAGATATCTTTTATGAGAGACGTATTCCTTGTACGAAGTCGGCCATTTCATTACAGGCCTTATTTAAAATAGTACAGGCAAGAGGGCCTGCACGTGCTCATCAGCTCGAGACGTCGCGTGCACTTGACCGCGTGAAGCAGCCTTGCATGCGCTATTTGAAATCAGACCTGTAATAAAATGGCAGCTCTCACAAATAAGGATATAAAAGAGTGTATATAATTATTGTTATAATAAAAATACTCAGCTAGGCACCACCTTAGGCCCAAGTCATCGAGCGACTTTTAATGCCTTTAATTCAGGTGGCCGGGTTACAATGCGTAAGAGGGTGGTGGAAAGCCCTTCATGCCACGCGAGCCAACAGTTATCTACACTCACTATTATCATTAACCTCTACAAGTTTAAGGAAAGGGGTACCCGAAGATCTCGGGGGAAAACCCCTTTAACCAGTGGGGATATAACTCGCAACTCAACACGGAGAGAGTAGTTCCGAGTTTTCACCCAGTGCCACAAGCTGGGATCGAACCCGGCTCCAGTGGCGGCGTAAGGGGGGTGAGGGGTCGGTCCGCCCCGGGTACCAGGGTAGCCAAGGGTGCCATCGGAGAAGCTCGAGGGGGGGGGGGTGCACAACAGAACGATTAAACTTGAAGAAGACGTTCCGGTGAAAACTTCTGCATAGTCCTGGGGGGTGTCACAAAACACTGCCACCGCCCCGGGGACCCAGCCTTCTTAAGCCGCCACTGCCCGGCTCTTCTTGCTGCGAGGCGAAAGTGCTAAAAATAATAAATAATAATTATCAGCTAATGCCATTAATTCAGAGAGCTGGGTTACAATGCGTGGTGAGTAACCAACAGCCCCCTACACTCGTAGCGTTTTCCATTTGACTACTTTAGAGAGCTCTGATTGCTTTGATCAACGTTTTATATGTTCCATTTGCGTGCTCGGATCTGCTCCGATCAAGTTTCACGTGTTCCATTTCGGGAGCTCCGAGATTGACCAAAACCGATCGTACGATTTCGACTGATCAACGGAACAAATTTTTGCGTGTTCCTTTTAGATTTTTTCGCAAAATGGCAGACCAAGGATTAGAACGACGCGAATATTCAAATTACTAGCAGACGAAATACAACAAAGCGGGGGAATATGTTACTGTAATGTTCCATTTGCGGTTTTACTCTAGTCGATCATGTATGACGTCAGAGACAGATTCGGAGCGAATCTCGAGCAATCAAATGGAAAACGCTATCACTATTACAATAAGTCTATAATATTGTTTCATAAGTTTGTCACTTTGGGGAGTATTTTACTGAGAGCTAATAACGTAGTGACGTCATCACAAGAAGAAAATCTCCCCCTAGCGAGGCGCTGTCAAGGACTACGTGTGATGCGTTAGCAGGCAGACGCAAAACGACCACGAATCCCGTAATGCAGTCTGTGAAACTTTTGCATGTGAAGAATAGGAAGTGTCACACTTATGTTTCAATATTATACACTTATGCTATTACCGTTAACTTCAACAATTTTTTATGGAAAGGGGAAACCGAAGAGCTCGAGGGAAAACACCTTTAATCAGTAGGGAGAGAACTTGCAAACAACGCTAATGGTATAATAATAATCAGCTAGGCTAATACCCAAGGCACCACCTTAGGCCTAAGTCATCATGCGACTTTTGAAGCCCTTAAATCAGGTGGCCGGGTTACAATGCGTAGGAGGGTGGTGGCAAGCCCTGCTTGAAATGTGTATTTGTTAAAATAATGGAAACTTTTCACTTGTACGGTATGCAACAAGATTTTCCTTTTACCCAGGTAGCTTTTTATTTACATAGTAAGGCTTAGCAAAAACGCGAGGTTTTATTTACAGGTGAAAAGTTTCCAATATTTTAAGAAGCACTATATAAACAGTGACTCGCGGGTCCTGGCTCTCGGAAATATTACTTCTTGGTGATTTCCTTGAAGATGTTTTATTTTTAGCGCCTATTGAATCCGGGTTATAATTCATGTCAGTGGGTTAGCATTTAAAATATTTATCCTTGTATAGCAAAGTTCATCTCTGAATCGATCCCTATTTGTTAAGATAAACCGTACAGAAAAGAATTACTTACAATATAACCTATTTCGGAACAGGACAGGGATAAAGCGAGCTTGTTTTACCGCAATTTCTCTTCAATGTTTCTTTTCTATACGTCCGTCTCTCCCTCGGGTCTGGGGATTTGGTATAGCTTTGGAACTGACCGGTAAGAGCCATAGAGTCCGAATTCTGCTTTTGCTCTCCGCCGCTAGGGGCGTCGGCGTTTGTCTCTTAGCCGGAGTGGCGTTTCTCATCAGAGACTGGTCTCACTTGGCCCTTTCGACCTCCGTGCCCTTCGCCGCCTTCCTCCTCTACTGGTGGTAAGTCGCGCACTTTTTACCAAATCGATTTACTTTCTTTTTTTTCGCGTCTACTTCCTTCTCCATTTCCGGGTTTCGTTCTTATTGGTTATCCGTAATATTCCCAATAACAGTATTTCCCGGTAGAAGGGCTGGAAAGCTGGACGAGTGATCTTAAAAGCCGCCTGATAATACGATTAGGGCCTGCACGCGCCCGTTTAGTTCGCCAGAACAGCGGAACTTCTCCGAAGTCTAATTCGATTAGTTTGTCGTAAATATTCTTGTTGGAAACTATTTTTAATGGTTTTGGGTTTGCTACTATACTTTGAATTTCGGAGCGGTCTATACCTAGAGACACTTAATACTAGGGCGGATCTACGCGAAGGAATTCTTAAATTTTTAGCGTGAAACGCCGGGTTGGCGGTCGGGCCTTAATTTAGGGTGGGGTGTTCCATTTCCGTTGCCAATAATTCAGTAGTCCGCTAGGGTCTTGCCGGAGTCCCCGAGGTGGTTACTATCCAGGGGAAGGTACGAGATGGTTGGTCAGATGCTTACGTCCGTCGCCCAGACCAACGGCAAGTGCCTCCCGCCTGATTATATCCTAGCTCTCAAGGTAAGCGCACTTTTCTCCTTCTCGCCGAACTTCGGGTTGGCAGCTACCGCCAAATGGATGGATGGATGTTGGCTAATTCGATAATGGATGCCCTGGGAATCGAGCCGCTGCCCGGGAATACAATCTTTACCCGCGCGTATCTCTCCTTTTCGGAGGTCGATCCGCGAAAGTTAAAAAGACTCTCTTTCTAAACAATTTCCGTTCTCGGAATATTTTCCGCGGTCGTATTTCATTTGCGAAGGTAATTTACTAATTTGGAAGTCATAGATTAATCCTTTTGATGGTATTTCGACCGCGGTTAGCCCGTCCAGTTTCGTTTATTTGAGTTGGTACAATTCCCAGATATTAAGATCCTTTAGTGACTAGAGGTCACTTAACCAAAGGCCCCTCGAAACAAGATTACACCATAAGCCTATCAACCCTAAGTTTGAATCGAAAGGCAGTGTTGGTTCCAGCAAACGACTGGCGAAAGTACAGCGCTAAATTCACCGGTGGCGGAAAAGAGAAACGTAACGCGTCCCGCAATGCATGATGCCAGCTGCTTTGGTAAGAGAGAGGTGCGTAGAGAGAGAACAGGGGAAGGAAGAAGCTTCAATTTATCTCTACCAGGTGCCGATACTATCGCCTGATTTCTTCTTTTTCGCCCAGTGGTGGTACAAAGGGTGCTATGCGCGTTTCAAACTTAGAGGTTATAGGCTTATGATTACACGAATAGTTTATCCCGTTTTTATTCGTCAAAACTGGCATTCAAACCAACTTAAACTGTTTTTTTAAGGTCTTTAGTGTTTCTGTGGCTGTAGTTATGTCGAAAACGGTATACCCAAGAATGTATTGACACTTACAAAGCAACTATTACTTCTGTCTTAACCCTTATCGACGAAATAAGGGGATTTGGTTTTTCTTCCGGGAGTCACGAGTCGGACCGGTTGCGTGCTTGTGGCCCACATATTATCCGTTAATACATTCTTAGGATATCTCACTGAGAACGGGAACCAAGTTTTAGAAAGTCGGAGAGATATCGCTTGGGGGGTGTGTGTTGGGGTGTGAGAAATGAGAAAACGATAGATATCATTGTTTGGTAACGGGTAGTTTTATCTTAGCGAAGGTTCCGGATAGAAAGCGCTATTCAGAGCGAACACGAGAGCGTCATGTCTTCGCGAACCGGCTACGGCTTCGGGGACCTCTTCGAGACGCCCAACTTGAGGAAGAAGACCGTAGCTCTCACCTTGATATGGTAGGTTAAGTTTCTACGATCCCGCGTTGATACCTAGACGAGGGGTCGGACATTCCCAAGAAAGCGTACGGGATTTCGAAGTCCCTGTGATTTCGAAATATTAATAGGGATTTCGCGATTTCGTCAGATATTTCGCGATTTTGTCAGATATTTCGCGATTTCGTCAGATATTTCACGATTTCGTCAGATATTTCGCGATTTCGTCAGATATTTCACGATTTCGTCAGATATTTCGCGATTTCGTCAGATATTTCGCGATTTCGTCAGATATTTCGCGATTTCGTCAGATATTTCACGATTTCGTCAGATATTTCGCGATTTCGTCAGATATTTAGCGATTTCGTCAGATATTTCACGATTTCGTCAGATATTTCACGACTTCATCAGATATTTCGCGATTTCGTCAGATATTTCACGATTTTGTCAGATATTTCGCGTCATGAATTCGAAATCTTTTAAGAATTATAAATTTTGCGGGAAAATTTCGTGAATTTTTTTAATGATTTTAGATTTCGTTTTCCGATTTCTTGAAACGTGTACGGGATTTTGCTCAAGTGTCCGACCCCTCGTACCTAGACGTCCTCCGCAAACCCCTAACCCCAATAAGGACGCGTCGCGGAGGTCGCGTCTATTAGCGAGGTACTCCGGTCGTAAGTCATTTCTTTATCCGCATTTCAGGTTCGTGAACACGACCGTTTACTTGGGGCTGACTTATTACGCTTTCGAGCAGGGCGATTTGTTTTACCTCTCCTTCTTGCTTTCGGCGCTGGCGGAAGTCGCCGCCGTCGCCTTGGTGTCTCTCTTCCTGCACCGGACGGGCCGCCGCTGCGCTGTCTGCCTCAGTTGTTCCATCGGAGGTGTCATGTGCCTTTGTATCTACGGCAACCGGCAAGGTAAGTCGCCAGCGCTTCCTACGTTGGTCTCATTCCGCCGAGACCCTATCTTTAATTATGAAAGTTCGCTACGGAGAGAGAATATTCTTTTTGGACTCCCTCAACGATCATTTTCCCCATCTGAACTCCTCCATTTCGGTTGATATCACGCGCCGTAAATACACGCTCGCCTTAAAGGTATACTCAACCTTAAAGCCGCGTTCACACTAGACACTTTGGAACCGTTTTAGAACGGTTTCTAAAGTCCTAATTGTAAATTTTTTAGTGTTGTAAGTCGGAAAATTTGCCGCTCGGAAAATATTCCGGAAAATGACCGTGGCCTTTTTCCGGAAAAAATAAAAAAAGTTTTCATTCCATGATTAGTCTAATATATTGTTTGCCAATTTAAATAAAGCGGTATTTTCTCCTCATTTTTTCGAATCTGAAAGTAAAATTAAACCTCTAGACTAGTTTAAACTGATTAACAATGTAAAGCTATTAATGTTTTGTAGTATGTTTACTGATATTAGACATTTTATATCGATAAAAAGTTAAAAACATTAAAAACCCTTAAAAGGTAATTTATGTTTCAAATTTTTATTTTTACGATTTGCGGAAAATTTTCCGGAATCTTTTCTGGAAAATTTTCTGCATTTTATTTTTCCGGAAAATTAACAACACTAAATTTTTGACTGTTGAATGTATTTATCGTGTGGCTATTAATACAGTTGACACCGAAAATGTTCGATTTTAGCTTTCGAAACCATTTAAAAACGGTTCCAAAGTGTCAAGTGTGAACGCGGCTTTAGTCTTCTCATTTGGTAGTTTCATATACAAAATGGGTTATTTTGTATTTTGCTTTCGCAACGCGCTCTGGGAAATTACTGTTTTGGAGAATGTGAGTTGACGTAATGACCAAATTCCTCGAGGTACAATAACAAGTTTATATCCGCAGGTGAGCTATACGGATAAACTTTATATGCCACCTTAGCGGAGTTATTTCAAATAAAAAAATCTTCGCATAAACAGTAGAAAGGGAATTTTTAATGTCACCACTGGGAATTTTTTCGTCTGCTTTGGCTTCATTTACAAAATCGACAATGCCCCTTCTTTTATATTACTTTGGGATTTTTATAATTTAAATTATTTTTACGGTTTTTTTCCATGGAGGCTCAAACGCGTTGATCAAACGATCGTAAAGAAATTTTCGCGTTACAAATTATTAGCTCTCGAAGTTTGAAATGTAAGAACGCAAAAAGTTATACAACTTATATATATTTAAAACAGATTTTGAAATATCACCTTTTAAACTGTTAACATTTTTTAAAATTCTGCGATTTAAGAGATAAATTCTAATGTCAATTTTAAAAACATATTTATAAAAACCATTGAATTTACTATGAAAATCTAATGTTATTTTTAAAACAAAATTTATGAAAACAATTTAATTTGCTCTGAAGAACTTGAAGTAGCACGTCAGCATTTCTGCATTTTCTAGTAAATCTTATTTGAATTTGTAGAAAAAATGAAACAAAACTAGAGCTAAAGTCACATGTTTGGAAAAGTCCCGAACAAAGTTTCGTTATATCATTATTGAATTATTATTTAAAGGGCTAATGAAATCGGAAAATAAAGTACCTTCAAACTATTCAGCTTCCAAAACTACATATTTTTCCAATTTATAGTCATTAGAAAAAATTTGAACTAAAATTTTAAGAAAATAAAAACTACGCCGAAAAAAGCAGACGCCGCCAACGCGAAATCGCCCTGAATCTGTACGGACGACCAATAAGAGGCGACTTTTGAAGTTAAAACGTCGCTTCTCATTGGGCGTCCGTGGGGTTTTGGTTCTAGGATAAATTAGTTTTTTTTTAATTTATGCTAAAACTAACAAGGAAAGTACTCGAGGTGTTTATTGCCGATATAGTCCAAAGTCGGCCGCAATGTAGACCTATATGAGATATGAAATTTCTCAAAAGGAGACGTTGCACTACCCATTCGATTTGCCATAGCAACCGAAAATGTTTTTGACCACTTACAACGAAAATAAGATTTTTTCCTTATTTTACCCAAAATTTGTTACAAATTTACCCCAAAAATGTTCCAATTTACCCAAACTTGATGAAATTTACCTAAATGTGGTCCAAATTACACATTTCGTGATTTTCAAAATTTTTAAACATTTTCGTAGCTAGGACCCTGTGAAACCGAGAAAATCCCATGCTTTTTTAAATGGAGATTTTTTGGTTTTAAGTGATCAAAACATTTTCGGTTGCCATGGCAAATCGAATGGGTAGTGCAACTTCTCCTTTTGGGAAATTTGATATCTCACATTACGCCTGACTTTGAACCAAATCGGCAATAAACACCTCGTTTACTCTCCTTGTAAGTCTACAAAAGCTCTTGAAACAATAGTGCGACCGACCTTGATCAGCAGAAGCTAAAATATTTCGTACTTAAAGTTCCTTTCAAAAGTTAGCTTTCGATCTCTGGGTTAGAAAGGAATTTTGACAAATGAAAATGAATAAATTCATTGATAAAAAGGTATCTTTGATTAAATAAATAATTAATTACAAATTTAAAACAGAGAAAAGCGTGGATTTAAAATTATTTAATTTATTTACTTGCAATTTTATTGTATTTTAAAAAAATGATTTGTAACGTGATGCACAGGGTGTTTCAAAAGGTTATGCAAAAATGTTAAGGAGTTATAGGGGTGAGTTGAGAACTATGCCGGTTTTTTCCCCCATTTTCCTACTTTGAGTTAAAAGAGCGCCAGAGAGCTTCAAAGTGTGGTTTACTAGCCTCTGGAAGTAGGCTGCAACCATAGCAAAACCCAGCAGCAGGGACTTTAAATACTGTTAAAGTTTACTTTTTTACGCTGGTTACCTCGATTTGTTTACAAACTCCTTTTTTACCTATCACACGAACCCAAACCTTAATTTTCACGTTTACCCGCTGCTTGGTTTTGCGCTTGTTGCAGCCTACTTCCAGGGGCAAGTAGGCCACACTTGGAAGCTCTCTGGCGCTCTTTAAACTCATCGTAGGAAAATGGGGGAAAACAGGCATACTTCTCAACTCACCCCCTACAACTCATTAAAATTTTTGCATAACCTTTTCAAACACCCTGTATACAAGTAGTCTTTGATAATGACCTTAGGGTCGAAAGCGTATAGCTACTGTATTCACGTTAATTTTTAAGGCAAGCGTGTTATAAATGTATTAATCTTTAGTATTTTACCATTGGATATTCCAAGTCGTTTATCTTTGGTAAACTTGACTTCCCCGCTCGTTTCTAACCTATAGAGAATAGTCTGTTAATTTGTGTCTCTCTTTTTGCTGTTGCCGCGTGCAGGGACGACGGCGTCCCTGATGTTGTATGTCCTTTCCAAGATCGCCATATCGTCGTCAAGCACGGTCTTGCCCATTTGGGCGGGGGAGTTGCTGCCTCTGGTGGCCAAAGACGTGGGCCTGGAGATCATGGAGCTGATCAGTCTCTTGGGTCCCGCTCTCCTACCGCCTCTCATGTATCAGGTAACTACTTGCCATTTTGTTTCCGCTTGATGTCGCACTCGCAAGGAGACATCCCGAAGTGTAACCCACCGATTTTGTTCAAACTCGGGAGATTGGTAGACCTTCGTGTATCATGAAAAATCCTAAAGGGAATTTATTCAATGGGCAACCGTGTTGCCATGGCAACGATAAATGTTTTTGCCAACAACAAATGGAAATTTTCCCATTGAAAATAACCTGGCAAAATTTCGAAAATGCCAAAAATTGAAAAAATAGATCAAAATTGACAAAAAAAAACATCAAAATTGATCAACTTTTGATCAATTTTAGGTCAAAATGCCATGTTATTTTCAATCGGAAAATTTAATATTTTGCGTTGTCAAAAACATTTATCGTTGCCATGGCAACACGGTTGCCCATTGAATAAATTCCCTTTAGGATTTTTCATGATACACGAAGGTCTACCAATCCCCCGAGTTTGAACAAAATCGGTGGGTTACACTTCGGGATGTCTCCTTGTCAGTGGCGGATGATCCTCCTAAAGGCCCGCGCCTAGACCCTCCACCGATTACGAAGCGAATAAATAAAAACACACTTTTACATAAAGAACCTTATAACAAAATTGCGCCTAGGGTCTCAAAGGAACATAATCCGCCCTGAGTCGTGGTTTCTTTCTCCCAAACAACCAAAGCTTTTACGTGTAGTATAAGCTTCTAACAAAAATATAGTTTCGTAAAAGTCCCGTTTTTCTTGAATTTAGAGAATTTTTGTCCAACGCAAGATTCGTTACGTAACAATAGCCGTTTTTATATTTTTTAGGTATCAAGAATTGATCTATTTATAAATAGAGATAATGTTTATATTCCGTTGATTTTTACCATCGCACCCGTTGCAGCTCTAGGATAAGAACCTGGCCCCTCCCCTTAATATACAATCAACTCCAGGCGGCGCATTATTGGCTCCCTAAATATTACGTCCTCTTGACGCGAGGGACATTCGCGTGAGTGACGCGTTTAATAATAACGCCTTCTTTCCATTTCCTCCCCCCTTTAGTTGATTCCCCTGGTTCATGATGCGTCGCCACTGACGGAATATAAACATTAACTCTATATATAAATAGATCAATTCTTGGTATTATCAAGAATTCATATATTTATCTTTAGCAAGAATGATTAGATTGAGACGACTTTTAGCATTACTAGCAATCCTTCTCCCGGCCTGCCAGAATGCTCCTCCCCGTAACCGCCAATCAAATCGTTTCGGTGTCTCATTGGTTCTCTAGAACTTACGTTTTCTGACGTCATCGTAACCGTACGCGGGTGACGTTTTTCCTTCCCCCCTTTTCGGTTAAAATTGGACCATGGTGGCCCCGGGTCGTTTCAAAATGGCGGTTCTCCCGAAATAGAAATCAATACGTACTTGGTGTTATAATAATTTTGTATTAAAATGGGTTTGCTGGATATATTTTTCTATAGATAGGTAGCGGATGTTTGAAAAAACCGGAATCACATTTTAATACATTTATGAACTTCGTACATCCCATTTTTCTTTCGAATTTCGAAGCTGTTATATTATTTAAAAGTTTATCGGGTTAAACCTTCCAACTAGCCCTTAGTCACATTCGCGGATCTCTATTTTTTATTTTGTTTCGAAACATTTGAGAGATATTCATCAGATATATTTATTACATTTTGAAAAATGGCTTTTTTTTTTCATTTTAAGAGCATTTGCAGGGTGAATTTTATTAAGTCATAAATGTTATAAGGGGTGTTTCATCATAAATTTTATAAGGGGTGTTTCAGTTTCACTGGCCCACGAAATTTTTCTAAAAATCTTTTTAATCTATAATTCGGAATTTTGTGTTTGTTTATAAATAAGGGAACTCTTTGAAAAATCAGAAAATGTTTCATGATTTTGAAAAATGCATTTTTTCGAAAATAGGTGAAACACGAAAATGGCTCAAGTTGTAGAGCATATTCTAAAACTTACAAATAAAGTTGGTTCTGTCTAAATAGGCCTAATTTTCATTATGATAAAAAACAAGTTGGTGCTACCTACACTAAGTTTTTCGGAGTGTAGACAACAATTTAAAAAAAATCATAATTTATGATCCACAAAATCAGGATATTGATGTGCTGGTGCACCGTCATGTTGCAAAGGAACACGTCTGAAATCGATCAAAGGAATATCGTCCAACGCGACGGTTAATTCGTTTTGGAGGACCTAGTTTTCCCAATTAAGCCGGTTTGGAATATACAATGGATCAGTAACATGACCCCGAGTAGACATACAAAGTGGTTTACCCTAAAATTGCACACTCAACGTTAAACCATCGTTTCCATATGGCAACGCGTCCTCCGATTGTTGAGAATGGAAATATCTCTACTCTTGTGTCATGTGTTCAGCTCAAGGCTTGGAAAATTTATCAAATAGTTTTGTTTTTTGATTAGACGAGTTGCCGAAAGTCGCCGCAACAGTGCTGGCGTCTTTCGTTGAGTGTACCGTCTCTTATTTTTTGTCTTTGGCGGTGATGTGGAAAATCCAGGATCAATTTAATTCACTCTATATGTGATTGTTTTGTCTCTTTGAAATGGTCATCTCTCGAAAATGAACGTTCATCGTGCCATCGGGTCAAATACTTATCACGAAGTACTTGATTTATAGGGTCCCTCTGTAAGGATGACAGCTGTGACGGTCAAGATCTCTCCACACATAGTCCACTTTGAAACCGAGGTCGGCGAGGTTTTGCAACGAAGTAGGCGAATATGGTGTCTTCCTTGGTGATAGTCGGATGACCTCGTTTACCGCATCTTAGACTGACCTTTCCAATATTTTCGATTACCTTCACCGATAAATAATTATAGCATAAAGGCAATAATTATTAACTTTCAAGAGCGGTTTTAAATAAATAAAGAGACCCTTTAAATATTAAATGTATAACTGACCTTTATATTAATTTAAAATCTTAAAAGGAAGAGACTCATGGATAAAGGTTAGTTAATTCCTTTAATTAAGGAAACAAGTAGGGTGTACAGAACCAATGTTAAGAGAGATTGATAAAGGCCTCACGAGGCCGAAAGCTCTCTCTTAACATGGGTTCTGTACATCTACTTGTTTCCTTAATTAAAGGAATTAACTAACCTTTATCCATGAGTCTCTTCCTTTTAAGATTTTAAATTATTATATTTACCATGGACTTAAATCGTTTTACTATTCATGACCTTTATATCACACAAAAAAATTATAAAAATTAGAAATAAGGTACTTGTAAAAGTTTTTTAAATAAGCGTTTGAAGCTTTGATTTCTTTACAATAATGTTTTGTGAAAATCAAAAAACAGACGTAGATTTTCAATATTTTTGTGAAATGACCTTCGTAAAAGATAGTTTACCTACTTGGATCTTTCGTGAATAAAGCCGCGTTCACACTAGACCCTTTGGAAACGTTTTAAACCGGTTTCGAAAGGTGAAATTGTAAAATTTTGGTGTTGAATGTATTTATCGTACGCCTTTTAATACAGTTGACTCCGAAAAGGTTCAATTTGATCTTTCGAAACCGTTTTAAAATGTTTCCAACGTGTATAGTGTGAACGTGGCCAAAGACGCCTATTTCGACAGTACGAACTTTATTTTTAAATCTCAATGCTTTACAACACTTCTCGTTGAACCGTTTTGCCTTCCGCGAAATCAAATTTCAAAACCACGAAATATTTTCTGATTTTTCTGAAACTTACGAATTAAAAAAGTTCCTTTTTTACTAATTATATAATAAAAATTTCAGGATTCTAAATTAAATACATTTTCAGAAAAAATTTGATAGCGTTTACGAAACACTTTAAATTAAAAAAATTACGCTGATTAAAAAACATTAAATATTTCCACGAAAAATCGATCTTAGAAAGTTCCGGGAATTTAATTTCGGACATTTCTTAAGCGCAGAAAAAAGACTTTCAAATATTTATTTTAATAAGCTATTGTTTGGGACAGTGTATAAAAAAATCGCATAGCCTAATAGACAAAGGAGGTCTTTAAGAATGTTAAAACAGTTTGTTGGTGTGTGTTTTTTCGCTGTCAGGGTAAAACTCATTGCATTCTTCCGCTGGCGATGCTGAGTGGAATGCAGTTTTGCGCCGCCGTGGCAGCACTGACGCTGCCCGAGACGCAGTACCACCGCACGCACAATCAATCTATGCAGGAAGCTGAAGAATTCGGAAAGTACTGGACGTGGACTGATTGTTTCCGCATAAAACCACTCAAGTAAATAACTCGGCGTAATTTATACTGGCCTTTAGTTTGTCTTCATTTAAAATTCGGAGCTAAAATTTAAGGTTTTTATTGAAAATTCAAAAGTTTTATGTTATTGCGGTTCTTGTTTGCGCATCCCAGAACTATCTCCCCCTTGTAGCACGGACTGTCCGATTTTTTTGATCATCTTTATGACCTTTTAGTTGGGATGATAGGCTTTTTTCGCATTCCAACCGACTGCCTGTTTCGTATTTCAATGGCAGAAAATGTCTCTATTTCATTATTTAATGAAAAACTGGGAAATCTTTTTTGAAAGACTCTTTTTGGGGTCCATTCCTAAAAGGCATAATAAATTTACAACATTATTTGGTTTATTTTCGCCTGTTCTCTGACTAAAAGTGTACTCTTTTTAACCTAAAACGTTTTATTCGCCTGTTCCGGGGATGAGAATTACTCCGGCCCATAAACTATTCGCTTGTTCCGGAGTATTAGGCCTACTCTTTTTACTCCTTCTTAAAAGGAGGTGTAAAGAGAGTAAATCGGATTTTGTCGTCAGCTATCTAGAATTTATCTGCTAAAAAGGTCACAGGCAGCCATTTTAGAATAACGTTTTTACTCCGACTCCAATTCGCTACCGCAAAATTGGAGTAAAATTACGTCATAGGGTTACTCGTCTTACCCTACTCCGAAATCCCAGAATAATCGAAAAGGAACCACCTGTATAAACTTTCAATTAGAAGTTTAGAACTTCTTGACGCGAGTTCCTCACACGTATTTAAGTTACTTAGGAAGAAACATTTAATTTACTTAGGAAGAGATATAGTAATTAGTACACGACCTGGAATACCTATAAAATCAGGGAAATTATTTAAAAAAATCAGGGAATTTTAAAATTATTCCAAAAGTCAGGTAATTTTTAAAAAATCAGGCAAATAAATTTATTAAAGATGTATTAAAAATACATACTAAATATATTACAAGATTCCACCTTAAACCATTCATTTATGCTACAAAAATGAGTCAGGGACAATTTGTAAAATTGGTCAGCGAAAACCTGTAAAAGTCAGGAAAATTAATTCAGGAAATTTTGTACGAACCCTTGCTTAGTTTCCATCATGTTATTTTTTCATTTTTTTCTTTTCGATATTTTATCAATATGTTGTAGCGTATATTACTCCTAAAATGACATTTATGACCAGGGGTGAAATCGTTAATGCTACGACAGGTTTCAAATCGCAAAAAACATATGACTCATAAAATCATAGCACGTTGATTGAATTAGCCTTGAGATATAAGAATCATTGGTAAATCAGTCGAGTTGAGACCCTATTTTAAAGTGCACTTAATGAGGCCTACATCCCGACTACTTTTCGCTACTGCGGTGAAATTATTTAATAAATATCTTAATCTTAAATAATGTACCGCGTAGAAAAACTTACCCACTCAGCATAATTGAAACTGGAGGCTGGAGCCACCGATGTTAGTGTAGGGAGCTGTTGGCTCGCGTGGCTTGTAGGGCTTGCCACCACCCTCCTACGCATTGTAACCTGGCCACCTGAATTAATGGCTTTAAGAGTCGCTTGATGACTTAGGTCTAAGGTGGTGCCTTGAGTATTAGCCTAGCTGATTATTATTATGTATGGTCGGCAACACTTTTGGTCTCTAGTTTTCGCTCCTCCAATCTCCATTGGAAGGTTGGGCATCCAGTGTCCACTGGAAGATTGGGCCAGTCACCATCCCGACTAGAGGCCTCCAGTCTCCATAGAAATGGCAGGTATCCGGTCTCGAAGACTGGAGACTGGAGACTGGAGGCCGGAGCCACTGATGTATGGTTTGAACAATACTTAAACGCACCTTATGTATGAGAGCATTGTCTAAACACAATAGTTTGTGTTCGTTTACCTTGGCTTACCGCCTTTGCGGTTTACTCTTATTGGTTTCCTTTTAACTATACATGTCTTACAAGGAGACATCCCGAAGTGTAACCCACCGATTTTGTTCAAACTCGTGGGATTGGATGAAAAATCCTAAAGGGAATTTATTCAATGGGCAACCGTTTTGCCATGGCAACGGAAAATGTGAAGACAATTTGTTTTAATTGCCATTCGCTCACTGAATTATTATTATTTATAATTATAAAATAAGAATAATAACGGTAAATTATAAAAAATTGTAATTCATAGACTCCATTTTTCACAAAAAAAAATGTAGAGGGCGTCATTCAATTGCCCGAGTTTGAGAAGTATAGCCTTTTCGTGCCATCCAGGAGCAACAAATACAGCACCCCACACAAGGAGAACGCAATCCGTCAAAACTTGCGCATTTTCTCGTGTACATTTTTCATTGGTTAGACGCTTTAGCGCCTGCTGCCGTCGGAAGGGAAAATTCGGAAATTGTCTTCCCCCTCTCCGTAAAACGCTCAGCGTAAAGGCTCGTCCAGTGAAATTTGTACACAGAACTGCGTAAGCGTGTTTAAAGGCTAGCTGCGTTCTCCTTGTGTTTGTTGCTCCTATAGGTGCCAGTATTTAATATTTTTATAATTCTTAATTATTTCTATGCGAAGTAATAGTTTTATACGTAAATTATTTTTAAAAATTATTAGTGGTTTAAAGGCAATAAAATTAGCAGGATACAGGGATGGATTCTACGGTATAATCATAGTTAATCCATCCCAACGAACGGCTTAGCTATTTTTTACGTTGTTGGCTCAATTAATGATATACCCAATTTCATTAAGTATCCAAATATAGCATTTTTAGATATATCCAACGATAATCCGGTATTTAGGCTTACGTCTAAGGTTATATAAACAATTTGGTTCAAGGTACAATGACCACAACCTCTCGGAGAATCCCCCATACCGACAATAGTAGCCTCGCGCGAACGAAGATATCGAGCCCGTTGCTCATCTAACCCTTCGACGGTCGACTCGCCTTCGGGAAAAAACGCTCGCGGCTATAGAATAGTAGCCACTATATTAGTGTTGTTAATTTCCAGAAAAGTTTCCGGAAAATTTTCCGAATTTGCTAAAATTTTCCGCAAATCGGAAAAATAAAAATAAACATAAATTACCTTTTAAGGGTTTTTAATGTTTTTAGCTTTTTATCGATATAAAATGTCTAATATCAGTAAACATACTACAAAACATTAATAGCGTTACATTGTTAATCAGTTTAAACTAGTCTAGAGGTTTAGTTTTACTTTCAGATTCGAAAATGAGGCGAAAATTCCGCTTTATTTCAATTTGCAAACAATATATTAGACTAATCATGGAATGAAAACTTTTTTTTATTTTTTCGGAAAAATACGGAAAATTTTCCGGAAAAAAGGCCTCGGTCATTTTCCGGAAAATTTCCCGACTTACAACACTACACTATATGTATAAAGCGCAAAAACGTTTTACCATTATATTGAAGAAGAATTTAGTTTTTTCACAATGCGCTTCTCTTCACTTCCAGTTTAAAGCAACATTTTGTTTATTTAGGTCGGAACCACGCAACGGGATTCTAAAAAACAAAGGACCCCCGCCTCAATCGCCCATACTCAGGTAAATATCCAAAATTCAAAGTTTGTGAAAATGCCCATTGATACGAGTATTTGCACGTTAGCCTACTTCGACGCCAAGAAACTCTTCGACGAGGCAGCTCGGAGGGTGAGATCGCCGACATAAGCGACGCCGATGAGCGGGACGGCACATTCCCCTGTCCCGGCTCGTCGCGGGTGGCCTGCTCCACCATCGAGACCATCAAAGTGACGGTTCTCTAAGACGATAGAGGTTATTACGAAATACCATTGCTCATACGCTCTGCGGAAGCGTTTTATATCGAACTTTGACCTTTCTACGTTGTTTAAACGGTACTTACAGAAACCAACCACGCGATTTTAAATGTTCAGTTAACTGTTGTATTTGGTTTTCCGTTTTGCTCGATTTATAGAGTTCATTTTTGGTTTGGGTTCAAAACATTTGTAAAAAAAAACTATTGGTTTGTGTACCGGATCAAATCTAAAAATAAAAGGACTCGCACGGAACGGAATATTTGTAACTGGGATTATTTGAGATTGGTACAATAAATAAAGTTAAGCCTATTTCTGTTGAGTTTTGCGTTGTAGAATATAAGATTCTTTTTGGGCACACTGATCCACACCCTCGTTAAGCTGCTAAAATATTATCGTCCTTTTTAGTAGTATATTTCACCTCAGGCTCATTGAGTTGGGAATAAATAGAGGTACAACTAAATCTGGCTGGCGCGGGACCAATTTCGTTCAATAAGGAGACTTTATCAACTTTTTCGGTCTACCGTGGCGGCATCTTTCTCTGGTGGTGGCCACTATATGGCAATTGAATTTTTTCGCGAATCTGATGCGAAATTGAAATGTATGATTACTCGTAACAAACAAACCTTTGAAGTTGTTTAAAAATAATTTTATTCTGTCAACACGATCCTTTTTATCTCAAGTTGCGGTGAGTTGGCTAATAATTATTTATTTTTAGCCATATAACTTTACAAAATATAGATGGCGCTACCGCCTAATTATAATGATGAATTTCGTACAGTCTTATCAGAACAGGTCCCGCGTAACCATGGCAACCAAAATCGTAATTGTAATTCTAGCAGTATTATTCCCAATTCAATGCTCAGGCTTATTGAAACGTTACGGGGCTCTGTGCTGAATTCAACCATGATTACTCAACAACCAGGGGTACACGTCAGAAGTTGTTGAACGACCTCGGTGAACCGTAATTTTTGTTTCTTTTTAAAATGGCGGGAGAAAGGGATTAAATTAAAAAAGGCTTAACTTTAACTAACTATTTAATAGGAAAACCAATTTATAAATAATTATAATGAAACATTTGTCATAATGAGTCATTAATAAACAAACTGAGTAACTCTTCCCATCGCTGTCAGCAGGAATCCATACTGTGACGATTTTATGGATGGGGTCCAATAATTCCACCCCAGCCAAGTCAGTCAATATCGTCAGCAAAATAATTAAAGAAATATTAAAAATGGCCTAACGAATTACACACTCTGATTAGCTATTTATGACGGTTAATTGTAGGCCTTAAATATTATTAAAGATTACAACGGATTCAGATAAATCAATGAACACTTTTATTAAAGGAATACGTTTATTATGAACTAATGATTACACACTAAAATTAATACTATTACTAATTATAATTAAACAATTCTAACTACGCTCTGGCTCGTTTATGGATTAAAAGGGGATTATCGCGAGTGGTACCAATTAAACACTGCGCGACGCTCTATAGCACTTAGTTCACTATTTTAGCAACGAATGCTCTATTTTTGAACTCTATTGGCTTTAGCGTCGGCGTTAAGTTAATGCGTTAGCATAAGTTACTCACGAAGAGCGGTGGCTCCAGGGCAGCGGAGCTTGACGGGCGGACGTGCACTGTGGCGGTCCTCAATGCGTGGTGGCTGGCGATACGAGATTCGGCTCCTGCGATGAGCTTATTTCGGCTGGGCACTACGGCCATCGGACGTTCAAAGCTTCGAACTCATCATGACGGCTACTCCGCAACTCTTTTTGAAACTGTTTTCGGCTGCGACAATATTTTCGCTTTTCGATCGTGACCGATGGCTTTCGAGTCCGATTCTTCCTAACTCCTCTTTCGCTCGTGACCCCGGCTTACGTGCCAAGGGGGAGCGGTCTCGTTTCCGGGCGTTTCACAATCGCGGTCAAGAGGTTCCAAAATATTGCACTTTGTAATACGCGCATCAATTTCCGGCTTCTACACTCTTAAAACAAAGGGTGTTTTAATGGTATATTAAGGGTGTAATATCTGTAAAAAAACACTCTTTAATGTTAATTTAAACGATCTAAAGGGATTTTTATTGTCCCAAATTAAAAACTTGAAAAGGTGTATAAAGGGTTTTATATTACCCCGTAAATTGAGTGATTTAACACCTGGTAAGGGTGTAGCTCCCTTAAGGCAGTAGTTTAGTACCCTAAAAGGAGTATTTTAACACTTTAAAGGGAGTATTGTAGCACCCTGAAGGGAGTCGTTTGGTACCCTAAAAGGAGTAGTCTTGTACCCTGAAGGGAATAGGTTTATACCACAAACTGTATAAAAAAGTAACCAAAACGGAGGACCTAAGCATCCCAAACAGTGTAAATAAACACCCTAGCAGGAAAACTGCTTTTTAATGTGTAGAATAACATCCTTTATAAACCTGTTAAGGTGTTAAATATGGGACAAGAAAATACACCTTTTGTTTTAAGAGTGTACGGGACGATTTCCTCCGGGGCAAAACTAACCATTCGAGCCAGTGACGTCAATGGGGAATACAATTCTATCGAGCCAGAGCTACAAATCTTAAATATTACTTAGCTAAACATAATCACTTTAATAATTAACACTTTATTTACATATATAAAATATATGTGGCAAAACCTGAGTTGACCGGGCCGGGTATTGGGCCCCTTATCTACTTTTAAATACTAAACAAGTGGTCACGTTTCAACGCGCCCAATTTATTGGTCACAATACCTCTACTTGGAATGCTTATCGCGGCAGATTTTCGCCTCGATGTGGCTGACGGTTTTTTTGACGTCACTATGTTAACTTAACAGCGCGTGCAAAGGGGATTTTTTCTCTCGTAGGCGGGGTCAAAGCCGTCAGAGTGATCTTACCATACGCGATACGCCAGGATAAGCATTCCAAGTAGAGGTATGGACTCCTGCTATCAGTTAATTTCGCCGTTAAACATTTTGTTCCGAAGATAATTTATAATATCGTGGCAGAATTTATAGCAGAAGCCCTATATTAAGAAAAACAACGCATTTTACGGAATTTATCGGGCTTCTGAGCCGATGACTTCGATTCTTAAGCGCTGACAATCGTGACGTCACAACCGCAAGTTCGAAAAGACGTTCAACAACTTTTATCGGCAGCGCTGGCTCCGATGACTAGTTACTGAACGTAGCGTTAAGCCTGGTTTTCACTTGGCGGTTTTTGGGCGAAAAAGCCCGGCGTCGACGGAAAATGGGCGAAAATTTCCGTCGACGCCGGGCGGAAATTCCGTCGGTTTTCGGTTTTGTGTGGCGATTTTAATTTCTATTTTTTTCGCTCAGTTGGGCGATTTCGCTCTTTTTCAGCCAATCAAAAACCATTTTCTAAAGGTGACTGTGACGTCAGGGGGTGGTTAATTTCCCGCTTCTTGCATCCGGAACTCGGCCACGTGCTTTTCTGTGAATTTTGGAACGTGTTTTTTTTTATACCCTTGTTGCCTTCTTTTCCAGTATGTTTCTTTCACACAAACCGATCTTTCATAACTCATATTTCTTTGAACACGATAGATCATGTAAAATAACATTAAATTTAAAATGCTTACATGAGCTTTAATCAATAGTTCACTATTATGATCAGATAAATCATCCATTTTTAGGCCTAGGCTTAAATCTCCACTATCAGAAAGAAATCGCTTTATTTCCGCCCTAAAAAAACGCCAAGTGAAAATGCTAAAACGCCGACAGTGAGCGAAACGTCGAAAACCATATCGCCGACGTCAAACTTTCTGTCGGTGATTTTCCGCCAAGTGAAAACCAGGCTTTACTATGTTAACTTTATTTAAATTTGGGAATTAAAATGAAGATCATTTTAAATATAGGATTTTGAAAGTAAGATTATGTGCTAATTATATTTGACCCTATTTATATATATCAAAAACAACGGGCCATTATCGTCGATGTCATAACAAATTCCATCATATGGTGTATAAAGTAAAAATGTCTTCATCTTTGTGGCTTAATACAGTTAAAGCAATGAATTATTCCATTATTATTCCTTCTGCACTTAAGCAATGAATTATTCCATCATTATTCCTTCTGCACTTCATATTGACATTCGGTAAAATAAAAAACATACCAACTGGTACTATAAATACTTTTGAATTCGATCAAATAGTATTCGATCATTTGAAGGTTCGATCTTATGAAACAAATGACAAATGGGATTCGATCAAATGGAATTTAGATCAATTGCAACGTATAATGATCGACTGTCGATCACATATTTTTCGATCAAATGGACCAACACCGCCAGTACGACGATAGCACGCGCGATTGTATAATCTTCGGAGCAATATTTTCAGGGTGTAGATTAAAAAGGCCGCAGAACTAGATTCACACTGGCTTGAACGTCTGTACAGTATTAATGACCAAAACGTGTAGTCCTTTTTTTGGCGGGGTAAATTGATGTACCAAAGTTGACTAAACGGTAAATAACATTTTTCGAAGTAAGTCCGCCAACGACACGGGCTATAAATCTTTTTAAATGAATGGTAATATTATGCAAATCTACCTCGGAAAGGCACAAAAAATTTTTTTTCTCTCTTATCTTTTAAAGTTTCGTTTTAAAAAGTAAAACGATTTCTTTTTACTTTGGAACGGTATTCGTTCGTTGCAACTTCATATTGTATATTTTCTTCGCTAGATTTAGGATAGACTTCTGCTTCTTATCTATAACTCGACTGAGAGAGAATATATGGAGTAAACAAACCTTTTTCTCGAAATTCTCGTACCTGAATTTCGGAGCAGTCTCTGTGTTTTGCTCATTTACAATTTTATGATACGTTTATACAGTTTTTCTTTAAAACTATTTCTTATATACCATCTGCGATGAAATTGTTTTTCGAATGAGTTATAGAGGCTTCTAAGTCGTGACGTTTTTCAAATCGTGTTACGTCATATCTTTTAATGTAGGCGCCATTAACGTGGAAATATTTTTTGCTATATGATCAAATAATATTGGCGACGTTGTCAGTTTCGGTAAATGTTTAAATTTACATAAAAACTACAGTAAGTGGAAGAATAAAAAATAAAATAAGTGAAAAATTATTGTTTACCATTTTATACTTCATTTAAATACATTTAATTTTTTGTATTTACTTATATTTGGTGAATTAACACGAATTAGGCCTACTGGCGCCTGTAGAAGTGTTTAACACGCGCAACACCAATGTTCAGGGATAAGTTAATTTACAGGATTTGCCGTTCTAGCGCCATCTATACGGGAGCGAGTGTATTTTAAAAGGACGTACCATAGATTGGCCCTTATAACGATCGAATCATCAATTTCGACGGGAAAATAGGCCTAGATTCGATGAACCAACTTATCAAGTGTAGAGTAGCAATCCATTTTAAGAGCGCCCTTTTGAAAAGTTACCCCATTTGGAAAAAAAAGGAACCATAACTATGGAATTTCACACTTTTTGTTCCCATTTCCGATCGGGGAAAGGATTGTAATGCGGTATAATGTTTCATCTTTGAAAGGATGCTGCATCGAAGCTCGGCCTGCTCGCAATGAAGACGAATCGGATCGAATCGCTCCCTCTCCGCCCCCTTATTTTGAGATCCCCATTGAGTGTCCTTTTTTTAAAGGCACCGTCTTTGGCTGCGCATTAGGGAATATCTGGGATAAGCTTAGACAGAGTTATTAGAGCATAAATGGTTGAACAGCTCCGTAGTTAAACAAAATGATTTTTTTAGAAATTGCTAGATGGCGCCAGCGTCTATAACAATTGAAATATTTTTAATAGACGCCGATTTAAAAGGCTTCGTATGGATAACTTTTTAAAAAGAGTCAAAATAATTTTATATAGTTAAGAAAAACTACTAAATAATAAAATCTTAAATTAATTTTTAATTTTTAATTTCAAATCCTGAAATAAATTTTTAATTTTTAATTTGAAATCCTGAAATAAATTTAAACCTATAATTTCAAATTTGTTTAGGGTTTAGCTATTTTATCCCTTTTCACTATGGACTAATCTACTTATTCACGTATTTTATCATCTTTTGCACAGTCCATAGGTGGTTTCTTCTAACTTAACTATAATTTCAAATCCTAAAATAAATTTAAAACTATAATTTCCCATTAAAACTTGCTGAGGTTAACGGTAATAGTAAGTGTAGGGAGCTGACGGTTGGCTTGTGTGGCATGAAGGGCTTGCCACCACCCTCCTACGCATTGTAACCCGGCCACCTGTTACTTGATCACGCACAAGCAACATTGCTTATGTGGTCGAAGGTGGTCGAAGGTGGTGCCTTGGGTATTAACTCTATTTTAAAAAAAAAGAAATCCTAAAATAAATTTAAACCTATAATTTCAAATCATAAAATAAATTTAAACCTATAATTTCAAATCCTAAAATAAATTTAAACCTATAATTTCAAATCCTAAAATAAATTTAAACCTATAATTTCAAATCCTAAAATAAATTTAAACCTATAATTTCAAATCCTAAAATAAATTTAAAGATATAATTTCAAATCCTAAATTAAATTTAAACCTATAATTTCAAATCCTAAAATAAATTTAAACCTATAATTTCAAATCCTAAAATAAATTTTAACCTATAATTTCAAAACCTAAAATAAATTTAAACCTATAATTTCAAATCCTAAAATAAATTTAAAACTATAATTTCAAATCCAAAAATAAATTTAAACCTATAATTTTAAATCCTAAAATCAACCTATAATTTCAAATCCTAAAATAAATTTAAACCTATAATTTCAAATCCTAAAATAAATTTAAACCTATAATTTCAAATCCTAAAATAAATTTTAACCTATAATTTCAAAACCTAAAATAAATTTAAACCTATAATTTCAAAACCTAAAATAAATTTAAACCTATAATTTCAAATCCTAAAATAAATTTAAACCTATAATTTCAAATCCTAAAATAAATTTAAACCTATAATTTCAAATCCTAAAATAAATTTAAACCTATAATTTTAAATCCTAAAATCAACCTATAATTTCAAATCCTAAAATAAATTTAAACCTATAATTTCAAATCCTAAAATAAATTTAAACCTATAATTTCAAATCCTAAAATAAATTTTAACCTATAATTTCAAAACCTAAAATAAATTTAAACCTATAATTTCAAAACCTAAAATAAATTTAAACCTATAATTTCAAATCCTAAAATAAATTTAAACCTATAATTTCAAATCCTAAAATAAATTTAAACCTATAATTTCAAATCCTAAAATAAATTTAAACCTATAATTTCAAAACCTAAAATAAATTTAAACCTATAATTTCAAATCCTAAAATAAATTTAAACCTATAATTTCAAATCCTAAAATAAATTTAAACCTATAATTTCAAATCCTAAAATAAATTTAAACCTATAATTTCAAAATCCTAAAATAAATTTAAACCTATAATTTCAAATCCTAAAATAAATTTAAACCTATAATTTCAAATCCTAAAATAAATTTAAAGATATAATTTCAAATCCTAAATTAAATTTAAACCTATAATTTCAAATCCTAAAATAAATTTAAACCTATAATTTCAAATCCTAAAATAAATTTTAACCTATAATTTCAAAACCTAAAATAAATTTAAACCTATAATTTCAAAACCTAAAATAAATTTAAACCTATAATTTCAAATCCTAAAATAAATTTAAACCTATAATTTCAAATCCTAAATTAAATTAAATTAAAAAATAATTTCACAAGTTTATTTTAGATTCCGAACACACGGTAGCGCTTATGTCCCTTCACCGTCGGTTGCGCGAGGAAGCTCAACTAGCTAACCCTTTGCACTAGAATAACCCTGACGTGGCTGAAACGTCGAATGTTGGAAGTGTCAATGTTCCCTTTCTTCTTAACGCAAACAAATGAGGTTCCGATATCGGGGGCCCCGCGTCTTGTGTAAGGCGTAAGTTAGTATATTTCACCGGTCCTAATCGGGAGCCCTGATTGCTAATGGCCATTGCCAATGATATACTGTTAATCCATAAGCCTTGGATTTTTTCGCGTCCGCCTAGCTGCCCCATTATTGGAAACTCTTAAAGATGTTAAATCGGCCTTTTTCTATCCGCTGTTCCTTTTACAAACTTCTTTCTCTCTTCTGTTTTATCTGGCCGCTTTAAGTTATTTGGAAGCCCCGCTGGTTGGATGATGATATTGGATTTTATATGGGAGTTTCATTAATTTTGCTTCTACCAATATTAGTATTCTTCCGCTATCTTTCGCGGCTAGAATGTAAATCGGGCCTCACGCTATGCAATAGTTAGTAATACGATAAGTAAACATTATCACCATAAGTATGACACAAAAAATTTTGCAAACGAATTCAGTTAATTATAGTCTATTGCGGAACCGGAAACTCGTCCCTTCTTACTCTCGTCGTAAGGTTAGTTTCATTAAAGATAATATAGGCATCGTACCCTAGATTGGAAATAACTGCCTCGCGCGTAGTCAATAGCGATTGTCCACTTCCTGCCGGAACTCCGAACAAATTAGCTCCTTAGTTACCATGGCAACCAACTATAAATAATACCACAGCCAACTTTGATGACGCGTTTTTGGCCGTGAGAGGACTATGGTAGCGGCCGATGGAGGCTAATTTTACAACACGCCATCAAAGTTGGCTGTGAGAGGACTATGGTAGCGGCCGATGGAGGCCAATTTTACAGCGCGTCATCAAAGTTGGCCGTGAGAGGACTATGGTAGCGGCCGATGGAGGCCAATTTTACAGTGCGTCATCAGAGTTGGCCGTGAGAGGACTATGGTAGCGGCCGATGAAGGCCAATTTTACAGCGCGTCATCAAAGTTGGCCGTGAGAGGACTATGGTAGCGGCCGATGGAGGCCAATTTTACAGTGCGTCATCAAAGTTGGCCGTGAGAGGACTATGGTAGCGGCCGATGGAGGCTAATTTTACAACGCACCATCAATGTTGGCCGTGAGAGGACTATGGTAGCGGCCGATGGAGGCCAATTTTACAGTGCGTCATCAAAGTTGGCCGTGAGAGGACTATGGTAGCGGCCGATGGAAGCTAATTTTACATCGCACCATCAAAGTTGGCCGTGAGAGGACTATGGTAGCGGCCGATGGAGGCCAATTTTACAGCGCGTCATCAAAGTTGGCCGTGAGAGGACTATGACAGTGCCCGATGGAAGCCAATTTTCCGGAAGTCGCGTGCCGGAAGTGGGTAAACGCTTCGTTGGTAAACCGTCAATCCGAAAGCTCTCAGAATTCAAATCTACGCTATGGAGTTCTAGATTATCTTCGGATTCATGTCTATAAGTACTAGGAAAAACGCATTTAGATCTGAAATTGAAAAGTAACTAACTACAAAAATATTCACTTCACTAGTCAATTGCGTTTTCAGTCCTTAGTCTATTTTCGGCGCGAGGGCTTACAAGTCGCCAAGTTGACTTAGCCTCTAGCAACTATGTAATAAGTCTTCTGAGATTGGAAATAAAATTGAAATTGAAAAAAAAAAATTGAAAAATAATGTTCAATTTGGTCATTGGCGAAACCGACTTCCAATGAAAATCTTGGTGTTGTGAGAATTGGAACTGTCATACTTTGTCTATTACGTTACTTATGGTAATACCAAGAAAATATGACGTAGCATATTTCTTACGAGATAAGTATTCATCTAATCTTTGATTATGAAGGATTTAAAAGTCATGGTAAAATTAGTATTTAGTAAAATTGCATAAAAGAGACACGATACTTCATGACTGATTAAAAAGGTTTTTTTGTAATATTTACAAATTTATTAAGACTTCGGCTTGAAAATGAGCCACGGCTCGAAAGCTCGCCGTGATTGTAATACCATAAGTGCATAACTATAAACTTCTGGTAATACCATAAGTGCATAACTATAAACTTCTAGTAATACCATAAGTGCATAACTATAAACTTCTGGTAATACCATAAGTGCATAACTATAAACTTCTAGTAATACCATAAGTGCATAACTATAAACTTCTGGTAATACCATAAGTGCATAACTATAAACTTCTGGTAATACCATAAGTGCATAACTATAAACTTCGGGTAATATCATAAGCGTATAACTATAAACTTCGGGTAATATCATAAGCGTATAACTATAAACTTCGGGTAATATCATAAGCGTATAACTATAAACTTCGGGTAATACCATAAGCGTATAACTATAAACTTCTGGTAATACCATAAGCGTATAACTATAACTTCTGGTAATACCATAAGCGTTTAATTATAATTAGCATAAGTGTCTCAGTTAACTATTTTCCGCGTGTTAAATATTTACTGATTTGGCTTGTTGAAGAAGTGAGCGAGGCGTAGGACCGACGCGTAATATTTTCCTGGTAAGTTGCGTATTTTCGTCGCTAGAGACCCTTATCTTTTTGGCGATGACGTCAATTTTACGTCACTCCACATGTAGCTATTAGTAATTGTTTCGACTAACTGGCACACTTCTGTTATATAATTCGAGACATATGGTAACACTGTAATAAAAAATCTTAAGCACACGGTAGAATATTTTTTCAGTCATTTAAGATGTCCTGCTTTTTCCTGCCCAGGGGCGTGTCAAAATTTTAAGAAGGAATTCTTCTCTTGAGAAGAGTTCTTCGTGAGAATTTTCTCCCCGTGAAAACTCGCTAAAAAGCGTCAAATGTAAATAGATTCTTCTAAAGATGGCGACTTCCGGGAATGCCACAAGCGTTGTAAACTAAGCCTTTGGCAATAAATATTATTTTTACTCAATTTCACCACAATATATAAATAGTGAGAGCGCATGGTTACAAAATATACCCGAATTGTTCGAAATTGGTATACAGCTCTGAAAATTGATATACACGTGCCTTGAACTATACTCTCGACTACCTAAATTTTATTTTTCGAAAAAACCGACTGGAAAAACTTTTATAAGCAAAAAACGCCCTTGTTGCCGACGACGCGCATCAAGTTTTAAGTACTACTATGACGTATCACCATAAAAAATTTCATAACTTTTCCACCTTTCTAATTTATCTAATAAGATGTGATGAGACACAGTGTCAAAGGCCTTATTTAAATCCAAGAAGACCGCGAGTGCTTTTTTATTTTTCTCAATCGGCCACCTGAACTAATGGCTTTAAAAGTCGCTAGATGACTTGGGCCTAAGGTGGTGCCTTGGGTATATAAAAAAA
Source organism: Leiobunum rupestre (assembly GCF_980474605.1). Taxonomy (NCBI): domain Eukaryota; kingdom Metazoa; phylum Arthropoda; class Arachnida; order Opiliones; family Sclerosomatidae; genus Leiobunum; species Leiobunum rupestre. The sequence goes on along the minus strand of NC_143392.1, from coordinate 11,898,411 downwards.
AACTTCGCCAGATAATGCGGTTGTGTGGACAACACATTGTAGAAATCTCATCTCAATTTTCAAGTGTTGGCTTTAATTTTCGAGAAACAAAATGCAAAGATGGGCACTTCGTAGTAAACGAAAAGTTTGTCAGTGTTTCTAACCACAGTGCCTTTCAGTGGCGTCACCAGGATTTCAAAACTGGTGGCGCTTAAGCCATTAGCACTGGTCAGGGGCGTCCTATAGTGAGTGATATGGGGGAGGGGGGCGCTCCCAAAAAGGTTTTTAAAGTTGAAATATTGAGGCCGACTATGAAAAATTAAATTTTTGATGCCCATTTTTAAGTTCGAAGAAACTTTTCGACAAGTGAATTGGAAAAATTGGGAATTTTAGGTGGCGCTTCTAGGAAATTTTAGGTGGCGCTTCAGAAATTTGACAGGTGGCTCAAGCGCCGCCTAAAACACCCTAGCGACGCCACTGGTGCCTTTATGGATAAAACAATTGAATTGTCTTAATTACCCATTTTGGGTAAAACATCATTTAAAGCTAATGTAATCTCTAGTATTTAAATCTGTACCCAAAGGTCTCCAATGTTGGTCGCTCCCTGTAATTACTCAAATGATTGGCCGCTTCCGTAAAGAATGCGTCGGAGCTCGGCGAAAAGGATAAATTAACCGCTAAAATTTCGATTAACCATAAAAATTACGATTAACTGTTTATTCGTGGATATTATCCAGACTAAAATGCAATTTAACATGTAAAAATAATAGATTTTTCGGATAATTTGTGGATAAATGTGTGTTTTGGATAAAAATAAATAAAGTGATTAATTCTTATCCAAACGCCGAGCTCTCAGAGATTATATTACCTTTTAATACTATTTTTACCACTTTTCGTTCATCGCCATTAGACTGATTTTGGAACCCCCTACGCTACTGAATTAAAAGTTTACGATTTAAACATGCTTCTGCGTTAATATTGAAACTGGACGCTCAGTATGCAGCCTGCCACGAGATTCATGGAACTTCAATATACGGAGTTATTCTAGGCTGCGTCAAAATTCTAAGAATTCTTCCGTTGATAGTGAGAATTCTCACTTCTCAAAATTTTGACGGTCCTTCTCACAGGAAGTGACGTAATCTCTTCTCACGAGTTCTCTTGAGAAGAGTCAGAATGCCTCACTTGGTCAAAAAGGGGGGATATTATTAATAAAAATGGCAGCTAATACTCTAATCAGTTTACTTGATGCCGAAGAAAATAAACAGTATGATATATTTGTGGACGAAAATGAATTTCAAAGAATACAGAATGGGAAGTTAATTTCCTATGAAATCTCCCTTTTAAATTATAAATAAAATATTTTCTTCCTTTTAGTGAGAGCGCATGGTGCTAAATTGTTCGAAATTGGTATACAGCTCTGAAAATTAATATACACGTGCCTTGAACTATACTCTCGACTACCTAAAATTTATTTTTCAAAAAAACCGACTGGAAAAACTTTTATAAGCAAAAAACGCCCTTGTTGCCGAGTACGCGCGCATCGTAGTTTAAATGTGTTTTTAAAACTGTATACTCTAAGTTGCACCGCAGCTCCGCAACTTTAGGATTAAAAAATGGTAAATCGCGTGTAGCTCGTGTGGTAAAGGTGGTAAAGTTATGAATTTTTTAATGATAATACGTGTCACAGTGCTTCTTAAAACCTGATATGGATACACATCGAGGTATTTTTTTTACTTGACGTTTTTTACCCTTTTTCATTTTTCTCCATAGGGAAAAATGATAAATCGCCTGTATCTCGGGTGGTAAAGGTGGAAAAGTTATGAAATTGTTTATGGTGATACGTCATAGTAGAACTTAAAACTTGATGCGCGCGTCGTCGGCAACAAGGGCGTTTTTTGCTTATAAAAGTTTTTCCAGTCGGTTTTTTGAAAAATAAAATTTAGGTAGTCGATAGTATAGTTCAGAGCTGTATATCAATTTCGAACAATTCGGGTATATTTTGTAACCATGCGCTCTCACTATTTCTATATTGTGGTGAAATTGAGTAAAAATAATATTTATTGCCGGGGATAAAATTCTCACGAAGAACTCTTCTCAAGTGAAGAATTCCTTCTTAAAATTTGACACGCCCCTGGGCAGGAAAAAGCAGGACATCTTAAATGACTGAAAAAATATTCTACCGTGTGCTTAAGATTTTTTATTACAGTGTTACCATATGTCTCGAATTATATAACAGAAGTGTGCCAGTTAGTCGAAACAATTACTAATAGCTTCATGTGGAGTGACGTAAAATTGATGTCATCGCCAAAAAGATAAGGGTCTCTAGCGACGAAAATACGCAACTTACCTTCTCCCTTCAGGACCTGGTCCTCTAACGTCCTGGCATCCCGAAGAGAGACAAAAGTGACATTCTGCCAACGCGGGCTGATTGCCATTTTGCGGAATACGATCTAGCAAAAATGAAAAGAGTGCCCAAAAAATCTCGGTACAGCAAAGATTTTCTACTTTTCAGCGGGGGTAAAAGTGTCGGAGTCTATTATATTTCAGATCCGACAGTTTGTTAACCGACTCGCGGGGATCCGTGAAGGGGCAAAGCGTGCTCCTATTTTACGTTAAAATCACACCGCGTCGCGAAACTCGACCGACAACCTACATTTATACCACTATATCAATATACATCTGTATCAAATTGAAAACACGTGACGTACATTCACGATAAAACACTAACCCAGTTTCATCCAAATTTAGTCCTAAGAAATATTTACCGAATTATTTTAAGTTAGATAAACTCTTTTCGGAATATTTCAAAAGCGGACCATCGTGTTTTAATAGCGGAAGTAACATATTAGACACTAATAAAGGGTGTTTCAAAAATGGCGATAAGATATAATTTCTACGGGTTCTAATTTGGTCATTTAGAGTCAAAAATGTTCTGAGACATTTCGTGTGATTTCCCAAATATAGTTAATAATAATAATAATAATAAAAATAATAATCAGCTAGGCTTATACCCAAGGCATCACCTTAGACCTTAGATGCGAATCCTTCTTGGGGTAGGTGGTCTGTGGTGAAACAAAGCGTGGTTAAAGCTACGTCCAAAGACATAGAAAATAAGTAGAGGCCCAATCAGGGGGGAAAAAAAGCTTCTTTCTGTTATGGAAATTTCACCCCCCCCCCCCGTGGCATGCGTTATAGGGAAGAAGTACGTAGCGCCACCACACCGTTCTGAAGGAACTAGAAATAGGCGTAAGAAACTATGTACAACATCTTTTGAAAACCAAACTTTTTAGGTTTTATTATCATAAATAAAGTAAAAAAAATTGAAGTTTGAAATATTACTTTTTTTACATACAATTTTGAATGAATTATAATAATTTAACTATAGTAATTATGTAAATTTAAATAAATCTTAAAATGGTTGAAGCTTGTGAAGTTACAAATTGGATTTTCCCTTGAGATTCAACAAAACCAGGTTAAAAGTATACAATTTTCGAGGGGTAAGACAGTTGCAGATAATCTGTACACCGAGCTCGTGCCTTTAGCACTGTTAAAGGTACATATTTTCAAGAGTTCGCGATTTCCATTTAGTACTGTTAAAGGTACGGCAGTGTACACCGAGTTCGCAGAGTGTCTTACCCCTCGACAATTTCAATGGTTTAATAATATTTGTGATATCGGTATATACAAAAACAACTTTATAGCGGAGTTACAGCTAACATAATGATTTGGTCAGGTCGGAGATACTCGAGATTAATAATATACATCTAGCACCTACTGTTGCACGGAAACATTAAAACTCCCAAAAACGTCTTCTGATTCCCAATATCAAACGTTCTATGGTCTCGACACTCTCGAGCTAGAAGCGTCATCCCCAGATAAAAAATATACTGAAGAAAATAGTTGCCCTAATAATTAATATTCCGTGGTTAATGTTATTTAAAATTTGTAGTCAGTATGGATGGATTTTGAATTTCAAATTTGCTCATTATAATTCGTCTCGAACATCAATGCATTGGGTTGCACTCCAAATGGCTCTGGAAAATGAGAGAAACAAAGTTAGATTGCTTATTACAACTTCATGTAACTAAGCAAATTAAGCGTAGAATAGCAATAATTTAAAGCTTTCATCTCTAAAAAACTCTCGTCACGAAATGAGAAAACGAAAGCTTTTATTGAATATAGACGAAAGATTTGGTCCAACTTCAATAGAACTGTTTAAATTTTTACACCAAACTGGATTGAAAAATTGGAAAAACAGCAATACCCTCAGTTACTACGAAGCTTTGCCACGGCAGTTCATTTTTAATCTCCGAAAGCATACGATTTCTTGAGAAAACACCTTTGTTTACCACATCCCAACCCTCTAGGAGAATGGATAAACAAAATCGGTCCAACGGCTCCATTAACTTGGCTAACCATAGTTTCCTAACTTAAGAAAACATAGTGGATAATATTGCACCCATTTCGCACTATTATGCACCACCACTTTCAAATTTTGCACCATCACGGTTTACGAGTTATTTAAATTTGGAACTTGGCAGGCTAAGTTCATGGCAGCTCGCCACTTTCTTAAATTCAAAAATTGAAGTAGTCTATCTCGTTGCACTAATTTTGCACCATTATGCACTATCATTTTAAAATTTTGCTCCAAACTGGATTAAAAGATATAATAAACTGAAAATGGGCGGGCCAAGTTAATGGTAACTTTATTTTCCTAAATGTAAAAAACCTAGCTGGTTGCACTAGTTTTGCACCATTGTGCACCACCATCTAAAAATTTTGCACCAAACCGGTTAAATATATATATTGATTTGAAACCTGGCTTGCCAAGTTAATGGTAGTTTGCCACATTGTATTTTCAAAATGGAAAAAGTCAATCCTGATGTACATAATTTGCACCATTGTGCAGCAATTATTTAAAATTTTGCACCAAATAAATTTAAGTTATATTTACATTTGAAACCCGGCGAGTCAAGTTAATGGTAGCTCGCCACTTCCAAAATTTTGAAAATGTATTATCACATAGTGTTATGTATATTTCGCACCATTGTTTACCATCGTTTTCATATTTTGCACCATACCGGTTAGTGTTATACTTCCATTCGAAATAAGCATATTATGACCGGCCAATAGGCGGGCCAAGTTAATGGCAGCTCGCCACTTCCATATTTTTGAAAAGGTAATATCACATAGTTTTCTGGGTATTTCGCACCATTGTGCACCATCGTTTTCATATTTTGCACCATACCGGTTAGTGTCATACTTCCATTCGAAAAAAGCATATTATGACCGGCTAATAGGCGGGCCAAGTTAATGGCAGCTCGCCACTTCCATATTTTTGAAAAGGTAATATCACATAGTGTTGTGGGTATTTCGCACCATTGTGCACCATCGTTTTCATATTTTGCACCATACCGGTTAGTGTCATACTTCCATTCGAAAAAAGCATATTATGACCGGCCAATAGGCGGGCCAAGTTAATGGTAGCTCGCCACTTCCATATTTTTGAAAAGGTAATATCACATAGTTTTCTGGGTATTTCGCACCATTGTGCACCATCGTTTTCATATTTTGCACCATACCGGTTAGTGTCATACTTCCATTCGAAAAAAGCATATTATGACCGGCCAATAGGCGGGCCAAGTTAATGGCAGCTCGCCACTTCCATATTTTTGAAAAGGTAATATCACATAGTTTTCTGGGTATTTCGCACCATTGTGCACTATCGTTTTCATATTTTGCACCATACCGGGTAATGTCATACTTCCATTCTAAAAATGCAAATTATGGCCTTCTTCAAGAGCATGGTTAACTAGACCATACGTCCCGTTTTGAACGGGACAGTCCCTTTTTACGGTACTCCGTCCCGGTACCCCGAGGAAAGCTTCGGAACGCAGAATTGTCCCGTTTTCAGTGAAGAGTCTCCGATAGCATCGAAATATCACGCGTTTAAATGAAGCTGATAGCATCGAAATATCACGCGTTTAAGTGAAGCCGATAGCATCGAAATATCACGCGTTTAAATGAAGCCTATAGCATCGAAATATCACGCGTTTAAGTGAAGCCGATAGCATCGAAATGGTAGCATTCAAATGCACTTATTTCGCACCACAGTCGATTTATTATGCACCATAATAGTTAGCGGGAAAAAAATAATTTTGAAATTTGGGGTCTCATTTTTCACTTTTTCACGAGTTAAGTCACCCCCACTTACAACAATCACACTAAAAATAGTTCCATAAAATTGCACCCATTACGCACCATTATGCACCACAGTCGATTTATTATGCACCATGTGCACCACAATGCACTCGTCACTCACCACAGATATTTTTCATTGCACCATGCTCCTTCAAAAGATATAGGAACTCGTCATAACCATTTGGGGGTGCTAAGTTAACGGTAGCACCCCCACTCTCGATATCGATTCTTTTAACGTGCTTAATCGAATGCACCAACGATGCACTACCTCATTGCACCAAGTTAATTTTTAAATAAGAAATGTTTCTGTAAAATCTAAATAATTAACTATAAGATAGTCGACATTTTTAGCAGCTTATAAATCATGCGTAAACGCGAACGTCTACGGTTTTTTCTAACATTGGAACAGGAAAGTCGTAGATTTTAGGGATTACGGTTGTCTTATTAGCACTGGTATATAAATTCTGACCACATGTCTTATTAGCTGTTGAAACTGTGTAATAGAAAAATGAAGATCAAGCTTGGCTTCTTAGTCGTGCACGACATCAAGTGGCTTAATCTGAAGTCAAAGTAAAGTATAGGGCCAATAATAAAGTTGCGTATTCTACAGCGTGTTACGGATAAGAGTATCGAAACGTTTATAATTTATTCTATCGGTCCCTACGAGTTCAAAATGTCAAATGAACCATGGTCCTAAAAGCCCCGTTTCAGAGTTACGAGCTCTCAAAAGTGATAAACAGATTGTCGAATATCAAAAGATCACTAAGAGTCGTTCAGGAGTATGCACCACCAGTTTTTGAAATTAATAATTAGTAAATTTTTCCAACTTAAATTTAGTAACTCTTTCAAGTTAACGATAGAATCAGCTAAACTCTTGTAGTGTGTGATACGCAAAAACCAAGGACACATAAAGAAATTGTTATCATTTTTTAAAAAATTAAAAAATAATTTTTAAAACCACTATTCTAAATGCCCACCTTGGGTTCTAATACACAAACGTCAACTGCTAAAAATGTCGACTATCTTACAGTTGAGGAGTCATTTTTGAAATAAGATCATTAGTTGGGGCTGTCGTTAACCTAGCCCTAACGTTAATATTTTTGTTTATATATATACGCCATATATCAAAAAAGAGTGCGGTGCGATGGAAACTAACTGCGGTGCATAGTACTACATTAAGGGTGCAATCGATTAGGCGCGTTAAAATTATCAAATTCGAAAGTGGTGAGGCTGTCGTTAACAGCAAACATTTTCATTTTTTAAAAGCTTGGGTAATGGTGCAATTAGAAATATCTGTGGTGCACGGTAGTGCATTGTTGGTGCATTCGATTAGGCACGTTAAAAGTATCGATATCGAGAGTGGGGGTGCTACCGTTAACTTAGCACCCCCATATGGTTATGACGAGTTCCTATATCTTTTAGAGGAGCATGATGCAAGGAAAAATATCTGTGGTGCACGATGATGCATGACGGGTGCATAATGGTGCACATGGTGCATAATAGATCGCATAATGGTGCGTAATGGGTGCAATTGAATGGCACTATTTTTAGTGTGATTGTTGTAAGTGGGGGGGACTTAACTCTGTCCCCGTGAAAAAGTGAAAAATGACACCCCAAATTTCCAAATTCATTTTTCCCGCTAATTATTATGGTGCATAATAAATAGACTGTGGTGCATAATAGTGCGTAATGAGTGCATTTGAATGGTACCATTTTTAGGGCGATTAGTAAAAGTGGGGCGGGCAGACGTAATTTTCCCCCGCTAAAAGTTCAAAAAGGAAAGCCTAAATTTAAAAATTAATTATTTCCGCTAACTAGTATGGTGCATAATAAATCTTCTGTGGTGCATAAAGGTGCCTAATGGGTGCATTTGAACAGTACCTTTTCAGGGCAATTGGTGAAAGTGGGGCTAACGGAAATCTGTCCCCACTAAAACTTTTAAATGGATCTTCATTCAAGCGCAAATTTTAAAAATAATTATTTCTGCTAACTACTATGGTGTATAATAAATCGACTGTGGGGTATAGTGGTTGCATTTGCATGACACAATTTTTAGGGAGATTGGTGGTTATTTTTACCACAAATGTGTATATTTACGGATTATTTCTGCCTTAAATCTTAATTAGGGCCTTATGGGCCATTTTATGTTTATCGCGTCTGTTTTTGTCACACATGGAAATTGTTTTGGGGTATCGGGGATTTGAAGAGATATATTTAAATTTCACAAGCATTTTGTATCGATTTATATTACCCGATACCAAAAGGGTCTTGTGCAATAAGTATTTTGACAATTTTCATTAACAATCTTGACTATCCACAAATTTTTATTTATAATTTTTCTATTTTATAATTTACATTATATTTTGAACAGCGAACTTGTAAGTGTGATGCGAAATTATTATTAATTGTAATCCGGGAGTTTGCGGGAAAAGCTGTCCAGATAAATAATGTTATTCTTTTGCGGAGCATTTCATTAGATTAAATAATTAAATAATGATATCATGTAATGGTGCCTAATAATTTGAGTACGGAAGATAATTCTACGCTAAAGCTAAAATTTTGGATAGACCAAAATGTAAAAATTCAAAATTTCTATTAAGTAGTATAGTGCATAATATATCGAATGTGGTGCATAACGGGGCGTTATGGGTGCGTTAGAATGACACCGTTTTTAGCGCGATTGGTGAAAGGGGGAGGGCTGAGGTAAACCTGCCCCCCATTTAAAATTTTAAATAACTCTATAATGATACTGGTGCGTAATGATTGGTGTGTGGTGCATGATGGTGCGTAATGAGTGCGTTTGATTGGTTAACTTGTCAAAGTGGAGGGGCTATGGTAAAGTTAGCCCCCTTTAAAGTGGTTTTCCCTTCCGAGTCCTATGGGTGCGTTATAGTGCGTAATGGGTGCATTTTAAACAAATAGTTAATTTATCGAAATGGCGATGGGGGGGGGGCAACTTAACAAACCACCACAATTCGCAAAAATCAGGAACGAATTGCAATGAACAACAATTGCAAATCACATCAGTCGATGCCCGAGTGAATTAGCCAGTGACGGGACGTGCGGGTGGCGGGTGAGTGCCACAGATTACTTCACTTAAACGCGTGATATTTCGATGCTCTCAGCTTCACTTAAACGCGTGATATTTCGATGCTCTCGGCTTCACGTAAACGCGTGATATTTCGATGCTATCGGCTTCACTTAAACGCGTGATATTTCGATGCTATCGGCTTCACTTAAACGCGTGATATTTCGATGCTCTCGGCTTCACTTAAACGCGTGATATTTCGATACTATCGGCTTCACTTAAACGCGTGATATTTCGATGCTATCGGCTTTATTTAAACGCGTGATATTTCGATGCTCTCGGCTTCACTTAAACGCGTGATATTTCGATGCTATCGGCTTCACTTAAACGCGTGATATTTCGATGCTATCGGCTTCACTTAAACGCGTGATATTTCGATGCTATCGGAGACTCTTCACTGAAAACGGGACAATTCTGCGTTCCGAAGCTTTCCTCGGGGTACCGGGACGAAGTACCGTAAAAAGGGACTGTCCCGTTCAAAACGGGACGTATGGTCTAGTTAACCATGCTCTTGAAGAAGGCATTGTAGCGAATTTGTTTTATTTGCTTTTTCAAGAGGACGCGGCTAATATATTCCCGAGGAGGTGACCACTCTCAAAGTGAATGTATATTGAATACGCGCGTAATCAGCACAGTAGAAGGCAGGAACTTTAAAGAAGACGCGTACAGCCAAAAGTAAGGCAGTGTAAAACTTTTACACAGAGTGATCAACTTCTCGCTAATTTCCTTCTGGCTTTTTCTTTTCCCGAATTAGTAGTGTTTTAGGCGGGCTTCTCTGCTATCTAATATAAACACAAATATAATTTCACACACCTAGGAAAAAAAATTTTCGCTAAAAACAGCGATGATATAGTGAAATAGGCATCTTAATTAATCTATAAAAATTGAACTTGTCAACTCCAAAAAACAGAAAAAAGCTGCACTTTGCCCGGTATGGTGCTAAGTTTTAAAACGATGGTACTATGTGATATTACCTTTTCAAAAATATGGAAGTGGCGAGCTACCATTAACTTGGCCCGCCTATTGGCCGGTCATAATATGCTTTTTTCGAATGGAAGTATGACACTAACCGGTATGGTGCAAAATATGAAAACGATGGTGCACAATGGTGCGAAATACCCACAACACTATGTGATATTACCTTTTCAAAAATATGGAAGTGGCGAGCTACCATTAACTTGGCCCGCCTATTGGCCGGTCATAATATGCTTTTTTCGAATGGAAGTATGACACTAACCGGTATGGTGCAAAATATGAAAACGATGGTGCACATTGGTGCGAAATACCCACAACACTATGTGATATTACCTTTTCAAAAATATGGAAGTGGCGAGCTACCATTAACTTGGCCCGCCTATTGGCCGGTCATAATATGCTTTTTTCGAATGGAAGTATGACACTAACCGGTATGGTGCAAAATATGAAAACGATGGTGCACATTGGTGCGAAATACCCACAACACTATGTGATATTACCTTTTCAAAAATATGGAAGTGGCGAGCTACCATTAACTTGGCCCGCCTATTGGCCGGTCATAATATGCTTTTTTCGAATGGAAGTATGACACTAACCGGTATGGTGCAAAATATGAAAACGATGGTGCACATTGGTGCGAAATAGCCACAACACTATGTGATAATACCTTTTCAAAATTTTGGAAGTGGCGAGCTACCATTAACTTGAATCGCCGGGTTTCAAATGTAAATATAACTTAAATTTATTTGGTGCAAAATTTGAAATAATTGCTGCACAATGGTGCAAATTATGTACATCAGGATTGATTTTTTCCATTTTGAAAATACAATGTGGCAAACTACCATTAACTTGGCAAGCCAGGTTTCAAATCAATATATATATTTAACCGGTTTGGTGCAAAATTTTTAGATGGTGGTGCACAATGGTGCAAAACTAGTGCAACCAGCTAGGTTTTTTACATTTAGGAAAAAAGTCATATAAAGTTACCATTAACTTGGCCCGCCCATTTTCAGTTTATTATATCTTTTAAACCAGTTTGGTGCAAAATTTTAAAATGATGGTGCATAATGGTGCATAATGGTGCAAAATTGGTGCAACGAGATAGACTACATCAATTTTTGAATTTAAGAAAGTGGCGAGCTGCCATGAACTTAGCCTGCCAAGTTCCAAATTTAAATAACTCGTAAGCCGTGATGGTGCAAAATTTGAAAGTGGTGGTGCATAATGGTGCGAAATGGGTGCAATATTATCCGCTATGTTTTCTTAAGTTAGAAAACTATGGCGAGACAAGTTAATGGAGCCCGGTCCAACCTAGCTTCACAGCTGAAAGTTTTAGCAAAATTAAAATTAGAGTGACAAATCATATCATCAACTTTGAATAGCATTATCTATTGATGAAACGTTAATCAAGAAACATACTGAATGGACAGGAAATGAATTTTCCGGATTCGTAAAGCCACTGACGCAATTGCAACATCAGCCCTTGTATTTATGGCTGTGGCTATCAACGTCCATTGTAAAGTCCCCACAGGATACTTGTAAATATAAGATTAAGACATATCAGCAGTTACATCAACGATAGTCAAAAGAAAGAAGCAATTCGAAGAAAACTTACCACAATAATCCTTTTCCAAGGACAATTTTGTACGCCATGCCAGTCTATCAGGAATATATTATTACGATTGATAGTCGTATTTAATAGTTTTTTTTTACTATAATAACTACTCTGAAAGTAATTATTTTCAAATTTGAGACGTATAGCACGGCTAAAAGAGGCCCAAAAAGGGTTCTCCAGCGGCAAAATTCGTCCCAACTTCCAATGTGGCATTCAAAATCGATTTTGGGATCTACTTTGAGGATCCGATGAGTCCGCAGCGATGCGGGGTGGACCACATGGTTTTTTGGGGGGGAGGGGGGCAAAGCGGGCAAGAGGGGGCCATTGCCCCCGAAATGTGCGCTCAATGAATTGGGCCGTGTTTGGTGTTGTTCCCGATGGTCGATTTCCCGCTGAGTTGTTTAAGACCAACTGCAAGTCCGTAGGATGAATCGTTTTCGAGTTATAACGAAATATGGGCGAAACATAATTGGTGCCTTTTCCAAAAAGTTCTAAAATTGGCATTTTCACCTCCTAGGGCCTCATCGCCTAGGGGCCTCAAAAATCATATTTTTAGAATTTAATAGGCCTCTAAACATATAGTAAACTTAAAACATTATTTCTTGAGATTTAGTTTTCCCATTTTTGCACAAATTAATATTTGTTTTTCTATTTACCAGTTTAATTCCAAACCTGATTTCTATTATCCATAATTTATTAGTTCATCGTGAGTACGAATTGATTTCTTATTATTCGTATTTATATTTAATCAAAAGATGGAAATGAAATATATATTCCCGCCTTAACAAAGCTTATTTTAATAGATCCATCACCCTAAAGTAGCACACATGACGACGCTTCATTCTTGTTTGGACAATCTAACTCTTTGTATTGCCTTTTTCTAACCAAGTAAAATTTTAAAATATGTGTAGGCCACAGATAATATCATAAGCCTATCAACCCTAAGTTTGAATCGAAAGGCACTGTTGGTTCAAGCTAACGACTGTCGAAAGTACAGCGCTAAATCCACGCGGTGGCGGAAAAGAGAAACGTAACGCGTCCCGCAATGCATGATGCCAGCTGCTTTAGTAAGAGAGAGGTGCGTAGAGAGAGAAAGGGGGAAGGAAGAAGCTTCAATTTATCTCTACCAGGTGCCGATACTATCGTCTGATTTCTTTTTCGCCCGTCCAGTGCATGTGGTACAAATGCGCTATGTGCGTTTCAAACTTAGGGTTGATAGGCTTATGATAATATTGAAACCTATCGTAACTCAATCTAACCAACATAGGATAATTGAAACAATAAAAGAGGCGGCTAGAGGCCTACTTAATCTTTAAACAAGGTGCTTGTCTCTTTTGGTGTACTTTTATCCGAACGATGATGAAGCTTCGTTATGAGTTCTACTACATGTCGTTAGGAGCTATAATAAAGTGTATCCTATCGGTGCTCGACAGGTCGTTCTTTACGACTGAAAACAAAATATTTAGAAGAAACTGAAAAGTAAAAGTTGTAAGTTTGTTAAATTTCACAAATTCACATTGCTTTACCAATCAGTGTATTTGACTAAAGTTGGTTTTCCCTTAGAGAGTTTAAGTTGGACAAGTTTGCACTGTTGCCACACAATGGGTCTTGGACCTGACGTTAACAACTATTATAATGACTTATAAGTAAAAATCATGGCCATGGCCCAGTGGGGTTTGGGAATTGACCATCCTCATAAAAGTGCTTTTGCTTAGGTGAAACCCAACCCGTAAGCCTAGGGGAAAACCTGTGAATGTGTCGATTTCGGTTACATTTTGTTAAGTTATCCTGCCACCCGTTTGGTTTGAAAGGTTTTGGCAATGGGTTTTTGCTAGGCTTATGATACATATTTTCGAATAGATCCATCACTCTAAATCCTCTACTGAGGTAAAGCTGGACAGCTGATGCTTAGTTCTAGTTTAGACAATCATACCTTTTGTTTTCCCTTTTTAAGTAAAATTTTGATGTCAATTTTTTTTTCACGAGTAATCCAAGCTGGAATTTCAGCAAACATAATCGGTATTCGTATTAAATTCGGGCTCTTAATAATATATTGCAATATCAAAACTTTTGAAAAGGAATTTTTAATAAACTTGCTTACTCTGAACTTATTTGAGCTTAAAGGTATATAGTATAACCATTTTCGGTTGGGGGAGGTTTTTCTACAAATGGAGGGATAACACGTTCTAAGAGTATTGCACGATTATGAAATGGTCATTTAAAATAGATATTAAAATGAAAAGAAGATTTGAATGTGCTCAAAAGCAAAAAACCTTCCTCACTGGTTTTCTGAAAAAACCTTCCGGACATGTAACTAGATCTGAACCTGAACCCCAGTTTTAAAACCAATCTGAAGACCTTCCTGAGAAAATGTACACAGCAGAGGCGTTAGGGCAAGGGTATATAGAGGAAAATATTTCCATTGAAATGGAAACTCCTAATAATGATGGAAATTAAGCGTGCGATGATTCTAATAAATGTGTAGAAATAGCACATTTTGATAAAATGCACACAGCAGAGGCGTTAGGGCAAGGGTATATGGAGGAAAATATTTCCATTGAAATGGAAACTCATAAAAATGATGGAAATGAAGCGTGCGAGGATTCTAATAAATGTGTAGAATTAGCACATTTTGATAATGACATAGCATTATGGCCTAACCTAGTATCACAAAAGATGGTAGACCATTTTTTAGTAAATAAACCTTGCAATAAAGGCGACATAAAAAATCTTAATTCAATATTTCGACAGAAATCGAGTCTACCATAGAAGTATTTCTGAATCAAATTTTTACTGTTACAAAGCAAATGGAACTAAGGAATATCGCGAATGGATGATATTTTCCGATACAAGCAAATGCATTAATTGCTATCCCTGCAAACTGTTTTCAAAAGCACAAAGCAAATTAAATACTGGTTTGAATGACTGGAAAAATTTATCTCGTATATTGAAAGATCACGAATCCTCCAAAGAACACGAATCCTCCAAAGAACACGAATCCTCCAAAGAACACGTAACGTCAATGTTAGCTTTGAAAAGAAGACTAGCTGTGGCGGGACTTGTGGATATTCATATGGCCAGTCAAATAGATTCAGAAAGAAATTATTGGCGGGAAGACTTAAAAAGGATTGTTGCGACAGTAAAGTTTTTAGCTAGTATGGGATTAGCATTTCGGGGACACCGAGAAAACGTTCATTCCGATCGAAAGGGGAATTTTTTCAGTTGTTTAGAATATCTTTCAGAATTTGATAGTTTTTTAAAAAAAACATATGGAAAAATTTGGAGCTCCTGGACAAGGTAAAATAAATTACCTATCTCATGTAATTTGTAACGAATTTATAACATTGATGGCCGGTGAAGTACGAACACGTTTAATTTCTGAAGTTAAAGAAGCTCTATACTATTCTATAATTGTTGATTCGACTCCGGATATTTCGCATTGTGATCAACTAACCTTTATTTTGAGGTATGTTAAAAAATAAAGGGGAAATAATGGAAAGATTTTTCGGGTTTCTTCAAATCAAACATCACGATGCCGCTAATGTTGCGAACCGATAGTCAGGTTAATTCGCGACCTTAAAAATCCGCAGCCCAAAACTTAGACCCCAAGTGGCTTAAGTTAAAAATTATTGACTACGAAGTAAACGGACAAAATTCAAACAATGTTTATTTCGACAGCACAGAAATGCGAATGAATAAGTACATATTTTTTCTCACTGAGCTTCACCCCCTTTTACCCTGAAAGAAGGGGGTGACACTCTCTAACCATAAAGGTTATACCTTCCCATAAGCCCCGAAGCTCCGACGTCACCGATTTTGGGCACGCCGGGAGCTCTTGGAAAAACCCCCGAAATAATACCGAATACCTTTTCAATGCTCGACCTTCAAACTATGGCGCCACTAAATCGGACCAAGAAACCGTCCCTACAATTCCTTTCTAAAAAGACGCTAAAAATAGCATTGTGGACAATAGCTAGGCTGTTGCAATGTGGTGAAATATATATATATCCGATTTTCGAGGATGGTTCCAATTTTACAAAAAATTATAATACAACACAATTTTAATATTCAATTAATTAAATCCATTTCGCAACAGCTAATCTAGAGAATGTTGTATTAACGAATTTGGAAAATCTATCGCTTGATATTAAAAAATGCCGAGGACAGTCATACGATAATGCCGCGAATATGGCAGGAAAATACACAGGCTTACAAACAAAGACTATATAAATTCTTGCTTATATAGTCTTTGCTTACAAACTAGAATAAAAGTTCATTCAAAAACTGCCACCTATATTCCATGTGCAAGCCATTCTTTAAATTTAATCGGAACATGTGCATCTGCCCTGCATTATTTTGACTTTGTTCAAAGCATCTATGTGTATTTTTCCGCTTCTACTCGGCGTTGGAATATTTTAATGAACTCTGTAGAAAAAAATAGCAAGAAAAATATCAAAAGAAATAGTGATACCAAGTTGGCAGCAAGGGCTGGTGCAGTTTCCGCCTTGAGATTTAATTATAGTTGTATTAAAAATGTCCTTCTGGAAATTAGTTTAAATCAAAACGAGAAACCTTAAGTAAACTTGAAGTTTGGCAAAAAGATTCGATGAATATGAAATAGCTTTGTTGACAGTTTTGTGGGATACGAAAAGTAGCTATTTTTGTTGTGATACTAACGTAAGTTTACTAACTAGTCAATGTAAATAATTATAAATAAATTAAAACAAATTATTTGAGGAATTTATTTATCCTTTCCTTTATTGTAAAAAAAGGGTAACATAAAGGACCTCCTTACACTTTTGAGCCTAGGTCCTCAAAGGAGCATAGTCCGCCACTGAAAGTTGGGACGAATTTTGCCGCTGAGCTACCTTCTTTTACCCGTATACTAGTAAGAAGTTTTAATTTCATATTTATCGCTATCAAACCAACTAACGAAATTGCTACAAGCTACGTCATCATTTTCCTTCCTTGGGAACCGTTTCTTGTCCTAACGCAAGCCTCGACTACTTAAAACCTTTCGTTATAAATAATAGTCGATGGGATAACTAAAAATCTGTACACCAATTACAATCGTACGAAACTGAGTACAGCCTCTGGTAGTGCTAAATTTGTAATCAGTTAGGTAATCACTTTAGAACCGTAAATACTACAGGCTTGTACACCGATTACGGCAAGTGAGCCGCCCATCGATAATAATACAATGGCTTATGCATTTACATAATTTATACAATTGTTATAAATAGCCCTCGGCTAAGTAGGCGTCTGTTACAACTATGTCTCAAACTTTCTTGAACAATAAATTAATAAAAATTTAGTAATCTAACAATTGTAAGAGGAACCGGTTCCATTTGTGAACCGATAAAAGGTAATATTGCTGAGGCATTTAGTTCAATAAGAACTACGAGGTATGGGCGTGAGATGTTTTGGGTCACAAAAACTTCTCTCTTATACGTATCGCGATCGTACTAAAACCTATTTGATATTTGATAATATATAAAACCCAAAAGAAATTACATTAATGTTATTATTTAATTCTGTTGAAACAGTAATTTCATACTTGATTAATTTGCTATGTGTACGTGACAAAATACCATCGTTACAGATACCCTTCGGTGGTAAACCCAAACAGCTCAAAATCTAGTCGGTAGTTTTCATACAGCTTCAACCTTTTCTCTCGGGACACTTGGTTGAACAGTTTCCGAGCGATAGAATCGTTTGTAGGATTGTGGTAAGTGGGAAAGCGAGTGCCAAAAAGGAATTCCGTGTCCTGGTTCATGGTCTCGAGCTGGCCGATGTAGTCGTACTTGACGATGCACGGCTCGCAGAGCATCCAATACGGCAGCCAATGCTGGTTGTAGCGAACAGGAGGAGTGTCGATCAGATAGTCCACGAATTCCTCAAAGGTCGGAACGGGATTGGCACTCGAGTTAAAATTGTTCCCTCGAGAGCGTTCCATGATAGGCACTGCGTAAGACGTGAAAACCCATGTAGTATTTCTGTGTAATTTATCCAAGTAGGCTGAGACCAATCTGTGGAATGGATGGCGCGTGAATATAATCTTCCGGTACGACTGTAATTCCGGGTGGTCTTGGTGATAAAACGACGAATGAGGTACCGTTTTCAGTTGCTTTCTCGCCGTCGTGTGTGGGTTTTTCCCTTTATTAATCCCCATCTCGTTCAAGAAAAACCGCTTGAAATTGGTAGACCCCACTTTCGGCATTGTGCAAAACAACGTGCGCGATTTGTCGTCCACGAAGAGGTTGACGTTATAGTGGGGCTCCGGGGAATCCTGGTTCAGTATGAAAAACAAACTTTCCGTGACATATTCCTGTGGGTCCAGATTCAAATGGCGGCAAACATCGTTCAGGGTGTTGGCCCTTCTTTGGAACCTATTCATCGATTCATTTTCTCTTTCCTGTTTGGTCCTGTCATCCCGAAGAATGTACAAACTGACCTTGTGCCCAGGTGGGCTGATGACTATTTTGCGGAATCCGATCAAGTCAGCGGACAAGTGTAGGAAAAGCACAACGAAAGGAATACCTAAAATAACAGCGAACAGGAACGATGTGTACCGCCAAAATGTCCGAGATATCTTAGCGCGCTTTAAACTAGCGTTCTCCGAGACTACCATATTTCCGACGAGGCAATGTAACCGCCGATCCGCGGGAAACTGGAACACAGCGTTGTTCCGTTTCCAGGTAAAAACTAAACCACTAACTTGCATTTATACATTCGATTTACTACTATATCCATATACATGTGTACTGAATAAATAACAGACAGGCGCGGTTCCAGACAAACATTTTAGGGGGTGCATAACATGGATATTGCCCGAGTGAGTGAAGCGATCGCAGTTTTCTACTCATACAGCTTCATATATTTTCAGCGGTTTGGGGGGCATGGCCCCCATGGTCCCCTCCCCCTCTGGAGCAACGCCTGATCATATCTGCACACGAAGACTTGGTCTAAGGCTCAGTCTCACAATTACCCTCCCTAAACATTTGGGCTCATTCTAGTCTTTTAATATCTTTTTTAAGTCTTCATATTTTTTCATATTGTCAAACGAAACAGCCGGGCGACCAGGCCTGGTACGCTCTTCATTACAACAATCTTCGAAAATTCTAGAAGGTAGTTTACTTTGGACCAATCAGAAAACGACTGGGTTAAATCACGTTATCCGAAATAGCCAAATACGTAAATTCCGTATTAACCCGGTAGGCCAGAGCTCTCTTCAAGGGCGACACGGCCAACTTTGATCACGCGCTGTTCGCGCTTTAGCTATAGCGCAAACCGCACGTAATCAAAGTTGGTCGTGTCGGTGAGAAAGAAAGCGTTACGGTTTCGGCACGTGTTGCTCTGCGCCGCAGCGCTGCCCAGTGGTCAAGGGAAACATGATCGTGCTAAAACGTACACATAACATCTCGAGCCCAAAAAAATACGCTATGTTAAAATGGTCTCATCTCGGGCTCAAATTAAATGGCCACAACGTTTTGGTCTCTTCTTGGGCTCGTATCATTTTCATAATAAAGCCTGGGCTAAGTCTCAAATCGAACTCAGGCTCTTATTGTGAGACGAGCCCGTTCAGTTAATAGATACGTGCTAATATTGTGCACTTGGTTCTTAATTATCAATTTAGTTTTTCCAGACTTATATTAAACTTTATTGAAACTAACACAAATGCAAAAGCTGATCAGTTCTTTAGCCACCATTGCCGCCGTTACTGTTGATTGAATATTGTAGATTTAGAAATACTCCTCCCAAGGATCCTATATGTTAGAAGGATATGAGGCGAGGGACGAAAAATGGCAACGCCGTCGGTGGGTCATGCGCGATAGAGAATCCGTCTTTAGATTCCGTCAAGGACAAAACATGGAGGAAGAAGCACCGCCAAAATTTGTCCTTGAGGGAATAGAAACAAGACATCCCACGTTTAGAGACTCTCTTAATATCGACGGCGCTGCCGGCGTTTTGAAAACACGCGCTGGCCGGAGAGCTACCTATCCTTCTAACATATAGGATCCTTGCTCTCCCGCAATGCTACATAATCCTACCGTCATCCTGCACGCGTTTGGTATACTTACCAGTTGATGAGCGATATATAGAAAAATAAAATTTCATTTCCCGAGCTACATGTAGGGTTCCAAATTTCCCCATCCAGAAACAGCTTCTCTTCTCCAAGTTTCAAATTCCTCCAAATGATGGCAGCACTAGACGAGGTCTGACCAAAATAAAATTTCCTTTCCCGAGCTACTTGTAGGGTTCCAAATTTCCCCATCCAGAAACAGCTTCTCTTCTCCAAGTTTCAAATTCCTCCAAATGATGGCAGCACTAGATGAATTTCTCACAATGTGAGAATGAAAATTGTCACGGAGAGTCGGAGACTCTTCGAAAATTATGAAATATAAAACTTTTCTAGCTTTAGACCATTCTTTTTGGTCGACTTCGACTACGGAGTGACGTAGACAAGAGCGATTTTCGAATTGCACATCATATTTATTTTTCCACTCTTTAATTTTGTATATAATCTCTTAACGTTTATAAAGTTTATTCTGGATAAACTTTGCGTACATTTTTTTGTTATGATGTTTCGTAAAAACATGAATTCTAAATTTATTTTAATGTCTGTCCCTCCTTAGCCGTAACACTTATAAGAATAAACACTGTTTTTAGAACTGGTTTTGTATAATGTATGTCCCTTTTTCAGAAGGAGAAAAAAGAATAAATGGAACGTAATAATATTTATTTAGGTGAAACCAAGAATGTATTGAAGTGACTAAGAATATTGGACTACAGGATTCTGATTCCCATTCTCGCAGCCTTTGTAGCATTCGTCTGCTTTCCCATTCAAGTTTGCTATATGGTATGACCTTGAATGTGTCTTAAATGCAGACGAACTTTCTCCACAAAAGCTGTGAGGATGGTACCAGGGGTTAATGCTATGCTGAAATATTCTTAGTAACTTCAATACATTCTTGGTGTAACCAAATTGGTTTCATATGAAAACACTGTTTAGAAGTTTAGAACAGCGAAGACTTAACGAAGTATTTAATTTCTAGTCAAATTTAAAGAGATTTCATAAATAATACAAAATCTAGTTGCAAATTGAGTTTGTGCAATAAAATAATTAGCGATTTGACCTGTATGTAATTGTAATTTTGTTATTTCTGGCTATTTCGTTCTCAATTCATCGTTAAGACTTTGATGATTTTATAAACATTTTGAATTATGTTGGTAACAAAGAGGCCAGTATAATGGTTAAAGACGCGCGTATGAAACTATCGGGCGTGAGTTCGAATCTCAATTCCGCAAATATGTTTTATTAAAATTTTTCATTTTAATTTTACTTTCAGTTTGAACATTTTCTCTGCTTTTTATAACAAATAATTTATATTACTTAAATTCCTCGAATAATATTACTTAAATTCCTCTAATAATATTATTTAAATTCCTCGAATTCATTATCTTGTCATTTTAACTCATTTTGGGCTCCCAACGTCATCTCGTTACAAAAAAAGAATTTTGGTATGGCTGTATTTGTTCTCTCCGCTGAGTCCGCTGTGCCCCGGCGCCTTTCCCGTCTCGTATTCCCTCTCTCCCTTCTCTGAGAATGGACCGTCTCCGTTCCCCCCTTTACCCCGTTGCCGCTCCCCAAATAGCCGGTACCGCGAAACGGGAATTTGCTAAGAGCGTCGCCTAAAAAATCGAATTTCTTTAAACTAAGGATTAAGCACTTAAAAAAACAATTAAATCGAAACATTAAATAGGCACAGGTTTCCGACGTCAGGAATACAGTGGTGGTTTTAGATTTCGCCTTGGATAAAAAGTTGGTTTTAGAGATATAAAAATAACAACCAATGCATGTTAGAAAAGGATCTCAGTCGAAATTTCGGGGCTTACGGTGCAGATTGCGATGTAGAACGGGGGGCTTGTAGAAGTCAGGAGTCGAGGGTAAGCCTTAGAGCATGCACGATTTACGAACCTTGGAGGGTAAGAATAAACAGTAAACCTATCGGTTTACTTTAATAATTTACAAGTCGAGCGAGAGACGCCTCTCTTTTCTGAGTTCATAACAAATAGTCCCTTTCCATATTGCGAAGTCTGTGAAATTTCCCTTTGACCGAGGAAAGCTTGCTTTTCCCTGTTTACAGAGAATGGGGCTGCCACCATTGCGGGTAATAGGATTACTACCCATTGTATAGCGTTAAGTTTGAGGGGAGAGTTGGAATCTTAAAGGGGAACGGTCAAGCTTTAATCAGTTAGATAGCCCTATAGCCCATTAAAAACTAAAATTTATGGCGAAAAAAAATAAATATTGAGTGGTTAATTTTTAATAAAATAAAGAAATTTCGGGAAATCAAAAAGCGCGCGTCCGCCGCGACACCTGGTGAGAAGTCGGTGAGACAGAAAAACAACGTAAAAGCGCGCGCTGCTGAAGACGCGAAAAATTTGTCTTGCACGCGCGGCACGTTCCACTTATAAGACACCTAAGCCTAAATTGCGCGATTTTAAAAGTTAGGATAGTTCGCAAATCGCTCATACGGGGTTAGGGGCGCTGGCGGCAGCCCCTAAGATGGCGGCAAAAATTCAAACCCAAACACCTGGCGTTATTTTTCGTTTCAACTTTTTGGGTCAAAAGCTATTTTTTTAAGACAAAAAAGGTAGGTGTTAGTATATTGAACGTCTTGTTAATCTTTTGATACGGAAATAAGGCCATATTTGGAAAATCTTGGCCGTTCCCCTTTAAGAGTTAGTGGGGAGATGTAATGGCCGGGAGTTGCTCATCACACTGTACTTAAAGCGCGGAAGAATAAAAAGAACGGCTTCTGTGAAAACAATTTGTATTCGATTGAGAGCTGCTTTATCAAGCATTTTTGGCGCGCCGTACATGTAGCTAGAAGCGAGCCGTCAACGTAAAATTTAAGCAATATTCGAGTATTCCCAGTGGAAAACGCTATTTTTACAAACTTTTAGCTGTACGCAATTTTAAACTTTCAAATTAATTATTTATTTTTTAAATGTGGGTTAATTATATTAAATGACGGATTCAATCAAGTTCTTAACACTTAATCGTTTTAAAAAAGTCCTCCGGAACTTAAACAAAATATTAAAAGTCGCTTAGCTGACTTGGGCCTAGCTGATTATTTGGGGGTGTATTGTCTGCAATTAGCTGTAATCGATCCAAGTACTTCAGTTTACTGACCGCCTCACGCTCTTGCGTAGTGTACCATCCTAGTTCACCCTTTTCAGTGCAGGGAGCAGTGGATAACGCGTTGCGATCAGCTCCCTTTTGGGCATAGTCAATGGTTGCAAGAAGTTGTCTTTCAGTTTGATACGTTAAAGTAGGGACGACCACAGGTTTCCATAAAGTACGTCCTTCATCACTGTTGGAACTCTCCGAGAGGTTGTTCACTGCCCAAAGAAGGTTCATATAATTCAAAACTAATTTATGTTCATAGGCGTGAGATTAACTGTCAACAGAAATCTCTTACGTGTGCAACATAAAAATTAGCCTTCACAGGATCAAAGCAGTTTTCAATAGGCTCGATTTCCTGGTCGCACTTTTTTCTAGTGAGTGTTTGATAAATACCAAACGGAATTGCAATAATAGCGCTGCTGCTTAGTTCAGAACCTACATTGGTGCTCACAAATGGTTTGCTAAGTTATAAAATTATTTTTAAATAATTAAATTTATTAAATTAAAATTTTCATCCTCGTGGTAGCGTTTATTCTGTAAATTTTTATTACACAAGAATAAGATTTGGAAAAAAACCTAAAGCTTTTAAATGCAGCGTATCAAAGCAGTCTATTTTATGATCGGTGCAGCTTCAGTAGGAAGCCTGCACACTTGACTGGCGATTCTGTGACTCGTGCACATTTTTTTTAGACCGGTTGATTTTGGTTAGTAGTGCCAAAAATTTCAGGTCAACCTGTGCAGAGGCGTACCGACCCGGGTTCAGGAGATACATTTATTTTCCTAAAGGAGCTTAGGCCCCGAGAATCTGAAAAAATTGTGTAATAGTTTATTAACTATAGTTATGAGCTTTATGCAATACCAAAACAACCCTGAATTACATTTAATAACACAAAAAAGAAAATGTTACGTAAATTTTATCGTTCCATTCTCGATTATTTTGCAACAGTTACTTATGTTATAGATAACCCGCGGTGGTGTATCCAAACAGTTCGAACAGTCCCAGAGCACTAGTATCGTTTGTAGGATTGGGGTAAGTAGGAAAGCAAACGCCAAAGAGGAATTCCGTGTCCTGGTTCATGGTCTCGAACTGGCCGATTTAGTCGTACTTGACGAGGCATGGATGACACAGAATCCAATGTTGGCTGTACATAGCGAACAGGCGGAGTGTCGATCAGATGGTCCATGAATTCCTCAAAGGTGGAAACGGGATGGACACTCGGTTATAATGCTCCCCTCGATAGCTTTTCGTGTTAGGCACCGAATAATTTTTGTAAAATTGGCTATAAGGACTGTACAATTTATCAAAGTAGGTGGAAACCAATCTTCGGAAAGGATGAAGAACATAACCTTCCGGTCCGATAGTGGAGTCGGGTCGTCTTGGTTATAACTGCCAGGTTCGTAGCTAGAGAAAATGGCGCCAGGGGCGAGCAGCAATTTTGGCGCCCCCTAATATAATAATATGGACCAATTTTGGTGCCCCTATACCCTATCGCGGGGATGGTGCCCTGGGCGGCCGCCCCGGACGCCCAGCCCTAGCTACGGCGCTGGTTATAAGACAACGTTTGAAGATACCAATTTCAGATATTTTAGAGCCAACATATTTGGATGTTTACCTGGATCAATCCTTATATCATTTAAGAAAAATCGCTTGAAAGTGGTCGAAACCACTTTCGGCATTGTACAGAACAGCGCGCTCGAAGACGCCGAGTTCGTAGTTTCGCCTCATATCATCATTTTTGAGTTAGATAGAAAACTTTTCCAAGAAAGATTGCTCCTCGTCTAATTTTCAATGACGGCCAACATCGTTCATGGCGGTGGCTCTTCTTTGGAACCTGATCGTTGCTTCATCTTCTCCCTTCAGGACCTGGTCCTCTAACGTCCTGGCAAAAGTGACATTCTGCCAACGCGGGCTGATTGCCATTTTGCGGAATACGATCTAGTTCACAAGTATCAAAGCAAAAATGAAAAGAGTGCCCAAAAAATCTCTGTACAGCAAAGATTTTCTATATTTCAGCGGGGGTAAAACTGTCGGAGTCTATTATATTTCAGATCCGACAGTTTGTTAACCGACTCGCGGGGATCCGTGAAGGGGCAAAGCGTGCTCCTATTTTACGTTAAAATCACACCGCGTCGCGAAACTCGACCAACAACCTACATTTATACCACTATATCAATATACATCTGGGTCAAATTGAAAACACGTGACGTACATTCACGATAAAACACTAACCCAGTATCATCCAAATTTAGTCCCAAGAAATATTTACAAAATTATTTTAAGTTAGATAAACTCTTTTCGCAATATTTCAAAAGCGGACCCTCGTGTTTTAATAGCGGAAGTAACATATTAGACACTAATAAAGGGTGTTTCAAAAATGGTGACAAGATATAATTTCTACGGGTTCTAATTTGGTCATTTAGAGTCAAAAATGTTCTGAGACATTTCGTGTGATTTCCCAAATATAGTTAATAATAATAATAATAATAAAAATAATAATCAGCTAGGCTTCTACCCAAGGCATCACCTTAGACCTAAGTCATCAAGCGACTTTTAAAGCCATTAACTCAGGTGCCGGGTTTCAGTATTAAAAGTGAACCGTTTTTCCAGCTTCTATCATAATTATAATAAGAGCAATAAATTAAATAGGTAAGCACTTGGAATGTGTAAGGATCCATTGGCACTGTGCTACAAAAATGGTTCATGAAACCACAGACCACCTACCCCAAGAAGAATATGCATCGCATGTAGTAATTTACATTATTTTGTCTTGAAAATGATGCGGTGTTTTTAAGAGCACGCCATCACATGGCAAGAAGAGGCAGTTTTAAAGGTACAAAAACGAGCACGCGCGATACTAAAAAAAAGCCTCATCACTTTTGAGACACCTTTTTTCGAGGTTGATGCGAGTCCTTCTTGGGGTAGGTGGTCTGTGGTTTCATGAACCATTTTCGTGCGTGACTAAAGCCACGTCGAATGTAAGATGTAGTGTAAAGCCGGAATTTGCATCCGCAAATGTAGGTTTTGTCCCTAACAGGCTTTCCCTTTACTTCAGAGAGTTCTCTCGTTGTTTTGGGCCAACGCTGCTGGGGAAGGTAGGGACGACTCATCCTCGCTCGCGTCGTCCACCTTCGGAATTCTCCGAAAGTGGCGACCTCTGAACCGAAGGTTAAGAGTGGGGTAATGTTACCGGTGGCGCTTACTATTGCACCACAGTGAGTCCGCAAAGATTTCCTGGTGGGCTTTCTTCTCCAGCCAGTTAGGTTGGAGACCGGTAGCGTCATCCGAGGGGCCCGCTATATAAGGGACGTCGGGACACTGGTTACGGAGTGCAACCTAATCAGTCGAATCTTTACTATTCTCTCTTCTAGAGAAATTTACTTAACTGCTATGCCTTGTAAACTTTGGTAATTATATATTAACTATTATTAATAAAGAGTATTTTACTGTTTGACTCTCGTACATGGTTTAAACATAGGCCGACAATTTCCAGGCTTCACAGTAGTCCGTCTTTTCAAATTCATTGACTGGATGACACCGCTAATAAACTTTGCCACTGAACGAGAACGAACTTGTCTCGTTTTTCAAGAAACTGGACTCTTTCCGCTTTAAATCACGTATTTAGATGCTTACAAATAGCACCGAAAATCACTTTTATTCGAGACAAGGCTTAATAGCCACTAGGAGCTAAGTTTAGCTTAGCTTAGCAAAGCACGAATGTTTCTATGTAAATAATCAGGGGCCACCAAAGTTTAATGAGAGGTTCCAAGTATATACGAATATAGTTTCCTGATAAGAGAGAATACAATTTTAATACAGGAAACGTCTTTTTACAATCGATTTTTATTTCTAGACGCACGCTCGTCCTGACTACCGTAATGGCAAACGTGATCTTTTTATTAAGTTTAAAAAGTTGGAATTCCGTAGCGAAGAGTGTTTTGTTAGGGGCAGGCAAATTGACTTCTCGCCAACTTCCCCGTACCACGCGGGTGTATTGCAATGTTGGTGTAACCTACGAATGAAGGGCCAAAACATGTCCGTTGAGTATCCCTTCACTCTGCGGGCCACCCCTGGATCGGGTTAGTGATGTTATATAATTGTTTCTTTTGAGTGTATGCTATTTCTATTTTTATATATTTCTGTAAACTTTTTGTATTTTAATATATGCATGTCGCCAGATGATGTAACCCTCTAACATCAGTGTAAAACTCATCTTAATAAAGTACAATTGGATTTAATTTGATTTAATTGGTTCATTCAAGGGGCGAACAGGGCCGTATAAGACTTTTTACAAAAACTACGTTGCTGTCAATCGCGATCGTACTAAAACATATTTCATAATATAAAAACCCATAAAATTTTTACATGAATGTTACTATTTATTTTTATTGAAACAAATATTTCATACTCGATTAATTTGCTATGTGTACGTGACAAAATACCATCGTTACAGATACCCCTCGGTGGTAAACCCAAACAGCTCAAAATCTAGTCGGTAGTTTTCATACAACTTCAATATTTTATCTCGAGACAGTTGGCTGAACAGTTTCTGAGCGATAGAATCGGTTGTAGGATTGTGGTAAGTGGGAAAGCGAGTGCCAAAGAGGAATTCCGTGTCCGGGTTCATGGTCTCGAACTGGCCGATGTAGTCGTACTTGACGATGCACGGCTCGCAGAGCATCCAATACGGCAGCCAATGCTGGTTGTAGCGAACACGCGGAGTGTAGATCAGATAGTCCACGAATTCCTCAAAGGTCGGAACGGGATTGGCACTCGAGTTAAAATTGTTCCCTCGAGAGCGTTCCATGATAGACACTGATAAAGACTTGAAAACCCTTGTAGTATTTCTGTGTAATTTATCCAAGTAGGCTGAGACCAATCTTCGGAATGGATGGCGCGTGAATATAATCTTCCGGTACGACTGTAATTCCGGGTGGTCTTGGTGATAAAACGACGAATGAGGTACCGTTTTCAGTTGCTTTCTCGCCACCGTGTGTAGGTTTTTCGCTTTATTAATCCCCATCTCGTTCAAGAAAAACCGCTTGAAATTGGTAGACCCCACTTTCGGCATGGTGCAGAACAACGTGCGCGATTTATCGTCCACGACGATGTTTATCATATAGAGTAGCTCCTTAAAACCCGGTTTCGGTGTGAATGACAACCTTTCCGTGAAATATTCCTGCTGGTCCAGATTCAAATGGCGGCAAACATCGTTCAGGGTGTTGGCCCTTCTTTGGAACCTATTCATCGATTCATTTTCTCTTTCCAGTTTGGTCCTGTCATCCCGAAGAAAGACCAAACTGACCTTGTGGCCAGGCGGGCTGATGGCCATTTTGCGGAATCCGATCAAGTCAGCGGACAAGTGTAGGAAAAGCACAACGAAAGGAATACCTAAAATAACAGCGAACACGAACGATTTGTACCTCCAAAATGTCCGAGATATCTTAGCGCTCGTGAAACTAGCGTTCTCCGAGTCTACCATATTTTGGACGAGGCAATTTAACCGCCGATCCGCGGGAAACTGGAACACAGCGTTGTTCTGTTTCCAGCTAAAAACTAAACCGCTAACTTGCATTTATACACTCGATTTACTACTATATCCATATACATGTGTACTGAATAAATATCAGACAGGCGTGGTTCCATACAAACATTTTGGGGGGTGCATCACGTGCATATTGACCGAGCGAGTGAAGCGATTGCAGTTTTCTACTCATACAGCTTCATATATTTTCAGCGGTTTGGGGGGCTCTTAGCTTCCGTATTTTTTAACCGCCAGATGTCGTTAATATGGAGAAAAAAAACATCCGCGTGACGTCAACTTGCTAGTCAACTGCTGTATTTAAACGGTGGCGCGTGTGATTTTTCAAATGTTTTAATACAACAAGCTAAGGCTTATGTGTTTACTTTCTATGATAACGTTACAATGCAATAATGTACTGCAATTAACATAAAATAATTGTCAGCTATTATTTAGTTCCAACGTGGCTCATTATTGTTTGATCAAAAATTGCTTGTCGACTAAAAAGCAAACGGACGCTACTTTACCTAAAGTAAGTTTTCACAATTTTATCAAAATGAAAAACTTAGAAAACAATGTGAACAGACAATTTTAGAAAAGATTCCTAATGACAATGAAAATAAACCAGTTACCATGAACTTATACGAAAATCAGCTTATTTGTAGTAAGCATTTCCTAGTTAAAATTTTGAACAAACAAGCGCTGTGATATATTGTGATATTACTCACTCTATTCAGTTGTTTAATATTTTCAAAATCAAATATATTAACTGATAAAGTATTTTGTGTTATTTTCACAATCAAAAATGTTTTAAGTGATAAAGTACTTTGTTATACTTAATACTTTCATAAGTACATTAATATTTTAAGGCTTAGGGTGAAACAAAATTTTAACTTTGAAAATTCCCCATATTACCGCCATCTGTATAATTTGTTTCATTGTATATTTTGTTTTACTGTATGTATTAATGTTTGTGTGTACATTTTATTTTTATAACCATTATTTGTAAATGACCCCTAGCAAACTCTTCCAAAAGTAAAATTCCCCATCCTAAAAATTCCTGATTTCAAGCGGCACAAATTGATATATTATATTCTCTGACCCTTTCTACATGTAAAGTAAACCCCATCGAAAAATACTCCAGCCTCTCTGGCGCTAATATGTACTCGCCCGCTAATCCCCAAAACTTTCCATACCCTTTTCTCTAAAATGTTGGCCACCAGGGAAAAATGTTTCTTGGTAGTCTTCACGACGCCTTTAAGGCAGAATTCTCATCGGGACTCAAGTGAATGGCTAAACTTTTAACCACCGTAACCACGTAGTAAATAAATCAAAGTTTTATACAAAATCTTGTGCTTTCTAAATTAAGATAGTCCAAATAATAACCTATCTTCTAGATTTTTCAGTCGGTTTAGAAGATTAAGTAGCTCTCCCAAATTAATAGTTAAAGGCGCGGAAAAGAAGAATAAATTCGGAAGTACTTTAGCTAGATATTCTTCACCATCTGTTGGATTTCAAAAAACCGTAATGCCGCCCTCTCCAATTTCTCTATAATGTGGCCTGTATTACAGACGGCTATGGTAAGTTAGTCTTAACTTGTACCATGGACTAATTATTAATTAGTCCATGCTTGTACCTTCGCCTTGAAGGCCTATGGCCGAAGTACCGTGAATCGGTTTAATTTCATCAATGAATATATTTTAGTTTCCCCAAACGTTGTTGGTCTTTTTTACCTCTTCAACCGTGTTCATTATTTTCTTTGTATCTAGTTTCAGCAAGAAAAAAATACCATTAGGAAAAAAACTATGAGCCCGAGACGAGCTCTCGTATTTAGAAAAAAAACTATGAGCCCGAGACGAGCTCTCGTAATTAGAAAAAAACTATGAGCCCGAGACGAGCTCTCGTATTTAGAAAAAAAACTATGAGCCCGAGACGAGCTCTCGTAATTAGAAAAAAACTATGAGCCCGAGACGAGCTCTCGTATTTAGAAAAAAAAACTATGAGCCCGAGACGAGCTCTCATATTTAGAAAAAAACTATGAGCCCGAGATGAGCTCTCGTAATTAGAAAAAAACTTTTAGCCCGTGACGAGCTCTCGTATTTAGAAAAAAATCTATGAGCCCGAGACGAGCTGTCGTATTTAGAAAAAAAACTATGAGCCCGAGACGAGCTCTCGTATTTAGAAAAAAAACTATGAGCCCGAGACGAGCTGTCGTATTTAGAAAAAAAACTATGAGCCCGAGACGAGCTGTCGTATTAAAAAAAAAACTATGAGCCCGAGACGAGCTCTCGTATTTAGAAAAAAACTATGAGCCCGAGACGAGCTCTCGTAATAAGAAAAAAACTATGAGCCCGAGACGAGCTCTCGTATTTAGAAAAAAAACTATGAGCCCGAGACGAGCTCTCATATTTAGAAAAAAAACTATGAGCCCGAGATGAGCTCTCGTAATTAGAAAAAAAACTATGACCCCGAGACGAGCTCTCATAATTAGAAAAAAACTTTTAGCCCGAGACGAGCTCTCGTATTTAGAAAAAAACTATGAGCCCGAGACGAGCGGTCGTATTTAGAAAAAAAAACTATGAGCCCGAGACGAGCTCTCGTATTTAGAAAAAATCTATGAGCCCGAAACGAGCTGTCGTATTTAGAAAAAAAAACTATGAGCCCGAGACGAGCTCTCGTATTTAGAAAAAAAACTATGAGCCCGAGACGAGCTCTCGTAATTAGAAAAAAAACTTTTAGCCCGAGACGAGCTCTCGTATTTAGAAAAAAATCTATGAGCCCGAGACGAGCTGTCGTATTTAGAACAAAAACTATGAGCCCGAGACAAGCTCTCATATTTAGAAAAAAAACTATGAGCCCGAGACGAGTTGTCGTGTTTAGAAAAAAAACTATGAGCCCGAGACGAGCTCTCGTATTTAGAAAAAAATCTATGAGCCCGAGACGAGCTGTCGTATTTGGAAAAAAACTATGAGCCCGAGACGAGCTCTCGTATTTAGAAAAAAAACTATTAGCCCGAGACGAGCTGTCGTATTTAGAAAAAAAAAACTATGAGCCCGAGAGGAGCTGACGTATTTAGAAAAAAAACTATGAGCCCGAGACGAGCTCTCGTATTTAGAAAAAAAACTATGAGCCCGAGACGAGCTCTCGTAATTAGAAAAAACTTTTAGCCCGAGACGAGCTCTCGTATTTAGAACAAAATCTATGAGCCCGAGACGAGCTCTCGTATTTAGAAAAAAAACTATTAGCCCGAGACGAGCTGTCGTATTTAGAAAAAAAAACTATGAGCCCGAGAGGAGCTGTCGTATTTAGAAAAAAAACTATGAGCCCGAGACGAGCTCTCGTATTTAGAAAAAAAAACTATGAGCCCGAGACGAGCTCTCGTAATTAGAAAAAACTTTTAGCCCGAGACGAGCTCTCGTAATTAGAAAAAAACTTTTAGCCCGAGACGAGCTCTCGTAATTAGAAAAAAATCTATGAGCCCGAGACGAGCTGTCGTGTTTAGAAAAAAAACTATGAGCCCGAGACGAGCTCTCGTATTTAGAAAAAAACTATGAGCCCGAGACGAGCGGTCGTATTTAGAAAAAAAAACTATGAGCCCGAGACGAGCTGTCGTATTTAGAAAAAAAACTATGAGCCCAAGACGAGCTGTCGTATTTAGAAAAAAATCTATGAGCCCGAGACGAGCTGTCGTAATTAGAAAAAAAAACTATGAGCCCGAGACGAGCTCTCGTATTTAGAAAAAAAATCTATGAGCCCGAGACGAGCTGTCGTATTTAGAAAAAAAACTATTAGCCCGAGACGAGCTGTCGTACTTAGAAAAAAATCTATGAGCCCGAGATGAGCTGTCGTATTTAGAAAAAAAAACTATGAGCCCGAGACCAGCTCTCGTATTTAGAAAAAATCTATGAGCCCGAAACGAGCTGTCGTATTTAGAGAAAAAAAACTATGAGCCCGAGACGAGCTCTCGTATTTAGAAAAAAAAACTATTAGCCCGAGACGAGCTGTCGTATTTAGAAAAAAAAAACTATGAGCCCGAGAGGAGCTGACGTATTTAGAAAAAAAACTATGAGCCCGAGACGAGCTCTCGTATTTAGAAAAAAAACTATGAGCCCGAGACGAGCTCCCGTAATTAGAAAAAACTTTTAGCCCGAGACGAGCTCTCGTATTTAGAACAAAATCTATGAGCCCGAGACGAGCTCTCGTATTTAGAAAAAAAACTATTAGCCCGAGACGAGCTGTCGTATTTAGAAAAAAAAACTATGAGCCCGAGAGGAGCTGTCGTATTTAGAAAAAAAACTATGAGCCCGAGACGAGCTCTCGTATTTAGAAAAAAAAACTATGAGCCCGAGACGAGCTCTCGTAATTAGAAAAAACTTTTAGCCCGAGACGAGCTCTCGTAATTAGAAAAAAACTTTTAGCCCGAGACGAGCTCTCGTAATTAGAAAAAAATCTATGAGCCCGAGACGAGCTGTCGTGTTTAGAAAAAAAACTATGAGCCCGAGACGAGCTCTCGTATTTAGAAAAAAAACTATGAGCCCGAGACGAGCGGTCGTATTTAGAAAAAAAAACTATGAGCCCGAGACGAGCTGTCGTATTTAGAAAAAAAACTATGAGCCCAAGACGAGCTGTCGTATTTAGAAAAAAATCTATGAGCCCGAGACGAGCTGTCGTAATTAGAAAAAAAAACTATGAGCCCGAGACGAGCTCTCGTATTTAGAAAAAAAATCTATGAGCCCGAGACGAGCTGTCGTATTTAGAAAAAAAACTATTAGCCCGAGACGAGCTGTCGTACTTAGAAAAAAATCTATGAGCCCGAGATGAGCTGTCGTATTTAGAAAAAAAAACTATGAGCCCGAGACCAGCTCTCGTATTTAGAAAAAATCTATGAGCCCGAAACGAGCTGTCGTATTTAGAGAAAAAAAACTATGAGCCCGAGACGAGCTCTCGTATTTAGAAAAAAAACTATGAGCCCGAGACGAGCTCTCGTATTAGAAAAAACTCTTAGCCCGAGATGAGCTCTCGTATTTAGAAAAAAATCTATGAGCCCGAGACGAGCTGTCGTATTTAGAAAAAAAACTATGAGCCCGAGACGAGCTCTCGTATTTAGAAAAAAACTATGAGCCCGAGACGAGCTGTCATATTTAGAAAAAAACTGAGCCCGAGACGAGCTGTCGTATTTAGAAAAAAATTCTATGAGCCCGAGACGAGCTGTCGTATTTAGAAAAAAATCTATGAGCCCGAGACGAGCTGTCGTATTTAGAAAAAAATCTATGAGCCCGAGACGAGCTGTCGTATTTAGAAAAAAATCTATGAGCCCAAGACGAGCTGTCGTATTTGGAAAAAAAACTATGAGCCCGAGACGAGCTCTCGTATTTAGAAAAAAAACTATGAGCCCGAGACGAGCTCTCGTATTTAGAAAAAAACTATGAGCCCGAGACGATCTCTCGTATTTAGAAAAAATCTATGAGCCCGAGACGAGCTGTCGTATTTAGAAAAAAAACTATGAACTTGAGACGAGCTCTCATATTTAGAAAAAAAAACTTTTAGCCCGAGACGAGCTCTCCTATTTAGAAAAAAACTATGAGCCCGAGACGAGTTGTCGTATTTCGAAAAAAAATCTATGAGCCCGAGACGAGCTGTCGTATTTAGAAAAAAACTATGAGCCCGAGACGAGTTGTCGTATTTAGAAAAAAAAACTATGAGCCCGAGACGAGTTGTCGTATTTCGAAAAAAAATCTATGAGCCCGAGACCAGCTGTCGTATTTAGAAAAAAACTATGAGCCCGAGACGAGTTGTCGTGTTTAGAAAAAAAACTATGAGCCCGAGACGAACTCTCGTGTTTTTGGGGAAATTATTGTGAGACCGAGACGAGACTAATGTCAAACAAATTAACAAAAGTAACGTTTGGTGAGACTGAGCCCGAGACCAAGTCTTGGTGTGAAGCTCTGTTTAGCAACGGTGCGCCACGCATGCTCTGTCAGCAGTCATTAAATGGAAACGGGAAAGCTCACTAGTATTGTGTAGCGCCATCTTTAGTTAAGTCGGAGCTATAACCCGAACTTTCGCTATCCGGCGAGGAACGAAGCTTTACCATAAAAAGTGGTCACATTCAAGAAGCTGCAGTGGGCAAGCGGAGGATTGTGGTAAGTGACCTTTAGACCCGAAGACGAGTAGACGACCACCTGTTAGACCACCACGAGCGTTAAGTGTCCGCTAAAGCTTATCGCCATAGAGGAGCTATAAAGCTCAAAGTATTTCCATTCGTTCAATGAGTACTCTGTCAAGTATGAGGTCATCCTGTAACGTATTTTGTAAATATTATTTATGTTCGCTCCCCAATATTTAAAAATACTTCTAAATGGTCAATATATAGGGTATTACCAGTGACGCTCCTTAAACTTTACATAGAGTTGCTACCAATGGTGCAATCGAAATTGAGAGAGTGGACACTTTCGCGCGCTTAATGGTCACGTGGTGACCCATTGTGCCAGACCGGGTTAAAACATTTTCGCACGAGACTTTCAGAAGAGAATTGAGTTCACTGTGAGACCGAAAAGATGTGATTTGTGCGCGAATGCCCTTCGTGTAGTTGCCGGACGCTAACGGACCAAGTGCTTTTCTAGATGGAAACCGTTGTTGTAACTATTTAGCAATTATATTTATCATTATACTGACTAGGACTTTTGTTGACAATCTTCGATTGTCTTATAAATATGTGTAGTTTATGGCCTGACCAGCCATATGCGTTTTGTTTTGATATATCGTAACCCTTAATTAGTTCTCATTTATTAAACAACATCGTAACTGAATTTAACTCTCGCACTATTTCATTATTTATATTTATCCAATGCTAACACTTAACTTTAATCTTAATATCTTAATTAATTCCCCTAGATAACGTATCGTAACTTCAATTTAATATTAACTTCCCATTTAATTCCAAAAGTGTCACAATCCCTAGCTAATAAAGCAAGAATGTATTTATTTATACTCAGGGAGAATGAATATGTCGAGATTATTTTTAGCGTTTCTCCAATTCCAACCGTTGGGCCCCCCGGTATGCTCCTCCGCTTTAATAAAATCAAATAATACCGCAATCTCATTGGTTCTTAAAAATAACGTTTTTTGACGCGATTAACGCTGCTGGGAGGACGCAAAAAATAAGACCGCCTCCTTTTTCCTACCCCCCCCCCCTTAGCGTGACGGGGTTAGGGGCTCAAGGTGTCCGTCGATAGTCTCGACATATTCATTCTCCCTGAGTATAAATAAATACATTCTTGAATAAAGTCTTAAATTTAAAAGAAGCTATAATTATATGATTGGATTTTTGCCGTTTTCAGCGGCTCCAAGCGCGCTTTCATGACTTTGCGTACTTAAATTTATCATATGATATATTAGTAATTAATTATTTGCGGGAAATACATTAAATTCCTTTTGAAAATTACTACATGTTGAGACGTCTTTTAGCGTGGCTTTCAGTCCTCTCATTCTAGAAGTGTAGGCTCCTTCTCTTTGATTCCCAAAACGTCCGCTATCCGTCGCGATTGAAGCGCTCCTATGTGACGTTTTCTCTTCCCTTCTCGCGTCACAAAATGTTATATACATGTGCGTAAATATTTTTAATTTATTAATAGATAAATATAGAGTTTAGTGTGAACATTGACATTATCACAAAAGAAAAGTTTAAAATAAAAAACTACTAAAATTAATATTCGGTTACTTTTTTAATCTTTCTGAAATCAATTAACACAAATGATAAAATTAAGAATTAAATACGTGTGTATGTCCTATAGGTACTCGGTCATACTGTACCCGAATAATTCAAAGTGCAATCGCTAGATCTCAAAACGTTTGTATTTTTTCTCAAGAGGCACTTTGGCGAACCAATTGAAGACGGTTCTATCTTGGGTAAGTACGTGGACAACCGAGTATGGAAGAGGACATTCGTGTCCTGGTCGTCCTTTACTCGTAACGGCTCGCATCGAATCCAGTATGGCAAAGCAGCTCAAACCCTGTGATCTGGGGTGGGCAGTTCAATGCGATCAGTCAATCTTAAAAAAAAATAACGGAAATGATTTAGTACTTTTTGTATTTCTAAAATTATTAAATGGATTTAAGTTGATCTGTAACGCAAAAATAAGTATATTATGACACAAAACGAATGTTGTATCAAAAGGAAGTCGAGGGAACATAATAAGCTTCTTCAAAGAGAGCTGGTTGTCGTCGAGGTATGCGGGCGTAACCAGTTTGAGTTGGGACAAGGCATCGCTGCGCGGATTCTTTACGCGAGAGATTCCCCTTTCAGTCGGGAAGTGGCGTTTGAAATTCGTACTTCCGACTTTAGGAACGAAGCAAAATATCGGGTTTGAGGAATCATCGACCAGAATGCTGCAACGGCTTTGGCCGCTCTACAGGCCCCGTCTGGCATCGCCTTTTTCGAACATATTCAACTTTCTCTCCCTCAAAGAACTTTCTCGATCCAGTTGGTAGTTTGGATCTAGTTCCTTTGAGGTGTACGGGTATTTGTAATAAATATTAAATATTTAAAGTATTTTAATACACTTCTACGTGCCCCACAAAGAGATGAAACTGACATAGATTAAAAGATTTGTATACCCCAGTACCGTAGTTAAATACATACCGGGGGTACACTCATAAGTCGAAATTCCCACTTTCCTCCGAATCCGTCGGAAGTTAAATACAAAAGCAACGTAAAATGGGAAGGTGCCCAGAAGAATCTGGTTGCCCAATGGCGTCCGTCATCTTAGGAAATCTACCAGAATCCAACGCGTGCGACCTACACGGATAGTTGAAGCGACGCCATCTGTTTCGTAAAACAAGCAAGGTTCGACGTCAAAAGCCGCGTTAACACTAGACTCTTTGGAAAAGTTATTAACCGGTTTTGAAAGATCAAATGGTAAAATGCCGGACAAGCCAACAGCTCCCTACACTTACTATTACCGTTAACCTCTAAAAAAAAAATTATAGAAAGAGGAAAAGGAAGAACTCGGGGGAAAAACCCCATTAACCAATTCGATAGAGACCTCCAGCGCCATCTACAGATTGTGTCTTGAATTTATAAATTGCAAACCCCGTTAAAACTTGGCCCCCGCGCTAGCGTCGAGCTGCCAAATGAACATGATTTTGAGGTGTTCTCGCGACTTCTTGCCTAAAGATATTTTCTTACAAGACCTGGGGGGCTATTCTGTAAACATTCGAACGGGAATTCGATTTCGATACCCTATACCATGTCGAGATCGACTTCGACAATTTGCATTGATTTACGCTTATTCGAAATCTTTACCGAATACCATTCGTCGAGAACTCGAAGTTCGAAATCTAGTTTTCGATCGAAAATTGGATTTCGAATATTTACAGAATAGGCCACCTTGTTCTGAAAATAAGAAAACTTTCCAACTATCTTGACGCACCCCGAATGTAGAAAATGACGAAAGGGACTTGGCAGAGCAAATAGTGAGCGCACTCTGTCGGGGATACGCCGTAGTGTCGATAAAAGGAAAAGAACGTCAAAGATGGGGCTGTTTAAAAATGTATCGCGGTGCACGCTCTCCGGAGAAAGACGTCTATTTCCCAAAAAAGCGAAGGAGCTTTTGTGGATAGCAATACGCGTAGAATAATTTATAATCGCACGTTGCTATTCTTCCTCGTCTAAGGACTGTTATTTCGTCGAAAATGAAGTCGCACTGCGCAAGTAGTTCTCAATTAGAAAGGGGAGTATGGGAAAAAATAATTTACTGATTTTTGTAACTTTATTTCGGATATCGAAACTAGAACAGCCAAGGCGGGAGGTATAGAGACCGATGCTCCGTGTTCGTTCCATAAACACCCACCTTTGCCTGTCCTAGTTATGATGTGCAGTATAGGCGCAGAGGGAGTTTGTATCGACGTTATTAAAGCAGGCCCGGCGTTACGATGGCGTGCGTTCAGTCCGTGGGAAGCTCAGTGGTCAAGTCAGGTCCACGGCTATGGATTTTGTACAGAATGGCCGTTTAGACTGGAAATGTCATTTGAAAAAACTAAATTTCTTTTTTAAATGGAGATTTTTTTGTTTTTAGTGGTCAAAAATATTTTCAATTGCCATGGCAAATCGAATGGGTAGTGCAACGTCTCCTTTTGGGAAATTCCATATCTCATATAGGTCTACATTACACCCGACTTTGAACAAAATCGGCAATAAACACCTCGGGCGCTCCCCTTGTAAGTTATGCTGTTTGGACTGGAGACGAAAAGTAACGAAATTCAGGATTTTGGCCCGGGCACCACTCACCCTAGTCACGCCACTGTTCGAATTTCACCAAAATCGTTAAATACTATAATTAGTCTATCTACGTTTCGTGATATCATAAGTAACAAATAAAACAATCAGTATGACACTTCCTATTGTTTTAATGCAAATTATCTTACTAAACTTTTTTTCGCCACTGACACTATCGTCCAGCTCCAACTTTAACTTCAAACGGAAATTTAGACACTATGGGGCGCTATGCTGAGAGTTAAACTATAACAATATATATATATATATATATATATATATATATATATATATCACGCTTTTTTTACCGAAAATAACGAAATCTCTGGACAGATTCCAGTTTCAATATTTACCTGCAAACCTGTTAAAATCGTAAACTTTAAATTTCAAGAAAAATATTAAATATGTGTTATTAATTGAACTAAAATTAATCTTTGCCGTTAACTTTCCAGGTACTCTTTTTAATTAAATCATTCTCTTTAAAGGCGTGGAGATTGAAATTGGAAACGTGTTGTCCCTTGGAAAAAAAGGGATGTATTAGAGAAGCAGCAGTCGCTGGCGATGTCCTTGGGCAAATCACTCTCATCTAAATACTTAATGGCAGTTGGAAAGGAGTGTTTCCAGGCTATAACTTCATTTCGCTCTCGTTCCTTTTATAATGGGCAAATCAAACAGAATTATCAGGCGACGCGCGAGGGACCGTTCCATAAACTCAGCCCGGGGCAAATTACTGTACACGAAAACTTTTAGATGAACGTTGTTTGATTTTTCCCTTAATTTCCGGCTCGTAACAACTTCTTGCCGATAGAGGGCGCTAGAGAAAGAACTCGGTAAAAAGCCTCCGAATTATCTTTATGTCTTTTCGTAGCTTATTTCTGAGGAAAGTCTCTGGTAAGGCACGAAGATAAGCCCAAAAAAATACCATTCCCGACGTCGGATGAAAGTCCTTAACGCGTCGCGTCGCTCGCTTCCTCGGATACGGATATGGAATTGCGGTGAACGTATTGACTTCGATTGAACCTTATTATTGTTTGGACTGCATAGTCAATACCGTCTGACTGGCGCGATTGTTAAAGGGGTTGGAAATACTCTATTTAGAAATGGGATTCAATTAACG
Source organism: Leiobunum rupestre (assembly GCF_980474605.1). Classification (NCBI taxonomy): domain Eukaryota; kingdom Metazoa; phylum Arthropoda; class Arachnida; order Opiliones; family Sclerosomatidae; genus Leiobunum; species Leiobunum rupestre. The sequence goes on along the minus strand of NC_143392.1, from coordinate 11,858,450 downwards.
TCTTATAATTAAGGAAAATCTATAGCCCTTGGGCGCGAGTACCCCTTTAAATTTGCCCAATTCAATCAAGTCATTTGTCGGTATTAGCTTCTGTGTTTTTCGAGCCGATATTTGGAATAATTATGATTAACGAGTGCTGTCGCTAAGCCAATCAATCAAAGTGAAAATTAGTCGTTTTTTCCCCCGAATGAAGCCACGCCCTCCTCATTATATTGTCATATTGCGACAATATTTTGCTAGAGATAACTTTGAAAAATAATCATATTAACCTGATATTATTTGAAGACGTTAGAATCGCGTTAATAATCCACCGAATTTATTTAATATTCGGGTAAGTCTCATTTTGAGCTTTGTAATCCAGTGTTTTCAGTTTACTTCTAACAACATTGGGGAGTTTGGAAATAGCTTCTCGTGATACTATAATAACGTGCGAATTTCAGTGGAATAAAGTTAACCGAAATTTAACATAAACCGAAACCTAAAAGGGTTTGTTTACTCATTATGGTGGCCCCTTATCGACCAATTTGAAATTAATTAATTTAAACAAAATATGCTTTGTTTCGCTAATTAGAGCCTTAATTTTGAACAGACCATGACCCAGTGGCGTCACTAGGAATTCCCCCCCCCCCCCGAAAATCAATTCGGGGCCCTTTTAAATAGCACCGATTTTACGCCACTGCCATGACCCCAAAAACTGCTACCATGGTTGTTAGTTCTTGGATTAACAATAGTAGTGCCTACCTGGATATATCACTTGGAAAAAACCTGACAAGCAAATGACTTTTGCGACCGCAGCGCCGCTTCGGCGAAGTTAACGGAGAATTTCCGAAACTCCCGTAACACGAAGCCTTCTACAAGGCAGAACCCGTAACAAACACTTAACAAATACACGCGGAACGCTAGAGTGATATATCCAGGTTGGCACTACTATTGTTAATCCAAGGTTAGTTAGTATGCAGTATTATAATTATAATAATAATGATAATAATTAGCTAGGGTAATACCCAAGACGCCACCTTAGTGACTTTTAATGACTTTAATTAAGGTGGCCAGGTTACAATGCGTAGGAGGGTGGTGGAAAGCCCTTCACGCCACACGACCCAACAGCTCCCAACAACCGTTAACATAGACGAATTAGTCCAGTTTTTCCGATAAGAGTAAACGGAAGAACTCGGGGGAAAAACCCTTTATCCAGTGGGGGAGTTAACTTACTAACTCAACGCAACTAGCGTATGCACCTAGTTACAGCTATATAAATATCAGTATCTTCTTTAATATGTTATTTTGAAATCGAAAACCAGAAGAATGTATTTTTCGAAATATAACCGTATTAAAATTTAATATTCACACAGTCAATGAGATAACGTAATTCCATAGTTTACAAATTTAAACGATAAATTAATTAGATATTTAAAATCTGTCCAATCCTTCAAACTCAAAGGAGAGAGTACTAGACTACTAGTAGAAGCCAAGAAAATATAGAGCACTCGTACCCTAGATTTGAAATCACTGCGCCGCTGATCCAACGCGGCCGTCGCAGAAATTTTATCTGGTCCCAAACCGCCGCCGACGCCGATAAATTTTAATCCCGCCGACATTTTTTTTTTTTGAGATTGTCTTCGTAACTTTATTTTTTTTCCTCCAAAAAAATTTTAGAACTTTTTTTTTTTAATTTTAAAGAGTGGAGAATTTTTTACCCCTCAGCGCCGCCGCCGCACAAAACAAAATCAACACCGCCGAGGATTTTTGAAAAATCAGCGCGCCGGGTGATTTTCCATAGTGACCATCGTAACCAACTTTAAATAGCGTCCTAAAACAACTAAAGGAGAGTGATTGTTTCGGAGGTTACTTAAATTTCTATCGGAGAGCTCTCAGAAATCGAGTCTAGGGTACATTCTCTTTGGTATATGCGTGTAGGATGATTGCAGGAATTGTTTATTCATTATCCACAAATTTATCGATTTATTTAAAATAACGTTGGTAAAAAGAATATCATCTTAACTTATTTAATTATGTTTTTTACGCAACCAAGCATTTATTTGAATAAAAGTGGCATTTATTTAAATAATTGTTTGTTTTATTTAAATAATAGGCTTATTCACTTTCGATTATTTAAACATTTTACAATTTTTATTCAACCATTGGTTATTTATATAAATATTATTTAAATATCGCCGAGCTTATTTTATTCATGGATAAAAATTAATCGAAATCCGAGCACTAGTAGGATGATTGCAGGAATTTTTCTAAAACATAATCTACAATCACTGCTATATGAACGAAAATGTATAGAGCATTGAGTTGGGAATAAATAGAGGTACAACTAAATCTGGCTGGCGCGGGACCAATTTCTTTCAATAAGGAGACTTTATCAACTTTATCGTTCTACCGTGGCGGCATCTGTCTCTAATGGTGGCAACTATATTGCAATTGAATTTTTTCGCGAATCTGATGCGAAATCGAAATGTATAATTTCTCGTAACTAACAAACCTTTGAAGTTGTTTAAAAATAATTTTATTCTGTCAACACGATCCTTTTTAACTCAAGTTACGGTGAGTTAGCTAATAATTATTTATTTTTAGCCATATAACTTTAAAAAATATAGATGGCGCTACCGCCTAATTATAAAGATGAATTTCGTAGTCTTCTCAGAACAGGTCTCGCGTAACCATGGCAACCGAAATTGTAATTGTAATTCTAGCAGTATTATTCCCAATTCAATGGTATAAAGGGGAAAATGCTTGTCTCCCATTCGCCGAATCCTACCATTTTGGCGGATTTCAAATAAATTTACTTTTAATATGCAAAAACTAAATATCATTTTATTCAACCCAAACTAACCTAACCCTACCTAATCTAACCTAACCTAACCTAATCCAACACAACACAACCTAACCCAACACAACCTAACCCAACACAACCCAACCTAACCTAACCTAACCTAACCTAACCCTACACCCTAAACCCAACTCAAACCCATACCCTAACCCTAACTCATAGTGATATATTACTAATATAATTACTATATTATTACAATTTGGTGCTATTTTCATATACATATTGGCATAAGTAACATAATAACAATAAATATGACAAATAACGAGATTTACAACCAAACTGATTTTCATAGTTATTGCGTAATCAAGATGTTTTCTCAGCACAGAGCCCTCTAGTGTCTAAAATACGCGAGACTTCCGCTAAGCCGAAATATCTGCTTTCCGATAGATAGGCGGAAAATTAGGCTAAAATGATAAAAATTAAAAAAGTTTTTCTCGGCGCCACGAGCTCATGTTTTTTATCACGCATGATTCGCTCGCGGGCTTCAAAACAAAGCCAAAGCCCCTCGCGACTCCAGAACGTGCTCTCCGATTTTAGGCTAAAATTTTTATCAAAACGTAGTCATCCATAACGGAAAGTCGCGAGTCCAAGTCACAGCTTGAAGAAACAAAAGTGACATAAGACCCAAAAGTGTGTCAACTCTACCTTCGCGCCCGTTAAAATATTTACTGCGAGCTAGTCTCACAATAGACTACATAAACTACTATTTGGGATAGTACTAGCAACGTTATATTTAGCCTATGGTCTGCCCCGTAGACATACGTTCTAAAACGCCTCACTCGGCGGCGCGGAAGTGGAGTCAAGTACAAATTTTGACGACGTGTTTTCAACCCCCTCTCCCACTCCCTCTTTTTACTTCGCGACAAACTCTCATTAAACATTATACCATACTGACACACTTTTGGGTCTTATGTCGCTTTTGAAGAAAGTATCAGTACCGAAAAAAGGTTCGGTTAGAAAATTAGCATTAAAGCAATAGGAAGTGTCATACTTATTGTTATTATGTAACTTATGATATTGGCTATATATTGTTTCGGTCTAATGGGAATTCGGTGATATGGAAGAACAGCGGCGAAATGACGGGCCAGGCTCACGCTTTGCCACGAAACAAAGTCTATGTTTAAATTGGAAATCGAACTGTTCTCGTTTCTCCCTTTTCTAAGTAACATTAATTTATAATGTAACTATTCAATAAGCGGAATCTGTAATGGAAATATTCTTTTACATATATTGAGTTTACGCGTTGGTAACATCCCCGGGGTATTCGAAATAGCAAAATCAGAGTAAGGCTTAACTAAGGCCGCGCAAACATCCATTTGTTAATTAACATGATTAAATAGGCGGACTAACTTAAGGCTTTAAGGCGACCGAGGCTTTGCGAAATGGCAGAAGTAAATGAACCGAAGTTATCGAAATAGCGCTCAGAATCGGAGAGCGTTTTCCTTATGAAAATTATGAGAAAATAGAGTTAAATAAAAGCTAATTTCCATCCCAGTCTTTGTACGTGATAAATTGCACTTGGGAATTGTTGGTATATGTATAAAAAATGGTTAAAAAAAAAACTTTTTTTTTTCAAATTCGAGGTAAAAATGTAACTTCATAAGGAAAACGCCCCCAAGATGGGTTGTATAGCAGTCTGATAACTTCGGTTCATTTAATTCTGTCATATGTAACATAATCACTCATAAGTATGCCATAAAAGTATTTTCGTTAATGAAACCTTGTTCACGGGAAATGACGTAAATTACGTCACTTACAATTCCGTGACGAAATACGCGTCATCAACTTTACTGATTGGAAACGGAAGATAGTGAGAATTCCTCGCGCGTTTCTGGCTTTGCCCATGTCAAGTTTAGCTCGTGGCTCGTTTCCTTGGTAACCTTTATAGCGCAAGGATTATAAGCATTTTTGCATCCGCTTAATGTATGTTCCGCGTGAAACAAGGTCTCATTGAATTTTTTTCAATGGAAAGGTTATACAGAGGCATACTTATGAGAAATTATGTTACATATGCTTCTGTAAATGGGCAATATCATTAAATCGATAAAGTTCGGGATATTTCCTCGCTCCATTTCGGCAAAAGATTCCGAGAGAGAGAGAGAGAGAAAGCGTTACTTAGGAAGTTCCCTTATCTCTCGCCAGGTTCGGGTCCGTCGCTACAAGCGCCGCGGGCGCCTTTCCCGTCATCCACTTGCCATCGCTGTTCCGGCGCGTCTAATGAGGGTTACGTGACACGCCCGCGCCGCTGTCACGTGCTTGTAAACAACCCCAGGCGCTAAATAATATAAAAGCTTTTGTGAGCAGCGCCATCTCTCTTTCTCAAAATCTAACTCCCCGCGGCCCTCCTCAACAGAACCCGTTTCAATCCGAGGATTTAAATAATTACCGAGATTGTAAGAAGAGGCGAACTACACTGGAAATCCGGGACTCTAAATGAGCCGTTGAGTAGGTGTGGCCGGAATTCTCAGATTTATTGTCGCGTCTAATTGCAAGTAATTAAGGCTTTCTTAAAGGAACGCGCCTCTTTTGTTTTCTATTATATAGGCAAAATAGAATGGTTATTAAAATCGTTCCCCGTAAAGTCAGGGACCGGGTCATCGAGAGCGGGCCCGGGCACCGGTAAAATAATAATTCTTGGCCCCAAGAGAGCCGTTATTATTTAAGATGACTACTCGCACGGGCCCGGAAAATTTGTAAAGGCTTATCCGCTCCTTCGTCTGACCAGGGCCCCGTTTAGACTAAGGCAAGATGGGCATTTTCCTAGGGATCACAATTTTGAACTACCCGGAATTCGTTCATTATTAGACTTGGGTTGCCTGGCTTTAAGAGGAATTAAAAATTTATTCACAAAATTGATTAATGATCATAGTAATTATACTTTATTATTTTTGTACTATAACAATTCCGAGCCGGCCCCGGGCCCTTAGTCTTCACTTGCCAACGAATGTGTATGTGATTCAACCGGGGCCCCTGAGCAGAACGCAGGGGCGTAGGAACCAGGGGGGGGCAAGGGGGCAATACCCCTCCCTAGAAATTGGCTGGGAGGGGCAACTAATGTTATTGCCCCCTCCAACTTTTTGGTTAGTTGAAATCTTCATAATTCTCGAATTCTCATTTTAAAAGCATAAAAAGTTTGTAGAACCACAACGATGTTCAAATTTCAGTCTTTTCCCGCCAATTTACATAGTAGTAAAATGTACACGTGCAATCGGAGAAGCTACAATCGATTAAAAATTCAAAACCATTCCCCAGACCCTTTTTGGTTTCTCTTTGCCCCCTCCAACTTCTAGAACGTTCCTACGCCCCTGGCCGAACGGGCCACTATCGTCGGGGCTGTGTGTAAAGTTTTGTCTTTTGTCTAAAGTAACGAGCCATTGTTGATTAAGGGGCAAAAGTTTATCCCAATTTCAAAAATTAAAAAAAAATTCTAAAATGTTTTTGAAGGAAAAAAATTAAGTTAGAAAATGTACGACGGCGGCGTTGGATCGGCGGCGCTAAGCTCTACCCGAGAGCGGGAAATGGAACATAAAACGTTGATCAGAGCGCTCTAGAGCAATCAAATGGAAAACGCTATGTAAGACTGTGAGCCACATTTAAACAAGAAGGCCGCGTTAGTTTATAAAACCAGCTATTCGCTTCCCAAGTCCCTAGTTGACTTAGGCCTGTGTGGTTAATTGGGTATTAGCTCAGCTGATTAAATGTAAATAATTTTCGTGATTTTGGAACTCCCGTTTAACTGCATTTCAATTATTTTCTTGATCGCATTCTTTTATTCACTATAAACAGGAATCCATCCAAGTAGAGGTATGGATTCCTGCTATAAACCATTACTTACTGCTATTAACCAATATTTACCACTGTTTACCATTATTTACCAGTAGCATAAAACCACATAGCGGTATGTACAATGCTCTAGTTATTGATTTACCATTATTTACCAAAATACAGTCATTTACCATTATTTGACACAATTCAGTTTCCCATTATTTACCACTATTAACCATTATTTACCCCCATTAACCATTATTTACCACTATTCAGTTTCCCAATATTAACCATTATTTACCACTATTAAACATTAATTACCACTATTTACCATTAATTGCCAATATTAACCATTAATTACCAAGGGCTACTAGCCATTGCTTATCATTATTTATCAATTACTACTACTTACCATTATTAACCATAATTCATCACTATTTATACTTTTATTACAATTTTTACCAAACTAAAGTTACTTACCATTATTTAACAAAATATTATTATTTATCATTCCACCAACGAAATTGGGTTTATTAGCATTCCGCGCTCGCTTGGACAATAAATTTTAGTCAGTATTTTGTCAAAAATAAATAAAATCGACTTTCCTCTATGCGCAACGTTATTTTATATAAATTTATTTTTGTGGCGCTCCTGTGAGAATTTGACAAGCAATATGACCAGAAGTATATAACATACCTCTTACGAGAGAAGTATTCCTCTACCTATCTTGATAATGCTATTCGCTTGAAACATGTAACTTCGCAGGCTCCCGTTGATTTTTCAAAAAATGTTATGGAATAAAAATAGTGCCAGGTGAATACCGTCGTACATCGATTTTCTAATTAGTTAAATTACGCGAAAAAGTATAAAAGTCCATAATAAAAAGGGGGTAAATAACCCCTCCTAGGGAACTTTGTCCCCTCGGAGAGGTAAAAAGCTAAACCTTCACAAATTTAAAGTAATGATAAAACTTACGAAATACTCGAAGACCCGTAGATCTTCGAGAATAAAATTAAAACCGGTCTTCCGCTGGAAATTCTGGCTATTTCAATTCCGTTTTAATTGATTTTTGACTCTAAGATCTATTTACAGATCATAAAGAAAATTAAAATGATCAAAGTTAATCCACGATCACACGACAGACTTAAGGTCACTGACAAAGCTATATGATATTAAGATCCTAAATTACCGAAAAAACTACGAAGAAATATCATAAAACACAGTCAACAACTCAAAATAGTCGTATACCGGGGCGTCGGCCAATTCCTCGCTGCCAACTAAAACTGACTTAAATTTGAAAGAATTTCGATTAGGCTTAATAAGCTCGATTTTTGGTTTTGGATTTTCCTCAATATTATCGGAACCACTAGTCCGATTTTGAAACCGGGTCCAGTTTTGGAAAAGAAACAATTCCGTGCGTTGATCGGTGTTGCTCACGTGTAAGAGTGTCACGAATTTCTATTGGTTGAAAAGGCGATGTTTCGGTTTATTAGGCCTCGGTTGAATACTTATTCAATATTTAAAAGTTTAAAATAGCAGAAAGTTTCTCCGTTTTTTAAACTTTCCAAAAAGGTATCATTCAACTTTCTACTGTGGACGGTTTTTGAAACATTTGAAAAACAAAGTGTCCAGCCGAACTGAATTTACAACAGGTATCTTGGCTACTCGTTTTGATCAGACGACGACTCAATTAGGTATTTAACTAGTTAGTTAGTTGGTTAGAGAATCATAAAACAAGTTGGCAAGCCTCGGAAGAGTTTTTAATTATCCGTGAAGCGTAACTGTATCCGTGGTTCTGCGGTAGAACGCTCACCTGTCGTTCAAGAGGGCTAGGGTTCGAATCCCGGCCGATTAAAAAAGTATACTACATCCAATGACAAAAAGAGGGCGCTTTTGGAAAACCTTTTCCCTGATTCTAAGAAACTGCGTACGCAGTGATTACCCTTTGCCCCGAAAATGCGAACGCGTTCGCAGGCCTGACAGATAGACCCACAGACAGACAGACAGACACGGTGGTTGTATAACCCCTCCTAGGGTACAAAGTCCCGATTGTAGGGCCTCGCCTAGGGCCCGGAATTTAGTGAATGCGGTGCGTAGAGCTCCAGTCATTCGCCGTAGCTTCAAATCGAGTAGTCGACAAATGAAACGATGACGAGAGTCGCGTTCACACGTACCCACGGAACCATTTTGCGTCGTTTTGATCACACGGAAATCAAGCATGCGCGATACAGTCAGGCAATGATTTACGATTTCAAGCATTGTGATTAAAGGAAGTATGAACTAAATCGAAAAATCGTTGCTATCACGTGATAAGATTGGTTTCAAACGTTACTAGCGCCAATAAAATCTAGCTAATGTTAAGCTTGGTGGAATAAATATGAAGGTCTATACCCCCTTTAAAGATAAATGCACTCACAAAAAATCTGCGGTTTTTTTAAGCAAATTTAAAAAATATTTTATGATTATTGCTTCTAGACAAAAAAACCATGAAAATGAAATCGGATACAAAAATTCAAGATGGTTGTTTCTCTTAAAAATAGCACATGGTACGTAAATACCAACGCGATGATGTCACGAAACACCGCTAATAGTCTCGGCGACGAGTTGACGTCACGCAACACCGCCTAACTGCCCGTCGACGCTTTGACGTCACGGAACGACGCCAAACTTCCCGTCGACGCTTTGCCGTCACGAATCGACGCCAAACTTCCCGTCGACGCTTTGCCGTCACGAAACGACGCCAAACTTCCCGTGGACGCTTCGACGTCACGCAACACCACCTAACTGCCCGTCGACGCTTTGACGTCACGGAACGACACCAAACTTCCCGTCGACGCTTTGACGTCACGAAACGACACCAAACTTCCCGTGGACGCTTTGACGTCACGAAACGACGCCAAACTTCCCGACGACGCTTTGACGTCACGAAACGACGCCAAACTTCCCGTCGACGCTTTGACGTCACGGAACGACACCAAACTTCCCGTCAACGCTTTGACGTCACGGAACGACACCAAGCTTCCCGTCGACGCTTTGACGTCACGAAACGACACCAAACTTCCCGTCGACGCTTTGACGTCACGAAACGACACCAAACTTCCCGTGGACGCTTTGACGTCACGAAACGACGCCAAACTTCCCGACGACGCTTTGACGTCACGGAATGACGCCAAACTTCCCGTCGACCCTTTGACGTCACGGAATGACGCCAAACTTCCCGTCGACCCTTTGACGTCACGGAATGACGCCAAACTTCCCGTCGACGCTTTGACGTCACGAAACGACGCCAAACTTCCCGTCGACGCTTTGACGTCACGAAACGACGCCAAACTTCCCGTCGACGCTTTGACGTCACGAAACGACGCCAAACTTCCCGTCGACGCTTTGATGTCACGAAACGACGCCAAACTTCCCGTCGACGCTTTGACGTCACGAAACGACGCCAAACTTCCCGTGGACGCTTTGACGTCACGAAACGACGCCAAACTTCCCGTCGACCCTTTGACGTCACGGAATGACGCCAAACTTTCCGTCGACGCTTTGACGTCACGGAACGACGCCAAACTTCCCGTGGACGCTTTGACGTCACGAAACGACGCCAAACTTCCCGTCGACCCTTTGAGGTCACGGAATGACGCCAAACTTTCCGTCGACGCTTTGACGTCACGGAACGACGCCAAACTTCCCGTGGACGCTTTGACGTCACGAAATGACGCCAAACTTCCCGTCGACGCTTTGAAGTCACGGAACGACACCAAGCTTCCCGTCGACGCTTTGACGTCACGAAACGACGCCAAACTTCCCGTCGACGCTTTGACGTCACGAAACGACGCCAAACTTCCCGTCGACGCTTTGACGTCACGAAACGACGCCAAACTTCCCGTCAACGCTTTGACGTCACGAAATGACGCCAAACTTCCCGTTGACGCTTTGACGTCACGAAACGAGACCAAACTGCTCATCAACGCGGTTCAGCCAACGTGATCTGACGCGCTTGGACACGAAACGATGACTGTCTACACGAAACGTTCCAACGGTCGTGGCGTTTCCGAGTGTGAACGCGGCTTATGTTAAGGAGATACAGCGAGCGTCGCCTTCGCGTTGTCATAAAGCTTGATGGCCCCTAAATGGCGATCGTTTCGCGTCGGAAACCAAATAGCACGGGGTAACTCTTCTTGTACGCGATGTCTTAGGAATCCTTTCACGTTCAAAGAAATTGCGCGTCACCGCTGCCAAAGAAAAGCGAACATTTCCTGAGAAATAACACGAGCCTTTCTGTTATGATACGACCGAGGATTCTTTTATCTTCGTTTAGAGTAAATCAAGATTTTATTCTTCGTTTAAAGGCTAGCTTTTGACCGAGTTAGGCAGTCGCTCGCGGCTTTGATAAACAACTTCGCCGGAATTATCTCGAATATTAATTTGACAGGAAACGTTAATATTTGCCGCTTAAAATAGCATCTTCATTGAATAATCGTGGAGCGTCTCGCTCGGAAACTGGCTAATCACCGTGTATCTCGCTGTCTCTCGCTTTATGAAGCGGTTGGACGCGAAACCATCTCCTTCCGTTTCTCTTCGGCCTAGTTTCGCCAGTTGGGGAAGTGTATTAATGCGAAATCGAGGAGAAGTCCCCGGCTCTCTCGAGGGATCGCGGTAGGTGTTAGGATTTTGGTTCCCAATATTAATTAACCCGAATTAAACGCGTTTCAATTTATTGCTTCGAAGCGGGAAACGAACTCTTTGAACTTCGTGCTGGGAGTTACTCTTCGGAGAGTTCAATAGGCCTTTCTATAAAGTCAATACGCTTGCCGAACGAGAAACGTAGGAGTTCAGTTCAGTTTTGAAGGTTAGATCTTTATAAAAAGGGTAACTCATTGAGTTGGGAATATTAATCTAGAGGTCCAATCGAAACGTCGGATTTCAGTATTTCGCGAAACAAGTTTTTGAAAATAAGAATACCGTCGTCTGCTTCCAAATGACGAGAAAACGTTATCATTCTACCCGTGGCGCCGTCTATCTCTCGATGGTTCGTTCAAATAAGACGCGTTTTCCAGCAAAAATATTTTGTTTTTCAAAAATAATGGATGGCGCCACGGGTCATATGATAACGTTTTCTCGTCATTTTAGAGGAGACGACACATTCGCAATTTTCAAAAACTTGTTTCGCGGGGAGCAGATTTGATTGGATCTCTAGATTAATATTCCCAACTCAATGGGGTAACTCGTCGAGTGACGCGCCCAATACATCAAAACAAGAAGGCCAATGTTACTTTATAGAAAGGCCTATTCGCTACCCAAAGATCTAAAATCAAACAACTCTAAAAGCCCCTATTTGGTTTTGGTTTTAAGTCTACGAAAATAAAAATAATCTCTTCAAATATGTGAAGGCAGATGATCCTTTCACCTAAGAGTAACAAACACAGCACCCCACACAAGGAGAACGCAACCCGTCAAAAGTCATGGATTTTCTTGCGTACGTTTTTCATTGGCTAGACGCTTTAGCTCCTGGGGGAAAATTCGGAAATTGTCTTCCCCCCGCCCGTAAAACGTTCAGCGTAAAGGCTCGTGACGCTCGTCCAATGAAATTCGTACACAACCTTCGTTAGCGTGTTTAAAGGCTAGCTGCGTTCTCCTTGTGTTTGTTGCTCCTAGCTTTCACAGTGCTCCAAAGATGTGTTGTAGCCGAAGCCGGAGCCAAAACTCGGCTCCCCTAAAAAGTAGGACTCATTAGTCATGAGTTGAAAGAAAGAAACTAAGAAGTACAGATAAAATATTTCTGAAAAGAACAAATTACGACTGCTATGACCTACAGACCTAGAATTCAGAAACTTTGAAGCGTGCGCTATAAATAATTTTAAATATTATTTAAAAAAAAATATATATATATATATATATATATTGTGTCACAAACTAATTACTAATGAAGCGGAAAATATACTTTTTTTAATTAATATTTAAAATTATTTATAGTAATCACTCTTTAAGCACCAAAACTCACAAACTAATAATCATTAGCTCGGTTTTAAATTAAAATTAAAAAATAACTATTTTTTGAGCGCATGGTTACAAAAAAACGAGATACTCATGAAAATGTGAAAAGGCTTCTGCGGGAGGGAGGATTTTTTTGCCCCTCACACAAGGCGACGCGCGTTCGGCGAAGAGCCACACCCTCCCTTATTTTCTCTTGATATTATTGAACCTCGCTTATTGAAAGAACTTGGTTAATTTTGATAAAATAGAGATTGCTACTTAAGACCAAAAACCCCATTTTTTCCACCAAGAAATGAAAATGCAAGATACAAATCCAATTTGACAAAGCAAATTGTTAGCATTATTATTGGATTTTTTTATAAAAGAGAAGTGAAGTAAGTTTATAACTTTTGACCTATTTCTGCTCGCGTGTTTTTTTACTTGTAGAAAGGAAGAACTTAGAGGCCCATGTATTTGTGGATAGTTTATTTTAGGGACCCTCCTCTACAAATTAAATTAGGGTGCCTTAAGATCTCGGAAGGCTGTCGACTTTTATTGGCTCGAGATTAGAATTGAGAGCTCTCGCTCGCCGTACTCGAGAAAAGACTCTTTCGTCCTTATAAACTTCCGGTTTGATTAAAATTAAGTGGATTTCGAGACATTTTGTTCCATCTATTCTAGTATTTAATGAATAAAGAGGTCGTACGAAACTATAGGACCTTTCTCACGTGACGAATTTATTACGTATTTATTTACTGTTTATGTATTTTTATTCGCAATTTGAAGTCTACGTGAAACCAGTGAAAGAAAAATAAAAAATGGCATCACCAAAAATTATGAAATCCTGGATTTCTCGTTGGACTTCGGGATTTCTAGATTTTTCAATTTATCGTCGCATTTCGCGATTTATCGTCGGATTTCAAGATTTTGCATCGGATTTCTTGATTTTTGACCGGATTTCGAGATTTCCGAGTTTTGAAGAAATCCAAGCTGGATTTCGGGATTTCTTTGAATGTCTGACCCCTCGATTGACACATAAATAATAGAACTGTTTTTTTTTTCGTCGCTTTGGTTGACTAATTGCCTTATTCGCGACCGAAAACTATCGCTACGCCCTCTTTGGTTCGCCATTGAAACTTAGATATTTAGCAGCTAAAGCTGCAGACTTCCTACCATGGCTTTGCTCCATCGTTTTCGACTGAGCCCCACCGACTCCTGTATTCGGTGTCGATTGAGGATTTACTCTTATGTTGTACAGTTTTTTTGGTTATTTTTCATTGACATTTCTTGTATATTTCAGAATTTTTACCTATTGTTTAACACGTAAAATTTGGCTCGCATGATGTGAAGGCTTTCAGCTATACACCAAATTCCCTTCTACATTATTCTGATCCCCCCGTAGATTACAAATTAGAGTCTCCACTTATAAACAAGACATATGTACAACCATAACATAAGTTTGTCACTTTACTGAGAGCTAGTAACGGAGTGAAGTCATCACAAGAAGAAAATCTCCCCCTAGAGAGGCGCTGTCAAAGGCTACGTGTGTAAGCGGACGCAAAACGTCGACGAAGCCCGTAATGCAGTCTGTCTTGTGATTAATTAGCTCTCAGTAAAACCTTTGCATGTGAAGAATATCAAGTTTCACACTTATGTACCAATATTATACAATTATGTTGATACCACATCGAGGACCTAGTCTCCTCTTCGATGAAAAGAATCAATCTTCTTTCGACGACCACATGGGGTGCTACGGTAGTGTGGTCCTCACCTCATCCAATCTCGGTTGGGCTACTCGAGTTGACTTCTACGCCAAAACTTCCGCTACACTGCTCACTAGGCTTGACAAATTACAAAACGTGGCCCTCAAAGTAACTGCTAGGGGTCCTGCAGTCCACACCTCATTTGTGTCGTAATGCAGTCTGTCTTATGATTATCTTTCAGTAAAACTTTTGCATGTGAAGAATAGGAAGTGTCACACTTATGTGAAAAGATTTAACACTTATGGTACGGTACAACCAAAGGCAGATATTTAATCAATGTGCGTATAAACAGATGGTATTAATAAATTAATAAAAACTATACCTACAAAACAAGTAATTATATGTTACTTAATATATTTTACAAACACGTGAACATTATAATTCAATTAAAGCAAAAAACAAGCGTATATAATAATTTAAAATCACAGTCTAAGGTCGATCCATCATCTTAATCCATTAATATTCATTAAAGTCAAGACGAGAGAATATACGCAATACGAGCAGCGAGGTGGCGAAGCGTCCGTGGCTCGGTGTTAAAACAGGTGCCTACCATGCAATAGAACCGGGTTCGATCATGGACACTGTACAGTGCATGATTCGATTCCCGTCCAGATAACCCAAGATTTAGCTTATTTTTCGCTTATATTAAATTCATTCTTATGCCTATAAATTTCTTAGCATGTTGCCAGGTGTTGGTGGCTCGGTTGTAAAGCAGTAGTCTTTCAATCTAAAGACCCGTTTTCGATTCTGGTCCAAAATTTGAATCCCTTTTTCAATTATATTGCTGAAATTATTACAAATTGGCGAAGCGTCGGTGGGTCAGTCGTAGAACAGTTACCTACCATGTAATAGAATCTTGTTAGACTCCCGCCCGGCACGAATGTAGCCTTTTCCACCAACGATTAAGTTTATTTTTCGCTTACATTCAATCGGTTCGTATTCCTGAATTTCTATACTGACTCGGAATAGCGTTTTCCATTTGACTACTTGAGATTTTCTCTGGCGTAATTTATCTTACTCTGATCGACAGAGAAATCGAACATGGATCAGTGGCGTAGCAGGGGGGGGCACATGCACAAATCGATTTTTTACCTTTCTTCCAATGGTGTGCCCCCTTCCCGAAACCAAATCCAAGCTACGCCAATGCGCTTTATTCGCGAGTTGAGCGCTTTGTTCCCGAGTTGAAAAGGAACACGTGAAAATACCGCGCCAAGTGGACTTACTTCAAGAACGCTCTCAATCGTCATAATTGGCAGATCGGCTTATTGTAATCAGAGCTCTCGAGAAATTGATCGGACCACATCCGAGCACGCAAATGAAACGATCTCGAGCGACCGAGAACAAAGTTACAAACAAATGAAAAACGCTGTTATATTTACCAGGCATTATGCCGATGAACCTGGCATAATGACGGTAGATGAAATGGAATGAATCGTTTAGACTTGTTTAAAACATCCGAATTTTGTAGATACAGTGGCAGTCCCCAGAACAGTAAGGTCCAGAAATAGTCTGAAAAAATAATCCCCGTGATAAGATTGGGCCCAGGAGACCTAAGTTATGCCACTGATTAATTTCCACTAATTTTCCGATGCTTACGCTAAATTTCAGGCTCGTAACCAGTGACTGATAGGGCTATTTAAAGGTTATGGGAGTGGTTAATAACGTCACCCTATGAATTCAAAATATGAATTATTTGTTGTTGACCCTATTAATTCAAAATATGAATTATTTGTTGTTGACCCTATTAATTCAAAATATGAATTATTTGTTGTTGACCCTATGAATTCAAAATATGAATTATTTGTTGCTGACCCTATTAATTCAAAATATGAATTATTTGTTGTTGACCCTATGAATTCAAAATATGAATTATTTGTTGCTGACCCTATTAATTCAAAATATGAATTATTTGTTGCTGACCCTATTAATTCAAAATATGAATTATTTGTTGTTGACCCTATGAATTCAAAATATGAATTATTTGTTGCTGACCCTATTAATTCAAAATATGAATTATTTGTTGTTGACCCTATGAATTCAAAATATGAATTATTTGTTGCTGACCCTATGAATTCAAAATATGAATTATTTGTTGCTGACCCTATTAATTCAAAATATGAATTATTTATTGTTGACCCTATGAATTCAAAATATGAATTATTTGTTGCTGACCCTATGAATTCAAAATATGAATTATTTGTTGTTGACCCTATGAATTCAAAATATGAATTATTTGTTGCTGACCCTATTAATTCAAAATATGAATTATTTGTTGCTGACCCTATGAATTCAAAATATGAATTATTTGTTGTTGACCCTATGAATTCAAAATATGAATTATTTGTTGCTGACCCTATGAATTTAAAATATGAATTATTTGTTGTTGACCCTATGAATTCAAAATATGAATTATTTGTTGCTGACCCTATGAATTTAAAATATGAATTATTTGTTGTTGACCCTATGAATTCAAAATATGAATTATTTGTTGCTGACCCTATGAATTCAAAATATGAATTATTTGTTGCTGACCCTATGAATTCAAAATATGAATTATTTGTTGCTGACCCTATTAATTCAAAATATGAATTATTTGTTGCTGACCCTATGAATTCAAAATATGAATTATTTGTTGTTGACCCTATGAATTCAAAAATATTAATTATTTTTTGTTGACCCTATATGAATTCAAAAATATTAATTATTTGTTGTTGACCCTATTAATTCAAAAATATGAATTATTTGTTGTTGACCCTATATGAATTCAAAAATATTAATTATTTGTTGTTGACCCTATGAATTCAAAAATATGAATTATTTGTTGTTGACCCTATGAATTCAAAAACATGAATTTTTTGTTGTTGACCCTATGAATTAAAAATTATGAATAATTTGTTGTTGGCGCCCATAGACGCGGACCTGCTGAAATTATTTCCGAAACCTAAGAATTTACAAAATAAACAATGCCATAGCGCGTGGCGCGACTAGCGAAAGTGTATTTAGCTATTTCTTCAGGTTCGTCAATAACACTGATCAAAATGGCGGGCTATTCAAATTATGTATCATTTACAGCGTTTTCCATTTGACTGCTCTTGAGCGATCAAAAAAGCAGTGATAAACTTTTCATGTTCCAAAAAATACGTGTTTCATTTATTACTCCGATCTGCCGATTTGAACAGATCAACGTATCGATATCGTTCTCGTAGGAATTAAGTTATTGGCGTATCCCAATGTGCAGAGTCTGCTCGGGGCATTTTTTCTCGCATGTGCCTGTTCAACTCGGGAACAAAGCAATCGAACATGTTCCATTTCTCTGTCGAATTTCATAGCGTTTTCCATTTGATTGCTCGAGATTCGCTCCGAATCTGTTTCCGATGTCATAGATCTCATTCCGATCGACGCCGGGACTCCATAAACATATTCGCGAGCTTGTTTTTAGTCTGTTGTTAGTAATTTGAATTTTCACGTCGTTCTAAGCCTGGGTTTGCCATTTTGCCAAAAAAAAACTAAAAGGAAGACGCAAAAATTTGCTACAATTTCGATCTCGATCCGTTGATCTATCGAAAACGGCACATCGGTTTTGGGTGATCTCGGGGCACCCGAGAACGGGAAATGGAACACGCGAAACTTGATTGGAGCAGATCCGAGCATGAACATAAAATGTTGATCAGAGTTATATAGTGTGCTCGAGAGCAGTCAAATGGAAAACGCTGCAGAGCTATCTACTGCTCAATTATCTAGGCCCTTAATTATTGCCCAAAATGCTTAAAATCTACCATCAAGGCCTTTAATTTACAATTATTGATGCATCATTTACATTTCTCGGCATAATGGTTTCGTAAATATTCAAGGCCCAAGTGTTTGTAACCCCAATTGCTCAAACAGATATTGCAACCGCATGGGCTTTCATTTCCTATTTATTAATACATCATTTACAAGATCATTAGAAATGTCTCACCACTACGTGCGAAGGGGGGAAATAGATGAACTTAAAGGAAAGCTGACGCCTAAAAATACGGCAACGCCATTGTTTTGGGATATATATGACTTTATGGAACCTTATATGTAGTCAAATATTATTGACCCTTCGTTGAGCAATTTCACGGGGTCCTTACTCAAAGTGCGTATAACGTCTGAAATTAATGATGATACCCTAGTAAATCAAGAGTAATTAGTTTTAACTGAGGAAACTGATCCAACTGAATTTAGTGAGAGAGAGACCTTTTAAATATTTTTGGAAGAGGAACGGCATTGACAGATTTTCATGATCAATAATTACCCCTGTAGCACAAAGAGTTGATTTAGGGCCGGCTTTGCTCAAATAGTCGCTTTTTGTTCCTGGTCCAAATACCGACTATAAAAGTCCTAAAGGTTTTTGAGATAATTCCGCGTAAGTACGTTTTGGTCCCTTTTAAAGTTGGTTTGGCGACCTAACATTTTGTACCAATTGCCGACTCTAAAAGTCTTAAACGTTCCGCGTAAGTAGGTTTTTGGTCGCGTTTAAAGTCGGTATGGCGACCTAACATTTTGTACCACTTGCCGACTCTAAAACGGCTGCCCCATGGCAAAACCTTATAACCACCAAATTTTTGAAAAATTAGATTTTTATGCATCAGTTTTACTAAGGCATGTACAAAAGTACTGTAAAAGTTTCAGGTAAAAGTCATAAATATTTTACTATTTATGACTTAGAAAATGGTTTTAGATTTAATAATTTTCGCATTAAAAACCACGTTAAAATCTTATAACTTAGGTTTTGAAAAAGTCAAATATCTCAAAATTACGATCGTGTTGGTTAAAAGGTTTTGCCATGGGACAGCCGAAAAGTCTTAAATGTTTTTGAGACAATTCCGCGTAAGTACGTTTTTGGTCCCTTTTAAAGTCGGTATGGCGACCTAACATTTTGTACCACTTGCCGACTCTAAAAGTCTTAAACGTTTTTGAGACAATTCCGCGTAAGTACGTTTTTGGTCGCTTTTAAAGTCTGTATGACGACCTAACATTTTGTACCATTAGCAGACTCTAAAAGTCTTAAACGTTTTTGAGACAATTCCGCGTAAGTATACGTTTTTGGTCGCTTTTAAAGTCGGTATGGCGACCTAACATTTTGTACCATTTGCCGACTCTAAAAGTCTTAAACGTTTTTGAGACAATTCCGCGTAAGTACGTTTTTGGTCGCTTTTAAAGTCGGTATGACTACCTAACATTTTGTAACACTTGTGGACTCAATAAGTCTTATCATTGGAACTATTTAGAGTCCGAACGCCGACCTTAAATTGTAATGGATGACACATTTATAGCCCGACTAATGGCCGACTTAGACCCGACATTTTATTTGCCAATTAATCGCGCAAAACTGTGTAACTTTTCGATTTAATAAAACAAATTGAATTATTTTTTAAATAACTTTTGAAAAAGATCATATATTCAATCTGAAAATGTTTGCTTTTTTAAATATCTCTCCACTCGAGTAGGTTACATTCGTATAATTAAATATGTTAGGGTGATATATTATTAATTAAAATTTCCTTGTTACTTTTTCTAAACCCCAAGAAAATATAGAACTAAAAACCCTAGATTCGAGAGCTTTCTGATTGGCGGAAAGAAATTTCATTATTTCACTCCCGTTCATGGGACTACACCAACTATATACACAGCTAATTTATAAAGCTATATTTACGACTTTACGTAGTCATTTTTCAGTTAGATAAAATATCAAAAAGGAAGTCGGCCCGACGCCGTTAGGCAGTCGGTCTAGCGCCTTTTGGTAGTCGGCTAAAGGTCAAACATTCAAGGCCGATTGACCAATTTACCCCTAGGACATTTCGACTTTAAAAAGTCTAATTGGCCGACCTTTCCGTTTGAGGGTATTTTCGACGTCGGGCCGACCCGTTTGTGCTACAGAGTGCGTAAAACTTCATGGGAATCGCAAGTGGGGTGAAAACTATATTAATATTTTGCCTTTGTTGAGAACGTTTGGAATCACTAGAAAGTGCTATCAGCTCTAACCTTTCTAGTTTTTGAATAATTTTGTCTTGGCGAACCTGCTTCTACCTTCCTCCATATGTTACTGTAGTTCTAAACTCTACGCTAAGAGAGAAGTATGACCATTCCTCTCTCTCTGCCACAGGCTCAATATCCATTTAAAGGTCCACTCTCCACAGAATCGTTTGAAAAATTCAGTGGAATTTCAGCTAGCTCCTCCCCTACCGTTACACCTTCTTACTTCCCAAAACACAGGAGTAAATTGCCCAACCCTTGAAATTCAAATGATTCTTGGCTCTTTATATTTCCAGCATTCGTATTACCTGTCATTTAGTCAAGTGAAATTATACTTGTATTTATGGAATATAATTAAAAACTGTTTAATTCTTAGATTTTATTCAGCACCAATTTTTAAAAAATTACATTTTATATAACCCAAAACCCAACATTTTAAACAAATTTAATTACCATAACCTAAATTTAACTATAATTGAGTAACATTAAGTATATGACTAGCTTTGTAAATATATTGAATGAGCTGTGTTAGGAACAAAAAAAAAGTCTTAAAATTGAGATTTTGTTTTCTGAAATCACAGAAATGTAACAATAACTTAAAATGCTTAGAAAAGCGGCCAATTTAAGTATTGAATTACTTAATTATGAAAAGAGAAGGTAGATATAATTTATATATATATTTCACAACAGTTATGTAGTATAGACTTATAAATATTTTTGGCTAAATAATTTTCATTCTTTTGTAGGTTAGTTTATTTCACATTTCATTGTCATCAGACTCAATTTCAGACTCAGAAGGCCCCCTAATGGCTTGATACCACTGATTTGTCAGGTCTGTCATTTGGGTTTTGCAATCTTTGACTTCCTGTTAAAAATATAAATAAATAATCAGATTAGCTATAAATAAATAAATAAATAGAAAAACAATTGAAACACTTGCTTGTTGAGTAAAGCGTCGCGTGAAAAATGGAATGAAGTACTTCATATCCAAATATACAAATCCCTTATGGTTAGCTTTGATGAAATTAACATCATATTCTTCCTCTGTTAACTCTGAGAGTAATTCCGCGTCAATAGCTTGTCCCTTTCGAGAGAGAGAAGATTGAATTACAGTTTAATATCTCATTAACTTAAATTTTTTAGTTTTTACCATTTCCTTGGTTTTACTGAGTGAAATCACTTTACGATGCCCTTTTCGCCTCTTTCTGCTTTTTTTGTCAGCTTTTAAAAACTACCAAAAGCATTTATTAAAATGTATTTGTTATGCGAAACACTTTTAAAGTATACACACTTTCATAAGAGGCATTGTAGAGCCTCCCAAGAGTAGAATTGTAAATAACACAATAATTAAAGTTGTTGTGACCAAAACGTGGCGTTTTTCATCTTCAAATTCAAGATGCAAAGCTAAACCGTAAGCTACGGCTCCACGTAATCCTTTATATTATTATATCATTAAGAAAAGGTTTAATGTTTAATGCTAATAATTAATTTACCACTAAACCACATAATGAACATCATTTTATTAGTAATTTTGTGCTCTCTAAAGTAGTTCATCAGTAATGACAATGGGAAGATATTTGCAGCTCTTCCAATTAGACATAGAACCTTAATTAATAAATACTTTTAGTAAAATAGAATTACTTAACTAACTTACAAATTAATACGTACAATACTCCAGATAATTAAGGATGGCTGAATTATAAGTCTAAAGCTGAAAATTGCTAGTCCCAAATAAGCAAAGACGCAAGTTTCTGGAAGAACAATTTTACAGGTAAGTTAACATTTCTTAACTCTAAATTAGATACAAGAATACCTGCAATAAATGCTAATGTTCGTAAAGTTTGTTGCATTGTAATTTGGGTAACTGGAGATAGGTTGAAGTGAGTGTAATGGGACATAACAACTCCATTAAACAAAATTGCCATAATTCCAGAAAGATGCAATCCTTCGGCCAGTCCATAAGGAGCGTATGAAAAGACCAACATCATTCCAAACTCCAGTGATGGATTCTTACGAAGATCAACGTATTTCAACAACAAAGCAGCAACAAGCGCAAATGCAACACCAATGGCAGCTGATGCAAAAAACATCATGAAGAAACGACTCATTGCGTGTAAAACCGCAGCTCCGGTACTCATTGCCGTCATTTCGGGTTTAGCTGACTCAAGTGCAGTGCTATAACATAATATTTGATTATCTGGTCTGAACGTAAATACACAGATGGATTGACATACGTAGCTAACACGATAGAAACAGCATCGTTTAAAATACTCTCTCCAAAGACCAACATGTTAAGAACAGGGTCAATATCTAGGGCGTGAAATATAGCGATTGTAGCCACTGGATCAACGGCTGATATTAATGATCCAAATGCAAAGCTTTCTGTAAAATTCAACCTATACGCAACATCAGCCTGGCCACCAAATATTTACATTAATTTTCATGAATTACTCAAGTTAAATATGAATTTCATCTTACCAATCCCAGTAGATAAACACCTCCTCCAACTACCAAAGCTGAAATTGCAGTTCCTATTATGGCAAATATCAAGATAGATCCAATGTTTTGGAAAAAGTTTCCCTAGAAATTTACACAAATGAGCTTAGGTTATTTTTTAAAGAAAGAACTTCGTTAATACTTTATGTAAATTATATCCAGATTCGTATATAATTGGAGGAAGCAAAACTAGGAAAAATGTTGTTGGGTTAAAAGCCTCTTCTTTCTAAAAAATGGAATTTCAATTAATTTTTTGGTATAAATATATAAAATTTAATACATACTTCCCAATTCCCAAGATTGTTATTAGAGATCAGTTTGAGCACCAAACCAATTAAAGCACCTAAAATTTAAACTTTAAAAAAAAATTCATTCTCAAAGCCTAAGTATTTTTTACCAAGGAATACAACAGCAACACTTTCAGGCAAGTAATGAAAGTTTGCTTGAATTAAAAAGTGAATCAATATGATACATAAAGCTATCACTGTTAGGACGAAAAATATAGTCATGCTTGAATGGTGTTCTTCTTCAGCCGCCCCTTTTTTTGGTAATACGGGGTCTGGAACGACAATTGGAATGGCTTGGGTGGATGGAATTTGTGTAGCATTGCTAACATTCATTTTAACCACCACTGATCTGATAATATATAATATAATGATTAGTTGCTGTATAAAACATGTTAGATCATTTAGTTGTTAATTACCCATTGTTGATATTAGATGTGGTTGTGTTTAAGGTGTTATTAACTTTGGTTTTTGTTTCTGGAGTTTCTACATAAGTATTTGGTTGCACATTTCGAATTACCCTTGTCTGTTGAGTCTTGTAAAGTAATTGTGTGTTGTTTCTTACAATATCATTGGCGTTAATTATGTGTATGGCACTAAATGAAAGTGCTATAGACAGGAGTATACTTGTTAAATAATACTGACAAAACATATTGAATGGTTTTAGAATTAACCGTAATACTCTTTAACGATTTACATAAAATTTCTGACTTAAAAACGAATTATTTAAGCTTCAAAAGAATATAAGTAATATTAATATTGTTCATTGTCCATAAAACTAACGAAATGTTGTCCTAGCACGACTATTGCCATGGCATATATTATAATTTGTAAGCAGTAGTTGCGCCAGACGACGAACGTTTTTAGCAAAGACTATATAGCTACTGGCTTGAGAAGTTGAGAATTGAGAATGGTTGATGGTTTTTCTCATTGCAGAGCCATCAAGTAGCGGTGGAAAGAACTTCCCACCGTTATAAGCTTCAACGCGGCGTTTTGGAGGGCAAACTCCTCTGGTGGCGGTAGGTAGAAGAAGAAGGATTGCACTTAAAAATCAATGGTCAACGGCGTACTGTTGAAGTCCTTACCGATCAGGAGAGGCCTTCCACAAGGAAGCGCAGTCAGCCCTACCCTATTCAGCGTCATGCTAGATGAGATACCTCAACTGTGCCCAAGGTCAGTTGCTCAAGTAGAACATGCAGATAACATTGCCGCTTGCCTGCTGGTCGGTATTTTCGTGGCTTTTACGAGTCTATGTAGTTGGCGCTACCCAATATTACGGCCTACGGAGTCCCATGGAGATATCATGCTAAAACTTGGCAACACTTTTTAACTAGGGTTTCATCATATCGCTATTTAGGAGACATGATTGATACCATAATTCTATAATATTTTCCACAAGTTTGTCATTTTTGGTAATATTTTACTGAGAGGTAGTAACGGAGTGACGTCATCACAAAAAGAAACTCTCCCCTTATAGCTAGGGAGGCGCTACGAAGCGGACGCAAATCTGCGACGAAACCTGTAATTCAGTCGGTCTTGTGAATAGCTCTCAGTAGCCGGGAGTAGTGGCTCACTCCTGTAATCCCAGGCAGAGTTTGTGGATGGCCGTGTGAGGACGACCACCACTCCCCTAACGGGTGGTCGGAATACTTCCGCCAAGGGTGTCCCCACCCCTGTCCCCACGTATCCCCCCGTTGGCGTGGCCGTTACACATATCTCGCCCTGATTAATCAGTTATTGTGTGTGTGCTGGTGTCTAAGGCCTCGGGTCGACACCGATGTGTGTGTATCTCATAAAAAAAAATAGCTCTCAGTAAAACTTTTGCATGTGAAGAATAGGAAGTGTCACACTTATGTACCAATATTATACAATTATGTTGATACCACATCGAAAAGAATCAATCTTCTTTCGACGATCACATGAGGTGCTACGGTCGTGTGGTCCTTAGGCTACTATATACTCACCTCATCCAATCTCGGTTGGACTACTCGAGTTGGCTCTATTTTAAAGCTTCCACTACACCGCTCACTAGGCTTGACAAATTAAAAAAAGGGGACCTCAAAGTAACGGTTAGAGGTCCTGCAGTCCACGCCGACTTCTCTGATGGAAACAGAGGTGGCTATTCCTCATTTTTGTCTGCGGCGAGACCAGTACCCCCGCCAGGAATTTTTTACACACACGCCCGGTCTGATTTAACCCCCCCCCCCCCCCTATCTATATATTTTAATTTTTAAAGAATTTTCTGGACTTTAGTTAAAATTTTAAAATTATGACACTAATATGTTAATTTAAACGTATTCTTAGGAAAGATAAAATTTTCTGCCCTCGCTATTTAATCAAAGAATGATACTCTTCGATTAGAGCTTTTACCAAATTCGTCAACCACTAAATTAGGGTTTTCTTTTAAACAATTCGACAAATCCCGATTAATGGACAACGTAGCCAGATTTGAAAGTCTAAATTCTCCCATAGTTGTTCGAAGACGTGTTTCTATTCTTTTCAGGGAACTGAAACTTCTTTCTGAGATGGTGTTTGCGACAGGAATGCATTGAACAACCTTGTAGTACTTAACAAGGTCAGGGAAGCCATCTTCCATGGGCATTAAATAGTGGAAGCAGTCGCTTACGCTGTTAAATTTTTTGGGGATAATTAGATTTCTCGCAATTTTAATTTGACTTTTTAAGGAATCAAGGTCGAAATGAAACCTATCAACCTATCGTATGTGTTACAATGTGTTAGGATATCGATTTCGTTTAGGAAGTTCTCAGAGTTAGGGTCAGACGCCATGATACCAAAGAGTATAAAAACTACGTAACCTAGAGATATAATGACGGTCGAAAGCAGTAAAGGAAGCTGTAGCAACCGGGGGGGAAGTCACTCAGTGAATTTGCACTTCAAATTTCGGTACCGCAGCGCCACTACGGCAGTTTTAAGTGGCAATCATTTTGATTTAGTTCAACATTCTTGAAAATTCCTTAAGGAATTGGTTACCTTTAGGACTTGGCAACGTTAGAGAACAAACGCCTTATTCTTCACTTTTTGAAAATAAACACCGAAACAACGAATCCACAAATTCTAACTAAAAAAATCACGAAACAGTAACCAATTACTGTCACTTTTTTGAATTGACAGATATTAGACAATTAAATATCCAAAATGCCAAATTTAGCACCTCCGCAACATCGTAACTGCCATTTTTCTCCGGTTTTATTATTTATTGTACTAAATACTGCCGTAGTGGCGCTGCGGTACCGAAATTTGAAGTGCAAATTCACTGAGTGCCTTCCCCCCCGGTTGCTACAACTTCCTTTACTGCTTTCGACCGTCATTATATCTCTAGGTTACGTAGTTTTTATACTCTTTGATGATACCATTATATAGACCAGAGTTTTCTAATAGCCGGATTTTCATTTCAGAAATAAATTTGTCTATTAATTCGAAATAGGTGGACCTCATCTGGTCTATTAGGGTTTTTGCTCCAGTTTCCCTGGTCCCCGTTGTAATTGTTACCACACTATGTTTTAATCTCCTGTTAGGGATAATTTTACGTTTACGTAAAGCTAATGGTTCGCTGTTACGGTCAGGTATTGCAATAAAAGCCGATTCCGCGATTTTAGTAGCTTCTTCCCAAATAGAATCAAAGCGTTCAGAGTTTCTACAATCTTCTAAGGTCTTGACAGTAGCTTGGCAAATGGCAAGGGCTTCCGTAAAAATAACTTTGGAACTTTGTAAATATTCCGACAGGGAATTTGTTGGGATGTAATTGGGATATATACCCACGACACTCAGCAGCCTCGTCGGGTTTTCCGTTTTCAATCAGATTCTCTAAAGTTAAAACTACGGAATCGAGTCTATTTCTAAAATAGTGAATCCCTTTTTTTTGCTCCGCCATCGAGTGTTGCGGCTTTGTGGCATTTTCAGTATGTCGTAACCTAGATAGTTTTGAGAGTTTTCAAAATATTCACTTCTAATAACCGAATTGCTTTGAAAGTTGTAAATGGCTGGAACCAAACCAAGTAATTCCCTAACTGTCGATATTTTGGAGCAACAGTCAACTAAAACTAAATTTAAGCGGTGGGCATAGCAATGAACGTACGAACAATGGCCACCTACTGCTTCTTCTACTTTAACCCTTACTCCTTTTTCGTGTCCACTCATTACACTAGCTCCATCATAAGTCTGTGCAACACAATTCTCCAGTTTGAAACCACCCTCTTTTAAAAGATTTATAATTGCCAAGCTGATACTCTCAGAATCAAACTTGTGTAAATCTGTGAACCCTATAAATCGTTCTACGACACCTATTTCTGCTTAAGTATATCGAATACAAAGACTTAACTGCTCGTGTTTCATCAGCTATTACAGAGTAGAATCCACCGGATTCGTTGACCTCTTGAACAATAATTTTTCTCACTAAACTTGCACAAATGCCAATTATTTCGTTTTGTATGGTGCTGTGCAAATATTTGGCATTATTCGGCATATTATCGCACTTGGCTTTTAAATCAGGACATTTTCTTTTTAAAAGATCTAATATTGCAATAAAGTTTCCCCTATTCCCAATATTGTCGGCGGATGTGTAAGTGTTCCCCTGAAGTGCTAAATCTTGT
The DNA here is from genome assembly GCF_980474605.1 of Leiobunum rupestre. Classification (NCBI taxonomy): domain Eukaryota; kingdom Metazoa; phylum Arthropoda; class Arachnida; order Opiliones; family Sclerosomatidae; genus Leiobunum; species Leiobunum rupestre. The sequence goes on along the minus strand of NC_143392.1, from coordinate 11,830,723 downwards.
TGGGCACATAAAATAATCACTTCCACGTGTGTAGATAGGACCTCTCTGTTTCTAATAACGTCTAGTCTATGGTGGTTGTTAACCTGGCAAACTATTGATCCACGGGATTTGGATTCCATGTAGTCTAAGTTCATTTTGTAGGCTAGTTGGTGAGAAGATTTGTTGGAAGTGAAGTGTTCTTCGAATTGTGTCCCCATGTTTTTCCAATCCGAAAATCCCTTTAGAAATGCAGTGTTTCTACTGCCTAAAAAATGACGGCAACAAAAACAATACACTGCATCCTTTGCAACTGAATATTCAATCATTTGATATTTGTCATACCAAGAAGAATTGAAACCTCGATTTTTACCGCCAATTAATCTTTTAGGCAATCTTTATCTAGACTAATATCCAAGTTATTCAACGCGTGTAAGCCCATTTCTTTTGAATTGGACACGTTGTTTGATGTATTTTGTGCATGGTTAGAGTTGGGGTTTGCAATTACTTCTGCAATTTCTCCTTCATGAGTTAGTTCCATTTCCATATCAGTACTCACGTTTGGAAGAATTTCAGCAGTATTACCAAAACAGTGACTGTTATCAGTCCCCAAGGATTCTAAACCCTTTCCCAATTCTTTGACTAGGTTTTTCTCAGAACTATAGTTATGGCTTTGCGCCGACGATTTCAAAAAACGTGCCATTGCACCTTTTTGACTACTAACGAAACTATCTTCCCTTTTCCGTTTTTCTCGTTTTTGGGACCCAGATAAAAATTTTCTGGTACTCATATTTCAAAATGCTACTATTATATACTAATAGCGAAATAACCTTAAAAAGGCTTAAGAAAATAAAGCTTAGTAAAAGCTATGTAGTCTTCAAACAGACTTTTTAATAATACCAGCTATATCAAAGCCCTGAAAAAAGCTGTTTGAATATTTTTTCTAGAATAGCTAATTAGCCTTGAAAAAGGCTTTTTGAATAATTTAGCTAGAATAGCTAATTAGCCTTGAAAAAGGCTGTTTAAAAATTAGCTTAAAACAGCTAAATAGCTTTTAAAAAGGCTGTTTGGCAAAGTTAGTCTCGGAAGAGACTTTGATAAAATTTGACTGGGAGAGAATCGAAATTGAGAACTACCTGTTTGTTCAGGAGCAGAAAACGAAATGAAGAAACGCGCGTTATCTGGGACAAGTCCGACCACCGACGGTCTAGGTCCTTTCTCTACGATCAGGGGTCACTGATATTCGCAAAAGGGACAAAGTGTAAAAAAGAAAAAACCCTAATCCCCAGGACGCTCTCTATTCAAACATGGTTCAAAGTAGTGACTGGTACGATGCTTTACGCTTCGACTTCAGCTCCGCGGGGATTTCTCTTCGTTTAAGCGTTGCAACGGTTTAAGTCGTATTAAAGAAATCCAGTTTCTCACTTTATGCCCCCTTTTGTAGAATTCCTAGAAACTAAGTTTATGTTTATTTTGTTGGTTGGAGCTAATTTATCACTGAGGCGAACGGGTTTTTTTTTGCTGCTTTCCTTGCACGATGGACTTCCCCGTCCCGGGCCAGTCTTTTGTCATATACTAGAGTCTATATCAATGTTAACAGAGTACACTACCAAAAGCAGAAACCACAGAGTTCGCTTCCTTTGGTTGTGTACTCAAGTAATATTGATTTCGAGTATAGGTGGTTCAAAAGAGAACGTTTTGTTAGGGCCATTTAGGACTCTTGGAAATTGGAATTGAATTGGTAGTTCTTTTTTTAGGGGGCTAGATGACCAATTTTTAAAAATAAATAAAATTTAAAAATCACATTTGGAGGCCCCAGAGGCAATTTTTTTAATCTTTTAGAGGCCCCTAAAATAGGCCTAAAATTTTCGAACATAGGCACGTGCCTACTGCTGGCGGGGGCACTGGGCGAGACCTCCTAGCTCCACAACCTAGCTCCCAGTGGTGTGGTGGACGCTCCAGTTTTCTACTCCTTCTGGGTGAGAGATGACTTTGGAGATTCTTGATCACCGTTTTCCTACCATTCCTGCTCAGGGCCTGGCGTCTGGTTCAAACCTACAATCTTACCTGGCTACTCAATACATCCAAGCGTCATCTGTCCACAATTTCTACACCGCATTGGGAGTGCCCAGCGGTCAAGGTCGTGTCTTTCCTCAAAAGCCTTATTAGTAACCTTACATGGTGTCCGAAGTATTTAACGGTCCAGGAGTCTTATTTTCTACCTAAGACCCATTTACCAACCATGAAAACGAATTTCTTCCGGATTATTAAACCAAAAATAAATCAAACATTTTCTTTCGTTAAGGAATTTTAAAGTTACTTCTTGTTTCTTTAAAGAATGTGGGCATCTCTTTGTTATTGGCTTTAGCAAAACGCATGGTTTGAATGAGATTTAGACGCGACCGGGTTACGAGTCGTGCGCGGCAACGAATCGCACGCGACAAAATGGCATCGTGTGAACATGGATTAAATAACCTTACAGGGATAGTTCTCTCTAATACATTTTACTATACTACGAGTTGTAGATGTTTGTTTCAAACAAGGCTGCCAGATATTTTTGACGTCCCCTCAATTTTACCCCTTCACCGATACAAATCCGGAACAAGATTTCTTGACACGTCGCCATCTCGCGGCGGCTTTTGGCGAATTTAATATTTTTCCAACGGTTGGTTTTAATACATTTGAAATTGAAATATTCAATCGTAGTCAGTACCTCAGTGGGTCTGGAGCTTCCTGGTTAAATGTGGGAAATAAATAAGTACTGTAAGCGAATTTTTTCATATTGTTTTTAAGACATTTATGTATATCACCTAATTTTTCGTTAAATTGTTTATACGCTTTCAAACTGTAAACAAGTTTTCAATAGATAGGCCTTGGCCTACAAAAATAATAATTTCATCAATCGCGATTGCACCCCCTTGGCAATTTTTCCCCCGTGTATCGGTAAAATCGAGACTTCCGGTCGTTGACAATTCTGGCCACCAGGGTACGTCTGGAGCAAATATTGTACCCCAGAGAACTATCCCTGTAAGGATGTAAGCTTATTTAATCCATGGTGTGAAGCAGGCTTTATGATTTATTTAAAAACTCATTTCAAGGCTAATATATAATCATAGTCTATTTTCGCTCTTAATTCATAACCGTTGTTATCGAACAAGGTTATTGGCAATGAGTACCAGAAAGTCCAGAATGTTTTAATATCGGGGGCATAAAAATGTAAGTCAGAAAGGCGCAATGGAAAGTTTTCGGCAATCGTCAGCCAAAAAAACATGATTCCGGGGAAAACAAAAACTTTACGGAGACTGAAAACATTCAGAATATTATTGAAGTTCTACCAAATGTCAGTCCGGTTACGGAAGTAGTTCTAGATTCTGAGGTATCGGAAATACGAGCTAATTAATGTGGAAATTTTAGTTGACAGGAATCCCTACCTCCACTTGGACTGCTTATCCTGGCGTATCGCGTATGGTAAGATCACTCTGACGGCTTTGGCCCCGCCTACGAGAGAAAAATTCCCTCGGCGCACGCTCCCCTCTCACGTGGTGGTTTGTTAAGGTAACATAGTGACGTCAAAAAAACTGTCAGCCACATCGAGACGAAAATCTGCCGCGATAAGCATTCCAAGTAGAGGTATGGATTCCTGTAGTTGAAAGTTTGAAACATATCAATTTCAAATAGAGCATCTAACATAGAGGTGGACAGTTCAAACGTAATCTTGGCGATTAAACGCTTTAAATGTTAGTTTGGATAAGGATTGTCTGCCCAGACCGCCCATTCAGCCTAAACTCGCTTCTTTTTGTAAAACTTTAATGGGTGTTAAAAATTGAGACTTAAATTCTTCTTGGTACACCAAATACCGAATGTTCGAATACTCGGAAGCAAAAGTTTTTGCTGCCGGCATTTTATAGAAAGTTGATAAGGCACTTATACATATAGGTCAATTAAGAAAAGAATTCCACTTTTATAAACTGTATTATACAAAAGTGGAATTATTTTCCTAATGGACGCTTTAATAAAAGATACTCGGTTTTTACTCCCCTCTCCAAATTCATCTAGGAAGGAGCTATTTCCGGTCGGTCGGTTAAACAGTTATACCCTATTCAGACGAGGCTAATAAAACTGGGTTCAGTAAACCAAAGTTAAATTTTTATAGCACATTTCAGTGTAGCTAAAAAAGCTCTGGTTTCAAGAACGGCATCTAAACCGGGTTTATAAGCCTCGTCTGTAAAAAGTATTAGAATGGCTAGCCAAAAAGTCATATTTAAGCCAATTGGAGACGCGTTTTTGCCCTCATGAGAATTTTGCGTCAGGTAAGAAACGCGTCGGCTCACGTGTATAAGGAACATACTAATGTTAATTTTCGATAATATATTTTAAGGTAAAATATATAATGTTACTAAAACTAAGTATAAGAAGATAATATTATTATTATTATAATCCTCTTACGGTATAAATAATTAAAATTATATGTAATATTTTTATATTACCGGGCAATTTTAAAGCTTCCCATGGAGGCAGAGTTAATTCATTTCGTATAAAATTATCTTTTGGAAAAAGATGAAAACTCATTCATTTGGAACTAAACATATTACTTTTGCAGTACGGTATGCAACAAGGGGTTCCTTTTAACCAGGTAACCTTTTTGGCATGTTAAGGCTTAGCAAAAAACCGATGTTACGTTCGAGAAAGTTTCCAGCTTCTAATATTTCAACAAGCACTATATAAATAATAACTTATGAGTCCTGGCTGTCGGAAATATTACTTCTTGGCCATTTCTGGGAAGATGTTTTATTTAAGCGCCTATTGTTACAGATTAGTTAAAACTGGGAAAGTAATGCAAAATAAAATAATAAAGTTTAGATAATTTACGACCGAAAACTGTCGCTACGCCTCCTTTTGTTCGCCCTAGAAATCTATAGATAGGTAGCGGCTAAAGCAGACACTAATAGTTTTTCCTCGTCGTTATTCGTAAATTTGACTTTAAAAACAAGTCGGCCAGCCAAAATATACCTCTCCTCGGAAGAGTTTGTCCATGGAGAAATAACAGGAAGGCCGACTCAGCCTTTAGGCTATGTAAGTTTATTTAGAAAGGAGATGCTTGCGTCACCTGGCTGTCGTACTGTACTAAATAGTCCATGGTTAAACTCGATACTACCATAAGTAACATAATACCCCTAAGTATGACACTTGTAGCCTTGCTCATGCATTTTTTATTACTACATCCTTTCTTCACCAACGATAAATCAGAAAAACGACTAGCAACTCTGTAACCCGGAAGTTTAATACTCTTTGGGATTTTATTTTTTTTTATTGGTCATCGAAAAGGAGTCAGAGTTCAAATTTAGCCAATCATATAGCGCTACAAAATATTATGAGGTACAAAATGTAAGAAATAAAATGGCCGTTATGGTAGTAAGCTTATTAGGCCTAACTATATCGGAAAATTAAACCTAAATACTAAATATTATTAGGGTCATTTTCAAAGTTTGAACTGAAAAAAAAATATTTTTATTGCGTAGTTAGCAATTGTAAAAGTTATTCCAGAAGTTTGAAAAAGGTTAATTCTTACATTTTAATTCATCAATTCATTTTTATTTTGATCACAGCGGACAAAACCAGGCATTCATCCAGGTACAAAATACAAGTATATTCAAATTATAATAGTAAAAATCTGGAAGAAGTTGTAATAAAATATTCGTAAACTAAATGAGAAACCTTTTTACATTAAAAACGTAACAAGCTGAAGGTTTTTTAACGTCTACAGCATTTGATGCGTAACATTGATAAACATCAATGAGATTGATCTTCACAATATACTACACTAGTGATCCACAAATTTCGAGTTGTTGGTGAATTTCTAATATAATACCATTTGCCCGATATAAAGATTTAATATTGTTGGGGAAAATACATACAATTTCGTTAATTTCTTCCGTTGTTAAAGTTTCCGTGGAGAAAACGAAATTTGTGCGGCTATACGCCTTAAGCCTAAAAATGACTGTTTTCAAAACCGCGGGAATCACGTTCCCGGAAGTTGGGTTAGATTAGTTCATGCCGCCGCTACCGAGTGGCGCTATTTCGAAAAAAAATTTACGTCACTGTGAAGAAAGGATGTAGTAGAACATTTTCCTAATGTCATCTTTAGGGGTATTATGTTACTTATGATACTGCCTATATATACACACAGATGACCATCTGTGTGTCTAATAATTTATAAATAATAAAAATCTTACAGAATAAATTGACTTTTATAAACTTATTACAACAAATTCACGTTAATAAGTTCATAAAAACGTAAAGGAATTCAGACGGACTTGCCCCAAAGTTGTTTCTCGAAATATCGTTGCAATATAATATGTGTCGGTGGTTCTGTGGTAAACTCGCCTGCCAAGCAGGAGGGCCGCCGCTCCCCAAGGTTACTAGAGATTTTCGAAACCCACCCGACGCAAATTGATAGAAACCCTGCCATTTGGATGCTAAGACGCTTAACCATGAATGTATTCATTTCAACCATGAATATCGAACTGCATTAGGTAGTCTGACCTCAGTCGCTAGGATGGGAGGGGCTTAGTTATTATGACGTCGGTCACTCGCCGCCGCTCAAAAATTGTATTGAAGGGCAACGTTTTGAAACTTGACTAACTTTCAGTGCCAAGGCTTAGCGCTAAATTTTGTTTCTAAAATTTTAATACACATCTTTTTGATTGAACGAAAATAGGTAAGAATATGAATAACAAATTACTTTATTTATGATTATCAATTGATTTTCTAGTAGTAGAGGTATTTTTCTAAGAATCACTAGCCATTTTCTTCGCCGGTTAAATCGCGCAATCCCGGAAACGTTTTGTGGATCGAGGCAATGACAAAGTCTGTCTCCTGATTGGCTGATTTGGCTCGAGTGATTACGTAAAACGCAGAAAGGCACCGCTCATCTTAGCCCCAGATGGCTGAAAGGGTAATGATATATAGTATAGGCGAAATTGTAATTCCGCTTTGACGCTCTGTAAAAAGCGATTTAACTCTAGATTATAATATAAGGGTCATTAACAAAAAATAAAACCAATGTTACCACTTTGGCAGGTCCGTTTAAGGAGGTGAAAATGGGGGACGAAATTTCACTTTTCGGAAAATGGTTTTTAATTTATTTTAAAGCAACTAATTAACTAAAAACTTTGCTCTCAGTGGCATTTGCTTACTAAACGTGTGGCACATTTATGTTAATTTTTGGAAATCGCTCAGTGGCGTCGTTTAGGAGGGGCGTATCATAACTCTCATCCCCCCCCCTTTTCTTAAATCTCATTCATGGCCGGTGGTAAGAATTATATATATTTTTAAAAATTAAATGCTCGTAATATTTACTTAAAATAGTTTTCGGGGCTTTCAAAAACATATAGAATTACTCTTTAGGCTTATTAATAACGTTTCTAGAATTTTTTAATATACCCCCTCAAATCATAAATCTCGCCACTCATGATAAATAATTTATTTTGTTTTAGGTTTTTTTATTACTATTGAGTTATATTATTGCAGTATCAAATAAATATAGTTAATTAGCAATACTACTGGAGATGTAGAAATTAATAAAAAATAATTAACATCACAAAAAGTACTTTTTAATTTTTATCCGGTACGTAACGCGATTGACTATTTACATATATTGTGATCATTTTCGGAAAAAAGACACTTTTAAAAAAAAGGAAATTTGTTTAAGTCGAAAACGTCAAGAAAATATCTATTCTTCTTCGTCGTCAGATATCTCAAAATTCAATATTGGAACATTTTGGCAATTATCAGCCAAATTCAGGCGTCTGTGCAATGCAGGTCATTTTTCGACAAGAACAGTTGCCACTTTTACACCCGCATTTTATAAGCTCTAAGATAGCTTCGGGTGCCGCGGTAACTCGAAGCTTGTAACCGCCTCGTAGCTAACCAGGTTGGTATCATTTAGTTTACTTCGGGTCATCCTAGGCCTTTCAAACTTTTATTTGACAATGGACAAAATAAATCTAAGTTCCTTCAACATATATCCTACCTTCGCCAAGATCCAACATTTGAACTACATACTCGCCCTGATCGTACAATAACCCAACAGCGCCTTTACCACTCTGCTGTAAGTGAATTACAGCGACGCCTTCAGAATGGTAAAAAAAATCTTCGCGTTTGGAATTACAAAGTTGTACCAATACCGTTAGCCTCCAAACCTCATCGAAATGCTACACCACGTCTCCCATTTCCCCCTACTCATACAACCGGAGCTATCCGCAAAGTACCTTCCCACCGAAACCATGGACACTTCAACTCTCAAAAACCTCAACAATTAGGGGTACATTCGTCACCTACTCACTTTCCACCAAGTCCCCAATGGTCCCATCATGCATCGCACCATCCTCAACACCTATCGAACCCCCCACAATTCGTCATGCCTACCATTCCTCAACCACACAGTTACTGCTCAACTATTTCCCCAAATTTTGTACCCTTGGGGTATGAACAATACTCCCTCCCGTCGGCATCGTCCAACTCAGGGCAACAATGCCCCCCTCAACAATACTGACAAGCATTTCCTCAAAAAACCATACCGGCGCCACATTCTTTTACTCAAACAACAATTCCTGCATCACATTCATCTACTCAAACAACCATTCCTGCACTACATTCGTTTACTCAAATAACCATTCCTGGGCCACATTCATTTACTCAAACAACCATTCTGGCGCCACATTCGCACCCGATGGGTAACCTTCCTCCTGCGCCTTTCCCTTCCTCAAACTATCTACTTTTAAACGCTCGAAGCCTCCGTACATGTGAAAAGCGAGGTGAGCTATCATTTTTGCCAACTTTACTAAATTGCCCGGAAACTGACTGGAAATCTCTAACTAACCCTGTGGATTCGTCCAAGCACGATAATGTTCTTGTCGCGGCTATTGATTCGACTCAGGATGGTTGTCTTCCTGCGGTTCCTGTAAATACTGCTAATACTCCTCAATCTTCTTGTCTGAATCCCCTTGCGGGGCTGTTTATTCCCAACTCACTGAGTGACTCTTCCCGACGTCAACCGCTTTTGCTTCTGCTGACCAACCCCTGTACTCTAACCACCTACAAGACGTCGGAACTTACCTCTATAATCTACACCAACCACGTCGATATAGTTGCTCTCACGGAAACTGGTCTCAAACCTGAGGTCTTTGATGGCGAACTGAGGCTGCCGCAGTTTACTATATTCCGCCGGGACCGCACTGGTTCCCAAAAGGGAGGGGGTGTCGCTCTCATATTTCCTACTTCCTGCACTGTGCTTCAGCACCATATCCTGTCACCATCTGACTCAGACACCCTCTCCTCCCAGTACGGGCTGGATTTCCTGATTGTTCAGTGTTCCGTCCCGGGACGTTCGTTCCTGTTCTGCCTTCTTTACCGGTCTCCCTCCTTTGACAACCACACTAAACTGCTAGACGTCCTACAAGCCACTCTCCGCTTCAATGCAACTCTTCGCTCGGAGTTAATACTGCTGGGGGACTTTAACTATCCCTACGTAAACTGGTTCTTAGGACGCACTGTTCCCCCAGCTGATGCCGCCACTAAGCGTTTTTTCGAAATGGTCACTGACGCCAACTTAACACAGTCCATCTACTGTCACACCCGTTTGGGATATGTCTTCCAGCGCCCTAGTACACTGGACCTTGTCTTCTCTATTGAAGAACACCTTGTCTACGATGTCAAACAGCTCTCTCCGCTGGGTAAAAGTGACCACAATGTCATTCTCTTATGCATCGCCTGCCCAACACCATCGGTGCCTCACCGCCAATGTCGTGACTTCTTCAGAGGGGACTACGACTCGTTCGGTACCTTTATCTCCCAGGTCGACTGGCTAGCTGAATTTGGCTCTGGCGATGTTGAATTCTGCTGGTCCCGTTTTTCGGCCATCCTTCATGACGGTATTCAGCGTTTTGTTTCTCTTCGGGTTATCCGTCCTCTTCGTCCGGCTCATTTCTCTGCACGCTTCCAGAAATCTTTACATTTTAAAACCACTACCTGGGCGCAGTACGTGCGTTCTAAACGCCGTGGGTACTCCCAATCTCGGGTTGAAAAGGACTACGCTGCGTACAAAAGTGCCAGGAATGCCGTAACTAATGCTAGTCGGAACTTTAAGCGCAAATTTGAAGCTGACCTCACTGCGCAAATTGCTTCCATGTTAATAGATTGCGGCGAACTAAATTCACCATTACAGCGATGAGGGCCTCTGATGGCCAACTTGTCACTGAACCTAGTTTGATGGCTACTATCCTCACTGACCATTTCATCTCTGTTTCCTCTACTGTCAATCAATCATTTTCGCCCTCTACTGTGCCTCCCACACCGGGTAGTACCCAGCCTTCTCTCGACTCCTTTTCTTGTACTGCGGCTGATGTACACAAACAACTGCTGTCGTTGAACTCTACCCAATCTGCTGGCCCCGATGGGCTACACCCGTTCCTGCTTAAACTCCTAGCCAATGCGCTCGCCTCTCCGTTATGCATCATGTACAATATGAGTTTCACTACAGGGATTGTACCCCAGCAATGGAAGAGTGCCAACATCACTCCGATTCATAAAGCTGGCGCCCGTGACAACCCTGCCAATTACCGCCCTATTGCCAACACCTGTCACGTTGCTCGAATTGGAGAACGCTTGGTTGATAAACCCATCCGTGCCTTCCTGGAGGCCACCAGTTTTCTCCATCCGTCTCAACATGGATTTCGCGTCAAACATTCTTGCACCACTAATCTCTTGTCCGCCACCAACGACTGGACCACCTGGTTGGATGAGGGGAAGCCTGTCGATGTCATTTATCTAGACTTCAGAAAAGCGTTCGATACCATTCCCCATCCTGAATTGATTGCTGCTCTGCAGAAAGCTGGTATTACGGGAGCTGCTCTCACATGGCTCTCCAACTTCGTCATCGGGCGTTGGCATTCTGTTGTCCTTCAAGGGTATGCTTCACCACCACAAACTCCTCTCACAGGGGTTCCCCAGGGGAGTGTGCTTGGTCCGATCCTTTTCACCGTTTTCATCAATTCCATGCCACAGGTGGTCCAGCACTCTCGACTCTACTTATTTGCCGACGACTCAAAATTAGCAAACCAGGTTTCCACCTCATTAGATCAACAGCGCCTCAATCAAGACCTCCAGGCTGTGGCGGCCTGGGCTAACGCTCACAAAATGGAATTTAATGTCTCTAAATGTGGAGTGAACCACGTTGGGCGTACTAATCCCTGTGCTTCGTACTTTTTGGGTGGTTTTACTATCTCGACCAGTGATTCTCCGGTGCGCGATCTCGGAGTTTGGGTGGACTCCTCCCTCAACTTCAGTCACCACTGCACAAAAGCTGTTAAAAAGATTAATTCTATCACCGGCTTGACACGTCGCTCTTTTTATTTTCGCTCCCCACGGCTGATACGTACCCTGTACAACTCCCTTATCTTGCCCTATATCAACTTTGGATCCGAAGTGTGGAGCCCGCCCCTTCAAGGTGACCGGGACAACCTTACAAAAGCCCACAACCGTTTTACTAAACTCACTAAGGGCCTCGAGTGCCTTCCTCCGGTTGCGCGGAATGAGGCCCTCAAACTGGACTCCCCACTTATCAGACACGCGATTAATGACCTGGTGTGTATCTGGAGCATGTGGTCGGGTCAGTCTGCTCTCCAGTTGTCCGCTTTCTTCAAATTAGACACTCTTCGCAAGACCAGGGGTCATGCAGCAAAAATATTCAAACCATGGGCCCGGACCAAACAACGTCAATGGCACCTTGCTTTCCGTGCTATCCAAACTTGGAACTCCCTCCCCGCAGATGTACTTTCTGCTCAATCTCGTTGGACTTTCCGCAGCCACACTCGGGAGTTTCTCCATTCTACCGTTTAATTTTTTTTTCCTTGCTTTTCCACTTGTGGGTTATATAGAAGCTATTCTAGCTTCGTAACTTGTATTTTTTCTTAATAATAATAATAAATAAATTCTGAGCTTTCTGGAAGTGGTAAGCGCGGGTGATTTTCTCGCGAACCTTTCCAAGCGCAGCACAGGTAATGCGCTTCTAATATGTGGGGTTTCATTGCGCCCCTGGTAGGGGGAAGGTTTTCACCGTGCAAACTACGCGAAGAATAAAGCTGCATTTCGTGGGTCTCAGCCTGCTTCTTCGGGCTGTGCAGTGAGCATACATATTTCAAAAGATTATTCAAGAGGGCTTTTCTCCGGAAATGGATTGTTAATCTTACCAACTGACAAAGCCAAAATTGTGCCTCAGATTGATAAACTATAACCATTTCTAAGCTTGAAAATGACTTATTAACCCTAAACGTTGCCACTGCGGAGGAAATTAATTCACTTGCAAAAAGGAAGCCATACGGAAACTCTGAGATGAACGATTCCGAGATAGGGTCGCTTAACGTACTGCTTATTGATGGTATGGCATGGGTCAGATTTAGAGCCCAGTGTACCGGTAAGATTTAAACCACACCACTGGAGGTCGATCATCAGAATGCCCTACGCCGGCGTCTACAAGCCCGACAGGTGACAAAACCAGCATGGGTAGTAGAACCCTACTACTGATGGTCGCACCCTCGACGCAAGCCGCTCAACCCAGCAGAAGGTGCAGAAATGGTTCGACCAGCTCGCCACTTCGCACACAGCAGTGGGAATGAGAGCGGATGCTCTGGCAACTCCGGCCGACACCCAACCTAGGAAGGTAGAGAGCCAAACCCTTTGGAAAGAGCTCCTAAAGGGGAACGACAAGCACACAGCAGCCCAAGTAACCCAGCACAGCTGGCACCGGAGATCCCGGTGGACTCCAAAAGGCCGGGAAACAGGGCCAAAGTGCCCACATATGGAGGCCCGCCGCCCCACAGCAGGCTTCCCAATCCGCCGAGGCGGCCAGTTTGCCTGGACCTCTCCATTAGCCTGGGCCGAAGCCCAGTATCCAGCCCACACCTGAACGAAGTCGGAGGTGGAGATAGGACCATTTGGACGGAGTTAACATCTCCCAGTGCGCCACCGCCCTTACGGGTTACAAGAGCCGGACCCCGACTCCCCGGTAAAGTCACCAGTTATTGCACACTCCGACCCCTTGATGTATGGCAGTAGTGCAGTCAATGAAAAAAATGAACAAATTAAAACTTGCGAAGATTTAGGAAACTTATTTACTCTCACAATTCAGAAGATGGCCATTTCTTGGTTTTTGATACCTACAAGGATGGGTCCCTCAAAACACAAACAAGAAATAAACGCGCAAATAATAGCTCGACCTATTTTCACATCAACGGCAGGACTAATAACGCTCACGTTCCTCTCAAGAGTTGTTGTCTTCAATTAAAACGAAAGCAGAGCTAACAAGATACTTGGGAGAATACATATTAGCACACAGTCGCAGTCCGTCGAATAAATTAAAAATGATTTTTGGTTACGTATGGCTCTGTTACCAAGGCCAATGTCCCTGTCGACCCACATATCGAAGAACACTCGCACGAAGAAGCCGACACTCTCCTAGTATTACACGCTTTCCAGTGGCGTACCTAGACCCTTTGACGCCCGGGGCGGGTCACGAATTTGCCGCCCCTCCCAATTTCCAAAAGAGCCAAAACGCAATGTAAAGTATATATAATATAATATTATATTACTGTAAATAAGCGTACAATATTGTGCAAGCCTAACATTATGGTACGACCAAAATTTTAACCTAAGATTATTGTTTTGTACAATAATTATTGTACGTCAAGGCAGTCTAACAATGTAAGTTAAAGTGAAGTAGAGTAGAACTCGTAATTCGTTAAGATGTGATAGACGTATTTAAGCCGAACAAAATTGCACTCTTTTCGATTTTCGTGCTATAAAGGTTTTAAAATTATATTTCCCCATCATAGCGTACGTAGACACGTGTTATACGTGTCTACGTATAACTATACGGTATAATTAGTATTTAGTAAGAATTAAAACGGATTATATATAACCAAGAATGTATTTATTTATACTCAGGGAGAATGAATATGTCGAGATTATTTTTAGCGTTTCTCCAATCCCACCCGTTGGGGCCAACGGTATGCTCCTCTGCTTTAATAAAATCAAATAATAGTGCAATCTCATTGGTTCTTAAAAATTACGTTTTTCGACGCGATTAACGCTGCTGCGAGGACGCAAAAAATTAGACCGCCTCCTTTTTTCCTTCCCCCCGCCCCCCTTAGCGTGACGGGGTTAGGGCCTCAACGTGTCCGTCGATAGTCTCGACATATTCATTCTCCCTGAGTATAAATAAATACATTCTTGATATAACGGTATATTAGTATTACCTAAAAAATTTTATGTCGTCTTGTGTGGTCGTGCACACTACTACATCATAACAATATGGAACGTTTGAAGGAAACGATAAAGTTTTGGTTTCACTTTAGAAGTTTAGATTATATATTGATAATATTGTTAGATTTTCGATTTTAAACCAATGGTTAATTCAAGATTAATAAAATTGGTTAACAATTTACTATATGTATTATCAATGTCATGTAAAATTAATGAAGTAAAAACAAATACAGAAAAAAAAGAACTTACAAACTTAAAAGTCGGTGTCAATGTCAAATGAGTAATCTACACTACACAGCACAGATATATTTCAACTATCCGTATAATCCGTTTCCGTTAATCTAAAAACTGAAAACTTCGACGGACATTTGTAACGCTCATTTTTAAAAGTGTTATTTAAAGATTAGTGTTATTTAAATATTATTGCTTTTAAAATATTTCCTATTTAGTTTAGTGTTATTTAAAAATTATGACATTAAGTTTTTAAGTCCCTTTTATATTTTTCAATTTCTTATGGGTGTCCAAGTCGTAAAAGGGTATCATTAGTAATTTTCTTGTAAAATGTATTATTGTTGTCCGTGTAAAATATCGTATCCTCTCTACATGTGGCTCTCCCCTAACCAGCGTTCGGTGCTGGGAAAGCGCGCACATCTTGACTCATCCATTGTGCGCTATAACCCCTCTCTCTCTCTCTATTGTTGATTACTCGGCGTCGTATCGTAAATGGCTTAAAGATGCGCGCTCTCTATTGTACGGCGTTCGGACGTCAATAGTAAACTATTGAAAGAAGCGTTATTTCAAAAGGCCACCTTTAAAAATAAAAACTACAACCACGTGTACCCTTCCCGAAAGCCACGTGGCGACATGTGGTACCGTCGTGCGACCTTCTTCCTGGGAAAGACACCAGATGATTTCATCTTTCTACTGTTATACGCAAACCTTCTACAGCCAATAATCTTCAAGCCAAGCCGCCTACTCCAAGCTACCCTTAACCTTTTAACCTCTCCAATGTCTCAAATGTCAGTTTCCGTAATTAAACCACGCCTACTTAAATGGTGCTGAACAAAACTAAGGAGTTAGAGAGATTTTATGTCAGACAGAGAGAGGGAGTGAGTCCTCAGAGTCCTGAGTAAGTCCTCAGGGTCCTGAGTGATGGAAGAGCCAGAGATCGGACAGAGCCAGAGATCGGACAGAGCCAGAGATCGGACAGAGCCAGAGATCGGACAGAGCCAGAGTTCGGACAGAGCCAGAGTTCGGACAGAGCCAGAGGTCGGATCGAGCCAGAGGTCGGATCGAGCCAGAGGTCGGACAGAGCCCGAGATCGGACAGAGCCGGAGGTCGGACAGAGCCGGAGGTCGGACAGAGCCGGAGGTCGGACAGAGCCGGAGGTCGGACCGAGCCAGAGTTCGGACCGAGCCAGAGTTCGGACCGAGCCCGAGTTCGGATCGAGCCAGAGGTCGGACAGAGCCCGAGTTCGGATCGAGCCAGAGGTCGGACAGAGCCCGAGATCGGACAGAGCCGGAGGTCGGACAGAGCCAGAGGTCGGATCGAGTCAGAGAGTGGACCGAGTTAAAGAGCGGACAGAGCCAAAGGGTTAAGGAGACCCAAAACGAGCGACATATCGATCGAGGACGAAGTCCAAGAAAAGGAGCTCGCTAGCCACGCCGAAGAGCCAGTCTTTGGAAAATCGGACCACCAGCCAGAAGACTCCAGACCGGTTCATCAATCGGTGAGCGAAAGCCACAGGCTTCAAACTATTGTTATAAAGAGAGAGAGCCCGCGTATCCCCCCCCCCCCCCCGCGTATTTCGTGTTTTTGCATGCTTATTGTTATTATTATTAAGTGTTTAAGTATTTTATTGTTATTTGTATTGTTATTATTATTTTGGTTTATAATATATAAAACCGTTTGGACACCCGTACTCTCGTTATATATTTACCTATATCATACCCCTAGACATTCTTGAACCCGGTTACTTAACGTTAAGGTTGTTTTTCACGAGATTCCTTCTACTTTGCTAACGCTAGGGAAACCAATAGACACGTTTATTCGTCATCTAGAAATTAGCGTTGCACATTTATCTACGGTTATTACTACGATAGTAGCCGCCGGACTCAGGAAAGTAAAATTCGTATTTAAAAACTTGTAAAATTCTAATACTTTCATCATTTATAATTATCCCCGATTTATCGATAAATCTTTTCCTAAGGACTGAAAACCTTGTGCCGTGATAGAATAAAATAAAAACAAGGTCATAAAATGAACTAAAGAGGGGCCCTCTGGAACTCCCCAGGGCCGTAGCTAAGTCTCAACAAATTTTTGGATTTTTTCAATCCTTTGGAATTGTTTTTTTTTTAATTTTTGTGGGGGCCCCTAGGTATGTGCCTAGGATGCCTACCCTTAAATCCGGGCCTGCTCACTACGAGAAAAGACTAAACGTTAACCATTACTATAAATACGAATTTGTTTCTTGGGTGAAAAATGCCGCCCCTCCCGCCCCCCAGGTACGCCACTGACGCTTTCAATGTTAAGAAAACAGCCAATTTCTTTGTCGAATTTCCGGACACCGATGTTTCGCTTCTACTTATATATTTTTTCCCGTTATTACCTATATAAGACCACATTTTTCTTAAAAAAGGGTGACACCAAACTAAATGTCGCTTCCACGTACAGCGCCCTAGGAGAAGATCAGGCACGGGCAATACTTGGTTACCGTGCATTTACAGGATCGGATATAACGGGAAATTTTTTTGGATATTCCAAAGTATTTCTGAACAGCAATGATTCCATCTAGAATGCCTTTTCTTCTTTGGGAGAGCCGGCAACGCTACCGAACCAAGCAATCGCGGACAATCTTTTGAAATATGTATGCTCACTGAACAGCCCGAAGAAGCAGGCCGAGACCCACGAAATGCTACGTTGGCAGCTTTATTCTTCGCGTAGTTTTCACGGTGAAAACCATCCCCCTACCAGGGGCGCAATGAAACACCATATATTAGAAGCGCATTACCTGTACTGCGTTTGGAAAGTATCGCGAGAAAATCAACAGCGCTTACCACTTCCAGAAAGCTCAGAATGGAAACTAAATGATAACAACCCGGGAAGCTACAGGGTGGTTACAAGATTCGAGTTACCGGCACCCGAAGCTATCTTAGAGCTTATAAAATGCGGGTGTAAAAGTGGCTGTAAAGGTAACTGTTCTTGTCGAAAAATGACCTGCATTGCACATACGCCTGTATTTGTGCTGATAATTGCCAAAATGTTCCAATATTGAATTTTGAGATATCTGACGACGAAGAAGAATAGATATTTTCTTGACGTTTTCGACTTAAACAAATTTCCTTTTTTTTAAAAGTGTCTTTTTTCCGAAAATGATCACAATATATGTAAATAGTCAATCGCGTTACGTACCTGATAAAAATTAAAAAGTACTTTTTGTGATGTTAATTATTTTTTATTAATTTATACATCTCGAGTAGTATTGCTAATTAACTATATTTATTTGATACTGCAATAATATAAATCAATAGTAATAAAAAACCTAAAACAAAATAAATTATTTCTCATGAGTGGCGAGATTTATGATTTGAGGGGGTACCTTAAAAAAGTTCTAGAAACGTTATTAGTGGGAAAAAATGGTAATTCCAAATGTTTTTGAAAGCCCCGAAGACTATTTTAAGTAAATAGTACGAGCATTTAATTTTTAAAAATATATATAATTGTTACCACCGGCCATGAATGAGATTTAAGAAAAGGGGGGGGGGGGTGAGAGTTATGATGCGCCCCTCATAAACGACACCACTGAGCGATTTCCAAAAATTAACATAAATGTGCCACACTTTTAGTAAGCAAATGCCATTGAGAGCAAATTTTTTAGTTAATTAGTTGCTTTAAAATAAATTAAAAACCATTTTCCGAAAAGTGAAATTTCGTCCCCCATTTTCACCTCCTTAAACGGACCTGCCAAAGTGGTAACATTGGTTTTATTTTTTGTTAATGACCCTTATATTATAATCTAGAGTTAAATCGCTTTTTACAGAGCATCAAAGCGGAACCCTTTTTTTTGACAACAACGTCTGCACCAATAGTTCGATATTCATGGTTGAAATGAATACATTCATGGTTTAATGTAATCCTTAGCGCTAGGTCCGTCCCAAAAGTCAATATATGGAAATTGGAGAGTAGAAACCCCGTACATACACAACACCCACACAAATCGCAACATGAATTTTAAAAACTGCAACGCGGTTTTAATTACACTTTGACCCGGTAATGCAGACAAACAAACAAACAGAAACGGCGATTGAAAAACCAGTCCGAGGTATTAATGATACTTGCATTTTAATATAATTTTTGCATCGTTTGATTATATTTTGATAAGACTATTTAAGAAAAAACTTGCTTATGACTTTTTAATAGACGCTTCAATAAATCATCTTCCCAGGAAGTTGCCAAGCAGTAATATTTCCGAGAGCCAGGACCTGCAAGTCACTGTTTATATAGTGTTTGTTAAAATAATGGAAATTTTTCATCTTTACGGCAGCAACAAGCTTTCCATTTTAACAAGGTAGCTTTTTTTGACATATTAAGGCTTGGCAAAAACACGACGTTCTGTTTACAGATGAACAGTTTCCATTATTTTCACAAGCACTATGTAAACAATAGTAGCGGCGGCATGAACTAATCTAACCCAACTTCCGGGAACGTGATTCCCGCGGTTTTGAAAACTCCTGGTTTTCGTCTTCCTACTCAGCTCTTTTTAGGAGTCGGGAATAAATAGAGGTACAACTAAATCTGGCTAGCGCGGGACCAATATCATTCAATAAGGAGACTTTATCAACTTTATCGTTCTACCGTGGCGGCATCTGTCTCTAGTGGTAGCAAATATATTGCAATTGAATTTTTTCGCGAATCTGATGTGAAATTGAAATGTATGATTACTCGTAACAAACAAACCTTTGAAGTTGTTTAAAAATAATTTTATTCTGTCAACACGATCCTTTTTAACTCAGTTACGGTGAGTTAGCTAATGATTATTTATTTTTAGCCATATAACTTTACAAAATATAGATGGCGCTACCACCTAATTATAAAGATGAATTTCGTAGTCTTATCAGAACAGGTCCCGCGTAACCATGGCAGCCGAAATCGTAATTGTAATTCTAGCAGTATTATTCCCAATTCGATGATTTCAACAAGCACTATATAAATAATAACTTATGAGTCCTGGTTGTCGGAAATATTACTTCTTGGCAATTTCTGGGAATATGTTTTATTTAAGCGCCTAATAGCAGACGCTAGATCATAGGCTCAACCTGGCAACCATTCCTAGTAGCCCCGGGACAAAAATTTAGCTTAAAATTTGAAACGTTATCACTCGATGATGTTGCCATCTATCTCTAGCGGTGGGAATCATTAAAACCTGAAAGCAAAATCCACGTATATCATTCTGATTTGCGTATTTAGTTACGTGGATTTTATTTTCAGACGACATTGTTTCGCGCGAAATTGACGCAAAATTTTAAACAGAGAATTAGGCTTAGCTAACTAAACGCGTCTCGAAGTTACAGTGATTTATTAGACAAAGTAAATTAATGTAAAAAGATTATTTTTAATAGGCGATTGTAATTGTTTAATAAGCTATTGTAATTGTTTAAAGGAAAAGTCCAGGTTGGGTAAAACTTGGGTCTATTTGAAAGACCATGTTTAAATAAACTCAAAAATATCAGTCGTAAAATTGTATCTTTTTTTAATGACGAGAAATTAATTTTTAAACGAGCCAAACTTACCCACCAAGCGATCTGCCATTTTGTTTCGCGGTGACGTTTTAGGACTTTAATCACGCGCTGTTCGCGCTATAACAGCGCTCTGTTCCCTGCACGCGCTTGCTCCGCGTGCGGTCTGCGGAGGGAAGGCGAGAGAAAATGGCAGCTCGCTTGGCGGGTAAATTTCGCTCGTTTAAAAATTAATTTCTCTTTATTAAAAAAAGATACAATTTTACGACTGATATTTTGGAGTATATTTAAACATGATCTTTCAAATAGACAAAAGTTTTACCCAACCTGGACTTTTCCTTCAATAAACACCATAAAGTGTATAATAAGAAATAAGGAATAGGAGGGATTTATCTGAAGCAATGATTTAATATTTAGATTCCCAATTAAAAGACCGACTTTAGTAAAGAAATAGCTTGAGGCTGTAAGCCAACTTGATGCGACACCTGATCCACAACATGAAAATGCGATTTGCTGGGTTCATTTTGATCAGTCTGCTTAACGTGAAAACGCGAAAATAAGAGTATTCTCAGGTAAAATGCAGTGCCAACTTTGAAATTTTATTTATTTAATGTTAAGACGTTCCCGTCTTATGTACAAACAGCAAAAAGATACAACATAATAATACATTCATAAATGAAATCAAACTGAAAGAAAAATAACGTTGATATATGAAAATTGCAACAAAAAATGCAAAGTAGATTTTGAAAAATTGTAAGGCACGGGGCAAAGGAATCCACAAATACAATTAAAAAATAAATACACGCCTTACCTTAAAAATTGAGTTGCTGGTTCGAAGGTGCCTCAACCATGACTATATCATTTAAATTTCCCCGTCCCTAAAGTAATTAACTTTTACAACGACTTAAGACTAAGTAAAATAGCGAAGCATATTAATGAGAAGGTGAAAAGGGAATGCATTAGTAAAATACTAAATTGATATTGTTCAAAGGTCAAAAGTTGATTTCCTTCTAACAGTTTGGAGTTATGTTAGAATTATACAATATTTACTTGTTAGGATATTATAGTAATCGTTCGCGCAATACCCACATGAGGGCGCTGCATGTTATAATATAGAGGATATAGACAAGTTTTGGCGGGAGAACAAGCACTTCTCCCAAGATACCCAAATTGTATAGATCTCATAATAAAAGCATCTTCCTGGCAAGAACGTTCATTTAATTAAACAACAAACAGCCTCAACATATGGCGACGGAGATCACTAATAAAACGATTTGTATTCTTCTCTTTTAACTAAAAACATCATGATATCGAGGTTTATCAAGTAAATAACGCGTTTTTGGAATTCAAGGTTCATGCCAAGGCTTATATACCGCCAGCCACCATTTTTTTGCCTAAGATTTGTATAACAAAGGAAGTTAAGGAACAATAATATTTATCAAGGATCAAGGGACAACAAAGACCATGGCACAAAAATCTAACAAGATACAGTAACATTCATCATGTATAACAAGGAACAGAGCCCTTAATCTAATCTCACAAGGAAAAATTTCGAATAAGACACTCAAAAGATGGCTACTTTTTATGGCAACTTTCCAGGCACAGGACAAGTGGGTCATCTACTCTGAACGATTGCAGAAATTTTTTTTGGCTACAGATATTGTAGAACCAGCTGTCACTACATCACAGGATGTTGTTATGTCATTGCGGCGAATCTTGCTGCCATTGCTGCTGTTAAAGCAAAGAAGAGGGCTACATTGGTTACAGTTCTGGGAAATGAAACTTATACCTTGTTGAGAAGTTTGGTTGCACCAGGAAAGCCATCCAATAAAACATAGACGCACTAAACACACATTTTGAGCCTGCACCTCATAAAGTCGTTGAGAGGGAAAAATTTTACAGGCGTAATAGAGAACAAGGTGAGAGTATATCTTCCTATGTAGCAGCCTTGAGAAAAATGGCTGAATTCTGCAATTTCGGTGCCACTCTCGATACAATGTTACGGGATCGCTTATTGGGAGGTGTTAACTCAATGGTGTTAACAATGGCATTATTAAGAGGGAGTTATTAGCAGAACGACAATTAGACTTCCAAAAAGCTTTAGATATTGCCTTATCAGTGGAAACTGTCGATAGAGAAACTCGTGGAATGAATAACACCACAAATAAACATCATGAATTGAACGTGAATAAAATATCGAACTCTGGGCGCAAGAACATACAACATAAACAGCCTTCAACACAGCAAAATCATTATTCATCTCAAAGACCATCTAGATCTCATCAACGAGGAAATAGCCAACCTAATCGTTATCAACATAATCAAACATTACGATGTCAACAGCGTTCCAATTATAATTGACAAACTCCGAATAGACAAAGTCATGGCACAATTGCTTCTAATAATCAGCTCAGAGCATGCATTCGTTGCAATTCATATCAACACCCTGAATGGGAATGCTTCTATAAAGACGATAGATGCTATCATTGCAACACGAAAGGACATTTATCAAGAGCGTGTAGACGTAAATCTAACAACCCTGTAAATTCAAGAATGAGAACCAACAATAGAGGGCGTGGAACCAGACAAGGTTATTATAATATGAACCATATTGATCAAATAGTAGCTCAACCTGATGAAAATGACACCCAATTAGTTAAAACGGAAGAATATGATCTTTTCCATGTGAAGGATACTATTAAGTTAATAATCAAGATTTTGTTTTTGAACTGGACACTGGATCAGCTCATACATTAGTCTCTGACATCCATGAACAACACCTTAAGATTGGAAATCATCTTCGAGAAAATCATACTAAGTTAACATCTTTTTCTGGACACCAGGTATTGATCAAGGGCGAAGCTATCGTTCAGGTTATTTACAAGGGACAGACTTTACACTTGCCTTTGTTGATATATCATGGCCCTGGACCTAGTCTATTGGGAAGAACTTGGATTTTCTCAGATTTTAATATTTTATCAACATGCGATAAAACAATATCATATATACAATCTCCACAATCAAGACTTGAAACTATTTTGCAAAAATATCCAGAACCATTTAATCCAGGAATGGGACCCATAAAGGGAATTGAAGTAAAATTGCATATTCGTACGGATATTACAGTTCCAGGATTTTATAAACCAAGAACACTGGCATACCATGTTAAAGATAAAGTCGAAAATGAACTACAACGATTACAGGATGAGCAAATCATTACACCCAAACCGTATGCGGAATACGCAGCTCCAATAGTGCCAATTTTAAAGGGCAATGGCACAGTACGAATTTGCGGTGACTACAAAATCACCACAAATAAGATCATTGATACCGAAAAATATCCACTACCAAAGGTAGACGACATTTTTGCTAGACTCCATGGTTGTAAAGTATTTTCCAGATTGGATATGAGTAATGCCTATAACCAGCCAGTGGCGGCGCCAGGAATTTTCACCAGGGTAGGCAAACCAAATAAATGCCCCCCCCCCCCCCATTTTCAACGAAATGCTTGAATCAAAAATTACGATTAAAACCTTTTAATATACTTGGTTCCTGGAATAAATTTTACAATGAAAGACTCAAATATCACTTTTTCGTTATACATTTTATATCAGGAATTAATGACATTCGCATATTGCCTCTTTTAGCGAATTTTATATCTTTGGAGCATTTTGAGGCCCTTTCTAGATCAATTTATAGGATGATTTTGGGGCCCCCTTGAAATTTGAAGGTAGGCAGTGGCCTACTTGGCCTACCCCCTAGCGCCGCCACTGTAACCAGCTAGCATTAGATGAAGAATCACGTAAACATGTGGTAATAAACACCACTAAAGGTTTATATCAATTCAATCGTTTACCCTTTGGAATTTCTTCCGCCTCAGCTATCTTTCAGCGTTATATTGAAACTCTACTCAAGGACCACAAAACCGCCCTTCCATTTCAAGATGACATTCTTATGGGCGGTACTTCGGATCAAGACCATTTAGAAAAACTTGAGAAACTACTTGCCAAATTGAAAGAAGACAATGTAAAACTTAATAAAGCAAAGTGTCAATTTATGAAGACATCCATAGATTTCTTAGGATATAGGTTGGATGAGACTGGAATACATCCACTCGAATCAAAATTGAAAGCTATAAGCGATGCGCCAACTCCTACAACAGTTGATCAAGTACGATCCTTTTTGGGATTAATTAATTATTACTCCCGATTTATTCCTAATGCCTCAACTCGATCTTCTGGCACCTTAATTTCAACCAACTCCTTCCAGTGGCGCCGATCCCATGGGGGCAGCGGGGCCGAAGCCCCCATTGGGAAAAATCGATGGGGGCTCTGCCCCCATTGGTAAAACCGCCTATGTTAAAGGCCATTTACTTTTAAGCAAGAAAGTGTTGCCAGCAGCCTCATACCAAGTTTATTTGTGAGCTTCGGCCCCCATTGGGAAAAAAAGCGATCGGCGCCACTGACTCCTTCGTAAAGATGTCAAGTTTCATTGGACCAAACACCATCAAGACAGTTATGAAAAAGCAAAAAATGCTATACAGTCTTCCAATGTTTTAATACATTCCGATCCTGCAAAAGACGTTATCTTGGCTTGCGACGCGTCTCCTGTGGGCGTGGGCGCCGTTATTTCTCATATGGTAGATGGACTTGAGAGACCAATCTCATTTGCTTCACGCACACTAACTTCTGCTGAACAAAAATACCGGCAGATTGAGAACGAGGCCCTATCTATTGTTTTCGGGGTTACACGTTTTCGGGATTATCTGTTGGGAAAACGATTTACTCTTGTGACAGACCACAAACCGCTCGTCGTTATATTTGGTCATGATAAACCTATTCCTGCCACCGCAGCCGCTTGTTTACAAAGATGGTCATTGATATTATCTCGCTATGATTATCGCCGACGCTCTTAGCAGATTGCCACTACCTACTCCTGATACTACCACTCCTCAACCACAAGAGTTAGTATTGCTTTTAAGTCAAGAATCAAAGTGCCCTATCAATATTAAACAGATGGCTGATGCTACAATGCAAGATAGGATTCTTTCTCAAGTAATGCATTTTACTATGAATGATGGCCACAAAATTCTTCACGATTGCCAGATGAGCTACAACTTTATCAGAAACGCTCCATTGACATAACAGTTATGGACAACATTCTGATCATTTCCAACAAAGTGATAGTGCCCGAATCATTGAGAAAGACTGTGCTCAGGGAATTACATAGTACCCATCAGGGGGCACGGTCGATGAAGGAATTGGCCAGATCAAAAATATGGTGGCCTGGTGTAAAATAACGCAATAGAAGAAGTATCACGCTCATGTCATATTTGCAGACTAAACGCACCCATGCCACCAAGACAATATTCAAATTGGCCTAAAGAGGATTCACCGTGGCAGAGAGTTCATTTGGACTTTGCTGGACCAGTTGAGAACAAATACTTGTTGATAACTGTCGATTCATTTTCCAAATGGATCTAGGTTGATATTACTCAATCCACATCCACATCGGCAGTGATAGATTGTCTTCGTTCCCACATTGCAACATTTGGTATCATGCCAAAATTAGTGACTGACCACGCTACATGCTTTACAAGCGCACAGTTTCAAGAATTTACTCGTGAGAATGGCATTCATCATATAAAAATAGCACCTTATCATCCGGCTTCAAATGTTCAAGCTGAAAGAACGGTAAGGACGGTTAAGAGTACCTTAAAGAAAATCAATGGTGGTACATCTTCATCAATTGACATTATTGATGCAGGGTTTGAAAAATTTCCACATGGTACTCTTCAGCAACGCATTGCTCTAATTTTACTCAATTACCGCAGAACACCTATAAATGGAGACAAATCACCTGCAGAAAAGATGTTCAACCGGACAATTTTAACCAGATTAGATTCGTTTAATCCCACTGTGGCTTAATACAACCATACTGAGAATACAGCTACGCAAGATACACATTTGACAACCGCTTCAAATGTTTACATTCGCAATTATGCAAAAGGCAATAAATGGATTCCTGGCAAGATAATAAAACGTTTGGGTACCATTATGTACGAGGTACAGACCGAAGACGGAATTTATAGAAAACATCTTAATCAAATAAGATTTGATTCTTCCACATCAAATAATTTATGTTACAATAAGACTGAAACCAGTAAGAACCAACTGATATCGACTTCCTATACACCGGATATTCCTGCCAATCCATTCCTAGTTTTCGGACCGCACCTTCCCCGACATGCTGTTATTCCTGCTCAAAGGCCAATGTTAGCATCCCCACGGTCACATTCACCATTCCCGCAGAACATCCACCCAATTGCACAGCACCGGAGGTCACTATCAGGACGGCACATGCAACTGCCACCACGTAATGTTCGTACTATTCAACAACGACTAGATTTCCTGCCACAACCAGGCATTTTACAACAATCCTGTACGAGTTCACCTTCACCTAGTCAACCTTCACCTACGATCTCAAAACCGTTCCTTCGACGTTCCTCAAGACCAGTGAAACCTCGTCGTATCTTGGACGATTAATTTTTTTTACCATTGTTTATACCTCTTGGGTTAGTCTATGGTTCAAACCTTTCTATATATTACATATATGTATACCTTATTGAAAAAAAACAGGGAGTGATCTTAGGATATTATAGTAATCGTTCGCGCAATACCCACATGAGGGCGCTGCATGTTATAATATAGAGGATATAGACAAGTTTTGGCGGGAGAACAAGCACTCTCCCAAGATACCCAAATTGTATAGTTCTCATAATAAAAGCATCTTCCTGGCACGAACGTTCATTTAATTAAACAACAAACAACCTCAACATTACTTTTTATTATAATCAAAATATTAAACATTATTTTGAGTTTCTTCCCAGTAATTTAAATACCAAAATACAAATTGCGCACGTGTACACGTGCAAAAAAGTATATTTTTTTTCAAAATAAGAAAGATATTTATTTGGTGCCTATGACAGCGGGGTCTTCGCACCACACACTCCAAAATTACATAAAAGGACTTAGCACTAGAACAAAGAAGAGGAAAAATTAAAAAACAAAAACGAAAATAGAAAAAACTGACAACAGACGAAATCTAATGACAGCCAATTAAAAAACTAGGCAAAACAAAGGTAGGAACTTAACATTAATTGATTTTCGCCACTTTAAAAATGTCACAAAGATCGTTAATAATCGCCAGGTCTCCATGCTGAACTGATTTTTTTACACCATTTCTATTTGTATCATATTTGCCGGTGACTAGAGAAAAAAGTATATAAGCAGACGATATGGAAAAGATAGAAGGCGCCACCGCCGAATGATAAAGTTTACATTCTGTGAAGAATTTGACCCGCGAAACCCCGATTTCTGAAGCTGTAATTGTATCTCTACTTATATATTCCCAACTCAATGGGCGCAACCATAGAGATAGAAAATAAATAGAGGGAAGATTACCGCGTTAAGGCACCACTGTTTTTGACCGGGAAAATTCATCCCCACCCCCCCCCCCCCTCGCATGTATGAAAGCGGAGATGGGCAGAATTTGCAACGCCATCAAATGACAGTTGTTTTTCCAAAAGGCATAATGTATTTCATTTCACCGCGCGTCGATGGCGCCACATAATCTGCCCATTCTCATGGCTTCCTACATTGGCGAAAAGGGGGTCGGCACTTCCGGTCAACTTCGCCAGATACAATAGTGCCTCTATTTCTATGGGCGCAACCTCGGAGAAGCGCCGTTACGCCACCTAGGCTCGTTTCGGTCGCGAATATAAATTTATCTTAACCATGTCTTAACCTAATTTTGCCATAAGAAATCGAGGGAACTCTCAGGAAATGGCCAATGAAGTCCTAAAAAAGTCGGTAAATTTTCCATTTAAAATACTGGGGAGAGGGGGCCTCTAAATCGAGCAGTGCCTACTTGGAAATAAATCCTAGCGGCGCTACTGTAGCCTAATCTAACCTTACCTGAACCAATGAATTAAAATTGAAAGCCGTTACGGCTACATGCAGCCTTGGAAATAAGGATTTTTTTAAACTGGTCCTTATGACCAGTGACCCCCTAGCATATGAATTAGTAAACTGGTCCTTATGACCAGTGACCCCCTAGCTTAAGAATTATTAAACTGGTCTTATATAAAATGTTCCAATGTCATTTATAAGCCTAAAAAAACCTATACTAAATGTTTAGAAGTTAGATTATGTTGGTAACATTAACTTTACACGTATTCAAAATAGTTAACTTTATTTTATGAGTACCACATGAATAGTACAATATAGTACTATCTCACCTAAGACTACTACCATAGCCTAGAAGACTCTCGTAATTTACCGTATAGAGTGTTGTCGTCTGAAACCCTGCGACGTCACCGTTGTAATTTGCCTATTGATAAAAAACGGTAACTGTCATGGCGGCCACTATTAACACTACAGCTGTGACGTTACAAGTTTTCAAAATCGTATAAGACGACAACACTCTATTATCTCTCTTTCTCTGGGCCCCGTAACTCCAGAGTTCCCGGTCCGTTACCGCGTAGCCAGGTAGCCTAGCGTACTCGGGGGAAAGTGAGACTAGAGGATTGAGGCATTTAATTTAGAGTCCATGATTGAGGGTTTGAGGCCAGAGGGGGGTTAGACAGTTCAACTCGTTCGAGGGATGCGAGCGAATGGACTCTACATAAAACCTCGACGTGTGGCAGCGGAGTCGCTGTACATAGAAATTGATATAAACCTTGGATTAATAGG
The DNA here is from genome assembly GCF_980474605.1 of Leiobunum rupestre. Classification (NCBI taxonomy): domain Eukaryota; kingdom Metazoa; phylum Arthropoda; class Arachnida; order Opiliones; family Sclerosomatidae; genus Leiobunum; species Leiobunum rupestre. Next base: position 11,801,940 of record NC_143392.1, on the reverse strand, counting down.
TCATCTCCCATTTTTTGGAATTATTAAACTGGTCACCTTCTGTTTTTTGTTATTATTTCGAATTAATAAACTGGACACGGTGACCAGTGACCCCCCAAATTTTGAATAAATAAACTGGTCTGAGCAATTAATTAAATGGTCTTTGACCACCTGACCACCGTTATTTCCAAGGCTGGTTACATGACGAGTTTGTAAGTCCGCTTAGAATGGGGTTGTTGGTTGTGATTGCTCTCCCAATCTCCCGCCACTCCGGCCATTTTGCGATTCATACTGAAATTTATTTCAATTTGTCCTGCCAGTTTTGCGTTTCGTTAATTGGGAGAGATTTACTTTTATTATTTGAATGAATTAAATAAGTTTGATAGATATGGCTAATTTAACGGTGGATAAAGAAGCATTCTACCGGCGCATGAAAAGAGTGTATACCGCTTGGAAGGTATGGGTTTCAAATCTAGTTAAAATTATGTACAAGGCTTAGTTAGACAATGTAAAATATCTTAAGTATTGTATTGGAAATTAAATAATGGAAAGTTAAGCCTTTGTAATATTTTATCTTATGATATAACTTATACCTATTTCCTTTTTCACTCAATGTATAGAATGCCGATGAAAACAGCAATGGTTTATCAAAAATGGATGCATTAGTTTCTGCAGTTGGTACTGATGATGATGTGGTTTACAGTAAATCTACTGCACTACAGGTTTAATCAAACTTTATATTTTTACTTGGCTTATCATTGACCATAATATAAATTTATTTTGTGTTATTAGACGTGGCTTTTTGGATATGAACTAACTGACACTATCATGATTATATGTGAGCAAGGAATTTTCTTTCTTGCCAGTAAAAAGAAAGTAGAATTCTTGAAACAAATAGACTCTGGGAAAGAAAATGAAACGGAAGTGCCTCCTGTTACATTACTTGTCAGAGATAAGGTATAAAACATGAATTTCAATAATTTGGGCTTTTTTCTTATAAATTCTTTTTTTTAGGGTGATAAAGATAAGGCAAACTTTGAAAAGCTAACTGATGCTATTAAAAACAGCAAAGATGTTAGTTGGCTTTCAATATTAGAAATTTTGCAAATCATTTCAATTATTTTGTATAAATGTGCAGGGAAAGACAGTTGGAGAGTTTGCTAAAGATAGGTTTTCTGGTGACTTTATGGATGCGTGGAGAGGCATTTTTGTAGCTGAGAAATTTGAAACTGTGGATGTCAGTGCTTCTATAGCTCTAATAATGGCTCCCAAGGAAGACACAGAAGTGGCAATATTGAAGAGGGCTTGCCAACTTACTTTAGATGTTTACACCAAATACCTTAGAGACCAAATGATGGAAATTATTGATGCTGATAAGGTAGCATTTGATATTCTTTCATTAAATATATAGAATATTACAGTCATTAATTTTAACATTTTCAGAAAGTAAAACATTCGAAATTGGCAGAGGGTGTTGAGCAAGCAATCAGTGACAAAAAGTACATTCACGGTGTTGACGTCAACCAAGTTGATTTGTGTTATCCTGCTATTATTCAGTCCGGTGGACATTACAACCTCAAATTTAGTGTTGTTAGTGATAAGAATAATCTTCATTTCGGCGCCATCACATGCGCTTTAGGCGTTCGTTATAAATCCTACTGCTCAAACATAGTTCGTACGCTGCTTGTGAACCCGACTCAAGAACAACAAGACATTTACAATTTTTTAACGGAACTTGAAGATGAAATTTTGAAAACTCTTCAAGATGGTGTTAAATTGTGTGACGTGTACAACGCGGCCTTATCTTATACTGAGAGTAATCGAAAAGAACTAGTGGATAAAATGACCAAAAATGTTGGGTAAGGTTGATAGAAAGTTCTGTTTTTTGTATATATATATATATCTATATATATTTTGGTAGATTTGCGATGGGTATTGAATTCAGAGAAAGCTCCCTATTAATAACTTCCAAGTGTAATGTAATTGTCAAAAAAGGAATGGTCTTCAATGTTTGTGTTGGGTTTTCGGGCTTGGAAAATAAAGATGCTAAAGATGATGAACATGCTAAAACATACGCTCTTTTTATCGGTGATACCATTCTTGTAAATGAGGTATAATAATTGTAATACGATTTTTCCAATTTACAGACAAAGAATCTAGTCTAATGATAAAATTTTTGCTTTTTAGGGCAACTCCGCTACAATCCTTACAAATAACAAAAAGAAATTAAAAAACATTGCCATTTTCCTGAAGGTAAGCCCTTTTTTATTTAACTTAAATACATTTTATATATGAATAATTGTTGCAGGATGAAGAGGAAGAGGAGGAGGAAGAAGATGAAATTGAAGAGAAACTTCCAGCAAAGGCTGCTTTATCAACTAAGAATGTGGCCAATGAGTTTTTGGGAAGAGGAGGCCGAAGAACTGCGCTCGTAGATACCAAGCTGAGAGTAAGAACTATTTTATTTCCATCCTAGTGATCTGGCTGCGTGATCTTTACTGTTCTGTTTCGTTCCGTTGAGCTTGTCTTTACTTTATTTCAAATATTTTGTACATTTAGTTACTAAAAGTAGTTTTTCCCCCTTTTTGCTATTCAGTATCCAATGGTAAGTGAGATGAATAAGGTTTTCTTGAGTCTGTATATATTGGTTATTGTGTTATTTTTCATATTCTGGTTGTGTGTGTGTAAATTATACTTACGTGTTTAAAATTTGGTAATTAACCAGTCACTTTTCCGTTTAGACCGAGGCATCTGCTGAAGAGAAGCGTAAAGTTCACCAAAAGGAGTTAGCGGAATTGATGAATGAACAAGCTAAAAAAAGACTGGCTTCATTAACGGGTGTTCAGAAGGAAGAAAAGTACATTTTAAAACGTGAATACTTAACGTAGTTGAAAATTTATTGCAATATTACACATTTGTAGGGTTCGCAAATCCAATATTTCTTACAAATCCATTGGTCAAATTCCCAGGGAACCTGAAATTAAGGAATTAAAAATTTACGTTGGTTAGTATTTTGCAATGTTAAGAAGTTTTTGAAACTGTCAATTTAAATTTTATTTTATTTTAGATAAGAAGTATGAAACTATTATACTGCCAGTATTTGGTGTGCCAGTTCCATATCATATTTCAACTGTTAAGGTTCGTATTGAATTAGTTGTACTTAAAGATGCAGAATTTATCAAATATAGCTGCATTTGATATCCAGAACATCAGTCAGTCTGTTGAAGGAGATTATACATACCTCCGGGTCAACTTTTTCCATCCTGGATCTGCACTTGGCAGAAACGAAGGCAACATATTTCCTAACCCGGATGCGACTTTCCTAAAGGAAATGTAAGTTGAATCAAGTACAATTATTTTCCCGATATTCTCTTTAATAACATTTATTTTATTTTCTTTTTTTAAAACAGTACTTATCGAAGCACAAACGTAAAGGAGCCTGGAGAAATATCAGCTCCATCTTCCAATTTGAACACTGCCTTTCGATTAATTAAGGAAGTGCAGAAAAAATTCAAAACCAGGGAAGCTGAAGAAAGAGAGAAAGAAGTATGTTGGTGATTTAACTTTCTTTTTATAACTGGAATATTTTTTATATTTGGCACATTTTTAGGGTATTGTGAAACAAGATACCTTGGTAATGAGCTCTAACAAAGGAAACCCTAAGCTGAAAGATCTCTATATCCGCCCAAATATTTACTCCAAAAGAATATCGGGTACATTAGAAGCGCACACCAATGGTAGGCTTTAAAACATTTTAAATATAAGCGAAAAATCCACTTTATAACAATCACCACACTTCGATAGGTTTTAGGTTTACATCAGTTAGAGGTGATAAGGTTGATTTACTTTACAACAACATAAAACACGCTTTTTTCCAACCGTGTGATGGTGAAATGATCATTCTTTTGCATTTTACGTTAAAAGTGAGAACTTCGATCATGTTTCTGTATTTTGTGCAAATGGTGTATCTTAAACTCAAAATTATGTTAGAATGCCATCATGTTTGGTAAAAGAAGAAACAATGACGTACAATTTTACACCGAAGTTGGAGAAATCACTACAGATTTGGGCAAACATCAGCACATGCATGATCGAGATGACCTTGCTGCTGAACAGGCTGAGAGAGACATGAGGCAAAAACTTAAAACAGCGTTTAAGACTTTCTGTGACAAGGTGGAACAAATGACCAAACAGGAGGTGGAATTTGATACCCCATTCCGGGAATTAGGCTACCCTGGTGTTCCCTATCGCAGCACAGTTTTATTGCAACCCACATCTGGCTGCCTCGTTAATTTAACTGATTGGGTAATTATTATTTTTAATAAAGTTTTTCGCCTTGAAGGCCTATCGGCCGAAGTACCGCATATTTTTCCCCAATAAAGCTTAGTTTTCTCCCCACTTCTTGGTCTTTACTTGTTCGCGTTTTTACTCCTCACTCTCTAGACCATTGGTTGTTCTCGTGTTTTTGCTCTAATTATTTTATTATAGTTGTTATATAGACTATTTGAATAATGTGTTTTTTTTTTCTTTTTTTCAGCCCCCTTTTGTTATTACTTTGGAAGAAGTGGAACTTGTTCATTTTGAAAGAGTACAATTTCACCTGAAGAATTTCGATATGATCTTCGTCTTCAAAGACTATCATCGCAAAACTGCCATGGTTAATGCTATTCCGATGAACATGCTTGATCATGTTAAAGAATGGCTGAAGTGAGCATTTTAATAGCATAATATAGTTTTGAAAGTTATTTAATCCTATTTATGCTTTACAGCTCTTGTGACATTCGTTACACAGAAGGAATACAGAGTTTGAACTGGACTAAGATTATGAAGACCATCACGGATGATCCGGATGGTTTCTTTGAGAATGGGGGTTGGTCGTTTTTGGATCCTGATAGTGATGGTGATGGTGAAGAAGAGGAAGATGATTCAGCGGAGGATGACCAATATAATCCGAGTGAAACCGAGGATGATGAAGAAGAAAGTGAAAGTGAAGATTATTCTGATTCGGATGCTTCAGATGCCTCCTCATCGGGTAATTTGATAAATATTAGATGTGACATGAAAGTGTATTTGAAGTATTGGTGCTAAAATTTATAATGTTATTAGCTGATGGAGAAGGTAGCAGTGAAGAAAGTGGTAAAGATTGGTCTGAACTCGAAGAAGAAGCAGCAATGGGTAATTTAGATTGTAGAAACCATTATACACTTAACTGACTTATTTATTACTCTCAGCTGATAGAGAACAAAACGAATTCAGGGATGAGTATACAAGAGGTAAGAAAGGTAGTAAAATCAGTAGCAGCAAAGTCAGCAGCACCACACACCACAAAAGTAACAGTGGTAGTAGTAGCAGTAAAAAGTCCAAGAGTGGTAGCAGTAGCCACAACCACAGCAGTAGCAAGAAATCTTCTCACAGTAGCCCTAGGCATGATAAACACAAGGTTTCGTCTTCCAAAAACAAGCGGGGACGTGAGACATCAGGCAGTGAAAACACACCGAAGAAAAAAAGGAAGTAATTGGGTAATAATTTGACCTCAAATGAACACTGTTCTTGGGTTTTTATTAAGTACGAGTCTATATTATTACGTTTCCATTTTTTTGTTTTTAATGTAAACAGACCTTAAATGTCATTATCATTAGAACTTGTAAATATAATACACACATGCCTGCAAAATTAATATTTTATTTTCTTAAGTTTCACATTTATTTGAATCAATTGGGGAGGGGGGAGATAAATCTGTTTTGTTAAAATTCATCAGTGTGTACAGTTTTCAGTGTTAAACGTTTTCCTCATTAACTAAGTTAATATCTAAACTGATGGAAAACATGAAACAGGCCTGTCATGATACCTTGTATTTATGTTTTGGTTCTGTGCTGCAGAAATAAAACTTCGAATTGAAATATATATGAAGCAATGATAAATTATTTTAATCATAACACTATTGTAAGCATAAAAACCAAAGATGCTGTTTCTATAAATATAGTGAAGAGGCACAAATTTCTTTATGCAAGAGGAGACAGGGTTCAAGCTCAAGTTTTCACACTGGGTGAAGCCTGATCATTCAATCGACTACTGTTAAATGTGTTTTTCTGCTTTTCATAAGAACTTGTGTTTCTAAACTATTTCTTTAAAGGGCTCACAAGTCAACCAAATGACTTGCTTCAATCTATGCAAGTTTTTTAAATAAGTTATAAAAAAGTTGTTCTTCAGAACAATATTTATTTAAGGATATTTTATGTACAGGTATTAAAATATATGTTCAATTAAAAATATTACAATCAATTACATCAAATGTAAAACTAGGAAAATTTAAAAGGAAAATCCTATTTAAAACGCAACAGAATGGGTGTCTAAGAGGAAAGAGGGGCTAATGTATTTTCTACAATCCATGGGTGCTCCAAGACACAATCCAATGGTAAGCGTTCCGAAGGAACTTTCTTGAGAAGCTATAAATTGTAATAAATTAGTAACTGGATAGATATTTAAAAAAATGTTGAAGTTCACCTTTGTAATAAGGTCTTGAGCACTAAATGAAACATAAGGGGGAAATTGGTATTGAACATTCAAAATCTTTTTATAGGTTTCTTGCATCGAGCTGGTTTCAAAAGGTGGTTTGCCAACAAGAAATTCATAGCACAAGACACCCAAACTCCATAAATCCACAGATTCGTCATATTTTTTGTGTTCTATCATTTCAGGAGGCAAATAGTCCAAAGTGCCACACATGGTAGCCCTACGTGAAGATGGTGCATGGACAGACCAACCAAAGTCTGCAATTTTCAACTCGCCTTGATAACTAAGTAGGAGGTTCTCTGGCTTTATGTCTCTATGAATTACTTTCATCTTATGACAATATTTTAAAGCATCAGCTAGCTCTCTCAAGTACTGAAAAAAAATTAAAAGTTTAGTACAGATTCCCAAAATTTACAATGGCATTCTTACTTTGGCTGCCACTTTGTCCGGGAATCGACCAATACGTTGAAGTTCCTTATATAATTCTCCTCTTGGTGCATATTCGAGAATGAGGTATACACGGGTATCGTCATAAAAGTAGCCATAAAGGCGTAATATGTTTGGGTGGCGGAGATGAGACTGGATTTCAATCTCTCTTCGAAGCTGGTGTTCCACAGCATTTTTTTGCAACTGCGTCTTGAAGAGGACTTTCAGTGCCACAATGAAATTGCTACTTTTTTCTTTTGCTAGGTAGACATTCCCAAATTTACCCTTCCCAAGTGGCCTGCCTATATCAAAATTATTTAGGCTCCATCTTTTTCTGGGTTCACTAGACGTTCCTCCCTCTGTGTTTGTGCTACTGCCAGCACTTGAATTCTTGGTACCAAAAGAAAAAAGAAGTAGAGCGTAAATGGGGGGCTATTATGCTAAGGTAGCATTCATTAACTTACCTTAGATGAAGTAGGGTTATTCTCTTTGTTCATATTCACCGCAATAACTTCTGATATTATTAAAACTGAATCCTTTATACTTAAATAAATAGAGAGCTTAATGAAAGTTCAATTTGATCTTAACGTCTCTGACTGGTCTTCAGCAAAGAATGAATAGAAAGCGACTGGCTTTGCTCTTTTTTTAAACCTTCCCAACGGTCAACGGCGCTTTTAATTTCAAATTCTTGCATTCTCTTGAGTTTTTTTTTTTCACTGATATCATCGTTTCATCGACCAATAGAAATAGAGAACATCCTTAACAGGCATAAGGAATTAGCGCCATCTATTTTTGCTTATAGAGAACTAAAAGTAGCAGACGCTCATCCACCATTAATTTTCAGACATTCAATTTTTGGGGCGTCGTTCGATGCACTCGTGTTTAATCAAGGTTAATAGTAAATATTGTTAGAATTTCTTCCTAAAGTTATATAATGGTAAGTTGAAATATTTTTCTTTTGTAATTTTAAAATTCAAAGACTGACCGGTTTTATTCATTTTCTATTATTTGTTCAGGCCTTTGTCATATTTCTTGAAAAGGGGGTGGGGACGTGGGGTAAATTTAATTAACAAGATTATTAAAGTAATAACTTAATAAGCCGCTTATAATTAAAAAATGAAACTCCCAAACAACTTAAAATTCACTATTATTTGAAAATGCTACTCAACGTTCCTTCTTCAGGGAATATCTATATGATATTTGTATCATCATCTCTTGAACTTCTTAAGCTGCCTCAGCCTAACTTAAGTCTTGTAATAGATAATAGAAAAAAACTTACGTCGTTAGTGCTCCCAATAGATATAAATTAAAATTGTATGAATAAAAATAAGAATTTTTTTTTCTCTACGGCGCAAGATGCACCTTTATTATTAGTATAATCTTTGCACACACACTAGAAAATCAGAATCTCCTTACAACCTTTGATTATTAATAGTAGAGACTATTATTAATCCTAGTTACAACTCTAACACCTGTAAAAGTAAGAAACAACACTGGAAGAGCTATATTAAATCTTAAAAATTTTGTTACTTTACACTATTCATTTATCATTTGATCTTTTTCAATGCCCTTCACCAAATAATGTGGGCTAGACTAGGCTCTGCCTAGTACAATAACCCAAGATTTGTAGCAGATCCAAGTTCCATTAATGAGTTTCTTTACTACTTATCTTCCATTTGTTAGATTATGATTTGCAAAGTCAGTAAAATTTATTGAAATAGAAATATGGCTAAAGCAGCAGTCGTTAAAAATATTGTCAGACAACTTTCAAACAGTGCAAACAATGAAGTGACACTGGTATGTTTAAATATTTGTGCGTGTTGTCATTCCAAAATTTTTAATATCTCATTTTTAAAAAAAAATATCTGCTTCATTTTACCGCATTTTGCCCCTAAGAGTAGTATATACAATATTAAGGAAATTTGGTGACCCATTTATAAAAAATAAGACCAGTTTTTACAGATAAAAATTCAATTTTTGATTCTGATCAAGTTTTCAGTGGAAATTAATTTAATTTGACCTCTTTCTGATAAAAACAAAGTTGTCCTTTAAATCCTATTAATAATTATGAATAGTTATCCTTTACCTCATCCTGATAAACCAAGAAATAACAATATTTGCATTAGTATAAAACGTAGAGTTCCTACTTTAAATTTTCAGGTTGGCCATTTTGAGCTACCCCTACTAATAGATTTTACCCTTTCAATTTGTAATTTTAACATTAATTTCAGCCTCAAACACCTCAGTTGTCACCTCAAGAAGAGCAAGAAAAGTTATTAGATGAGGCTTTGGGGGTTGTGAAAGTCCAGGCATTTCAAATGAAAAGATGCTTGGACAAAGCAAAACTTATGGAAGCTCTGAAACATGCGTCAAACTTTCTTGGGGAACTTAGGACATCTCTTTTGAGTCCGAAGAGTTACTATGAACTCTGTATCCTTTACTTTTAAAGACTGCATTTCTAAGGGTTACAATTTCATAAAATATGGAACCTTAAATCAATTTTCAGACATGGCAGTAACGGATGAACTTCGTCACTTGGAAATTTTTTTACTTGATGAATTTCAGAAGGGCAGAAAAGTAGCTGATCTGTACGAACTTGTGCAATATGCGGGGAACATTGTACCTAGATTGTAAGTCTTTGTAAATTTTGAAATTCTATGGGATATTTTGAAATATTAAGATTTGAAATTTTATCCAGATACCTGCTTATTACGATTGGCATAGTTTATTTGAAAAGTAATGAATCTTCAAAGAAAGACTTGCTGAAGGATTTGGTGGAAATGTGTCGAGGTGTTCAGCACCCATTAAGGGGGCTTTTCTTGAGAAACTACCTTCTTCAAAGTACAAGAAATATTTTACCCGATACAGATGAAGAGAATACCCCGTAATTTATTATATCACTTGATTTGGTTAGTGGCTGCTCTGTAAATAATTCTTGTTTTTGTAGAGATCCTGATATGTCAGGAACAGTTAAGGATTCCATTGATTTTATTTTGATGAATTTTGCTGAAATGAATAAGCTCTGGGTCCGAATGCAACATCAGGGTCATTCCCGCGAGAAGGATAGGCGTGAAAAAGAGAGGCAAGAGCTACGTTTATTAGTCGGAACTAATTTAGTTAGACTTTCCCAACTTGAATGCGTTGATATGGAGAGATACAAGAAGGTAATGTAATTTTTTTTTTTTGGGTTTTAAAAACTATGTATGGGGTAAAATATATCCTCCATTATAGATGGTTTTACCTGGAATACTGGAGCAAGCCGTTAGTTGTCGTGATGCTATTGCCCAGGAGTATCTAATGGAGTGTGTTATTCAAGTTTTCCCTGATGAATTTCACTTGCAAACTCTCAACAGTTTCCTGCGAGCTTGTGCTGAGCTCCATCAGCATGTTAATGTTAAAAATATTATCATAGCACTCATAGACAGACTGGCGGTTTTTGCAACTAGAGAGGATGGAGTTGGAATTCCCAATGATATTAAATTATTTGATATATTTTCTGAACAAGTTGCCCAAATTATTCAAGTAGGTTTTGCGCTATGAAAACAAAGTCTTCAGAATTTATTAACTGAAGTGTGTTTCAGTCCCGACAAGACATGCCACCGGAGGATTGTGTTTCTCTACAAGTTTCCTTGATAAATCTGGCCCTTAAATGTTATCCAGATAGGGTTGACTACGTCGATAAAGTCCTTCAAACAACAGTTGAAATATTTGGGAACATGAATATTGGAAAGTAAGTACGCTAAACTTATTACAGGAAAATATATATTATGCACCGAGGGGCAGTTCACTTCAATGATTAAGTTTGCACCCTTGATCAATTAAATGGAATAAATTACGATTAAATTGATTTAGTGATTATGCCAATTTTAATATCGATTAATATGATTAAATGGTGATTAAACTGATAAAATCTCGATTTTCCAAAATTTTGATCGTGATTAAATTGAGATTTAAACAAATATATTTCAAAAATTTGATTATGATTAAATTGATTAAAATGCGATTAAGCTGATTAAATCGCAGTTTAAACAAATATATTCAAAAAATTAGATTATGATTAAACAGATTAACATGTGATTAAATTTGATTAAAAGTTTAATACATTTAATTGGATTTAATTCGATTAAGTATGCACCCAAAAAGGTGTGATCTGCCTCTCGGTATGCACTTAGAATCTCTAAGGCACCGATGCCACTGTACTGCTATTGCACCTGAAGAAATGAGTGGGACTTAAATGATGTTGAATATAAGGTGTAATACATATTTTCATTATATTGTTATCTGTATTACATTGGCTGGCCACCATTTCTAAAAAGCTGTTGCCACCACAGAAAAAATTGGTGACACTCACTTCAAAAATAATTTTAGCAAAAACATTATTTAATAATTCCTAATAGGTGTTTCCGTTAAATAAAAAAATTGAAAGTTTAAAATATTTATCTCTGCATCACAAGCTGAAGCTTTTTAATATTTAATTGGTACGCATGTTTTGCACGTAGACTTATATTTCAAAATCCTTATCGACTCCAGCACGTGCTCTCTATCATCGATAATTTTAGCTAGTGACATAGGAAAATATATTTTCACGTGACTTTCTGTATTTTATAGAAACACCTATTTGTTCTCGCACTGATGTTGTTGAAAAATTTATAGTATTCTGCATGAATAAAATAAAAAATAAGTTCATTTAAATAATATTTAAAAAGTTCAAATTAGGTATGTTGACTTTTGTTGAATCCAAGTCTTAATTGTGAATCAGTGTGATTAAAAAAATCTCACAACCAATTCTATAAGAATCGTCCGGTCCACCATAGTCATCCTTAGATATTCTAAGTGTATAAATATATAGTTTCATGGTTTTAACTGTTTTTCATTTTAAGTACAATAATTTTTGTTTCAAGGGTTGACTATACAACTCCACTGGCCAGAGAGCTTCAAAGGCTATTGAAAATATTAGTCCAAAACTACAATAATCTATTGACAGTTTTGAAGTTGAAGCATTTTGGGGCTCTAATTGACTTTTGCGACTATCATTGCCGTAAATCCATGTCAGCCTTCTTAATGTACAACGCTCTTGAAAACGAGACTGTCTTCTCAACCCAAGAGGAAGTAGATCAAATCCTTACACTGGTCTCACCGCTTGTACAAGATCAGCCTGATCAACCAGCTGAGGAGGAAGACCAGGAAGATTTTGCAGAGGAACAAGGGTTGATGGGAAGGTCCATTAACTTAATGCAGGCTGAAAACCCTGATCAACAATATCTTGTAAGAAAAACTAGTTGCTTTCTAGTATCATTAAAGTTGAATTTAAACTAATTTCTTTGATAAGATACTAACAACTGCCAGGAAACACTTTGGAAGTGGTGGGAACAAAAGAATACGATATACATTGCCTCCTTTAGTATTCCAAGCTTATAGATTAGCTTTTAGGTACAAAGAAATCAGTGAAGAGGTAAGATTTTTGTCAGATATACATATTTTTAATAATAACTTAAACACTTTGATAAATTCGCTTAGGATGATAAATGGAACAAAAAGTGTGAAAAAATATTTCAGTACTGTCATCAAACCATAAGCGCTTTAATTAAAGCAGAAATGGCAGAATTACCTTTGAGGTTATTCCTGCAAGGCGCACTTGCTGCGGGTGTTACTGGATTTGAAAATCACGAAACAGTTGCTTACGAATTTGTTTCTCAGGTAAATGATAATAATTAACAATCAAACAATTATTTTAAGTAGTTTCATAATTTATATAATTTTAGGCCTTTTCACTCTATGAAGATGAAATATCGGAAAGTAAAGCCCAACTAGCCGCAATAACGTTGCTTATTTCCACGATAGAACGAACAAAATGCTTTAGTGAAGAAAACCACGAACCCCTTAGAACCAAATGCTTTTTAGCAGCTTCTAAACTGTTAAAGAAACCTGATCAGTGTAGGGGAGTCGCTATTTGCACGCAGTTGTTTTGGTCAGGAAAAACGAAAGATACAAATGGAGAAGAGTTGAGAGATGGCAAAAAAGTGGTGGAATATTTGAAAAGAGGGCTTCGCATTGCCAATCAGTGTATGGATTCATCGGTTCAAGTCCAGCTTTTTGTGGAACTTTTGAACACTTATATTTATTACTATGAGAAGGGAAATGACCAGGTAATTAGCTGATTATCAAAATGTTTTTATCATATTTAATAAAAACACTGTTTTACATAGGTTACAATTCTTATTTTGAATCAACTTATTGCAAAGATTAGGGAGGAGTTACCTAATTTAGAGTTCAATGAAGAAACTGACCAAATAAACAAACATTTCACCAATACTTTAGAGCATCTTAGAAATCACTTGGAAAACCCTGAAGGTGATGGTCCTTCTTATGCCGGTTTAACTTTATGAAGTTAAAAAAAACTCTAAATCTATAATCATCATGAAATTGTGTCTTCTCAAAGTAGTTTTTGCCAAAACAGGACTTCTTTTGTTGTATTTGAACCAGATATTCTTTGACAGTGACAGTGGTTAAATTTAAAAATAAAGATAAGAAGATATAGGTGATCTCTAAAAAATCCATGCTTAGATTCATTATTTTAGTTTATTACAATAATAATTGCTTTATAAACTTATCGATCATGTTAAATTATGTATATATTTGTTAGTTTCTGCAATCATCAATAAATTGTAAATATTGTATTTAAAGCCAAATAAAATTTCCTGGTAGCAATTATATGGTTTTCGCAAAAAATTTTTTGGTATAATTAGCTTTCTTCATTGATTTTATAACGTTTTCAGTTTGACTCCTCGGCATTCGCTCGATTTGAAGAATTTTAGTGCTTTATTTTCAAGTTGAAAAGGAATACACAAAAAATAAGATTAATAGCGGACCGACTGCGTTAGATCATGCAATAAACTTGTTCCGAGAGTGATCTCAAATGGTTTAAATTTATAATCAAGCTAAAAAGGCCAAAAGGGACACGTGAAAAAATTTGTCGGTAGATCGTTTTCTACTTCTAGAGATCTCAGATCGCTCAAGAGCAATAAATGAAACACGAATATTGATCAGAGCAGATCCAGTCACGCAAATGAAACACGAAAAGTTGATCGGGGCGGCAGTTATATGGAAAGGCTATAAGCGGGGGAAACCACATGGTTTTATTCCAAAATTGAAATATCATTTTCCATTACACTGTTCCAAAATGGCCCGGTAAATTGCTCTAGAGAATTTTAAGAGGACTCTAAACATATCTACCGAAGTTTTTTGTGTGTTCCACTGAGGACCTTTTCCTTTTCATATCAAAGATAAAACGCTCAAACTTTTCTAGAGTTTTTCATTTGACCCCTTGGCATTGTAATTGATGTCGATCGAGAGAAATGTTTCGAAGATTCGTGCGCTTTATTCCCGAGCGGAAAAAGAACACGCGAAAAAATTGCTCCGAGGGCGTTGATACCATAGGTTGATACATGCAAATAAATTGCTCTGAGAGCAATCTCGATCTATCGAAATTGAGCTATCTCAGAGCGCTCAAGAACAGTAAAATTTATCGAAGCATATTCGATTACGCAAATAGAACGTACAGGGTGTTTCTGATAAGTCTGGCACAAATTTACAGCCGTGTGTTTTGGGTACCAAGAAATATATAAAAAAGGTCATAAGAAACGTTTTCCTTAATGGAACCGTATCCGAGTAATTGGCCGTTAAAAATTGCCCTCCAAAACGTCAAAAAACGCGCAAATGTGCAATTTCTATTATTCCTTGGACCCAATTGTTTCCTTTTACTAAGCATTTGGTTTGTTATCGAAAAAGTTAAGAAAACGATCACTATGCCTAGTATTAACTGAAATAAGTATTCTACGTGTAGAAATTAACAATAACAAGATGTTTCATTGTAACCACCTCAATTGAAAGAAAGTTACTTATTTTCTTTAAAATGTCATAAGTACAAATTTCACTGAATTACACAAAATGAACAAAATGATCACCTTGGGCACACGCAAATCATTCTTGAACCGGTTTGAAGATTCGATTCGTGTTACGAATTCGCGACCAAAAACTATGGTTACGCTTCCTAACGGCGGCGGGCAGAGCTACTCATCGGAGGTCAAAAATGCACTGTGGAAGCTAGCAAGTTATAAACTTAAGCAGACGCTTGACGTAATTAGACCCCTTATACTTTTCCGCACCGTTGCCTCATCTAGACCCGTTTCGGTCGCGATTCGCGAATAGTTTCACAGCGATCAATAATGCGTTGTCGTAGGTCGTCAATGTTGGGGACTTCAGTCTTGTGTACCAATTTTTCAAGATGTCCTCAGAACTAAAAGTTTGGTATGAGTAGAAATTCGTGTTCTTTGAGTAATAACATAAGTTAATGATACCTCTAAGTAGACAAATAAGCCCTTTCAAGGTGGAATCTTTGTCCAGAAAATGTGATGTCAAATCTTGTCTCTCCGATTCCCGCGAAAATGGAAGATTTGAAAAATATCTCGGACCCAGCGCCGCTGTGCGGTCGAGAATGAAACTATATTGGGCTGAGAGAAATAAACCAATAGCAAAAAAAAACGTTCTTTTGCCTCTTCGGGGGGAACGAATTTTCTAAGGGAATACCGAAAGTTATCTCGTTTGGGGAAGTTCAAGCTAGCCTTGCACCAAACGGGATTAAAGAAACGTCAGCTTCGGCAGTTCCAAGTGTATGTTAAGGCTACTTTGATACGCAGTACGGAGAGACATAGGTCGATTTGGACAAGCATATCCGCCATAGGCAGCATAGGGTTCCATGGAGCGTCAATTAAAAGCCAAAAGTACAAAATTACGATGGGCGGTCAATAATTTAGCTACCTACTCATACAACAAGTATTACGTTGGGCGGACTCTATGGAAGGCCGTAGCGGTACCTGCTCTAACATATGGAAATGAAATCCTTAGCTACAGTACCAATGTTGTTGATTGCCTTGATCGAGCCCAGAGCGATCTAGGTAAGGCCCTGTTGAATGCTGGACCTTTTGCGGCAAATGCGGCTGTCCAAGGGGAAATGGGCTGGTCCACGATGGCCTTCCGGGAGTACCGCAGTAAAATCAAGTATTTGGGTAGATTACGCTTTATGGATCAGGATAGGCCAGTCAAACAAGTTTACGACTTCATACGAGGCAATGGATACGAAACAGGGTGGACGAAACGGGTGGCCCAGCTTGATAGAACGTTCGGAGTGGGTACAACAAGAGGGACTTCAAAATCATATAGAGAGTGGCTTAACTGCATAAATGGGGAAATTAGAGACTCTGCAACCTCCCTGTGGCGAAGTCAGGTGGGTAATAAACGGAGCCTGAATATCTATTCGGCGAAACAGCAACCACAACAGGAAAGCTGTTATGACGGTAGTTACAGTAGTGGGTTACTGTTTCAGGCAAGAACTGGGTCACTTCTAACCGGGGTCAGACAATCTGAGTTGGGTCCTTACTCTCCAGAATGTAGGCTGTGTGGTGCGACTAGGGAAGATATTTACCACGTTTTGATAGAGTGTCCAAAAACCGAGGTTGATGTAAGCATAAGCGTATGGAGGCTCGTTAATAAAGATAAACCTCTGGTTGAACTGTTGGGTTTAAGTAATGACACATGGGATCATTGTATGATTAGTCATATTCTTAGTTCTTGGCAGACGCAGAAAATTACGTGGCGGAGAGAAAACCTTTAATTGCCAACGTTTTTAGATTGTTTCCCCCTCAGTTTCTCAGTTTCTCGATTTCATTGGTTTTTCCCCCAGTCTCTCTTTCAGAGGTGCAAAATCGTCCCGGTGTCCACTTTCTTTCATGTGTTTATTTAACATTGTTAACTTTTAATTTCATTTTCTTTGGTTATTCAAGGCATCTTAATTTTAACTTAGTTTCTTTCTTTCAACTAGTTAATATGGTATAAGTTTTGTTTGGATTCAGTATTCTTAATTTCTTTGCTGAGCTCCACAAGGAGCCGCTCTGTTATAAAGGAGTGTATTATATACGGCAATAAATAAACCTGTAAACCTGTAAACCATTTGTCTACTTAGAGGTATCATTAACTTATGGTAATAAGGAGTAACGTCTTAAGAGATAATTGAATAAAAATTTCTATTTGCAAAAGCTTATTAAGCGTTCGCATCTAGAAGTATGCTATCGTTACGATTTAAAATAATGACAAAGGGATTTAAATTACCAAGAGACACAGTAAGAAATTCATTTCTTTGTTTTATGGTTTTTCAGAGGTTACATGTACTGTTACCTAACAACATTACATTGATCATTGTAATTACACAAGTTGTTCGAAATGGCCCCCATTGGCGTGTAGCCAAGCTTGGACGCGTCTTCGGAAAGATTTCTGGCGTGTTTCGGATTGTGTCGCAGCTAGGCGTCAATTATGCGTTGACGTAGGTCTTCAACGTCTCGAACTTCAGTCTTGTATAGAGTAGTATCAGTGCTACTTCACGCAACGTCACCCATGCTTTTTCCTATAGAGAAAAAAACGCGCCTAAAATGGCGGCCATAGCCAAAGCTACGAGGTGATACTACTCTATACTAAGTCCTTGATATGGCCCCAAAGATAGAAATCAGGAGATAATTATTAAATATTGTTTATTAACAAATATTGTTTATTATTAAATATTGTTTATTAACAAATATTGTTTATTATTAAATATTGTTTATTAACAAATATTGTTTATTATTAAATATTGTTTATTATTAAATATTGTTTATTAACAAATATTGTTTATTATTAATTAAATTGAAAATGGCGTTTTTTCTTGTGTATATAGATATTTAAAAGAATACTCGACTTTTACACAATTAAAAATACTTTATTACAATAAAGCACTACATGTTTCGACGTGCTCTCACGTCGTCGTTAGGTGCATAACTGATTTTTATTGTCGAGCCGCGTCGTCGATGTTTGAAGAAATTAATTAAAAAAAAAACATGTTAGATATTGTTTAGCTATGACCGAATTCGGACCATCTTCTTTGTTTATGCTTAAATTATGTTTTTTAATTTTCTCTATCTCTATTGATTCGCGAATATTAAGTTCAATTGAATTTTTTAAATCAGCTAGTAATTTTACATTATCAAAGTCATAGTGTCCACCACATTGGTAAAATGGGAATGTATCGCTTTGTGTTTTCTATTCAATCGCATATCTGCTCTGTGTTCGTTTACTCTGACTCCCAAACTGCGTTTGGTTTGCCCCACGTATCTCATCGGACATTTTTGACACTGGATTTCATAAACCCCGCTCTTTTGATAAGTCTCTATTTTATCCTTCCGACTAGGTAATGACAGAACGGTAACACGATACATGGTTTGTCTTTAATATCAAATTTTTATTTAGTGTTGTTTAAATTTATTTTTCTATTTTTAAGTTTGTCGATTAGACGAGTTGTTTTCTCCAAAGGGAAACCCCTATCGGTGGCTATGACCCTAATAAAATTTAGTTCCTCTTCAATTAGAGTATCATTGCTGCATATTTCTAAGGCTCTATTGACATACGAAAAGAAAGCGGAATATTTTTAAGATTCTGCATGCGATGACGTCGCGTGTGGTGGGTTAACTATCGAGAAAGGCTTTCGATATACCTTAGTCTCATATTCTTGTATATTTCTAATTATATGTACGTCAAGAAAAGGAATTTGGTTGCCGCATTCGACTTCCAGGGTAAATTGAATTTGGGTATGGAGTCCATTTAAGAATTTTAGAAAAATAGCAAGGTTTTCTATACCATGCATGGGTCCACTTTGCTAATACGTCATCGACGTAGCGTTTCCAGAAAGTAATCGGGAAGGGTGTTTTTTCCAAGGCTTTTTTCTCGAATGCCGACATGAATAGCTCACAGAGGAAAGGAGATAGCTAGGCTAGAGCCCATACTTAAGCCTTCATTCTGAATATAAAATTCACCATTAGCTTTAAAATACGATTTTTCCACATACAATCTAGTTAACATAATAGTTTCAGATATTTCGATTACCCCATATTTTCCCTCCCGGAGACGAGCTTCAAAAACTTCTAGGGCTTCATTTATTGGAACGTTCGTGAAGAGTGAAACTACATCAAACGACACGAACCGTTCATTATCTAGGACCTCCGTTTTTTCAGGGTTTCTAAGAGTTCTTTTGAGTTCTTTATTCTATGGGGGTTCTTGATGTCCGCTAGGTGGCCGAATTTATTTACGATCCATTTTGCAAGCCCACTTGCTGATGTGTTTATATTACTTATGATGGGCCGGAATTTTATAGGATTTTTGGCGATATATAAAATCTAGGGGGGTCGAAGCGACAGGGTATAAGACGAGATTTTTCTTCGTCCGTTAAACTAAAGCACGAGTTAATGGCAGATTTTAGTTTATCGTGGAACTTTTTTGACGGATCTTTTTTCAATGGAGTATAAGTGCTGTCATTAAGGGTTTCAGAAATGGCTGTATCGTATTTGTCTTTATCTAGAACTACGATGCAACCCCCTTTGTCCGCTTTACAGATTAGATTTGTTGGCCTTAAGCGACTTCAGAGCTAACTCTTCTTATTTGCTCAGATTAGATTTACATCTAAATTTTGCATTTTCTTTCTCCAGTGTTTCTACACATTTAGATCTTAGCTCTGACTCTATGTCCTCTTTTTTTCGTACTTTCCTTAACCCACAATAAAAATCAGTTATGCACCTGACGACGACGTGAGAGCACGTCGAAAAATGTAGTGCTTTATTGTAATAAAGTATTTTTAATTGTGTAAAAGTCGAGTATTCTTTTAAATAAAAATGTTTATTATTAAATATTATTTATTATATTATATTATATTATATTATATTATATTATATTATATTATATTAAATTAATAAAAAATGACTATATTACAATCTCTGTTGATACGTATTTCTGTTCAATCGCGAAGACGCTCATTATCATTGACAATTAAAATTTGACGTGAAGTCTCGGTCATAAGACGGTTAACGTGTTAAATTCGCCATCCGTAAGCTTTGTAAATCTCAACCAATTATTATAGTACTAGCGGTTGGAGACGCAGGTACTAGCTACCATAGAGTCGTCACTCGCTTTAAAGAGACTATGAACTTGGGTGTTTATGGTGGATCAACGAATCCTTTCTGCCACTAGGTTTAATAGAAGCTAGGGGTGATTGGCGCTAGTTACTTTAAAAACAAGTGGTAGCGCCTGTTAGCGGACGTATTTTTGATTTGGTTTATACTCCCTTTAAATAATATATGCCGTAGTCCGTTTGGTTATGTCGAAAAGTAAATGGTACGATATAGCTGAAGGTGGCATTCTTTTCAGCTGAATCTGAATTTTTATGGTGACAGTTGTTCTTTTTATAAAGTAACGTGGCCTTCTTGTATTAATGTGGCTCTTACGGCACAGTTTCTTACTTTTAAAAGTCTACAAACGCGCGCTGCAGTCGCCAGACTGATATAGCTTTTTCTAGCGCGCGTGCAAATCGCTCGTGAAGAATATAATAATAAAGCTGAGTCTTGTGACGTAAGAGCAACATTTTAACTAGTTGGGCAAAACCCCTTTTTTTTTATAAAATAAACTATTCTTCGGGCGCGTCAGAGGGACGCTAGCCCACCCAATCCTGATAATTAGAGTTTATTATTCTAATCAAGTTAAATTAAAATAAATATTCTTATGGCTTAATTTGGCAGTACGGAGTGTATAATCAACAAAAAATAATTTGGGCATCCCAAGGTGTATATTTCTCTCGCTAGGGGGAACCAAATTCAACCCCGTCTACTTAAAGTGAAATTCTTAAATATTTTCAATTAGAGTCTCAACGTCTTACAGTCTGGAGTAGCTTTTGGCAGGAATCCGTAGCTCTTACTTGGAATGCTTATCCTGCCGTATCGCGTATGGTAAGATCACTCTGACGGCTTTGGCCCCGCCTACGAGAGAAAAAACCCCTTTGCGCGCGCTCCCCTCTCACGTAGTTGTTTATTAAGTTAACATAGTGACGTCAAAAAAACCGTCAGCCACATCGAGACAAAAATGTGCCGCGATAAGCATTCCAAGTAGAGGTATGGATTCCTGCTGATGGCCATCCGCATCTGACTTAAAAAGACCACTAGCTTGACTCTGCGTGTTTCTCTATGAATATATAGTTAAAGAAACTCCCATTGGTATGACTTTAGAAAGTCTTGATGTCTCAAACATCAGAGATTGAGCTAGGCGAATGGATTTCTGATCAATTTCGCTGGCTCGACGAGAGTCCGATGAAAGCGTGCCTATTCCGACCATACTCCACTTGAAAATATGAGTTTTTGCGGTATAATTGATTCGTGGTTTTCAAGAGACCCATTAAATTCGTATTTTTTTAAAGATGCCACTAATTAAGTTTCTAATCAGCAACGCAGCTTTAAAAAGTTGCCTTAGTCGGTCTTCATTATTTTTTTCCAATTTTATCAATGCGGAATCCTTAGTGGATTTTAAGGAAATTAATGTTTCAGTATCGAAAAGTCGATTCCCAACAGAACATCAAAAACTCTTTTAGTCTTCATCGTGACATTAGAAATTCAAATGTTTAAATAAGCATTGTGTAGGTCAAACATTGTAGTTACATTTTGTCTTCCAGACATTCTTCGACCAAGTTTAAAAACTCTATTTCCGAAGCGATAAGCGGACACAAATATGCCAAAATTCTATAGAAAAGTTTTCCATAGAAACGAAATCACGTAATAACATTCAAGGCAAAACAATGAATGCATGAAATGAAACAGGACGTTTCTCATGTAATAAAATGCAAATTTATTCGTGAATTTTTTAGCTAAAAGATCAGGCAATGCCACCACTTTCTGCACCCAAATGACGTCCCTGTTTCTAACAGAAATGAATGGTCATGCGTCCGTAGAAAACCTTAAAATAATCAAATGTTTCGGGCATTAATGGCGCTACAATTAAAGGTTCACGAGTAGAAGAACTTAGCAATGTCTGACAATTATCATCTTTTAGAGCCGCAAAGCCTAATAAAAATTTATTGAAAAACTGATCTCTGTTTGCAAATTTTTTTTTTTCAATACACTTAACATCTAATATACAGGGTGTTTCAAAAGGTTATGCAAAAATTTTAAGGAGTGGTAAGGGGTGAGTTGAGAAGTATGCCGGTTTTTTTTTCTCCATTTCCCTACGTTAAAAGAGCGCCAGAGCTTTAAGGTGTGGCCTACTAGCCCCTGGAAGTAGGCTGCACGCACCAAACCAAGTTGGAAGAGTTAATTAGAGATGGCACTAATGAAACGATAGAAACCAGAAATGACGCAGAATGCATCATAGCAAGTGTTCTAAATTACTCTTTCTTTTCATATTTGTACTTCTGGGAACCTATTTTGACTGAAATCAATGATTCTCAACTGTTTCTACAAAAGCCAGGATTGGCCTTAGATATGTGTCACCAAAAGATCGAAGTTTTATTGAAATATTTTACCGAAAATAGAGACAATTAGGTCAAAAATGCGAAAGAAAAGGCTCTAACAAGTTGTCGTTCCAATGATGTATCGGGAGAAGAATACATCGCCGAAAACGAATGGCTAGAGAAAATGCGAGAGATGCTGGTCTTAAAGGGAATAGAAGCTCCAACGCGTTCTTTATGGAAGAGCCCATCAATTTCCTTTATTCCCTTCACAATCAGCGATTATCAGCGCCGCAGGTGTGAAAAGCCATGGGAGGCAGCGGACAATATTGGAACCCTCGGAGGGCGACAGAAATAACAGAGGTTATATTCCCTTTAACAACAAGAAATTGAACGAGAGCAGCTGGAAGCGATTGATAAGTTATATTCAGAGATCGTAAGGCGAATGCAACAGTTAAAAGAATTTTCGAATCATCTTGGTAGAGGAAGTTAAAGATTACGAAGACAGCTCACAATTTATAAGTCGTCTACAGCAGAACTGGAGAATGGGGAATTGCGGATCTTTTAAAATTCATTGTAAAGTGGCCTTGTCCAAACATAACTGTCATTCTTAGAATATTGATAATAGTTGAAATTTCAGTAGCAAGTTGTGAGGGCAGTTTTTCGAAGCTAAAACTAATTAAATCATACACACGTTCTACAATGAGCCAATCGAGGTTAACAAATTTGGCCATACTGTCAATAGAAAATGACCGTTTTGCCACTGACAAATCTCGTAAAATTAAAGTATTTTAATGTTGTTAAAACAAATTACAATTTTTTTAACTAACTTATATTTGATATGAGATTATGAAAATCATATGAGGGGGGGGGCGCAAAAATCATGGTTTGCACCGGGCGATCACAGTTCTGAATACGCCGCTGATGGTGCCGCTTCAAATAAATCAATGTGGAATTCCTTCGGAGTGAGTGGTGAAATACAAAATACCCCATCCATGCCGTCCAAGTGGATAATATTTGCATTTCATTTGCGACGTTCCACACATCATAAAATGTATCAGAAACCATATTAGGAAAAGTTCAGGTACTTTTCTCGTAATTCTCTATTATTTTAATAATAATAATAATAATTTATATTTTGTTTTATCAGTGGGAATATCAATCGATATATTTTTCATAGTATGGATTTATTCTGGCTGCGGACGAAAGTGATTCAGGCTTGAAAGTTGTTAAAAGATTAAGCCAAGTACTTATTACACCAAATTACTTTAAAAAATGGATGCTAATAATCACAACTACCAATGGAATATAGCTTTAAAATTCGAATTTTGGGTTTTCTTCGTAGATCTTTAATTAATCCAAGGTCATGGTGAGTAAAGGTGAATGTCTCCGAATTCCGACGAACAACCAATAACTGTTCAGGGAGAGGGGGCACGGGTTGTACTTCCTTTTTTTCAAGTCTTCATTTCGATTTTTTCCCGAGATGGAAACAGTTTTCTATTACAAGTCTCTTATAGCATTTTCCATTTGATTGCTCGAGATTCGATCCGAATCTGTGGTCATAGATCTCGCCCCAATCGTCTAGAGTTAAACCGCAAATGGAACATAACTTTAACATATTCCCGCGCTTTGTTGTTTTTCATCTGCTAATAATATTAATTTTCGCATCTTGGTCTGCCATTTTGCCAACAAAACTAAATTTTCTCCGATCTCGATCTCGATCCGTTGATCTGTCAAAATCGGCAGATCATTTTTGGGCGATCGCGGAGCACCCGAGAGCGGGAAATGGAACACGCGAAACTTGATCGGAGCAGATCCAAGCACGCAAATGGAACATAAAATGTTGATCAGATCGATCTAGAGCGCTCCAGAGCAGTCAAATGGAAAACGCTATTAGTCAGTAGTTAGTGTAATTTTTCAAAAAGTATTTACTCTTATCAAAATGCCTTTTTTCAAGGCTAGTAGTAGATCATACTTTTTCAAACAGCCTTTACCAAACTCAAAGCTATTAGCTGATTTTGAAAATTAATTTGGCTTTTTATCGAACACGGGTATTTGAAGTGATTCAAATGAACACCAGGAAGTTTATATCGGGGGCTCAAAAACGCCAAAAACGGAAGAGAGAAGATAACTTAGTTCGTAATCAGAGAGGCGCAATGGTACGTTTTCTGCAATCGTCGGTCAAAATAAAGAACGTCGATTCCGATATCGACATATCGCGAAAGTTCAAAATAGCGTTGAAGTTATACCATATGATAGTATGGCTACGGAAATCGATCCAACTGCTGGCGAGATTTCGGAAATACCAATTAATATCGAGCCTAATGTTACAGATTTAGTTGAAAACCCCAAAAGCAACTTTGACATTGAAAAGGCAAAAATCCCCAAAGCCTCGTTTAATTTATCTACATGTATTAGACTGTTCAACATTTTAGATATTAGTTGGATAAAGATTGTTTGCCCGTTCAACCTACGCTCCCTTCCTTTACCAAAACTTTGATTGGTGGTAGAAATCGAGGGTTTAATTCCTTTTGGTACGCCAAGTACCCAATGCTTTAGTACTCTGTAGCGAAAGATAAAGTTTATTGTTTTTGTTGCCGGCATTTAATCAGCGGCTGAAATACAGCTTTTATTGGTGGATATATGGATTGGAAAAATATGGCCCAAAAATTCGAAAAACATTTTACTTCGTCTAAATCTCTGCACCCACAATCCTACAAAAAAAACTATTTGGAATCGAAATCCCGCGGCACAATAGCGTCTCATGTTAATGACCACCATGAACTGGACGTTATTCGAAATAGAGAAGTGGTAGCTACTCACCTGGAAATTGTTTTATTATGCGCCCAACAAGACCTCGCACTTCGGGGATATAGGTCAGATGACGAAAATGAAAATAGAGGAAATGTCGTTGAAATTTTAGAACTATTGTAAATGAAATGTCCTGATTTAAAGACCAAGTGAGAGAGTATGCCAAATATATGCATAGTACCATTCAAAACGAACTAATTAATATTAGCAGAAGTAAATGAACCGTAGTTATCCAAATAGCACTCTGATCAGAATCGGAGGGCGTTTTCCTTATGAAAATGATGAGAAAATCGAGTCAAATAAAAGCTAATTTCCATCAGCGCCTTTTGACGCGATAAATTGTACTTGGGGATTGTGTGTATAGCTATTTCTATGTATCAAAGATGGTTTCATAAAAACAAAAACGTTTTTATTTCGGCCTAGCAGCGCGCAAAATTTCAAATTCGAGGGCAAAATGTTACTTTATAAGGAAAACGCCTCCAACATATGGGGAGTATAGCAATCTGATAACTTCGGGTCATTTACTTTTGATATTAGTGCTTGTTTTGCTAGAAAAACCATTGTCCAAGAAGTTAATGAATCCGGTAGCTTTTACTCTGTTATTGCCGATGAAACTCGTGACTTGTCGGAATTATGTTACATATGTTCGCACTGACGAGGAGTGTACCCGAGGTGTAAATCACCGATTTTGATGAAACGCGGGGGGGGGGGGGGGTATGTAGACCATGTGGTAATATGAATTTTCACCAAGGGAAAAGTTACGCTGGGCTTCCGTTTTGCTATGGCAACCGAAAATGGTTTTGACAACATAAAATGAAAAAATCTAAAAAATTTTGAAAACCCAAAAAAAAATAAAAAATTTAAATTTCAACAAAAATGCTAAATTTGAACAATTTTGGGTTAAATTCATCAGTAGTGTAATATAATTAGAATTGTTCTTGAGTCGCAAAATTAATGATGATATTTGTTAAGTTGAATAATTTGTGTGAGAAAGAAAACGCACGAGATTAACGAATGGATTTGGTAATAACGAGATGTCGCGAGGAGTCTCGAGGAGTCAGTTTTAAAAAAGATCGAAAAAGGGTTAAGACATGTATTAAAATTAGGAAAGAAGGAGAAAAGATAGTAATAAAAGTATTAACGTAAAGTTCTATTGTATCAACTCCTTTACATTGGTGGCAGAAGTGGGATTAAATATTTCACTGTAAACAATGCCTCGTCATCAGGAACCTCAACTCAATGTTGTTCGCTCGAACCTAAACGCTTCACCAGAAAAATTTGACGGGGATGGAGATTTTGGAGTGTGGCTAAAGTATTTTGAAGTCTGCGCAATTGCTAATGAATGGAATGAGGGAAAGAAAAGCAAAGTTCTGCCTACTTTTCTTAGCGGCCGAGCATTTAACATTTATTATAAACTACTACCTCATCAAAAGAACACATATGTAAATTTGGTTCAAGCTTTGACTGAAGCGTTTTCACAACCGGAGCGCCAGAGAATTCACGTAATGGGATTTCGCGCTAGACTACAACAACCAAATGAACATCTAGACGATTTTTGTCAAGACCTTAGGAGACTAGTCGAACGGGCAATGCCCGGACTGGACGCAGAGGCGTATGACATGCTAACGTTTGAACAATTTCTGTATGGATTACAACCTAGCCTACAAGACGGAGTACATCAAACTAATCCTAATGATCTTAACGAAGCCTTATTAGCCGCGAAACGTTTAGAAGCGCTTCATGAAATACGAAGAAATGATCCTCGTTATCGACAACCAGAAACACTTCAGGGGGTGAGTGAAATTGCATCTGTTACCGGCTCGGCAGGGAAGGAAGAGTTGGATTCGTTGCGAACTACAGTATCTCAACTAGCTACTGAAGTGGCCGCATTACGTCTGGAAAGGTATCATCATGATACAAACGCGGCCCAACATTCGTATCATTTGTTGAATCCACCAGTTAATCAATATTATCAGAAGAAAATAGGGGGAAGTACGCTTCTAGTCAGCTTTGGAAAGGCGTCACTTTTCACGAATTTTCGCGCCAAAACGGTTTGGCGGGAAATCGCGGATGAATACATCGTTTAAAAAATCAATTTTTCTTAAATTGAACAATTGTGACATATTGTCCTTCTCATTCTCTGCTAATTGAGCTAAGGCGTATTTGCTTTCGTCGTTTATAGCCGAGTTGAATCAAAACAAAAGTGGAACTACTTTTTCAGTTTGGTTTATTACGCGTAAAAAGGCATTTTCGTGGGTCACACGACGACTTCTATGGCTCAAAGCTACAGATACGTACTTCCCCTATTTTCTTCTGATATTATACACCCCGTGTCTACGCACCTAGCTACGTGACTCGTAGTAATTTGGTTCATTCGCGTTATGGGTCTCCACGTCACAGACTTTCGCGATCATATCGGCAACGTTATGCCGCACCAGAGCATGGTTGGTCCCGACCGGAATATTACGATCCACGTCCAACTTGCTACTTTTGTCAGGAAAAGGGACATATGCAGAGGGACTGTCATTATCGCTGGCAAACGGAAAGAAACGTTACGGAGAGTCATGGTGGGAACACTGAGCGGGAAAATCGTCCGAGAGGTCCAACCATTTATAATCGCAGTGACGTTAACACGGTCGCAGACACCCCGAATCACGCGATGCAGGTGAAAGAACATTCTGGAGTCACATATTATTCAATGATTGAGATCAATAAACGCCCTGTGTCAAGCTTAATTGACAGCGGGTCGTCAATTAGCATCCTTCGATCATCAATGGCTCGCGAGTTGGGAATAATTTTTGAAACTCCTGGCGACGAAAGCCAACCTCGGGTATTATCAATCACCGGAGAGGCAATACGAATTCTGGGAGTGACGGAAATTGAATATGGTTTTGGATCAGTGAAAAAAACATGGCCTGTATACGTTGCCGACGGACTAGTTAATAATTGTATCATTGGATGCGATCTTTTGGAACAGTTGAAAGTGCAGATTGATTTTGAAAAGAAAATATTACGTATGCAAGATGTCACTTTACCATTATTAAGGTCTT
This sequence comes from Leiobunum rupestre, assembly GCF_980474605.1. Classification (NCBI taxonomy): domain Eukaryota; kingdom Metazoa; phylum Arthropoda; class Arachnida; order Opiliones; family Sclerosomatidae; genus Leiobunum; species Leiobunum rupestre. Next base: position 11,773,821 of record NC_143392.1, on the reverse strand, counting down.
CACACTCCACTGACACGATATTATGTAGAGTGGCTTTGGCCGAAGAAGTGGAAATTCCAGCTCACCACGAAATGATTGTTAAGGGATCAATTATAAACGACAATCCACAATTACAGTTAAATCATTTTAAAAATGGCTGTGGTATGATTGAACCCGTTGACAGTTTTCGCCAATCCAACACTCTGGATGTCGGAAGAAGTCTCGTAGTTACAGCAAATTCCTCATTGTATGTTAGAGTAATAAATACGGGTTCTTCTTCAAACAAACTTTTCAAGGACTGCGTAATTGGTACGTTACATGAGGTTACCGACATCAGATGTACAGCAAAAAACTGCACCCCAAAACATGGAACAAACGACTACGTTACTGAACACTTAGATCTCGAAAGTACTACATTGCGACCTCAAGAGAAACAACAGCTCAAACAACTTTTACAACAATATGATAGTATTTTCTCGAAAAATGAATATGACCTAGGCCTTGTCAAGAGCGTCCAACATAAAATTAATACTGGGGAAGCCCAACCAATTAAAAAACGACCGTATCGAGTTCCAATTTCACAGGAAGATATTGTAGATACACAAATAAATTCTATGTTGAATCACGGAATTATCTCCCCAAGCTCAAGTCCGTGGTCTGCTCCCATAATACTCGTGAAGAAAAAAGATCATTCCTGGAGGTTTTGCGTAGACTACAGGTCCTTGAATGACGTTACAAAGAAGGATGCCTACCCTTTGCCGCGAATTGATGAGACTTTGGATTGCTTGTCGGGAGCAGCAATGTTTACTACCTTAGATTTAGCCTCGGGCTATTGGCAGATTGAAATGGATAATCATGATAAAGAAAAAACCGCTTTCATTACAAAGCAAGGACTTTTTGAGTTTAACAAGATGCCTTTTGGGCTAACGAATGGACCTAGTACCTTTCAGAGGTTAATGGAATGCGTTCTGCGTGGTTTGCAGTGGGAAATTTGCCTGATATATTTGGACGATGTCATAGTTTTCTCAACTACCTTTGCCGAACATTTAGAACGACTAGAAAT